>NC_141700.1:698555080-699755080 GCF_964263255.1 Lissotriton vulgaris | reverse complement strand
GTTAAATCACCTGCCTTGCAGACTTTGAATAATTGCTCCCTACCCATAACCATGCCTACTAATAGTGCTCCGACTGTACCAAATACTGTTGATCTATCGGTTGCCCCATCAGACTCAGACCCGTCTTTTGAAGACCTGGAGGTTACACCAGATCTAGAAACCTGTCAGTCACCTGACAAAGCGGTGCCGAGTCTGAGCGGGTTTAACGATGCGGAAACAGCTCCTGTACCTAATGTCCCCCGGGGAAGGGCTCCTAACCTCCCCAAGGTTACATCGAAGGGTAAAAATAAAGTAAAAGCACCAGTTAGGAATCACAATTTGATTTCCCCCACTCCACAAATGACATCAGGTATTCCGTGCTGGGTGCAAAACATGGTAACAGATTTAAAACTAGACCTTGAAGCCACTTTAGCAGCACAAATCAAGCCTTTAATTTCTAAAGTGGACAGGCTTACATCTTTATTACACTCTAAATGGCCACACAAAAAGCAGGGACAAGGGCCTGATCAGCTACAAGGGATCACAGAATTAGCCCCTAAATGTTTATCGAGTATCCAGCCCCCTAAAGACGTATCAAATAAGGTTCAAGCTATTGCAGCCCCTGGGAACCCAGTTATATCCCTTGTGTCGCAAACAGGGAACAACTCCGTCCAACCCACAAATATACCGATTTCAAAGGAGAAGGCTCCTGTTCAGGCGAATCAACACCCTGTTGTTGATAATATTACCACCTCCACTATTCAAGCAAAAGAAGTTGCAGGGAAATCTAATCCATCCTCTGCATCCCTTCTTACAAACAAATCAGAAGGGCCTAAGCCAAAGCAGGCACGTTTTAGGTCCATTAATTTACCACCAGAGGTTTCCCCTTTTGTTGTTGTGTTGACAGCAGTTCCCCCATTGAAGGAGGGAGTAAAAGAAACGTTTACCGAGCTTAGAAATAAATGTGCTCAATGGCTCCACCTACATAAACCCCTACCTAATAACATGAACGGTGAAATTCTTACCGTGCGTAGAGGGGACTGGGTGGGCAGAAGCAAGAAAACAATAGTAGGGGACGTAATCACAGTTAATTTTAGGGATGTAGGGGCAGCAAGCTATATATGTAATGCACCCAATAGTGGTCCTGCGACCCAAATTAACCCACTTCCTTTGTCTTATTTTTTACCAATGTCCTCACGACCTAACCCTCCCTGTTCCACTTTTCAAAGTAACAGAGGACCTGGGTACCCTCCACAGCAAGCTGCCAAACCTTGGCTGCAACCACCTTATCCGCCTCCTTTTCTCCCACATTATGTTAATTTACAGCAGCAGCTATCAAATGCTTCACCTTTTCCTATGCATCAAGTTAAATCTCACTGGCAACACCCTTTTCATTTTCCGCCACCTTTACCTCAGTCTGCTTACCAGTGGCAGCAATCTTTTCAGCCACCACAATTAGATAAACATCCGTGGCAACAAACATGGCAGGACCTGCCCCACTCCCAAGACCCCCTGTCCTCACAATTCGCCCATCCAAATAGATATGCCGTGCTAGATGAGGTAGACTGACTCAGCCCTCCAGAAGCACTGGATCTAAACATTTCTACGCCCTATCTTGATATGGTGTGTTCTTCTTCTCCTGTCACGTCCTTAGCCGCACTTCCCGAATCTATAATATTGACATCCCTAACACCTCCCCTGCCTATAGGTAAATGGGGTAGCTCTGATACATGTATAACTACTGCTAGCCCCAGCTTAAGCCCAGATACCACCTCTCGGGAAGATGGTCCTGCCTTATTACCACCAGCATCTCAGCCGGAGTCGTCTGTTGTTGGTGATTTTGGTAAACCAGCAGGACTTTCTCTTATTTCCTGGAACATCGCTGGCCTTACCTGCAAATTAGGTACACCCTTCTGGACCAACTTTATGGGAGAGGGATTTGACCTAATTCTATTGCAGGAAACTTGGTGCCCAGACCCCATTAATATCGAAGGGTATGCATCCTACTGTCTTAGAGCAACCAAATCCAGCTCGGGCAGGGCTAAGGGGGGCCTTTTGTTGCTTTTGTCAACCAAGCTGTGTGACTGTACGGTCAAATATAGTACGACCGTGGGGACACACAGCCAAGTTATAAGGGTGGAGTGTAGGAAGAATATTGATTTAGTCATTGTAAATTTCTACAACAATATTTTTGATGCTACTAGGGGGGATATTTTACTGCCTCTAGAAAGGGAAATTACTAAGGCCCTTGATATCTCGAAAAGAAAGGCTGAGGTGGTTTGGGCTGGCGATTTTAACTTGCAGCCCTGCCATCTGTCTAACGGGAACATCTGTGGCTTCGATGCAGCATCGAGTAGCCATTGGGGAGACCTGGTGGCGAGGGAGGATTCTCCCCACTTCCAACACTGCAGTTATGGTTCCACATTAAATAATATGCTAGTCACGCTAGACATGACCCTGTTAAACTGCAATACTAACAACCGGGCAATAACATGCCCTACATTTACAGTCAGAGATGCAGGTTCATTCATAGATCACATTTTGCTGTCTAGCAGTGGAGACTACACTGATTTGTATGTAAACGAAGAAAGCCTCAGTGACCATAACAGCCTACGTGTTACCCTCTTGGGGCATGGTACCTCATTAGTTCCAGGTGGTAAATGTACAACCGACATAGTGCCTATTAGACCAAAGGGCCTAAGGGTCAAATGGACTGGTTTAAACTCTAAAGTTAAGCAGAAGGAGGTTCTTACTCAATGCAAGAATCAAATTAGTTATTGTTTGGATGATGACTGTGATTCTGGCTGCTTAATAGATTACTTTGTATCTATGAATAGTATTATCGATGGTATTTTCACTAAGACCCCGTCAGCCAATAGTGGTCCAAAGCAGGGGTGGTTCGATAAGACCTGTATAGTCGCCCTCCGCGATCTAAAGAATGCTTTAGGCACCAAACCACGTGTCAAGGCGGATATACAATACTTCAGGGCCAGTTACAAAACAGCAATTAATAAAAGGAAAAGGGTATTACAGACTGAAGCGTGGGATAAGCTGAAGGAGGCTGCTGCGACCAAAAATAGTAAACTGTATTGGGAAACAATTAATAGCCCGTTTCTCAATAAAGAAAACGTTCCAGAACTGACCTCATATGTGGCATGTAGCGACTGGGTTGATCATTTTTCTAAAATATTCAATCCAGAAGGGTCAACTTCTGAGTCACCACCACCAGATATAACCCCATGGTCGCCCCTTTCGATGGCTATAACACTAGAAGAATGCCACGAAGCAATTTCTTTAAGTAAAGGAGGCAAGGCCCCGGGCCCCGATGGGATCCCGCTGGATTTATCCAAAGATGAAACAGCTTTATGGGCTCCCATTTTGGTGAGGATTTTTAATTGTGCGGCTGAAAGCGAATTTCCATCTACTTGGGGCCAATCGATCATCATTCCTTTACATAAGAAAGGTGACAAATCAGAGGCCTCTAATTATCGTCCAATTTCATTATTGGACGCCTCTGTAAAGGTGATGAGTAGGATTTTGCTCAAGAGGCTAGAAGACTGGGTAACTGATTTTAACATCTTAACTAGAGTCCAATATGGCTTTCGCAAAGGCCTGGGCACATTGGACCAATGTGTAAATCTGGACCTTTTAATTAGTAAATATACTGTGGCTAAAAATGGCAACCTCTTTTTATGTTTTGCTGATTTGAGCAGCGCTTTTGATTTGGTTAACCATAATATTCTCTGGGAGGTTCTGCTTGATGCAGGGGCCCCAAGGGAAATAGTTTATTTTTTAGCTAGACTGTACGAAAAACTTTCATGTAAAGTCCGCTATGGCACCCTTGGTGAATGTACCCCGTTCTTTAGAGTGTCTCGGGGCATACGCCAGGGTTGTGTTTTAGCTCCGCTTTTATTTTCCCTTTTTATTAACGGTGTCGACCGTTCCTTGGCCGACATCCCAGCAGATGCCCCCCTGATTGGTGGTAAACCTGTTCCGCTGTTACTTTATGCGGATGACGCTGTTCTTTTATCTCGAACACAGATGGGCCTCCAGCGCCTAATTGATAATTTTATGCAGTTTATTCAAGCTAGGCGGCTTCGTGTGAACAAAACCAAGACGTATGTAATGTCATGTGGTCAGGCAGCCAAGCAGGTAAAGCATACTTTTTTTCTAGATAAGGAAAAGTTGACCTCTGTTAAGTCCTTTTGTTATCTGGGAATAACATATAATAACAGTGGGTCCTGGAACGCGGAATTTGATGCTGTAAAAATAAAAATGCTACGGTCTACTAGTAGTATTTTTCGTTTTGCCTCTAAACTTGGCTCACGAAGTATTTCAGATATGATGAACATATACAATGTATGTTGTGTCTCCTCTGCTCTGTATGGGGCAGGGGTGTGGGGACACTGCGAGGGTATTTCCCTGCAGAAGGAGGAAAATAAGTTTTTAAGGAGGTTGTTATGTGTTCCCCCTTCTGCCTCCATCCAGCTGATCCATGAAGAAGTCGGGATCGAGTACATTTCTGACTTAGCAGCAGTTCGGCCACTCTTATTGTGGCGTTCTATTTGGGCTAAGCCAGAGACTCGATTCACTCAGGATATTATCCTTGATTGTATAGGTTTGGATCACTCTTCGCGTATATTGTGGTTAAGATACATTCACCGCTGGTATCTCCTTCTTTTTAACATTGATGTGTTCCGTGAGCCTGAAAAGGTTGTTTCCATTTCAAAAAAAGAAATTAAGACAACGTTCCTAAACTTTCGTAAGGCTGAGCGAGATAAAACCGTTGGCAATCTTGTCACTGTGAAATTTTATAAAGATTTAAATCTAGCTCCGGGACTCCAATCCTATCTTGTATATGTGACTCGCCCCTCTCACCAGTATGTTTTAACACGGGTCAGATTGGGCATTGTTCACCACTTGGTTGCTTTTCCAAACACAAAAACCAGTTCAGACATACCCTGTCCGTGTGATAGTATCTCCCGGCAGAGTAGTTGCCATTTCTTACTTTTTTGTAAATTCTTTCAGTTTCTCAGGTTAAAATACCTTAAGCCAATTTTTATCAAATATAACATTCGTACCACACAAACAGCATTGATATTTTTATTTTCATTAGAGAACGAGGAGATTTGTTTCTTCTTGGCTACTTTTATTTTAAAATGTACAGCTGCCAGGAAAAGTATTGTATTATAATAATGTTTACTTACCTGTCTGTACTTATGTTATACAGCTGCCAGGAACTGTTTTATGATGCTATTACCGTTAACACTCCTGTCTGTATATATATGCTTTCATTTTTAAATTTTATATCAATTTCTGTAATTAAGGTATTATTATATTTGTAGAGGTCCACAGTATTGAATGATTATTTAATAATTTTAATGTACAGTTCCCAGGAAAGGCCTATTGAGTAACTCCTACTGATCCCCAGTTTGTCTATGTAAGAATGTTTCGTATTTTATAATAATATGTTGACCTAAAGAGACATGATCACTTACTACTTGCTGCACTTTAGCCCCTTTTTGCCTCTTTAGGAGAGATTATATGGTGATTTTAATATTTTAATTATGTACTATTGCTTGTATGATTTGTATGTACAAATCGAATAAAAGCTTTTGAACTTGAACTTGAATGTTGACTTGGCTTTGAATTTGGTAGGAGGTTTTCTGAGCCCTGCCGGGTAGACGGTGAGCCCCGAGGTTCCTGCTACAGATTGTGTATTCACTTCCCCACTCTCGTTGTATGAGCCTGATTGCCACATTTCATCAAGCTCCTCCATTAAGTCAGCTGTTGTTTGCGAACAAGCTGTATTTCCAACAGTGGTGTCACTGGGTAGTGTAGTTCGTGTGTCTTCCTGTTTATTGAGAACAAAGTATTTTTTCAACTTCAGTTTTCTTGTGCTCTTGAAGACATCCAGTCTGGTGTTGACGTAGTTAAAATCCCTCCTCGAGCAAAATGATAGACCCAGGCTCAGTATTTCCTTTTCCCTCTGACTCAACTCAATATTTGCCAGGTTTACCACAGTCTTATCCAGGTCGATGGGAATTATTTGTTTTTGTTCCAGCCTCCTCTCTTTTTGCGAGTTCCCCCTACGTTTGTTGGCCTTCCTCCGCTCTCTGCGCTTCCGGTTCTTTGAGCGGTGTAGTTCTGTTGTTTTGTCCGAGGCCTTAGCGTTTGCCTTCTGTCCTCCATACATATATATATGCAAACAGGCCTCTCTGACGAGAGGAAGGTGAGCTGCACACAAGACGAGTAGAGAACAACATCCAGTTTAATTGTTTCTCTAACAGCAGCGTTCGCAAGATTGTTTGCCCTGATGCATTTCGGTCCGACTGGACCTTTCTCAAAGGGTGAAGCTGGAAGCATACAAGTGGTTTAGGAGAGACGTGGTACTCCACAGTTGCCGTTTTTAAATGTTTGTCAAATGTTTGCCCCCTGGTGGGCGTCACGGTAGACAGATGCAGGGTACTATGGTACCTGTAGTTTCTCTCCACTGCCGTTGTGTTGCTATTTCTCAGTAGTTGGTGCCTGAGAGTTCCATCACCTGCTTTGTGGTTATATATATGTGCAAAACCACTATAATGGTCCAGTTATGCTATACAACAAAATATATGCCAGGCTGCGCATCGAACCCACTGCAGGTGGCCAGTCCCGGCTTTTGTCTCAGCCCATTTCTGTCATTCAATTATATTTTTCTTTCTATCTCTGCATCACATATCCTCGTTCTTATTTTTAAACTCTGCGAAGTTCTTGAGTCGTAGCCAATTCATTCTTTTTTCACAAAGCGGTAAACAAATCACTACTTAAAATAGTAGCTTGAGTACTCCTGATCTGTTTTTAACATGTGAATCAAGCGCTATTTTCAATTTTTTTTCCCTGGTGTAGTACTTGGGTTTGTCATACGTCTTGGAAACACTGATTCCCACATCTTATTCATCATTAAGAAGTAATATGGTGTTCACACCCCCCAAATCTGTGCCAGAACTACTGATACCATTGTTATATTGGGTCAGATTGTGGTCCACTCACGAACTGGCAACATACAGAGACTGTGTAAAAGATCTGCTAGTTCTTGATAGAGACCAGAGTACCCCATGGTTGTAGAACATCAAAGAAATATTGTGTTCAAAATATTTTATTGAGGTTCTTATCATAAGTAACAATAAACAAGACATACAGAAAACTATAATAAATTCATAGTTCCAAGTGTAAGTACAAGAAATATTGTATAGAATAGGCATGAGTGAGCTATGGACCTCCCTGAATTAATTGCCAAAGGAGATGCAGTAAGAGTAAAACAGTTATATTGGGAGGCAGTCCTGTTGCAAACGTGGGTGGCTCATTAGGACACCAGTTTAACAGGCAGGTTTTTGACCCACAAGTGTGCACCAAGGTTCGACCCATACATGGACAGAATGTATCCATTCCAGTCCAAATGCCTATAAGTGCAATTTAGATGTCGGCTAATACCTCTGAGAACTCACACTTCAAAATGGGCCAATGTATCCCCTCACTCCGATTCTTGCCCAAATTGTCCCAACGTACTGGAATCGCAGACCCATTTAATGTTTTTTGCCCCTGATATAAGAATGTGCAGGAAAAACGGTTGTTAGCTGTATGTAAACTCATGGGAGTGAGGCACCAATGGGAAGCCGTAAGACTCTTTAACCCCTTCGACGCTCATGACGAGCTCAGCTCGTCATGTAAATCGGGTTTTTTTAAATCTCAGCGGGAACACCGCTAGGGCGCATGAGGTTAAGAGTGATACCAGAGGACGTTTAGCCTTTGCAGTCTCCCAGTATTTGTATAGTGCCTGGAATCAAAGGAAGAAGGCACTAGCCAATGGCAAAACATGATAGTTAAATTGACAGAGTTAGCCCAAGTAGGATATTTAGTGCTTCCGTTGGTTTTATTCTTTATCTTTTATCCATTGATTAAACAAACAACCATGAAATGTTTTTATATATATTTATATGACTCTGTCTAGATTGCTATCTGTACATGTCCCCTTATGAAATCACATGAACATTTCCTTGAATGTTAGTTGCATCAGAGGACATGCTCTTATTATAGAGACTGATCGCAAGTGTTCGATCTAAGGCCTAGCAGCAGCTAGTAAGCAGTTCGGTTATCAAGGGTAGCAGTTGGAACCTCATCTTAAGCACTTTATAGCACTTTATAGTAATTACTAAATTGCACCTTAAACTTTTGCCATGCTTGGCCAAACATTTTAAAAACATATTACAATGTCTCTAGATTTAAGATTTTAGATGTGGAGAAGTGTGGCTCACGGTGTAGAGCAGGCAGACCCGGAAGCTGAGGTCAGACCCGGGACCAGGGTTCAATTCCCGACGCAGCAGGGTCTGGAGCTCAAATGTCCACGGACTCGATAATTCTTGCTTCAGTGCCTTCTCTAATCATGGGTTCTCACTCTGCAACTCTGGCCATTAAGCTTAATCTCCACAACGGCCCCCCTGCGGCGGGATGCCTGGCTTTCACCTTGGGGATGCCCTGTAGGGGCTATCTCACAGGGAAAAGCCAGGACGGATTCCCAAGGCAAGCGCCGGGAAACCTCTGGGTAGCTGTGCGCTCAATAATAATAATTGTGGCATGTTTTTATAGTGTGGTAACTAAAACCAGGATGCACTGTATTTTGCACAATTTATTAAGGTATCTATGAGTGCCTTTGTTGTTTTAACCTCCATGTGTTTTATGGGCTGTGCCCAAAATAAACGTTATAAATATATTACTGATACCCGAGGCATCTGTAGGTCTGTTGGGATGGGGAGCGTGGAATATGGACCAGTCCTCTTCTAACGGGCCTATAAGTAAGGCCACAGCTATAGCATTTGAAATTGTTTTTTGAAGAAGGGTAAAGTGTTAAACTGTAGAGATGCAACTGCTTTAATCCACACACATGCACTTACACCGGCACTCTTAAACTCACCTCCCTACCTCCATTCCATCTCAGCCATGGCATGCCTCTCAGGGTCTGTCTCAGAGGGCATGTCCCTAGCTCAGAACCCAATAAGTAAGCTGGAGCTTTTGATACTGGTGAATTGCTGCAGCCTGACCCAATGGCATTTCCCACTCACTACAACAGGGATTGAGGCTAAGCAGAAAAAACACATTTCACAGCAATCATTAAAAAAATGAAGTTCTTTAATTATAAAAAAGGGCAAATAATTTAAAAGGCTTTAAATACATGGGATTCAATATACAAACGCAGTATCTGCTTTCACATAGAAAACATACAGTACAAGAACAAGGTCAGTTCAACTAACCAATGCATGCAAGAAAATAAAGTGCAAGTGTCTCAGTGTGAGTCTAGTTCACTAATTGCAGGGTCACACTCTGCACCGGAAGTACAAAGACTCGCCTCCTGAAGGAGCAGCCAATCCTTGAGGACCAAGGCTGCGACCGCGGGGTGCTTCCAGTATGCAACCCACGATGCATCTCTAGCTCCACCCACAACAACCTTCACCGCTAGCTAATATCACCCTGAACAACGGACTGACCCCTGTTTAACCCGGAAAAACTTCAACCTCTTTTGAAATTGATGTCCTAAGCCACAATATCTCCCACTGGAGAGATCTACCACATATATACAAGGTTAGGTACAGGCAAGTGATACGAAGTGGCAGTAGGACGAAATCTCACAATGTGGAAAATACCACAAATAAATAAGTAACGAAATAAATAAGATCCGTAAAAAATTTATTTGGTTACACCCCGCATAATTCAGAAAGGAAGGAAAGTTCAGTCATGTTCGAGTGCAGCAAGGGGAGTGCCTGGTTCTCCTGTTTTTTATCCATTACATTAAGGTAACTGACTCCCTCTAGGTCATTGAGAACACTGGGCCTTATTTATGAAGACCTTGCGCCGCCGGTACGTCATTTTTAAAATGGGAAAAAGTGACGCACCGGTGGCGCAAGGTCTTCATAAATAAGGCCCACTGTTTCCAGTTCTGCACTTTTCTGTGAGAGCCTAATGCATTCTGGGAGTTGCAGTCTTGTTTTGCCTCCATTGGACTCATTAGGCCAGCACACCTGAAACTTGAAGGTGAAACGTTCAGGACTGGAGGGGGTGTTCGTAAGGACCTGGAGCGAGGTGGTCACCCCATCTTTCTCGTAGTTTGAAGGAATGTTCAGAAAATACCCTGCTTTGGTCAGGTAAACATTTCTCAGAGTGCACAGAAAAACAACACCCACTAACAGAAAGAGCAAGGCCACTGACTTCAGCACCTAAAGAAATAAAAACAGCATGCCGCTCTGTACAGATAGGAAGGAAAGATGTCTCTGCTCAAAGAAAGAGTCAGCTCATCACCCCATCCTCCTTTGCATGTACTGAATGGATAAGAACATTCTATCTGCAGACAGATTAAGAGAACCCTCCTCTGAGTACCAGTGGAACGAGTTAAATATTCTTTCTAACTGGTACCCTGGATCTAAACCTGGCACTTGTGATCTTAAGCACTGCGGTTCATTCATTCTTAAAACTTTCCAAGTTTATATTTAGGTACTATACATTTTAAAACGTGGCACTTGTTAGAGTAACAAACTGTATTGTGTTAAAATGATACCCCTAGAAATTTAAAAAAAAGGATCAGTTGACATATTTTGCCGTACTCTGTCACATGTTGTATGATTTAAAAGATAATTTAATGTCTCGGGTAGGACATTGGATCCAGTGGCCAAACCAGACCCTTGGGTCTGGCTCAGCTCGCCTCAACCTGTGACACTTGTGAGATATGGCCCTTCATTCCTCATCAATAGCTGGGTAAGGAGGGCATCTCGATCAGAGCTCTGAGGTGTGATTTCCACCTAAATGAACACTGTTTTTTTTTTTAAACATTACAATTCTCAAAAATATTCCAGATCTGAAAAATGCCCCCTGTGCATGTCCTCTGTCATCCCAGGCAGGGGATCCACACAAGTCCTGACTTCTCCTCCTTTCTTCAGGTCAATGCCGAGTGGCATCAGTAGAACATGCTCTGCTCCACCTCGCCCTTCTCTGCGGCCTTCATTGGTAGGTGAAGTCCAAGTGCTTGTTCTCTGAGGTGATGCCATCCGCACCCTAACTTCTACCATCATTTCCAGGGTCGACGCTTGAGAAGCTGAAGATAGCGCAGCGGCAACCCATGAGCTTCATCTCACACGCTTTGCACACTTCCTGTCCGGTTGACCCCCGCCAGCAGCAGGTCTGCACCCCTGTGTGTTGTCATTTTCACAAGCTGGGTGCTGGTTTGTTCTCTAGGGTTCAGAGTCTTGTCAACTGAGGCCTTCCAATCCTAAGCTGTTAATGGAAAGTAGATGGTATTAAAACATGGTTTCTTAAATGTGGGTCATATCATAAGTAGCTATCGCAGAAACGCATCCGGGTAGGACGTGAAAGCTGCATCCGGCTTAGTACCATCTGCTAAGGAGTGTGAGAGCATCTTTGTGACTATGTAATATTGGCAGTGGTTTGAATTTATTTGATGCATTTCCATATTTTAAATACTAAAAAGACTTGCTGAGAACCTCTAGATAAGTGCAAAAAAAACATGGCATACAATGTAGACATTCTACAGATACAGATTTGGGTGAATGTGCAAAAGGACCTTGATTAGATGTCAGAGAAGTGCCTCTCACTGGATCTATGAGAAGAAACTGAGTCACACGCTGTGAGTACAAGGAGGAATATTGAATCATGAAGGCGAAGAGCCTGAGTTACGTATTCAATTGATGTAGTGAATGTGATTAGCCTGGATAGGACATTCTCATGAATGTAATGAGAAAACTATTTATGCATTAAAGGATACAAAGGCGTGGACACTGGACTACAATCTTATTAAACATTATGAAGATGGAGAACATTGGGTGTCATGGAGATGAAAAGTATGGGAGAGGATGTTCATTACATCTGATGGAAAAGAGCATCCTGGAATGAGATTTATATTGGATGTTATGAAGGAAGAAGCCTGCAATAGGTGTACTATTGGATGGGGTAACAAAGGTGAACAACTTGGGCTAGTAGTGTCCTTTGATGTTTTGAAAGAGAGAGTGTAGGGTAGGATTTTCATTGGTTGTAATGATGGAGAGAAATGAGAGGTAGGCTTTTATTGGATGTTATGATCCATTTGAGCCTAGAATAGGATTATCATTGAATCTACTCAAGAAAATTAGCTCAGGTTTGAGTTTCCTTTGGATGTTATGATGGGAGGAAAACATAAATAGGGAAACTCAACAGTAGCTACTGCTAGTGTCCATGAAGTGGGGGTGTCTGGACAGGAGTCTCATGTTCATTAGGAATCCTAGGGCAGAAGAGACCATATATTGGGCTTGTGGGGGATGATAGTGACCCCAGTATATCAGGGGTTGTGTTCACAAGAGTTAGATTTCCTCTGCATTCCATTGTTTGCCTTTTATCATTTACCTAACCAAGGGAGCACAGTAAAAATGTATACCCACCTAAACCTAAATGATGAAAAATCTCTGGGAGGATCCCAGAACCCAGAAAAGTCCAGGAAGTAAATCATCCAAACTACTCACAAATGGAATACTGCAGGCCTTACTTCCATTCTATCCTCTCACCTGTGCAGAGGTGTCCACTGTATCCAGGGATGGCCTGAATGGCCTGAATGGCTGAGCGCTGGATGAAGTTGAGGAGGAGCCACCCTCAGACCCTGAGAGACAAGAGAAAAATCAGAAGTGTCCAATTAGCAATGCAGAAGGTCCCGTGGTGGGATTTGTTGACTGCCCGTAAGGGCTTAGGTGGCTCGTCCAATCTACAGAGGGGATTCAGTCAGTCGCATAAAAACCTTCTGAAGGGCATCAAGCAAGTGGTTTTAATACGGAATATCAAGGCTAGGAATATTGAGGTACACTAACATCATGGACAGAATATTGGGCAAAATATTGAAATGTAAGTGTATATTGAAGAAGTATACATATCTGCACCTTGAAGATGTACATGTTGTCAAAGTACATGTATGTGGAGTTCGGCATAGAAAATCTACACTTCTTTACCTTTCAGACAACTACATGGAATACATTTTCCACCTTTAGGACAACAACATTTATTTGGGTATGGATGCATACAACCGCATGTGGTATGTTTTCTAAACAGACAGACATTGGCTTTGCTTAGGTGTAGAAGGACCAACAACAGCGTGTGCCCTGCTTACACCTTGCCATCCTTCTGCCTTGCTGGCACTGTGGCTAGAGGATGGTGCCCACAGCAACTCTGGGTGCACGGGTTACCCACGCTAGGGAAAACAACCAAAATTCACGCTTGAGGGCCAGGAAGGCCTGCCGTTAACCACGTGCAAAATAAAGGGGTGCTCCAGTAACCTCCCACACTCCCGCGAGAAGAGCCAGCACCCATTAAGGACATTTTAGAAAACTTCTTACAACACCACCCAAAAAGGCTACAACATGGTGCCAGATTGCTACAGAGGTCCTCAAAGCCACATTGTTGCTAAGGGAATGGGAGATACACTTGAGCTACCTGTGAGCCTAAGATAAGAAGCAAAAGTGAAGACAGACTTTTACCTGCCCAGTTCGCAGATGGAGTTTTTCTCACCACGATACCCTGGGGGGACTGAGACTCCCACCCATCCTCGTACCATTTCTCCTCAGGGTCTGCCAGGCTGCAAAGAAAAACAGCAATGTCACATGTAGCAGGATTCCAGTGTGAGGTCCATTTTTAGGAATACAAGCAGAACTTGATTTGTAAAATAATGAGTGCTGGTATCTCGGCTCACCAGCACACGGCATTGTGCAACAGGGGCATAACACAGGCCCCTGGAATGTCTGCAGCGCAGATGAGCCTTCAACCTTTGAAGGGGCCCCCAAATACAATAGGGGACCCCCTTTCAGCTCCAGGGTAATGAATATCTGTGAGCTATGGGAGACTCAGGGCACCCTCCGTACCTTAATTTGAGCCAGTGGTTTTGGGTGCTTGACACTGGCACTTAATTGTGAACACCAGCACTCATGACAGTCTGCCACATGGTGGTGCTGTCTGTGTAATTTAAAGATGAGCAGAACAACATCTGATTATTAATTCAATATACATTAGAAACTAACCATTCCTCCACCCAAGCCATTCTTATAGCGTTGGGGGTCTGGAATAGTTTGAATTATCACACTTGTAGCAGTGGTATGGTTAATAGTTGCACAGGCATTGTCATTGGCATCATTGGCAGAGGCAATGGGTGGTTAAAGCTGCAGTGGCCACCTGACAAGGGCTCTGGCACATATTTTATTACAAATTAAGCAATGACGCGCTCTTCACATTCTGTAAGGGGGACACATCATTTTGTGTTATGCCACTGTGGTGCAACTAAATCTCAGTGCCCTGAATAAATGTTATGTAAATGTTTGATGTTTGATGAGAAAAAATAAGTGTCAGTCCTCAAAAATGCCCCCACTGGCAACCAGCGGCTCAAATTAAGCACTAGGTACTAGTCCTTTTGTCCAATGTCACCTGTCCTAATCTCAGAAGAATCCAAGGTAATGCATCCATATTTGCTTCCACGACACCCAATACATTCTCACCAAAGTACTACTCACGTGCATGCAGTGGTTTATGGGTGAGACTGGTTGTATCCACTCTGTGCCCCTCTGCCCATGACAACCCTGGCAGCAGATGTGTCAGGGAAGCCACACATACCTGTGTCGAGAGGTCTTGTGCTTGTATATGTACACGAAGAGGGCGAGGAGGAGGATGATGAGGAGTAGCCCCGCCAGTCCCAGAGGCACACCGATGTACACGCCCAGCCTTGCCACTGTCAAGTGGCATCTGTCACCATAGTACCAGTAGAAGCTCGACTGTTCGCAGCTGTGGATAGAGCAGAGAAGCACTGTCAAGGAAGTGCCAGCAGATGGCGCATGAGCAAGAAAGGACATGTAGCTAGTGGAGAAGTGTGGCTCACTGGTTAGAAGTGGCAGACCCTGAAGCAGAAGTCGGCCCGGGACCAGGGTTCAATTCCCGACGCGGCAGGGTCTTGGGTCAATGTCTGCGGACTCGATAATTCTCGCCTAGGTGCCTACGCTAACCATGGGTCCCACTCTGCAACTCTGGGCAATAGCTTGCTTAATCTCCACAACGGCCCCAGCAGCGCCAGGGATGCCTGGTTTCACCTTGGGGGTGCCCTCTCACAGGGAAAGCCAGGACAGGTTCCCCAGCGGTATACAGCGCCAGGACACCACGTAACGAGGTAACAGTGCGCTTTACAAGTATACATACATTACATTACATTACATTACATTACATTAGTGTTTCACTGCAAAACTAAAGGAATGGAGCGAGCCTTTAATTGCCCACTGGAACAATACAGGGAGATAGTGTGTCACCCAACAGTTATTTTGCTGCTTCTGTCATTGCATCCAGACATATATTACAACAAGCAACATTATACATACAACAAGCCAAAACTATTGGCTTTGCCAATGGTTGTTAGTTGCATAAGATAAATAATAAACAACTATACATTCATTGTATATAATATTGAAAATGCTTCCGTTTTGAAATGATGTGACTGAAAGAACTATTACGAATCTCTTTGAAGCTACATCAAAGGCAGTGAAGAAGCGGTACTGCTGCCAAGTTAAGCTTTTTTACACCCTGAGGGTGAGGGCAGAAACGGAAAGCCCGATAGGGACCTGTCTCAGCAACTGCTTTTTAGAACTGCCGGAGCTGAGCACGAGCAGGACCCGGTCCACTTAAAGCCCTGCTCATGGGGACTTGACCACTGTTTTACATAACTCCATCCCAGCGGTGCAGCTGTGTGAAATGAAGCAGCCTGGGGGCGGTAGACACTACCAACAATATGATGTAACACAACACCACTCAAAACAAGAACCCTCAGGAAGTTGAAGAGTTTAGGGAAACCTTCACAGACCCTAATAGCCTCTGCCTGTTCCCTAAGTGGGATAGAGACACAGCAAGGCACTGTACAGCCAAACCTCCTGCTCCTTGAACCCCAAGGAAGGGTGGGGAACACCAATGACTTGTTACAGTTCCTGCTTCCCACAGCCTAAACACCATGGAAAGGAAGGAGACAACATGAACTTTTCATAGGCCCTGTCTCTCACAAGATGAACCCCCAGAGCAAAACAAAAACTGATTAGGCTGTTCATAGCCCATGAAATCTACTGTAGCGTATGCATAGTGCTTCATGCCACTGATGCGCCACAAGGCACTTCCGGGTGGGTGAGGGAGAGGCTACACTCTTTATGGTGCATTGTTAGACTGTGGGTTGGTAGAGTGGCTGCTGCATGAAGTTCAGACAGCTACACAGCCCACAAGAGCGCCACCCGCAGACACCACCAACTTATCAGGTCCGCCAAGAGGACTGCCATCAAAGACCGCCTAGACAGCAACGCACACAACAGGAAAAAGCTCTTCAGAATCGTGAAAGAACTCTCTAACCCCAGCTCCAACACCAAGGACATTCTCCCATCACAAGACCTGTGCAACTCACTGGCCACCTTCTTTTACAGCAAAATCACCGACATCCACGACAGCTTCAACACTGCCACCCCGCCGCCGAGACCTGCACCTCTGCAACCAGCACCCGCACCAGCCGCCTGACCGCCTGGTCCAACGTCAGCGACGAAGACACCATCAAGACCATGAACTCCATCCACTCCGGATCCCCATCTGACCCATGCCCACACCACATTTTCAACAAAGCCAGCACAGCCATCGCACCCCATCTCCGGAAAACAATCAACATCTCCTTCGAGACAGCAACCTTCCCGGAGAGCTGGAAGCATGCAGAGATCAATGCCCTACTGAAGAAACCCAAGGCGGACCCTAAGGACATCAAGAACTTCCGGCCCATCTCCCTGCTCCCTTTCCCGGCGAAAGTCACGGAGAAGAACGCCAACAGCCAGCTGACCCGCTAACTCGAAGACAACAACATCCTGGACCCTTCCCAATCCGGATTCCACAGCAACCACAGCACCGAGACCGCCCTCATTGCCGCCACCGACGACATCAGGATCCTCATGGACAAAGGAGAAACAGTCGCCCTCATCCTTCTGGACCTATCAGCCGCCTTCAACACAGTTTGCCATCGCACCCTAACAGCACGCCTCCACGACGCCGGCATCCAAGAGAAGGCCCTGACCTGGACCACATCCTACCTCTCCGGCAGATCCCAGAGCGTCCGCCTCCCCCCTTCCGCTTCAAGACCACCGAGGTCATCTGCAGCGTTCCACAGGGATCATCCCTCAGCCCGACACTGTTCAATATCTACATGCACCACTCGCCCACGTCGCCCGACAGCACAGCCTCAACATCATCTCCTACGCCGACGACACACAGCTGATCATCTCCCTCACCGAAGACCCCCGCACCGCCTAGACCAACCTCCACAAAGGAATGAAGGCCGTCGCCGAATGGATGAAGGAGAGAAGACTGAAGGTGAATTCAGACAAGACGAAGGTCCTCATCCTCAGGTCTACCCCCGAAGCCTGGGACGACTCCTGGTGGCCAACATCACTAGGAACACCCCCAGAACCCACCGACCACGCACGCAATCTGGGGGTCATCCTCGACTCTGCCCTCTCCATGACCAAGCAGGTCAACGCCGACTCCGCTTCCTGCTTCAACACCCTCCGAATGCTTCACAGGATCTTCAAGTGGATCCCCTCTGACACGAGAAAAACCGTCACCCAGGCCCTCGTCACTAGCAGACTGGACTACGGGAACGCCCTCTAAGCAGGAACAACAACCAAGCTCCTGAAATGGCTTCAACGCATACAGAACGCCTCGGCACGACTGGTCATCGATGCCCCCCCCCTAGCAACCACATCACACCCCACCTGAGAGACCTGCATTGGCTCCCTGTCAACAAGAGGATAATCTTCAAACTCCTCATCCACGCACACAAAGCCCTACACATCAACGGACCAGCCTACCTTAGCGGTCGACTCAGCTTCTACACCCCCACCTGCAGCCTCTGCTCAGCCAACCTCGCCCTCGCCACAGTTCCACGCATCCAGAAAGCCACCGCCGGCGGCAGATCCTTCTCCTACCTCGCCGCCAAGACCTGGAACACTCTCCCTACCAGCCTGCGTCAGACCCAGGACCTGCTGGCCTTCAGACGACTTCTCAAGACCTGGCTCTTTGAGTAGCAGCAACCCCCACGCCCCCAGCGCCTTGAGACCCTCACGGGTATGTAGAGCGCTCTACAAATGTTTGATTGATTGATTGATGGGTGCTCTCCCCATGTCGTGGCGAGCTTACGACAGAGCTTAAGCATGGGAGTGAAGAAAAAAGTAAGAGAGACCCCTGGCTCCCACTACTTGAATGCTAAACCAGGCAAATACACAGGAAAGCACTTTACACCTCTTACCTCTCTCAGACAGAAATCACCATAACAAAAGAAAGGAGCAGGCAAGGGCTTGCAGTTGTAACCAGTGGTCTAAGTACATAACAATCTGGGAGCTGGGATGTGGGATGAAAAGAAATGGGGAGGGTGATGACAAGTGGGCAGGGTCTCAGCCTGACTCACTCATGGAAATACAACTGGACCAGATGTTTAAGGTTGATTGGGCTTGCATCTGGTGTATCATACATTTATGATCAGGAGATTATGGCTGAGGAAGTCGCAGAAAGACTTTTGATTATCTGGATCCAGCTAAGGCACTTGCTTTCGTCATTGTTGGCGTCCACCCGAAGATTAATACCATCCAAAACAGATTGTCTTCTGGGTGGAATATTTTTGTCTCTGATAGTACCCTCCTGCACTACCAACACTTCAGGTGATTTGAGCCATGAGCTCAACCAACGCTACTGTATGTTTAGCCACGGTTATTCTTGTCAGCCTCCATTTTGAAATAGATGCAATAGTGTGCTGTGAGAGCTTGGTTGGAGCATGGTAAGACTCCAAACATTCTCCCACTTCAGCATCACTGGTCATATCCTGGACCATACTGAAGAGAAGGAACAGCATCCCTTTCCTTGCATAGATCTGTCTCACAGCCTGTGTGTCACATTCATCAAAAGAACTCTTGATCCCAGTTCTACAAGAAAAGGGTCATGGTTTTCAAGGTACTCTCACTACAGAAAAGTCACCCAGGTTCCCTCATTAATGCTCTTGATGCAAAGTTAGATTTTTATTCCAGAGAGCGTAGGGGCTTTGCAAGCATAATGTGTCTGAGAGTGTTTTAATTCATCCTATTTTATAGAACATAAGAAATACAAATGAAGGAGGGTATTGTTTTATTTTTTTGTATATAGCACTTACTATTTCAATGTGGGGCACTGGGCTGCTTGCCTACTTTGGTGTCACACTACACCGTGTAGGGTGTACGTTTGGAAGTGTGTTATCTGTGTTTTGATCTTTTGTGGGAAGTATTTCCATGTCATGTGTGAGGACCAATGAGGTGCAGTTATCGTGTAATGGGCCGCATCACTTTGCAGTATGATGGATGAAGACGTGTGAGATAGAGGGGCGCGTAGCTTATGGCTTTCACTAGGCTGGCAGCTTGGAGCAGTTCTCCAGGTCCTTTATGATATTTCTTATAATCATAGCTGCCAACTTAGCTGGTTACTGCACTGGGTTGTCTATTCTGAGATATTTAGTTTAGGATTTATGGTCTAGACTAAGCAAATGCTTGAGGAAGACATTTCAGCGAGATCTGCTGGGATGGACTTTGGTAATATCATCCCATATCTGATTGTCAATGCGAGAGGTCCAAAGTAGCTGTCGAATAGAGCTTGTTGGGACCTTCTAATGGGGGATTACATTAATGTTTTCCATTGGTCAGCGGTATGTGGCAGATCTCTTCAGCAGTTCCATGCCTGTTCATTTGGCGGTCGGTGCTTTATTGCTGTCGTTGTACAGTACTGGGTGATGGACCCAAAGCAAATGTGTCTTATGTGAGTGAAAGAGTGTCAAGTAGTGTAAGGGAGTTACTATGGAGCCTGTATGAACTACAATCAACTGCCTGACTGCTGAGATCTATGATATTAGTATTAGTGTTAGTATAGGGGGCATATTATGACTTTGGCGGTCCTACAGAAGACAATGCAATGCGCCGTCTGCTGTAGGACTGCCAAAGCAGCGGTGCTGCGGCCGGCCAGATTAGGAGTTAAATCCTTGTCTGTCAGGCGGTGCTGTGGTGGTCTAAGGTGGCGGTATTTAAAATTAGTATTAGTATTAGCATGGACTACATGGGCTATAACTTGTATTGTATTAAAGTTGCATTTTTATAGCTTGTACTACCCCTGATGAAGCATGCCAGGCAGCACACTGCTCTAGGTTTTTTCAGTGGTTATTGATGGTTATTGAGATTAATCTTGTGCGCTTAAGAAAACCATTCCATGCATTTGCTCCAATTTTAAATGGAAGATTAAATTAATAGGAGTTAGTTGTGATTTTTACTTTGAGAGGATTCATGCACATGGTTGGCTGTATTAATAGAGAAGCAATAGTAGGTTTTTAGGTATTGTTGGGTTACAAGGGTATGACTTTTAAAGGTGAGGTTATGAGCTTTTAAATGAGTAATGGGCAATTTGCAGAGATACGCTGGGGTCTATTTACAAAGGTAAACTACACATGATTACATCTACATCTGTATGTTTACTCTTACACTTTTGAGTAGTGTAATTTCTTTGGGATATCCACCATTCCTGTGTTTAAAGTTACTCAAAGGTTTTGACTTACTTACATGTCGTCATCCCTGAATTCAGGGGTGGAACCTAATTTATGAGTGTAAGTTACTACAGCCAAAAAGGAGCAGTAATTTTTCCAGCACCACACATGGCCAACCACCTACTACAACACCCTACCACAGAAAGTAACAGAGGCAGGGACTTAAAATAGAATCCCATCTGGAAAAATGTTTAGTTTAAATAATTTATTTTGACTTTTTTAAATGGATATATAAATTAAATTGATTGTATACAAAATTATATATATTTTAAAAATACATTTTTAATGATAAAATATTTTAACAACCTTTTTATAAATGAAAATAAATTCAACTTTTTGAATAAAAAACAGACAAGAATTTCTTTGAATTCTATACATAAGTTTTTGTTACTTTGTGAAAAAAGAAAATATATTTTAATTTAAATATTAATATTACTTAATTTAATATGTTTATTTCCATTTTAGAACAGTACAATAAAGTAACAACATTAATAACTTAATTTAAATGTAATTAGTATGACTATATAAAATGAAAATAAAATTATTGTCCTGAAAATCAAATCATAAAAAGTACCAGCTAAAGGTAAAAAATATGTTTTTTATTATGTATTAAAAATGATTTAAAGCGATATATAGAACTAATGAAAATGTAATTATATTTTAATAAAAATGAATGATGCATTAATTCTTAAATTTAAAAAAGTTTATATCACTATGTTACATTTAAATGATGTTTTTATTTTTAGATATTTTATTTAAAATGTTTGCTAAACTATGTTACATTTAAATAAAAAAAAATATTTTCAGATATTTTTTACATTAATTTATCTTTTAAACTAGGTAAAATAATGTAATTTTATTAACAAGAATTTCCTATGGGGTCCCCAACAAACGTGTTCTGATGTCTTTGCACATGCTAAATATCTCCATTTGTGCAGTGCTTCCCTGCAACTGCAACGTGCCCTGCAAAATGATATCGAAAGTTAGCCACCCTAAAAGGGGCACTCCTGGTATGCCAGAATGGACAAGTTATTTCACTAATGGCAATGGGAAATGTGTAAGGGTGTTTTTGTCTGAAACTCACTGTCCACTAAAAGCCACCAGCGCCTTCCTAAAATTGCTAGTCGTTGCTCTGGCAAGAATAAGCTTCATGATGCAGACTCGCCAACCTCCAGAAAAAAAAACTAGCTGTGAGAGAGGAGGTCACCAGGAGGGGCAGGGCTCGGGGAGGGGCAGAACCTTGAGCCCATTACCTCCCAGGATTGAAATTGATTGTGAAGGAGTGTGACCATTGGAATGGGGTGGGGCTTTATGAAGATGATTGCCCATGTCCAGGTCCAACTCCCTAAAAATTCAAGACTTCAAAGGCTGTCGCTGACGTCAAGGAAAGACTGTAAACCTCCTCAAGACATCAGCTGTGCTCAGACTCTACACAATTTGAGATCGAAATGCTCTCTGCAGGGTGTTTCAACTCACTTTGGGTGCCGCCATGTGATATTGACTCCTCCCTGGGTGAACGTGTGAAAGGAGCCGATATTGCAGTCGCGGCTTCTCGAGGGAGTGCTGTGGGGCGGTGGGGCGGGGCAGGGGCAGGCTAGGGCATAGTAAACTCCGGCATACGGCTGAACTGAGTTAAGTACATAAATAAATAAATAAATAAAATTACATTGCGCGCTTCAACCCAATCGGCGGTGCAGTGCCTGCAACGTAATTTGTTTAATTTATTTATTTATTTATGTACTTTACTCGGTTCAGCCGTATGCCGGAGTTTATTGCCCCCAACCCTGGCCCTCCCCCACCCCACCCCACTGCACTCCCTCAAGGAGTCGTGACTGCAATATTGCTGCCCCCAGGGGAAAGCAGGTCGGCAGACCAGTCTTTTCCCCGGGGAGTTCGCGCGAGACAGGGACAGGCAGGAAGTAGTTAGGGTTAGGTCAGGGGTGGGAGGGGTTAGGTAGGAGGCTATTTAGGGGGACAGGAGGGGAACAACTTCCTTTTCCTGTCCCCGGTGCCTCAGGGAGAAGTTAGTTTTGCCACCCACACACCCTACATGGTTGGAAGGGGAAGCTGGGTGTTGTTGTTGACGTTGCCATGTTGGGCAACATGCCAGTTTAGGACAGGATGGCACGATAGGGGGTGTTTCCGGGAACTGGAAGGGGTGGGGAGTCCATAACGGGCAGAATCACCCTTTCAGGGAGGGGGTTACAGGTGCAGGATGGGAGAGAGTGGTAGACGGGAGTGCGATGGATGGAAATGACGGAGGAGTTGGAAAGTGAAAAGGGGAAGTGAATGAGATGCAAAGAGGTTGTGGTGTGATTTGGGAGTGGCTGGTGGAGCATGTGAGTGGATGACGGTTGAAAGGCAGGATGTTGGGGGGATTGTTTAAAGTTAATGATGTTATGTTTATTCTGAATGTCATGCCTGTCCTAATAAATGGCCTTTTACGCAAACTGATGCGTGGAGTGGTTATTGCACGATGTGTGACACACGGTAGCGCCATGTGGGTTCGCAGGTATGATGATGAGGAGGAGGTGAGATCACATGCCTATTTACCTACATAGGCTGGGTCATGCCTATGTCAGATGTGCACAGTACAGTCGTTTATTAAAAAGCATACGTGCCAGCAGACCCGATTCAGACTGGAGATAATTTTTTTAACCCAAAATGGCTTTTATATCCGCCTGAAATCCTCTACGCTTTCATGTAAGTAAATGGGGACAAGCAATTGCCCTGTTTTTTTTTCCAAAATCTTTTTCTTTCTAGGTTCAAAATATTGAAATGTATCAGGAAAAAATAATTCAGGGCACAGAGAAGGGTGTCTTGAAAGCCAGCAAACAAGATCCCCTAAACATCCCCCCCCCCCCCACACCCTTCTGTGTTTGCTGTGCTATCTCAGCCTTCATTCCTATGGAATTGATGAACAGAGGGCCCCCTCTTGTGGCAAAATAACGGTACTCGCATGCACAGCTGTCATTCATTCTATGACAGGCGATGAGAGCACTGAAGTGCATCTGTTAGACATGCATTCATTGCCTGCCTTGAACTCGAAAATATTCTAAACTGCCCCCAGATGTGCAAGCATCTCTTGGCCCTCCTGTTGATCGTCCTATCCCTTTCATTATGTACACCAAGGGCCAGATGTATCAAAGGGTTTTACCCATTCTATGTCTATGGGAAAATGTGTTCGCACATAGGGCCCCAAAACCTTTGTGGCGCTAGAACAGTTGCAGTTTATTCGCATCATAAGTTGGTACACACTTATCATGGTGGCATTGGTCATCAACATGCTCATTTCACTCAGCACATCAATTTCCTCTGGCGACAAAGCTGGGGGCCTATTGCCCAGGTCGCCTTTGGCCATGCCAGTGACCACGCTGCTGTTTCTTGATTGGGTCCTTTGAACCCAAACACTCCATGTCATTCGCAGACCCTTTCTCAGGCACACTCCCACGCCCTGCTGCTGCTGTGCCCTTTGTCTGCCGCCCACGGGGAGGTTAGCCGCCCTCCCTCTAGAGTCGGCTGCATCTCCCGGTCAGCGGTAATAATCCAGACAAAAAGTTTTTTTAAGTCACTGAGGTTAGAATAATGTGTTAAACTCGCTCACGCCTCACTTCAGCAGCAGCAACAACTTAAAAGTAACCACAGGGACATGAAGCAGTACGTCTCACGAAAGACCACACAGTCTCAGAAGAATCAGTGCCGGGACACTGGCTGGCTTGCACGACACTCTGCTGCATCTCACAAACGGAATCTGGTTTTGTCCAGGAGAGATCAACAGTCTACAATACCCATCTTTTAACGGTGTGAACTATTATCTTTTCCTGCTCAAAAGTCATATTTTTGCTTTGCTTAGATCACCACAGCCAACCCACAGCCTTCGAGCGCCTTGGACCACAATAAAATAAGCAACAAGACAATCTGAAGGTCTCCTGACACCTTAAAGAACTTGCCCGAAAATGCTCTTCTCAAGTCCAGGTCAGCAGGTAAAAACAACTGCCATAATCTCTTCCCTAGGAGACACCAAAGAACCCTACAGAATAGGTGTTTCTGACAAATTGCTGAGATTCTAGACAACCTCAAGAAGTGGAGGAGTTCCTCTTACCATCCCCAGACATTTGTCATCCTCTGAAGTTTGACTCTAGGATGAACAATCACCAGGGGCATAGCCACCCTTGGTGCAACAGGTGCAGTGGCACAGGGGCCCAAAACCCAGAAGGGCCATTAAACCTTGATAATCGCTATATTTTACTACCCTGACAGCAGAAAAAAAGGGCCATTTCCATTGCTTGCACCAGGGCTCATGGCATCCTCGCTACGCTACTGCCATCACGCAAAAAGGTAATGTTCAAAATGTCCACTGGGCATCTACACACAGCAGGCTCACAAATGTGCTACCCAGCCTTATGACTTTCCTCAGTCCTCCCTCTCCTCTTCGACATTTTATTTCCCCCTCCCCCTTTTCTGTGATCAGTTACTAGCTGATGATTTATTGTCTTAATTTACTATGGACAATGTATTGTTTTATAGGAAGGAGGTTGCTGAAGGTGGCGTGAGAAGGTCTCTGCTGATTCTGGTGCCCGTGCGTACGTGCAATCACATATGCAGCCACATGAGTAACATATGCAGCACAATTTAAAAATCTAGTAATTTCAGAAGCTTATTCCCCCCGAGTTATTGCCTCTGGTTCAAAATTACTCATGAAGGTCTTTTCGGTGCAGCTTCCACCTCCGAGCATTGCAATCCTGCAGAAGTGTCATCTGTTCACACACTATAGAAAGACTTATAACTGAGCTCACATACCACAGCAGAGGCACAGACAGGTCAAAGTGTTCTTGGGAAGCTCCTGGGCGAGTAAAACCGAGGGTTTGACTTAGATCTTGGCAGACGGGTTACTCGGTCACAAAGGTAGTGGATATCCCGTCCACCGAAATATAAATCTCATAATCACAGTTCGAACATCTCGAGATCTAAATCAGGTCTGAGTTAGAGACCCTGTCGGAGTTTGCTTCTCTATGCCAGTGGCTAAGAGAATGTAGGGATCTTGTTATAATTATCACAAAGCCACCCTTCCTTCTCACGCAGGCTGGATCACTAAGAGAATCCCACCAACCCTACACTATTTCCACAGTTTAGGTGGCCTACTTCTGGATGGGCTTTCTACTTGTCCAGGAGAGCGGATGCAACCACCGCAGCAGTTCTTTTCCTCTGACATATCCTATGCTTCTCTAGTTATAGGCGGTGGTAAAACCTCAGCCCATGATAGAAAAATGCTCTCCTTCTCATGAACTACTTTACTCAAGCACTGAGTCCTCACCCTCCAGGACTGAAGTTTGTACTTACAAGCAGGTGGGTCCGTTGGGGGGAAGTGAGCATTGCCCCTTATTGCAATTGATGTAGTAGGGGTTTTTCGTGCTGCAGTTGGAAACACAAACGAATTTGTTGGACTCATTCATCCCAAAGTAATAAGGCCTGTATGCAAGTTGTATATCGGCAGACGTCGCACAGGATCCTGGAAAGAAAGGTACAAAATCCTTGTTAGTTTCTGTGCTGCTGAGAACTTGCAGCAGTTTGCATTTTCTGTTCTTTTGCAGTGTTTCATAGCATGATCTCAACCTGAAGGCCTTGGAACGCTTTATATGAGCACCGGTTACATTACACGATGACACGGTCATTTGACGTTTTTAGGCATGGGAAGATTAAGGGCCATATTTATGGCCAAGTCACACAGTGCTGCGCGGCAATTCACCTTCCTGCGCTGCATGACAGGGGAAGGGCAGGAATGTGCTGTATTTAAGTCAATTCAACACATTCCTGCATTTCCCCTGCACTGGTGCCCTTTTGACTGCTTAGTGCCAACGAAGGCACCCTTGCACCATGGTGCACCATTGTAAGGAGGATAGTTTTTGGGCAAGAAGAGCCACCTTCCTTCACAAAAGCAAACCTCTGAGGCCTTTTCCTCTTTCTATGTGCTTTGCCGATTGTCGCAAACGTAGAAAGAGGAAAAAATAAGGAGATATAAACGTATTTCTCCTCGTTACACCTCACCTGGGGCGGCGTAGGTTTTTGGTGCCTTCCCAGGTGTACTTCTTCTGGTAAATTTGGGAATGCACACACCACCCATGGAAATGCCTCCCTGGTGAAGAGAAATGCAACAAAGTGGTTTTCACTATTTTGCATGACTCTAGACTTATGAAGCCACTCAGGGCCACACAAGGGGGCCTTTTGTGGCTCATTAATTTCATTTTGAAGTTGTGTCGAACTTGCACCACGTTGCGTGGTGCAAGAGCAACGCAAAGGGACTTGTAAACATGCCCCAACTTGATTTGATCAGAATCTCAGGGTGTTGAGCCGACACCAGTTCTCGAACCTGGGGGCCTATTTACGAGAAAGTCATGCAATGCAGCAAGTAACCTTGAACAGGAGTGTGCCATATTTAAGGCAGTATCATACCTTTTCCCTTGCTCCGGCACCCTTTTGGCAGCCTAGTGCCAACGCAGGCTTCGCCAACGCAGGCATCCTTGAATCATGGTAAAAAGGGGTCTGCAATGAATGCAGAATTGTTTTTGTGCAAGAAGGGGCAGCTTCCTGCAGAAACACAATGCTCAGAGGCATTCTCCTCTTTCTATATGTGCTGCCGAATCCAGCACACATAAAAAGAGGAAGCAATGAGGAGAAATAAAAATATTTCTCCTCATTACACATGTCCTAGAAGGTGTATCTTGTTCCAGGTTTACCAGTTCTGATTAATCTGGGACTATGTCAAAAACCATGGGAAAGCCTCTCTTGCTCAGAGTAAGGCAACACAGCGATTTACTCTGCATTGATTAAAATGGAGACACTCAGGGCAATGCAAAGTGGCCTGCTTGGCTTCATACATCTCACGTCAGGTCTGTGTCACCCTTGCACCATGTTGTGTGGGGCAAGAGCGATGCAAACTGGCTCATATATAGGCCCTCGTTCCCCAGTTCCAAAGTCAGCAGCTATGGCCATTACGCCACTTCTCCCAGCATTCACAGTTTACTTGTGTAGCTCTATACATGGTTGTTTACTTTTAGTCATCAGACTATGACCGTAGATGTATCTTTTTAAGTTTGCATTCTTTAATATTACAAGATGGTGGACATATAGAAAGTGCTCCAGGTGCACCTTATGGCATGGTATATGGCACACTCCATCCAGTGAGAAGGAAAATGGGCTTCTGTCAAGGACTTACCTCAGGTTATGATGATGTGAGGCGCATTTCAAGGCAGTGAAAGGAAATAAGGACCGCTCTCAAGGACCCACCTCTGAGTAGTGTGTTGAGCAAATGCCAGAGCAGTGAGAGAAAATAGGGACCTTGTGAAGGGCATCCCTCAGGGTTTGGGTCTGGGCACACTTCACTGTACTGGGAGCGAGGTATGGTGCCAGACACACTCAAGAGCAGTGAGTGGGAAAAGGAACTTCTCTAAAGGTGTGCCTTAAGGTAGATTGTCAGGCACATTCCATGGTAGTTAGAGGGAATAGGTACTTATTTCCAGGGTACATCCCAGGATATTGTATCAGGCTAACTCTATAGAAGTGAGAGGGTACTGGGACCTCTTTTAAGGGTGTGACACAGGATATGGTATATGGCTAGCTCCACAGCAGTAGGGTGGAATAGAGACCTCTTCCATGGGTGTACCACCTAGCTCCATAGCTGTCTGAGGGAGTAGGGGTCTCTCTCAGGGGTGCTCCTGAGTATATAGGGTTGGCCCACACTTACCCTCAATATCCAGTGGTACTTGTTGCACTTTGGTGGTCCCCGGTCTGAAGCACAGCTTTTCTGAAAAATATGAAATTGTGATATGCATAAATTCTAATGATTACTCTCTCAAGTCTGCAGTCATTTATTAGGGTGTTTATCAAAGTAGTTACTCTCAAATGTTGGGCAAACTATCGCCTCAAGCTCCTGCCTCTTGTTGGTTTGTCTATCTTGGGGTGACTGCTGTACCTTCTTAGGTACTTTGTCTCAGGGCAGCTGCTATCTCCTAATTGAAACGTTGTCTAGAGGTCTCCGGTGTCTCTTTGTTGGTAGTCTGTGGCAGCTTTGCACCTGCATCGTATTGATAGTTGGTATTTTCTCTTTGTCTGTTTTCCTTGTTGCTGCCTACTTGTCTCTTCCCTCAGTTTCTCTCCACTCGTCCCTTCCTCCGTCTCTGTCTGCTAGTCTCTACTCCCAGTCAATCAATGCCTGTTGGTTTCGTCCCTAATTCTGTCCCTGTTCATGTCTTCCTTGGCAACTGCCTGCTGGTTTCTTCTCTCAGTGTGTGCCTCCTAGACTGTTCCTCTGGCTTAGGCTGAAGCCATATTCTTCTAGTCTTTACCTACTATTCTCTACCCACTGTCTCTACCTTCTAAGCCTTTATGCCCAACCTCTCCCTGCTGGTCTCTTTCCCCAGGCTCTGCCTGTAGATCTTTTTCCCCAGTCCCTGCTGTTGGTCTCTTACTCCAGTCTCTGCCTACCGGTACCTTTCTCCTGGTTTCTGTCTGTTTGATGCTTTTGCCCAGATATTGCCTGCTGGATTATTTTCTGTAGTCTCTGCCCTCTGACCTCTTGCCCAGTGCCTACCTGCAGATCTCTCCCCCTAGCCTCTACCTGTTGGTTTCTACCCCTAGTGTCTACTTGTTTGTTTCTTCCCCTAATCTCTACTTGTTGGTGTATTCCTGTAGCCTCTACCTGTTGGTTTTTTCCCCTAGTCCCCACCGGCTGGTCACTTCCCCTTGCAGCTACCTGCTCATTTCTTTTCTCTCACAGTCTCTGCCTATTCGTCTCTTCCTCGATCTCTACCCACTGATCGCCTCAGATTTCTTTCCTTAGTCTTTGCCTGCTGGTTCCCCATCCCTCCCAGTTTCCACCTGCTAGCCTCTTCCTACAGTTACTGCCTTTTTTTCTCCCAGCCTCTGGATGCTGGTCGTTTTAGTTAGGCCCTGTCTGCTGTTCCTTTCATTTAGTCTTGGTCCTGCTGGCCTCTTCCTCAACTCACCGCCTGCTGACCTCTTCCCCTACTCACTGCCTGCTAGCCTCTTCTGCTACTCATTGCCTGCTGGTCAATTACCCTACTCACAGCTTGCTGGTATCTTTCCCTACTCACAGCCTGCTGGTCTCTTCCCCTACTCATTGCCTGTTGGACTCTTCCCCCATTCTCTGCCTGCTGGTCTCTTCCCCTACTCACAGCCTGCTGGTCTATTCCCCTACTCACAGCCTACTGGTCTCTCCCCCTACTCACAGCCTACTGGTCTATTCCTCTACTCACAGCCTGCTGTCTCTTTTCCTACTCACAGCCTGCTGGTATCTTCCCCTACTCATTGCCTGTTGGACTCTTCCCCCAGTCTCTGCCTGCTGGTCTCTTCCCCTACTCACAGCCTGCTGGTCTAATCCCCTACTCACAGCCTGCTGGTCTGTTCCCCCACTCATTGCCCGTTGGACTCTTTCCCCAGTTTCTGCCTTTTGGACGCTTCCTCTACTCACCGCCTGCTGGACTCTTCCCCTACTCACTGCCTGCTTGACCTTTTCCCCAGTCTCTGCCTGCTAGTCTCTCCTCCTAGTCTTTGCCTGCTATTCTATTCTCCTACTCGCTGCCTGCTGGCCTCTTCCCACTACTCACCGCCTGCTGGACTCTTCACCTACTCACCGCCTGCTTGACCTTTTCCCCATTCTTTGCCTGCTAGTCTCTCCTCCTAGTCTTTGCCTGCTATTCTATTCTCCTACTCGCTGCCTGCTGGCCTCTTCCCACTACTCACCGCCTGCTGGACTCTTCACCTACTCACCGCCTGCTTGACCTTATCCCCATTCTATGCCTGCTAGTCTCTCCTCCTAGTCTTTGCCTGCTATTCTATTCTCCTACTCGCTGCCTGCTGGCCTCTTCCCACTACTCACCGCCTGCTGGCCTCTTCTCCTACTCCATGTTTTCTGGCCTCTTATTCTATTCAATGCCTGCTAGCCTCTTCTTCTACTCAATGCCTGCTGGTCTCTTCCCCTACCACTGCCTGCTGGTCTCTTCCCCTACCACTGCCTGCTGATCTCTTCTATCAGTCTCTGTCTGCTGGCCTCTTCCCCCAGACTGTGCCTTCTGGACTCGTCCCCTACACACTGTCTCCTGGTCTCTTCTCCTACTCAATGCCTGCTGGTCTCTTCCTCCACTCACTGCCTGCTGCACTCTTCCCGTAGTATCTGTCTGCTTGACTCTTCCCCTACTCCCCCCGTGCTGGCCTCTTCCACCATTCTCTACGTGCTGGTCTCTTCTCCTACTCACTGCCTGCTGGACTCTTCTCCTACACTCACCCCGTGCTGGCCTCTTCCTCTACTCACTGCCTGTTGTCTCCTCCCCTACTAACTGCCTACTAGACTCTTCCCCTACTCACTGCCTGCTGGTATCTTCCCCTAATCACCACCTCCTGGCCTTTTCTCCTACACATTGCCGGCTGGACTCTTCCCCCAGTTTCTGCCTCCTGAACTTTTCTACCAGTCTCTGCCTGCTGCTCGCTACTCTTAATCTGCCTGCTGGTCTCTTCCCACTACTCCCCACCTGCTGGCCTCTTCTCCAACTCACTGTCTGCAGGTCTCTTCTACTCATTGCCTGCTATCTTCCTCTGCTACTCACTGCTTGCTGGTCTCTATCTGCTGGTCTCTTCTCCTACACGTTGCCTGCTGGACTCTTCTAATCTCTGCCTGCTGGTCTCTTCTCCTACACGTTGCCTGCTGGACTCTTCTCCCAGTTTCCGCCTGCTGGCCTCTTCCCCAGTCTTTGCCTTCCGACTTCTTCCAATAGTCTCTGCCTTCTGATATCCTCCCGGTGTTTTCCTGCAGAACGGTACCCCTAGTCGCTACCTGCTGGTTGCTTCCCTACTCACTGCCTGCTGGACTCTTCCCCCAGTCTCTGCCTGCTGGTCTCTTCTCATAATCTCTGCCTGCTGGTCTCGTTTCCTACTCACTGCCTGATGGACTCTTCCCCCAGTTTCTGCCTGCTGGTCTCTTCTCCTAGTCTCTGCCTGCTGGACTCTTCCCCCCAGTTTCTGCCTGCTGGTCTCTTCTAATTTCTGCCTGCTGGTCTCTTTTCCTACTCACTGCCTGCTGGACTCTCCCCCAGTCTCTGCCTGCTGGACTCTTCCCCCAGTTTCTGCCTGCTGGTCTCTTCTCCTCATCTCTGCCTGCCGGTCTCTTTTGCCTTTCACTGCCTGCTGGACTCTTTCTCCCAGTTTCTGCCTGCTGGTCTCTTCTCCCCAGTTTCTGCCGGCTGGTCTCTTTTCCTTCTTACTGCCTGCTGGTCTCTTTTCCTACTCACTGTCTGCTGGACTCTTCCTCCCTGTTTCTACCTGCTGGTCTCTTTTCCTTCTCACTGCCTGCTAGACTCTTCCCTCAGTCTCTGCCTGCTGGACTCTTCCCCCCCAGTTTCTGCCTGCTGGTCTCTTTTCCTACTCACTGCCTGCTTGACTCTTCCCCCAGTCTCTTCCTGTTGGCCTCTTCCCCGGTCTTTGCCTTCTGACTTCTTCCAATAGTCCCTTCTGATATCCTCCCCGGTGTCTTCCTGTGTGACCTCTAACCCTAGTCGTTACCTGCTAGTTACTTCCCCAGTCTCTGCCTGCTGATTTTTCTCTCACAGTTTCTACCTGCTGGTCCCATTCCCATCCTTTGAACATACCTTTGCTGGTGCTCGAGCAGACGGTGTTATTGAGTGTAGTTGTGATGTTGTCGATGGCCGTTTTGTAGGATTGAGTGTAGTTGTTGAATGGAACCTTGAAAATCACACTGTGGTTCACTACGATGCTGCCAGGGCTGGTAGAAAACAGAAACAGAGATAGGGATCATCTTAGGGCAGTGCACTCATCACACCTTGATGACTCAAGGCACATGCATGACAGAACACAGGCACACGTCACCCCGATGAATATGTGCCAGAGGCACTTTGAAGGTTCTGGGCTTGACGTCAAATGGTAGTCCAGCCAGAACTCTGGGGTCATTAACTCCTTCGCCGCGGGGCTAATTCCCCCTCGTCGCTGGGAGGAGGTGGGGCGCGCGCAGCGCCACAGTGCTTGTGACGAGCTCAGCTCGTCACGCTGCAACAGTGGCGCTGTGCTGATGACGAGCTGAGCTCGTCATTCCCGCGCCCGTTTTTCAGAGCACTCAGCACAGCGGTGGAATTAGCCCCGCGTGTGAGCGCAGCGCATGTCATGACGAGCTCAGCGAGTCATCAGCACAGCGCAACTGTGCCTCATGACGAGCTGAGCTCGTCATGAGCACGGGAGGGGTTAAGAGCAAGTCCTCCCCAACCACTAGTAGGGTAGTTGCTCACATTATTGTCAACTGAGAAGAGAATAAATTTCCTTCTTACAGTCGAGTTGTGACATCTCTAATCACCAGTAATAAAGAAATGATGTAGCTGCTCAGTTGTAAAAAGGTATTACATCTAAGTTCTCGTGTCACAATGCCTGCTGTCTGACCCAACACCCAGGGTGAAAGGCAATTCACAGAGCATCTTACAGCTGCAGTTTAAACACAGAAACCAGAAAATGATTTTCCATCTGATTACATATTTTTCTAAGAAGAACAAGTGATCAGCAGGAAGGAGATATTTAAGGCAACATGTGTACTATATTCCAGGCTGTCTGTCATTGCAATAAAGACAGACTAGCTGCATGTTTCAACTCAAGCTGGGCCACCGCATTTGTTAAATCGGATTTATATTAAACTGATTCTAATATATTTTTGCTATATGTACGAATTGCTTTTTGGGGTCAATGAATCATGCAACTGTGTAAATCAATGTGTAGGAAATGTTCCATAAGCCAACGAGGACTACAAAATGTATGCATGTCATCCATACTTCTAGGCAGTATATAGGGTGAACTTGACCCAAAGGTATTGGAGCTCTTTACATGAGCACCAGTTACATTACACAAGGACAAATTCATTGTTGATAGGCATGGGGAGATTAAGTGATTGGCCCAGAGTCACAGGATGTTGAGCCGAACGCCAAGGCTCGAACCTGGTTTCCCAGCTCTAAGGTCGGCAGCTCTAGCCATCAGACCACATCCTCTCCGCTTGGTCTGAAGAATCCAAAACTCAGGATTTAAAATGTAACACAGTGGTTGGGGTTGGCTTTACTAATAAGAATGAATTTCTACCCAAAATAAGCCCTTTTTATCAACGTTAATATACTGAAAGACTGGGGAAAAATATAAGGTTCTAAACACATCCATTGTAGTTTGCATGCAGCTCTATGACGTCAGTTCAAAGCTCACTGTGCAATATAGGAAGGATTGTAATTTATGAACTACAAGTATCAAAAATCATCTCTGTGACAAAAACAATGATTCATTGGCCTATCTACATAGAAAGCATTCGTCTGATCTGCATATCACACAGACTTTGAACGATGCACATTAATACTTATGACGAGCCAAACATGCCACTGGGCAAAACTCAGATCGCACCAGAGTTTTCTTGGCATTTATATTGATGTTTGGAAATTACTGGGCACACAAGAACAATGCAAAACACACAAGATGATGGACGGAATGTTGCACAATGGCAAAGCATTCACCCCCAGTCACAGATCTGTGTTTAATTTATTGTTATTTTGCTCACCAAGTCACCCCAGTACAGATATGGCCATATGCAAATCTGTCTTGACCCTGTGCCTCATGGGAACAGTCCAGAACGAACTGCCAAGCCATGTCTTTCCTGGACCGGAATCAAGCATCCTAGGACCGGTTTCTGGCTATCAGCCATCTTCCGCCAGGATAGCTTGACTCCAGTGGCGTAGTGAGCACGGGACCCACTTCTGGACATACCCTTCCCACATAGGGTGAACTGCAAAACACACAAGATGATGGACGGAACGATGGATTTAGGCCCAGATCTCTGTACTGGGATGAATGTATGACATTGTTCTGCATTCTGTCCATCAACTGTTTTTTTGCATTTGTCACCACAAGAACAATGCAGCAGGTGCTTTTTCTCCCGTAAGATTCACCTCCCTATTAATTTTGCAGCCGGTGCATCTGTACCGGGCATACTGCCCTACACCTGGCACTGGATTTAAGCAGTTTGTGGGAAAGGTGATCATATTATCATATATTTCCAGTAATAAAATATCCCCTTTATTACATTATAAGGATATTACAAGCCACCTCGGAGTCCAATGGCCTTATCAAGGAACACGGCCATAGGTCCTCTCTACAGTCACGCAACACCTCAATGACTTTCAGAATTGTTCTCATGATTGTCTGAGGGTTTTATATCCATTATATATTGCACAGTCTTATCCATAAGGCGAATTAGTGCTCTTTCATAGTAGAACTCAATAAAATATAAATCTAGAAAAAAATTCGGGATAGAGCCAAGGTAACAATTGGTTGGACCTTTTCACACCAACTTGGAAGCAGGTGCAGCAGTAGAGACGACTAGCAAACAAATATGTCACGATGATAGGGAGGGATTTTGAGCAGTGACTTGTGGAAGTTTAATTACACCCTAATAAGGGGCAGAGTGGGCTTGACAATCCCTGCCACCTAAGGCCCCACGTTGGTCACCCGGTAGCTGAAAGCCTGTCCACTCGGCTTCGCAGACTTTACAAATTGGTTATTACCACGCAAGTAAGTACCACGAGAACTTCAAGAAATATGAATTGCTCAAAACAGGTGGAAAATGGCAATGTAACAGCATCCCGAATTTTGTGAAAAAATATCTGGTGCACACACTTTTCATGAAATTCAATGAAAAAGTCATGGTACAACTAGTTGTATAGTATGTTTTTTATGTCTTTTGTTTGGACAAACACTAGTGTCTTTTTATGTGCAGAGTCTTCACCGTCGTAAAATGACTAATAGTAAAATAAACTCATGGTTTGTGAATACCAAAAAAAAGTAAACTTACACAGAAGAGTAAGTTTACCTTTGTAAATCAGACTCCCCCCCCCCCCCCCCCCCTCTGCCACCTCCAATGCTGACCTCAGCAGCTGGGCACATCCGAGCCCTTACAGTACTGATTCCATATAACCATATGTATGAGAAGGAGATGTGCATGGTGTGTTTGTGCCTACTTGTTAACTTCAACACTGTGACCTTCATTTTAAATAGGGTTGTTGGAAGCTGAAAGGTTTTTTTGTCTTGCAAATATTTTGCAATTCTCACAAATAATGTGATTACCACCTTGAGTTCACCTTTAGTTGACAAACTTTTCTGCATGTGGGTTTTCTTATTATCACCACCCACAACTGCTGCCACTGCTGCAGAATGGCAGTGCCAGCATTACCTCCCTTAAACAAGAGTGATATTTTGACCGTTGCAGTTCACCCCAAGCTGTACGTATGGCCCGAAAGTGAGAGTTTGATAGTTTTGTAATACCTTGAATTGCTAAACACTTGTGCTGTGCTAAAAAAAAATAGGCTGCAAACACAACCATGTGGTGTACTCTCCTAAGTAAGCGCGCTGGTGTTAAAAAATAGCACCGGAAAACACAGGCACAAATTAAGCACTAACTGCAGATTGGCCCACTATCAGGATCTACACGAGGCTTTGCTTGCAGAAATAAAAACTTCACAGACCTCTGTTTACTAACTGGCTCCTCTCAAGGAAATGTAGTGCCATCCTTCTGCTTCTTGTACAGTTGTAGCTCTATACCCCCCCTTTGTCTCCTGTATTTCAATGCTAGTTGTAAACTTCCCTGGAAAGCCTCACGTTCCTTCCACTCTCTCTTAAGTACCTTCACCTTCTTTACTGCATGCTTTTGCAAAATGACGCCATCCCTCCCATTATCAGCTTCTCAAATGGTGGTGCATGCTCTTATGTTGTAATAGCTCGATTTTCGCAGCTCCCTCTAAGTGGGCGTCCCTAGTTTCTTGATTTTCAGACTGTCCAGAATTCAAACGCAGCTCCTCGGTTATTCTCCCTTCTCGGTCCATTTCACCTCTTTCCTCTGACTTCCAATTCGCAGGGTTCAAGGTCCTCTGTTTGGTTTACCATGCTGTCCCTCAGCTAGGCCCCGGCTTTCTTTAATGTTGATTAACTTTCTAAATAAATGCCCGTCACTTCGAACTGCTTCTCGGCGGCCCCGCACACTTCCGGAAATCCGACTTGCCCATTTGGGAGGTTGGATTTGGTGATGAGAGATTAGTACAGTGGTTCCCAAACTTTTCTGAACTGCGGCTCCCTTGACCTATTGGGCACTGACCGCAGCTCCCCAGTCTGTTACTTTTTTGGGGGACAGGTGGGGGATGTATGCCCAGCCTCAGGAGTATTTCCATTTTTCTCCCTGAAAATAATTGGGATGAAGCCAATTAAGGTATTCAAATCAGAGATGCAATCCTATCCACTCCACTACTGAGCCCCATGCAGTATCAACAACCGATTGGAGGGACACTGGGTTCTTGGAGAAGTTGTTACTGCATTGTTATGTAGTGCTCTTTGAAGAGGTGCGTCTTTAGGTCATTCCTGAGCAGGGTTTGTGAGACCCTGATAGATACAGGAATGATATTTCAGACCCTGGGTTCATTGATAGAGAAGTCTGCACCTGCTGTCTAGTTTTTCTGTTTTTGCACATTATTGCCTCCAGTCTGATGACACCAGGTTAACCCTTGTCTGGCTTGCTTCCTTTTAACCCCTTTGACGCTCATGACGAGCTCAGCCCATCATAACTGCCGCGGAACGCCCACGCAGGGCGGCCGCTCCAAGGGAGTGGGCGGAGTCGTGACGAGCTCAGCTCGTCATGAGCACAGCTCCACAGTGCAGCATGACGAGCTGGGCTCGTCATGAGCACCGCGGCGCCGTGCGCGGCCCCCTCTCCCCCCTGCACCGCGGGGGAATTAGCCCCGCGTGGAAGGGGTTAGCACTGTCCTCTTTAGGAGTGTGTTTTGTGTAGTCCCCCGTCTGCTTCTTCCTAACTCCAGACTTTGCATTCTCATGCATGCTGTCTGTCTCGTGTCTTCTGTCTGTGTGGTCGTGCATCTTGTATCTGTCCTCATGCCCTCAGTCTGTTTTTGCCTTCTGCCTGTGTGTCCTTGCCTCCTGACTAGGTGTCCTTGCCTCCTGTCTGTGTCATCATGCCTTCTGACTGTGTGCATGCCCCCTGGGGAGGGCCTGGTACCTGCCAGGAGAGCTCATGGCTCAGAACTGAGGGCTCCCATTGATGCACCGCAGGCCGCTCCTAGATCCCAAAAATGCACTCTCAGCATCTTTCTGGGCTCTGAGATGACGGGAGCATGCTACCGGAGCCTCTCTCTCAGCTCCAAAATGATGATGACATCAGTGCTGTGCCAGCTCCTCCCTGGGCACCCAGATGGGTCCTTCCCAGGTCTCTCCCACCACACACTGTCTTTTTACCAGTGTTTCTCCTGTCACCTTGGTTTGGCCACAGTTTTGGACTTCGATTATTTTGGTTTAGGACTCCAGTTCTGTCTCATCAGTGACATGAGTTTATTTATGGGCATTTGTTCTGACCTTTGTCCTATGTTTTTTACACTTTAGTTTCTGACCTTTCAATTTCAACTTCTGCTTCTAACTCAGAATATTCACTTCATCTTTTGCAATCTGAATGAACTCCAACATCAACTTTCACTTAATACTGCAGATGCCATGCCTTCCTTTTATGAATTTTGAACACTTCGGATAGCCTGTGTATGTTTTTTTCACTTAGCATGAAACTTGTATTTGTGAATTAATTCATTTTTTTCAGTGATAACTGAAGTGAATTACGCCCTGAGCATCATAAATAACTTGGCTTTGACATTTTAACTGCAAACTACTGATTTAAATGTTTTTCAGATGACTGGCCTAATGTTTCCTTGTCACATACTGGCCAGAGAGAGCTGAGGGAGTGAAACTAGAGCTCTGTGCTTTAGAAATACATGATTAACAGCCAAATTCATGTAAATTCCCAAACTGTCTGCTTGGTGTGCTGCGCCAGACTAGGTTTGAAGGCGCACTGGGGTGCCACGACGCACAGATTGGGAACCAGTGGATTAGTATGACGTCCCTACCTCCTTGCACCATAGGGACAACAGTGCCATTTTTTCCACTTAGCGCGAAGTTGCCCATACTGGGCCATAGCGCACTCTATAACTTTCATTAGAAAAATATTAACAGGCTGAAGAAAGATCCTTTTACGGATCGGAATCATTAGTTTAAACACATCTCTGTGAAGCAGGTAACTCTCACCTCACTCTTATGATCTCCACGGTTTCGTATGCATCTCCTAGGATAGGGCGGTACACCTTTCCCATCTATGAAGAGAAGAAAGTATGTTCATGAAGATGGTGAAGGGAAGGGAGACATTGAAAGGAGACATTTGTAGATACATGTGCACTGCAAACACTATAAGATGATGGACGGAGCACCGAAACCTTTCATTCACTCACCCCCAGTCACAGATCTGGGTTGAATCCATCGTCGTTCTTTAGCTCGCTTTGCCATCCCAGTTCAGACCCAGCCATATGCAAATCAGTCTTGACCCTGCTCCTCCTGGGAACAGTCCAGCCCGATTTGCCAGGCCAGGTTTTCACTCTACATTTTTAAAAACTTTGGGGCATATTTACAAGCCCCTATCGCTACAGGAATGTCATTCCTAGTGTTGTTCCTGTGGCGATAAACCCTTCGCCTTACTTACAAGGCGGCGCTAAGCCCCTTAATGTGGCTTAATGCCACCTTTTAAATAAGGCCCTGTTTCACAGGGGCATGAGTTATTGTTACCTTAGGGCACAGGTTATAGTTACCTGAGATAACTATAACTGCTGTATTTCTAAGGGTTTTGTGTGTGTAAAATCTGAACCTAACTATGACGTCCCTGTAACCATTGTTTTTTTCAGTGAATATATTATATATATATATATATATATATATATATATATATATATATATATATATATATATATATATATATATATATATATATTATAAAAGTCACAGTAAATTAATTTCTTTTTTAACATTATTTACTATGGTGCTTTGTTTTATGTCCCTGTCTCAATTATATTCTAGGGCAGTGTTGTAGTATCAGTGGTTGGCCATTGGAGGTGCTGAACTTACTCCAGGTATGAGCTGGAGAACATGTACTACTGTTTTGGGTCATTTTTGTCTGTAGTAACTTTAAAATTGTAAATTTGGCTCGACCCCCTATGCCAGTGGGTGGTGAGGTTTAAGTCTATACTTTCTAGTAAATTTACAGCCATAAATGGTGGATAGCCAAAAGCAGTGAATTCACTGTAAAGTTTGAGAGTGCATTTTCATGTGTAGATTAACCCACTTGCATATTTGCCTCTGTGAATAGGCCTTGCTGCTGGCATGTAGCATTGAATTGAAGCTATAGGCCCAATTCACAAAGGTAAATATACATATGTAGATTTACAGATGTCCTGATTTACCACTGGACCTTGGTATGTCTACACATTTTTGATAGTCACCATTTCCGGGTGCAAATTTAACCAAACCATAGACTTACATGTGTTCACATTCTCAGTTCAGAAGTGGAGCTGTCTAGACCGGATTCACGAGTGTAAAGTTACTACTAGCAACGATTCACATCAGTTAGAGAACTCCCCCCAGGGCCGGACTGACTACCGGGCGTTTTGGAATGCTGCCGAGCTGGGGGCTGATTCCACTGCGGTGGGGGCTGATTTTGTTACGCAGGTCTCTATCAACGAAATCAGCTCTCAGCTCAGCAGCATTCCAAAACGCCCGTTAGCCAGTCCGGCACTGACTCCGCCACAGTGGCAAAGATCTCCCTATGGAAACGTATAGGGAAAAATATTAAAGTTTACTATAGTTGTACATTAATTTAAAATATTTATTATAAACAAGGAAATAATGCAATGAAATATTACAGCACATTAACTTGTTAAATTAAATATGTATTAAATTAACAATTTATTAAAATATATTTATTTAATTCACAGTGGTTATGGCTAAACATCAGTATATTTCAGTTTCCCTTTAAAGTAATGTTAAGAAATAACATATTTCTTAGGAATTATAATAATTACTGTTCTAAATAAATACACCATCTTCAACTTTTCTGTAAAATCTTGAAAGTGGGCATGTACACAAACCTCTGCCAGACTTCCTTCTGCCACTCTACATATAAATTCTCTGCTTTTTTGATTTGGACAATTTACATTTTTTCAACGTACATCATGAGTTAGGCGGTCTTCCAGTGGGCCGCCATGCCAACGCCCCACTGGAAGACTGCCATGCCCATAGTCAAACCACCCACTGGATTACGAATTAATCCTGGGTGGGTGGTCTCTGCTTCGGCGGTGCCTTTCTAAGGTGCACATGTGAGCCTTAAAAAGGCACTGCCGTGGGACTTCCAAAACATGTTCCTGCACGGGAAGAAATGCAAATTTTTGTGCATTTCTTCCCGTGCAGGAACAGGGGTTGCAAAAATACAGGAGGGCACAACACGTGCCCACCCCCCTTCATGCACCCCCATGCACAGAGGCAACAGGGGGCCCTATTAAGGCCCCCTGAGTTTCCTCATCACCACCCTTTTCATGGCGGGCTCACCACCATGAAAAAGAGGGCAGGGAGGTAACTCATAATATTCTTGTCAGTGCTGCAGCGGCACCACCAGCATATTGGAGCCTCTGACCGGTGCTCCACCGCCGCAGGATCCCGAATCCCCCACAGTTGGCGGTCTTGTGGCGGACCCACCGCCGCACTCGTAATACGGAAGTCAGACAGCCAGTGCGGCAGAGGGTGCACCACCACGACTATGGCGATCCAATGGACCGCCGTAGTCGTAATCCGTCTCGTAGTACCTTCCTACTGCTTTGGGGAATATGTGAGACAGAGGCTGATACAATTATTCTTGTCTGTGTGCTTATTTTGAACTCATTGGAGAAACCTACCTACCATGTATTGCTGGACAGTAATCTTCAAATTAATCCTCTAAACAAGTGTGTATGAAAGTTTGACTATCTGGAATAAATACCTCAAAATCCAATTAATCATTGGTTCATTGCACATTTTGTGAGATTTATTCTTAATAAAAACATTTACTAATTTGAGAAGTTGTTTGAAAGTGAAATTTAAGATTATTATTACTTGATAATATCTCAGCTTATGCAAAATGTTGTAGGCCTGTTGTGTTTAATATGGCATCCCACACCCGCTGTACATTATTGTGTAGGAAGGAGGCAGGACAGTGGAGCAGGAGGAGACAGGTGTTAGGTGCCAGGCAATCAGTGAAAGGAGGATCTCTCCCTGGCTGTTGCTCTTCCTTACCTGATTGACAAATCTTGTGGTAAAATTGATATAAGTTACTGATTGCTTGTCATTTAAGCTGGGGTTGAAAGTTTCATTTACTGTCACGTTCACAGCCACGGTCGCATTGATGTAGGCTGGAAGGAGAGAAGAAAGCATTAGTGCCCTGGTCCAAGATGTCTCCCACACGTGGCATCAACCCCCTGCACATCTTTACCCTGCTTTGCCACACACCCACATGCCCTTCCCTGCAAGATCCCTCTTAACCTGCCTTTGTACACCCTCACATCCTGCCCCCTAGGGTAGACAGGCCATGATGACACTCTGGGACTTTCACGGCAGGTGGTAGACAAGGGGACAGCTTTCAAAGTTTAACTGGCTGCCGTGAGGCTATCATGCCCCTTTGTTGCAGCCTTCTAAAGGGTAGGGCTCGGTCGTGCATTTTTGCCAGGGTTGATTTTGGTTTTCAGTCTTGCTTTGCTGCTCTCACGCACTGGCAACCGCTTCATGTCATGCACTCACTCGAAAACATACTCATGTCTTAGCATCACATGTGTATTTGTAAAGAGCACGTTCACCCAGAAGGGCATCTTGGTGCTGAATAGCACATGTCTATTGTTACCCAACTTAATGGTACTTATTTTATCGACCTCAGAAGGATGAAAGTCTGAGTGGACCAGCCAGAATTTGAAACTGTGACCTTGAGGTGAAACACAGGTCCCTACACGCATTTGTCCACTATGCCACCAGACCCGGTCTCCTCAATCACTCATGCCCTGCCCCTAAGCATCCTCATACCTTGCTCACAAATGCTGGCATTCAGTTAAAGATACAGAAATAATATAATGCCCTACTTATGGTGATGGTGTCCTGAGAAAACTGGCACAGCGGACCGTTGAAGTTGCTCAGGCACAGGCAGAAGGTGTTGTCGGTGTTTGGGGTGCCACCATTCTGGCAGGCGATTGGCACCGGAGTGGTGCTCGCTGTCGACAAAAGAGACAGTCCTGAATTAGATTACACTTGAGAAGCACAGGTAGGTGCACTCACAGCCTGGCATGTTCACCGACTGGCACTCAATCTTGCACAGTCATAGCAGGGTACACAATCTGAAACGAACAATCACAACTTGGCACGTTCACGGGCTGCCACATTCACAGGCTGCCACATTCACAGGCTAGCACAATCACAGCCTGGCACATTCAAATCCTGGCGCAATTACAAATTGGTACATTCACAGCCTGGCAGATTCATCAATAGGTACATTCACAAACGGACACATTCATAAACAGGTACATTCACAAACTGGCACATTCATAGACTGCTACATTCACAAAATGGCACACTTAGAGTCTTTCGCAAAGCCACACAAATAGAAATATCCACCCCAGTAAGGAACCTTCACAGCCTGGCACATTCTCATTCATACCAATCTCAGGGAAGTACACAAACATGTGATCTCGCAAACAGGCAACCTCAAAGTGTGGCACATTTACAACCAGGCACATTGGCATCTGAGTGCCCACACAGAAAAACGCAGCCGCACCTAGTAACATTCTCGGAGAGACACATTCACAGCCAGGCACATCCACAGCTGAGCACACTCACATTCATTCCCCCAGCCATGCACATCCACAGCTGAGCACACTCAGAATCGCTCGCCCAGCCAGGTCCATTCACAGGTGACCACACTCACCATCTCTCGCCCAGCCAGGCACATCCACAGCTGACCACACTCACCATCACTCACTCAGCCAGGCACATCCATAGCGTAGCACATTCACAATCCCTCACCAAGCCAGGCACATACACTGCTGAGCACACTCACAATCACTCTCACAGCCAGGCACATACACAGCTGAGCACACTCACAATCACTCACCCAGTCAGGTACATCGACAGCTGAGCACACTCACAATCACTCTCACAGCCAGGCACATCCACAGCTGAGCACACTCACCATCTCTCGCCCAGCCAGGTACATCGACAGCTGAGCACACTCACAATCACTCACCCAGCCAGGCACATCCACAGCTGAGCACAAGCACTCACCCAGCCAGGCACATACACAGCTGAGCACACTCACAACCACTCGCACAGCCAGGCACACTGCGAGGCACACACAGACCAGGCACACTCAGATATGCTTGTAGCCATCACAGTGTCAGCCTGCTCACAAGCAGTGAGCACTCACGGGCAGTAACAGTCACACCCAAATCTGCCTTGAGCTTGCCACCATTGCAGAAAAAACATCCTTACAGTCAAGCATACTCAGGAATGCACTGTCACTCCAATGGTCAAAGATTGAAATTTTCTGAAACTGGAATACTCTCCGTGGACCCCACCCCCAAGCATAGGGCTCTGGTTTGCCCCAGGCTCTGTGTGCTCCTTTCAAATTTGATATTTGTTTCAGAGGTAAGTACCTATTTGGAAGGTGCTCTGTATAGGAGGTAGAAAGAGACGAGATGATGTTTTGTGTACCATTTTGTAAACAATGTTGCACCATGACAGCACACGCGCAAAATTGCTCATTGGATAAAACATCTCAAGAGACTGGGGTACCAACAGCACACGGCGAAGGACAACCAGTGGTCCATGGGACAGGAAAAAAACTGCTCAAGGAGTATTTTGCCCATAGGCTATGGGGTCGGGAGATACATCACAACATATGGCATAGGATAAAGTAGCCAACGACAAATGGCCAGAGAGACCAAATGCACTGGGGCAGTGCCACCACCAGAACATGTGTCAAGAGCAGTAACAATAGAAGGGAAAACGACCAACACCATATAATACAAGGGGCCACCAACTCAAGATAAAGGGTGCCAACATCTGATGGGGTCTGCTGATTAGCAATGTTGACAATCAACACAGACGGGACAGGAATGCAATGAGCTTGTAGATCAGGGGGACTGCCGTCCACTTGGAGTGGGTAGTAGTCACTACATGACCCATTGTAATGTTTTCGCGAAACACGTGTTGTGTTGGCTGTGTTATGTATATGAAGATTGTCATCGAGGCTGTGTTCTATTACCACATGTATATGAAGAAAGTCATCGATTTATCTGTTGGACTGTAATACATGTGCTCCTAATTATCTGAAGAAATATTTTGCACGCGTCCTTGAAAAGGACAGAAAATAAAACAAGGATTTATATGGACATTTCTATTTGTATTTTGTGTTTTTCTCAGTACATGACTTAAAATAATGCCTAGTGTAATGCACTAACTATCCAATAAGCCAGTATAGTGCAGTAACCATCACACCAGAACTGAGCAATAAACACGCCCACATACCAGTATTATACATTAATGGCATCACCAACCAGTCCTTTTGCATAGGTATGCCCAATAGTCAATATTGTAAGACAACACCCCCTGTCGGGTAGTAGTGTGCAGTATCCAGACAAATAAACAGTAGGGTACTGTAGTCACTGTAATGTAGGGGCTTACGTCAGCTAACGCCCTTATCATATCGAAAGAGTGTAAGACACTTTGGAGAAACTGACGTCTTATGTTTAGCATATTAAGGGCGATAACTTCTAAATATGGAACATATGTCACCTCAATTTTAATGATAAGTAAGAAAATAGGTAAGAACACTGATAGGGTTATTTAGAGGGTGACAGAAATAATGCTCCATCAAAACGTGGCAGATATCTCGTCTGCCATATTACAAGCGCCATAGTCTATAATGCATGTATAATATGGCGGAGGGCATCGGTTACATTTGTGATGGAGTATCCTGTCTGCTAAACTCTATATAAGGCCCGGAGTCGCTTTTCAGAAGCCTGAATGACAAAGTTATTAAAGGCAAACCAGAGAAGTGACTAAAGAAATATTTGGTCAGCATCATAACACATCATAAGCCATAAGACATCACAAGACATAAAACATCATAAAACATAAAACATCATATGACATCATGCCATAAGACAAAAGACATCATAGGCATCATGAAAATAGATGCTCACACATGAGACATCTAAACAACTCTAGGATATGACTACCGTAGCGACCGTAGGGGCGATCAAATGGAGGAATGGGACATTATTTTAGGCTTGACAAGGGGAGAGGGTTCAGGAGGATCTGAACAGAGTCTTCATGGAACTGGGTTGGGAGAATGAAAGTCCCCTTGACAGAATATAATAGGTCACAGACTGAAGACATATTTAAAACAGCATTGGCAAAGCCAATATGTTTCACCTACATGAAAGCTATTGGCTTTGCTAATGTCTTTTCTCCTTGTTGAACAGCAGACTGGAATGAAGTAGAGTAGTGGAGTGGCATGGAGTGGAGTGGAGTGGAGTGGAATAGAGTGGCTTAAAGTGACGTGGTGTTAAGTAGAGTGGAGTGGAATAGAGTCAGGCTAGCTTGAATCCAGTGGCGCAGTGAGCACTAAGTGGGAGGGTATGCCTTGACGTGGGTCCCGTGCTCAATGTACCATTGGATTCAAACTAGGCTGGCTGATATGGGGTGATGCCACGAAACCGGTCCCAGAATGATTGTTTCTGATCCAGGGAGGACTTGGCTTGAAAGTTCGGGCTGGACTGTTCTCAGGAGGGGCAGGGTTAAGACGGATTTGCATGTGGCTGGGTCCAAACTAGGGTGGCGTGGTGAGCAAAGGAACGATGGATTAAACCCAGATCCTTGTGACTGGGGGTGAATGTTTGCATTGTTCAGCATTCCGTCCATCATTTGTTCCTTTTGATAGAATAGAGGGCATAGAGTGTCATAGATTGGCATAGAGTGGCATAGAGTGAAGTGATATAGAGTGCAGTGGTGTAGAGTGCACTGGTGCAGAGTAGAGTGGCATATAGTGCACTGGTGTAGAGTAAAGTGGCCTAGAGGGCAGTGGGGTAGAGGGGTTTGCAGTGTAATGGCATAGAGTATAGTGATACGGAGTAGAGAGCAGTGGCACAAAGTAGACTGTCATAAAGAACAGTGGAGCAGAGTAGAATGCTGTAGAGTGCAGTGGAGTAGAGTGACACAGAGTGCTGTAGAGTAGAGTGTAGTGGCATAGGGTTAGTGATGTAGGGTGCAGTGGTATAGAGTGCAGTGGCATGGAGTAGAGTGGTGCAGAGTAGAGTGGCGTAAAGTGAAGTTGTGCAGAGTAAAGTAGAGAGGTGCAGAGTGCAGTAGCATAGAGTAGAGTGATGCCGAGTACATTAGAGTGCTGCAGAGAAGATTAGCGTGACATAGAAGGCAGGAGTGTGGAGTGTAGTGGTGAGGAGTGCAGTGGCACAGAGTACAATGTTGAAGAGTAGAGTATAGTGGCGTAGAGTGGTGCAGAGTAGAGTAGGGTGGTGTAGAGTGCAGTGGGATCGAGTGCTGTGGCATACAATGGTATGATTTAGAGTGCAGTGTGGTAGAGTAGAGTGGCATAGAGTGCAGTGGTGTGTAGTAGAGTAGTGTAGAGTGCAGTGATGCAGAGAAGGTTAGAGTGGTGTATGGTGCACAGGAATGTGCAGTGGCATGGAATGCACAGGCCTAGAGCAGTGCAGAGAAGAGCAGAGTGGCATAGGGTACAGTGCTGCATAGTCGTGTAGAAAAGAGCAGAGTGGCATAGAGTGCACTGGCGTAGAGTGGTGCGAGTAGAGTGAAGTGATCTAGAGGGCAAGGGTGCAGATTAGAGTGGTGAAGAGTAGAGTAGAGTGGTGCAAAGTAGAGTGGTGCAGAGTAGAGTAGAGTGGGCAAGAGCAGCGTGATGGGGCGTAGTGTGGTGTGGCATAGAGTGGTGCGGAGTAGAGTGGTGCAGAGTAGAGTGCAGTGACATAGAGTGCAGTGGCATAGAGTAGAGTGGCATAGAGTGCAGTGGAGTAGAGTAGAGTAGAGTAGAGTGCAGTGATGCAGAATAGATTATAGTGGCATAGAGGGCAATGATGCACAGGAGAGTGCAGTGGCATGGAGAGCAGTGAATCAGGCCCTAAGAGTTTACTGGAGGGTTACTCTAAAAACAACTTGATGGATATGTTGCCCACCTCATTACAAGTGCTATAGAATTTGATGCACTTGTAATAAGATGGCCAGGATATCCCTCACATTTAAAATGGAGTAACCTGTCTACCAAACTCTAAATCAAGCCCTAACCCTTTCGGTAACCACAATGGGGCTGATTACTAAAAGCTGACAAGAGCGCGGAGCTCACTTACCTATTGTGGGTCTTGTGGTGGTCGGAAACAGAGAGGTGCTTGAACGAGTAGTGACAGAGGTTGTAGAATGAGCCGTGGAAAGACTGACACTGCTGGATCTCGAAGTACTGTGGCTCTCAGTGGAGCTGGTTTTCCGTGAGGTGCTTTGAGTCGCCGCAGTGATGTTACTCACTGTGGTGATGTGGCTGCCGGTGCTGATGGAGCTCTCTGTTTTGCTCGTACTCGCCGTGGACATTTGACTCCCTGTGGTAACACGACTCTCTGTTGTCTGTCGACTTTCTCGTTCTGTCTGCATATTAGTTGTCAGGCTATGTGATGGTGGAATCTCTGACTTAGTTAGACTCTCTGGTGTTCTCAAACTCTCTAGTGTGCTCAGGCTCTCTGGTGTTGACAGCCTTTCTGGTGTTTTCAAACTCTCATGTGTGCTCAGACTGTGTGGTGTGCTTGTTGACTCAGATACTGTTAAAGTTGTTGCTGTGAGCAAGCTCTTTGAGGTTGTAAGATTCTCTGGCTTGGGCACAATCACTGATGTGCTCACACTCACCGTTGTTCTCAGACTCTCTGGTGTACTTAAACTCTTTGGTGTACTCAGAATCTCAGGTGTTGATTTGCTCTCTGGGGGTTTCAGGCTTTCCTGGGTGCTCCCACTGAGTGGTGTGATTATTGACTCTGGTGGAGTAAAACTCACTGGTGTGGACAAGGTTGTCAGAATTTCTAGAGTGGTCATACTCGTTAGTGTGCTAAACCTCTCTGTTGTTACCAGGCTCTCTGGTGTGCTCAGAGTCTCTGGAGTTGACATGCTCTTGTGTGTGTTCAGGTTCTCTGGTGTGCTCGAAGTCTCTGGAGTTGACATGCTCTGGTGTGTGCTCAGGCTCTCTGGTGTGTTCGTAGTCTCGGGAGTTGACATACTCTGGTGTGTGCTCAGGCTCTCTGGTGTGCTCGGAGTCTCTGGAGTTGACATGCTCTGGTGTGTGCTCAGGCTCTCCGATGTGCTCGGAGTCTCTGGAGTTGACATGCTTTCGTCTGTGCTCAGGCTCTCCGGCGTGCTCGGAGTCTCTGGAGTTGACATGCTCTGGTGTGTGCTCAGGCTCTCTGGTGTGCTCGGAGTCTCTGGGGTTGACATGCTCTTGTGTGTGCTCAGGCTCTGTGGTGTGTTCGGAGTCTCATGTGTTGACATGTTCTCAATTGTGCTCAGGCTCTCTGGAGTGCTCAGAGTCTCTGAAGTTGAGATGCTCTTGTGTGTGCTCAGACTCTCTAGTGTGCTCGGAGTTTCTGGTGTTGATATGCTCTTATGTGTGCTCAGGCTCTCTAGTGTGTTCGGAGTCTCTGGAGTTGACATGCTCTCGTGTGTGCTCAGGCTCTCTAGTGTGCTCGGAGTCTCTGGAGTTGACATGCTCTTGTGTGTGCTCAGGCTCTCTGGTGTGCTTGGAGTCTCTGGTGTTGACATGCTCTCATGTGTGCTCAGCCTCTCTGGTGTGCTCGGAGTCTCTAAAGTTGACATGATCTTGTGTGTGATCAGGCTCTCCATTGTGCTTGGAGTCTCTGGAGTTGACATGCTCTCTTGTGTGCTCAGGCTCTCTGGTGTGCTCGGAGTCTCTGCAGTTGAAATGCTCTTGTGTGTGCTCTGACTCTCTAGGGTTCTCGGAGTCTCTGGAGTTGACATGCTCTTGTATGTGCTCAGACTCTGTAGTGTGCTCAGAGTCTCTGGTGTTGACATGCTCTCATGTGTGCTCAGGCTCTCTGGTGTGCTCGGAGTCTCTTGTGTTGACATGCTCTCGTGTGTGCTCCGGCTCTCTGGTGTGCTCGGAGTCTCTAGAGTTGACATGCTCTCGTGTGTACTCAGGCTCTCTGGCGTGCTCAGAGCCTCTGGTGTTGACATGCTTTCGTGTGTGCTCAGACTATGTGGTGTGCTCGGAGTCTCTGGTATTGACATGCTCTCGTGTGTGCTCAGACTCTGTGGTGTGCTCAGAGTCTCTGGAGATGACATGCTCTTGTGTGTGCTCAGGCTCTCTGGTGTGCTTGGATTCTCTGGTGTTGACAGGCTCTCGTGTGTGCTTAGGCTCTCTGGCATGCTTAGAGTCTCTGGTGTTGACATGCTCTCAGGTGTGCTCAGGCTCTCTGGTGTGCGCGGAGTCTCTCGAGTTGACATGCTCTCGTATGTGCTCAGGCTCTCTGGTGTGCTCGGAGTCTCTGAAGTTGACATGCTTTCGTGTGTTCTCAGGCTCTCTGGTGTGCTTAGAGTCTCTGGTGTTGACATGCTCTCTTGTGTGCTCAGGCTCTCTGATGTGCTCGGAGACTCTGGTGTTGACATGCTCTTGTGAGTGCTCAGGCTCACTTGTGTGTGCGGAGTCTCTGGAGTTGAAATGCTCTTGTGTGTGCTCAGGCTCTCTGGTGTGCTCGGAGTCTCTGGTGTTGACATGCTCTCATGTGTGCTCAGACTCTCGTGTGTGCTCAGGCTCTCTGGTGTGCTCGGAGTCTCTGAAGATGACATGCTCTCATGTGTGCTCAGGCTCTCTGGTGTGCTCAGAGTCTCTGGTGTTGACATGCTCTCATGAGTGCTCAGGATCTCATGTGTGCTCAGACTCTGTGGTGTGCTTGGAGTCTCCGGAGTTGACATGCTCTCATGTGTGCTCAGGCTCTCTGGTGTGCTCAGAGTTTCTGGTGTTGACATGCTCTCATGTGTGCTCAGGCTCTCTGGTGTGCTCAGAGTCTCTGGTGTTGACATGCTCTCATGAGTGCTCAGGATCTCATGTGTGCTCAGGCTCTGTGGTGTGCTCGGAGTCTCCGGAGTTGACATGCTCTCATGTGTGCTCAGGATCTCTGTTGTACTCGGAGTCTCTGGTGTTGACATGCTCTCATGTGTGCTCAGGCTCTCTGGTGTGCTTGGAGTCTCTGGAGTTGAGATGCTCTCACGTGTGCTCAGGCTCTCTGGTGTGCGCGGAGTCTCGGGAGTTGACATGCTCTCATGTGTGCTCAGGATCTCTGGTGTGATCGGAGTCTCAGGAGTTGACATGCTCTTGCGTGTGCTCAGTCTCTCCGGTGTGCTCAAGGTCTCTAGTGTTGACATGCTCTCGTGTGTGCTCAAGCTCTCTGGTGTGCTCGGAGTCTCTGGTGTTGACATGCTCTCGTGTGTGCTCAGACTCTGTGGTGTGCTCAGAGTCTCTAGTGTTGACATGCTCTCGTGTGTGCTCATACTCTGTGGTGTTCTCGGAGTCTCTGGAGTTGACATGCTCTCGTGTGTGCTCAGGCTCTCTGGTGTGCTCGGAGTCTCTGGAATTGACATGCTCTTGTGTGTGCTCAGGCTCTCTGGTGTGCTCAGAGTCTCTGGAGTTGACATGCTCTCGGGTGTGCTCAGGCTCTCTGGTGTGCTCGGAGTCTCTGGAGTTGACATGCTCTTTTGTGTGCTCAGGCTCTCTGGTGTGCTGGGAGACTCTGGAGTTGACATGCTCTCGTGTGTGCTCAGGCTCTCTGGTGTGCTCGGAGTCTCTGGTGTTGACATGCTCTCGTGTGTGCTCAGGCTCTCTGGTGTGCTCAGAGACTCTTGTGTTGACATGCTCTTGTGAGTGCTCAGGCTTTCTTGTATGTGCGGAGTCTCTGGAGTTGAAATGCTCTCGTGTGTGCTCAGGCTCTCTGGTGTGCTCGGAGTCTCTGGTGTTGACATGCTCTCATGTGTGCTCAGGCTCTCTGGTGTGCTCGGAGTCTCTGGAGATGACATGCTCCCATGTGTGCTCAGGTTCTCTGGTGTGCTCAGAGTCTCTGGTGTTGACATGCTCTCATGAGTGCTCAGGATCTCATGTGTGCTCAGGCTCTCTGGTGTGCTCAGAGTTTCTGGTATTGACATGCTCTCATGAGTTCTCAGAATCTCATGTGTGCTCAGGCTCCGTGGTGTGCTCGGAGTCTCTGGAGTTGACATGCTCTCATGTGTGCTCAGGCTCTCTGGTGTGCTCAGAGTTTCTGGTGTTGACATGCTCTCATGTGTGCTCAGGCTCTCATGTGTGCTCAGGCTCTCTGTTGTACTCGGAGTCTCTGGTGTTGACATACTCTCATGTGTGCTCAGGCTCTCTGGTGTGCTTGGAGTCTCTGGAGTTGAGATGCTCTCATGTGTGCTCAGGCTCTCTGGTGTGCTCGGAGTCTTGGGAGTTGACATGCTCTCATGTGTGCTCATGCTCTCTGGTGTGCTCGGAGTCTCAGGAGTTGACATGCTCTTGCGTGTGCTCAGTCTCTCTGGTGTGCTCAAGGTCTCTAGTGTTGACATGTTCTTGTGTGTGCTCAAGCTCTCTGGTGTGCTCAGAGTCTCTAGTGTTGACATGCTATTGTGTGTGCTCAGGCTCTCCAGTGTGCTTGGAGTCTCATGTGTTGACATGCTCTCGTGTGTGCTCCAGCTCTGTGGTGTGCTTGCAGTCTCTGGCGTTGACATGCTCTCGTGTGTGCTCAGGCTCTCTGATGTGCTCGGAGTCTCTGGAGTTGACATGCTCTTGTGTGTGCTCAGGCTCTCTGGTGTGCTCAGAGTCTCTGGAGTTGACATGCTCTCGTGTGTGCTCAGGCTCTCTGGTGTGCTCAGAGACTCTGGTGTTGACATACTCTTGTGAGTGCTCAGGCTCTCTTGTGTGTGCGGAGTCTCTGGAGTTGAAATGCTCTTGTGTGTGCTCAGGCTTTCTGGTGTGCTCGGAGTCTCTGGTGTTGACATGCTCTCGTGTGTGCTCAGGCTCTCTGGTGTGCTCAGAGACTCTGGTGTTGGCATGCTCTTGTGAGTGCTCAGGCTCTCTTGTGTGTGCGGAGTCTCTGGAGTTGAAATGCTCTTGTGTGTGCTCAGGCTCTCTGGTGTGCTCGGAGTCTCTGGTGTTGACATGCTCTCATGTGTGCTCAGGCTCTCGTGTGTGCTCAGGCTCTCTGGTGTGCTCGGAGTCTCTGGAGATGACATGCTCTCATGTGTGCTCAGGTTCTCTGGTGTGCTCAGAGTCTCTGGTGTTGACATGCTCTCATGAGTGCTCAGGATCTCATGTGTGCTCAGGCTCTGTGGTGTGCTCAGAGTCTCTGGAGTTGACATGCTCTCATGTGTGCTCAGGCTCTCTTGTGTGCTCAGAGTTTCTGGTGTTGACATGCTCTCATGTGTGATCAGGCTCTCATGTGTGCTCAGGCTCTCTGTTGTACTCGGAGTCTCTGGTGTTGACATGCTCTCATGTGTGCTCAGGCTCTCTGGTGTGCTTGGAGTCTCTGGAGTTGAGATACTCTCATGTGTGCTCAGGCTCTCTGGTGTGCTCGGAGTCTCGGGAGTTGACATGCTCTCATGTGTGCTCAGGCTCTCTGGTGTGCTCGGAGTCTCAGGAGTTGACATGCTCTTGCGTGTGCTCAGTCTCTCTGGTGTGCTCAATGTCTCTAGTGTTGACATGCTCTTGTGTGTGCTCAAGCTCTCTGGTGTGCTCAGAGTCTCTAGTGTTGACATGCTCTTGTGTGTGCTCATACTCAGTGGCGTGCTCGGAGTCTCTGGAGTTGACATGCTCTCTTGTGTGCTCACGCTCTCTGGTGTGCTCGGAGTCTCTGGAGTTGACATGCTCTTGTGTGTACTCAGGCTCTCTAGTGTGCTCGGAGTCTCATGTGTTGACATGCTCTCGTGTGTGCTCCAGCTCTGTGGTGTGCTTGCAGTATCTGGCGTTGACATGCTCTCGTGTGTGCTCAGGCTCTCTGGTGTGCTGGGAGACTCTGGAGTTGACATGCTCTCGTGTGTGCTCAGGCTCTCTGGTGTGCTCGGAGTTTCTGGTGTTGACATGCTCTTGTGAGTGCTCAGGATCTCATGTGTGCTCAGGCTCTCTGGTGTGCTCAGAGTTTCTGGTATTGACATGCTCTCATGAGTGCTCAGAATCTCATGTGTGCTCAGGCTCCGTGGTGTGCTCGGAGTCTCTGGAGTTGGCATGCTCTCATGTGTGCTCAGGCTCTCTGGTGTGCTCAGAGTTTCTGGTGTTGACATGCTCTCATGTGTGCTCAGGCTCTCATGTGTGCTCAGGCTCTCTGTTGTACTCGGAGTCTCTGGTGTTGACATACTCTCATGTGTGCTCAGGCTCTCTGGTGTGCTTGGAGTCTCTGGAGTTGAGATGCTCTCATGTGTGCTCAGGCTCTCTGGTGTGCTCGGAGTCTCAGGAGTTGACATGCTCTCATGTGTGCTCAGGCTCTCTGGTGTGCTCGGAGTCTCAGGAGTTGACATGCTCTTGCGTGTGCTCAGTCTCTCTGGTGTGCTCAAGGTCTCTAGTGTTGACATGCTCTTGTGTGTGCTCAAGCTCTCTGGTGTGCTCAGAGTCTCTAGTGTTGACATGCTATTGTGTGTGCTCCGGCTCTCCAGTGTGCTCGGAGTCTCATGTGTTGACATGCTCTCGTGTGTGCTCCAGCTCTGTGGTGTGCTTGCAGTCTCTGGCGTTGACATGCTCTCGTGTGTGCTCAGGCTCTCTGATGTGCTCGGAGTCTCTGGAGTTGACATGCTCTTGTGTGTGCTCAGGCTCTCTGGTGTGCTCAGAGTCTCTGGAGTTGACATGCTCTCGTGTGTGCTCAGGCTCTCTGGTGTGCTCAGAGACTCTGGTGTTGACATGCTCTTGTGAGTGCTCAGGCTCTCTTGTGTGTGCGGAGTCTCTGGAGTTGAAATGCTCTTGTGTGTTCTCAGGCTCTCTGGTGTGCTCGGAGTCTCTGGTGTTGACATGCTCTTGTGTGTGCTCAGGCTCTCTGGTGTGCTCAGAGACTCTGGTGTTGACATGCTCTTGTGAGTGCTCAGGCTCTCTTGTGTGTGCGGAGTCTCTGGAGTTGAAATGCTCTTGTGTGTGCTCAGGCTCTCTGGTGTGCTCGGAGTCTCTGGTGTTGACATGCTCTCATGTGTGCTCAGGCTCTCGTGTGTGCTCAGGCTCTCTGGTGTGCTCGGAGTCTCTGGAGATGACATGCTCTCATGTGTGCTCAGGTTCTCTGGTGTGCTCAGAGTCTCTGGTGTTGACATGCTCTCATGAGTGCTCAGGATCTCATGTGTGCTCAGGCTCTGTGGTGTGCTCAGAGTCTCTGGAGTTGACATGCTCTCATGTGTGCTCAGGCTCTCTGGTGTGCTCGGAGTTTCTTGTGTTGACATGCTCTCATGAGTGCTCAGGATCTCATGTGTGCTCAGGCTCTGTGGTGTGCTCGGAGTCTCTGGAGTTGACATGCTCTCATGTGTGCTCAGGCTCTCTGGTGTGCTCAGAGTTTCTGGTGTTGACATGCTCTCATGTGTGCTCAGGCTCTCATGTGTGCTCAGGCTCTCTGTTGTACTCGGAGTCTCTGGTGTTGACATGCTCTCATGTGTGCTCAGGCTCTCTGGTGTGCTTGGAGTCTCTGGAGTTGAGATACTCTCATGTGTGCTCAGGCTCTCTGGTGTGCTCGGAGTCTCGGGAGTTGACATGCTCCCATGTGTGCTCAGGCTCTCTGGTGTGCTCGGAGTCTCAGGAGTTGACATGCTCTTGCGTGTGCTCAGTCTCTCTGGTGTGCTCAAGGTCTCTAGTGTTGACATGCTCTTGTGTGTGCTCAAGCTCTCTGGTGTGCTCAGAGTCTCTAGTGTTGACATGCTCTCGTGTGTGCTCATACTCAGTGGTGTGCTCGGAGTCTCTGGAGTTGACATGCTCTCTTGTGTGCTCACGCTCTCTGGTGTGCTCGGAGTCTCTGGAGTTGACATGCTCTTGTGTGTACTCAGGCTCTCTAGTGTGCTCGGAGTCTCATGTGTTGACATGCTCTCGTGTGTGCTCCAGCTCTGTGGTGTGCTTGCAGTATCTGGCGTTGACATGCTCTCGTGTGTGCTCAGGCTCTCTGATGTGCCCGGAGTCTCTGGAGTTGACATGCTCTTGTGTGTGCTCAGGCTCTCTGGTGTGCTCAGAATCTCTGGAGTTGACATGCTCTCGGGTGTGCTCCGGATCTCTGGTGTGCTCGGAGTCTCTGGAGTTGACATGCTCTTGTGTGTGCTCAGGCTCTCTGGTGTGCTGGGAGACTCTGGAGTTGACATCCTGTCGTGTGTGCTCAGGCTCTCTGGTGTGCTCGGAGTTTCTGGTGTTGTCATGCTCTTGTGAGTGCTCAGGCTCTCTTGTGTGTGCGGAGTCTCTGGAGTTGAAATTCTCTCGTGTGTGCTCTGGCTCTCTGGTGTGCTCGGAGTCTCTGGTGTTGACATGCTGTCATGTGTGCTCAGGTACTCGTGTGTGCTCAGGCTCTCTGGTGTGCTTGGAGTCTCTGGAGATGACATGCTCTCATGTGTGCTCAGGCTCTCTGGTGTGCTCAGAGTCTCTGGTGTTGACATGCTCTCATGAGTGCTCAGGATCTCATGTGTGCTCAGCCTCTGTGGTGTGCTCGGAGTCTCTGGAGTTGACATGCTCTCATGTGTGCTCAGGCTCTCTGGTGTGCTTGGAGTCTCTGGAGTTGAGATGCTATCACGTGTGCTCAGGCTCTCTGGTGTGCTCAGAGTCTCGGGAGTTGACATGCTCTCATGTGTGCTCAGGATCTCTGGTGTGCTCGGAGTCTCAGGAGTTGACATGCTCTTGCGTGTGCTCAGTCTCTCTGGTGTGCTCAAGGTCTCTAGTGTTGACATGCTCTCGTGTGTGCTCAAGCTCTCTGGTGTGCTCGGAGTCTCTGGTGTTGACATGCTCTCGTGTGTGCTCAGACTCTGTGGTGTGCTCAGAGTCTCTAGTGTTGACATGCTCTCGTGTGTGCTCATACTCTGTGGTGTGCTCGGAGTCTCTGAAGTTGACATGCTCTCTTGTGTGCTCACGCTCTCTGGTGTGCTCGGAGTCTCTGGAGATGACATGCTCTCATGTGTGCTCAGGCTCTCTGGTGTGCTCAGAGTTTCTGGTGTTGACATGCTCTCATGAGTGCTCAGGATCTCATGTGTGCTCAGGCTCTGTGGTGTGCTCGGAGTCTCTGGAGATGACATGCTCTCATGTGTTATCAGGCTCTCTGGTGTGCTCAGGGTTTCTGGTGTTGGCATGCTCTCATGTGTGCTCAGGCTCTCATGTGTGCTTGGAGTCTCTGGAGTTGAGATGCTCTCATGTGTGCTCAGGCTCTCTGGTGTGCTCGGAGTCTCGGGAGTTGACATGCTCTCATGTGTGCTCAGGCTCTCTGGTGTGCTCGGAGTCTCAGGTGTTGACATGCTCTTGCGTGTGCTCAGTCTCTCTGGTGTGCTCAAGGTCTCTAGTGTTGACATGCTCTCGTGTGTGCTCAAGCTCTCTGGTGTGCTCAGAGTCTCTAGTGTTGACATGCTCTCGTGTGTGCTCATACTGTGTGGTGTGCTCGGAGTCTCTGGAGTTGACATGCTCTTGTGTGTACTCAGGCTCTCTAGTGTGCTCGGAGTCTCATGTGTTGACATGCTCTCGTGTGTGCTCCAACTCTGTGGTGTGCTTGCTGTCTCTGGCGTTGACATGCTCTCGTGTGTGCTCAGGCTCTCTGGTGTGCTGGGAGTCTCTGGAGTTGACATGCTCTTGTGTGTGCTCAGGCTCTCTGGTGCGCTCAGAGTCTCTGGAGTTGACATGCTCTCGGGTGTGCTCAGGCTCTCTGGTGTGCTCGGAGTCTCTGGAGTTGAGATGCTCTTGTGTGTGCTCAGGCTCTCTGGTGTGCTGGGAGACTCTGGAGTTGACATGCTCTCGTGTGTCCTCAGGCTCTCTGGTGTGCTCGGAGTCTCTGGTCTTGACATGCTCTCGTGTGTGCTCAGGCTCTCTGGTGTGCTCGGAGACTCTGGTGTTGACATGCTCTTGTGAGTGCTCAGGCTCTCTTGTGTGTGGGGAGTCTCTGGAGTTGAAATGCTCTTGTGTGTGCTCAGACTTTCTGGTGTGCTCGGAGTCTCTGGTGTTGACATGCTGTCATGTGTGCTCAGGCTCTCGTGTGTGCTCAGGCTCTCTAGTGTGCTCAGAGTCTCTGGTGTTGACATGCTCTCATGAGTGCTCAGGATCTTATGTGTGCTCAGGCTCTGTGGTGTGCTCGGAGTCTCTGGAGTTGACATGCTCTCATGTGTGCTCAGGCTCTCTGGTGTGCTCAGAGTCTCTGGAGTTGACATGCTCTCATGTGTGCTCAGGCTCTCTGGTGTGCTCGGAGTCTCAGGAGTTGAAATGCTCTTGCGTGTGCTCAGTCTCTCTGGTGTGCTCAAAATCTCTAGTGTTGACATGCTCTCGTGTGTGCTCAATCTCTCTGGTGTGCTCGGAGTCTCTGGTGTTGACATACTCTTGAGTGTGCTCAGACTCTGTGGTGTGCTCGGAGTCTCTAGTGTTGACATGCTCGCGCGTGTGCTCACGCTCTCTGGTGTGCTCGGAGTCTCTGGAGTTGACATGCTCTTGTGTGTACTCAGGCTCTCTAGTGTGCTCGGACTCTCATGTGTTGACATGCTCTCGTGTGTGCTCCAGCTCTGTGGTGTGCTCGGAGTCTCTGGCATTGACATGCGCTCATGTGTGCTCAGGCTCTCTGGTGTGCTCAGAGTCTCTGGTGTTGACATGCTCTTGTGTGTGCTCAGGCTCTCTGGGGTGCTCTGAGACTTTGGTGTTGACATGCTCTCATATGTTCTCAGATTCTGTGATGTGCTTTGAGTATCTGGTGTTGACGTGCTCTCATGTGTGGTCAAGCTCTCTGGTGTGCTCAGAGTCTCTGGAGGTGACTTATTCTCATGGGTGCTCAGGCTCTCTGGTGTGCTCAGAGTCTCTAGAGTTGAAATGCTTTTGTCGGTGCTCAGGCTCTCTAGTGTGCTCGGAGTCTCTGGAGTTGACATGCTCTTGTGTGTGCTCAGGCTTTCATGTCTGCTCGGTGTCTTTGGAGTTGAGATGCTCTCATGTGTGCTCAGGCTCTCTGGTGTGCTCAGAGACTCCGGTGTTGACATGCTCTCATGTTTGCTCAGGCTCCCTGGTGTGCTCGGAGTCTCCGGTGTTGACATGCTCTCATGTTTACTCAGGCTCCCTGGTGTGCTTGGAGTCTCTGGAGTTGAGATGCTCTCGTGTGTGCTCAGGTTCTCCGGTGTGCTCTGAGTCTCTGGAGTTGACATGCTCGCATGTGTGCTCAGGCTTTCTGGTGTGCTCGGAGTCTCTGGAGTGGACATGCTCTCGTGTGTGCTCAGGCTCTCGGGGGTGCTCGGTGGGGCTGGAGTTGAAATGCTCTTGTGTGTGCTCAGGCTCTCTGGTGTGCTCGGAGTCCTTGGAGTTGACATGCTCTCGTGTGTGCTCAGTCTCTCCGGTGTGCTCGGTGTCTCTGGAGTTGAAATGCTCCTGTGTGTGCTCAGGCTCTCTGGTGTGCTTGGAGTCTCTGGAGTTGACATGCTTTTGTGTGTGCTCAGGCTCTCTGGTGTGCTCGGAGTCTCTGGAGTTGAGATGCTCTTGTGTGTGCTCAGGCTCTCCGGTGTGCTCGGAGTCTCTGGAGTTGACATGCTCTTGTGTGTGCTCAGGCTCTCCAGTGTGTTCGGAGTCTCTGGAGTTGAGATGCTCTTGTGTGTGCTCAGGCTCTCTGGTGTGCTCGGAGTCCCTGGAGTTGGCATGCTCTCATGAGTGCTCAGGATCTCATGTGTGCTCAGGCTCTCTGGTGTGCTCGGAGTCTCTGGAGATGACATGCTCTCATGTGTGCTCAGGCTCTCATGTGTGCTCAGGCTCTCTGTTGTACTCGGAGTCTCCGGTGTTGACATGCTCTCATAAGTGCTCAGGATCTCATGTGTGCTCAGGCTCTCTGGTGTGCTCGGAGTCTCTGGAGATGACATGCTCTCATGTGTGCTCAGGCTCTCTGGTGTGCTCAGAGTCTCGGGAGTTGACATGCTCTCATGTGTGCTCAGGATCTCTGGTGTGCTCGGAGTCTCAGGAGTTGACATGCTCTTGCGTGTGCTCAGTCTCTCTGGTGTGCTCAAGGTCTCTAGTGTTGACATGCTCTCGTGTGTGCTCAAGCTCTCTGGTGTGCTCGGAGTCTCTGGTGTTGACATGCTCTCGTGTGTGCTCAGACTCTGTGGTGTGCTCAGAGTCTCTAGTGTTGACATGCTCTTGTGTGTGCTTATACTCTGTGATGTGCTCGGAGTCTCTGAAGTTGACATGCTCTCTTGTGTGCTCACGCTCTCTGGTGTGCCCGGAGTCTCTGGAGTTGACATGCTCTTGTGTGTACTCAGGCTCTCTAGTGTGCTCGGAGTCTCATGTGTTGACATGCTCTTGTGTGTGCTCCAGGTCTGTGGTGTGCTTGCAGTCTCTGGCGTTGACATGCTCTTGTGTGTGCTCAGGCTCTCTGGTGTGCTCGGAGTCTCTGGAGTTGACATGCTCTTGTGTGTGCTCAGGCTCTCTGGTGTGCTGAGAGTCTCCGGAGTTGACATGCTCTCGGGTGTGCTCAGGCTCTCTGGTGTGCTCGGAGTCTCTGGAGTTGACAATCTCTTGTGTGTGCTCAGGCTCTCTGGTGTGCTGGGAGACTCTGGAGTTGACATGCTCTCGTGTGTGCTTAGGCTCTCTGGTGTGCTCGGAGTCTCTGGTGTTGACATGCTCTTGTGTGTGCTCAGGCTCTCTGGTGTGCTCAGAGACTCTGGTGTTGACATGCTCTTGTGTGTGCTCAGGCTCTCGTGTGTGTGCAGAGTCTCTGGAGTTGAAATGCTCTTGTGTGTGCTCAGGATCCCTGGTGTGCTCGGAGTCTCTGGTGTTGACATGCTCTCATGTGTGCTCAGGCTCTCGTGTGTGCTCAGGCTCTCTGGTGTGCTCGGAGTCTCTGGAGATGACATGCTCTCATGTGTGCTCAGGCTCTCTGGTGTGCTCAGAGTTTCTGGTGTTGGCATGCTCTCATGTGTGCTCAGGCTCTCATGTGTGCTCAGGCTCTCTGTTGTACTCGGAGTCTCCGGTGTTGATATGCTCTCATGAGTGCTCAGGATCTCATGTGTGCTCAGGCTCTCTGGTGTGCTCGGAGTCTCTGGAGATGACATGCTCTCATGTGTGCTCAGGCTCTCTGGTGTGCTCAGAGTTTCTGGTGTTGACATGCTCTCATGAGTGCTCAGGATCTCATGTGTGCTCAGGCTCTGTGGTGTGCTCGGAGTCTCTGGAGATGACATGCTCTCATGTGTGCTCAGGCTCTCTGGTGTGCTCAGGGTTTCTGGTGTTGGCATGCTCTCATGTGTGCTCAGGCTCTCATGTGTGCTCAGGCTCTCTGTTGTACTCGGAGTCTCCGGTGTTGACATGCTCTCATGTGTGCTCAGGCTCTCTGGTGTGCTTGGAGTCTCTGGAGTTGAGATGCTCTCATGTGTGCTCAGGCTCTCTGGTGTGCTCGGAGTCTCGGGAGTTGACATGCTCTCATGTGTGCTCAGGCTCTCTGGTGTGCTCGGAGTCTCAGGTGTTGACATGCTCTTGCGTGTGCTCAGTCTCTCTGGTGTGCTCAAGGTCTCTAGTGTTGACATGCTCTCGTGTGTGCTCAAGCTCTCTGGTGTGCTCAGAGTCTCTAGTGTTGACATGCTCTCGTGTGTGCTCATACTGTGTGGTGTGCTCGGAGTCTCTGGAGTTGACATGCTCTCTTGTGTGCTCACGCTCTCTGGTATGCTCGGAGTCTCTGGAGTTGACATGCTCTTGTGTGTACTCAGGCTCTCTAGTGTGCTCGGAGTCTCATGTGTTGACATGCTCTCGTGTGTGCTCCAGCTCTGTGGTGTGCTTGCAGTCTCTGGCGTTGACATGCTCTCGTGTGTGCTCAGGCTCTCTGGTGTGCTGGGAGTCTCTGGAGTTGACATGCTCTTGTGTGTGCTCAGGCTCTCTGGTGTGCTCGGAGTCTCTGGAGTTGACATGCTCTTGTGTGTGCTCAGGCTCTCTGGTGTGCTGGGAGACTCTGGAGTTGACATGCTCTCGTGTGTGCTCAGGCTCTCTGGTGTGCTCGGAGTCTCTGGTGTTGACATGCTCTTGTGTGTGCTCAGGCTCTCTGGTGTGCTCGGAGACTCTGGTGTTGACATGCTCTTGTGAGTGCTCAGGCTCTCTTGTGTGTGCGGAGTCTCTGGAGTTGAAATGCTCTTGTGTGTGCTCAGACTCTCTGGTGTGCTCGGAGTCTCTGGTGTTGACATGCTGTCATGTGTGCTCAGGCTCTCGTGTGTGCTCAGGCTCTCTAGTGTGCTAGGAGTCTCTGGTGTTGACATGCTCTCATGAGTGCTCAGGATCTCATGTGTGCTCAGGCTCTGTGGTGTGCTTGGAGTCTCTGGAGTTGACATGCTCTCATGTTTGCTCAGGCTCCCTGGTGTGCTCGGAGTCTCCGGTGTTGACATGCTCTCATGTTTGCTCAGGCTCCCTGGTGTGCTTGGAGTCTCTGGAGTTGAGATGCTCTCGTGTGTGCTCAGGTTCTCCGGTGTGCTCTGAGTCTCTGGAGTTGACATGCTCGCATGTGTGCTCAGGCTTTCTGGTGTGCTCGGAGTCTCTGGAGTGGACATGCTCTCGTGTGTGCTCAGGCTCTCCGGGGTGCTCGGTGTGGCTGGAGTTGAAATGCTCTTGTGTGTGCTCAGGCTCTCTGGTGTGCTCGGAGTCTTTGGAGTTGACATGCTCTCGTGTGTGCTCAGTGTCTCCGGTGTGCTCGGTGTCTCTGGAGTTGAAATGCTCCTGTGTGTGCTCAGGCTCTCTGGTGTGCTTGGAGTCTCTGGAGTTGACATGCTTTTGTGTGTGCTCAGGCTCTCTGGTGTGCTCGGAGTCTCTGGAGTAGAGATGCTCTTGTGTGTGCTCAGGCTCTCTGGTGTGCTCGGAGTCTCTGGAGTTGAAATGCTCTTGTGTGTGCTCAGGCTCTCCGGTGTGCTCGGAGTCTCTGGAGTTGACATGCTCTCGTGTGTGCTCAGGCTCTCCGGTGTGCTCGGAGTCTCTGGAGTTGAGATGCTCTTGTGTGTGCTCAGGCTCTCTGGTGTGCTCGGGGACTCTGGAGTTGACAAGCTCTCATGTGTGCTCAGGCTCTCTGGTGTGCTCGGAGTCCCTGGAGTTGACATGCTCTTGTGTGTGCTCAGACTCTGTGGTGTGCTCGGAGTCTCTGGAGTTGATATGCTCTCGTGTGTGCTCAGGCTCTCCGGTGTGCTCGAAGTCTCTGGAGTTGACATGCTCTGGTGTTTACTCAGGCTCTCTGGTGTGCTCAGAGTCTCTGGAGTTGACATGCTCTTGTGTGTGCTCAGGCTCTCCGGCGTGCTCGGAGTCTCTAGAGTTGACATGCTCACGTGTGTGCTCAGGCTCTCCTGTGTGCTCGAAGTCTCTGGAGTTGACATGCTCTCGTGTGTGCTCAGGCTCTCTAGTGTGCTCGGAGTCCCTGGAGTTGACATACTAACGTGTGTGCTCAGGCTCTCTGGTGTGCTCGGAGTCTCTGGTGTGCTCGGAGTCTCTGGAGTTGACATACTCTCGTGTGTGCTCAGGCTCTCTGGTGTACTCGTAGTCTCTGGTGTGCTCGGAGTCTCTGGAGTTGACATACTCTCGTGTGTGCTCAGCCTCTCTGGTGTGCTCGGAGTCTCTGGTGTGCTCGGAGTCTCTGGAGTTGACATACTCTCGTGTGTGCTCAAGCTCCCTGGTGTGCTCGGAGTCTCTGGTGTGCTCGGAGTCTCTGGAGTTGACATACTCTTGTGTGTGCTCAGGCTCTCTGGTGTGCTCGGAGTCTCTGGTGTGCTCGGAGTCTCTGGAGTTGACATACTCTTGTGTGTGCTCAGGCTCTCTGGTGTGCTCGGAGTCTCTGGTGTGCTCGGAGTCTCTGGAGTTGACATACTCTTGTGTGTGCTCAGCCTCTCTGGTGTGCTCGGAGTCTCTGGTGTGCTCGGAGTCTCTGGAGTTGACATACTCTCGTGTGTGCTCAGGCTCTCCAGTGTGCTCAGAGTGTCTGTTGTTCTCGAAGTCTCTGGAGTTGATATGCTCTCATGTGTGCTCAGGCTCTCTGGTGTGCTTGGAGTCTCTGGAGTTGACCGGCTCTTGTGTGTGCTCATGCTCTCTGGTGTGCTCGGAGTCCCTGGTGTTGACATACTCTTGTGTGAGCTCAGGCTCTCTGGTGTGCTCTGAGTCTCTGGAGTTGACCTGCTCTTGTGTGTGCTCAGGCTCTCTGGTGTGCTTGGAGTCTCTGGAGTTGACATGCTCTTGTGTGTGGTCAGGCTCTCTGGTGTGCTCAGAGTCTCTGGTGTTGACATACTCTTGTGTGTGCTCAGGCTCTCTGGTGTGCTCGGAGTCTCTGATGTGCTCAGAGTCTCAGGAGTTGACATACGCTCGTGTGTGCTCAGGCTCTCTGGTGTGCTCGGAGTCTCTGGAGTTGACATGCTCTCGTGTGTGCTCCAGCTCTGTGGTGTGCTTGCAGTCTCTGGCGTTGACATGCTCTCGTGTGTGCTCAGGCTCTCTGGTGTGCTGGGAGTCTCTGGAGTTGACATGCTCTTGTGTGTGCTCAGGCTCTCTGGTGTGCTCAGAGTCTCTGGAGTTGACATGCTCTCGGGTGTGCTCAGGCTCTCTGGTGTGCTCGGAGTCTCTGGAGTTGACATGCTCTTGTGTGTGCTCAGGCTCTCTGGTGTGCTGGGAGACTCTGGAGTTGACATGCTCTCGTGTGTGCTCAGGCTCTCTGGTGTGCTCGGAGTCTCTGGTGTTGACATGCTCTTGTGTGTGCTCAGGCTCTCTGGTGTGCTCGGAGACTCTGGTGTTGACATGCTCTTGTGAGTGCTCAGGCTCTCTTGTGTGTGCGGAGTCTCTGGAGTTGAAATGCTCTTGTGTGTGCTCAGACTCTCTGGTGTTCTCGGAGTCTCTGGTGTTGACATGCTGTCATGTGTGCTCAGGCTCTCGTGTGTGCTCAGGCTCTCTAGTGTGCTAGGAGTCTCTGGTGTTGACATGCTCTCATGAGTGCTCAGGATCTCATGTGTGCTCAGGCTCTGTGGTGTGCTCGGAGTCTCTGGAGTTGACATGCTCTCATGTTTGCTCAGGCTCCCTGGTGTGCTCGGAGTCTCCGGTGTTGACATGCTCTCATGTTTGCTCAGGCTCCCTGGTGTGCTTGGAGTCTCTGGAGTTGAGATGCTCTCGTGTGTGCTCAGGTTCTCCGGTGTGCTCTGAGTCTCTGGAGTTGACATGCTTGCATGTGTGCTCAGGCTTTCTGGTGTGCTCGGAGTCTCTGGAGTGGACATGCTCTCGTGTGTGCTCAGGCTCTCCGGGGTGCTCGGTGTGGCTGGAGTTGAAATGCTCTTGTGTGTGCTCAGGCTCTCTGGTGTGCTCGGAGTCTTTGGAGTTGACATGCTCTCGTGTGTGCTCAGTGTCTCCGGTGTGCTCGGTGTCTCTGGAGTTGAAATGCTCCTGTGTGTGCTCAGGCTCTCTGGTGTGCTTGGAGTCTCTGGAGTTGACATGCTTTTGTGTGTGCTCAGGCTCTCTGGTGTGCTCGGAGTCTCTGGAGTAGAGATGCTCTTGTGTGTGCTCAGGCTCTCTGGTATGCTCGGAGTCTCTGGAGTTGAAATGCTCTTGTGTGTGCTCAGGCTCTCCGGTGTGCTCGGAGTCTCTGGAGTTGACATGCTCTCGTGTGTGCTCAGGCTCTCCGGTGTGCTCGGAGTCTCTGGAGTTGAGATGCTCTTGTGTGTGCTCAGGCTCTCTGGTGTGCTCGGGGACTCTGGAGTTGACAAGCTCTCATGTGTGCTCAGGCTCTCTGGTGTGCTCGGAGTCCCTGGAGTTGACATGCTCTTGTGTGTGCTCAGACTCTGTGGTGTGCTCGGAGTCTCTGGAGTTGATATGCTCTTGTGTGTGCTCAGGCTCTCCGGTGTGCTCGAAGTCTCTGGAGTTGACATGCTCTGGTGTTTACTCAGGCTCTCTGGTGTGCTCAGAGTCTCTGGAGTTGACATGCTCTTGTGTGTGCTCAGGCTCTCCGGCGTGCTCGGAGTCTCTAGAGTTGACATGCTCACGTGTGTGCTCAGGCTCTCCTGTGTGCTCGAAGTCTCTGGAGTTGACATGCTCTCGTGTGTGCTCAGGCTCTCTAGTGTGCTCGGAGTCCCTGGAGTTGACATACTAACGTGTGTGCTCAGGCTCTCTGGTGTGCTCGGAGTCTCTGGTGTGCTCGGAGTCTCTGGAGTTGACATACTCTCGTGTGTGCTCAGGCTCTCTGGTGTACTCGTAGTCTCTGGTGTGCTCGGAGTCTCTGGAGTTGACATACTCTTGTGTGTGCTCAGCCTCTCTGGTGTGCTCGGAGTCTCTGGTGTGCTCGGAGTCTCTGGAGTTGACATACTCTTGTGTGTGCTCAAGCTCCCTGGTGTGCTCGGAGTCTCTGGTGTGCTCGGAGTCTCTGGAGTTGACATACTTTTGTGTGTGCTCAGGCTCTCTGGTGTGCTCGGAGTCTCTGATGTGCTCGGAGTCTCTGGAGTTGACATACTCTTGTGTGTGCTCAGGCTCTCTGGTGTGCTCGGAGTCTCTGGTGTGCTTGGAGTCTCTGGAGTTGACATACTCTTGTGTGTGCTCAGCCTCTCTGGTGTGCTCGGAGTCTCTGGAGTTGACATACTCTCGTGTGTGCTCAGGCTCTCCAGTGTGCTCAGAGTGTCTGTTGTTCTCGAAGTCTCTGGAGTTGATATGCTCTCATGTGTGCTCAGGCTCTCTGGTGTGCTTGGAGTCTCTGGAGTTGACCGGCTCTTGTGTGTGCTCATGCTCTCTGGTGTGCTTGGAGTCCCTGGTGTTGACATACTCTTGTGTGAGCTCAGGCTCTCTGGTGTGCTCTGAGTCTCTGGAGTTGACCTGCTCTTGTGAGTGCTCAGGCTCTCTGGTGTGCTCGGAGTCTCTGGAGTTGACATGCTCTTGTGTGTGGTCAGGCTCTCTGGTGTGCTCAGAGTCTCTGGTGTTGACATACTCTCGTGTGTGCTCAGGCTCTCTGGTGTGCTCGGAGTCTCTGATGTGCTCAGAGTCTCAGGAGTTGACATACGCTCGTGTGTGCTCAGGCTCTCTGGTGTGCTCGGAGTCTCTGGAGTTGACATGCTCTTGTGTGTGCTCAGACTCTGTGGTGTGCTCGGAGTCTCTGGAGTTGACATGCTCTGGTGTGTACTCAGGCTCTCTGGCGTGCTCAGAGTCTCTGGAGTTGGCATGCTCTTGTGTGAGCTCAGGCTCTCTAGTGTGCTCGGAGTCTCTGGAGTTGACATACTCACGTGTGTGCTCAGGCTCTCTGGTGTACTCGGAGTCTCCGGTGTGCTCGGAGTCTCTGGAGTTGACATACTCTCGTGTGTGCTCAGCCTCTCTGGTGTGCTCGGAGTCTCTGGTGTGCTCGGAGTCTCTGGAGTTGACAGACTCTCGTGTGTGCTCAAGCTCTCTGGTGTGCTCGGAGTCTCTGGTGTGCTCGAAGTCTCTGGAGTTGACATACTCTCGTGTGTGCTCAGCCTCTCTGGTGTGCTCGGATTCTCTGGAGTTGACATACTCTTGTGTGTGCTCAGGCTCTCTGGTGTGCTCGAAGTCTCGGGATTTGACATGCGCTCGTGTGTGATCAGGCTCTCGTGTGTGCTCAGGCTCTCTGGTGTGCTCGGAGTCTCTGGTGTGCTCGAAGCTTCTGGAGTTGACATCCTGTCATGTGTGCTCAGACTCTCTTGTGTGCCTATTGACTGTTGCGCTGTTATTCTCACTGATGATGTCAATCTCTTGGTTGTGTTCAGACTTTCTGATGATGGTATAATCTCTGGTGTGGTATGACTCCCTAGGTTTGTCACACTTTCAGAGGTGCTCCTACTCCCCAGTGCACTTATGGACTCTTGTGTTCTCGTACTCTCTGGTGTTGTCGCAATCTCTTGTGTGCCCATACTCACTACGGTGGTGTCTAGACTATCAGCTCTAGTCAGACTCCCGTTTATCTTGTCACTGCTCGAGGAGGTTTCTATCGGTGCGCTGTTGCTACTTTCCTCTCTCCGGTTCCTGATCTTACGCACTTCCACCTCCTGATTGGTCTTCTGCGTCTCCTCTTCCGGTCTTTGGTTGTAGCTGGCACCTACCCAGATCTCCTGGAGCTCTCCTGGCTGCCTGTGTTGCTTTGTCTGGTGCATCTGTTGATGCCCGTGGTGTGCTGGGTGGATGGGTGGTCCTCCATCCTTCCTGTGCTCTCCACACTCGGAGGTGCAAAGGCCATTGGTGCTCAACCCGACTTGGTACTTGGCTGTCCTCTCCTCTGGCTCTGTGGTCCTCACTGGCTCCTCCTGCCGCATCCAAGGGTTCTGTAGATCTGATGATGAAAAGTAACTGTGAGTATTGTGGTGACTCACTGTTCGGACTACATCATACCCAGATTACTAACCTTTGGTTGTTAATCTATTTCTTAAATGCATTTGAATTAAAGCACACTTCACTTGAAAACTTTATTGCATGATTTGATAAAACCTTTGCAAAATACAAATTAAAGCACACAAATTCTCTGGTCAATGAAGCTTTCGTATCCCGTCAATCTATATGATTTTGAAACATTCAGCACAATAAAAACATAAAATCCAGTTCAGGAGTGTTCATTAGAAACATCATATTCTTCTTATCACTCTCAGCCAACAATTTACCTAGAATTAAACCAAGAACACTTTATCTGAAAGTACAGAATGCTATAATTGAGTTGGGAGGCATTGAGATTTAAAAACTCGTACAGCTTGCTATGCCTAGAAGCACCTCTAGGTTAGGATTTAAAAAACAGCATTATGACACGGCCTATGCTCCTAGGGCCTTGACAACAGAAACCATAGATCCAACATGCCTAGGAATGAACATTGACGTGCCCGTGTGAATGTGCACAAATCTAAAACACAGAAGCTGTTTCCGGGGTCAGGAGATTTAGGGGCATATATACAAGGGCCATATCCGCTTTTTTGGCTTTTAAAGCCAAAAAAGAGGAGATAAAAATATTGCCCTATTTACAAGAGGATGCTAACATGCATTAGCACACGTTAGAACCCTTTTTTCCGACGCCTCCCTTTCCATCTCTAATGAGATGCAAAGTGGGCGTCACTGGGCAGTACAACCTTGTAAATATCGCTGATGTGCACATCGCAATATTTACACGGTGGCCCACGCATTTTAGCAGATGTTAGTTTTGGGTGAAAAACATTGTTTTCGCCAATAACTAACGTCTGCTAAAATCATGACTAACCCATACCTAACATGGGGGATGAATTTTTGTGTTACGACCACATGGTCGTATCAACAAGCATATCGCCTTTTGCAGGCAACATCGCTGGAAAACCAGCAATGTTCCGAACAAAACGGCGATTACCCCGCTATCACTGGAATTTATATCTCCATTGCACTAAGCATTGTAAATAAAGGGCACGCATAGCGATAAATTCCAGCGATAGACGGCGATAAATATAAAAGTGCTAAGCGCGCTTTGCAATATTTATCGCCATCTGTTGTATAAATGCCCCTTAATTTGTATCAAAGAAATTTCATCAGGTCCATCTTGGCCAATTCCTACCCCAAGTCTCTTGAGTTATAAGTTGGAATAAGATGGGCTAACAGGCATACTTGAGGCAGTCCACTCCCCTAACAGACCCCTTTCAATATTGAATTAACTGTTTGCATAAATAATTAAAGAAGCTTTCCATTTACAACCTGCACCAGTACTTACTTTGTCCAACATTTATACGGTAGTTAATTAACTGCATACATTTCTTCATTTGGTCTGTTTTTTTACACTTACCTTCCTTCTGAATTCAACCAACTGCTTCACTTTAAAAATTGTAATAAGCTATTCTTCCCACCCATCACTTCTTTACATTCCTCTATGAGTTGCCCTGAATCCAGACAGAATCCCCAAGCTGCTCTTCTGAAGAGGCCCGAATAGGCCCAAACGTGTCTGGTTTTGCTGTTGAGTTCTGGGTCAGATGTGATTTGGCCTGACAGCTCGGGCTTGACTGTTGCTATTGGAGTAGGACCACGGTTGATTTGCATATGGCTGGTTCCTGTCTGTGGGGGCATGGTGGGTAAAAAAATGGTAGGGTGGGATGCGGCCCTAAGTAAAGGCCAGTGACTGAGAATAATTCAAGCAGCTGGCCGAACTCTTTTTTATATTCCTGAGTCCCTGTATAAAGTAGCATAACTTTAGGGTGACTTGCAATATCCCTATATAATTCAGTGGTGTATTTTATATACATGGTCACACCATCGTCCTTCCTCCAGTTCTGTTTTACATTATCTGCTCTCTCGCTCCTTCTTATGAACCATATAAGATGGTTGTAGACATGCAGTATTGGTGTGGCAACAGTTCTGTGAAGGAAACACCATAATGCAACCCATAATACTTAACAGAATGCATTTTTTTTCAACGCAATAAGATATTTTCAAAAGAGGCTGTTGATTGGAGGTGCGATGACCTGCAGATAGAATCCTGTTTCCCTGACACTGACATAACTCTCTCCCTAGCAGCTATCTTCCTTGAACTGTCAGTGACAATTAGTTCAATAGAAAAAACGATAAAGCTAGTTCTCCTTTCTTTGTATAAAGGGGATTGTAATTCTGCTTGGTGACCTGCCTTTCACACTGTCTGCTGCTTCTTGCAGAGGTTTTTTAATTACCACCTCACCTGTTATAACTTATAAGAGTTAAGTAGCCATGTCATTAGGTCTAATGTTAGCTAAATCCTTTTGATAATACTAAAATTATTTGAATCACGTAATTACATATGGGGCTATTAGCCAACCCTCTTTGCCCATTGTTCTGTTACAGTGTCATTTTTCTTCCACCCACTACAGCATACAGCATGGGGCAGCCCGTTTCACCTATTGGCTGAGTTCACTGTGAGTGATGGCATTCTACCCTTTCACAAGGAGCGCGCCCACACAAATATAGTCGTTCTCTTAGGTCCCATAGACTACTATGACAATGTACATTTTGATACCCCAAAAAATATTTTTTCCTTTAACCATAGTTTTTTAGATTGATGAGGAGCTTCCTGAGAAATTATATTTTAAAGAAAATTTAGCAAAACAAAAAAGCATTGCCAAAGCCAAATGAGTGGCACTGTAGACCTTTTGGCTTTGCCCATGCTTGTTTTCTTATTACAGTAGAGTAGTAAGCAAACTCTAATAAGAACAACTACTACAGGCCTATCTGTATCACATGTTGTTTCATCCATACACAATAACAGAGGATTATAGAGCGATGGCTCTGTTGTGTTGCTTTTTTGAAGGCATATTGGCTATATAGGTAAAAGTCAACATAAAATACACCAGGGTCTGTACAACTCTAAACTGTTTGGAAGATGCAGATCTTAGAGCGGTCCGACTTGCACCACTTGCAAGTTTTTTCGGCTCTCGGCTTCTCGAATAAATTTGTAGTAAACCCCTGAAATTCATTGCCATAGAGAGAGCATTTTATATAATTCAGATATTTATTATGCGTCTGCGTGATTTGCATTTTGTAACACCAATTTATTGAATGGTCACTTTCATCTTCTGTCCAGACAAGGAAACATTTTTCCTTGGACATCCTTCCTCAGTTCAGTGAATGGCAGCCCTGCTCAGTGCATTTGTCATCTATAGCACTTCTTGACAATAAATCAATAGCATTTGTTTTAAAAAGAAAATGTTTACCATCTTCTAAGTCGCATGCTCAATAATGTCATTTTTTTTGCTGCATGGGCAGTTGTTAAGATGATATTCTGGAGTCTGCAAAGATGCAAGTCCAGAGACTTGTAAGGAATGTTTCAGCGGCCCTTTGACAATGCAGGAAACCTTTCCCACTTTGCAGAAAGACTGATGTCCAGAGCCCTGATCACAGACACGCCCCTACTACAATCCACTGGACTGCCTTACTCACAATGGGACCCTTATTCTTCCCTGTGGGCCAATGCCTCACCCACCTCTACTGCCCTGAGCATGTCCTTGAATTCCGAGTCCCCGTCCGCTGACCAGGCGCCAGCAGCCATTGCTCCCCAATCTTAACTGGAGAGCCATGTTCTTCTTCAGTCACGAGATACCCAGCACGTCATAGCAGGTTTTCATGCGGATGGAAGGCAGCCCAATTGTGAGGACCATGGGTGCATAATCCTAAAGTTTACCTGACTTGCAAATCAAAGGTGAAGTTCAGCCAGCCTCACTCAGGCTTGCTCTATCTTCAGTGGATAATTAGTCAGTTTCCGGTACAATCACAGTATGTAGCCCGAATTGACCACAAATGTGTAATTTGCACTTTCTCGGAGGCCATTAATGATGCCTGTATGGATCTCGCTGCCTTATAGTGCTGTGGAGGGAATCTTTTGGTCAAACTTTTTAAACATTATGAGACAATTGTTCACCAAATTTGCGAAAAGGTGCGCCATCCAACTTATATTTTGCTTTCCTCTGGGGGTAGTCTTATGAATATGAGATTTGAGGCAGCTGTTTCCTCCAAATGTGAATCTTCAGGAATGCATTTATTACCTATTTCTATTTCTGTTTCATTTAATCCCCACTATTTGTTTTCTTTTTACCCTGTCACAAATTGGACTGCTTTTCTTTTAACCAAGTGGATTGCCTTTCTTTTAGCTAGGGTTGCCAAAACCTGTTGAAGGCCCATGGGGCCGAAGTTCATGACCACTTTGTCACCTGCATGTTGGAGAGGGTGGTATCTAAGACCCCGTCACCCAAAGAATATATAGGGATTGTTAATTTCTGATCGAATTTCTTCCTTGAGATCTGCCTAGCACAAAGTGAACAATGTCAATGCCAGGGAAACGCTGTCAATCGAATGACATCTAAGCAAAAGTACCAGGTTTCTATAGGTACCGCTGTTCTAAGCCCGACCTATGGAATTACAACTTCCGGAGAAAGCCTCATACTCTAAACACATCCATTCTGGACCGGTCCCTTCCTGCTGACCATAGCTCTTCTGAACCTCCCTTGATAACACCATTCTTATGTCTCATCCACCCTGGGGTGAATTGCCATATCGGAGAAGCCTACACTCTATCTCAAGGTGGCATTATGTGAGAAGTTAGATCCGACTCCAACTATACAATTGAGTAGGGTTTTACACTAAGCCTTATGAGGAGTAGTCCACACGCAGTCTCAAAATTACATTTTGGGGGCGACCTCCCCATACCCCATCGAAGGCATTGTAGGAAAGTCTGAGCCCGTGACGGTGAAGTCATTTGGCCAGGTAGGGTTCAATGCAGACCATCTAAATTCACGGGTGGAGTTTCGAGCTAACAAACCTGTGAATCAAGGCCGAAGGGTGCTCAGCACTTATACAAGGCTCAGGAGCTCAATTGACGCTTCAACAGCAACGGGCCGGAATGTGCGGGTAATGTTTGGTCATGCAAGGTTCTGCGCCCTCCCCAGTGGCACTAAAAGCTATTTTGTCCAACCCGGATTCCTGTAACCCCCGCACCGCAGAGTACACATGAGTCACTACTGCACAACTTCTTCATGGGTTGGAGTTGTCCAGGATTGCCTCAGACTCGGCCCTTCCCCACCTGACATTACCCCATTCCAGCTGCTTTAGTCACCAGCAGCGTCATGCTGACAGTAAGGATGCTTTTGATGTAAACCTGCAGTGGTCCTGCTGAGAAAGACTGCTATTTCACAATGCAAATCAACCACCCTGCACATTATACATTAGCCAGTTTCTTATAAATTCATACAGTCATAAGGTGCATAGGGATTTTTGGGAATTCTTTCTCCATGGAATCACCTCAATCCACAAGGCATGCTCAGACCAGCACAGACCAGGGATCTTTCTATCAGGGACAATGCCAGGGGGGCTCTTCATCAGACCAGGGATGTTCCAGGGGGGCTCTTCATCAGACCAGGGACATGCCAGGGGGGCTCTTCATCAGACCAGGGACATGCCAGGGGGGCTCTTCATCAGACCAGGGAGGTTCCAGGGGGGCTCTTCATCAGACCAGGGAGGTTCCAGGGGGGCTCTTCATCAGACCAGGGATATGCCAGGGAGGCTCTTCATCAGACCAGGGACATGCCAGGGGGGCTCTTCATCAGACCAGGGACATGCCAGGGGGGCTCTTCATCAGACCAGGGATGTTCCAGGTTGGCTCTTCATCAGACCAGGGATATGCCAGGGAGGCTCTTCATCAGACCAGGGACATGCCAGGGGGCTCTTCATCAGACCAGGGATGTTCCAGGGGGGCTCTTCATCAGACCAGGGACATGCCAGGGGGGCTCTTCATCAGACAGGGATATGCCAGGGGGGCTCTTCATCAGACCAGGGACATGCCAGGGGGGCTCTTCATCAGACCAGGGACATGCCAGGGGGGCTCTTCATCAGACCAGGGAGGTTCCAGGGGGGCTCTTCATCAGACCAGGGACATGCCAGGGGGGCTCTTCATCAGACCAGGGATATGCCAGGGAGGCTCTTCATCAGACCAGGGACATGCCAGGGGGGCTCTTCATCAGACCAGGGACATGCCAGGGGGGCTCTTCATCAGACCAGGGATGTTCCAGGTTGGCTCTTCATCAGACCAGGGATATGCCAGGGAGGCTCTTCATCAGACCAGGGACATGCCAGGGGGGCTCTTCATCAGACCAGGGATGTTCCAGGGGGGCTCTTCATCAGACCAGGGACATGCCAGGGGGGGCTCTTCATCAGAACAGGGACATGCCAGGGGGGCTCTTCATCAGACCAGGGATTTTCCAGGGGGGCTCTTCATCAGACCAGGGACATGCCAGGGGGGCTTTTCATCAGAACAGGGACATGCCAGGGGGGCTCTTCATCAGACAAGGGACATGCCAGGGGGGCTCTTCATCAGACCAGGGACATGCCAGGGGGGCTCTTCATCAGACCAGGGACATGCCAGGGGGGCTCTTCATCAGACAAGGGACATGCCAGGGGGGCTCTTCATCAGACCAGGGATGTTCCAGGGGGGCTCTTCATCAGACAAGGGACATGCCAGGGGGGTTCTTCATCAGACCAGGGATATGCCAGGGAAGCTCTTCATCAGGAGGTCCCTGGATTAGGGGAAGCACCATCCGAGAGGGCTCTACTCAGGCTGATTTCTATCCAGAGGACACGATAGTATACAACTTATCACATGGAACCTTGAGTTGGAGATACAATATAAGAGCTCATTCAAGCACGGAGAATTTCCACAAGGGGTTACTGTGATAGAACACTTATCAGGGAATGCTAAACAAAGAGACAGAGATGTCAACATCGCTCCTGCTTTGCTGTCCAGTTTGTACCATTTTGATATATTCATGCTGGCATCCTGATGTCCCTGCTGCATGCTTTTCTAATTTGTCCTGCCAAATGTTGCATTTGCACTCCTGGGGTAGCACACAGCAAGCAATGTTACCAAGCTTCTCAGAATGGCAATCATTTGCACTTTGATATAACAAAAGCAGACTTAAACTTGCATAAGAAAAATAATTGAAATATCACCAAATCCGTGGATTTCCACCAGAGCTGCTGTCAGGTTGCTAATCATCCGTGTACTTTTTGACACTAACCACTTTCAATTGAGGAATGTGGCCTTCATTTCTCTAACATCTAGGACCCTGTGGGCCCTCTATTTTACTACACAGCCGGATACATCATGCTGTTCAACATTGGTGCTTGGGCTTTCCCCTCCCACTTCACAAGTCCCCCATGGTCCTGATGAAGACCCCCCAATAAGGCGGAAATCACCTTTATGCTTTCAGGTGTCTAAACGTCAACAGATTGTCTTATGTATATACTGTCAAACATAGGCAACAGAGATTTTGAATCTGTACCTGCTGTGTTATGATTTACAATGTATGTGTAGGCCAAACATTTGGGTGGGACAGATTTAATAATTTCTGGATGTAATTAAAACACATTACCTTCCCTCTCCTTCACATCATCACTCAACTCCTCCTGAACACTCACCCCCTCACCCCCTTATCTTGAGCACCAATTTATGGTTGATTTCGTACATATATTGTCAGAAATGTTTGATTAATTCTTAACATTGCGAAGAAATTAAATCACATTCATTTGTTGATCTTCTATGGTGATATTTCAATTATTTTTCTAATGCAAGTTTAAGTCTGCTTTTAATATATCGAAGTTTAAATGATTGTCACTGTGACCAATTCTTCATTGTACAATATACTACCCGGGTCCAGTTGTCTCACAGGTCACCCCATTGATATATAACTCTACTTGCATCTCTAAGAAGTGGGTATACAGACATAATATCGATTCAAAAATATAGAATAGCACAAATATCGAAGTAAAAATATAGAATGGACAAAATATCGAATGGACAGAATATAGTGGTGAAAAATATCGTTTTGAAGGTAAGTAATTTAATATCAATTTTTAAAATATAGAAAGTTAAAATATAGGAGTATATAATATAATAATTAAGATATATCGAATTTTTAATAATATCAAATGTTTTAAAGTGTTTTTTATGTTATTTCATTTTTGTGTAATTTAATTCTGTAGTGGGTTGTGGGTATATAGGGGAAAATGGTGGGAAATAATGTAATTGTAATCAATTAAATGTGTTAATTTATTTATAGGTATTTATTTTGAATTAATTGTTGATTAATTATTAATTTGTAAACAATTAATTTTAATTGGTAATTGATTTTTAATTGGTAATTAATTGTTATTAATTGATTAATTGATAATTATGTTAATTTTATTTTATTTTCCGTAGCGGGTTGTGGGTTTATAGGGGAATAGGGTGGGAAGTAATTTAATTGTAATTAAATAAATATGTTAATTTATTTATTGGTATTTATTTTGAATTCATTGTTTATTAATTATTAATTTGTAATTAATAAATTTTTAATTGGTATTATTTTTTTATTGGTAATTCATTTTTATTAATTGATAATTATGTTAGTTTTATTAATTTATTTTCCGTAGGGGGTTGTGTGTTTATTGGGGAATAGGGTGGGAAGTAATTTAATTGTTAATTGGTAATTAATTTGTATTAATAGGAAATTAATTTTAATAACTAATATGTATTTGTATTTTTAATTGATTCATTATTACATAATTTTAAATTTGTAATATATTTTAATTATTTTTTTATTGGTATTGATATTTAATGTATTTGTAATAATATATTAAATGTTTACTTTCCCTACTGTTAAACTCACTAGAGTGGGAATAGTAATTTTTACCCCTACGCTATCCAAAGCTTTCCCTACTGTTGCACCCTCTGTAGTGGGAATAGTACTTTTTACCCCTACGCTATCCAACGCTTTCCCCACTGTTGCACTCTCTGGAGTGGGAATAGTAATTTTTACCCCTACGCTATCCAACGCTTTCCCTACTGTTGCACTCTCTGGTGAGGGAATAGTAATTTTTACCCCTAAGCTATGCAACGCTTTCCCTACTGTTGCACTCACTGGAGTGGGAATAGTAATTTTTACCCCTACGCTATCCAACGCTTTCCCTACTGTTGCACTCACTGGAGTAGGAATAATAATTTTTCCCCCTACGTTATCCAACGCTTTCCCTACTTTGCACTCACTGGAGTGGGAATAGTAATTTTTACCCCTACGCTATCCAACGTTTACCCTACTGTTGCAGTTGCTGGAGTGGTAATAGTAAATTGTACCCTCCCGCTATTCTACTGTAAAAATATTGTATATTTTTAATTAATATTATGTTAATATATATATATATATATATATCTGCAATACCTCGCAGCAGCTACGCTTTCCATCAGCGAAATACGAGGCAAGGACCACCTTTTTCTCAGCATTCTTTATTTAGCCAACAGACAGATTGTCATGACGCGTTTCGGCCGTCCCAGTGGCCTTGGTCATATATATATATATATATATGTGTTAAAAAATCAAATTGTATGTTTCTTTTTTAACGTAAATTAATTATTTAATAATTTTGAAGTTATTTATGTATTTTTAAATATGTTTTAGTTAATTATAATTATTATTTAATTCATTTTAAATTACTTTTAAGACATTTTTAAAAAATCGATATTTTGTCTAACTATATATTTTTTTCTTGATATTTTTGATTCGATATTTTTGTACTTACCTGTTTGAAGATAGGACTTTGATATTTTTACTTTCTATATTTTTACCTCGATATTTTTGTCTTCTATATTTTTATATTCTATATTTTGTCAGTGATCTGAGCAGAGGAGCGCCTAAACCGCATGCATTTAAGCTATGTCTACCCCACAGCTTTCCAAACTGTGTGGCGCTACACGTTACTGTGTCGCGCCCCATGCGTAGGTGTGTCGCGCATGTTAGGGCTGCAGGGAAGGGGGGGATGTCTTAAAGCATGAATGACTGTTTATCTGCCCATTGACGTGCTGATGTTTCCTTTAGTGCGTGTTTGGAGCTCACACTGCGGTGGTAATTACTGTAATCTCGGAGACAAGCATTTCACTTAGCCGAGAGGGTGGCAAGGCGATGTCTGCTGCATCACTGGCGATCTGTCTTGTTTGAGCCCTGGACAGAACAAACAGAAGAGGAGCTTAAACCAGGCTGGTCATCTCAAAGATTTCCTCCTCACTAAAATAATGCCTTGGCCTTCGCTATTACAAATCCATATGTATTTGTCACGGTTTGGCATGAGCAAGTCTTAGTTTCTCATACCATTTGCATGTTTACTGCCGAGCTTTCTTATCTTGAGCTGGGATGCTTGACATTTAACGGATAGGTGAGAAGTGATCTCATTAGAAACCGGCACCAGACGGCAGGCAGCACTTAGCTTCAGTTACAGCTTTCTTTTTCATTTTTGTTAAGAATAGAACTTTTACATAAAAGAAACATTCTGAACTGAAGGCAAATGAGGTCAGTTTTAAGTAGTATCTGCCTTTTCCCAATGAACTAATATTTAAATGTTTAATTTCGTTCCCTGGCTGCCCAACTTTAAAGTGAGTAAGCCCAGTTATACATGACCCAGACATCAGAAGTCCAATAGTTTTAGTCTGCTATCTAATTTGAGTGCTGTATTTTGGACTTTTATTTTTTTATGTGACTGGTTGGTCGGGCTACTGGGACATGGTGTGAAACAGTGGCTTACGGGAAACAATATATCTGCTGTGAGATCACATGTGAATCTCATCCTCTCTTGCTTCCTGATTAATATTATCAGTAGGATTTAAGACATAACATTCTACCATCTGAGATCTTCCTATGTCCTCATTCTACCCCTGACCTATGACCTCTTTTGTCACATATTCTTGTGTATTGAAACAGGAACACAGTCAAGCCCTTGTGGCTATATGTCCCAAACATCCATTATGCTTTTTGTTACGAAATAGATGTACAGATTATATTGTCTCTGGACTTTTTTCACTTTTTCATCCAAGTTTGATCCCACAGCTTTTTTTCCATCAATTCCTTGAGCCACGAAGCCCCGTTTTTCATCAGGGCACTTTTGGACCATTCAGGTACGGTTCTAAATTGGACTGCTTCTCAGTATTTTAACAAGTCAGTCCCACTCCTCCTGGACTTTTCCTGGCATTAGTGTTTTCCTGGACAACCTTAGCCACCTCTGCAAATGTTACCAATAAACTGGACAAATCAAGTGATCTGGAATTTTTGGTTTTAATTCCAGCTCTGGCACCTGACTTTAAAATGTGTGATTCTGGGCAAATTAGTTGACCTCACTGTGCATAAAATTGTAAATATGTGTGGAATGTATTGTGATTGTAAATATATAATATGTAATATCACAAATGTGCAAATCTCCTGTTCATGCTCTGTTACGAACAATGTGTTTTTTTTCAGATCCATACAAAACATACGTACATTATCTGGGGGTGGGTGTGTGTGGGGTTGTGTGGTTGTTTGTGTGTGTGGGGTTGTGTGGTTGTGTGTGGGTGTGTGGGTGTGTGTGTGTGGGTGTGTGTGTGGGTCTGTGTGGGTGTTTGTGTGTGGGGTTGTGTGTGTGGGGGGTTGTTTGTGTGGGGGTTGTGTGTGGGGGGTTGTGTGTGTGTGTGTGTGGTTGTGTGTGGGGTTGTGTGTGTGCGAGGGAGGTGTGTGTGTGTGTGGGGGGGGATGTGTGTGTGGGGATGTGTGTGTGGGGTTGTGTGTGGGGTTGTGTGTGGGGTGGTGTGTGGGGTTGTGTGCGTGGGGTGTTGTTTGAGTGTGTGTGGAGGTGGGTGTGGGTGGGTGGGTGTGGGGTTGTGTGTGGGGTTTGTGTGTGGGGGGTTGTGTGTGTGTGGGGGGTTGTGTGTGGGGTTGTGGGTGGTTCGGGCTAGCTCGCTGCGCTCGCTCGCGTTACCGTGTCCCTGAAAATATTTTCACAAAAAGGTGTGTCACCAACATGAAAAGTTTGGAAAGCTGTGGTCTACCCTGATGAAGGCCCTATAGTTGTGCCTAATGAGCCAAAACACAAGTTGACCAGTATATCCACCGAGTAGCCATTATGTGAATTGTATATGAACTGTGGTTTGTGTAGCAAGGATCGGGGAAAGGGTGATATTTGTCTTGTGATGGAGAGTCAGACGTGTTTCCTAGAAAATGTGCAGCACATTTAAATTAGCCCACTTCTTTATTCTGAGCAAGGTCATTGCCAAAGGATGGGTTACTCTGTTGAGATCAAGCTGTTTCCACCTCTGGATATAGAAGGACGAACAACCCCTCATGGAGTAACAGTGGCCAGGCATGATCATACTTTCATGACTCATATTCCGAGGTCCTGGTTAGAGATCTGTGTGAAGAACACTTTTATCCCACTCCTCAATCAATCAATCAATCAATCAATCAATCAATCAGTACTTGTCAAGTACGACTACTCACCCGTGAGGGTCTCAAGGGACTGCCTGTCCCTCCTAAGCTTACTACATTTCCACTAAATTCCAGGCTCCAACGCAAAGAAGGTCAAAGCTTGATCGTCTGCCAACGAGGAAACTTAGCTGCATATCTAAGCTGACAGAACACCGCAAAGTCTTGGCCATGGGTTCCTTGTTCAGCTTTCAACAGCCGGCTCAAAGAAAACACAAAAAGAAGCATAATCACCCCATATATTATCCTCAGGTTGACTCGGGTACACACTTATCCAACGAAAAAGCTACCGGGGTACACACGTGGTCTTTTGCGCAGGGGAACATAGGGAGCTCTTTGCCGTGGACTGTCATCTTTTATGAACCTTCTCCCACCTTTCACCTCCCGTCTCTCACAAGATCAAAACCTGGATGTTCAAGAGGGGGGTTCACATTCAGAGACCATTCCAATTTCTATATAAGGAGTTGAAACGCTATTGACTACTGATTGCTAATGATCATTTGGGGCAAACTAGAGGCACAAGTGTCATTTTTTCTAAGTCTTTGTTTTCTATTTCAATATTTGTATTTTCAACTTTTTTACACTAGTGCACATTGGTTGCTGCGTCACCTGTTTTTTCCGTGCCACCTCCATATATTTTTGATTATGATAAATAAATATCTATTTGGATCATCCGAGGCACTTTTGACACATTTTTCTACTTTCTTTAACAGTTTCTAACTGTTAGGTTGGGCTTCTTACTTTTCAGAAATAACAATTTACTGTTGATAATAATTCCAGAGGGGACATCGATTTCCTCTCACTTTCCACCTTGAATGTAGAGTAGCTCTATTGATATGTAGGACTCCAGGCTCACAATGGTGCTGTCACCCACCACAGCTGTAGACCAAACTATCTGCATTGTGTGTCTTTCCTGGTCTTGTCTCTTTCAGGCATTCCTTACTTGTAAACAGTCACCACCATGGAGACCCCCAAGTCAGTTCCAGGTGGTAGCCCAGCCATGAAATCGCATCACACATAATTTTCAGGAGGCCCGATGGCAATGTTGAAGGCCAAGCCCACGGATACAGATATGCCACAGTGCAGGCGTGGGACCGACCGATCTGTCCAGTCAGGTTCCATTTTACATGGGACCTCCATCAAAGACGCTAAGGGATGGTGCTCCGGGCACTCTTTTGAGACAGACCAGTCGCTATCATCTATTATTTTCACAAAGTGTCACGAGAAGCACAAGCTGATGAGGAATTTGGCCAAAGAGGTAGCCAAACTAAAGGTTCTTGTGTCAACGAACCACATCAACACTGCTTCAAACACATCAAGGGCTGAATTTGAGCCGGTGGTTTCCGGTGCCCGGCACCGGCACTTAATTGTCAACACTGGAGCTTGACAGTCTACCACAGGGTGGCGCTGTCGGCCTAATTTAGAGATTACCACAACAACAATTCATTATTAAACAAAATCACTATCACAAGCCGCCCAAGCCACTCCGATGCAGGAGCAAGTTACTGTTAAAGTTAAATTGACAACAAGTACCCCTTATATGCGCCTTTGCAGTGAGCTGCCTGTAATATCACAAACTAAGTCATTTTCATGGCCAAGACACAGCAAAGACAAGAACAGTGCTAGTGTTTTTCTTCAAAATCTAAAAAGTTCATGAATTCGTAAACATGTGAAATGTAATTGTCTAAATGTACACAGTGCGGTCTTGTCGCTCCCATTAATGTACAAGGCCCAGTTTCTCTCTATTTTGGACCGTAATACCTTGTTACCAGTAGGCATAGATTGTCGTGCAAGACTTTTTACAAGAGAGGCGCTGCTATTTGGCGGTGCACGGTTTGGGAGGCTGTCTTGAGACTTTCTGCAGAGGTGCAACAGAATCTGGGGCACGTCTATACTCAGGGCAACTGGAACTATACGATTCTTTGACATTTTCCACATAATTCTAGAAGTACCACAATTGCCTTATAATGCACATTCTGCTGCATGCTTAGCAGATTTCAGCAAATAAGTGTTTATATCTCACACGGGTCAAACGTTATAAAGGTAAGGCCAGTGGGTAGGACTGCGAGGTGGCACCCCCCTTTGCAAAATAGCCGGTCACGTCTCAGTTGCTGTATGCTGCATCACAGGTGTAAAACTGCTTCTAAGGAGGTGAACCTTTTCTGATACAGTAGAAATGTGGCCAAAAAGCTAAGTAATAAAACTGAGTCAAAGCATGCCACGCTATGCTGCATAACTTTGTCTTGCTGCATAATTTAATCAGTCCAGCCACATGTGGTACTCCATGCCGCATAATTTCCATCTCACCGTTTTTAAAACCCTGTGTTGAAGGGGACGACACAGGAATAATACTTGTGTGAGGCCCTGTGTGGAGAAACAAAATCCATGAAATATGATGGCTGTGGAAAAGCCTTGAGCCCCAGAAGGCATTATCTGAGCGGGGACACTGTGTGAGAGACACGCACATGGCATATGCTGGAGAAGCATTACATAGACCGGGGAGACACACTACTGGGGAGACGCGCGGAGGTCTCAAGGAGACACTCTGCATCGACGAGACTGCAGTACATGCTCTGGCGAGAGAGGTACTGTCTTATGACAGGGACCTTTGGGGAGACACTGTATCATATGAACTCATACGTCAGGGTTCATATCATGGGGAGATGCCATCTGTTGGTGACGCTGTTTGGGTGTTAAACGTCATCGTGCAAATTCTGGGAAGAGGTCTTCTCTCGGTGACACTCTCTAGTGTAATACGGCACAGGGCAAGTTCTGGGATGTGGCCTCTCTGAGAAGCAGTTTTGGGTAATAGTTCACACTGCAGATCCTGTGGAAGGCCATCTCTTGGTGACATGTTCTTGGGTAATGCTAGGAGCTAGGACAAAAATCATAGCCAAATTACAACGCCTGCAGAATGCAGCAGCCAGGCTGGTTCTAGGCATACCCAAGTTTGAGCCAATCAGCCACAAACTAAAAACCCTCCATTGGCTGCCAATTGCAAAGAGGGTGCATTTCAAATCACTGTGCCTGGCATACAAGGCACTTCATGGAACAGGATCACAATTCCTGAAGTCACATCTTTAACAATACGAACCAACCAGACTTCTTAGATCCGGCCAAATGAAACTCATTAGGGTCCCAAAATTCAGACGAGCTAGTTGGGGTGGAAGAAGCTTCCTGGTACATGCAGCGCGAACCTGGAATCATCTGCCTTTTTCTATAAAAATCAACCCATCCTTGGAATCCTTCAGGAAGGAAGTAAAAACCTGGTTGTTTTCTGCACAGCTCTAGCTACCATTCTCGAGAGTCGAGGGTCTGTCATAGCGCCAAGACGCCTTCGGGCATTTGCGCGCTTTATAAATTGACAAATCAAATCAATCAAAATGCTGTCTTCCAGGGCTCGTTCTTTAGATCACCCCTATAACGAAGGTCTTTTAGGGCTAGCAGCCATTGTCTCCTGCTTTCCATTTGGAAAACCAGATACTGCCCTTGCTACTACAAATCAACAGTAGGCCTGTCCCACCAAAATTACACCAAAATCTGCAATTCCAACTCTGGAGGGGTCTCATAAATTTTTATAACTCCCTCAGAGACTTATTTTAGACACGGTGTTGTGGTGTATCCTACAGCCATTGCTACCCCTGTTCTCAGGGTCATGAAGGGAGTGGCAGGAAGAGGAAGTGAACACTGCTCCCAGAGCCCTGCCTCCCTTCTCTTCTGTTCACTCCGCGCTCTTCAGCAAGCCCCTCCGAAGCAAATTTGAGGCTGTTGAAGGCCAAAGGAATGACACAGGGTCGAAACATGTGAATTCCAAGGGTGTGGGTTTTCAACTCCTTTATCCCTTGTATAGCACTCAATCAGCGTCAGTGGCGCTATTTGCTCTGCATGGTCGAAGCTTTCTGGAAGAATCAATGTTGCCTCTGTCCTCCATTCTGTGCTCTTTTAAATAAAGTCCTAAGCGGTGACGTGTCATACGCGATAAGGATTTCTTAACTGGTGAGAAAACTCCTACAAAATAAACATTACATCAGAGCAACGATATGAGCAGCTTGTCACTCTGATTGTTTGAATTTTGGATTGGTTAAGGCTGGCATCCTTGCTGTTAATGCACAAGTCAGCCTTGCACAGGCGCCAAGGCCATGGATGGGCCTCAGACAGCAACTGGTAGGGCCAGGCACTGCACCCCCACCCCCACCCCCTTCTGGGATAGCACAGGCAGAACGGCTTCTGGTGATCTGAGAGGGTAAAGCTTCAGAGATTTAATCCTGGGAGAGGTGGTCTTTCCTTCATGCATCTGAACGCAATAGGGTCTAGTGTCAGTACGACCCACAGTTTACGTAAAGTGCCATTGCGTCAGGTGCCCAGATACACCAGTGCATGCAGCAATGAGCTGAGTATTAATAAGGACCAAAAAAGCCGCAGGGATTCACCAAAACTGAACTGAATGAACTCATCCAAAAAAGCTTCAAAAGCTCATTCAAAGAGATCCAAGGACTTCGCCCAATGAGGGCCAAAGAGACTCATCCAATGAGAACCATGGAAAAACACCCAAATAAAACATAGAGACTGCCCAATGAGAACCATGGGAACTGTACTCATCTAAAGAGAACCAGATGAACTCACCAAAGAGAGTCATGGGAACTCACTCAAAGAGAGTCATAGAAACTCACCCCAAAACAGCCACAGGGATTCAGCCAAATTGAACTAAATGAACTCATACAAAAAAGCCTTAAAGGCTCATTCTAAGAGCACCAATGAAATCGCCCAGTGAGAGCCACAGAGACTCATCCAATGAGAATCATGGAAACACAGCTAAAGAAAGCAAGGAGACTCATCCAATGAGAACCATGGGAATTCACCTAAAAGAAAGCCATGGAGACTCGCCCAATGAGAGCCAAGGGAACTCATCCAAAGAAAGCCATGGAGACTCACCCAATGAGAGCCAAGGGAACTCATTCAAAGAAAGCCATGGAGACTCACCCAAAAAGAGCCACAGGGATCCACCCAAACTGAACTAATTGAACCCATCCAAAAATGCCTCAAAAAGGCTCATTCAAAGAGAACCAATGAAATCGCCCAATGAGAGCGGCAGAGACTCATCTAATGAGAACCATGGAAGCACACCCAAAGAAAACATAGAGCCTCACCCAATGAGAGCCATGGTAATTTATCCAAAGAGAACTTGGGGAATTCACCCAAAACGAGCCATGGGAACTCACCTAAAGAGAGCCATAGAGGCTCACCCAATAAGAACCATGGGAACTTAAACCATGAGAGCCACAGGAACTCACCCGAATAGAGCCATAGAGTCTCACCCAAGGAGAATCATAGAAACTCACCCAGAGAAAGCCAATGGAACTCGTCCAAAGAAAGTGAGCAATGGGAACTAACCAGGTGCCATGGAGAGACACCCAATGAGTCCCTTTGGGCATCACCCAACAAAAGCCCAAAAGGGGCACCTATAAAGAGCCAGTGGAAGTCACCCTGTAAAAGCCAAAGAGACTCCCCAAAAAAAGCAATAGACATAGAGACTCGCCCAAAGACAGCCATGGAAACTTGTCCGCAGAGAGTTTAGAGACTCAGCTAGAGCCAGAGAGAGATATGCCCTCTCCTAAAGAGAAGCACAGATTCTCACCAAAATGGATCTATGGGAACCAAACCTAAGAGAGCTAGGAGATTTCACCCAATGAGAGCAACTTAAAAAATGAGACTCAACCAAGAGAGCTACAGTGACTGTCCAAAAGGGAGACATGGGACTCACTGACACTTGAGCGAGCTATGGGAATCAATGAAAGAGAACCCCTAGGAACTATACCCAGGGCACTGGAATTATGCTATTCTGAGGCCACTGCATTTTTTGCATAATTATGACTTGGGCACATTCACCACATAATCCAACATCTGCTGCATAAATTGCAGATTTTAACAAAAAAGCAAATATGTTTCTATCTCAAACGGTTCAAAAGTTACAAAAAATATTGCCACATGTGTTGCTGAGCAACAGAAGGCCTTTTTCCAAATGTTGACTGTTCACCTTTTAGTTGTGTTTTGCTGTGCTTTGGTGTCATACTAAAACTAATGAGGCACAAACGTTTCTCGGTGTTAAAATGAGCAAAAATGACAAACTAATGAACTGATACCATCATAAAATGTCCCATTATGCAGTATAATTAGCATTTTCTTGCCACATAATTAAGTGAACCCTGTTACATCCTCCTTTGCCGCATAATTCCAATGGCCCTGATCATACCATAACAAGCCACTAGAAGACCATGTGTGAATGCAAACATTCACCCAACCCAAAGAAAGCCAAAGAGACTAACCCATGCCTTGTCACTTGAAGGGAGAATAAGTGGACAAATCAACTTGGGATTCCCACAAAGAGAACCACTGAGATTCACTCAAAGTGTGACATGTGATTCACTCAAAAAAATACATGGTGTGCCACCCTCAGAGTCATGCATGCAGACGGGGGCTCCTCCAAAAAGAGCCACGCGGCCTCACTCTCGACGAGCCATGAGGGCTCAGTGGCCACAAGACACTTGGACACTCTTATTTGATTTATTTAGAAGATTTATAAAGCGCACAGCTACCCAACAGGGTTTCTCGGCACTAAGGAGGACAAGCGAGGGTGCAGCTAGTCGAAGGAGTCTTACTGTAAGCTGTGGGTGCTCAAGTGCTAAGAATGACCAGTCCTTCAATAGTAAGAGCTATGATGACTCACTCGACAAGTTCCACATAAAGGTAAGCGCTCATCGATTCAAACAGGGGCAGGCGTAAAATGGGGGTCAAGCATCCAAATATGGATTGATCCACAAACATCAACTTGGAGACATCTGTAGGATAGCACATCAAAAGCAGTGAGGGTGCACACATACCTTTTCCACACCCAAAGGAGGCGTAGAACGCACCCACCAAAAACCCTGTCCATATGACTTACTGGAGCAGAGTCAGGCGAACTCACTAACACACATTAAAAGCTAGCCTACTTTTGACTACCCAAAGAGAGGTGTAGAACTCACCCACCAAACGCCACATACACAGGATTCACCGAAGCAGAGTCACGGGAACTCACCCAGTAAGAGACACATTAAAACATGCATAGAATTTGTCATAAAAAAAGACACTGGGCAGATCTTTGGATGTTCTAGGTTCAAGAATCAGGACATTTTTTACCAAAGGTCCCATCTGTAGGGTTATACTCGATTTAGAAACCGCTTGAAAAGTGAGCGAATCAGGTGGGATTTTTATGTGGGGAGCCTCAGGTATGCCACTTCTAGGACCAGTTCTTGCATCCGGCTGGATCCAGTGCCTTAACCTCCTTTTATTTAGCAGTTTAAAGAAGCGCTAATCATATCAAGGGACGGCAGAGGACGTCCCAGAAGCAACAATGTGCATGGTTTACTCCTAGCTCTCTGGAATGGCTAAGGTGACACGTGGCTATTTATACAATCTCTTAATAAATAAATAATATAATCAACTCACCCACCGCGAGACACATACACAGGACTCGCCTAAACAGACATAGGAACTCACTCAGTAAGAGCTACACTGAAACAGACGAGCATGCGGAGCATACGAGTGATTCACTAAAGACACCCGTGACACCTCACCCATGTAGACCACATAAAGGATCCACGTGAGGCGGCACTCACCCCGAGAGAAGCCCCTAAACTCATCGGTTTGGTGCCCTGGTGGCTGACAGCTGCCAGACACCCTGCCAAAAGCGGTAAGAATTTCCCCGCTGTGAAGGCCACGAAATGAAATAGATGTATTCACTGCTTTTAATGTAAATAAATACATTCTGGTACTCACTGTTCAGAGCACTAGTTTGCTCCTGAAAAGTGCTGCCACTCTCCCAGGAAATGTATTCTAGCGGCGCGGAGAAGTGCAGATACCCTGCATTTCAAATTAGAGAAGTGCATGTACTTGGTACCGGAGAGTTCCTGCCCATTTAAAGCACCGATTATGCACATTTGGCACTCACCGACGAGCAGCAGGGGCACCGTCAGGCAGAGCACCACGATGCCACCCAGAGCCCAGGCAGCGCGTTTCATCCTCCCCTGGTCCACACCTCGCTGGTCCGACTCCATCCCCGGAGCAGTCCCTGGCGCAGCTCCTTCGCCTCTGACGCGCCCTGCCCGCTGTGTGCCTTATGAAGGGGGGAGTGAACACATCAACAGCAAACATACCTGCTGCTGATAAGAGATGCGGGCACTACCTGATTCCGCCGCGCCATCCATCACTGGCACGCTGCCTGTTTGCACCCTCTGCTGACGTACTTCTATTTTAAGGGCGGGCGCGGCCGCGCGTTATAGTGTTGCATTCTCAGGTATGGTGACACAGCAGAAGCCCCCGTCTCATAGCCCGGGAGAGGGTGCCTGGGAGGCATTCCAGCCGCGCGCGTCACTGGGCCGCCATCTTCGCGGACCACTCTTGGGTTGCATGGAGGCTCACAGGCTCAGGTGGCATTCCTGTGCCTCGAGAGCGGGCAGAGATTTTCTAGGCACACGCATTGTTCTGCAGTGTGAATGAGACACGCCATTTCGCAATACTTTGCTAATTTAACACTTTAATGGACGTCGTTCCAACCACGAGCCTTGGAGGCGGAATAGGAATGGACATTCGAGGAGATTGGGGTGCATGTTGGGGAAGATTGGGGCACCCTGTGGAGACAATCAGGAGTACATTCCGAAGCCTGCCAGGGTAACATTGTGACGGAGATCCGAGTGGAGCATGTGGTGCAGACCAGGGACAGGTCAAAGGGTAGAATAGAAGCAGATTCTAGAGTAGGTCGGACGGATCCTGATTCCGCTATGAGCCAGGGTCTGGAGCTCAACAGTGGTCAACTCCGGAGCAGAGAAGAATTGTCCAGTGTCCTCTTGACACCTGAGCGGGTCACTTCAGACCAGGCCTACATCCTGGAGCAGATCGGGAACAAATTCTGGATCACATAAAAGATAGTGTCAGGAGGAGATTCCAGACCAGTTGCCAGATATAGATTATGAGTTGATCGAGAGTCAATTCTGTACCATGTAAGGGGTCGAAGCTGGAGTAGATTCCATAGCCTTGCGGGGTTGCCACATCGGATTGGCGGAGCTGCCAATACATGAACTAAACGAATCCTAAAGAAAGAAGACATGCTCTCAGGATGTAGTGATTTTCAAAATATTTATTCCAGAAAACAGCTCACGACACGTTTCGACCAGTAAATGGTTATGTTCACTATAATGCCACTGCGTCAAGGTTACGTGTGTGAAAGCAAGCATTTGCAAAGGTAGTAGGTCTAGCCTGTGCAAGAGCTATTATTGGTTTTGCCAAATGTGTTTTAGCCATTGTATACCAGCATGGCTAAAAGTGAGTGGCGTGGCACAGAATGGCATGGCTTAGAGTAGAATAGAGAAAATTGGTGAAGAGTAGCGTGGCGTGTGTGTAGGGTGGCGTGACGGAGTAGAGTGGCTTAGAGTGGAGAGGCGTAGAGTAGAGTGGTCTAGAGTGGAGTGGCAATGAGTGGAGAGGAGTAGAGTGGAGTGGCGTAGACTGTTGTAGACTGGCCTAGAGTGAAGTGGCAATGAGTGGAGTGTAGTGTTGTAGTGTAGTGTGGAATATGCATGGTGTGGTAGCGCAGTGCCAATACAGACAATACATTTTCAATTGAAATGACCATTGAAATTGCTCATGCAGTTTTACTGAAAAAACAATAAAGCACTCAAACAATAATGTGTGGAAATGGCATCACCAAATGTACTGAGTTATTTTGATCATATTAATATATTTGTTTCCACCACCCTTCCGAATTACAAAAAAAGGTGTTTCATTTGTGCTTTCCTAATTCTGATATATTCTGAAATATATGCACAGTTCATTTACAGACATATTCATTTTGTTGTGTGCTAGAAAAACACTTTTCTTCCAGTGGCGGCTAGTGACTTTTGAAAGTGGTGAGGTGCAAGGGCATTCAACCAATTTTGACTGATTGATTAAAATTCGAATTTTTATGTAATTGTGAAATGGTGATGAGTCTCCTCATCCCACATTTTTTAATACGATAACGTATTGGATGTACACCTTTTTAACATTAATTGCGAAATGTTTTTATTTGTGACATTGCTTTTATGGTTTTGTATCCATGACAAAAATCGAATAAAGAACGATTGATTGATTGACTGATTGATTAGATTGCCTATGAGATACCCTGTCAGGAATGGTGCATCCTCAGGGCTCCAGGCTGCAGAAGGGGTTAAGGGGAGATGAGGACACTGACAAGTTAACCATTCGTTCTGTCAGGCTCTTTACATCCTCCAGGGCCCTCAGAGGGTGGCAGGGCCTGGTGGTGGTGACATGAGGAGAGCTGGGCTAACATGGGCCATGTGAGGCACTGTACATTCACCGGGGTCCTCAGTGAGGGGTGGGAACTGGCAGGGGAGTTACGAGATGCATCGGAAGCAGCGTTAACCATTAACCTGGGAGAATTTACCATCCCAGCTCCACACTGAAGTAAACTGAAACACGGTTTGGAAGAAGAGTACTTTATTCAGTACCAAGGAAACAGCTTGTACAACCACTTGTAGGCAAGCCTCAGGAGATATGGTCAACCACCACACAGAGAATGTAGAATGCACATACTGAGCATAACAATTCTAGAGCGAAGGCAGTAGCACACAGTTAAAGGGATACTACACACCTCCCCCCCTTAAAAAAAACAAAAAGAAACATAACCAAAAACAAGAGAAATAAAAGAAATCAGAAAAGAAAACTAGTGCACAAAATCACGTAACTTAACAGGAGTTGACCTGATGCGAGAACTTCTTCTTAGGGGTACATCAGAAGATTGTATAACATGAGAAGGAACAGAATTGTCAGGGGAAAACTGTTCAGAATGAACAAAAATATTGGGAGGAGGAACAACAATGTTGGGAACAAGAACATCACTGTTTCTCGAGGAAGATTGAACATCACTGCAAAAAGTATCCAACAAAGCAGGGTGACAGTCATCAGAGGGGTGGCAATCAGCGCCAAGGGGAAAATTTGAGGAGGGTAGAGAATTCATTAGCACATTGGGTTTTCTACACAGAGAGACTCTGCGAAAATTCCACACTTTGCCACCATCCACTCTGACAGCCTTACTAAAGACTTCAGTGACTTTACACGGATCAGACCATTTGTTCCACCTTGAACCACAAGATCTACCAAACTTGACTCGCACCAAATCACCAATCTTGATACCAGGTTTAGAAAGGCGAGTGGAATTACATCTCATCTTCTCTTGATATTTCAACACCTTGTCTCTAACCAAGGAAGGATCAGCACTAGGCAAGGGAGGGATCTTTACTTTCATCCACCAAGGTAGAAGTTTGGAACCAGGTTTACGACCCTTTAACAGCTCAAAAGGGGAAAACCCCGTAACTGAGTTAGGGGAAGTACGATATGAAAGAAGAGAAGCACGAAGGGACTTCCTCCAATCCAATTTGCTTTTAATAGCAAGTTGTAACGACTCTTTAATGACCCTGTTAAAGCGCTCAGTAAGGCCATTGGCTTGAGGGTTGTAGTTTGACACCCTTTTATGAACAACTCCACATCTGTTGAGAAAGGATGAAAATTCACTACTAATGAATTGTGGACCATTGTCTGAAACCAGCTCAGCTGGAATTCCTTCCCTGCAGAAAACTTCATCAAGAAATTCAACAATCTGAGAAGAACCGGTCTTGTCCACAACCTTGATCTCCGGCCACTTGGAGAAGTAATCAATTAAAACTAAAATAAAAACAGATTTATTGTCAGACAAGTCCAAAGGGCCAACAATATCAATTCCAAGTTTTTTCCAAGGGGACATGGAGTACTCAATAGGTGAAACATCAGATTTGGCAGCCAGAGGTTTAGCAGATTTATCACTACTGGAGCAAGGAGAACAGGAACTAACCCATTTGTCTACCATCCTGTCAATGCCAGGCCACCAGTAGAACTCACGGATACGTCTTTTAGTATTAGACATCCCCATGTGACCTTCATGAGCCATAGAAATTATTTTTTCACGTAGACCGGAAGGAGGTACTATTTTATCACACCTGGTTACAAAACCCTGGTCAAACATGAGTTCTTCCTTTATTTTGCTGAAAGAGAGGATATCGCCAGAAAGTTTCCTCTCTTCAGGCCACCCTTGCTTCAGAAAATCCACCACATTGGACAAGGAAACATCCTTAGACATGGCATCCCGCCAATTCGACTCAGAGATGACACTGGACGTGGTATTGCATCTGGCATCGTTTACATCATCAACAGTTAAAACTACATCCACATCGCAAAGGGAGTCCGTGGCAACTAAGGAAACACAAGGCAATCTGGACATACAGTCAGCATGGACGTTTAGACGACCAGGGACATATTCCACCACACATTGAAACTCTTGTAACTTAGCAGCCAGGCGCGCCAAGCGTGCAGTCAAAGTACGACCACCGCCAGCGGTCAACATGCTTATCAAGGGTTTGTGGTCCGTTCGCAAACGGAATCTTGTTCCCCAAATAAATTGCCTGAAGTGCTCAACAGCCCAGGTGCACGCCAACAGTTCCTTCTCTATAGTGGAATAGTTAAATTCTGCCCCACGAAGGGTACGGGAGGCATAGGAGACCACATATTCCTCACCTTGACACTTTTGCATCAACACAGAACCAAGTCCCACGTTGCTTGCGTCCACACACAATGCATTCTCTACCCAAGTCAAAAGGTCTCAAGAAAGGGGCATTGATAATCTCCTTTTTAAGTAACTCAAAAGCAGTTTGGTGTTCATCCTTCCAAACAAATTTTGCATCTTTTTTCAATAACAGTCTCAAAACATGAACTTTGGAGGAATAATCTGAAACAAATTTGCTATAAAACTCGGTAAGACCCAGAAAGGACACCAATTGTTCTTTGTTGCTAGGGGAAGGCGCCTTAGTTATGCTCAAAATGTGGTTGAGTTTTGGTTTGATACCCTGAGCGGAGATTTCGTGTCCCAAATACTCCACAGTGCTCTGTCTAAATTTGCACTTAGAAAGCTTCAAAGTCAAGCCCTTAGCTTTGACAGACATCAGTACTTTGTCCAAATTCCTGTCATGGTCCTCGTGATCTTTACCATATATCAAGATGTCGTCTTGGAAGGCAATAGCACTATTACAACCCTCCAAAACCTCTTTCATGAGGCGTTGGAAAACCGACGCTGCGCTGGCTAAGCCAAATGGCATGCGACGGAACTGGAACATGCCCTCAGGGGTTATGAAAGTGGTAAGAAATTTAGAGTCCTCATGGAGGAGAACCTGGTGATAAGCACTGGCTAAATCTAGGGTTGAGAAAACGCAAGCACCAGAAAGAGTGGAAATTAGCTCATGAATGTTAGGTAAAGGATGTCTGTCCACCCAAATTTCAGTGTTAAGACTGCAGAGGTCTACACAGAGACGAAGTTCCCCATTACTTTTAATTGACAAAACTACAGGGGAAACCCAGGGGGAAGACTCGGTTGGTTCAATGATGCCACGAGTCACCAAATCCGAAAGAATAGTTTTTAATTTATCTCGATATGCCAATGGGACATTCCTGACCCTGTGTCGGACTGGTGTTGCATTTTCTTTCAAGATGATTTTGTGTTTAAAATTTACAAATTCACCCAAGACTTCAGAGAAAATCTCAGGGAATTTGTTCTTGACCAACACAGTAAATTCATCCTCAGCAGGAGATACAATATATACAGGTGGGGAAGCATTAGGATCTAATTTGATTTTCAACTCATGTTGGTGTGGCCAACTCAAAATAGAAGCACCCTTGGATGCTACATAAACTTTCCCTTTGATGCTATTACTTTTAAATCCTATATCTGCCCACATGTATCCTAACAAATCAATCTTCCGACCAGTGTATCCACCTGGACAAATATCTGATGGTAGTAAGCATGAGGAATTCCAATGCCTGTTAAAAATGTCACTACCAATTATGCTGTACCAAGCACATGAATCTATAAGCATAGTGATTTCTATACCATTGATAAAAACCTTATCCTTGGGAAAACCTGGACAAGTAGAATCACCAACACATAGCAGAGTGTTGATTTCTTGGATTTCTTCAGAGACTTCATAGTCGAGATCAGTTAACAAATTCACTTTCTGTGGGGATCTACACATTTTACTGAAATGCCCCGTTTTTTTACATTTAACACAGATTTTATTCCACGCTGGACAACCCTTATAATTGCCAACGTGGTCATTCGCACCGCACCTATAACAAATAATAGGATTTTTCTTACCAGGGGCTCTATTGTCTCTAGGAAAATACCTAGTCTGAGGAATGGGAAATTTTCTTTGGTTATGGAACTCCTTTACTAAAGCAACCTCTGGGATTACTACTTTACTTTTAACATCATGACTTCTGATCTCAGTTACAAAGAATTCCGATTGTTCAATCCCTTTAGCTATATTAATGACAGCATTTAGGGAAGACTCGGTACCCATCCACAGCCGTTCTTGTATTTTTTTGCTTTTGGTCTTCATCATCAACTGGTCTCTTAATACCTGCTCGAAATTAATTGTTTCAAATGCACAGGAGGCAGCTAAAGTTCGTAACACAGCTATGTAATTCTCAATTGACTCATCGTCTTTCTGCGCACGGGAATAAAATTTGAACCTTTCCATAACTACGTTTATTCTCCTACCAAATCTAGTGGCCAACTGTTTTACAACGATCTCAAAAATGTTAAAATCACCTGCTCCATCGATGGGAGGTAAGTTTTCCAATTCCTTAAGACCTGCGCCACCCAAACAATTCTTTAACAAGGCTAATTTTCTTTTAGCAGAACATCCGTCCTCTTCTACTACATCCACATAGGCCAGAAATGTGGGATACCACAGGTCCCATTCAACCTTAGGATCCCCAGCAGTGGGTAGGAAATGAGAGGGAGCAACAATATTGTTAGACATTTCTGGTAATGAATAGTAAGCTTGCACAAATGAAAACAGTTGAAAACTAGAGAAAAGCAACTAAAAAAAAAATGCAATGTAGGTAGGTTGGTTAAATGTTTGGATGGATAATGAAAATAATAAATTAATAAAATAAACGTAGTCACCGTAGTCAACTTCGTTTCTTGGTAATTGCGATGAAGTCAATCGTGTTCTTTACTCAACAAGGTGAAGGAAGTAATAAATCAGTTTCATTAAATATAGTTGAGCGTTTGTGCAGTTTTAAAACGGAGAGGAAAATGCCACCGTTTGGTATTTCCAAATAGTGTGTGTAAGGTAAACACACACGAAGTAAATCAGAACAAAACAAAAAAAAATAGTTGTAAAAGATGGCCGCTGCGCGGCGCTTTGCCTTTGACCTTTGCGTGTTGAGAACGCAGGGTTAATGCGTTCAATACGTCATGAAGAATGTTGACGTAGGGCGGAACAGACACGAAGCTGGAATGCTACACACACGTATCAGTTGTCCAGCAACCTGTCCTGGCTCTGAAGGGGATAACACCCAGTGATTGTCTCTGGGCTAAGCATGGGCGAATTTTGCGAATCTCGCGTTCGCGAATTTTGCGGATTTGCGAACTCGCAATCCGCAAAATCCGCGAATTCCCGCGAATTTGCGGATTTTTTTTTTTTGTGTTCGCCCGTGTGTCTGCCAGTTCACGAGGGTTTTTACAATTTCGCAATTTGCAAACTTACCTGTCGGGTCGCAAGTTTTACGAACTTGTTGTTTCTACGTGTCCAGCCTGTTTGGGACACTCTTCTTCATCACTGCCACTCTCTGTCACCACTGCCACTCTCTGACTACTCATGCCACCCTCTGGCCCACCCATGCCACCCTCTGTTTCATCACCACACCCTCTGGTTGTCCAGTGTACATTATTTTCGGCAAAGCAAAGCACACCTTCCCTGCCTCAAGTGACCTGAATTAATTTGGGGCTGATTAATGTGTCACAGAATATTTTTTTAGCTGGCACCTGCTTCCTTAGTGCGCCCTGATTAGTGATCTTTTGCACTTGCTAAGTGCTTTCATTGTTGCAAAATTAGTTACAACACCTGCCCTGCCCCAACTGACAATAATGAATTAGGGGCTGATTAATGGATTTTAACTTCCAGCCTGGCTCCTGCTTGTCTCCCTTAGCTGTAATTCAGGACCTTTGTGGCATATGTGTAACTATTCTGAGGTTCAGAGCAGGGTCACATAATAGTTGCAACTGGCAACTGAACTCTGGAGGGGCCCCTCAGGAAGCACTACAGGAAATGGCTACTAATGATGAGCCTGAACTTTTGAACCTGGTAAGTAGTTTCAGTTTTGCTAAGATCGTATTTCTGCAATTGAGCACTTATTCGCGGGGCGCAAAGTTGTACTGGGAAGCCGCGAACTCACGCGAACAGTGCGAGCAGTGCGAGCAAAATCCGCTGCTCGCGGATTTGCGGATTTTGCGGGAGATTCGCGAATCTCGCGGATTGCGAATTTCCCGAAAATCTGCAAAATCCGCGAGCGAAACGGATTTTCCGCCCATACCTACTCTGGGCCTTTCACACCTGCTCGCATGGTTCTGATGGGCCCTGTAGTCTCATTCTTTTTTTATTATTTAATTTAGTAAAGAATCCAATACAGAATTTGTTGAGACAGGATTATACAGTACTTTTAACGTGCAAATTACATATAAATAGGGATTTAATTACATTTCCTAAATAAATAGAGATTCAAGACATACTTACAAATCATTAATAAAGTGAAAATCCAGTGTGGATTCTATCTCTGCATATCGGACATTGCTTTCTTCTAATCTATCCCCAAATTAAAGCATATCTAGCCCTCCATCCATTCTATTACCGGGGACCACATTCATCCCCCCCCCCCTCCCACCCATGCCGCCTCTGTCCCTTGAGTTTGTACAAAGACATCTTCACATTATAAACTACAAGGAACCCAGCTCCCCACATTTCAAAACATGGTCCTTCTGGTTTCAGCCAGATTGATGCACTGCATAATCTTGCTACAGCCATCGCCATAAAAATTAAGGGCCTCATTTATGAAAGCCTTGCGCCACTGGTGCGTCACTTTTTCCCATGTTAAAAGTGACGCACCGGCGGCGCAAGGCCTTCATAAATAAGGCCCCAAGTGTTGTTGATTTTTAAGTTTATTTTCGTCCTCTACCACCCCCGGGCATCATCATCATTAACCCCTTCCGTGCTCATGATGGCCTCCGGCCATCATGAGTCACAGTGGGCGTGTGCGCACGACGTCCGGGGGCCTTCCGAGCCACGTCCGCGAATGGAATGCCTAGCACCGCGGCGGAATTCGCGCCGCAGCCAAGGTGTTATGAAGTGACCGCCATTGGCGCCTTAATATTACTACTCAGAAATTCACCAAGCCCTTGTATTAAAGGTATCACTTATGAGCATGAATAAAACATATGCACAATATCCACCTGCTCTGTGCCACATCTCCTACACTTTCCATCACAATTACCCCATTTAGACATTCTTGGAGGGTGTAGTATAAGTTAAATGCTCTCTCAAAATGCTAGGTTTTCTGTTTTGTCGTAAGATGTTCTTATCGGCTAGTGCTAGAGATTCTTGAAGATGCATACCCTCACAATCCAGTCTTTGATTCAATTTCTCATTCTGTACCTTTACATCATCATTTTACATTTGATTTAACACTGCTTATATAGCTCCTAATCTATATCTCTGTCTCATAGCCTCTATCAACGGAATCTTCATCATGAAATTGAAATCTCAAATTCTTGAAATTTGAAATCTCATACTTGTAGGTATTTAAATAAATCTGGCATTTGCAAATTAAATGATCTCTGTAGCTCTTCAAAGGAGTAAAGCTGGGCGCTAACATCATACAAATCTCCTATTTTCGTAATCTCTTTTTTCCTTCATTCTGACATTACTGCCCCTTGAAGAATGATGGGCAGGGTAGTGGTTGGGGCTGCGTTGGGTTTATAAAAGTTAAGCTTATTGAGCCTCAATCGTCTTTTAACCCTGTGGGCTCATATTTTAAAGTTTTATATAAATCCAACTGGACCCGAAAGTACTGGAGTACATGAGAACCAGTAACATCACATATGGAAACATTTAATTTTTGTTGTTGTTTTTTTTAGGCAGGGGGGGGTTAAGTGAATTGCCCAGATTCACAAGGTGTTAAGCCGATGCCGAGACTAAAACCTGATTTCCCAATTCCAAAGTAGGCAGCTCTTGGCGGTACACCACATCCTCTCTCCCTTTCTACAAATAAACATTCATAAATAACTAAATAGTATCTGCATGTTTAAACAAAGAGTAGGGAGTTCATTTCAAAACAGTCAGTGTGCTGTCTCCACTCTAACCTGTAAGCAAAGGAGGCCTCACCTGGGATAAATGGGCCTCTGGGGTTATAAATTCACTTGGCCCTGGACACTCTATAATAACAGTACACGTTTCACCAAGATGGGGGCGGAGGAGCGAGCAACGCCCCCTATGCTCTAATAAAGGAGCCGCAGTTGTTTCTCCCAGTACATGTAAGATTGTCACATAACATTGTCGAAGAGGGACCCCAGGGCTAGGTGGTCAGGGTATTCCTACCCTGCCCCCTTTTCTTCTTTTACATTTTTTTGAGGGTGGGACTTGGCTGAAGGTGTGTCCTAAGATGACTGCCAACACTTCCTAGTTGAAGTGTTGACAGCCAATCAGATATCAGCTCGGGGACTGTCGGATCCTCAGAGGATCCATGTCCCTAAATATACAAATCTGATTTTCCTTTAGTTTCTCAAAAACTACAGAATGGATTTACACCAAAATTACAAAATGATGTGCCTTCTGGACCACAAGGTACCTTTCTGGTAGATTTGATGCCTTTCTGTCCAGCAATTCGGGTTGTATTCATGTTCAAAATCCCTATGGGTAATAACATGGGAAAACAGAGTAAATTGGTTTGTATACACTAAAGCTGTGATCTGCATCAGCCGAGTTTGTTACACTGTTTACACATATGAGGACAAGAGCTGCAAACTTAAGCATACGTATATAGAGAACAGTGAAAGGCTCTAGCAGGAAGGAGCAACATGAAAATGAATTACATTTTCAGCTACACTCACTGCTTTTTATGCACAAGAAAATAAACAAAGTCAAAGTTTCATTGTTTTTTTAATTAATTACCTTTTAACAGCATCTGCATGTCTCTAGGTGTGTTATTTTCACAGTAACATTGCATTAACAACCTACAGACCAAGTGGCTGACTTCATTGTCATTTGCATAAAGTTACAGTATACATTACTGTCAACTTTACAAAAAATATGAGTTTTATTTTTTGCTAGTGGATAAAAAAATACTGACATGTCGGCAATCCATAAAATAAACTGGGTGGGGTTTTATGTGAACTGCATGTTTAGTTCAGAAGGGCTATTTTCATAAAGGTATGCAGACAAAAGGATTTTCCATTATCTGTTTTTTAAGGCCTGGTTTGAACTGCAGAACTTTCTTTAATTTATCCCCAGCTAAGAGCTACTACATTGTGTTCAGCTGTCTTCTGTTTGTGAACACAGGCTGACATTTTACACCTGAAAATCCAAATAGAAAAAAGAGTGTATGACTTTTAGGAACACTTGTTTTTATTATTACAAAGTTTAACCTTCTGTAACTTTGTACAAATAACATGGACAGGTTTTCATATTTTACCTACTCTGTGGCATTTGCCAACATGTTTCTATAAGGAGAAGCTGTGGGTGGAGTAATTATTTAAAGCTCGTCTATTTTTTACAGCAGGGCAAGGGTTGAAACCATAAGGTTCTTCTGGCAGATTTACGAGGATGGGCTGTAAACATGCCTTGCAGGGGATCATGAGTGCAACCACTTGAATGCTCAATGGCCCATTAAGTGGCCCGAAAAGGTGATAATGTGATCCTCACTGTAAAATCTGAGTAATGTGAAAATGACCACGTCCACAGAATCGCATAATTCCAGTGGCCCTGATTATAGTTAGACTCAGGTTTCACTCATACAAAACCATTGAAAGTCAGCAGTTATAGTTACTTGAGCTAACTATAACGTACGTCCCCACAATACACTGCTTATGACCTCCCATATTCCATCACTGATGACATGATCAGTGTCATCACTGATGACATCTCAAATAACTTATACACTCACTCATACCTCTATACAATCTCACATACACCCACTTACACAACCACACAATCATTCACATACACATTCACATTCACAGGCCTATACAAGTACTCACACAACCACTCACTCATCCATAGAACTACTCACACATCCACTCACTCACTCATGCAGCAACTCACACAATCACTCACCCAAATCAGCTACTCAAACAACTGGTCACTCACCCATACAGACACAGCCACACAGTCACCCATACAGCTCCTCACACACACAACTATTCACCTATACCGCCACTCACACACACAATCCTTCACCCATACAGCCTCTCAACACTGCCACTCACTCATCCATACAACTACTCACATATTCACCCACTCACACCCCCGCACAAGCACTTACCCATTCATACATCCATTCAAGCACTCCCACATCTGCTTACTCACCCATACAACCATTCACACAAACACTCACTCTCCAATACATCCACTCACACACCCAACTCACTTAACCAAACACCCACTCAATAGCCACTCACTCACCCATATAGCCACTTACACACCCAGTCACTCACTCATACAGTCATTCAGGCACTCACTCACCCACACAGCCACTCACACACCCTTTCACTCACCCATAAAGCCACTCACACAGCCATGTACTCACCCACACAGCAACTCACACACCCACTTATACCACCATACGGCCACTCACACACCCACACAGCTACTCAGATACCCATTCAGACATGGCTATGTGCAATCACACAGCCACTCACAATATATGTCAGAAGTAGCATCACTCACTAGTAGTACGCCTAGTATACTAATTTAACTTTTGTAGTAGCTTAGTAAATATGTTTAACAGTCATAAACTCTTTAGAAAACACTTACACAGAAAACCTCTCAGAACAAAGCCACTTACTTACTCATCCATAGAAGCACTCACATACTCACTCACCCACTCACTCATACATACCCATTCACACATCCATTCAAGCACTCAAACATCTGCTCACTCACCTATACACCCATTCACACAGACACTCACTCTACAATACATCCACTCACACACCAACTCACTGAACCAAACACCCACTCAAACAGCCACTCACTCACCCATATAGCCACTTACACAACCAGTCATTCACTCACACATTGAGGTACCCCCTCACTCGCCCAGACGGCCACTCACACACCTACTCACTTACCCATACAGCAACTCCCACAGACACTTACTCACCCACAAAGCTACTCAAACCCACACTTATACACCCATACCCCCACTCACACACCAATACGGTCACTCAGACACCCACTCACATATGGATACATACAATCACACTGTCATTCACATAATATATGTTAGAAATAGTATCACTTATTAGTAGTACACTTAGTATACTAGTTTAACTTTTGTTGTAGTTTAGTAAATATGTTTAATAATTAATACAGGCTCTGGTGAACCGAAAACAGCTTTAGAACCCAATCTAGCACCAGAAGTATGGGAAGGCCATTTTCGGGCCTTGTATTCCAGCGAGGCCCCCACTGATGACTCTGCTAATTTATCTACCCTTGGCCCCTTTACCATCCAGCCTGAGGAGTGTGAGGTTACGGTGGCCGAAGTGTGCATGCCATTAATAAACTTGCCTCACACAAAGCACCCGGCCTGGACAAACTTCCGGGCGACCTCTTTAAGCACCAGCCCAAAATCTGGGGTCCTTATCTCCGGATCGTCTTTAACGCAATTTTTAGAGGTATGGCTCTCCCTAGTACTTGGCTGGGAGCAGAGATAATCCCCATTTTCAAAAAGGGCTCACCTCTGCTCCCATCCAACTACAGACCCATAAGTCTTATTTATGTCCCCCAGAAGATCTTTGTGAGACTCATCCTGGACCGGCTGCAGGACTGGATGGAGGAGTTCGCTATACTTAGCCCCTATCAGGCGGGGTTTAGGAAGAATACCTCCAACGTGGACCAAATCTTTCGACTAGTGCTTCTGCACTGGAAAACGGTGTGTATAGAGGGTGGCAGCCTCTGTATGGTATTTGTTGACCTTCGCTCCGCCTTTGAACTTGTACCCAGGGAAAAGTCCTTCTAGAGCTGGGCATTCCAATTCATCTCCTTTAAGTCTTGATGAGGCTACATGTGGCTAACTTTGCCCAAGTTAGATGCGGGAAGAGCGGTGAATTGACACCCAGATTCCCCGTTGACCGGGGGGTAAGGCAGGTTTGTGTGCTTGCACCGACCCTGTTCTGCCTCCAAGTCAATGGGGTAATCACGTCTCTAAATGGAGTATAGAACAACAATGCGCCTAAGCTAGCCGGGAATAGGGTACCAGCGATAATGTTCGCCGACGATATCCTCTTGCTCTCCAGATCCCCAATGGGCATCCAGCGTACATTGAATGGTTTTGTAGAATTTTGTACAGCACGGGGATTGGAGGTCAACTCGCTGAAAATAAAATATATGATCTTCAATCCGCCTAGAGCTACAAGACCTAACCCTACTCTAGGCAAAACAAGACTGGAAAGGGTAAGCACTTTTGTTTATCTGGGGGTCACGATTAATGAGAGCTTGTCGTGGGGCCCCCAGCAAACTAAATCACAACTAAAACTTGCCCAACTGGTGGGTGGAATTCTCAGACTATCCAATGTGTCAACGATAAAACCAGTTGGACCCCCGCTGGAGGTCTATAATCACAAGCTAGGGGTGCTAGCATGTATGGTGGCACATTATGGGGACACTGCAATAAAACCAAAATCACTAGGGTCAAGAATTTATTTTTAAGACACCTGTTAGCCCTTCCCTCCAGTACCCCGCTTCTTCCTTTAAGACTTGATATGGGGATTAGGCCAATCGATGAGGAGCTAGCCTTAAAACCTTTAAGGTACTGGCGCCGGCTTAGGGCCACACCAGAGCTGATTAATTACAGACAGGAGCTCAGAGAAATACTCTCCAGTATGAGCGCATGTAAAATTCTCTGGCTCACCTTTATTAAGAAGGAACTTACAAGGCTGGGATTTCCTGTCTTATGGGCTGATCCTGAGAGGGGCTGTAAAGAGATTTCGGGCCGGAATGCTCGCGAAGGCATTTTGTGCTGAGAATCTGAATGCAGCCCTGTGCAATCCCAAGAATGGCTCTAGAACTACTTCCTTACTTATGGTCAAAGACTCCTACCACTTTGCACGATTCCTAGATGACATTTAACCAGTTTTAGCCAGAAAATTGTATGTACAATGGAGGCATGGAGTACTACCTGTACGAGCCTTTACTAGTCACTGGTCTACTCCTGCCCCTGAAAAATGTCCTCTCTGTGAATGTGATAGCGAATCTGAGATACATGTCCTCTTTTTTTGTCCTGCATACCATAAACCCAGGAAGCATTGGCTTGTTCCCTTGTGTAAAAATCTTGGTTTCCGGCAATGTACACATGCACTTAGAGTTTTAAAGACTGACACATCCGGACCCATCGTTTTTGCTGTTTCACATTTCCTGATAGCCATGTGGCATGTCCGCACAGTTTTAATTACCCATGGCTAAGTTAGACATATAAGTCAAGTGACTAATCCTGTTGTGTTTAGTCTTTTTATCAGAAACTTATTTATTGCGCTAGTTTTTTAATGTGATCTGTAAAGTCTTTTGCTATGTCTAACTGTGAATGTCACCCAAGTATATTATTGCTATACATTTTTATCTGTGCTTTTATGGTATTTTACCGAAATAAAGATCTTATGATGATGAAATATGTTTAACAATTATAAACCCTTAGAAAATACTTACCCAGAAACCCACTCACATACTCATTCAGACCCGTAGAGCAACTCACAAACCCACTGAGAAAGCAGCACAGCCACTAACACACCCACTGACAGATCCATACAGCCACTCACACACACATACACACACACACACATACACACACACACACAAACACACACACACACACACACACACATGCACACACACACACTCTCTCTCTATCTCTCTCTCTCTCATATGGCCACTGAGACACCCACTCATACACAGCCACCCAGATAACATATGTTAGAAATAGTATTACTTGTTAGTACTAATTAAGTATACTCATTTAACTTATGTAGTAGCTTAGAATCTATCTTTAAACTCAACAAACGTTTGCAAAACACTCACATCTGTGATGTCAATTGAGATGTTATCAGTGATATCACTGACCAAGTCACGAGTGATGTAATAGTTGATGTCATTGCAGGGGCATAAGTTATAGTTAGCTAAGGTAACCATACCTGCCGGAATTTCAGTGCTTTTAACAAGTGAAATCTCATAAATATAATGTCCCTGTAACCTTTGTTTTTTCAGTGAGTTACCATTTTTTTTCAGTGAATTTCTAAGGTTATTTTTAATTGTATTTCCTAACTATAACGTCCCTCTAACCTTTTGTTTTGTCTGTGAATTTTTTTAAGTGAATATATATATATATATATATATATATATATATATATATATATATATATATATATATATATATATATATATATATATATATATATATATATATATATATATATATATATATATATATATATATATATATATATATATCTCCAAACAACAGTCTCCATAATTGGGGCCTTTGACCCTGCAGGGTGGCTTCACAAACGGGCATGGAGTCTCCCTTAAATTCAATTGAACAAACCAAAGAATATTGAAGCCAAACTAAATGAAACATCCATGTTTAATGTAGATTTTCAAAAGTGGTAGCATTTCCTGACACTTTTCGGAGCTTCCCATGCAGCCTTATTTACAAAAAGTCCATCTTGCTGCTGGTTATTAATTACGGATTTGACTTTCATTATAACAACAATAGGAGTCATCTGTCATTTTTTATTTGGCTTGGGCTTTATATTTCAGATGTTAGAGAGGACAATTTGTTTATTCCTTTGGCATTTGAATTTTTGATTGAATCTTCAATATAATTTGTACCCTTTGAAGTTTTAAAATTCATATATTTGCATATATAAAACAATCTTTTGATACAAAGATTTCCCGTGTTGCTATTTCTCCTATTTTTGATTACTTGTCTCATGCCTCATAAATAGGTTTGTTTGAGATTAAAAAAATTGTACAGATCCCAATGTGGTTCAGTCGGATGATTTAATCTTTGATAATTTTGCAATCTGACTCCTGTAAACTAAGCATTAGCTTATAACGAATTCCCTTGCTCGCACCTTCTTAAACTACATTATTTGCCCGATCCGGCAAGGGTATATTGGGTCACCCACCTTTCTAAAATGTATTCACAAGTGAGCCAAATGACGGATGTTTAATTGAGCCAAAATGCATCAGGAAGTGCTGCAACTTTTGACACCTTTCATTAAACAAGGATGTTTCATTGAATTAGGCTTCAATATTCCTTTGTCTGTGTGATATATATATATATATATATATATATATATATATATATATATATATATATATATATATATATATATATATATATATATATATATATATATAAACAAACCACTTCCCTCCAAAAGAAAAGCGCGGAGGTCAGAGGGGGATCCTTTGAAAGCCCTTTATTTCACGGTTGCCTTCGTTGGTAGCAGCAAATGCATTTCGGCTTGTCATAAAGCCTTCCTCAGTGCTCAAGCCCCAACACAAAGTCACATATTATTCCATCAAGGCTGCTTTGCGAGTGCTGCAGTCGACATTGGACTCCTCCCTTAAGCGTTGGCTCACCTGTTGGGCGTCACGTAGGTATGAAGAGACTCCAACTCCCAGCATGCAACATGGTCTTGCAGCTGGGCCGGTGATATGGGTGCAGAATAATGTCCGCTCCAATGTCTTTTTGTAGCCTCGTATGGTGTGACTCTTTTTGACACTTCCGCGTCCCAAAGTGCCTCCTCAGGTCCCCTCGGGCTGCTGGACCAAGTTACGTGGATTCTGGCTATGCAGGGACAGCCGTGTGAACACACAGCGTCCTGACGGGGTAATTACCACCTCAAGCACTCCTTCCCAAGTAATTTTGGCGGACAACAAACTACTCGATCCCTCGAGCACAAGACTCACTGCAAGCAGCGCGGTGCCAGTCTAGTTCGTGTCACTTGTCAGCAGGACCATCCGGGACGCGCTCCTGGCTTGGCGCGAAAATATAAACAAACCACTTCCCTCCAAAAGAAAAGCGCGGAGGTCAGAGGGGGATCCTTTGAAAGCCCTTTATTTCACGGTTGCCTTCGTTGGTAGCAGCAAATGCATTTCGGCTTGTCATAAAGCCTTCCTCAGTGCTCACGCCCCAACACAAAGTCACATATTATTCCATCAAGGCTGCTTTGCGAGTGCTGCAGTCGACATTGGACTCCTCCCTTAAGCGTTGGCTCACCTGTTGGACGTCACGTAGGTATGAAGAGACTCCAACTCCCAGCATGCAACATGGTCTTGCAGCTGGGCCGGTGATATGGGTGCAGAATAATGTCCGCTCCAATGTCTTTTTGTAGCCTCGTATGGTGTGACTCTTTTTGACACTTCCGCGTCCCAAAGTGCCTCCTCAGGTCCCCTCGGGCTGCTGGACCAAGTTACGTGGATTCTGGCTATGCAGGGACAGCCGTGTGAACACACAGCGTCCTGACGGGGTAATTACCACCTCAAGCACTCCTTCCCAAGTAATTTTGGCGGACAACGAACTACTCGATCCCTCGAGCACAAGACTCACTGCAAGCAGCGCGGTGCCAGTCTAGTTCGTGTCACTTGTCAGCAGGACCATCCGGGACGCGCTCCTGGCTTGGCGCGAAACATAAACAAACCACTTCCCTCCAAAAGATATATATATATGTGTGTGTGTGTGTATATATATATATATATATCAAACCAAAAATGTGCCTGCTGTAGGGGAGCCACACAAAGATTGAAGATACGCCTTTATTAAGGATGCAGGATGAAGAAAGCACAAACTGCTCGCTGCTCCGCCAACAGTTCTGTCCACCCGACAGTTTCATGCCATAAGCATTTCTTCAGGGGTTGTGGACGCTCATATTCTGCAACGGCAACACAGTTCTATAAGTACCAGGTGAGTACAGGTTCCCGCCTTGGTAGGCGTGTCACTTGCGTGGCCTTCTGGAACTTGAAGTACTTAATGATGATCCCAAGTGGGTCGTGGGCCATTGCGCAATTATTCAAAGTTGAATCTTCCACAGTGGGATGCGAGATGCCACGTAGACAGCTTGCTCTCTTTATTTTACTCCGGCATCGGCCTCCTCGCCCTACATGTTGCCTCATTTACCGCTGCAACAGGACTGCACAACGTGCAGGGGGCTCACTCCTGCGGCTCAGGCAGGGCCGCTCAACTAGAGGCTGGACCAGGGTAATATGTGACGTCATCAGCAGTGCATTGCAGGCGCGCTAGTTATAGTGAGTCCAACCAACTATAACGTTGGAATTTCAATGGTTTTATGTCATTAAAATTTCCAGCTAACTATAACTGGTGTGAAACCTATGGTTTTTTCAGTGAATTTAATAGGTTTTTTAAATGCTAATTCCTAACTATAACTGGTGTGAAACCTATGGTTTTTTCAGTGAATTTCATAGGTTTTTTAAATGCTAATTCCCTACTATTTATAGGGCCTCAAACCTATGTTGTTTTAAGTGAATTTCAAAGGTTTTTTAATAGCAAATTTCTATTTCTATCAAATATAATAGTTTTTATAATGAATTCTATATTGTATATTTATGTAATACTATTTTTTATATGTATATATTTATTTATTTTTTTGCCCTGGAGCACTCCCGGTGCGCGTACTGGTGTGCGCACCGGAAAGCGCAGTCTTGCGGCGCGCCCCGGTGCGCGTATCGGTGAGCGTCCTGTTTGCGCTATTGCCACAAACGAAAACATCATCGTGACGTATCGCATAGCCGCGTCCGCGTGATACGCACGGCGTAAGCACACCCGGAAGCACCCGAGCACATACGATCGCGCTACGTAAGCGCCCCGGGGCGCGTAGCGTAAGCGCGTCGGGTCATGTGACCTGAAAATAACACTTTTCATTGGTTCAGGACAGTTTTGTTCTCCAAATGATGAAAGCCCGGGTCATGTGACCTGAAAATAACACTTTTCATTGGTTCAGGACAGTTTTGTTTTCCAAATGATGAAAGCCCCCACCTTTTTTCCTCATTCTCACTTTGTAATTTGACTGAGGAAGACCTGTTTGCAGACCTATTTGTACCTATTTGTACTGAGAAATGGCTACAGTAGCAGCAGCAGCAGGAGCATCTCAACCACCACCACCACAAGGACCACCACAACTCCACAGTGGTGGAGAAGAAGATGAGGAGGAGGAGGAGGAGGAGGAGGAGGAGAGGCGGTTCCTGCCTGAACATAATACCCCCTATAACCCAAAGGAGCACATTGTCTGGGAGTTTTTTAAAATCCCAAGGGGCCTCAAGAAAGTTAATGCCCCAAAGGTTACTTGTCTGATCTGTGGCACTGTACTTTCCAGGGGGAACCCTGCCAAAAAGTATTCTTTTGGCAACAACACTATGATTCGTCACATGCAACGCCATCACCCAAACAACTATGCTGCAGCAGAGGTCAGAGAACTGACCAGAAACCCTCCCCAATCTTCTCCCAGCACCTCCCAAAGTAAACAACCCACTCCATCGGGTCCAGAGACAAGGGAGATGGTCCCAAACATCCAACCCCAGTTTGGAGATTTTAAAATTATTTGTAAATTTTGCAGGACTACAATTTGCTATGGAGAGCAAAGTATTAAACTCATCAACCTTGCTGGAGACAACCACAACTGTAAAAAGAAACCTTAATTTTTTCCTGGTTTTTTTGCTCCAGTTGGGCCGTTTACAATTCCCTGTTTTTTGTTTGTCTCCATAAAAATTACAAAAAAAATATAAAATTGTTCATAAAAGCCAAAAAAAGTAAAAAATGTTCCAAAAAACAATAAAAAAATAAAACAACAAAAAGAATAAAAAACAGTTCTTTTTAGAACTACCTCCAATTTATAAAAAAAAATGCTACATTTCTAAAAAAACTCTGTCATTCTTTTTTCCCCATGGTACGCTCCCCGGTACGCTCCGCGGTGCGAGTACCGGGCGCTCCCCCCACATCAAACCTAGGGGGTCAGGGGGGTCTACCCTGCCCCCTTTTGGTCATTTCCCCCTTTTTTTTGCCACCTCTTGTGTCTCGATCCTACTGAGACACAAGATGGCGGCCGCTCCGGACTGTTTGGAATGTTGACAGACACCTGAGAGCCAATAAGCTTTCCGCTCGCGAACTCGCAGGGGGGATCAACTCTGGCTCCCACAGCATGTGGGGAGCTGACTTAGGCCCAGGAAGCCCGGAGGCTCCATTGTGGCCCCCAATATCTGCATGGTGGGTGCCACAGGGGGGTTTACAGGGCACCTCCTTGAATTTTTGAGAGCCTGATGGGTAGGGTCCCTCTGGCTAAATACATCTCAGGGAGGAAGGGCCTCACGGCCCACTCCCCTTTAAAAAAAAAAAAGTGAGAGATGAGTTCACCAGGGCCTAGTAAGGCTCTGGGAGGGGGACGCACGCCCCCCCTCCTCATTAAAAAAAAGTGGCCTGGGTGATCAGGTCACCAGGGCCTAGTAAGGCTCAGGGAGGAGGGCAAAGCAACCCCCCCCCCCCATCCCATTAAAAAAAGCAGGCAATATGGGATGTGGTACCAGGGGTCTAATGAGGCTCGGGGAGGGGGCCAATGTGGCTTTAAAGTGTGATGGAAGGACTATTTGATCAAATGTCTATGCTAGAATCCCACATCAAGAACTTGGACTTCGCATCAACAGGGCAAGCAAAATCAAAGGCCAATAACACATTGTCTCTCTCACAATCGGCAAATCCATACCATGGCATCCATAGTAATGTGGTTCAGAACCTACACCCTTCCATCCATTCTAGTACCACCAGAAGAATAGATCCTCCTTGGGGCAAGGCAGGTTGAACCAAGAAGACCCTATCTGGAGTCACAGATAAGAGGAATGACTATTGAGATGATCAAAACTCCTCTCACTCTGGACCCCATTATTCAGTGAGATCAAGCCACTTTGAGATCTGGAAATGGGGAGGTAGTCTTTCTATCTCTTTCCCGGATACAGCATTAAATCCTAAAAATAGGTTACCCTCCCCCTAGAATCTTCACATATAGTGGCTATCGTTACTAGAGTCCTGCCATTTAGACCAGGAATGAGAGCAAATACCCTCCAACTCAGAAATAAAGTCATGCATTGGTGTAACAGACGGATGGGGTTGGGAACCATCTAGCCAATTTAATTCACGTGGTTAGAAGAAGTCAGTGGGTGGGTAATAGGGAGAAACCCTGGGAGAGGGATTGAATTATTGCATTAATATTAATCTTAATTAAGCGGATATTGCCGGATAGCACCCCAGTTTAAGTCCTCCTCAACAAAAATCAAAGTACTCCACTTAGGCTACTTTTTTCCGGCGAGTGTTATTCCAAATGCTAGAGATTCTAAGTAGCCGTTAGGAAGACAAACAACCATTCAGGATATGACCATGGCGGTCCAGTTGACAAATAGATTCAAGCCTCTCAGAACAGAAATCCCCCCTCCCCCCCCCACACCCTTACAGGGGGGATTGTTGCCAGATTACTGGCCAGATCTTTGCCACAGCTCATAAGTCAAATATCCTTATTAAGTTTTTGAGTTGGAACATTGCCAGTGTAGATTATAAAAAATCTGATGACTGATGGTGTAAATTTATCACTTCATCATATTGCTGGGCTCCAAGAAACAAGGGACTTAGTTAATTCCTTCCACTTGGTTGAGTATTTCTCATTTTTCTCTCCAACTCTACACTCGCCAGCAGGTAGAGCCAAGGGTAGTTCCCTCACTCTTTAGATATTCCCTGTAAAATGCTCCAAGTCTATACAGGTTCACAGTATTTGTTTACAGTCAAGTTCGTTTAAAAAAAGCTCCCTAGCATTTCAGTTCTCAACTTCTATAACGCATACTCGCTGATTAAAACATCTGAGCACCTACTATCCTTAAAGGCCTTTTTAGATGCATATGCCGGAAAGAAATTCTCTCGTACACAGTGGTCTTACTAGGAGATTTTAATATTCATTTCAGCCTTCGTCTGTGTCAAGTTACTGATGAGTGTCTTCCAAATTATCGTTGTCATCTTGCACACACGACACAAGGAGACTTGCTAAGAACTATTTTGGCCGATCATAATCTGGCATTCACAGATCAGATCAATAAAGGTTTGAGACACCCATATGGGTCACAGGTACGGGCTTGTCTCTTGGGGAGATAGGGGAGGTGGGAGGCGTTTGTCATCGCTTGGGAGGGATTAGGGATTTACGTGCCTAAATAAGGCTATATTGAATGCCCCACTACACTTATTAAAGATACCGTACACTGTCACATACAACACACACTATACTACTGACCCAACAGGAATCTCAGGCAACGCACTTCACACTGAACCCATTACATAAACCTGCAACACAGCACCCAGGCAGTCCAACTCAGCACTGGGAAGGTCTAACCCCACAACTCAGTACTAGGTTACTCTGAGTGTCAATTGGATTGTGCAGGCTGAGCAGCAGAGAGGATGCTCCTGGTGCGGCTATTCTACTTAACTTCCTATCTTCCATCTACTTATTTACTTACCTGTAATTTACCATCTTGACTTGTAACTAAATCTTAATAAATCACCATCTACAATCTACGGCTACCATGGACTTTTTCTACATTATTACACTTATGTTTCACAAACCATGAGAAGCAAAGGAAAGGTAGAGATAAGCAGCACACGTGAAATTTGCAATTTTTAATTTGGTGATAGGACAGGCAAGAAGTGATGACACTATCTCACCCCCCCTTATGTACTGTTTTATGCTACCATAAAGGCTCATTTACCAGTGGCATTTCTCCTTCCTTTGAGGGGGAAGCGTCATCCCGATGGTCACGAGTTCCTGGCACCTGGAAGAGAAGAAGAACAACCACATTAAGAAATCAATTACGCCTAATGTACCTCTAAATAAAAACCAAAAGACGACAAAAATAACACTGGTCCTAGTGCAAAAAGCTTCTAGTAGGGAGTGTTGTTGCCATAAATTTAATATGGAATCTCTTGAGGAGAGGATAAATGAGGAAAAATATCTATATGTCTAAAACCAAAGCCCCAGACAGAGTACCTGCTAACTTGTTCAAAATGGATCTAACAAATTGGTCTAAAATGTTAACTAATACTCTAAATGCAGCATGTAAAGCAGGTATTCCTCTATCATGGTCCAGGTCAATAAATATGCCAGTGTTTATAAAAGCTGAGTATACTGCCAAGGTTGGCAGAACACGCTGCGCACTGTGCCGAGGTAGTCCGGGTGGACTCTACATTTGATTATTCAACAATCATTCAATAAACAATATTTGTACATGAATAAATCCAATGATATTGCACTCAGTAATAAATATACTTCACGGAATTCATTTATGTGTATCTTCATAGATTAAACCAAATTACCAAAATCAAATTGCAGTAACCATATGTCTCTGGTTGTATCAAAGATTATCAAAGATTATACATTCAAAGTAATACATGACATTGTTATTTAACAGGTTATACAGTTTTCACGTGTTCATAAGACATCACAAAACATTTTTTGACATGCCCGATGCATTCGGGACCAAAATGTCCCTTCCTCAGGGGAAATCTGGCTGAATTCTGCTGATCGCCAGCTGATGGGAAGATTCAGCTATTGTGCCACTACGTGTAACTATTGGTGCCACCTTGTAAACACCAAAGAAGACCTTTATAAAGCATTGGTTTAAAATATTATTGAAAGCTTTAGATTAGGTAGAATAGGGAGTGCGCCTCCATCTCCCAATTTTCAGTGTTTATAAATGGGCATAGAGATGACAGGCGATGCTAAAGGCCTATATCACTCATTAGTTAAGGTAATTCGGCATGTTATTCTCATCCGGTTAACCACGTGTTGGGATGAAAACAATGTACTGTCTGACCTACAGTATGGCTTTCGATCTGGATCGGGTAACCTAGATCAGTGTTTGAACCTACAGGTGATAATTATAGAAATATACAATTGCCAAGGGGGGCTCATTACACCTTGCCTTTATGGATCCCACATCAGCTTTTGACAGAGTTGAGAGGAGTAAATTGTAGTCAAATATTATCAATATGGATATTGACAGAGACTTTGTGTACTTCTTGCATGAATTACATAGGGACTGACTGCTGTAAATGTAAATGTAAAGGAATTTATATAGCGCAAATCACCAACCGGTCTCTAAGCGCTTGCTTAGGGAACCCGTCCTGGTATTCCCCTGTGAGATAACCCGACAGGGTATCCGCAAGGTGAAAGCCAGGCATCCCGCCGCGAGGGGCCGTTGTGGAGATTAAGCAAGCTATTGCCCAGAGTCGCAGAGTGTGAACCCGTGAATCGAGTAGGCACTGGAGCGAGAATTGTCGAGCCCATGGACATTTTAGGACTCAAGACCCCGCCGAGCCGGGAATTGAACTCTGATCCCGGGCTGACCTCTGCTTCCAGGTCTGCCTCCTCTAACCAGTGAGCCACACTTCTCCACTTCTGTAGTACGATATGATCAGTATGGGAGCTCTACCCCACTGTTAAAGGTACACCAGGGGTAAGACAGAGATGGATCATTGCCATACTCCTATTTACATTATATATTAAGTACCTAGGCCCAACACTGTATGCTGCTTGTAAAGATATTCCACAGGTAGGGTATTTTCTTATACCAGCCATACTATACGCTGAAGATGCACTGTTGTTAGCGAGAACTTCTGTGGGTCTAAAACAACTTCTAAAGTCTTTTGTCAGTTGTATGAAGAGTCTGGCTCTGGGTACCAACTACAACTAATCCATCACAATCATTAGAGCTCTAGGGGCAAGGGACACAAAAAATGTATCCTGGAGGGTTTTGATATCACCAGAATAAAGTTGTTCTCATTTCATGGAGTCTTTTTTGATGAGAAAGGCTCTTCTGCCCCTTACTTGAGAGTTAAAAGCAATGCTATGGCCAAAGTGGTTGCCTCTGTGTTTAATTGTGCTTCCCGCCTGGGAGCGAAGCCCATTGAGGCCTTGATAAAAATTTACCAATCTAAATGTATCACTACTGCGAGTTATGGCAGTGATATTTGGGGTTACAGAGAGTCCATAGAGCTTCAAATAGTAAATAGTTGAAAACAAATTAATGAGGCGCTTACTTTCTGTGCCTCAATCTATGACTTCCTGTATTTTGCATGAAGGATTAGGGTTAGGATACATCACAGATTTGTTAACACTGCCGCCCCTGATTAGATAGATCTCAATATGGTGAAACAGAGTGTTGGGACTGAACCAGGTTATATTGAAGGAGTGTATGAAACTTGAGAGAGTATCCCCTAGCTTAGTTACATTAAACCCTCATTAGTGGATCTTGGACGCCCTGACTTTTACCGGTTGCCAGACAGGATTGTCCATGGGGACTTATTGTGGGTCAAGAGCCAATACAAACCTGCAGCACAAGCAAAGAGAGAGAGGATGGAGATGAGTAAAGCCTCTGTTCAAACATATGTTAACTTGAGGTCATGGATGACCATTGAACCCTATATTATCAATGGACATAAACCCCCATCATCACTTCCTATTAACAAGAGTTATATTATATTTATTGCATTGGCTATTGGAAGAGCCTCTGGGTTGGAACAAAGGTGAACATCTAGACCTTTTTTACAGTGTGAATCCTTTTCAGACCAAGACCTCATTCACTTCATAGCATTTTGTGATACTGTAGATTTCTTTGAAAACAGTGCATTCTCCCTTTGCTGAGAGGGCAACAATTTACACAAGTCAGACCTGCATTAACTGTTTTTTACAAATGTTGCAGAACTAAGTTATCTGTTTTATTCTGGTCAATTCAGTTAGTCAGTCAAAGAATCTTTATTCGATTTAGTTAAAAATCATACAAAGAGGATAAAAACATTTTTATACAAGTAAAACACAATTAAACAATTTCATACCAGTCAAATTCATGTGGCGAAATATTTCAGCTAAAAACAAGTTTATAAAAGGATGGTAAAATGCAATTCATACGGGGAACTCTTATAATATCTTGCGTGATCTAGATCTAGCCGCCGCCACTAAAAAGTTTGCCATACAAAATGTGATACGGATGTTACACATTGATTGAAGATAAAACATGGCTGGTCTCACCTGGGAGAAACTAGCTTCCCTTAAAACAGGTAACAACTATATTTTTCTATGATCTGAAAAGAAACCACAAAACATAACAAAATGCAGGGTATCTTGAACAGAAAAATTATCACAAGTACAGGGCGGTGCTGACTCTGGTTTCACCCATGTGTTAAAACTTCCTAAATAAAAATGTATAAGGTTAAATCTAAATTTGGTCAAAAGAAACCTGTGAAATGGCTTGGTGACAAAACATAAATAAGGTTCTAGTGCGATAGAGTTCACTAGCAAATAGTGTTGTCTCACTGCTGGCTCCTGCAGTTCCCTTTCCTCACGACACTCTCTTGCCCTTATCATAAACTGTTTTTTAACAATGTCTACATCCTGTTTCTTGATGCCAGAGAGGTCTGTAAAGAGTTCCGGGCGGCCCACTTCCGTAAAGGACTTCTCCAGGTAGGCCATCCACGGTACTCTACTACTGTGATCCAACGACATGACATCATTCATTATCCTGTGATTAAGAATTAGTTCTTTATTGAGCCATGTCTTTAGCCAATAGATTAAAGGCGCTAAGTTTAACCTATCACAAACATGATCCAGACCACTTCTGCATGTATGGAAAAAGTTGGTGTTGACTGGGGAACAGACAACAGGGAACGTAAGAATCTATTTTCCGCCTTTTGTATAGTTTCCAGGCATACATAACCCCATAATGGTGCACCATACAATGCTACTGAAAAACATTTACTGTTGTAAACCTTTAGGAGGGCTTCCATCGGTCTAGCGCTCAGCCTTTTTGCAAAACCCAAAAGGGCCGCTGATGTCCTGGTCACCGCCAGGCTTTTGGCCCTTACCTGTGGGCCCCAGGTACCCCTGTCATCAAAAAGTACCCCCAGGTAGGGAAAGGCTGAAACACTAGTAACAACTTGGCCCTTACATTTATTCTGGCCAATTATTTAGAAGGGGATGTGAGACTAATAGTCACAATGACAATAGAGAATTATTTGTTACTAATGGTGGCTGTTTTATGGTTTTTTTTTAAACAAATGAGGAAGTGTTTATCACTGTTATCTATTCGATTGTATTCATGAGGAAAGTTCTTACTGTGAACTGTAGTCAGTATTACGTTATTATCGCATGAGAAACACTGTTTCAATTAATTTTGTACGTTTCTTTTTAAAATGTTTGTATCTTTTAATGGTTCTAAGTAATTGAATAAAGAATATGTGATGATGATGACATTCCAAATTAAATTAATGATGATATCACCCATGATACTGTTATTCACATTGCTCCATAAACCCATTTTAAAAATAAAGTTGTTAGTGAATGGCCTGTAGTCATACCCAGCATAGAACTACTGGATGTCTATGTGTGGATGTACAGAATATAAATAGCATAAGACCTGGAAGCAAGTGTGAGTGTACACGTGAAAGTTACTTGGTGTACCATGTACCAACCAGCAGTTTCATGTGCAGTTAATACTCTATGTTAAACAAGGTAAAGTCTGAGTGCACCTGATGTGGGTCGCAGGGCATATTTCAAAGTAGGTTGTGACGTAAAGCCAAAGCCTGTTGCCAAAAATCTGTAATAAAAGCAAAGCCTGCTGTTCACAATAGATTATTCACCCGTGGATGTCTGGGTACATGCTCATGTTAAATACTTGTCATCTAGTGCTATATAAAAATTCTAAGTAATAAGGATGAATGAATGAATGAATGAATGAATGAATGAATGAATGAATGAATGAATGAAAAATATTTATAGAGCGCACGATGGCCAAACGGCTTCCTGGCGCTGGGAGCTCTGAAGAACCGAAGGATGTTTATAAAGTGTGGTTGTTCATTAACAGAACTTTGCTGAATATTTTGAGTTGGGCACAAGTACAGTTACTTCATGTGTGAGTTATAGTTACTTCAGTTAATTATAAATGGTGAATTTCAGTGCTTTTTAAAATTATTATATAATGTTATATTCTAACTAACATTTTCACCTAACTGTATGGTCTCTTTAATTTTTGGCTTATTCAGTGAATTTTTAAGGTGTTTTAAAAAAAAATATAAAGTAATATATTATTAACATACCTAACTATAACTTCACTTTAAGGGCCAGCTGTATGACCCTATTTTGCATGCACAGATGGGTTTGCGACCCATTTGCGCATGAAAAATACAATAGGGCCATGTACAATCAATATTTAGCGATTCGCTATTTTTTTGCGTCTCGCTAAATAGGATTTACGACTCACTATTAAGAAGAGGCATTCCAAGGGCTTCCCTTCGAAATAGCGACTCAATATCCTATGTAAGAATGTTTTGCGACCGCAATTGCAGTCACAAAACACTCTCAATTTCTGCCCTCTTCAAGAGGGTGGTTACTCATTTGCAAACGGTAAGAGGTCCCCAAGGGACCCCTTCCCCTTTGTCAATGCAGGGGAAAATATTTTTTAGGGGCAGGCAGTGGTCCCAGGCCCTTAAAAGGTGAAACGAACACAGTCAAATTATTCTTTTTTTAAATGCATCCCGTTTTCCTTAAACGGGCTGCATTTAAAAAAACAAACTGCTTTATTTAAAAGCAGTCCCAGACATGGAGGTCTGCTGAGCCCAGTAGGCCACTATACCTGAGAGGGCCAGCCATTCGCAATGGGGTCGCAAATTTCGAGTGCCTCATGAATATCGATGAGGCATGCAATTTGCGACCCCATTGGGAATCGCAAACAGGGTCTCTGACGCTGTTGTACATAGCATTTTGCGACTTGCAAATTGTGACCCGCAATTGAGCGCAATTTGTGAGTCCCAAAATGATATGGTCGTACATCTGGCACTTAGCCACGTTTTTGGGGGGATTTTACTATTTTTCAAAGGCACAGTATATTTTTTTAACATACTGACCCTGTGTTGCCCATGTCCGAAGGACATGCATAGCATAGGATTGGGCACAGGGCCTGCTACCAAAATTTTGTTGGTGGCCAACCTTGTGGTAGGCAATACCTTTGGCCATAGTTGGTGTGGGGTTGGGTGAAGACCTTGCACTCAGCCCCCCACAGTGGGCCAAACATGGGCCTGGCATGTGCACATTAGCCCCATGGTTACCCAACCCACATAGGGCACAGCCCTTGGCCCAAGCTGCCCCCTTTTATTCACACCACCTCAGATCCACAGTTTTTCCACAGACTCGCACCAGGGTTGTGCTGAGCACTTCAGTGGATCCACGGGTCCGCGGCACTACAAAATGAAACATTTTTATACTCAGATCTCTGGAGCCCCCACGACTACACCCAGGGTACAAATATCCTCACCCCTTATTCTTTATTTTATTTTTAGTACATGGAGACTGAGTCCCTGAGTCCTAAAATGGAGGCAACAACCTAAAGAAAAATCATCTTTTGTGGTTTGACGTTGCGTAACCGTGGATCTACGCCGTTGATCCGTCGAACAAACTATATATTGTTTTTGAACCTTAATTACTCAAAACGTATTGAATGGATTTACACCACATCACAAAGAAAGACATTTTCTGGATACAGATCTAGCTTTCTGCCAAAATATGTGCAGTTCCATTCAGCCATTTTTTCTGCAACTTCGTTTAAGTTTCCAATGGAAAATTGCTTAGAGAAACCACATTTTAGGGGCCTCCATTTTTCTAAGATTCCGCCTGATGGATCACCCTGAAACTTCCCGTAATGGAGCTGTGTTGAATTGAAGAATATATTGTTTTGGGAATGTTTATTGAAGATTCATCAAACGGCGCCAAAATTATTGGCAAACCAGAAAAAAATCACAATTGGGACCTATGAAAGAAGATGGAAAACGAAAGGACTGGTCAACTATCCTTGATGCTCACTTATTTTCAGACATCAGACATGTGAGATCAGCTAAATGCTATCACTCATAAGCCAAAGAGTCAATGTTTGAAATGGGATGACCCACTGGTACATGCTATCATGGATGGAAGCAGAGTGCTTCAGCCAATGGGTTCACTCTTTATAAATGTTAAGAATGTCTGTTTTTTTCCTACAAGATACTGGCAGAAAACTAAGCCTGTCTGGCATTTAGAAGCGATTCTATTAAGAGTTATTACTATACAAATTGTTTACCGCAAGGGTTAGTCAAAGGAGGTAATCAACACTAAAATCCTTCCCAGAATGGTAACCTCTGAGATTTGATATAACGAAATACATATATACCGTATTTAACCTGATGCAATAACAATCCTCTCATTAAAGCGAATTGTTTTTAAACCGTATGCTTCATAATAAAAAAATTAGGCCTGTTGATTTTGTCGTAACTTTTCATGATGAAATTATTAGAGTTGTGGCATTTGGAATAAGGTTTTGCAATGAACTTGTGAGACCTACATCCCTTATCATTGGCTTTACTCCATAGCTAACAAAAACCTACTCAAGTGCCCATAGGTTTGCATCCATGATGCATACATTCGTAAAATTACAAATATGCACAATGCTACCACTGACAAAACAATATACAACCCCTCATAAACGTGTTCAACAAGGATTATCGCACAATAAATATCTTATACCTCCAGGGTTTGTCAGACGGGGTGACCAGCATCAGAAACCTTGAGTACTAAGTTAATGCCGGAGAGACTATGTAACAAAATAACTATCTGCAGGCTCAAATAAAGAGTAAAAACAATCCACCCTTAAATGCCTATTGACTTTCACAATAAATATGTCAGGCCTACTGCCTTTATTGTAACTTTTGATAATAACCAGTTCTGGCCTATAGGCCTGATCATTAGTTTGCCACTATAATTAATTCAGCCCTGTTTTACTGAGCACAAGCTTTCCCACAAAGCAAAAAATGCAATGAACTCTTTTAGTCTGGAAGCACACATCATCTGCCCAATCAAATTGTATACTCAAGGGAACCAATGTGTGGGCGGAGTTTTACTCCTCTCTGTGTAATACTTCTGAAATCTCTTTTTAGGCTTGTCAAACCAGACCTAGAAAGACAAAACAGCCCAATAACTTGCAAAAGCAAGACACATCTATAACAGGTGGAACTGCACCAGGGCCGGACTGAGAAAGGGGGGGAGTGGGTAGATGCAAGTGTGAGGCACTGCTGCTTTTGGTACTGGAGGCTCATATTGCAGCACCACTTCAAAAACGACCCCAAGTAAGAAAACTAGCCCCCACCGCTGCCAAACTGGCCCCCACCCTAACAGCCTCCCGAAGAAACGCCTGATGCCCGCTGCGGCCAGTCCGACCCTGAACTGCACCTCTTCATGGGCATGTCTTGTCAAGACAGAATCCCGAGGAGCAGGCTTAGGGCTGGCACAACATTCAGCTGATCCTAAGCAGACGCCAATGGGAGTCACAGCATCGAGGTGCCCAGACACACCAAAAAAGCCCAAATATGGCTCTTTTGAGGCATGATACGTGTATGAGGGGCTTTGGAGGTCTTGATTGTCCCAACTCATCAGATGAGGTCTCAATTGCCCTGACTCCCATGTGGACAGGCCCTGCAGTCAGCCCTTTGCAAGCAGTCAAACCCACTCTGCGCACAGCCTTCAGCCATGCCCAGTGGGGGGTGGGCCATAAGGCCTGGCATGTCATCAACTATGTCATTTAAGATATCATGAGTGATGTAATGTGTGAGGCCATGAGCAGTGCATGGCGGATGCAAGCTATAGTTAGGTTACTAAGCTATAACTGACACATTTCTGTGTTTTTTTCATTTTTTTTTTGTAAGTGTTAGTTCTTATCTCATTTCTACACCTAACTATAATGTCACTTTAATGTTTGTTTGTTTCAGTGTATGTATGTGCTTTAAATTTCGCGTTCAAACCTTAATTGCAATGCTTTTTAATTATTTCCCTTGCATGAAATGAAATGAATGAATGAATGAAATGTCATTTATAAAGCGCGATGGCTACCCGGAGGCCTCCCAGCGCTGCGGACAAGTACAGAAGGCAGAAAGTGAGAGACATGAGCACAAATCTAAAAGAGGCAGGTTATTAATAGCATAGGTTACCACTGTGCGCATTGCAGGCTTTGTAAAGGACACTAGGGGCTCCATTATGATGTCGGGCGGATCGCCTCCGCCATGGTGGCGGTGGCGATCCGCCTGACAGAAATGCCCGCCCGCCACCCTTTTCCCCCCCCGGGCACAGATTGTGCACTTGCTAATTTGCAATAGCTCAAGTTGGCCAAAATAGCGGGTTTTCGCAGTTTTCAACCAATTATTAATAGTTGCACATGTCCAAATTTGCTCACCAGGTAAAACTGATAAACGGGTAGATTTTGCAGTCCGGGCACAATATGTGAGTTCACGTTGGCAAAATGAAGTTTAGGGAAAAGCATATCAACTGTCCTGCTTTTTTGTGGTTCTCACTAGACCTTGTTTTATTGGCAAAACCCACGGACATTCCACATGTGTTAGTTCTTGGTTTATGAGCCTTTTTATAATCCGGCTTGGCAGCAAAGCTGTCACTAGATCATTATGTGAGTATTATAAGCAAAGGGCTTTGGCTCCGCCCACATGTTGGGAGCCAGTGGTACATGTTTTGATTTGACAGAGGATGTGTGCTTCTAAAATAAAAGTGCTTGCCCTCCACACAGCTGTGATCATTTCATTTATCCTTCTGCCTGAGCTTGAACTTTCAGGGGTACACACATGCAATTGCAATGCTATAAAAGTGTCTCAGATAACTAGATCATTTATGGAGTTTTTCTCTGGCAGCAGCACAGATGGGAGGAGGGCAGTCATTAATGTTCATGGGATTTTTAGGTCTGGCTTAACAGTGTATTCACACGTGAGACCTACGGGCAGTGCCAATGCTTGTTTTCTTGTGCAGTAAACTGATACAATTCTATGGAATTTCCGCAGGATTCAATTCCACATAACTCTAATTAAAACAACATATTTTGCCCAGCCCTATCCCTTAGCCTCTCAAAAAATATCAGTTTAAACGTAATTACTTTTACATTGGTAATCTTTACGCCTGGCACCATGATTACTGGCTTATGGGTTATCATATTATTATGGGCTTCTGTATACATGTAAGCGAGTGTAATTGTCAAGAGCTCACTCTTTACTTGCAGGGCCAGTGCTACAAGAAGCCGAGGTAGTCTACCTCAAGCTGGGTATAGCAGAAGATTGCAAAATGCCACAGGGATCAAAAAATACCGCATTTTATTCTCTTGCAGGGGCACAAAACCTGTAAAATTACATTTTCCTGTGGGCCGGAAAATGTTTTTCCTTTCTTGTTTTTCTATAACCACTACCTATCATTTTTCAGGTTCCTGGGCACCCCACTTCCTCAGAACGCAAAATAATTTAGCTTAAACGTGAAACATTCAGCCTGATTCATCAAGGGGCCGTTTTGCGAGCCCCTAATAGCGAATCATAGCGATTCGCTATTAAGGACTCGCAAAACGGTAATCATGTAGGAATCGCATAATAAAATGCGATTCCTACTGATTCCTTATTTGCGATTAGCAAATTGCTAATCGCAAATAAGGAATAACTCGCCATTCATTCCTATGGGCCAAAAGGCCCATAGGAATGAATGGGGAGTATTCCTTATTTGCAATTAGCAATTAGCTAATCGCAAATAAGATTGCGATTTGAAGGGTGCCAGGGGTGTCCACAGGACACCCTCTAGCACCCCTCAAATGTATTTCACACAGGTGTTGCACACACACATGTCCAAAGGACATGTGTGTGTGTAACATGCAACTCAGAAAAATGCATTTAAAAGCATTTTTCTGAGTTTTCGCAATTTACCGAGAGGTCTGACCTCGCGGTAAATTGCGGCAAGAAATTGCGAATTCGCAAATTTAAATTGGATGTTGAATTGCATTTAAGGAATCTCTAATAGAGATTCCTTAAATGTAATTCCTCGCACATTTGCGACATCGCAATTAGCGATTTTTGCATTTGGGATGCTGAATCCCAAATGCAAAAATCGCACTCGCAAAGGGCCGGATTCTCAGAATCCGGCCCTTTGCGAGCCGATTTAGCCTTCATGAATAAGGCTGTAAGTCTTGGCAAAGACTTTATACATTTTTCAGCCAAACCCACAGACCTCTCGTGAGTTGGACGGTGGAATCCAGCGCATAAGGCGGGGTGCTGACTCCGTCATACTATTTATTTAGCAAAAGGTGAAAAGCAGAGTGCGTAGAAATATTTGTCAATATTGGGCCACTTTTATTCTTGGCAGCAAACACGAACACACCCTGCCAGAAGTATCAAACATCCGTTCTTAATTCTACTGGCAACCGAATTCCTCAGCCCTCTGAATAATGTCACAATCTTTAGACGACCTTTTTTTTAAAAAAAAGTTTCCTAATAGAATGGGTTTCTGACTTTTTTTATTCCACGTCCCCTCAGAACCCCAGATTTCTCATTTCACATTTTGAATATTTTCATTTTTTTAAACATTTTGATAGTCCCAAAAATGTCGGGTTTTTTTCAACTCCCCATTCACCGACCTCTGGTTCCACTCACTGTTTGGGACTGTGACTTCTTTTCATCATCAGACGTTGGCTCAGAGAGAGCACAAGAGAGAAGGGCGGGAGAGAGAGAGAGAACGAGTAAGAGAATAAAAGGAAAAACAGTGCTCTGGGAATTAAAGGAAGAAAAACAACCTGCCAGAGCGAGCTGAAGACACGGGAAGTGAGCTGTGGTGGAAGTAGCTGGCATGATGAGATGGCAGCCTGGGTATTTATTCGGCAACGACTGTGTTTGGCAGCCTCAACGCGGCTCGTATAAGCATTTTTGGGCATCTACATTTTTTTTTAATTAAGCACTTTACACTTCTCTGTCTTGTCTGCATGTTATGCATTTACATTTGAGTTTTTAGGCTACTGTATTGTATTGTATTCTAATTGCATTTATATAGCGCTTACTACCTCTGACGAGGCGTCAAAGCGCTTTTTCGGTGGGTAGCACGCAACTCCAGGACCCATAGAGGATTAGTGTTGAATTAGTATAGTGAAACATGCAAGTACATTTTAAGTGGTGGATAGGTTAGTCAGTTATTTGGATTTGGAATGATAGCAGAAGGATAGAGGAGGAAAAAGAAAAGGTTTGTATTTATATAGCGCTTGTTACCCCTGATGCGGTGTTGAAACATGCTGTAGTCCTCTAAGAACCAAACAGCCGACCGGGAAAGTGCGATCGAGCGATTCCGCGTCCGAAGAGCAGGTATTACCCTGCCTCTCCAACTGCAACCTGAGTGCCACCCGACTCCATTACCACGAGCAATCACAGTGTGCCCGGCTGGGTACACTGTAAGTCCGATTTAATTCATTTTATCACGCATGGGTTGCGTTAAGTTGAGACACTACGAGATGTCCCTCACTGTTTAGTCCTGACGAGACCTCCATCAAGCAGGTCGAAACGCCGTCGACGCTATAGGGAAGGAACCCTTTTAGCACAGTGATTTATGATTTCATATAGTCACTGTTAGCAATTATTGTATCATATTGCTTGGTCATTTCCCTGTGTTAATACCCATAACGCAAAACTGTATAGATCATTTATTATTTGTGTTTGTTTTGTTTTTGTTCACGAAATCACTTGGGACGCACTGCACTTTACACTGTACATATAACTTTTTGTATATGTGTTGCTGTTGTAAATATGGACACTTTTCATGAGTTGAAATATAAGAAGCCTTTCTTATAAATCTTGCATATGTGTGCTTCTTTCTTTGCCAAACCCTTCTCTGCTACAAGTGAATATTGCTTATTTAAGCTGTTTAGCATTGTATATTCTATAAATTGGTATGCCACAGGAACCATTGTTCTTTGGATATACACTTTGCCCTGGTTCCGCTGTGAGTAGGGTTCCCTTGTTTCCCCTTTTCGCGTAGTCCTCTAAGAAGCACATAAGCTCGAAAAAGCGACTACTAGGACTTGTGCCGCATAATCAAGCAATGTTCCAAGAGAGGGCTCTCATGTCCCTTGCCCGGCCTATCTTGGCTCGCAGTCTTCGGTCCACAGGCCACTGCAAAGTGGGACTGGACTGAGCTGCTAAAATACGAGAGGTATCCGAAGCTGGTCTCAATTCTCATCTGAGCCAATTGACAACAAGGAAGTCCAATCAGTGTCCGAATAGCAGAGTTCAGAGAGAAAGGCACTGATTCGGCCAGAAATCTCCCCCACTCCTGCCTCCCCCGCATTATCAATACCAGTGGCGTGAGGAAACATGGCACAGTTTTCAACTACGCAGACGATACCCAGCTATTAGTTCGGCTGGATGACACCAAAGAGGCCCAGGAATCAGTGAGGAATTTGCTCAGCTTCACGGTCAACTGGATGACTAACAATCTGTTGAAAGTGAACGCTGACAAAACGGAAGTGCTGGTGATCAGCAACAAAGAGGACCCCTGGAGCGACCTGTATTGGCCTTCTGAGTTGGGAACCACCCTGTCTCCTGGTACTGTAGTAAAAAGCTTAGGGCTAAGGATCGGCGCGGATCTCTCAATGGCCCCTCAAGTTTCTGCTGTCGTCGGATCCTGCATTGGTGTGCTGAGGCAACTACGAAAGTTAGTCCCTATTTTATCTGCCTCCACCCTGCAATCGATCGTATCTGCCACAGTCATTTCAAGACTCAACTATGGCAATGCTTTATATCTTGGCCTGCCACAGAAGCTGTTGAGGAAGCTGCAGGTGATACAGAATGATGCAGCCAGGCTGATCCACTCCCTGCCTAGAAACTCGCACGCAACCCCCCTGCTTCAGAAGCTGCACTGGCTCCCAGTGAAATTTCGAGTCCAGTTTAAATGTCTCTGTGTGGCCCATAAGGCACTCTTTGGGAAAGCCCCAGAGTACATTAAGCAACGTTTGAAGAGGTATATTCCTGGGAGACCCTTGCGCTCAGGAACAACCTCGAATCTGATTCAACCTAGGTTCAAATTAAAATCCAAAGGAGGCAGGGCCCTGTCTGTGCTTCTCCCACAACTGTGGAATGAGCTCCCGCCCACCTTGAAGGAGGAATCACAGCTTCTACCCTTCAGAAAGAAACTAAAAACTCATCTTTTCAGAAAAGCTTTCATGACAGTCTAGGCGGTGGAATAGCTGAGGGTTCTATGGGCGTCAGTGTGTTATGTTCTTCTGTTAAGCGCTTAGAGACCGGCGGTGATAGGCGCTATATAAATATTCCTTAACATAACATAACATAACATAACACCCCACCTAATACTGCTGAGGGGGGGACCACACAATTTTTGTGACGTTCCTGTGGCGATAAGGGCCTTGTCTTATGTACAAGGCAGCGCTCAGCAACTTACCCTGGCTTAACGCTGCCTTGTACATAAGGCACCCTTTCACGCTATATTTAGGGGCGTGCAGTGGGTGTTGTGGTGGGCATTTCACCGCAACATCCATTGTATTTGACGCTGCCCCCTATATACAAGGGTGGTGTACATACGAGAAAGCGCCAAAATGAAGACCAGGAAAACCCTGGTCTTAAGGTGGCGAAGCGAGGAGAAATGCATTATTTCTCCTCGTTTTTGCTTTTTCCATGTGTGCTGCCTCGTGCAGCACACATGGAAAAAGCAAAATGACATGGTTTGTTTATGTACAAGAAGGTGTCCCTTGATGTACTTAAACCTTTTAAAAAATGCCATTTTGTAACTTTCATGTGTGCTGCATGAAGCAGCACACACAAAAGATACAAATGGCATTTTAGGATTGTTTGCCCTAAGTTGTGAAACTTAGCGCCATCACAGCGGGGAAACGCAAGGCTGCACCACATTCTTGTAACCACTCCTAGGCAGTGAGTTGCCTCCCCCTCCCTTTGCCATTTTCCAACTGTGCCCATTCCACCTTTAAACACACCACAGACAACTTGCTTGGTGCCATAAAAGGTTGCAGTTTATTAAACACTTAAACATTTATACATTTATTTCCTCAGGTCATACATAAAATTCTGTTGCCACATTTAACGATTTGCCATCATAGGTTATTCAGTCCGTTTTTGCTCGTTACCTGCTTTCCGACAGATCGCTTTCTGGGGAGGGGCCCAAATACCACAGCCACTGCTGCCAAGGGGTTAGGCTTCATCTTGCTACTTACTTGGTAGGTGTCCGTCTGGGCTTGCCCGGGCCGCAAGTGCCGTTCCGCTTGCCTTTAGCGCCATCTTGGACCCTCCATGCTCCTCCGGGCCCCTGCTGTGTGGCATCCCAAAGACCCCATGTGACCACCTCATCTATCCAGCCTGTGGCTGAGTTCTACCTCTCGCTCCTTTGGTACCCCTGCCGTGTGGCATCCCAAGGGTCCTGCAGGAGCCTTCCATCTACTCTCTCTGTGGCTACTAGTCACTGTTTGCTCTCTCATTGCCCCTGCCGTGAGGCATCCCAAGGACACTGTGTGAGCCTTCCATCTACTTCTATCAATTTCTCTTCCTTTCCTATCCTTCTAGGTGTGCTTCTGCCAAGCTACCTACGGTTTCACGGATCAGGGGGAGCTTCCCCCTTACTTCACTACGTTCTCCCACTGCTTGTGAGAAACGGATTTGCTCTAGTACCCCAACACTGTTTAGCAGGAAGATATCCATTCCTACCCCTGTTAGGTGCACGTCATCCTCCTCTTGGTAGCCTGGCGCCCTAAGACTTATAAAGCCGTGCCTTACAAAACCCCAGCCGTTGGCCCTACATATCTTTGTCATAGTAATGTTTAGCTTGCGTCAGGATCTTTCCACCGCACCCAGGTCTATCGCCCTCCTCCAGGACTTCCACACTATTATCTCCAAGAAGATTATTTCGGCGGGACGCACCAGCTTTGCCAAAGCAGCTAGGCCTGCCTGCATTGTCATTAGCAAAACCCTCCTACGTAACGTGACCAGGGCTTTACCTCCCAGGTGGACTATCAACATGTCCGGTTTGCCGCCTCTCCCTAGTGCTTCTTGCACTGCGGGTAACGTTTGGTCCCATTTCATTCCAGACCGACCCATCTAGACCACCTTAGTATCCCGCAGCCAAATCCTGTCGAATTTGTGTCTGTATAAGGTAAATGATGCTAGCAAGGGACTTTGTTTGGATCAAATAATTCTCAGTATATGATTCTGTATTGTGATAATTACAGACTCCTGTTGATAAAATCAATAATTGTTATAAGTTTTTAATTGGTCAAAATAGAATCAAGATAACCAAAGCAATCAAATCAAATGATTAGACAATTATTGAGATGAAACAAACTTTTTGAGATGAGAAAAACACATGGCGAAGTTTTCATTGATAAGAATTATCTTTATATTATATCTTGAATTGTAGGGTACATATCAACAAGAATTTTTGATCATCATGCTGAACAAATGAACAAGGAACTTGTCAAATCAGCCTATACTTCATTTGAAAAAAAGTCCAATCTTAAATCCAATTGTTAGATGACATCTATTCTGCCACAATAGAAAAGTCACTGATGTGAATTATTCGTAAACAAAGAAAAGGACTCTATAGTCGACGTTTCGGTCTTGTGTTGAATAAATCCTTAAGACCATCTTCAGGACAGATAACTGTGCAAACGGTAATGACCCTTTACAGTGTGGTCCTAATGCGACCTTGTATACATCCACCAATATTTGAACAAATCTGTTTGGGGATTTTGTTGTCAAACTCCTTCAGTTTATCCACCAAACTAGATTTGGACGCTATATTTGTTCGTAGATCAACCTTCCTTCTTTCTTTGCGGTGGGCGGTATCAGAGCTTGAGATTTTCTCTATCAGAACTGGCGTGGTCTGTCGGAGCCTCTGTGCATCACATCAGTGGTAGCCTCAAATTCGTGTCTGGCCACTGCCCACTGTTGCGACGTAGGAATGTCCCACAAACCATACCGTCCTGTGGTGCTTGGTTGGACCTGTAAAAGGGGGAGAGAAAACCGGGCTCAGTATAGGGTGGGGCGTATGTACCATTTAAACACGCAAGATGCCCAACGCCCAATCCCCTTGAATTGCTCACTGTCCATGCCCGTGGTTTCAGCCCGATCCTGAATGAATGGGATCCGAAAGCCCTGGCTTAGAAGCCCTCCACCCCAAGGCCTTCCTCATCACTGCTATAAATTGGAAACAGCTAAGGAAAAAGGCCCATCCTCATATCCGAAGAGTAGCCCATCACCTGGGTTCTACAGTTGCCATGTATCTCCGTACCAGGCATTCCGGGCAGCATGATTCCTCCCTCATGCAATGCAGTCTGGAACTCCCCCCTTTGACTGCTTGGTCCTTCTTTGACCTCCGCAGCAGGATGTCCATGTGGCCCTCCCTGATCTTAAGGTTGGCTTGGTGTATGCATTTCGTCCCTGCCTCCCTTACAGCTGGAGCCATCAGCACGCTCACACTATGCCCCAAAGAAAGCTAGTGCAAATGCTGCCCTGAAAAGTGTGGCCTCACTCTCTGATGAGCGTAACTTCCCAAGGGCCCCTATCATCTGCTGCAGTATGTGGAAATGAATGGGCCTTCTTTCGTCTCGACTTGCATTCTGCATTCTGCCCCACCCTTTTAACACAATCCTGCAGTGAAAACCCCTGGTGGGGTCCTGCCCCAATGCCATTTTTTTTGTAGTATGCCACCGCGCTCAAATGGGTCTGGGCCCATGTTTTTGTCTTAACCGTTCTAAAGGCCCAATCTATGAAACTCATGACCTCGCCCTGCCAAGCCGGCTGGTTATTTGATAGCCCTGTCGCTGCAGTAAATGTCGCCCAGCACTTACTGTATCGGTGCATTGTCTTTGGGGCAAGTACATGTTCCAGCATCGCTTCTAAGCCAGCTCTACCCATGCCCATACTTCTTCTGGCACCGGGGTCATCCCTTGGTCCACATTTGGAGCGAGGTCTCGGAATCTTTCCCACTGAAAACGAGAAATGGCAATCCGCGACTGAGTTGTCTATTCCTGGGATGTGTCATGCCCTAAGCGCTATATTTGCCCCCAGTTGGCATTGGACCAACCTTCGTAACAGGCCGACCACAGACGTGCATTTTGCTGTCCCGGTGTTTATTGCCTGAACTACTGCATGGTTGTCGGACCACAGTGTTATCTGCCTGTTTGCTAATCGCTCTGCCCAAATGTGAAAGGCCACTACTATGGGGAACAGTTCCAGCAGTGAAATGTTCTCTGTGGCCCCTGATTGTTTCCAGGCTTCCGGCCATGCCCCTGCCGTCCACGCTGTCTCTAGTATGACCCCGAAACCGAGGCCCCCTGCTACGTCCGTGTACAGCTTGAGCTGAGTCGCCGGTGCCCATGGTTTGCACCACATGAGGGTGCCATTGAAATCAGAGAGGAAGGATTCCCACTGTTCTAAATCTGCTTTTACCCCTTGCGTCAAGCATCCTCTGGTGTTTTTGTTTCATGCCCTTGGTCAACTATGCCAGCCTTCTTGCAAATGGGCACCCTGCCGGGATCACCCTTGTGGCGAAATTCAGTTTTCCCAGCAACTGTTGCACCTTGCCTAGCGGGGCCTTTTTAGTCACCCCAGCCTACCCAGGATCTCCTTAAGTTCTGCTTCCTTGCTGGGTGGTAATCTGCATTTCCCTGCCATCATGTCTATTTCTATCCCTAAGAAGGACAGTTGCATTGTTTGGCCCTCTGTCTTGTCTTGGGCTAGGGGTATTCCTAGTTCCTGTGCCAGTGCTGACAAACTCTGCAGAAGGAGGGCACAATCTCCTGTGTTTGTCTTGCCGATAAAAACAAATTTGTCTAAGTAATGGACCCGACCCCCTCGCTGGGCCTGTCTCCCTACTTCCCACTCTAGAAAACTGCTAAATGCCTCAAAATATGCACATGATATTGAGCATCCTATAGGCAAGCTTTTGACGTAGTAATATTTTTCCGTCTAGCTGGAAACCTAGCAAGTGGTAGCTGTCTGGGTGGACCGGCAGGAGTCGGAAAACCGACTCAATGTCTGTTTCAGCTAGTAGGGCTCCCCTTCCTTCCTGCCATATCAGTTCTACTGCGTCGTCTACTGATGCATAGGCTATGGCAAAATCATCCTTTTCCAGACAGTCGTTGACGAACTGCCCTTGCTGGTGGGACAGATGGTGTATCAACCTGAATTTCCCTTCCTCCTTCTTGGGTATCACGCCTAGCAGGGAGACCGTCAGATTCTCCAGCAAAGGGGAAAAGAACGGGCCGGCCACCTGGCCCAGCTAAATTTCCTTGCCCACATTGTTTCGTGCTATATTTGTGTTTTCCCTTACAGATTTCAGCTTCCAGCTCTCCCGTGCCCCTTAGGACATTTGTAGGGTATTATGAAACCTTGTATGAAACCTTCTGCCAGCTTTTGTCTGTCTATTGACTTGGGATAGTGACCTAATAGATATACAAGCTTGCTGGTTTTAATTGGGGTTGATAGCAGCTGCCCACTGCCCTTGGCCCCTGACCCCCAACTGAGGGGGCCCACTCTTTAATTCTTCATGCCGGTTCTTTCCTTGGCAAATCCTGTTCCCTGGCCCTGCTTGCAGCGGACTCTGGGGTGGTTTCCCCCACAAGACCCACACGCGTGTTTGAACCTGCATCATGCCCCCCATTTACAATCATCTTTGTTAAATATCCAGCATGGTTTCCCACATTTGGTTGTTCCCTGGTTCTTGCCTTTGAACCTTTAGCCTTCGTATTTGCCCTTACTCACATAGGGGTGAAAATTGCTGTCCCTGGAGCTGACACCTTCCCCGACAACCACCATGTGAGTTGAGAAACCCTCTATGTCCTGCTAGTTGGTTGTGATGAGTCAAATTCATTCTCTCAAAAGGTAACAGGATATTTGCTAAATGAGATTATAGTGAGCCTTGGGGCATTATTAGGATATCCTGACGTAGAAAGGGACCGCCCGCCATAAGTGCGGCAGTCCCTTGGGGGTGATTAGGAGGCGCCCGCCACACTGGTGGGCGCATTAAGCTCCACCCATTGAAATGCCAAAAAGGCTTGTTGTGCATTTTCATGCACAACGTAGCAGGCACCGCGCTGTGCCTGCCTTGCTGTGCACGCCTTGCTGTGCATGAAACTGCATACGGATACCATAGGTACCCCCCATGTGCACCACCCACCCCACAACTTCCTGGGGGCTCGCTACAGGCCCCAATAGTAAAGACTGCATGCCTTGCCACGGAAAGGCAAATCCCTGCCTGCATCGTGATATGGATGGCGATGTCTAACAGACACCGCCACCATATTAAAACCTTTTCCATGCAGTCGACTCATCGACCGGGCGGAAAACCGGCGGACGGCGCCGGGGTCCCCCGCCATAGTAATATGGCGGGGAAATGGCATGTGGGCGGGTAAGAATGTCGGGTGTTCCACAACCGCCATGCGGGCAGTGGCGATCCGCCCAACATTCCAATTGGCCCCTGTGTCTCAAGGTAGAGTGTTACACTAGGATAATTTTGAGTGAAACCACAATCCCCAGACCGGAAAACCATCAGTCTGAATGGGGAGGTCACAATTGTTTAAAAAAGTCAGGTCCTCTGGTCTAAGGTCTTCCACGGTCAGTCACTCTCTGTGATGGAGGAAGGAATATTCAGTGTCAGTTTTGTCACTACGAACAGCCTATTCTGTGTCTTCTGTGAGAGAGCACTACTTCTAATGAGAGGGAGTTTTCTGCCAGTGGCCTGTGTCCACCAAAGAGTTCAAGCTGCATATCAACATCTTCCATCTCAGAGCTGTTTACTCAGTTTAACAAGCTTGCATTCTTCTCCTTCAGGACAAGCACTTACTGATGCTTACAGATATCACCACTGGTCCCAGTGTCACTGGGTGAAAGAAGAGCGCAGGCAAGGCAGTCTGGGCTGGTTGCAGATTCAGCTCCCAGGAGGAAACAGTAATGTTGTGGTATTGAGCATTGAAAGGTAGAGTTCAGAGTATGTGAGTCCTGTTTAGTAAATAAATAAATTGTAAATCATACATTCTTATATAGCGCCTTTCACCGTAAGGTCTCAACGCGCTTGCTTTAGGAACCCGTCCTGGCTTTTCCCTGCGAGATAACCCCTACTGGGCATCCCCAAGGTGAAAGCCAGGCATCCCATCGCAGTGGGGCCGTAGTGGAGATTAAGCAAGCTATTGCCCAGAGTTGCAGAGTGTAAAGACATGATTGTAGTAGGCACGAGGCGAGAATTATCGAGTCCGTGGACATTTTGAGCTCAAGACCCTGCCGCGTCGCAGTGGGGCCGTAGTGGAGATTAAGCAAGCTATTGCCCAGAGTTGCAGAGTGTAAAGACATGATTGTAGTAGGCACCGAGGCGAGAATTATCGAGTCCGTGGACATTTTGAGCTCAAGACCCTGCCGCGTCGGGGATTGAACCCTGGTCCCGGGTCTGACCTCTGCATCCCGGTCTGCCTCCTCTAACCGGTGAGCCACACTTCTCCACTACAATCTAGTCGATTGTAAAACCAGGACTATAGGTCCCCAAATTCACAGACATTTCTTAGCTGGTTGAGTTATTCAGACACAGAACTGGGAAAGTTGAAGAGAGCTACAAGAACCACAATGCATAGCAAAAAACATGACTGGATGAGCTAGGACATGGGACATTGGACACTTGATGGCTATTCATTAGCTTTCCTGACTCTTCCTCATGGTACGGCTAATGCTTGTACATGGAGATACGCCTCCTGGCAATCGTCTGGGGAGGCAGCATTTAGAGCAGACTCAAGTGCCAATGCTCCAGGACAGACACATCAGTGGTTCTTCAGCAGAGGCTGGGGCTAACCACAGGCAGGCAGGCAGGCATAAGACACAGGTCGCCTTAGGTATCCCACAAGCAGCAGGACGCTCATTAGCTGTGGTGGCTCCCACTAACAAAGGGTAGTGGGGCGGGTGGGGTTAGAGATTGGAGGGGGAGAGCAAGTGCAGGAGCAAGGGCAGAGGGGGGATGACGGGTTGATTATCACTTAAAAAACTTACCTGACGCTACCCGTCAGCCGCCTCCTGCATCGTGTTTGTCCTGCTGACCTCTTCCTGGGACCCAGCAGCCCCAGGTACAGACGCCCAGCCAATCCCTGTGCTGCAGAGCAGCGGAGGGATTGGTCTGAGTGGGCGGAAAAGACGCCCTGCTCAGACTAGGTAGTCTGTGGGGGAAACCTAAGTGCGCATGTGTGCTTTAGTTGGCCTGAGACGGCCGGCAAAAAACACATGAACACTTAGGGAGTGAAAAAGCACTCCTCCTCCCCCTCCCATGCCCCGCCCTTCCAAGCACAAGCTGGCAAACGAAAAATAAAATGATGCTAGAGCATCGGTTTATTTTTCGTTTGCTGCCTCTGCGCCAGGCAGTGGGGCGATGCTCCTCCACCATTGCGGTGGAGCCACCACTGCTCATCGGGAAGGCAGGCAGTGCACAGAGGCCCTGCCCTGGGTGAGAGATGGATCTTGGTTCGACAGCTGGGGCATGATGTAGGCCAAGAGAGGCTCCAGATTAGGCTGAACTCCCATAAGCTCTCAAGGAGCAGAAAGGACAGCATTCAGAGGTCTTAAAGCTAGGGTGGCATAGACACTCCATAAACATAAAAGTAGGACTACAGTTCTTCATCAATCAAGGGGTGCAGAGGGATTCATTGGCAGTGCTCACCAACATAGAGAACACAGACAGTGAGGCACCAAGGGATAGGACATGCAAACTTTACACACAGTATCATTCTTTTAACTAAATTGCTGTCTGTTAGGGACTGCTAATAAGCTGTTCACTGGAAGACGTGAAAAAAAATTGTATCCAAGTGTTTAATTAACACTCTCTGAACAAGCATTAGCAAAGACAACAGGTCACACCTATTGGACCTATTATCTTTGTCAATCATTTTAACCATGCAGTACAGGCTACCGGCTGTTGTGGGGCTTCGCAGTTTAAAAAAAGCGTGATGGCATGGCTGCTACATCATTTTTAAGCATGTGTATGCATTTAACACACATGCTTGAGCCTACACGACATCGGTATTTTCTTATCTGAGATGGATCAGAAAATAAAAAAATATCAAATTGCTGTTTAAAAAAACACTTTAAAAGGTATTACAAGCAAATTAAAAAGGATCACCAAGTTGTGGGACAGGTTGGGGGAGTGGGTAGGGAAGAAGCAACACAGCAGATGGGGAAAAGCAACATGAGTGAAAGTGCACACCTTGGGTCATGGTGCAGCAGGATAGAACACAGAGGCAAGAGAGTACAATATGTGTGTCAGATGGGGGAGAGAAGCACATGGAAGCAAGAAAGTGACGTGGAGGAGAGGCGAAAAACACACAGGGGAGCTAGCTGGAAAACAAATACACTTTCATGGAGTGCTAGACAAAAAGAAAAAAGTTGTTCCCTAAAAGCATGCAGTGGAAACATAGATACGGGCAAATCAAAGAGATGGTAAAGAGGCTATGCTCCATGGGTGGGACAAACATAAATTTGACAAGCTGGGACAAGCATAAGAAGTAGGTAAATTAGAGTGACAGTAACGCTTCCCAATGGTAAGCAACGGCTGGGCTACAAGCCCCCGTATGTTCTAAATAGTCCAATCCGGGAACCTTTCTCATAGCTACTGCACAGGTTGTGGGCTAAATTCTGCATTAGCCGATTGCAAATTGTGGACAAGGGGTGCAATGTCACACTCTTCAGATCTACCAGTCAGCAATAAAAACATCCTGTATTCAAACTCCTAACGGCCTTCAGACATGGCGGGAAAGCATACATTCATTGGCAGAGACTAGCAGGGAGATTGTGTGGTGGGTTGTTTATTGCAGCACCGGACTTGATTGATAACATAGAGCGCATTTGTGAAATTTTCTTTGGTAGGTAATTTATCAAAGTACCTCCTTCAGACTGAACTTGTAAGTCAGAAGTTTGAATCTCAGCAGGGCCAGCTCAGCCTTACATTCTTGTGAGATGGTGAATTGAGTGTTGTTACATTTGCTATTATTAACAGCAGTTATTTACAAATGGTAACTAATCACAATTAGAACATTAAAGTGTTGGGAGCTCCATTGAAGACAATAAAGTGTCAGAAGGCCAAAAATAGCTGGTATGAAACTTCTGGTCCAACATTGAAATGTTTGTCTTTTTGTTTCTCCCTTTTATTTTGAAAACATTCCACCCACAATGGGTGGAATGTTCTAATAGCCTTACAGCCCTTCCGTTTCGGGCTATAACGGTTGTTAACCCCTTCACTGCGGGAGTTATTCCCCCACGGTGCAGGGGGGGTCCGCGGGGCACTGTGGTTGTGACGTGCCCAGTTCGTCATGACTCACAGTGGAGCTGTGCTCATGACGAGCTAGGCTCGTCATGGACCTGCCCACTGATCAATTCCCCGCATAGGCAGGGAATTAATCGTGCGTGGGAGGGCCGCGGCCGTTACAGCTCCACTGTGACTCATGACGAGCTGAGGTCTTCATGAGCATGGAAGGGGTTAAAGACCCTCTCCATATTATAGGGCTGAGACTTATCTATAATTCAGAGTTGAGGCCTTTAACAACTTTTACAGCCCTCCACAGTGAGCTATAAGGCAATAGTATGCTCAACCTTTTTTTTCTTTCGTTTTGGTATCATTTTTCTTTCCCTCTGCTATTCCAAAAATGCTCTTTTCATAGATATCATAAACCTCAATTGAAATTTCCCTTGCCATATCCTCTTCTGTCTCCTTTTTTCTTCACTGTTTAATTTACTTGTCATTGCATTGTAAAGATAATCCAATTTCTCTATTGACATTGTTATCTAAAATGTAATAAACCATTGGCGTGCTCATGCCCCTCTGCTCCACCTGTTTCTCCGCTGAACCACTGTAGTGCTTGCCTCGCTTCAGCATCTTACATTGCTTCTCTTTTCTTCTGGCTGAAGCAGTGTCTCAAAACACGGGGCTCTTCAAGCTCCAAGTTCCAAGCTTCATCAGATATACTACTGGTTTCAGCTTGGACCATTTTGGCCAAAAGAGTAGGTCTGCAGCTGGCTTTTATTTACTGGTTTGCCAGTATGCTAGGTCTGCACCATCTGGTGTCCGAAAGTATGACGGTACAAAGCATGCTATTACATTGCATGCCGTTGCAACGCCGACCTTTACCCCGGGGGAGACCTGGAAGTTGGAATAGAATAATTTTCTATTTCAAGTCCAGTGTGTGCAACAGTAGGAAAGGTGTTGTAGTTAAATCCAACACCTTCTACCAACTGCTGCACACCTTTTTTGTTGCAAAGCCATGCGATGTAATGCCATGCGTTGTAACGGTTGCGTAGTAAAGGCTGTTTCCTCTGGTATCCGGGCCATTCTGATTAGTGCTCCTCTGCAGCCTCTTTACAGCCCGGCTATTGTGTTTCTGGGAGGAATTCAAAGGTCATTTGAAGTGAATTTTGGGTCAAAGCACACCAGACAGCACAACCATGGTTTGCTAAAAACATATCGGGAGCATTCTGAAAGCCTCCATGGGAATGCATGCATCCCCCCCCCCCCGCCCCCCCAAGTGCTTGCCATCAGTTTTGTGGTTTGTAACTCATATGATAAGGCTTTTCATTTGCTGACTTTATTTGTTTTAGGCTGTCCAGGATAAGTTCGTCCCTCCCACGGAGCAAAGCCTTTTCCCACTACCTCTCCATGTATTCCTCCACGAGTGTTCCTTTCTGTAAACAGGCCTGTAAATCTTGATCTTATCTTGTCACATCTGCTGTGCAGTCAAGGACAGAAGTCAAATGTCAGGATCTGACTACCAATGGAGCTTGGTGTTTCCTTTACTTTCTCTGTCTTCAAAGTGAGAGGATTTAATTGACAGTCTGGCTGGATACTGGGAATAGAGAAAAAGGTTTTTTCTAGTGTACAGCAACATTTAAATGTATTGGCAAGTATTTCAGAATATATCAGAATTAGCAAAGCACAAATGTAGCACATTTTGTTTAATTCTGAAGTGAGCTAGAGACAAAAACTTTAATATGATCAAAACAAATAAATACACTTGATAATGCAATTTCCACACATTATTGTTTCTGCGTTGTATATTTTTTGTTTTAGAATTCGTTTTTATTTCGGGATATGCAAGGCAACATTGTATAATATATATTTACAGCTCATTGATACAATATTCAGTTCTGCATCACTGTTGTGAGCTATATGCGTGGTTGCATTAGGCCATAACCATACAACACTGACAAGATAACAGGAAAGCTGCACATCCTCATTTTTCTTTTGTTGTTTTGTTTCCCCTTTTCTGAACTACAGCAGTATACCATCAAGGACATAGTACTGTTGCAAAACTAGAAAAAGAAAGAATTCAAGAATCACAACAGAGTGCTGTATAGTTTTATTAGGAAAACTGTATGTTGGTGCAAATGAAATGGTCACTTTCAATGGAAATGTGTTGCCTGTAATGGCAGTGTGTTATCACTCAATGCTTACTCCACTCTCCGCCACTCCACTCCACTCTTCACCACTCCACTCCACGACACTGCTGTAGTGTAGTTCCTATTTTCCCAATAGGCCCTGCGCATTGGAATAACATAAACAGTAGTATCGACGTAGAAGTGCGGATCTTCCAGGCCTCTACTGACTATGCTAAACTTAATTGGGTTTGTTACCAACTAGCTCAGAGGTCACTGGAAACTTTCTTCTCTGAATAGGAAGTGATCAGCTTCCCTGGTACAGACAAGAAGGGATTCAGTTTTCCAACAACCGTGCAACATGCCAACTTTGCTCCTCAGATAAGAGTCAATCTCTAGAGTCGTGTGAAACAATAGACAGTTATTTTACTCAGTCAGTGGTTGTGCAGTTTACTTTCACAATATGTAGAGAATAGAGAGACGGGCGTTTTCAATAAAGGGTAACATTTATTGAACAGTCTTTCTTCTCGTACAAGAGAAATTAATTGCCACAATTGCAAGACTTGTTATTATAAAAAGTATGTACAGTAAGATAAGTATTGCGAAATAATACTGTAAAAGCATTGATATGGTTTCTTAGCCATACAATGATTTAAAATGAATAAAACATATATACAGTCATATATACATTAGGCTAAAATACTCAACTGGTGCTTCTAACTACGCCTACCCCAGTGTACCTGACCTAAGCCTAATACTTGGGAGGGGAGTAAGTAAGTAGCTTTAAGTTAAGTTGGTTTTGCCAAGGTTTGCTTCAAGAATTCTCTCTAAGGGTTTAGTCAACACCATACCTCTGGAATAGAATGATGGAGGTCTGGTATCTCCTTCAGGGGGTCGATATCCCAGTCACTCGCAAGAGTGGCTTGGAAACGCCGGAGCTGGATTTCTCTGCAGGAGAAAAGACAGCGTCTCTCTCTCAGCGCGTCGAGGAGGAGGAGGAGGGGGAGCAGCGTCCGCGGGCAGCTTGCATCTGCTGGGCTCTTGCAGGGGACGGCTGTTCAGCTCCTAGGTTCACCACACCATCGTTCGCTAGTTAGCAGCGATAGCAGTAGCGATAGCAGCTATGGTATCATCATCATAACCGCAACTTCAGCAGCAGCGAGACAGCGTTTGCTTAAGGCAACGTTGGTAATATTTATACCTGAAAGGTGCCTTGTTTGACGTAAGTTTTTGGACATAAGACGTCAATAAAGATGTCACTAGGAAGTGATCGTCTATCAGTGCTCATTAGAGTTCTATTACTAATCAAAACATAGCAAGCGGGGATTTCCCAGGTTGCTGAGTTTTATCTTGTTGAAGAACTCGGAGTGTTATTCTAGGAATTTTAGATAGTAACTTCTGCTCTGTCATTGCACTAATTGGTTGCAAAGGAAGTGGCAGAGTAAGCGATTCTGAAATGTGGCTCTGTTCGTGTGAGGCCAGAGACGAGTTTCTGAATATTGCATTTGAACGGTTATGCCAATATAGGGAATAAATGGATTTATAGCCGAATAGGGGCATAAGGTCACAGTATCGATCAGGATCCTAGATTAGAACGCTACACCCACTCCACGAATTTATGTCCATCAAATTACTAAAACGAGAGCAATGAGATGCATGTGTAACATTGCCCACCCCAAAATACATATATGCATTTGAAATAGGCGTATTTGAAATACGTGAAATTTTAGGCACTGTACGTTTTTGAAGCATAGAAATCATTCAAAAATTATAGCAGGAAATCAATGAACGATTATGCAAAAAAGAATTACACATGAAATATCTCTGAGTACAGAAGAAGGGCGAGATAATTTCATCACATATAAATGCATTGCAGTAAAATGTGCTAGAGGCTGGTGTAAACTTATTATGTCTCTAGATGTATACAGAAATAGAAGTTGAAGCTTCTGTTCTCTATGAATAGTTCTACCTTAAGCAAAGATTTTTTTGTGCCAAAAAAAGGTGAATATTAAAAAGTGTTCAATTTAAAAGAATTATTGCTGAATGGGGAAATAGAGTTCCAACGCTTTTAGCAGTTTTTGTTGTTCAAAACTGAAGGCCGAATTCAGAGTTCATGGGAACGCTGTGTGTCGGAATGCTCCTCCAAAGTTATTGTTTCTGTTCGGGTGAGAACATCATATCAGACAGGCTCTCAAAGAATTGGTCTACAAAATCAGGTGACAGTTCGACCAAATTCGATAGTGCTGTAACTTGGCAGGTGTGAGAATGATTGCTGTCATCAAAAGCTGGATCAGCAATGCTCACAGTAGGTCGTACCTGGATGATGTTGCTTTTGTCACTCGCTCCACTGTTACCACCTAGTCGTAGCACAGGAGTCTCAACGAATGCCGTCATCAGGATTGGTAGCCGCTGGGGACAACACAATGCGTGAGCCTTTATCGGACTTAGCAAAGTATCGACATCCACTGGTACTGCTGATGGAAGTGCAAGACAGATGTCCAACACGCACTCATCTCCGCATAGCATACATCGAAGTACAGGTAAGATGCAGGATTGCCATATAGGTCTGAATTAAAGGAACCAGGTCATGTTTAGATCTCTCAGCCTGGCCAATCCAAGGACCCTAGTTATTCTGTCCCGGTAGCACATTGCTAGGATTGTCTCTTCCATTCCCATAGGAGTCATGTCTGAGCTGTGGCTTGCCATAACGAAGCAGGAGGGTCAAAAATAAAATTCCTGCTACAAGTCCCAAAAATAGGGGTATGCCGCCAAAAACAGTGGACAAAATTTGGAACGATTCCCAGAATTGCTTGAAATGGTGTTAGCAGTCCCGTAAAAATCGTCTTAAATATGCCTGGAATGCCTGTGGCACTAGACATGTTAAGGAGTTGGCTCAACATTTCTACGAAATGCACGGGCAATTTGTTGATAAAAGGTCATGAACCTCCGTAGCTGTCCTTGCAACTAGGAGATCATACGTCTCTTTTGATGACGTGATGGGCACTGTTGTCTGTAAAAGCACAGATTTCATTTTGCTTAAAGTATCAATTCGTATAGAAGAGAAATGCAGACGAGGCCAGATGGGAGTCTCTATGTCTCCAGGCCCGCTCGGGAACAATGCTTGCATACAGCATTTGACCATGGAAGTTACGCTTACGAGATAACTTTTCCCTGGCAAAAGGCCACAACATCTGTGATCTGTTCTTAGAATGTAACTCCCATTTGCGAGTTGCATAAAGAAAGGCTCTATCTGCGTTGCAGGTGTGACAAGCTGGTGGCATGAAAGGTTGTTAGAATTACCTTCACAGGCTCCATGTAAATTAATACCCTGGCACAAAAGTATACCGCTTAGTCAACGTTTACAGTTTTCACCACTAAGAAATACATTTTTGTCGCTGTCACTGTAGCATGAATGTGTGTATGGTAATTTCCATGCTAACTTAACATATCCTTTACCCAATCGTTCATACTGGCCAGTAGGTATGTATTCAAGGCACTTTTTAAATCAGAAAGTTGTTATCAGAATAGTGATAATTCCGTGTATTATCCATTCAATGACAGGACTCTCTGACATTGTCAATGGTAATCTCTCAAGTTTTTCGATGCTCAGGATTGTATAGTCTGCTCCTTTCTGTGCCAAGCTGATTTGTTTATCAGTAAGGTTAAAAATGGAAAATAATGACGTTGTGTTGATTAAACGCCAAGGCACATAGCCTGAACGAAGATTTTGCAGCGTCCAGCCTAATTGTACAATAGAACGTAATTGTGACTGGCCATGCTGTAACATTAGCAAGTCTTTGTCTATTATATCAAAGGCAGAGGATACAATATTGTCCAACGAATATATTCTGGAGGACAGAGTCATTAACCCATTGTCCACTACAGAAAGGGATTTTTCCAAATTAATACCAAATGTCATCATTTTTTCATAAAATGCTTCTGAATATATTAATTTAGTGTTTGTCAGCATTATTTTCATTCCTGTTTTATCTAACAGTTTGTAATAAAACGTTTCTGCATCACTGGTGTTAAACCCTGAGAAGTACTCGAATTTCTCAAAGAATGTTTTAGAACTGCTTTTAGGTGGTGTAGCACAATGTTCCCATTGATTATACTTGAAAACATTTCTAGGCTGTGCAGATTTATGCAAATAATGATCGCCATAATGTGTAAAACAGAACATCTGCTCATAACTAGACGAACCTTGCAAACAATCATGATCTGTGAATCTAGCTGACATTACTAAATCAGACATCATGTCATTAATACTGTCAAAGTCCCAATCATCAGAGAATGTACTAGGTTTTACAAAGTCACTCAAGGAAACTTTCAGTTGATGAGGATACTTCAGGATCTCGACCGGACCATAGATCTCATAGTCAGTTTTCTCCCATACTACCCCGCCGGGTATTGGAATGGCTGTGACATTTACTGTTGACAGTTCTCTTTTCTTCACGTGGGATGATCTGTGTGGTTTGAGGACTAAGTTGATGTTCTGACTTGCTGTGTCCATTGTACTGTATTTTCCCTCAATGAATTTTCCCAAACAAAGTACCATGATGAGCCAAAGCAGGAGGAAAAATACACCTAGACCGAACCAGAACTCTAACCAAGAGGAAATAAGGTAGATTTCCTTCAGTTGATGAAAGAGTTCTGTTGTTTTTTCTTTAAAAGTCTTTTTTTATTTCTGGCATCACTTCGGGGTCGTTTTGATCTTCAGAGAAGTTGTCGAAGTTGATGAAATAACCAGAGGTAGTTCTGTCAATTGTTGGGATTGTTCTTTCAATTTGTCTCTCGGTAGCACTCTCTGATGCCACATTATTGTAGACTGGTGTTTCTTGACGAACTGTTTCAATCTGTGTCTCAAGAGGCACGAGTTGCATAGTCCTTCTCTGTGCACTGCAGGCTGATCGAATGTGATTAGTCTTTCAGTTTGAACCTCTTGGATTGTTGCAAGTTTGGGTATTCTGTGGTTTCTCAGGAATCCACTAGGCCTACTGTTGATTATAGGCCACATGCTTGTGGTTTTACCAGGTCGATTGATACAACTCTGTTCTCCTTTTTACCAGCAAGGGGCGGTAGTACTACTGATCTTGTTCCAGTGACTGCCAAGACAGGTACTGCTTTTCTGTAAGAAGGCCCAAATTCCTTCTTCACCGCTATTTTTTCTCTGACTAGATCCCCAATCTTTGGAATCCAGACAGGCCTTGCTGGGGCTGTTGCTTGTGGTGCCTCGTCAGTGGTATCTGGCTGTTGCTTTAACTTTATGTTGCTTAAGGATTTTCTTGTTTCATTCAAGTCCTGTAAAACAGCCAAACGATCTTTTATATCAAAGTCTGTTGTTTTTTCTTGTACCACTGATATCTGACTATCGAGGTCCTGAACTCTCATTCTAATTCCGAACAATAGTTCGTATGGGCTGAAACCTTTTGGAGAATTTCTTGGTAAATTATTAAGATTGATCTGGACACTTATTAGATGTTTGACCCACCCAGCACCCGAACCTAATACCTTCGCTGTTATAGATCGCTTTATGTCTCGGTTTTTTCTTTCTACCACACTATTCCCTTCGGGGTGTGACGGACAAGAATACCGCAACCCAATTCCCATGCTGGGCATGTCCTCCTTATAAGCTCGAGAGCTAAAAGCAGGACCCTGGTCAGAATGGAACATGGCAATTGCGTATGTGCCGATAAAGACTCGCAGATCTTTTATAACCGTTCTGACGTCAGCCGAGCGCTGGGGCCACATTTTTTAAGTGTGTTTAGCCTTAAGGATGTACAATGGGACGTGTTTCTCTTTTTTGATAGCGCGGATAGATTGCCTAATGCTTTCTATTAGGGCTTCTGACACTACACTGGCCGGTTCTCCACTGCAATCTCTATTGCAGTCTTCACAGTTTTTTGCAAACTCATGAATACCTTCACTCATTTCCGGCCACCAGTACTCTGATTCTAATTCTCAGAGAGTCCCTGATTGTTTGGTGTCTCAGACCCAACCCCATATGTGCTTCTTGTGTGAGGAAGCCCCTCCGGTCCCTGTTTGGAATTACCCTATCCCCCACTCCAGGGATTCGAGCAAAAGGAACAGAGTTTGCATCGATTACGTATGCATAATTGAGTGGATAGTTCACGGGTAGTGCTGCACAGTCGCCTTTTACGGTCGTTTTTACTGCCAGCATGGTTTCCCCGTCTATGTATTTTTCTGAACGCTTTTTTGTGGCTACGGAAGCCGGTTTAGTTGCTTCTGCTGTGGCTGTGTTAGCCAATGAATTCCCTGCAACATGAACGCCATCACGTTGAAGACTCTGTGCGTGTATCACATGAGTCTTTTGTAGTTCTTTCTGTAAAAGAGCTACCTGTTTCCATAGCAATTTATGCTTTATTGTGGCACCTGTGTCATCTTTGTAATCGTTTTCAATCCAGCTCTGCAACTTATTGTTGTAAGAGTTGACGCATAAATGAGAATCGCACACGATTAGTGTCGGGAATTCACGTTCTGCATTTTCAATCGCCATCTTTAAACATCTAATTTCAGCTCTCTGAGCCGAACAATACTTTACTGATTCAGTTTTTGTTACTTTCGGTCTGAATTTACCGCACAGCCAACGGCCTTTTAATCGCACATGCTGCATCGTAGGATTTGTTCTCTACGTTAAAATGCTGTACAAATCTATCTGTATAGATTATACAGGCGTATTGTGGGAGAGGCAGAAGTTCGATTGGCAGAGGATCTTCTTCTTCATATTCTAAATCATTCAGTTCTTCTAATTGCGGGGCGAAATAGTATTTCACATCTTCCGCTCCTAGAGAATCTACATACTGTATCCATTTCGGATCCAGTGACACTGTAGGCAGGTTTACCGGGCTGAATAGCCTTGAAGGCGGATTCCGCTGTGAGGATATTAATCCTTTTACCGTGTGCTAGTTCTCGTTCATTCACTAATGCAATCTGCACTGCTTTCACAGTATTTTCTGTGTGACTGAATGTTTTTTCTGCTTGTGTGTACAAGTGAGATTTAATTGAAATTGGTACCTTTTCTCCCTCATTAGAGGTTAGGTACGTGAACCCGCATCCTCCTGGGATGACTCGGATTACAAGATCACGTGTGTTGTCACGTGTATCTAATTTAGTTTTTGCTAACATGTCTGTTTGCAGTGATCTCAAAATTTCTGTGTGTTTTTGAGTCCAGGTGATTTGTTTAAAATCAGGTTTAATTAATTCGTAGAGAGGTTTAACCCTCTCTGCATAATTTAGAATGTATGTTCTACCGAAATTCAGAAAGCCTAGAATCGATTGTAAATTCTTTCGCGTTTTTGGAGCTTGGAGTACAGCGCACTTCTCTAAGAAGTTGTCCGCCAGGATTTTCCCTTCACTTGATAATTCGTATCCTAAAAATAATACTGTCAGATGGGCAATTCGAGACTTTTTAAAGTTGAATTTGTAACCCTCTGCTGCGAACCCAAGTATAATGGTGTTCACTCTTTTCAAGTGAGTATCCAAGTCGTCGTCTGTGAGGTAGATATCATCTACGTAAGATAATGCCTCATCATCATATATTTGTAGTAACTCTGTTACTCTAGCTGAGAATAGTCCTGGGCTGTTCTTGAACCCCTGTGGGAGCCTACAGAAATTTTTCTGAGACCCCATTACGGAGAAAGCGGTCAAATACCTGCTTTCTGGTGCAATGTTTTGACAAAAGAAACCATTAGATATGTCTAATGTCGTTTTATATTTTTTCCTAACTATGTTATTCATTAGGGCTGCACTATGCGAGTTTTGTACTGCAAATGTTTTGCAACATGCATTAAGGTGTCTGTAGTCCAAAACTAGACGATATGAATTGTCTGGCTTGGAGACAGGAAACAAAGGATTGTTCATTTGAGAGGTGCATGTTTCAATCACCCCCTGGTATTCAAGTTGATCTAAGATCTCCCTGACTTGTTTTTTAGCTTCTTGCTTAATGGGATACTGCCGTTGGGCAGTTGGTTCACTTTTTAACTGGATTTTGTGAGGAGGAGAGTCCTCATCCCATCCTACATGATTTTTATATAATGCCGGTGCCTGGGCTACTGCCCATTTCCTTGCATAAGTATATTTTTTGTGAATCGGAATGTGATTCGAGAAGGCAGGCATAATCATTTCTTCGCCACGAGGGCACTCCCTGACAAACTCTGGGGGCCAATCTTTTTCAGCTAACAGAATATCATAGCCTTTTGAGAGTTTATCCCAAAATAGACCCCTTATTTTCCTAGTCTTATCACCCTCTGTACGCAATGTTATTTCGTATATTCTATGGGGCTCGCTAAGTCTGGTGTCGGCAGTTTCAACCTGAATGTATTCATTCGTGTCCACTGTCTCCAGATGACTCATCAAGATTTTGCGGGCTATACTGATTTCTGCTGCACTGTCTAACATTGTCTGTGCCCACTCCCCGTTTTTCAACTGTGTCCTCAGTATTCTCGGCATGTTCGATTACTCTAATACTGGCTACCTTCTTTTTCGGAAATTGAGATTTTTTACTCTGAGCAGGTTCCTTGTCTTTGGACTTGGTGTGCTCTCCTGGGTCTGACCGTCCTCTTCTTTCCGATTTCTGCGAAAAAGATCGAGAGGGACGTGTATCAATACTTTGATATCTATCAGGTTTTTTCAAATTATCCCTATTTCTAAGGTTATATCTTTTCTCAGAGGGCTCCCTCTGGGGAGACTGGTGTTCTCGAGTCGGAGTTCTTTCCCTCCTTCGAGGAGACCTTCCTCTGGACTGGAAAACTTTTTCCTTGGGAGTGGATTGTTTATTTCCATCCCAGCTCTTTTTAGGAGTGTTTGAATTATTTTTAATAAATAATTTTTCAGGATTTTTGAGCAGTTGGGGCTTAACTGGTTTTCCACCCAAGCTGTCTCTACCTAGTTCTTCATAGCATTTCTCTATGATTCTGGCAAGCTCAATTGGTTGATCTGTTATATCTGTTTCCTTCAACTTCTGGCGGATCGCCACAGATGCTGCTTCTCCCTTTATGTTCGCTAATAATATAGCCGAGACCTGCTTGAAGTCTTTCAGTAATTTCATACCAAGAGTCAAAGCGGGCTCTGGACCGTATTCATTCTGAATCTGTTTTAGCACTTCTGGTATTACCGCCATAGACGGAACACCATGTGTTTTTGTGTAAATGGAAGCAAAGACTGTACCCCAAGTGTCACAGTCCTCCACGTGTGGTGCGATTCCCATAGGAAGGCAGATGGTCAAGATTCTGTGTTTCTCGATAGGGGTAGTATCTGGAAATACTGCCTCTATTTGAGTGATTTTTTGTGCTAACCAGAAAGGAATTTGTTCCCGTTTTATGGGTGTTTTACCAAGACATGATTGTATGTTCTGTGGTGTAATTTTATTAGTGTTCCCCTGATGAGGGGTCAGCTGTGGTACATTAACAGCTGTTTGGACTGTTGCAGTCCGCATTACATATTGGACTAATTGCCTATGTATTGTTATAAGTGTTTTTAGCTGTACTAACAGCTCTTCTTTTGAATTTTTTGCAATGTCCGGATGTGGTGTGTAGCTGGCTAGAACCGGCCATGTTGCTCCTGGGCTACCTAGTGGACCGAGCCTGGTAATATGATCATTATGTTTTAGGGCGCCTTTAAACCAGAGCAGGTGCTCTTGGAATTTTAATGGGATTTCAGTCTCCTCAAAAGGAGCTTACTCTTCCGGTGGATCCTCTACTGTATAGTAGTGGAACTCGTGTGTTGCAGCGTTTGCCGCTGGAAATTTTATCCATGAATAGAATACCTCTGTCTGCCGATATTCGTGTGCCTCTATCACGAAGACGACTGTCCCACCTTGTGTGGTCAGTCCATTTTCTATAAGTTTTAAAGTTATAGATTTTCTTAAATGTGCCGGGATGATTATTGCACCCGGTACCGTATCGTCGGGACCCTGCTGAGTCGCATTTTCTGCACCCCCAGTGGTTCCGTTGATTTCTTCTGACATTCTATAAATGCAGGTTTTGCAGAGTTGGTCTCCAAGGAGACAAAGATTAGGTGCACAATATTTTGGAACACTGTATCCTTCAACGTTGAATAAACCAGAGCTTTACATAGGAATCTCTTCCTACTAAGGTCGGGCGGATTTTAACCTTTCACCCACTCCAGACGTCTATTGGAGTATTTACGGGAGAAAGGGGTCTGTGTGAAAAATGGACGACTGAGTTACTCTAACGTCTTGCGTTAGTTTATCGCCTTACCAAACGTTGGGCGCCATGTAGTGTAGTTCCTATTTTCCCAATAGGCCCTGCGCATTGGAATAACATAAACAGTAGTATCGACGTAGAAGTGCGGATCTTCCAGGCCTCTACTGACTAAGCTAAACTTAATAGCTCGGAGGTCACTGGAAACTTTCTTCTCTGAATAGGAAGTGATCAGCTTCCCTGGTACAGACAAGAAGGGATTCAGTTTTCCAACAACCGTGCAACATGACAACTTTACTCCTCAGATAAGAGTCAATCTCTAGAGTCGTGTGAAACAATAGACAGTTATTTTACTCAGTCAGTGGTTGTGCAGTTTACTTTCACAATATGTAGAGAATAGAGAGACGGGCGTTTTCAATAAAGGGTAACATTTATTGAACAGTCTTTCTTCTCGTACAAGAGAAATGAATTGCCACAATTGCAAGACTTGTTATTATAAAAAGTACGTACAGTAAGATAAGTATTGCGAAATAATACTGTAAAAGCATTGATATGGTTTCTTAGCCATACAATGATTTAAAATGAATAAAACATATATACAGTCATATATACATTAGGCTAAAATACTCAACAGGTGCTTCTAACTAAGCCTACCCCAGTGTACCTGACCTAAGCCTAATACTTGGGAGGGGAGTAAGTAAGTAGCTTTAAGTTAAGTTAGTTTTGCCAAGGTTTGCTTCAAGAATTCTCTCTAAGGGTTTAGTCAACACCATACCTCTGGAATAGAATGATGGAGGTCTGGTATCTCCTTCAGGGGGTCGATATCCCAGTCACTCGCAAGAGTGGCTTGGAAACGCCGGAGCTGGATTTCTCTGCAGGAGAAAAGACAGCGTCTCTCTCTCAGCACGTCGAGGAGGAGGAGGAGGGGGAGCAGCGTCCGCGGGCAGCTTGCATCTGCTGGGCTCTTGCAGGGGACGGCTGTTCAGCTCCTAGGTTCACCACACCATCGTTCGCTAGTTAGCAGCGATAGCAGTAGCGATAGCAGCTATGGTATCATCAGCATAACCGCAACTTCAGCAGCAGCGAGACAGCGTTTGCTTAAGGCAACGTTGGTAATATTTATACCTGAAAGGTGCCTTGTTTGACGTAAGGTTTTGGACATAAGACGTCAATAAAGATGTCACTAGGAAGTGATCGTCTATCAGTGCTCATTAGAGTTCTATTACTAATCAAAACATAGCAAGCGGGGATTTCCCAGGTTGCTGAGTTTTATCTTGTTGAAGAACTCGGAGTGTTAATCTAGGAATCTTAGATAGTAACTTCTGCTCTGTCATTGCACTAATTGGTTGCAAAGGAAGTGGCAGAGTAAGCGATTCTGAAATGTGGCTCTGTTCGTGTGAGGCCAGAGACGAGTTTCTGAATATTGCATTTGAACGGTTATGCCAATATAGGGAATAAATGGATTTATAGCCGAATAGGGGCATAAGGTCACAGTATCGATCAGGATCCTAGATTAGAACGCTACACTGCACTCTACTCTGCACCACTCCACATTACACCAGGCCACTGCACTCGCCCCCAGTGCACTCTACTCAACCGTGCACAACTCCACTCTACTCCCTTGCACTCTATGCCACTTCACTCTACACCACCTCACTCTAAGCCTCTCTAATCTGCACCACTATACTCTAAGCCAATACACTCCACGCCATTCTACTCTACACCTTTGCCTTCTTCGCCACTGCACTGTACACCACCCAGTCTAGGCCACTCCACTGTACTCTGCACAACTCCACTCAACACCACTCCTCTCTATGCCACTCTGCAACACTGCACTCTACACCACTGCACTCTATGCCAAAACACTCTACTCCAATGCACTTTACTCTGTACCACTCCACTTTTCATCCCTGCACTCTATACCAATCCACGGTATGCCACTCTAATCTACTCTGCACTACAGGCCACTGCACTCTACACCACTTTATGCCATTACTCTACACCACTCTAGTGGCTACAAGATGGGTGATGTGGCACCAGATGATGTAGGCACTCACTTTTAACAGTTAAGTAACTTATGGTTCTATTACTTATGGTGCTGCAGGATGGGGGAGACCACCCCAATACCCCAAGTGTGATCCCTAGGGACCTGCCTTAGAAACAACTCAATGCCTGCGCACATACATGCAAGTAAACATGATTAGCGTACAGTATGGATGCTCTTAACAATATTAGCTTTCTTGTGCTTTTATTTTCTTCTTAGAAGGTCCAGCCAACAAGTGTATCATCGGTCAGGTGATGTACACCCACAACTTCCTCAGGCCTGTCGTGAAGTAGTAAGTCACTTTTAAGCTCCACGCCGGTTGCACTTCCGTCCCGGACAGTAGGCACCCCCTCACCCCCAAAGACATCTCTGGTATCTAGTGGGCTTTCCTGGCCGTAGATTGCAGTGCTGCGGTGATCCATGGCCAGGAAAACCTTTCAGGAAGTCCTTGTTTAAAAGGGGCGACACTTTTAAACAAGGACTTCCTTTGGGGAGCCCGTTTTTGGCCTGTTTTCCCCAACAGAGTCAAGTGGGGAAAACTGTGACGTCATAGTGCCTCGTGGCATGCTGACATCACAGATGGGCAGGAGTGGGGCAGGGAGAGATGCGGATAGCCTTCCATGTCTCCCCTCGGGAAAAAAAAGAAAGAAACCTCCAGTGCTTTGCAGCGGAGAATTAAATGGGGCCCTCCCTGGTGTCAGCCATTGGACATGCGCCACACCAGGGCGGTACTGCTTGCGTCGGCCATTGGCCGACACTATCACCAAAAGGGTGTATTGCCCCTCAAGTACAATCGGTTTTAAGTGATATTGGGAATCTTTGAGTCTATGAGGCAAACCAGACACTGTTGTTAAAACAACAATATTACTACACCAACTAACTTCAATCCACACCAAAAACAAAGCAACTTGTAAGACCGAGCAAGAAGGTGAGGTTTCCCCAATTCAAGTTTAATTTGAACTAATTCTATTAAAGAAAAACAGAAAAACAGTTTATAAACCAAAAAATGCAGACCAAATTACAAATTTTGCCAGTGCAATAACAAACTCGAATTATAGAATCTATGACAGCTTCATCCTTCCCTGTAAAGGAGACTAAGAACATTAATAACAATCACTGAGAAACCTCCATAGGGGAGGACGCACTGTGCAAGGTTAAAATTCCTGCAGTGGAAAGCTCCATTACAGAAAATAAACCAGCTAAATCCTATGCTGAAGTGGCTAATACATCTGTAATAACAAATTTCCCCAAAAATGTGTAGCATCCCCTATCTTCTCTCTGCAGTATGGACTTCAAGACAAATGTAATTCATCTGACAACTTGAGCCACCAAAATGTTAGTAATTCAGACATTTTGCAAATCACAATATTTGGAATCTTATCCACAGCATACTTTAAACATAAATCAGACCTGTAATGCAATCCTGAACACCATCAATTATCCATCTTGTAATGGGAACGGATCTAGGCGGAAATTAGCGGATAGTAAATATCAAATTAGAAATCATTTGTTGATTTTAAATATAAAATCTATTGAATCTAAACCCGATGTAGCACCAGCCGAGATCACAATTGTAGGGCGTTGAGCCACGAAAAATGAAGAAAATGAAGTCAATAATCATAGAAAAGATCATGCACACATTAGATTTCTATGCTAATCATCAGTCTATAGTATACTTTAACGTAATGAACAGGGTAAATTTACTTAGGCTCTTCTCTTCCCATCCAAATTTAGTGCATCCGAATACAGATTACATAAACATGGAAAGTTTTGTCCTGTGCCTATCCGAAGGAAAGTGCGAAGCTATTGTCACATGGTTTGATCATAAAGCTGCGAACTTGGGGCCCCATTAGGATGGCGGGCAGATCGCCCCCGCCAAGTAGCCACCCCCGGCCTGGCTGGGGCGATCCGCCCGCCATCGATGCCGGAATGACCCCCGCCATATTATCATGGCTGGGGGGTCGGCGGCGGACGGAAAGACCGTCCACCGCTTTTCCGCCATGTCGACTGGACGGAAGAGGGTTCTATATGGTGGCGGTGTCTATCAGACACCGCCAGCCATATTAGAATGGGCATTTTACAATGCCTTTCCGTGGCGGCATTGCCACCACAGAGAGGCATGCAGGGTCTGCCTTGGGGGCCCGTTGCGGGCCCCCAAGGACTCCGGGGGGTGGGATTGCACATGGGGGGGTACCTATAGTATCCCCCAGCAGTTCCATGCACAACATGGCAGGCACCGCGTGGTGCCTGCCATGTTGTGTATAGAAGTGCACAGCATGCCTTCCTGGCATTGTGGCGGGCGGTGTTGAGTGCACCGCCCGCCACAATGTCAGGAATGCTCGATGCGCCCGCCAATGTGGCGGGCGCATCCTAATTGCAGGCACAGGACCCCCGCCCTTATGGCGGTCAGTCACTTTGTACGATGAGATGGCGGGCGGACAAAGTCCGCCCATCATCCTAATGGGCCCCTTGGTTTTTAATCACGGAAAGATCTTTGAGGATTGGTGGATTCTCAAAACAAGCCTATCCTATGCTTTAATGGCAAAGTCAACTGTGAACATCTTGGAAGCTGAGTTCACTGTTGGGCCTTGCTTAAAAAAAACAAAGAGGGCTGATTGTTATTTGAGCAAACTAAAAATTCTCTGCCCCTTGTACAGAACCAATTTGGTAATCTAGCCTTAGAATTAAGAGGAAATTACTGTTCCTAATACAGTAGCAAATACATAAATAAAGAAAAAATCTGTGCTCCTCTCTCCGTCAATCTATATTCACCCAGATTCTATCCTTTTTTGATCATGGAATGTTGCAGGGTTTCTAGGATCGAACAGTGATACAAGAATTGAAAACTCTATGAGCTCTTACCATGTAATCTGTTGCCAAGTAACAAGGTGGGCGGAACCCTATCCAATTTTAGAAATTTGGTTATTTCATACGTCAGCGATACCCTAAGTAAAAGGAGAAAACCTTCTGGGGACCTGGCGTTATACATCGCAGTACAATTTAATATTGCTACTAAAGAAATATTAACAAATGTTCCACATATTCAGGCAATTAGCCTTACGGCAAAAATTCAATGTACTCTCTCAATCGAATAATATCAGTGAACGTTTACATACATCCCTCTAATAAAAAGAAAAAAGTCATCAACTATAGAAATTATTGCTCCATTAGACAATCTAACATGCAAACACACCAATGAAGAAGTAATAATAACTGATGACTTTAATCAGAATTTTTTACATCCAGAGCAACTTGAGTAGTTCTTTGAGAAACATGATTCAGCATAGGGTATGCATACAAAAAGAGAGAGGGTGATCCAATTATATCAGGAGGGCAGAAGTACCACTCAAAGGGAGTGGAAGGTCCAGACACAGTCCGTGCCCTAGGAGAATATGTATCAAGAAAGATGGACAAGGCTGTTCCTGGTAAGGGTTAGTGTCAGTGTGCTGGTCACAAGGAAGTGGGGACGTGGTGGTTAGCGTATGCAAGCCTACCACTGGGTATCCATTGTGTTGGATATAGTTGCCTCACACATCTTTGCAGGTGTCATGCTTCATCATAGGCAGTGCTCCTCGTCGGGTAGCGGTGCAATCCCCGACGGGCACACCTCAAAGAGGGGCTCTTTGGCGGAGATCTTTTTTTATAACTGCCTGTTGGTGAAGTGCGGGTGTGAGGCCAAGGGGTTGTAGACAGAACAGTGAATTAAAATGAAACAAAGGGTACCAGAAACAACTTTATTTGGGCGGTCTCTTGCTTCAATTAAAACTGGAAGTTAGTCTGGGTTTGCTGGAAATTAATGTTTCCTGGCTCTAGACTAGACTAAGAAGTGTAAAGATCGGTCAACATGTTTCTCGCTCTGGTACATTGACACGCAATTCATCAGGACCTAAATGGGGGAGTCTACAAACAATCAAGCCTATGTCAATATCATATGCTCATTACCAGTTATGGGAATGTAGTACCTCTGTTGCACTGTTCCTTGCCTAAGGGTCAAAGTTTATATGCAACATCAATGCCCGGCGGGTCGTACATCAGGGATGAGGCCTCTGTGTCTAAGGCTCAAGTCTCCTGTGTCCGTGACTTTAGTCCTTCCCCTCTCCGCCGGGATTGGGTATCACGGACACAGGAGTCAGTACCAGCAGATCAGCCATTTAGGAGTACAGGAATCACTAGAAACTCAGCCATAATCTTGGACGACACTTTGGTATCACTGTTTATTTCTTGCTGTTGAGAACTTTCAAATTATAGAGAGGTATGAGAGCGACCACTTTCCACAAGATGCTCGTATTAAAACAAAATATTTCCTAAAACACTCATCCCAGATAGTGGGTCACTCAGTGGGAGCAATTAATCTAAATGCTTATTTGGAACCTCAACATATATGGACTGGAAGCAGCTGACTTTAGCAGCATGCTGGAAAGCTCAGATCTTAGCGTCTTCAGTAGTTTTCATAGGGGAGATTTGGTCCCTCCCTGTTCATTCTCTAATAAAGTATATTGATAATGGAAATGCAAAATAACATCACATACACCTGGGAGGGAAACGGATCAATGCATTGTAATCCAAAGAATTAAAATATGAAGGAAGAGCTCATAATAGTATTTCAAGACATATGAAGTCACTTAACGTTAGTGAGAGTACGCCTACTACAATTAAAGAATTTAAATGAAAGCGCAAAGAATATAAAACACAAGCCCATCACTGGGTGCAGGAGAAGCTCAGGCATACGCTATTCATAAGATCCAAGTCCAAAGACTGTAGAAAATGTTGGAACCATATAAATATCATATTTTTATAAATTTTGACAATACTTTTTGTAACAATGACACTCAAGAAACTATGGGCCATATGTAGGTGGCAAAATACCGGTCGGTAACGGCCGATTTCGGCCGTTACCGACCGGTATTTGTAATTCCAGATGTAGGGGGCCTTAAAAATACCGATTCTGTATATTTACCGAATCGGTAATTTTACCGAATCGGTAAATTAACGATTCGGTAAATGTACAGAATCGGAAATTCGGGATGTAGGTGGCACTAGAAACAGTGCCACAGGCCCTTAGAAATTCGTTATTTAACATGAAATACAATGGCATGGTAAATAACGAATTTCTGTGTACATGCACATCTGTGCATGTACACCTGTGCCATGTGGGCATGTATGTGTGTCACATTGCACACAAGCCAGATTCAGGGGTGCAACAGGGTGTCAAAGTGACACCCTGTCCCCCTTGACAAATCGGTAAAATTACCGAATCGGTATTTACCGATTCGGTAATTGCCATTGATTCCTATGGGCCTCAAGGCCCATAGGAATCAATGGCAATTACCGAATCGTTAAATACCGATTCGGTAATTACCGAATATTACCGATTCGGTAATATTTAAAGAATTATTACCTACATGGCATTTACCGAATTGTAAATACCGAATCAGTAAAATTCGGTATTTACGATTCGGTAAATGCCATTTACCTACATATGGCCCTATATGCCTGGTTCATTGATTTTAAACCTGTATTTAATTGCATCGACAGAAACAGGCTTTGGGTTAAGGTGAATGTATGGGGCATAGACTCAAAACTGCGATCAAGAGCCTTAATAAAAACACTTGGATAAAAGTTAAACTAGAAGGTAACATGTCATTAACTAATAAAATATATACCCATAAAGGGCTTGACCAAGGGTTTGTCCTTGCCCCGACTCAATTTAACTTATATATTTCCGATATTGGCCCTTTTCTATCAAATTCTAGAGCTTGTCGCCCGAAATTAGACGGTATACCAACTCCCTTGCTCTTGTATGTGGATAATAATGTCCTCGTAGATGGAACTAGCATGGGTCTCCAATGTGCTCTAAATCGTCATCTTGGAATCTATTACTGTGAAATCAGACTGAGCATAAATCACGACAAATCTAATGTTCAAGTTTTTAGTAAAGGGAATATTTCAAAATCATATTGAAATCTTAACACAAAGCAAATCAAGAGAGTCAAGTTCTACAAGTACTCTGGAATTAGGCACTAACTGGCAGATGCATCAACGTAGCCTTTTGCTATTCCTAAATAGCGATTTTTAAGTAATCGCTATTTAGGAAGAGCAAAAGCCTATGCATGTAGGAATCGCTATTAAAATAGCGATTCCTTAACATTCCTTAATTACTACTCGCAAATTGTTAGTCGCAATTAAGGAATGCTGTCCCATTCATTCCTATGGGCCTACAGGCCCATAGGAATGTATTGGATATTGCATGAGCAATTTGCGAGTACCAGTAGATACTCGCAAATTGGTGAGAGAAAACAAGGACCCCCTGGGTATCAGTAATACACAGACTCCTAGGGCAGGGTAATAACCAATGTGGGTAAAAAATCCTAGGCCATCAGCTGAGTGCGTGAACAATTAGTCTAGGACCAGTGGAGAAAAGGAATGTCGAAAATGAAATGTATATTAAAAAATATATATTTTTAATTAACATAGATAAAAATCATATAGAGACTCAAACACATAAGTCAAACTATATGATACAATAAAATTATGGTACATAAAAAATCCTCAACAGACTTCAAACACAATAGGTATAAGACATGTAAATCATATTAGCATATAGATCAAACAAGTTACAAGTGATAATACATTCAAAATTAAAAATGACATAAGAAATACAGTAAGTATTAGAGTTATGTTTGCTTAGAGATCAATTATTGCAAGAATCGTTCATCAGCTTTTGGCATAAACACGAAACCGCAAAACCTGGCTCATTAAAGTAATTTCTGTGGCTCCATCTTAAAGGTGTGGCTCGAACATGCAAATTTGAGTATTCCACCAAGTTCCATATGGCGCAAACTAATTTAAATATGCATGAAGCTTGAAAATCAATTATTCATGGCATCATTTGAGATATATCTTTAGGAATCAAATGTGTGCTCTTTCCTTTGAAAGAGATTGAAAATACTGCTATCTGCTAAAACACTATGGTGTCCACATAGTAAAAACATGTTCAGCTCTATTTGGAAGACAACTCTTAAATGAAAATCAAAAAATGCAAATCTAGACTCCGTTTTGGAAAATGTGGCATTGGAAAGACATACCAATATTGGAAAAATCGAAGATTAGCAGACGCTTGTATATTGTAGATTCTGTGCCCAGTGTAAGGAAAATATGGCCCGTATCCTTTGTTGCTGCCATATTCTTCACATAGAAAGACAAGGCTTCTTCTTTCCAGCCTTCTGTCTTCTGGGGATTAGAACCTAAGCTTCTGCTGTAAAATAATGTTTTAATACTGAGGACATGCAGTTGGTTTAATGTCTAACAAAATTAATAAAACAGTACATAGTAAGATGTCTGCACAGACTCAGGAAGTAAAGCCTCTCTTTTAGCTAAGGGGTAGGCAATGCCTGGGCAGTGAACTTCATTCCGTTCGCGGAGTGTGCAGAGTTTTCTGCACTCCGCCGATCTCGCGGAGTGCAGAAAATTCTGCTTGGCGATGTGCAGCGGAGTTTTTTCCCCGCTCGCGATCATGAACAGTAAGTTCCCGAATGCGAACGATAAGATAGCGAGCGCAAGCTTGCGCTTGGGTAGAATTTCTACCTGAGCGGCAGGAATACCAACACAAACTGCAGTTCGCACTGCACTCCGCCACCCGCAGAACTTAGCGGAGTTTCTTTTGTAACTTCGCGGAGTTCCGCAGAGCAAAACTCAGCGAACTGCGCCCAGGCCTGGGCAATACATTCCGCTCGGCCAGCGGAGTTTACAGAACTTTGGCTACTCCGCATTACGCTTGTAGCGTGCAGTTAAGGTCAAGCCCTGCTACCTGCAGTGTGGGGGAGTTTTTTCTCGTGCATGGCTCACCAACGGTAAGTTGGTGTCCCCTAGTGCAAGTTTTGGGTGCTAAGAGGACACCCTGTGAGATTTAGTCAACGCGGGTGGTTTCGACTGTTCGAGGTGAGAAAGCTGCCGCTCTAAAATAATATACTTGAGCAGTGGCCTAGAAACAGCGGCCTCTGGAGTGCCACGTAGTGCCGCTTGCACTAATTTTGCAGAGAGAACGAGCTCCCGTTACTAAAAATCAGTGTGTGCAGCGTAACGTGCCGATTTGCTTGGAGTGAAACTCTGCACGTTTTGCTCACACCCATAATTTTAACTAATTGATTAAATAATTATCTTACCTGTGTGCTTTAGCATTCCAGCTCACTTGTAGTGCAAAATGAATGCGATTGACTAACAGTTTATTTGTATTTAAATATTCATTTTTACTGATAGTGTAATGGTTTTTATTAACTACACAATACATTATTATTATTGCAGATGAGGTGGTTTTTAATTTAATAACACAATTGTTTGGGCAAAACAGCGCTTTTATGCAGAAGTAAAATAAATGCAGCTTAAAAATGTCACAGAGCACTACGCCTAAAACAAGTAAGCATACATGGATCATCTTTCATGGCATTATTTTCCAAATGTTATTTGTGCTGCAGGGCACTCTGGTAATTCTGCGGGAAGCAGAGAATCAGTATACCTATATAAAGAATTTCCAGGAGAGGAATTCCTAAATCAGTTCCCACAAGCAGTGTTTAATTCATGATCCCAAGTGTGTTTGTTAGAAACATTTCTTTAAAGACTTTATCACAATATGGTTCCTTGCCTTCCGTTGTGCACTGTGACCAGGTTTTGGACTTTGGACTGCTGGGCATGGAGTGGGGCTGGGCACGGCCATTCCCGGCTCATGGTTTCCCGCCGCCGCTGACCAGCGGCTGCATTGGCCCTTGATTGGAGACTGTGCATCTCTCTGTGATTGATTCCTGTCGGGATCCGTAGCGGGCGGAAAGGTGCAGCTGGGTCCGCGGATCCTACAGCAGGCCGTCCCTCATCTTTGCAGGTATTTTCAGCTTGACCTGGAATGAGGGAAGTCACATGCACTACGCAGAAGTCGTTGGCTCTCAAGATAGCAACCTCTCCAGGAGGGGGGAGAGGTGACTGACAAAGGGAAGAGAGGAAGTGAGTTGGGACGTACTGCGGTACATCAGAAATATTTGTTCTTTTAATTTTACCAGCCAATTTTTAATATTAACTTTTGTACACCTTCGTTCAGTGTTCCATCTGTTGCAAACTGAAACTGCCTGATCCCTTGCACAGATTTGAATTATGTGATCTCTCAATTTCTGCATTAAATTCTCAAGGCCTTTGGAACTATGCGGTTGGGGTCGAGCCAAAATATGCAGCAGTGTTGACTAAATTATGCAACAAAAAAGGCAAATTATGTGGCATAATGTAGCACATTTTGTGATATTATTACTTCATTAGTTTGTCATTTCTACACTTGGAAACACTGCTTGGGAAAATATTTCTCCATATTAGTACTAATTTAACACCCAAGTACTGCAATAAGTAACTGAAAGATGACCAGTCAGTCTTTGCCAAGGGCCTTCCAGTGTACAGGAACTTTGATCCGTTTGAACTAGAAACACATTTGTTTGTTAAAATTCTGCAGATTGTGCAGCAGAGAATGGATAATGTAGCAAATGCAGAAAATCCATAATTATGCGAAAAAAGCAGCAGCCACATCATCGGATCATTCCAGTGGCTCTACCTATACTGGACAATTTATGGATACATTAATGGATACCTGCATGAACTCTGATCCACTTTGGCCAGAACACCTGCTGACATTGCTAGTTCCTAATTTGGGTTACTAGATTGCATCTGAATTATGAAGATCTAGAATTAGTATATCACAACAATTTGTTGTAATCCACACTAAAATCTATATTCAGTATCCATAGACTAAACATTCTAACTACAGATGCCTAAATGGTAAAAACTAACACAGAATACTACATTATCTCCTCTTCCCCAAACAAACTAAAAAGATGGAAAACAAGAAGAAAGTAAAAGAGTGAAAAAGAGAAAACAAAATAGAAAACAAAATGAAGGAAGATACAGAAGAAGCAACAACAATAAAGACAAGGCAATGAAGACAGAACAAAAACAGAAATTCAATTAGAAAGAAAGTAAGGAGATTCATCTAAACCTTAAAGGAACTTTACATATTCTCATGCTTCTACGAAGAATAGGTACATTGTCAATATCATTATTTTTGTAACTTCCTGTTATTAAATCACTACTTGCAGAAGAATTTGAGTTTGTACAAGAGTCATCGCAACTAAGATTCACATTTATTTCCTTAACAACTCTAGAAATATTCCACCAATTCTTGTTGTTAACTCTAATAGCATTTCCACAAATTTTATCAACAGTAAAAAGTTCAGAAAACTTCCACCGTCCCTTAGTTGTGTGAATGGGACTTTTGATACGTACAACATCTCCAACAAAAATACTGTGCTGAACAACCTTTTTCCTTTCATCAAAATATTCCTTTTGTTTCACTTGAGCTCTGTTGACATTACCTCTAGCAAAACAGTCTATATTATCCATTACATTCATTTTTACCCACTTTGACATCCATCCAGGACATATTTTGGTGGATGGTTTCCTTACTTTTAAAAGTTCAAAAGGAGAAACTCCAGTAGACGAATGTGCAGTGGTACGATAAAACCAAAGCATAGAGCGCACAGCATTCTCTACAACACATTTACTAGCGATTGCTCATTGCACACAATTGTTAAGAACTCTATTCATCCTCTCTACGAGGCCATTAGCTTGTGGATGATAAAAATAACTCTTCTGATGTATAACACCACCTTGTCTTAAAAAAATTTGAAATTCAGAACTAACAAACTGTACTTCATTATCAGACATTATATAAGTAGGAAACACTTCTCTTAGAAAAATATCCTTCAAAAAATGAATTACATTAGTTGTAGTAGGTTCATTTATAAATCGAACCTCCGGCCATTTTGAGTAGTAGTCAATGGCTAAAACAGCAAAACGTGAAGCAGATGGTAAAAGATTGAACGGTTCCACCAAATCAATACCAATTTTCTCCCATGGTCTACTTGGAAACTCAATCGGTTCCATGGGTGGTGTTCTCAACTTGTAACATTTATCCGAAGATTTACAAACCACACAATTGTCTGCAAGTTCATCCACACATACATCCAAATGTGGCCACCAAAACAAATCTCTCAGTCTGCGTTTAGTGAAAGTCTTCCCTAGAGGCCCTTCATGTGCACCATTCAATAAACTAACTCGTAAACTTTCAGGAGGTATCAGCCTTTCACCACGTAGAAGAACTCCATCCTCTACTGTCAACTCTTCTGAGACTTTTACATAAGTTTGAAACTTATATGATACGTTTTTCTCCTTAGGCCACCCTCTTCTAATGAAATCCATGACTTGAACCAGAACCTCATCCTTCATCAATTCTTTTTTCCACTCAGTTTCACTTACAGCCCACATACTTTCAACATCTAGTGCAGCAACAAAACAATCATCTTGATCATCCTCACTTCCAAATTCAGAATCATCTGCTGTGACTGGAAACTGTGACAGATAATCTGCCCGTGCATTTTTTGGACCAGGTAGATAAACCACATCAAAGTTGTATTGTAACAACTTTGATGACAACCTTGATATTCTGGGTGTATGTTCTTTAATTTTTTCACCAGACAAAATAGATACTAATGGGCTGTGATCAGTCCTTAAAACAAAATGACTTCCCCAGATGAATGGATTAACCTTTCTGACTGCCCACCAACAGGCTAACAATTCCTTCTCTATAACCGAGAAACTCTTTTCAGCTCCTCTCAAAACCCTGGAGGCATAGCCTATAGTACTGTCCATATGTCCATTCTCTTATGTAAGAACCGCTCCAAGACCAAAACCACTTGCGTCAACAGTGATAGTGCATTTTTTATTAGGATCAAAAGGTTTTAAAATCCTATCACTTACCAACTGTAACTTAAACCAATCGAATACTTCCTGACAACCCTTATCCCATTTGAACGAAACACTCTTCTTTAACATGTTGGTTAAAGGTTGAACGTTTGAAGCATAATCCTTAATGAATCTAGAGTAAAATTAACTAAGTCCAATGAACGACTTCAAACCTGGCTTGTCAGTGGGTGGACTAGCATCAACAATGGCTTTTACTAAGCCCGGACGAGGTTCAACACCCTCATGTGAAACTACATGTCCCAGAAACTCCATTTTTTCCTTGACAAATTCCCATTTTTCACCTTTTAGTCCAACTCCTTTCTCCTGCATAAATTCTAAAACTTTATTCAACGCTTTGTCATGATCAACCCTTGTCTCTCCAAAAATTAAAACATTGTCTTGGAAAACAATCACGCCCGGGGTATGCATAAACATTTGACTCATCAGTCTCTGAAAAACAGCTGCTGCCGACGCAAGGCCGAACGGCATTCTGCAGTACTGGTAGCTACCAAAAAGACACGAATGCTGTTAAGTGTCTCGAGGATGGATTCAATAGCACCTGATGGTAAGCTGACGGCAAATACAACTTGGAAAACCATTTTGCACCTCTTGTGAGTGACAACAATTCTGTAATCTTGGGTAAGGGAAACTAATCAACCCAGATGTTCTTGTTCAAACTGCGTAAATCCACACAAACACGCAAATCGCTATTTTTCTTCCGTGCCACAACAAGGGGGGACAACCATAGAGAAGACTCTATTGGCTCCATAATTCCTTTCATACACAACTCATTCAACTCCTTCTCTAAACTGTCTCTCACACTATACGGAACACTTCTCACCTTGTGTTTAATTGGAATAGCCCCATCTTTCACTTTAATCTCATGAGTAAAATCTTTAATCATACCGAGACCTTTTCCAAAAACTACAGGAAATTTTAGACTCAATTTCTCTGTGTAGTCAAAGGAATCACATTTTAGACTCAGTTTCTCCGTGTAGTCAGGGGAATCAACCACACTCACTTGCTCTTTAGTACCTGGCCTCAGAACTATTTGGAACAACCCTTGATGAAACCATCCCAATATGTTTAAACCTTTTATAGCAACATAAATCTTTCCAAGAATTTTCCTTCCTTTAAACTGTAGAACATCTTTAAAATAACCAGCCAAATCTATCTTACGCCCTTCATAAGAAACAGGAGCTCTATCTGGTGGTTCTAGCATTCTTTCAGGCCATGTTTCCCCAAATAACTCTTGCGTAATCATAGTTACCCTTGCACCTGAATCCACTAGCAACACAAGAGTTTTGCTACCCACACCAATTTCAACATAAGGATCGATGCAATCATTTGGATCCCCAGTGATGATTTAATTTTCATGAACCACCATAACCATATCCTTAAGATCATCTTGAATTCTTTTGATAGTGTCTGATTCTCTGTCAAAAATTTCTGAAACATTTTCCACCCCACTTGTATTGCTATGACTTGGAATTTTACTCTGTAAACCAGTACTTGACTGCTTATTAGTTTGACAAATCTTAGCGAAATGCCCATATCTTCCACAATTCCGACAAGTTGAATTCCTCGCAGGGCAGAATTTGTTTCCCTTATTGTGTGACAAATTCCCGCATCTATAGCAAATGTCATTTTGTTTGAAAAAATTGTTTTTTTCAAAATTGTTTCTTTCAAAACGCTGTATGCCACTATGCACATTCCTATTGCTAATCCATTGTGCTTTGCACGCGTGGGTTTGAATCCCATCCTCGTCGTCAACATAAATGTAGTAAGTTCTCCAAACTTGTTGATTCAAAGCGTAGTTTATTTATTCTCAAGAGATGTACAGCAAACAGCGGGCAGTACAAACGTCTCATCAGGAATAACTGTCAAGCTCTCCACCCCACATTCTACCAAGGAATCAGAACACCGTAGACTAAACATTCTAACTACAGATGCCTAAATGCTAAAAACTAACACAGAATACTACACCTACCTCACTCTTGCCTCTGTCCTTAAATTCCCATACTAATTATGATCCAGGTCACCTGACTCAGAAGATAAGTGAACATTTCATTAATAGGTGGGCTGGGCAGGTTGATCACCTTGAGTGTTCAGCTTCTTCAGTTGAGCAGACTTCTTCTTCCCATCTCAATGTCCTAAGATTACTCTAAAGGTGATTCTCTCTGTATTGTGGGAAATTTATCAATTGTATCATTCAGTAAGAGTGCTGATTCTGTGTATAGCTGTAAGTATATTTTTGGTTCCCTCTATAGCCTGTTCTTGACAGTACACAGGATACTCCTGCCATGGTTGTTTCCAACAAAGCACTTGATACCCCACAGGATACAAAGGATTGGGAGGGCCTTACTGATACCTCCATACCTATCTTAGCCAACCACATGAGGAGCCCCGAGGCTCCAGCTGATGGCCTGCAGAATGGCTCCAAGGTGCTCGACCATGGCCCTCCAGTCTTACCAGTTCTCGAAGCATTGGGTGCAATCACTAAAACACTGGTCTCAATCAGTGTATCACTTGTGATACAACCAGAGAAAACTGATAGGCATCTTGATGCCCTAAAGAAGATCATTGCACTTAACAAATGGAATGAAAGTCCTTATGTGTGCCTTAGAGGCGAAACTGCATGGTACTAAATCTCATGTTGATGATGTTATTGATGTAGTCAGCAGTAGCGGCTGCTACCGGTGAGTAGTGGTGAGGCAGGTGGAGGGGGGTGTTAAAAAAGGAAAACGGGGAAACGAATAAAGAAAATCCCACTTATCTTCCCAGCGGCCGACTCTCATTCGTCCTCTTCGTCCACGACGCATGCAGGAACAGGAAACATCCAGGCTCCCTCCCCTAAGCCAATCACAATGCTGCAATGCAGCATTGTGATTAGTCTGAGCGCCGTGGTTCGGCGCTCAGACAGTGACTGGGAGGCTCTGCATGTTCGTCACCAGCCTGTGTAATGCAGCGCTTTGATTGGTCTGAGCGCCATTGTTCCGCTCTCAGAGGGTGACTGGGAGGCTCTGCATGTTCCTCACCAGGCTGTGTAATGCAGCGCTGTGATTAGTCTGAGCGCCGTGGTTCAGTGCTCAGAGAGTGACTGGGAGGCTTTGCATGTTCCTCACCAGGCTGTGTAATGCAGCCTGGTGGGGAGCATGCAAGAGCGCAAAGCTGTTTGGCCAGCCTAAGTAGGGCGGTCATAAGTCATGCACACTTTCCTCCTCTGCTCGGTGCTGGCACAGCCCCGCCCCACCCACACTTTTACTACGCACCACAACAGTGAAAAATAAAATGATAATAGCATTGTTATTGTCATTTCTTTTTCTTGTGAGGCGACGCTCCTCCACCTTAGTGGAGGAGCCGCCACTGTTATTCCGACATGCTACCCAAAATGATTCCATCTAATATGCACCCATACTGCAACCAGGCCACAGTGGTGGTAGCTGCAGCAGAGTCGCCTGAGGCCAGGGATTGTCAAATGGTTTGTGTCAATAGAGAACAGAGAAAATGATGCAAATTAAAAGAATTGGGAGAGCTGTGAGGCTTTAATGGTAGAGATTGTAGGCTCAGGCAGGCTGCTAATAACAAAGATGATACACAAGTTTTTCCCATCTTTAAAATGAGACCAGGCAGCAGGATGAGGCTTATAGCACCATTATTCAGCCAAGGAGCAGAAGTCAATGCCATGGGGAATTAGAGTTTAACATTTGTCTAGGCCACTAGATATAGGTTTAAGAGTGGATTCTCGGTTGAACATACTTGTGCTAATAATGCCCTCCCAGTGACAAAATCTGTAGACATGGAAGTGCAGCAAGTCAACCCCTCATTTTTTAATCCTACAATTCAACTAATGTTGATTCTCAAACATCAACTTGTGAGACTATGAACGTGGCCAATTTGGCAAATCTGATTCATTGTATGGTCCTGGTTGTGATTCTCAGTGTTAAAGTGCAGTGCTTTGCCCCAGAAAATCTGGAGCCTGAGAGAGTTAGTGCATCGAGCACCCACCTTGAATTATGGGGGCTCTATGATGAATACAAATTAAGGGCCATATTTGTCTAGGTTTTGTGTTGCCCTTGCGCCACGCAAAGGGGCGCAAGGGCAACACAAAACCTAGGAGAGATTTACTAAGCCACGCAAGACCACCTGGTGTGGCCCGGCATGGCGTGATAAATCGAGAGTAAAGCAAGGCAGCACAGCCTTGCATTGCTCTGCCCCAGGGAACCGTTCCATGGGTGGAGCGTGGATGGTCCCACGCGTCTACCCATGGTTTTTGGTGCATTACCAGACTTACCATTACTGGTAAAGCTGTGAATGCGTCACTACACCACCCCAGCTGAGGCATAACAAGGAGAAATATCTTTATTACTCCTGTTTTATTTCCTCTTTTCATGTGTGCTGCATTCAGCAGCACACATAGATAGAAGAAAAAGCTTCTCAGGATTGTTTTTGTGTTAGAAGGTGTCCCTTCTAGCACAAAAGCAATCATGCCTACAATGCAGGCACCCTTGCAACATGGCGTAAGTGTACCTGCATTGGCGCTAGACAGCTAAAAATGCGCCAGTGCTAGGCAAGGACAGGAATGTGCTGTATAATGGTAAATACGGCTTTTTCCTGCCCTTCCCATTTCACACAGTACAGCAAGGTGGCTTGCTGCGTTGTGTGAAAGATTAATAACTGTGCCCCAAAATTTTACTCCCACATACATTGTTGAAGGTGTAAATATTTTCTTAAACCGGGACAAATTGTTGTTTTTATTCAGACATTAACAATATATCTTCAGTTGAATTTTCATCCTATCCTGGTTGTGGAGGCAGGAAGACAACATGGCTAACTTGGGAGAACAAGAAATATATTTTGCCATTTGGAATCAAACTGTACTTTTGGACAACATGGGCATAATTGTAGCAATGGTTTGTAATGAAATACCTGTATTACTTAACGTTGTCACATCCACCATTTATGGATAATAAAGACTTGAGCTATTGAATTGGCGACAAATAAATGTTAGATGATTCAACTACTAGAGCAGAAATCATTTTTATGACGCAAATGCACAATTCTCAGAATGCAGCTGGACCAGTGCTTAATTTAAGCCAGTGATTTCCGGTGCTCAGCACCGGTACTTAATTGTCAAAACCAGCATTTAACCCAGCTGCCACATGGTGGTGCTGTTTGTGCAATTAAAAGAGGAGCAGAACAACAGTTGTTTATCAGCTCAATATATATTAAAAAATAACTAATACTAGCAGCCCAAGCCATTTTTATAACTTAGTGGGTCAAACACACTTGTAGCAGTGTGACAGATAGTAGCAGTATGACAGACAGTGGTTATATATGTACTACCATTGGCAGCGCTGACAGTGGCAATAGGTGGTGGGAGCTGTGGCGGCCTCCTGGCAAGAGCCCTGGCATGTTTTGTTTGAAAAAATAAGCACTGAGCTAGACATATAGCTTGAGGAAATGATAAGGGTTGCTTGGAAGGCGAGCGGCACACCATTCCTATCACAATTATTTTTACAGCCTGCGCTTTGATTCCGATGAAGTTTGCTCTACTGCTTGCAAGAATGCTACTAATGGAACAGCTACTTTAGAGTTATTAAGCTGGAACATTGCTTTGTTTGTGCAAAAACCGAAGAGTGGAGACCCGGAATAGTGTAATTTTATTGATGAACAACCCTTGGCTCTCTTATGTCTTTGCACCATGGTGCACCTGCCAACAGGTGTGCCTTGTTCAAACAGGGAAAGTGCGCCCCCGTATGTTGAATGTGCTGCCTTCAGGGCTGTAGTGAAATTGTGCTGGGATGGGGGCAGCGCATTTAATTGACATACAGAGGGGGTTTGAAGCAGCCACCCCATGTTTAACTGTGCAGGTGGCAACCTGCCTGCACTTTTAAGAGAGGAAGGACATCCCCTTGCAGGCAGGTGCAGTGAGTGGCCGAACCAACCTGAAAGGTGGATGTTATGGGGGGTCCATGGAACACCCTTGGCCCCCTCCAGAGGGATGCCATCAGCGAGCGCACAAACAGTGCCCCAATCTTTGGTGGTGCACAAGCGCCTGCAGCCCCTTCTGTAATAACAAAGTGCCCCAGGGGCACATAAGCAGACGCAAACGCCCGTTGTGCCCAAAAAGGAACATCTGTAATACAATCCTTAGCCATGACCTTCCCCCACACCTAATGTGTCATTTATTTTTTTCATGCTCAAGAATGTCCCAGCAAGGAGCGGAGGGGGACACCCGACCTTTTGATATAATGTGGAATTAAAGAGTGAGAGTCCCAGTGGTTTGGATTCCTGGCCATACAATTGCCCTGCTTCAATTTGAAATATTTATGTGGCAATGTCCCACATGTCCAGTGTCCAGTGGTTCCTCCTAAGGCTTACCATTGACAACTGTACCAATCACCACATATACTTCCATGTCCATCTAGCGGCCCTTTAAAGAAGCAAGGACAACATGGATGCTCCCTAATTGGAACCCAAAGGGAAACCTTAAGACATTAGCTAAGGACAGCAAAGGTGGTGTTTCTTACCCAGAAGCATCCAAAGTGCAGAACACACCTTTGTGAGCACATGCCTATAGCCAAGTCATGAAAATAAACTCAGCCCTAACACGAAGTGGAGTGCTGAGCACATTACCTTTTGTTACACACAACAGAACAGTTACTCATTATGCCCAGCTTGTCAATACTTTTTTTAATGAGTTATCGTTTGGAACAATGGAATGTTGGGAGTTCCGTTAAAGAAAATAATGTGGCAGAAGGCCAATATTGACTAGTATGAACCTTCTACTCCAACAGTCCAATGCTTGTCTTTCTGATGCTACCTGTTTAATTGTGAGCAGTCTGCCCTCAGTTGGTGGAATGTTCTAATTGCATTACAGCCCTTCCGTGTGGCCTATGCTGGTTGTTAAAGTCTCTCTTTCTCCTTATAGGCTTTCTCCAAAGGCTCTGGTCTATAACTCTGGGTATATAACAACAGCTACAGTCCCCAGCAGTGGCTATAATACTATAATATACAGTGTAGTGGAACTTTCCAATTTTGCATGCATCGCATTTCCCACATATTTAGGGATGTAATGCTTTTGCCATATAATCCACATAACTGCTCCATAATTTGCAGATTATACCAATAAGAAATGTTTGTAGCTCAAACATATCAAAAGTTCCTAAACACAAAGCATCACACACAGTTCATTTAAATAACAGACCCTTTCTATAGGTCAACTCATCACCTCTCAGGTGCTCATTACTCTATTGAGGTGTTAAACTGGTGTCAATGAGGGGTGCAGCGTTAGTCAGGCAGCAGTAATATTTGTAAAAATTGAAAAAAAAAACAAAATAATACTGCTGCAGATGTATGCCACAATAGGCACCATAATGTACTTTTTCCTGGTGCATAATTTTGTCAACCATGCTGTAAAATCTAGTACTCCACTGGTGCATAGTCCCAGTGGTCCTGTAAATAGAGTTGTCTTTGTATTCTAAATTATAGTTAATATTTAGACAGGCCACCAATGAAGTAATCCAGGTCAAAAAGCTGTGGTAAAATGGCAGATGCATGCCTTAATAAATAAGAGATGCCATAGTCTTCTTGGGATAAACCAGGCATCAATTTCCAATCCTTATGAACAGCTGTATTCCAGATTTTCTGAAAAGGTTCATGATGTTTATATATGTGTTTGTGTTTCTGCATAGCACATACACACTATAGGGGTCCTTTTCAAATAAGAGAAGCAGGAAATCTTAGATTTTGAAGGATACGATAAAAGGGTATTGAATGTGCTGTATAATGGTAAATATGGCTTATTCCTGACCTTCCCATTTCACACAGCCCAGCAAGGTGGCTTGCTGCGTTGTGTGAAAGATTAATAACTATGCTCCAAAATTGTACTCCCACATACATTGTTGAAGGTGTCAATATTTTCTTAAACCGGGACAAATTGTTGATTTTATTCAGACATTAACAATATATCTTCAGTTGAATTTTCATCCTATCCTGGTTGTGGAGGCAGGAAGACAACATGGCTAACTTGGGGGAACAAGAAATATATTTTGCCATTTGGAATCAAACTGTACTTTTGGACAACATGGGCATAATTGTAGCAATGGTTTGTAAAGAGATACCTGTTTTACTTAAAGTTGTCACATCCACCATTTATGGGTAATTAAGACTTGAGCTATTGAATTGGCGACAAATAAATGTTAGATGATTTAACGACTAGAGCAGAAATCATTTTTATGACGCAATGCACAAATCTCAGAATGAAGCTAGACCAGTGCTTAATTTAAGCCAGTGATTTCCGGTGCTCGGCACCGGTACTTAATTGTCAAAACCAGCATTTAACCCAGCTGCCACATGGTGGTGCTGTTTGTGCAATTAAAAGAGGAACAGAACAACAGTTGTTTATCAGCTCAATATATATTAAAAATAACTAATACTAGCCGCCCAAGACATTTTATAACTTTGTGGGTCGAACACACTTGTCGCTTTGTGACAGATAGTAGCAGTATGACAGACAGTAGTTATATATGTACTACCATTTGCAGCGCTGACAGTGGCAATAGGTGGTGGAAGCTGTGGTGGCCTCCTGGCAAGAGCCCTGGCACGTTTTGTTTGAAAAATTAAGCACTGAGCTAGACATAACGGTTGCTTGGAAGGCGAGTGGCACACCATTCCTATCACAATTATTTTTACAGCCTGCGCTTTGATTCCGATGAAGTTTGCTCTACTGCTTGCAAGAATGCTTCTAATGGAATAGCTCCTCTAGAGTTATAAGCTGGAACATTGCTATGTTTGTGCAAAAACCTGAAGAGTGGAGACCCGGAATAGTGTAATTTTATTGATGAACACCCCGTGGCTCTGTTATGTCTTTGCACCATGGTGCACCTGCCAACAGGTGCGCCTTGTTCAAACAGGGAAAGTGCGCCCCCGTATGTTGAATGTGCTGCCTTCAGGGCTGTAGTGAAATTGTGCTGGCATGGGGCAGCGCATTTAATTGACATACAGAGGGGGTTTGAAGCAGCCACCCCATGTTTAACTGTGCAGGTGGCAACCTGCCTGCACTTTTAAGAGAGGAAGGACACCCCCTTGCAGGCAGGTGCAGTGAGTGGCCGAACCAACCTGAAAGGTGGATGTTGTGGGGGGTCCATGGAACACCCTTGGCCCCCTCTAGAGGGATGCCATCAGGGTGGGAGCGCACTAACAGTGTCCCAACCTTTGGTGGTGCACAAGCGCCTGCAGCCCCTTCTGTAATAACAAAGTGCCCCAGAGGCACATAAGCAGACGCAAACGCCTGTTGTGCCCAAAAAGGAACATCTGTAATTCAATCCTTAGCCATGACCTTCCCCCACACCTAATGTGTCATTCATTATTGTCATGCTCAAGAATGTCCCAGCAAGGAGCGGAGGGGGACACCCTACCTTTTGATATAATGTGGAATTAAAGAGTGAGAGTCCCAGTGGTTTGGATTCCTGGCCATACAAATGCCCTGCTTCAATTTGAAATATTTATGTGGTAATGTCCCATATGTCCAGTGTCCAGTGGTGCCTCCTAAGGCTTACCATTGACAACTGTACCAATCACCACATATACTTCTATGTCCATCTAGCGAACCTTTAAAGAAGCAAGGACAACATGGATGCTCCCTAATTGGAACCCAAAGGGAAACCTTAAGACATTAGCTAAGGACAGCAAAGGTGGTGTTTCTTACCCAGAAGCATCCAAAGTGCAGAACACACCTTTGTGAGCACATACCTATAGCCAAGTCATGAAAATAAACTCAACCCTAACACGAAGTGGAGTGCTGAGCACATTACCTTTTGTTACACACAACAGAACAGATACTCATTATGCACAGCTTGTCAATACTTTTTTTTAATGAGTTATCGTTTGGAACAATGGAATGTTGGGAGTTCCGTTAAAGAAAATAATGTGGCAGAAGGCCAATATTGACTAGTATGAACCTTCTACTCCAACAGTCCAATGCTTGTCTTTCTGACGCTACCTGTTTAATTGTGAGCAGTCTGCCCTCAGTTGGTGGAATGTTCTAATTGCATTACAGCCCTTCCGTGGGGCCTATGCTGGTTGTTAAAGGCTCTCTTTCTCCTTATAGGCTTTCTCCAAAGTCTCTGGTCTTTGACTCTGGGTCTTTAACACCAGCTACAGTCCCCAGCAGTGGCTATAATACTATAATATACAGTGTAGTGGAACTTTCCAATTTTGCATGCGTTGCATTTCCCACATATTTATGGATGTAATGCTTTTGCCATATAATCCACATAACTGCTGCATAATTTGCAGATTATACCAAAAAAGAAATGTTTGTAGCTCAAACATATCAAAAGTTCCTAAACACAAAGCATCACACACAGTTAATTTAAATAACAGACCCTTTCCGTAGGTCAGCTCATCACCTCTCAGGTGCTCATTACTCTATTGAGGTGTTAAACTGGTGTCAATGAGGGGTGCAGCGTTAGTCAGGCAGCAGTAATATTTGTAAAAATTGAAAAAACCAAAATAATACTGCTGCAGATGTATGCCACAATAGGCACCATAATTTACTTTTTCTTGGTGCATAATTCTGTCAACCATGCTGTAAAATCTAGTACTCCACTGGTGCATAGTCCCAGTGGTCTTGTATATAGAGTTGTCTTTCTATTCTAAATTATAGTTAATATTTAGACAGGCCACCAATTAAGTAATACAGGTCAAAAAGCTGCCGGTAAAATGGCAGATGCATGCCTTAATAAATAAGAGATGCCATAGTCTTCTTGGGATAAAACAGGTATCAATTTCCAGTCCTTATGAACAGCTGTATTCCAGATTTTCCGATAACGTTTATGATGTTTATATATGTGTTTGTGTTTCTGCATAGCACATACACACTATAGGGGGCCTTTTCAAATAAGAGAAGCAGGAAATCTTAGATTTTGAAGGATACGATAAAAGGGTATTGTAAGGAAAATAATCTTGTCCTCTGGGCTCCAATGCTCACTAATATCTTCAGAGGTGCTATTATTGGCCCACTCTTCTTAACTTGGAAAGTGGCCAACGTGGTCCCAATCTTTAAGAAAGGTGACATGAACAACCTAGTATGATAATCCTATTTCCCTTATTGACTCCACTGCCAAGGTGTGGAGCAGGGTGCTTTTGGCAAGGTTGGAAGGTTGGGCTAGTGAAAATAATATAGTTCAAATATGGCTTTAGACTGGGAATGGGGAAGGTTGAGCAGTGTCTTAATCTCTCGTTAGTTGTCGGTAAGTACAGCAAGTCCATGAAGAGCTCATTATATCTGGCCTTGATGGGCCTGTCGAGTGCTCTTTATACTGTCAACCGTAGCAAATTGTGGAACATGTTGAGTGATATGGGGGTGGAGGAACCTCTGGTTACTCTCCTCCAGAGATTACATTGGAACACCACGGCTAAAATAAGATATGGTGCTGATGGTGAATGTAGACACTCATTAGCTTCAAATGAAGGTGTTTGCCAGGGTTGTAATTTGACCCTGTTTCTATTTCTTTTTTATATTAATGGCCTGCAGGCTCATTTATTGCAAAAGAAACTGGATTATCCGAGGGTTGGCAACCACTTTCTTCCCACACTCCTCTATGCAGACGGTGCTGTCCTTCTAGCAAGGCCAGCAAACAGTCTGCAGAAATCCCTTGATGCATTTGCTGAGTTCATGTCCTCTTTGGACCTGAAAATAAATTTTCGTAAATCCCATATAATGGTCTTGGCCCAAAACAAAAAGTCTAAAACTTTCCACATGCAAGAAAATCCTGTCACGTTTCTGCTATCTGTGGATTCTTTTTAATACACAACGTAAGTGGGACTCTTTCTTGGTCTTAAGGGCGCAGCAAACAAATAGAGCAGTTGAAACACTTTTTTGCTTTGCGGCCCAATTAGGGCAAAAGTCTGTTAGGGATATGATAGCCCTGTATAAAGAAAAATGTCTTTCAATTGCCACTTATGGGGCTGGACTGTAAGGGTGCTGCAACTGTTCCAAACTTCAAATTGTAGAGAACAGTTCCCTTAGGAGGCTTTTGATGATCCCCCAAGGTTCTTCAACCTTCTTTTGCCACTCTCAGGTGAACTTGACTTATATAGAAGACTGTTTAAGCCTGGCTCCCTTTTTATTGTGGGAAAAATTTGAATTAGAATTTTCAAAAGACATTCTCCAGGACTGCCTGACTTAGGGGAAGGCCTAAAATCTTCCCTGGCTGGGACATGTGAAACACACTTTTGGTGAGTTGGGCTTTGGGCTTTATAGGGTTCTTCAATGATCCACCCCATATCCCACCTTCAGCTAAAGCCCAAATAAAGATAGAATATTTTGAAAGGGTTTCACCTAGGTACTGTACATTTTTGTGTTGCATTTTCAGTTCAAGGTGGATGGCTAGAAAATCTTCCTCCAAGCCCCTGCAATAATATCTCAAAACAATGCATATTGAACTTTTTATTTTTCTGTGCACTGTATAAAGCCTTAAGATCAACTTTTGTACTCCCCCTCCTGAGATCATAAAGCCCTAGTTCAGACCAGTAAGACTTTAAGTTTTTATATTCCCCTGAATCCCCCGAAATTTGTCAAGCTGTTGTGAGCTTTATAAGAAGGGCACTTTCTATCATGAAGCATTTCGGATAATTTTTGTTCCTAGGATGATGATCAAACTCAAACTGTTGTTTTATTGATGTATCTTCTGTATTATGTATGAAATCTTGTATTGAGCCGTGTGTTTTTTTTTAACTTTTATAAATCGAATAACGTTTTATGACTGACTGACCTCTCAGATGCTGATTACTCAATTGAGGGGGTTTAACTGGTATCAATGAGGTGCAGCATTAGTCATGCAGTAGTAATATTTGTTGAAATTTTAAAAGAACAAAATAATACTGCTACAGATTGTGCCATAATAGGCAACATCATGTATATTTTTCTTGTAGCATAAGTTTGTGAACAATGCTACAACATTTAGTACTCCACTGGTACATAGTTCCAGTGGTGAAGAATATAGAGTTGTCTTTGTATTCTAAACTATAGGGAATATTTAGACAGGCCTCCCATAAAGCAACCCGGGTCAGAAAGCTGTGTTGTGTTGAGATGGCAGATGCATGCCTTAATAAATAAGAGATGTCATCCTCTTATTGGGATAAAACTGGCATCAGTTTCAGGTCCTTATGAACAGCAGTCTTCCAGATTTGCAGGATAGATTTATGACGTTTATATATGTATTTGATATTTGCATAGCACATACACAATTTTGGGGGTCTTTAGCCTGCTTTACAAATAAGAAGCAGGCAATCTTAGATTTTGAAGGAGACTATAAAAGGTTATTGTAGGAAATATGTGTTTTCTTTGTGGTCATCCCAGATGTTTTGGCCTTAAGCTCAGCCCTATATTGTTGCTGATTTAGAACTCTGTGCACTTTACAGCTGCTAATTAGAGGTAAAGTGCCAGCGCTCCCCCTTTCAACATGATTAAATTGGTATACACCTGATTGTCATATTCAACGTACCTATCGTTCCCTAGTATACAGTACAGAATGTACTCAGGGCCTGTAAGTTAAATGTCACTTGTAGGCAGCAGCATCTATTGTGCCATCCATTCCAGTGGCAGTGCAAATATGGCCTGAGGCCTACCACTGTAACCTGATTGGAGCAGTGCAAAAACTACAATTCGAACTGTAAAAATAAATCAATTTAACAGGTCCACACCTCCCTTTTAAATATGAATGAGTTACGCATATGTAGGTCTTTCCCGTAACAATATATGGGTGTGAAAGCTGACTAATGCAAAATGATCATCAAAGGATTGACTCCTTCGAATTCTGGTGTTGGTGAAGGCTTTGCATACCCCATTGTCTGCTAGAAGAATCAATCAATCAATACTTGACCAGATCAAGTCAAAACCTTCATTAAAATCATTTAGGATAAAAATGACGCTAAAATTATTTGGGCTGCATAATGAGAACAGAAGACTCCTTGTAAAAAATGATATTTGGAATGATGTAATGAAAACGGTAAAGAGGAAGACCAAGATCATACAGAATGATACAAACAAAAATCACAAAGCCCTAAAGAATTCTGTTATCAAAATAATTAGAGCAATGTTATTCATCAAATCACCAAGAGTCGGGCACAACTGAATGGTTAAAACAGCAAAAACAATGTAGGCCATGTCATCCGCAAGGCATAGTGCATGGTATTTAAAAATAGGACATGTAGAAATAAAATGTTAACATGTCCTTAGAGTGATTAGTGCTCAAAAGCTATTTTTCACTCTGGCATGCCTGGCTGTCCTATGTAGAAAACCAGAGTACAGATTACGATCCTAACACTCAGTAATGGGACAAGCTCGAAAAAGAATTAAACAACTATTTTTAGTAGTTATTAAAAATCCAATGCAATGGTGAAGTTGAGATTTTGATAATAAAGTTTCCAGAAGCTAAATTTGCGCTTGCGCTCCCACTTCGGTTAGCCAGTAATATGCATTGGAAAAAGGTGTGATAAAGTTGTGATGTGCCTTCCAGGAGCACACAATAGGTTAACCTGAAGGGGCAGATATAACTCCTCTGTACCAGACAAAATATGTAGCGTGAGCTGGGGGCATTCTTTGTGAAATTACAGTGTCAAATATTGCTGGGTTTACATAGAATACTTTTGGGCACACTTGAATGGAAGGAAAACAGAATGCCAAAACAATTCTTGTGTATAACTGGTAACACTACTTTTGTTCTACCTGACATCTGACTCTGGATTTATTATGGATACATTGGCTGCCAAAAAGAAGATTTTAGTGTTAGATTTGGGAGGACACTGGGATTACCACAATACACACCTCAAACACCCCTAGCCCTCATCGCCCATGCTTAGTATGGATGAAGCCTTTCTCCATCTTGAAAATAACCACAGTTTATAGGGCTGGCCCCCAGAACTGACACCACATTGGATAGGGCATGCCAGGCATAACTGTGGCATCTCCAAGCACCTACTTCAGAACACTCCTGGTCCTGTGGAAGCAGATAAGTGGACTGAATGTGCTGTATTTAACCTGAAAGGGACTGGGCCAGCTCTCTCTTGTACCCAGGATAAGAAGTACACTCAAGGGATCATAAGGCTGACCTCCTGTTAAAGCAAGGTCCTGTTCTAGTGCAACCATTGACTATTACTGACATTTTATGTTTCCTAGTGCTATTCCTATTTAAAATGTTGCAAATTGATATCTCCAGTTCCCCTTATTGGATTTTTGTAATTCTGACATCATTATGTCTATTACTTTTTACTCAAATTTTCTAATTCATTTGGTATTTTTATTGTTTTGCATTTTTAGTTTATGACCCTTTCGGTTCTGGATAAACACTTTACACATTGACCCTAATGTAAGCCCATCTGCACTGTGCAGGTATTTGGACAAAAAACTGAGTCGTAAAAATCAGGGACAGTAATATCAGAAAAAATATTGTGATGCAGAAATACAGTTGTCAAGAATATTGTTATTTCAGGTAAGTAATATCTTTGTTAAGAATATCATTCTTGTTAACATCATTTTCAATAATATAAATGAAAAAAATATATTTTTTGTAACAATTTTAATGTGTTTGAGTTCATATATTAATTGTGTTTGTTACTATTAACAAATAAGGAGGTGCACCAGGAAAAGAGTCCAATTCCGAAATAGATTTCAAATTATATCCTTTATTATTATTCTTCAGTATAAAAATAAAAAATCAGCCAACGTGTTTCGTTCCATACACTCTTGTAACACCTTCAGAGCTCTAAATTGTATAAACAATGTATTTTAATAATTCAAATGACTTGGCTCACATCCATAGTAGTTGGATGAAAACTCTTCCACATTGAGATGTTTCAGCTATTATATGGGCTACTGTAAATTCCGACAAGCATCATCAAACCCCATAATAGATACAATAAAAGTATTGAAGTCCAAGTACTGTGTGGCCCGAGTACTGACCCTGAAGAAGTTCCAGGAGTGTATGAAACAAATTCCGTTGGCTGATTCTAATGGCGGTCAGGGAAACCCTACCCATACTCATTTTATTTTTTTTATCCACTTTTTTGGGACTCAGCTGAGTCAGAGCCCCAAAAATTGCTGCAGTCTCTTCCAGTTTGAAGTGTGGCAGCTCATCCGATCTCAGCAAGAGCTTTGTTGGATCCGCAGAGGATCCACATCCCTAGATATGCAAATGAGTTTTTCGTTTAATAACTCAAAAACTACTGAATGGATTTACACCAAATCACAAAAGGAGCTCTTTCTGGGCCAAGAGCTAGCTTTCTGAAAAATTTGGTGTAATCCCCTCTAGCTGTTTGGGCTGTAATCATGTATAAAATTCCTGTAGGAAACTGCATGGGGAAAAAGAATTTTGGAACCCCCCGTTTTTCTAAGCCCCCGCTTGATGAATCATCCCAAAACTTTGAAGACTGCAGCTGAACTAAGGTGCATACTAGTTCTGAAATTTTTGTGAAGAGTCGCGAAACGGAGTCAAAGTTATTGGCAAAACAACAAATGGTTCTCCTATGGAAACGAAGTCTTAACTGTAACTCTGAGTGAGTTTCTTCTTCGGGTGTCCGAATATGTATTGTGCATTTTCAGCTGGTGAGCTTGTTCGGCGCCCACGCTCCACTTCTCAAGTGCCACAGGCCTCAGCTGGTTTCTGATATTATATATACTCTCACCACCACCATTCCAAAGTTGTGTGGAGCTTCAATGTGTGGCAGTCCTGCATGGGTCCCAGAACCCCTTCATATCCACTTGCAAATTCTCCTTGTTACAAGATTAATCCAGGACACTCACGGCTGCTTCATAAATTGTATTAGCAAGATTTGCTCCACAACTACGCGTTTCGCCTTTCAGATTTATCACGGTATGTTGGATTCCAAGATCATGCTGATTTACATAACCATAGTAATTGACAGTAAGAAAGGACAAACTTGCTGGTCCATATATTTCACATGCTACTATGAGCGCCATATTGGAAGGTTCATTATTTCCTATCTGGCAATTCATTCAAATTCATGAATATCATTGTTAACACCTTCGCTGCTAGAGGTTTTCCCCCCCGGTGCTGCATTCCCAGATTTATCATTGCTCATGATGAGCTCAGCTCGTCATCAGCACAGCTCCACTGTGCCTCATGACGAGCTGAGCTCGTCATGAGCATGGAAGGGTTTAAAAATTGTGGTTTTGTTTATAACCCTTTACAAAGTTGATTTAATGAGGGTACTCAATGATAATATTATTAAAACTCCCCATATACAAAGTCTTGCTGAAAAATATAATCAAATCGATTATCCCCTCTTTTTTAAAAGTGGATCTCCAATAAGCCGCTTTTGCCAAAATTGATTTTTGTTCCATTGTTTGTATCAAAAATATAAGTTGACACCAAAAATACAAGTTGAAATCAATATTCTACTCAAGTGGGCAAGTACATATACAGCAATGTCAAGATCTAACCTCCCAAAACCTTGTTGGGCAAATTGTGACATGCACAAGTACAAAAAGAGGAAACAAAAGGAAAGTATATAGAGATATATATATAGATATATTACCTACTGGCAGTCACCAGTAGGTAGTTATAGTTAGAACCGACTTTCCATGTGAAAAGTTTGGGGGTGATCAGTGCAGTGGTGACCGGGAAATAGTGGCACGAAAAAAGGGTGTGTTTGTAATGTTAATTCCCATAGGAACGCGTTGTCGAACCTACATCCTGAACCACTGAAGGGAAGTACACCAAATGTGGCAGAAAGGTAGATACTGTTACACAGATTGTGCTTTTTGTTAGTTGATACAAATCCGTCCAGTAGTTCTTGAAAAATTCAGCCCAAAAATTATAGAAATATCTCTGGCCACTGATATTACGCAATGGTTTTGCGATTAATCGCTGATGCACGTGCCACCAGGAATGCTCTGATTGGCTGTACGCAACCTGAACATAAAGTTGCGGCTGCCATTTTATCATCCGGGAACGGTTCCGGGGATGAAACTTTGTGTGAAAGCCTACATAAGGGGTTAGGGGGGAAATACTCTGCCCCCATGTCTGAGAAATGGGTGTGATAGTGACACAAGTTATGTGTGAAATTTGCAACAATGCAGTGATCTCCAGTTCAGCTCCCCATGTACTGTTGCCGGGACATCGCAAATATTGCGTCGTCATTACAAATATTGGTGAAAATATATTTAACAAATATATTTGAACACACTCGCTGATCACTGTCACACACCCACATATGTACTCACAAACTCACTCAGACACTTATACACCCTTTCAAATACCCACTCACACACTTATACATTCAGTCGTATACCCATTCAGGTACTCATACACCCACTTATAGACTCACTTGGAGAGTAATGCACCTATGTACAGGCCCACTCAGAGACTCACTCACCTAATTAGAGACCCGAATATTGACTCATCCATAGTCTCACACCCACCTAGAGAATATTACACCCACTCACATACCCACCTGGGCTCTCATTCACCCACTCACAGATCCACTCAAATTCTCATGCACCCATTTAAGACTCACTCTGAGAATCACGCACCCATGTACAGACCCACTCAGAGACTCATGCACCCACTTACACACTAACCTATGTACTCATGGACCCACTGAGATACTCATACACCCACTCACAGATACACTCAAACACTCATACACCTATTCACAAACCCATAGAGTCACTCACACACTAATTCACAGACCCTCTCAGACACTTATGGACTCAGTCACTCACTCACTCATACACTCTGAAACTCACACAACCACTCACAAACTCACTCAGATATACATGCACCCACTCACTCAATCAGTCAAGGCTTATGCACCCACTCACAGAGTCGCCCAGATACTCACCCTCCCAGTCACAGACCCACTCAGACACTCATGCATGCACCCATTCACTCACCTACTCAGACAGTTATGCTCTCACTCACAGACTCATTGAGACACTCATACACCCACTCACAAATCCACTCAGGCACTTATGCATTCACTCATGGACCCACTCAGACACCCACCCACCCATACAGTCACTTACACAGCAACTCATGGACCCATTCAGAGACTTATGCACCCAGTGAGTTATACACTCATAGACTCATGTACCCACTCACAGTTGCACTGTCAGAACTAAGCCTTGGCAGTAAATTCTGTTATGGAGTTTGGGTAATTTTGCATTCCGCGGAGAACGCAGAATTGCCAAAAATTCCACGTCCGCTGCTTTGTGGATTTTTTTGCTTGTTTGCACTTTCAAAATGCATGTTCACAAGAAATTACACCCCAGAGCACGTGAACTGCGTTTGCAAACAGGAAAAAAGTATTGCGAATGGGCAGAACAAGCAATTATACGTGTTTGCAAAATTTCTGCCTGGTAGAGGAGATTTCTTACCATTTCGCTGAGCTTTGTGTATCGCGACTACGCAAATTCCGCTCACTACTAGTCAAACCACTCAGACACTCATGCTGCCAGTCATAGACCCACTGAGAGACTCATGCACTTGCTCACATACCCAGTCAGACACTCATGCACCCACTCAGACACCCACTTAGAGAGTCATGTATCCACTCACAGATCCAGTCGGACAGTCATATACTTACTTGCAAATGCCCATATGCACTCATGTACCTACTCACAGATTGAGTGAGAGACTCACCCAACCAATCACAGACCCATTATGACACTGATGCACCCACTCATGAATGTACTGAGGCAGTCGTGCATTTTGTTACAGAAGTATTTTAAAGACTGATGCACTGTCTGACAGATCCCCTCAATTACTTATAAGGTGAATGAGAGACTTAGTGATGCAGCGATGCATGCAGTCATAGAATGTGTCTACATATGTTTTGCACTTTAGGCTGACTTTTTACCAGAACAAAACCAGAGAAATTGAACAGTTAATGTTAGCAGAGCTAACTATAACTTGCGTCCCTGCAATGCACTGCTTATCACCTCACATATTACATCTCTCATGACATGGTCAGTGGCATCACTGATGACATATCAAATGACATCACTGACTACATCACTGATGACATCATCCACAGAATCTTTGACGCACCCACTCACACCCCATTATAACCTTTCATACACCCACTCCAACTTTCACACTACCATTCTCAAAACCATTGACACACCTATACCAGTATTTACGCACTCACTCACTGATTTAGAGGTCTACACACATCCACTCAGTTACCTGCACAGCCACTCATACACCAACTCAATCACCAATACAGCCACTGATATATCCACTCATACAGCCATACAGCTACTCACACACTGTCAGTAACTCATAGAGCTACTCACCACCTACTTACTCCCCTATAGAGTCATTCAGACAGCCATTTACTCACCTGTACAGTTATAAACACACCCACTCACGTATTCATGCAGATACTAACACATAATCACTCACCCATACAACCCCTCATACACACACTCACTAACCCATACAGCCACTATCACAATCCCTCACTCATAGATACAGTCCCTCATACACGAATGCTTACCTATACTGCCTTTCACATATCCAATTAGCACCCATGTACCACTAACACCTCCATTCGCTCACTGACACAGCCATATACACAATAAGTCACTTATATAGCCATCACGAGGAACACCTGATTAAATATTAACCAAAGTCCCGCTCTTGTGGGCGTGTAGCGCATTGCCTCTTGGTCTTTGTGGTTCCTCCGTGCAATCTTTCCCCGGTTGGCGCTGTTGTACTCCTTGTTTAGATGCTCTAATACTCCAGTGGGTTGGCACTAAGTTGAAACTCCAGATGTCCTGCTCTTCAAAAGTTCCACAACATGGGACTCCCCCCTCTCACCGCGTCTTGTAGTTACGAGATGCTACAGATCTGCATAGAACACAATAGGCACAACCTGACTCTCCCTAATCGTTACTTACCTTCTGAGAGTGCGGCTCAAGTAGGGGTAACTTTTTCCTTTTATTAATGCGCCATCCCGTCATGAGCTGACACCGCCTCTGATGGTGCGGATCCGTTGCTGGTGACTTTTTAGCTCGATACGGAGCAGGAGATGATTGTTGGCACTGGGGGGGACTGCTGGGATGTGAACCGGAAAGTTTTTAATCTATTACTGCAATCTGCCAGCAGACCACTGGGGAAATAATGTGAATGGACTTCCAGTCCCATAATGCTTACTGATGTGCTCACCTGAGCGTGTTTGTGTTTCACATTACAGGGAAGAATCTGGAACTTCAAATTGCTGGTGGGTATTTGCAGTTCACCTTTGATGAAGAGCGCATGCTCGACACACGTCAGGACTGTTTAGGATGCGATGGGCACAACCTGACTCTCCCTAATCGTTACTTACCTTCTGAGAGTATATATATATATATATATATATATATATATATATATATATATATATATATATATATATATATATATATATATATATATATATATATATATATATATATATCACAGCAGCAAGTTTCTTTTTACAAAGACACCGCACTCCTCTCGAAGTATAATTTCAAGATTATTTGATCTGTTTCTTCTTCTTGGTGGAAGAAGAAACAGGTCAAATAAACTTGAAATTATACTTCGAAAGGAGTGCGGTGTCTTTGTAAAAAGAAACTTGCTGCTGTGAAATATTGCTAAGCTGTCCTGACCTCGCCACCGGCACCAGCTCTGAGATGCTCCCCCCGTAAAAGGACATTTTGCTGATGATATATATATATATATATATATATATATATATATATATATATATATATATATATATATATATATATATACACACACACACACACACATATATATATGTATGTGTTTACAGATATATATATTTTTATATGGTATTACTTATCAGTGAGATATATTTATTTTAACATTATATTAAAGGTTTATATTAAAATATTTACTCCTTTAAACTATGTATATATATTAGGAATCCATATTTTTGCATGTTTTTAAAGATATTAGTATGGGAGAAAGATGTTAGGTATTTTTTACCTTGCCATTATAAAAATAGGGAAACAACATCTTTGTAAAGGATATTTTTGACACGATATTTGTGTCACACAATGTTGTTGATTTTATGTTGTGTCACGGATCCCATTGTGGTATTGCTACCAGGGGATGAGCTCAGTATAATGTATCACGGCCTTTATTCAATACCACGGAGATGCATGTTGAGTACTCATTCTTTTCTGGGAGTACCTACAAATATGTATTTACTCTACCGTTTGTAGTAAAATAATGGCATGATCTAGTCTGGTTTTCAGAATACCTGCAACAAATATGCATGAAGACTGTGTACAAATAATACATTTCAAAGGAGATTATTTGCTTATTTTTGTGTCATTCAGAAAATGTAACTGGGTTGTAGCATTTAGTGGGTGATCAGGGCGAGCCCGCTAAGGTTTAAAAACCATCTTCTTTGGAAAGCTGGACCACCTTTGACTACCGACCCTCCACTTAAGACAAACGAGCGATGGGTAAGCACTGTAACTCAAGCCCATCGGTACAGAGTTGGCTAAAAGAAAACATGTTCAACAGGAATGTCGTGCGTCACAAGCCATGCCTATGATTCAGAATAATTAGGACTTATTTATAGCGCCGTCTGTAAATGCTTTACATGTTGCTGTTCACAGCACTTGGCCTAAAATAGATTTTCGATAAATAATAGGAAATTAATCAACTGCGGGCACGATTTGACCTCCTACTTACGCCGCCCCTTGATGCAAAGCTAGGTGGGACCTTTGTGTGTGAATGATGAAATGCCCAGTAGCTCTGTTGATGCAAGAACAACATGTGCAAGCTGATAAGGACCTCCTTACCAGTGTACTCTGCCCTGCGCCCTGCCTACTCCTGCCATTCAAGCCCTACCTGCAATCCAACCTAACTCTGGCCTTGTCAATAACATTGTTCTTTTTTTAGTTTCTTCGGTCCCTGCCCTTTTGTATACATTAAGGCCTCAGTAAAAGTGCTGAGGTAATCCAGATTCCTTTTTTTTTCTAATCAGAAAGGGGGAGTTGGAAAGCTGATCCATCCAGTTTCCTAAGTAAATACGCTAATCAAATGGGGAGGATCACTTGTCCTGCACAACCTTCGCACTACATAAGAGTCTATCAGACCCGAACCCAGATATAATAAAATTTCCCTCGATCTGGTTCTCCGGGCCTTTTAAGACCCCTTCCTCACTGGCTCACTACTGTTTCAACCTTGGGTAAGAACCTCCTGGTGGAGGCTGCATAACCTGATCGACCTGATGATTATGCACACACGTGATTAGACAGCTGAAAATCAAGATATAGCGCTAAGTTACCACCACCCCCATCACATGCATGAGGGTCTTTTAATTGGGACACCCCACGTTCCTCCTGCATACCGAAGGTTGTGCAGGACAAGTGATCCTCCCCATTTGATTAGCGTAATCCAGATTCCACCATTACTGCTGGATCCAAATGAAAAGATGTGTGGTCATTTGCATGACCTAGGATTTGCTGGTGGCATAAGAAGGGTTCTTGTCCCTTATGCAGTAGGGTCTGCATGTATTGATTATCTATGTCACCAAACTTGGCAAACATTTAGGGACAGGGCAACGTAACACTTCCTCTTCTCATAGTCGCTTCACTTTGTACATGCCACCTGCTCAGGATGGGTAGCATTCGGATAGAGGATGAGATATACATTCCTTTAATTCCCATAATTGATAAGTAGGGTGCTTGGGGTAATCTTAGAACATTGGGGGCTCTAAGAGCCAGATGCACTCACCACAAGGGAGAACATCAAGAGATCTCTGTTGCATCCTACCATGGAAGAAGGTTTGACTTACAGAACACAGTCTAGGTCACTGCTGCACGAGAAACATGCATTATTTTGTTTACGCTTTTGTAACTTGTCTTCTGTTTCTTGTTGACAAGAGTAATTAGAGAACTGATGAGTAGCCTGATCCATACCAGTCTCATGCCCAGGGCCTGGAGTGATTAAAGCTTGCTTTCAGAATCCTGCCAGAGAGCATTGTTGCTGACACTAACTAGCCCACATTGTTAGGTTTTCCAGATGAAATCAATGTGCAGAGGTCTGATGCTTGAGACACATGGGACTGGATCATAACAGACCAGAGTCTGAGGAGTTTGAATTTTCAAACTATTCTTTTGCTGCGATTAGATCATTTAATCCCTGGTGTAAATAATAAGTGAAACAATCAGTGTACACATATTTGAATCTGGTATTGGGTGGCTTTTCCGCCTACATTAGAAAACAATGTGAAGTGATAAGTTTTTGTGACTTTTGTGCCTGTATTAGTCCTTTGTTTTGAACTTTTTGTGCAAACTGTTGCCACCAAAAAAAGAATACTGAGGATAACTTCATCTGCAAGGGCGCGTTTTGCTCAGCTTGTGAGAGGGACCAAACATCTATCACTTTTGATCTAAATGACCCATTAGAAAGCCTATGCATCTGCCAGGAAGACTTCCATTTTTAATGGAAACATTGTTCATTGAATTTTGGGGCAAGTGTCTACATTTCTTTTATTGTAGTATTACCTTTGTCCATTAACATACCTGTACTTGAATCTGCCTAGTATTACTATTTCTTCTATCATGATTTTGCCTACTAACCACAAACTTCTGAACTGCCAGGCGCTTATGGACTTCTGCTGATTCGTCATTATGAAGTTTTTGTTTTCCTTTCCAAGATGGACTAAGCCAATCTTGGAGTGGTAAATAAAAAAAAATTAAAGTGCACAAAAGTGCATTTTCAAAAAAGAGACATCAGGCTGGGGGTGGGAGGGGGGTCTTAAGTTTAAAACAAGGAAGAAACATGTAATAAGCTCAACCAAAAAATAGGATAGGGTGGGGGATAAGCATGGGCGGAAAATCCGTTACGCTCGCGGATTTTGCGGATATTCGGTAAATTCGCAATCCGCGAGATTCGCGAATTTCCCGCAAAATCCGCAAATTCGCACGCAGCGGATTTTTTTTCTTTGCGGTGTAAGTTCGCAATTGCGAACATGTAGGTGCGGCGGGCAGCAACAATCTCGCACTCGCGAAATTACAAAAATTGCAATTCTGCACAAGAAATCTACTAGCAAGCAGCATAGACCTTCTGAAAATGATTATTTTTATCAGAATAACTCCTCAGGTTGACATTTGCCTGCACTTTTTTAGATTTGAGGCCTTTTGATTTTCTTTGGATAACTTTTGGATTAGAAATCAACTTTCTCATATAAGCTTGGTGGGGCATTAAAGTTGCTGTAATGCTGCTCTGCAGAAAAACGAGTTTTGCAAAAGTGAAAGCAGGTTCAAAAGTTCAAACTCATCATTAGTAACCGTTCCCTGTAGTGCTTCCTGACAAGGGCCCCTCCAGAGTTCAGTTGCTAGTTGCAACAATTGTATGACCCTGCTCTGACCCTCACAGCAGGCTCATAGAATAGCTACAAGTAGGCCACAAAGGTCCTGGAAAAAAAATTGCACTGCAACAGAAAGCAAATTACAGATAAGGAAGCAGGTGCCAGACTGGAATTTTAAAACAGTGACACATTAATAAATCAACCCCAAATTAATTCATGTCAGTTGAAGCAGGCAAGTGTGCTTGCTTTTTCCCCCCATATTCTACAGTGATGATGAACCAGAGGGTGGCATAAGGCATTGATGTACCAGAGGGTGGCATGGGTAAAACAGATGGTGGCAGGGGTGAAACAGAGGGTGCTGGGAACCTATAATGATGAACCAGACGTAGAAACAACATAATCGTGACCGTTGCGAGCCGACATGTAAGTTCGCGATTGCGAACTGTTACAAAACCCTCGCGAACTGTCAGAAATCCTTGCGAACTGGCAGAAATCCTTGCGAACACACAAAAAAAAATCCGCAAATTCGCGAGAATTCGCGGATTTTGCGGATTGCGAGTTCGCAAATTCGCAAAATTCGCGAACGCCAGATTCGCAAAATTCGCCCATGCTTAGTGGGGGATTAGCAGTTTACGGGCTTCAATCTTGGGGGGTGAGGTGGTGGGAATGCTAAAGGGAAAGCAGACCCTTGGAGAGAGAGTAAGAAAACACATGCAATCCCATGTAGTGCTATAGGCAAAAGAAAAAAAATCCCCTTAATTCGAGCAGAGGAAGAATCCAAGTCATCCAATCGAAAGTATGGCAAAGAAGCTATGCTCAAGGGGAAGAACAAACTCAAGAAGAGGAAGAAAACCCATTGAAGTAGAAGCATTAGGGTAATAAGAAAACCAACCAGTGGGCAGCAGCAACTGACCCAAAGCCCACTTAAAGTATTGGTATGCTCTACAATAAGTCATAGACAAGACCTAAAAATACTACTGTGTGGTTTCAAACACCAGGCTTTTCACAAGCTCCTTATGAGCACTTCAGCAGAACTGAGGGGCAGATTTACAATTACTGGTGCATCCCTGCATATCAGCAGGGATGCGCCAGTTATTGTGCGTCACGGCAGACACCTCTTGCGCCACCATGGATGTGCCGCATTTACAATGCGGCGCACCATGGGGCAAGAGTAGACAGATGTGTGACGCATCTGCTGCAGTAAAGGTGGCGCATTGCTGGAGTTGCGTCGCAAGCGTGACGCAGCTCTAGCAAGGCTCGGGGTGCCCCTATGCCTAACATGCTGCGTCAATCCTTACACTTGCTTCAAGCAGGTGCGGGGTTTTGACGCAGGATGGCCTTAAAAGTGACTGAGTGAAATCTTGTAGATTTCACTCAGCCACTTTTAGGAGGCGTTCCTGCACCGGAACGCCCCACCCTGCGCCTTAACGCCCACATGTGGCGCAGGGCTTTACAACGTGATGCATCTCCCAGATGCGTCACATTGTAAATACCTCGCAGCATGGCGCTGGCTTTGCTCCGCCGCTGTGTCACAAAGGTGACACAATGGCGGCGCTAATGTGGGGTACGGGGCTTGTAAATCTGCCCCTGAATGATTGCCTTCGCAGACTCAAATTCTGCTAGTTGTTTCTTTAGAATACATTCAAATGGTAAAGCCATATTTTCTAAGGCTTAGACTTCAAAGGTTATTATGGTGGTTAAAAATTTGAAAATTATAGTTTTTAAAAATATTTTTTCAAGTTATGAAAATTGTGTAACTTCCTGTAGTTTAAAAAAATGAGCTCTAACATCAGTTACCTTTATGGGAAGAAAACTCTGTTCACGTGCCAATGAGCTACAGTGATATGAAGATCTTTGTCAAAGATCATAGAACTTTCCATAAAATAGACATTGGGATTTCAGCACACGTTTTCTAGTCAAGTAATCTGTAATTCAGCCACAGGTGACACCTCTTACCTTTTGTTGCTTTACAGTGAAGAACAATAATTTGTGAATTGTTGTGTTTTGAAATCTAAGCTAGTTGACTGTGTTCAATGTTTTCAATAAAACTGATGTGCAAAATGTACCAATGGAATCCTAAATCTACTTGGCACTAAATTAAAAAAAATATTGGTACACCAACTGTAATTTAAACACAAAAGATGATCTGTAAGATAGTACAAAACCTTTCTCATATCTACATAATTTAAATAATGCATATATGTGGATCTCCATAATGTAAAGTTCTTTGTAAGGAATCGGATCACTACATTTACATTTTAATGTAATTAGTTTAGAATGCAAAACTGGAGGCTCACACCTTATTAAAGGCATTATAATAAATAAACAACTGCAATATAAAATGAAATCACACACCAATATTCTAAACTTCAACTCTGCCCTAATCAAGATTCAAGCTTGGTTCTACTCCAATCACCTTAAACTCAACCCCAGCAAGACTGAAATCATCCTCTTCACTTCTAAAAACAATCCTCTCCCCATTCAGTCTTGAATCACTGACCTAAATGCCCTCAACTGCTCTCTATCCCTCGCTGAATCAGTTAAATCTCTTGGCATCACCATCAACAAAGAGCTAACGCTCAATTTCCATATAAAAAACTCAGCTAAGGGAGCACTTCTCACATTCCGGCATCTAAAAAAAATCATACTGTTTATCCCTACTGAAGATTTCAAACCGATTGTCCAATCTTTAGTCCTTTCTAAAATCGAATATAGAAATGATTTAATCGCCGGAACTCCCAAAGTTCACCTTACCCTCCTCAAATCCGTCCTCAACTTAACGGCTAGGCTCACAACGGACTGCAAACGCTTCAATCATATATCACCTGCCCTGAAGGCCCTTAAATGGATTTCTATTGAAGGACGTTCCCCCTATAAAATAGCCTGCATTTTGCATAAAGCCCTCTACCAAAAAACCCCACCTTACCTCTCCAGTAAACGCAACAAAGCGAGTTGCGCCCGCTAGCTGAGAAGCACCAACTCTCTTCTCTTCATCCCCCCTCTTTTGAAAAAACAAACCTCAAAATTCCACTCCTTCTCTGGAAAGGCCCCCAGCATCTGGAATGCCCTGCCTAAAAATCTACGAGAAAACCCCTCCTAACTCAACTTCAAAAAAGACCTCAAAACACACATGCTCTACAAATACTGGGGCTCGTAAGCACTTGCGTACTGCACTTACTACACTCACCCCCTCCCCAATGTTCTCTTTCCTCCTCTCACCTCATACCCCTCCTTCCTCCCCATTGTACCCCTTACCCTAATCCCTCTCCCCAAACCATATATGCCCGGCAAAATAAACTTACGTGAAAATCCCTCCCAACTCTACCTTTCTCCACACATCCCAACTCCCCCCTATAACCCACTCTTGCCCTAATCTTTACAACTCAATTCAACTCCAATCTCACCTTATTTCAGGCACCATACCTGCCAGCCTGAGTCTGTTAAATTAACCTAGCTGAATGAGTATAGTATAATAATGTTACGACATCCTCTTAATGTTATATCCTCTTGCTGATCTTTCCTTATCTGATCTCTCCAATATCCATTCCGTTCATTATGTTATTTTTGTGCACTGTACTTGTTTGCTTTTTATTTTTGATACATTTGTCCTGTATTCTTTTGACTATCATACCTACAATGTAAAGCGCTCTGATACCCTTGGGTGAAGCCAGCGCTATATAAAACTTCAATAAATAAATAAAATAAACATTATAAGGTCACAGATGGGGATGGCGTTTAGTAACGGATTACAGGGTGGAAATGCAACGTTAAGCTAGTTGCAGGGTACTATCCATATTTTAACATCATTATCCTGTACTTTAAATGGCTATTCGGCTAAGGATTTTGCTCTTGACTCTTTCTTTGTGGCAGCATCTCTCATTTGTTGTGGAGGATGCTGCTTGTTTTCTTTTATAAAGCTGCATGAGGTAGAATGAGATACTAAGATTGGCAGTATGGTCCCGGCCTGTCCTTAAATTGCCCTCAAAGTCAGATCTTTGGCTAGAGACAAATGAGAAGGCTTTGGTTCGCCTAACTGTAGAATGCAACCCGCCCATGCCGACACAGTCTTCACTTTTTAACAGTACTTCCACAGGAAGTACTGGTAATTCCCCACCAACTAGCATCAGAGTGCTGCCTTCCATCCATCATTTCATGCTTAAAGATGTCCCACCAACTACATCCTGAACCAATAAATGTGTTATGGCCTATGATTCTTTAAGTGCTATTCTTTGCATGGAGTATAATCATGGATTAAGTTTGGGTTCTCCATGGATTATCAGTTATGCTGTCGGGGTCATGAGTAGTGGATGCTGCATCAGATCTTTGGAAATAAAAACAGTTCATCTGTTCATTGGTGCTTTGGTGCTGCAACATCTTTTCAAAATTGACGTGGGGACATAGAGGTACTAATTTTTAACAGGGTCCCATAGTCTTGTAAAATTGGAAGATGTCAGCCTAATTCCCATTGGCCAAAAGTTCCCATTTTGGCAGATTACAAGGATATAACATAATATAAACTGAGCACACTCTGGGCCCGATTATGAGTTTGGCGGATGGGTTAGTCCATCACAAACGTGACGGATATCTTGTCAATACGTTTTTCAATGAAGTATATTACACAACACTGGGTTGTTTGGAGCTCCATTGAAGACAATTGTGTGGCAGAGGGCCAGTAATGACTAGCACAGACATTTGGATCCAGCAATCCAGTACTTAATTTGTAAAAAAAAGTAAGCGCCTGGGCCTTCGTCAGGAGGCCACTGCAGCTTGCACCCCCCATTCCATGTGCCAGCCATGCCAATGACAGTACCTGTGTGTACGTTTGAAAATACAGACTGCTTGAGGCCCCCAAGCTATGAAAATGGCTTGAACTGCAGGTATTAGTTGCTTTTATTGTATATTAAAATAATAAATAACTGCTGTACTGCTCATCTCTAAATAACACAAACAGCGCCCCATGTGGCAGCTGTCATAAGTGGCGATATTGACAATTACGTGCTAAGCACCGGACACTACTGGCTCAAATTAAGCACTGCAGCAATCCAGTACTTCTCTTTCCGATGCTACCTGTTTAATTGAGGACACCCTACCATCACTGACTTGAATATTCTAATAGCCTTTAAGCCATTCTGCCTCTGGCAGGCCACCTATAATGTAATTCAGGGCAGAAGGTTGTGGTGAGAAGGGAGATGTTTCTCTTAAGAAATATGATAGTGTTATTGACCCTCTGAGGTGGAACAGGTTACTAGTCCACTATTTTTAGAATTCATGTTTGAGTTTCTGTGTAGAAACTATCCAAGTGGACGCCTGAATGATTTACAAACACGTGAAGCAGCAATCTTACACTCTGAAGGATACCAGAAAAGTTCACGACAATATAATAAGCATATTTACAATAAACCTGTGCATTACAAGATGAAACATTAGTAAAGATAGACATTTCTCAAATATACAGTCACAATGAAATATTTCAAAATTAGAAGATTCTTAAGGGGAACTGATTTGAGTCAGGGGTAACTGAGGTATCTACTTTGAGGAAGGACAATGTCAGTAAGCCCTAACCTCGTTGTCTGGATCCAGAGGAGCAATGTATTATTCTGTCTTTCTCCACCTTCACCAGTCGTCACTTACACAAGAATATGAGACCCACTGGAAGAAATGAGAACAGGGGCATGGGATAAGAAACATTACAAAGACACTGGACTCCATCACTCTGACTTGTCACTTCTGTTTGGCACTGATGTCTGGAAGGTATGGGAGGTATATAAAGGCAATAGCAGCTATTTTAGTAACCTCCCAATGAATTCCTACATCTAAACGCAGAGTAATCAATTCTCTGTCCTTTGATGTGGCATGTGTTAGTCCTGAAGCTAAACTCACAAGAGATGTGTATCTTGAATCTACAAAGCAAGCACAAGGAGATGATGGACAGAGTACTGAATCTTTTTAGACAGACACCCCCAGTCACAGATCTGGGTTGAATCCCTCACCCTTCTTTACCTCACTTCCCCACCCCAGTTCAGACACAGCTATATGCAAATCAGTCTAGACCCTGTTCCTCATGCGAACAGTCCAACCCGAACTGCAAGGCCAGGTCCAGACGTGGGTCCCCTGCTCACTTTGCCACTGGATTCAAGCTAGCCTGGGTGATGAGGGGTGAAACCCCAAAACTGGTTCCAGGATGCTTGTTTCCAGTCCAGGGAAGGCCTGGCTTGGCAGTTCGAGCTGGACTGTTCCCATTAGGGGCAGGGTCACGACTGATTTGCATATGGCTGGATCTGAACTGGGGTGGCAAAGTGAGCTAAGGAATGATGATGGATTAAACCCAGAGGGTGAGTGTCTGAAAAGTGTCAGCACTCCGTCCATCATCTCCTTGTGTTTGCATTATCTTGAATATACATTCATCGACAGCTCTCTCTATAAGCAAAATAAATAATAGATCCTGGTGGCACCAACAATGTACCACAATTGCCTAGCAGGGATGCTGTGAAACACAAGATAATGTATTAAACCTTCATCAAAGATAGTGTAATTATGATTTGTTGGTGGGAACAATATTTATGATTCTGAGGCTACTTCCCAAGCCGCCACACCAAGAGAGACATGTGACCATGAGTGGTGCATTGAACTTGGAAGCTAGTGCACTGTTTTTGGAGAAAAAGAGGGAAGGAATTGCAAGAGAGAGATAACCTGACGATTCCTTCCTGAGAAAATAATTGTGTCTTAAGTAGATACATCTCGTGGGGGAAAGTACACTGAGCATACACAGTCCCTAAGTGATACATTCAGCCTATGTAAAGGGCAGACAAGATGTAATAGTAAAGGTAAATGTAATGGCCCCAGCCTGGGACTTACCAAGTCTTACCAGAGGAATTCTGGTATGGGTTTGGAATTCCTCCCATAACTTGAAGACCCTGGAGACTGGAGGAGATGGCCCTATGATGCTGAAGTTCATTGAGACGAGAGCGTCTCAGAAGTGGAGTGCCCCAGAACAGGAGGGTGTCAAAGGAGGACAGAGGTAATTTCAGAAGGCCATGTAGGATATCCAGGTCCAATCAGCACAAAGCCCACAATGGAAACTAAAGAAAGGGAGGAAATGGAAGGAATGGGGGAAACAGTGCCACTGCAGGAAAGGGAGAATGGTGGTCATCTACCATTGAGGAGCTATATTACCTAGAAGATGTGAGAAAACCGGCAACCTCCACTTCCTCTTCTTAAGTTCCACTGGAAGTACACGCCTTCCCAAGGGGCCTTAATAGAATTGGTCCTGTTGTTAATCTGACCTGGACCTCTTGCCTAATCCTTCTGTGATCCAACCGACCGCCCTCCAGATCCTCCATTCCATTTGTTTCCTTTACTGTTTTTTCTTGATGTGTCATAAATCCTAGGAGATTATTTGATTGTTCTCAATTGTCTATTCTTGACAGGTGGCTTCTGCTGTCTGCAAAATATGTGAGTTCATAGCCTGCTGGGAAATGTAGTGCCTCATTGAGACACCTTTGTGTAGTGTGTTTTCACAAAAGCAAATCCTCACATCAAACTGTGCACCCTGCTCTTGGAAGACAAATAAGGAATTACATCTAATTTTAAGCCATTCTGCCTCTGGCAGGCCACCTATAATGTAATTCAGGGCAGAAGGTTGTGGTGAGAAGGGAGATGTTTCTCTTAAGAAATATGATAGTGTTATTGACCCTCTGAGGTGGAACAGGTTACTAGTCCACTATTTTTAGAATTCATGTTTGAGTTTCTGTGTAGAAACTATCCAAGTGGACGCCTGAATGATTTACAAACACGTGAAGCAGCAATCTTACACTCTGAAGGATACCAGAAAAGTTCACGACAATATAATAAGCATATTTACAATAAACCTGTGCATTACAAGATGAAACATTAGTAAAGATAGACATTTCTCAAATATACAGTCACAATGAAATATTTCAAAATTAGAAGATTCTTAAGGGGAACTGATTTGAGTCAGGGGTAACTGAGGTATCTACTTTGAGGAAGGACAATGTCAGTAAGCCCTAACCTCGAAGATGTGAGAAAACCGGCAACCTCCACTTCCATTTGTTTCCTTTACTGTTTTTTCTTGATGTGTCATAAATCCTAGGAGATTATTTGATTGTTCTCAATTGTCTATTCTTGACAGTTGGCTTCTGCTGTCTGCAAAATATGTGAGTTCATAGCCTGCTGGGAAATGTAGTGCCTCATTGAGACACCTTTGTGTAGTGTGTTTTCACAAAAGCAAATCCTCACATCAAACTGTGCACCCTGCTCTTGGAAGACAAATAAGGAATTACATCTAATTTTAAGGTAAATCTCATTCTGCACCTTTCAACCAGAACTAGAGAAGGACTGGGAAGGTGCAGCCGTTTTATTGCATCGTATTGTGCCAATGAGGATCATTAGTGCAGCAAAGAGGTCTGCAGCTTCCTGATAAGATAGGTGTTTGCAGCAGGTAGCAATCGGTATTCAGCTTCGGTGCTGATAGAGCGCTTACAGCACTCTAAATTGTATGGGTGCACTTTACTCATGGTTTAAACGGACTCACATGTATTTTTATCGCAGTGTTTCATGATTATTAAGATGCATTTATTCAAGTTATATTAGCATTGAAATGTAGTGTGCACATTTAAGTAGGCCTTTGTATGTGTTAAAGAAACGTATAATTCCTGTATGTGTAATGATCAGGATGAAATTATACTTGTGCAATGTAAATTGTATTTAGTTTAAGTTGCCTGAATTGCAGGCCCAAACTGTAGGTCGTTTTGAGTTTCGTTTCTCCTTGGTTGCTCAAGAATTATAATTAAGGCTCCCGGTTTTCCGTTTAAACGGATTTTTACATATAAATACAGACGGAAACCTTTTTGGTTTTGTCTGAATTTATATATAGAAACGGGAAAATACTTACAAAATAATCCTGCCGCCTCTGTGCTCCACTATGAAATCCGATGCAGAGGTGGACAGGGGCTGCCAAAAGAGATCGGAAACTGCTGAATAAGTGCAGCTGAGAGCGCCGCGTCTGCAGAGACCCTCCAGCACCCCTCACAGCGGGGTTTTAATTGTTTGAGCAGTGCAAGCAGCAATGTCTATTAAGAGGTGTGAAAACACCTCAGGACATCGGCTGCAGGCCCAGCAACATTTTGTTTTGTTTTAGGAGGAAGAAGGAGGTTATGTGGCAGGGGGGGTCCGTGGTAGGGTGGAGAGATGCACTTGAACAGCGGCGTTCAGAACAGAGGGCTAACTTTCTGTGCCAAGAGCTAGGTCCACATCGGGTGTAAAAATATATGTAAAATAAAGCAGTCTTTAAAAAAAAATTATTTAGCGGCCCAATGCATTCTGAAAAAACACCCGAGCTAAGTGTGTACTAAGAAATCCAGGCATGGCTCAGATGACTCTGCGACCTCGACTTCTCCCCTTCCCCTGCCAGAATCAATGTGTAAACCCTTTGAACCCCCAGAGAAGTAGTAGCATTTTTACAGAGTGAAATATCATTAAACGATGTGAACACGTCCATTGTGTCGAAGCCAATCACCTGAGCGGAGATGCAACACAGCCGCGGCTGATGGCAGCAGAAACCGATGAGTGATGAGGCGTGCAGGTAGGGAGCAAGCAAACTAGTGAAAAGCCTGGACTGAGACACAAAAGCCTCCATCGCCAGACGCAAACATTAACAGATTGTGGAACGACTCATTCATGACACAGATGAAAACACGATCTGATCTGTGAAAGGGAAACTCGGGGTCAGAGAACCATGGAAGTGACGTCACTTACAAAGCAAAAGCTCCACGGGCCCTGGTGAAAGCGAAGCAAATTGGTCCCTCCCATCCACTGGCAGAACAGTAAAATACAGAGCCAGAATGGGGTGTATCTTGCTCCCATCTGCCCTGGCGCTACTGCACCTGCTGCACCCTGTGTATCAATGCGACACTCTGAGAAGAGCAGACGTCACGGCGGGGCAGTGATTGGCATTGGGGTGTGGGGGCATACCTATCAATCCGCACGGTGCCGCTGTGTGACCCACGATATCGGCTCCCATCACACGGTCACCCGGTGAGGAGCCGACATCACACTGTAGAAGGAAAAACGAGTTGAAACCACTGGGAATAGTGGATTTACAGCTCGTTTCCGGAGGCTTTAAACTGCTGATGTCCATTAAGGGGAAAACACCACAGGACATCGGCACCAACCTCTGTACGTTTTTAGGTTTAGGCGAAATCTTTTGAGAAGCAGTATGTGGCTTTGTCCCGCCTCTCTCTTCCAATGGCTAGCTCCATAAATGGAGGCTAGCCATTGGAAGAGAGATATGTCCGTCATTGTCCGAGGCGATTCGTGGGCGTTCCGTAAATTTTTTCCCTCTCCGCCCCTTTTAAAACGTCATGTGGCGGTGGGCGGTGGTTTATTTATTTATTTTTTTTTTATGTTTGTTTTGGTCATTTCTCCGAAGATGGCAGCCGGGCAGTAGTTTACTTGAGAAGCTCCGCAGTGCCGTCTTGTTAATTCTGGTACACAAATGACCTAGAATTAGCTTGTTTTTTTAGTATACAATAGGTGTTGGCAAAGGCGTTATCTAATTAGAATGTGCATTCTGAAATTCTATGCTGTACTTTACTTAGTCATTACATTAAATGCGCTTGCTCTACGTGTGTAAAAGAACTCTGCCTTGTATAAATCAAAAATGCCTGATGTGTGCGAGTACTCTAGCTTGTGTGCGAGGGGCGTGGGTGTTAGTCAGGACTCGGAGGGGGGGTACTCCTGGAACTGTAAACTACGTTTTAAAGCGCACGGATATCTTGGGAGTTCTTCCGAGGTGTCGAACAGCCCGGGGATTGCGATAGAATGAACTCGAAACAGCGCCGCAAGATGTTGTGGCCTTGAGCCCTGACCTGGAAACAGTGGCTCCCCATGTAGCGCTGTTATCCGCACTTCCTTAGTGTAACACTTGGACTTACAGTAACAGGCTTGGCTCAATATTTGTAATGATACACTTGAACTGATGTTTCAGTGTTCTCGTTGTTGCCATGCATGATGACATGTACATGTTCTTTATTCTCTTGCATGCGCACCTCAAACGTGCTTATCTACTTTACAGTATTCATTAGCTGAGAGCCCTCTCATCTGGCTTGAAGCGCTCTTACTCCAGGTGCACATCCCCTGTTTCTAGGCACTCGCACTTCCCTGCGGTTGGTTTTAGGGCCCTCCTGTGCCCGCTGCAGTTGAAGCGGTGTGTGTGGGACTGCTGGAGGCTGCCAGCAGTTTCTTTCTAGTGCGGAATGTGGGCGGGTTGCTGCCGCAGCCCACAGTGACCTTACTGCCGCGGTGACTGAGTTTGGCTTGGATCTTGGCCTCGGAGTTTGCCTGTCTGTCCTTCTCGTCTTTTTGTGAGCCGATTCGAGTCTGAATGTGGGGTTCCGCCAGACCGCAATAGCGCTGGTGACTGACAGACACCGATAGCGTGAAAGCTTGTGTGTGTAGTGTGTGCGACTCCCACCCCCGTGTTACCTCCCCCTCCCGACTTGCCTTCTTGACTGTCGCACAATCTTCAGTTGTCAGCTCCGTGAAGATGTATGTACCTTCCTTTAGAGGAGAAACTACCCAGTTCTGTCTGCCCGCAAATCTAATTCTCAGCCCAACCAGTGTTTACCAGGTGATCACGTTTAAACATCTCTGCACCTCCTGGCTCTCTTTGCTGTCCGTGTCATCTGTATAACCTCCTCTTTTTATTTATATTTATGACTGTTTATTCAACAAGGAGTTAGCTGTCTTGCACACTTAATTGACATTCTTTGGTTGTTTTTTTTTGCAGTCACACTGTGCCCCTTGGTCTGGCCTCTTACTGAAGGCAGGGAGATATGCCTGAACGAGTGCCTTGTGGAGGCCACCTCTCCAGGGAGCAAAGCACAGAGTTGTCAGAGGTGACAAAGGAAGGCTGGGGATTTACGTGGTTTATTTAGCTAGACATTGCATCTAAAATATACATATATTATGTTAATATATATATTTATATTTTCAGTGTAATTGGGCCTTGATGTGGGGTTCGCGAGTGGCTAGTTAACCATGGCATACCTCCACGGTGACCCTCTTCTGCTGGGATCAAGCAAAGAATCCCCCCCCCCCCCGAATATGTGAATTAGTGGTTGGTATGCCATGGAGTATTTCTAATTGGAGTGGAGCAGATGGGACTTACAAAGTGGTCCAGCAAAGGAGACAAGGCAGGTGACAGTCAAACCCGAGATACTATTGGCAGTTTACTGCACTAGCCAATGAGCCTGTGGCTCGAAAGGAATTAATACATGTGAAATATGGACTGTTTTTATTTCATGTAGTATGCTGCGCCCTCCATTGTCGCGCAGTGACACTCCACACAAGCCCCACCACAGAATGTAACCAGAACTTCGTTTCTGGAAAAAAAAAGTTAAACCTGGCTAGATCACTGTTTGAGAGAGCCCTTCCACCAGAAAATTAGAGTGCAACAGTCACCGTCAAAGAAAGGTGGTGGCTTGGTGTTGTGTGTGTGTGTGTCTGGCTCTGTGTGTGTGTGGCTGTGTGTGTGGCTCTGTGTGTGTGTGTGGCTCTGTGTGTGTGTGGCTTTGTGTGTGTGTGTGGCTGTGTGTGTGTGGCTGTGTTTGTGGCTGTGTGTGTGTGTGGGGGGCTCTGTGTGTGTGTGACTGTGTGTGGCTGGCTGTGTGTGTGTGTGGCTGAGTGTGTGTTTTTGAAACATAAATAAAACACGTTCTTATTTGCAATGTCAATAGCTCAAATTCGCGTAAATTCGCGACCTATTGCATTGAAAAGGCAATAGGTATCGCATTTGCGAGAGATTAAGCTATTGGCATTGTAAATGACAATGCCATTTATTTATCTTTTTTCAAATAAAAATGTTGTCATTTACAATGCCAATAGCTCTAACTTTTGCAAAGGCGAGACCGTTGCATTGTAAATGCTTGTTCTGTTTTAGGAGGAGGGGGCTTGGCCGAGGTTGGGTTCAAAAGTGCCTCCTAGGTACTTCCCGGCATGAGGCCCCGCCCCCCTCCTCACACTGAGGTTGTTCTTCAAGTTGGCAGGTATGTGCTGGTGAAGTCCCCAGGAACAAGGAGCCACTTGTTCAGCTCTCCAGTTGTTTTCTGATACCGTGGTACCCGATGTTTGCACCATACGTCATCCTATCCTGTTTAGACCTTCCTTCCACAGTAGACAATCAGTTTCTGGCACATCCAACACCCATGGCTGGTTGACGAGGGAAATTGCATTCCATTGATCTATTGAGCCATTGGGAGGCAAATGCCCGGTTAGCGACAATATGATTTTATTTACCACTACAATCCATTTTGTTGTACTCCTGAGCAAGGTCTGCTGATGCCACTGGGAAAATCCATGCAGCCCCTTGCAACGGCGACGGTGCATGGTAACTGCGCATCAATTTAGGTGGTGCAGAAAATGCCTTGGACACCGGAGGGCCAGCTCAGTGCAGAAAACTGTTCACAGGATCCTTCTTCACCACTTCCTTCTGGACAGCAATCCACCTTTTACTTTTACTGCGCACGCCTTAGCTTGTGGGATCACACAACACTTCCCACCTTTTCAGCCCTTTTCAGTGTGTAGGGCAGCCCGAAATATGACATGTCAGAGGAAGGAATTCCATAAAAGGAGGAGGTTTGCTCACGCCTGTTTGTAGCCTGGTTTCCACAGAGAGAAATCATATATATAAATTGGTTCTCTCCCATTTGGGTGAGCAGCTAAACTTCGAATATTCCTCCTGTAGTGATTGGTGCTGAACCCCTTCCCAGCACTATCAAAAATATTTAAATACTGGTCCTTCAAGCCAATATTTGGACGCTTCTCATAGTTCGAGTTCCTGCATGGCTTCTGTGCCAGTACACTGTGGACAGTGAGATACATGCTATGCTTTCCCCTAGGTTGAGACCAATCCTGAATAAGAATCGGTTTTAAAAAAGACAATATTCCTGGAGGTCTATGTGGAAGCCCCAAAGATGAATACAATTATGCCAGTTGCTGGTAACGGAGATAAATCAAGTATTATTCAGTTTCGATACCAAGTTGGGACGTCATTGCTATCTCACAGAAAACAAGCATTTGCAATGCAATAGGTCTCGCATTTGCGAGAGTTTAAGCTATTGCCATTGTACATGCCTCCTCAGGGTAGGAAGGCAGGGCCGCTCCCAATGTGTAAAGTGTGCTTAGCCTAGGTTCCAATTGAAAAAAAACAGCTAAACAACCTAGTGCATGTGTGCATGCCAATTTAAATAAATGAGGAAAAATACTAGCTGTAGTGTCTTTTTTTTCTTGCTACAAAAAGAAATGTGGATAAATACAGGTAAAATTACCCAAAAATAAGTATGGATAAATACAGACGGAAATGTTAAAAAATAAATACCATAAAACCGGGAGCCCTAATTATAATTAAATGAATCCTTTTTGTGCTTGAAGACAGTATGTTCTCATCCTACTGCAGGTGCCGGAATTCGACCTCATTATTCTTAGATTTAAGGAGATACTCAGAATGTCTTTGAAGAAGTCTGGAAGGCGAAAAGGGAGGAAACCTTTCGTGTCAGGCCTGTCTGGGAACCAAGGCCACTGGACAAGAAGATTTAATTAAAGGCTTCTGTGGAAACTTACTGAAGAGTGATGCCAACGAATATGACATATTGTGGGTTGAACATTGTCTTTTTGTATGATGCGCAGGGACAGATTGGAAGAGGCTTCTGCTCATTTCAGAGGAGAAGGAGCATCGTAGAGCGAGGTTCATAGCGTTAAGCTATTAGACCCCTTTGACGTGAGTACTTCTTAGGAAGTCAACACGTTCTGACTCCTTTGGGATAGGATATTGGGGAAATAGGTAGGAATCCCATTTAGAGCAGAGTAGGGAAAGATACTTTTGTTTTTCTCTCAAATGAAAAGAGAATTGGACTCAGCTTCTATTCTTTGTTGCATTTTGATTTTGGAATTTACATATTATGGCTTTTATGCCGAATGAATGATATACATAGACTCAGCTCTATATTGATTTTTATGTATCTATATACTCTGATATTGAGGTGTGTTTATATTCAATTATTTATGGCCTCATAATAAATCGACAAAACTGGAATTCGGAGTCTGTGGTCATTTAAAACATGCCTAATTGAAAGTAAAATCTTGAATTGTTTTACTCCCCTCCACACTTTGTAGCAAGCAATAAAAGACCCTCTGCCTTGAACTTAGTAGGGATGGTAAGGAGAAAATGTAGCTTCACCAGTGCCTTACAAATGATGGATGATGAGGTGAACATGCAGTGGCCTTCAAGAGGCAGCCATTTTAGTTTAATAAGAAGCAGGGTGATGTTTCAGTGGTTAGTCTTGCGGCAGAAGTAGGAAAGCTCAAAATGCACTGGGGCCTATATTCAGATGGGAATTTAAGAGACAACTAGAAACAAAGCTACCTATATGACTTTGATTTACAACAAGAACATTAATACTGGTGGATTATGAAAATAATAATAAAAAATAAGCACCAACAAATGATTTAAACTCACTACTGAAGGAGTACAGGAAACAGCACACATACAGCCTACCAGTTTGATCAACATTGTTTAATTTGTCTTTATCCAGTGAGCATATGCATGTTGAGTGCTTTACTTATGTGATCACATTCACATTTGTATTTATTTTGAGCCCTCTGACTTCTTGAATTCTGAAAGAAACGTAAGACCTGGTTTTTTGAGTAGTCCCACTAGGCCCTAGGTGTGCCCAGGATCACACCTGCTCAGCACTAGGTTACCCTCCGGGGGATAATGTGCTCTACAAATCTACATAACATAAAATATATGAAAATAATAGTACCATACAGTCTGGCTTTCAGAATACCTTCAATGAATATGCATGGTTTACAGCTTTTTATTGCCACTGAATACCCTCAATGAATACCCACAAAACCAAACTGGGGAGTGGATAGGTAGCGCTCAAAAGGAGCACTGGAGGTGGATAGGTCCTCCTCTAGAAATGTTTAGGAAACATAAGGATCCACCCTCAGATAGACTTAAAATCATGTACTCATAGATTGTGTGTGTTCACTACAGTGTTGGGAAGCACACAGTGTTTGTTTAAATACCCCTCACACACCAAAAGGGCCCTTGGTGTTATGCTTCAACATGGGGGTCCTCCCGCAGCGGGGAAACACACACAATCTATGAGTACATGATTTTAAGTCTATCTGAGGGCGGATCCTTATGTTTCTTACATATACCCTCAAAGAATATCTATGAGGACAATGCACATATCCTGGATTTCAATGATATTTATTTCCATATTTTTGAGTTGTTCGGAAAATGTGACTCGATTTTAGTTTTTCCGCTGGATTAACAAGTCGGGCCCGCAAATATTTTAGGCTCTTTTACTTGGGAAGTTAAAGGACCTTTCACTATCTCTGCAGAGCAGAAAAGAGCAAATTTATATAAATAAAAATATAACTCCAAACATATTGGTATAGAGTTGGCAAATATAAAAAAACTTTTCAACATGAACGTCATGCATCACAAGCTATGCCTATGCCACAGCGTAATAGGATTTATTTATAGCGCAGTCTGTAGATGCTTTACATGTTGCTGTTCACATAATTTAACCTAAAATAGATTTTAGATAAATAATCTGAAATTAATCAACTGCGGGCACGATTTAACACCGCAGAAGGTGGCACCTTTGTGTGTGAATTATGAAATATCCAAAAGATATCTTATTGCATAAACAACAACGTGCCTGCTGATAAGGACCTCCTTTCCGGTGTACTCTGCCCTTTGCGCTGCCTGCTCCTGCCATGCAAGCCCTACCCAGTGTTCAATTCTACTCGGGCCTTCTCAATAATATTGTTCTTTGTTCCCATTCCAGCCAACTTCATTTATTTATTTATTCTTCTTAACACAAAACATATTTACAACCAGTGGCTTCAGAATATACAGCTGTTCAAAGTATTACCATATTATGATGGGAGAAATTTGAACATTTCTGCCTTTAGCATCTAGAAGTGGATGATTGGGTTAACCTCTTGCCAATACCCCTTGATGGTAGACTTTGTGACTTTGCCAGCCGTGGCAGCAGTCTTGTTGACTCTTTTGATGAGCCCCCTCTGCCTCATGTCCCGGATAGCAAAATATCCAAGAGGGGGGTACTGGTCAAAGCTCTCCACACACATGGGTTTGCCTGGAAACATCTCCACAATGGCGGCATCTCCTGACTTGAGTGCTTTTCATGCATCTTCAAGCTTCTTGCCAGATCTTCTGGCAGTGTTCTCCTTTACCTCAGTAAATTTGCATTCAATGTGAGCGGTTTGGCAACCCAACACAGGAGCTTTCACCTGGCGAGTCTGGCCTGGGTGGTTCAGAATAATGACCTCGGCTGTGAAACTTCCAGCCTCAATCGGGTATCGTTTTTACTGTCACCAACTACAATCCTGTATTAATCAAGGATGCCTTGAATAATGCATACAGTAAGATGGTTTATTAAACAGAGGTAAAACCCACAACTAAGTCCTGCCAGGCACAACTGGTCACCCAACTGCCAGAACACCCCATAGAATAATCCTATGTCATAATGGAATACATAATTGTCATACTTAACTGCAGCCCCTACCTAGCTGAGACTGTCTGAGTACATTACAACAATACCCTCTTCGGATAGCATTCACAGGCACGTTCTTCTCCACCATGGCAGCCTTAATGATACTGGTTTCCACACGGCTCACTTGGATAGTACCAATACCGCCTATCTTTAAGACATCCTGAAGCGGCAGACACAGGGGCCTCTTGGTGGGGCGGCTCGTTGGGATGATGGAGTCCAAAGCTCTGAGCAGTGTAACCCTACTGGCTACTCCCTCCTTACGCTCAACCTTCCAGCCCTTAAACCAGGCCATGTTGGTGTTGGGGTCCAGCATGTTGTCCCCATGCCAGCCGGAGATTGACACAAATGTCGGTGTGCCTCAGTACATGTGCTAATGTAATCCCAGTGTGGCTGATAACTTGAGTTACCTGCTGAATTGGGATTAAAAGAAATGCTCTAATTCTTTTTCTCTAAAATTACCCGAGACATATTTCTCCCAGTAAAACATGGCAGGAAATCTCAGAAGGAAATTGTCAGAGCGTTAGGAAAGTATTCACAAAACAGGCATTTCCTTAGTAATTCCCCATTCCTAAGGGTCTAACTCATAATGCTGTGGCAATTAATTAAATTACTACATCCAATGATATCTGGATTTCTGTGCTCAGTGATATCCCGTTGGTGTCCCAGCAATATATGTACCCATGTAATGAGGGCTTACTTTTTAATCCAAGCCACTTATGCTGAGAGAGTGCTTGTTGCACCACTACCCTGTATGTGAAGATTGTAATTCTAATTAGATTTATATAGCGCTTACTACCCATGATGAGGTGTTGAAGTGCTTTACAGGAAGTAGCATGCTACTCCGGAACCCAAGGTTAGTGGTTATTGTTGGGTATTGGACTTAGTCATGTGCCTCACAGAAATATAATTCCTTGCATTTTTTCCAGTTACTTTCTGATTATATAATACCAATTAGGTGTGGTCATTAGTGAGCGCTATGTGGTTTCATTTGATGGTTGGTGAGATACATAGGTTGGTGGAGATGAGTTACATTTAAATTACAAGAACAGGTTGCGATCTGTGAAATGAGGTATCAGCCAATTGCAGAATTACAATAAAAAGAAATGACGCAGACATGATGAGTTTGAGAGGGGCTTGTACTCTGAAAAAGAAGCCATGCAGATGATGAGAGGTAAGGAGAGGGTCACGCTGAAGAAAGGAATGAGAGGACTCCAGCGGGGGCAAGTCAAGGGCAATTTTTCATGCAAGGTTTTAGGAGGTTTCTGGGAGAAGGCGTTTTGAGTCAGCAAGCAATAGGAAATTAAATCTATAGAATGAAACATTATTATACATAGAACTCCATATCCAGGGCAGATAGCTTAAACATGTGATTCTGAGTGTACACATCATTTAAACATTAAAAGCCCTAGCCTGTTGGTGTAGCAAGCGTAGGACAGCCCTTTTAAACATAGTTTGGAGTAACCCAACCTTGGTGTAGGGTTTATATGCTGCACTAAGGGAGTTGGCACTGAAAAAAGGTCTCCTTTACGATTTTCTGCAACTTAAAGTTTTTTCACTCACTCTCTAAACAATGAGGTATTTGGCACTGGCTGAGAGTGTCTCTCCATTGCACTAAGGAAACTGGCAACCTCCACTTCCTCTTCTTAAGTTCCCCTGGAAGTACAAGCATTGCCAGGGGACCTTGATGGGATTGGTCCTGTTGTAATCTGACCTGGAACTCTTGCCTAATGCCTCTGTGCCCCAACCGACCAGCTCTCCAGAGCCTTCATTCCATTTGTTTCCTGTACTGTTTTTCCTTGATATGTCATGAATCCTTGGAGATCATTTGATTTTTCTCAAGGTTCGTCGTTTGACAGTCGGCTTCTGCTGTTTGCGCCCTAGGTGAGAGTTCATAGCCTGCTGGGAAATGTAGTTCGTCATTGAGACACCGTTGTGTTGTGTGTTCTCTACAAAAGCAAATCCTCGCATCAAACAGCGCCAGCCTGCTGTTGACAGACAAATGAGGGATTACATCTAATTTTAGGGTAAACTGTTGTATATTTATACTTACATCAAAATGACTACCGTAATAAACCTATCTTAATATCCTGAAGACGTGTCCTGCTGCCTTCTTAATTCTATTTACAACATAAACCTTATTACACACCTTTCGAACAGAACTAGAAAATGAGCGGGAAGGTGTAGCAGTCTTATTGCATCGTGTTGTGTCAAGGAGGATCATTAGTGCTGCCAAGAGGCCTGCAGTCTTTTGATGAGATAAGTGTTTTCAGTCGGTAGCATTTGGTGATTGGCTCTAGTGCCTTAACCCCTTCCGTTCTCATGGCGGCCCCCGGCTGTCCGAGCCAAGCCCGCGATTGAAATGTCCAGCACCGGAGCGTAATTTGCGCCGCAGCCAAGGTGTTAAAAAGTATGGATGATGAGGTGAACATACAGTGGCCTCAAGGAGACATCATTTCAAGTTAATAAGGGTGGGTGTCATGTTTCAGGGATCAGTCTTGCAGCAGAGTTAGGAAAGCTCAAAATGCCCTGGGGCCTATATTCAGATGCGAATTTAAGAGACAATTAAACACAAGGCTACCTGCATGACTTTGATCTGAAACAGAAAAGTTAATAATAATGGATTATGAAAATAAATTAAAAATAAGAAAAAACAAAAGATGTAAACCGATTACTGAAGGAGTACAGGAAACAGCAAACATACAGTCTACCAGTTTGATCAACATAATTTAATTTGTCTTTATCCAGTGAGCATATGCATGTTGAGTGCTTTACTTATGTGGTTACATTCATATATGTATTTATGTTGTAGCATACACATTAGAGCGCTCTCACTTCTTGAATTCTGCAAGAAACTTAAGACCTGGCTTCATAAGAAGTCCCACATCGTCTCAGCGCTACGATACCCTACGGGTGATGATAATGCGCTCTACACATCTGCATAACATAAAAGAACATATATGAAAATAATCGTACCATACAGCCTAGTTTTCAGTATACCTTCAAGGAATATGCATGCTTTACATCTTTTTATTGAATATGTATGAAGACAATTCACATATCCTGGATTTCAATGGAAATTATTTCCATATTTTTTGGTTGTTCGGAAAATGTGACTCAGTTTTTGTTTTTTCTGTGGATTAACAAATCGAGCCCTCAAATATTTGAAACCCTCTTGATTGGGAAGTTGAAGGACCTTACACTGCCCTCTGCCGCGTAGAAAGGAGCAAAATATAAAAATACAAAAAATCACTCCAAACAAATTGGTATAGAGTTGGCAAATATTTAAAAATGGTTCGATAGGAATGTCGTGCGTCACAAGCCATGCCTATGCCACAGCGTAATAGGATTTATTTATAGCGCAGTCTGTAAATGCTTTACATGGTGCTGTGCACATAATTTAACCTAAAATAGATTTTAGATACATGATATGAAATTAATCAACTGCAGGCACGATTTGACGTCCTCGCGGAAGGTGGGACCTTTGTGTGTGAATTACGAAATATCCAATAGATTACTTGATGCATAATCAACAGCGTGCCTGCTGATAAGGACCTCCTTTCCTTTGTACTCAGCCCTTTGTGCTGCCTGCTGCTTTCATTCAAGCCCTACCTAGTGCCCAATGCTACCCGGGTCTTGTCAATAATATTGTTCTTTGTACCCATTCCAGCCTATTTTATTGATTGATTGATTGATTTTTACGCAAAATGTATTTACAACCAGTGGTTTCAGAATATACAGCAGCTCAAAGTATTGCCACATGATGGGCGAGATTTGAGCATTTCTGCCTTCAGCATCTAGAAGTGGATGATCGGGTTTACTTACAGATGGTGGACTTTGGGACTTTGCCAGCCATGGCAGCCTTCTCGACGACTCCTTTGATGACTCTGACAGCTGCTTCATGTCCCGGACAGCAAAACGACCAAGACAGGGGTACTGGGCAAAGCTCTCCACACACATGGGTTTGCCTGGAATCATCTTCACGATGGAGGCATCTCCTGACTTGAGCCCTTTCGGTGCATCTTCAAGCTTCTTGTCAGATCTTCTTCAATTTTCTCCTTTAGCTCAGTAAATTTGCAGACAATGTGAGCAGTGTGGCAATCAAACACAGGAGCGTACCCATGGAATCTGGCCTGGGTGGTTCAGAATTAGGACCTGTGTCGTGAAACTTCCAGTTCCATCGGGATATTGTTTTTGCTGTCACCAGCTACATTCCCTCTTCGGATATGTTTCACAGGCACATTCTTCACGTTGAAGCCAAGATTTCCACCTGGGAGAGCCTCCACCAGCGCCTCAAGGTGCATCTCCACAGACTTTACTTCAGTGGTTACATTACTGGGGGCAAAGGTCACCACCATGCCAGCCTTCATCATATCAGTTTCCACACGGCCTACTGGGACTGTACCAATACTTCCTATCTTGTAGGCCTCCTTTAGGGGCAGATGCAGAGGATTGCTGGTGTAGCGGCTCAGTAGGATGATAGAGTCCAAATCATCAAGCTGTGTACCACACTAGCTGCTCTCCCCTTACGCTCAACCTTCCAGCCCTTAAACCAGGCCATGTTGGTGCTGGGCTCCCGCATGTTGTCCCCATGCCAGCCTGAGATTAGCACAAATGTCACTATGCCTCAGTACAACTGCTGAAGGAATCCCAATGTGACTGATAACTTGAGTTACCTACTGAATTGGAATTAAAGGTAATGCTCCAGTACACTTCCTCTAAAATTACCCTGGACATATTTCTCCCAGTAAAATCTGCAGGATATCTCAAAAGGGAATTGGTCAAGGAGTTCGGGAAGTATACAGAAATCAGTCATTTTCTTAGTAATTCCCCATTCCTAAGGGTCTAGTTTGTAATGCTTACTACAACCCATGATATCTGGATTTCAGTAAAATCCTATTGTTGTCCCAGCAAATTATGTACCCATGTAATGAGGGCCTTTCTTTTTATTTTATTTTATTTTAAGCGACTTATACTGAGAGAGTGCTCATTGCGCCACTAGCCTGTATGTGAAGATTGTAATCATAATTAGATTTATATAGCGCTTACTACCCACAGCTAGGTGTTGAAGTGCTTTATGGCGAGTAGCACGCTACTCTGTAACCTAGGGTTAGTGGTTAATCTTGCGGTTATTGTGATTAGTCAACCCTACAACCCTAGTGTGCGGGGTGGCCACATTTTTAAGTTGGGCTTGGCTGATTAGGCTGAAGGCTATTTGATGAAATAAGCATAAGCAAAATATCTTTTTATATATCCATATATCTACAAAGCTGTTACAGTTTAATGCTTTTTTAATTATTTATTGTAATATAAAAGGTTTTTATCTGTAATTTCTTTTAAATGTATTGTTAATGAACTGTGTTTTTAATTTTAAATGTGCTTTTATGATATTATATATATCGAAATAAAGCTTTGGTGATGATGATGATTAGTCATGTGCCTTACAGAAAAATAATTGCATGCATTTATTCTGGTTACTTTGTAGTAGCTTATATAATACCAGTTAGGTGTGTTCATCAGTGGGGGCTATGTGGTTTCAGGTGAATGGTTGGTGAGAGCCATAGGCTGGTGGAGATGAGTTAAATTTAGATCACAGGAATAGGTTGTGATCTATGAAATGAGGTATCAGCCAATAACAGAATTACAATAAGGAGAAATGATATAGACATCCTTGAGAGGAGCCTGTACTCTGAAATAGAAGACATGCAGAGGATGAAAGGTAAGGAGAGGGTCACGCTGAAGAAAGGAATGAGAGGACTCCAGCGGGAGCAAGTCAAGGGCAATTTTTCATGCAGTCTCTGAGTCAGCAAGCAATCGGAAAGAACAACATTATACATAGTACTCCATATCCAGGGCAGATAGTTAATACATGTGATTATACACATCATTTAATCAATAAAATCCCTATCCTGGTGATGTACAAAGCATAGGTTAGCCCTTTTAAACATAGTGTGGAGTATCCCAACCTTTGGTACAGGGTCTATTTGCTGCCCTAGGAGAGTTGGCACATAAAAAACAAAAGGTCTCATTTATCAATCTTCTGTAACTTAAAGGTTTTTCATTCACTCTCTAAAAAATGAGTTATTTGGCACTGGCTGAGAGTGTCTCTTCAGTGCAGAATCAGATTTATACCCTGTTTTTTTCACCTAGTCCAATCCAAGAGTATATTGTGTGCATATGTATGTGTAGCTATTGTAGTATATGCACTGTGGGGCAGATTTACAAGCCCCTTGTCACAATTTTGCTCCATTATGTCACTTTTTGTGATGCAGCGGTGGTGTAAACAATGCGCCATGTTGCGGCCAATTTACAACGTGACGCATCTAGGGAGATGCGTCACCTTATAAAGCCCTGCCTCACATTATACCTGTGTCCGGTCTAATGTATGCAGGGTGGGTGTTCCCACTCAGTAAAGCCTCGTAGAAGTGATGCAATGAAATCTACAAGATTTAATTGTGCCACTTGTAGTTTGCTACTGCGCCAAAAACCCTACGCCTGCTTGGAGCAGGCATAAGGAGTGGCGCAGTGTATGGGGATAGGGCTCCCCTTGCATTGCTGGAGTTGCATCATGCTTGTGACATGACTTCAGCAATGAGTGACTTTTGCGTATCCATGGTAGCACAAGGGTTTCTCATGGAGGCGCAGGGAAAGTGACAACTGTACATATGTGTCAGGTTGTGGTAAATCTGCCCCTGTATGTATAAGTGAAGCAGAGTGATGAAGGTCTGTGGGTTCCATTTTAGAAGTTCAAGGCCTGTTCCTGTGCGTAAGCTGGGGGTGATGTTGTTTTCCCCGACAGTGAAAGTGTGCCGGTATGCACGAGGGAATAGAACTAGGCAGTGAAAGTGAGGACAAAGGAGACAGAGCTCCTATATAAAGTCAATTAGGTCCTTCCTGAGATATATGATGGACGTTAAAGGGCTGCAGTCTGTATCTCATAGTAAGAAGGGTATTTTAGGGAAAAAAACACCCTTTTATCTCTTTCCTGAACAATTTATTTGGGATGTACGTCAGTACAACGCGATCTTTTAGATCGCGGTACTTTACAACGCTGCCATTACAACACAAGTCTTTACAACGACTTGCGTTGGTGTGCGCGGATTGAGGATTATTATAATTTTATATTCCAACACCAGCCCACGTAACAGTAGGGAAGTTGAAATATAAAATTACAATATTCCTTATCCAACAGCGCCATCCAGCGCAAGTCGTAGTAACTTGCATTGTTGTAAAGGTACTGCGGTGTAAACACTGCGTTGTAAACAATGTTTTCTTTGTAGTTGTTCATAGCCAGGTGCAGATAGTTGAAACCTCTTTGTGCCACTGTTGTGGGTTCTCCTGACTTGATACTACCCTGCTCTAAGGGGCATCATCCCACACTAAGGCAGTCTACAACTTGGAGGAAAAGTGGTGATCACCATTACTTGGTCTCCAAGTGCTGAAAGAAATGCAGCCTCGGGTGGGGGCCCTAAAGGGACACCCTAGAGCCTATTTGTAAAAAACAAATATTGTTGTGTTTGCTGACTCTAAGACAAGGTTGGCAGACCTCAAAACAAGAAGTTTATGTGAGATGGGACTACATAGCCCCATAACCTTTCGCACAGCTTCATGCCGCCTTTGACGTGCATGTTTTTTTCGAAATTATGTTTAATCCATTCTTTTCGTTTTTCCATCTTTTAACCATTCTTTTAAATCTTCTTCAACCATTTTCTCTCATTTTAATCCAAGGTCCACAACAGAAGTGTAATGCCATTTTTCAATTTTCTTATATTCAAACTGTGCCGATCCAGGCCTCTTGAAAGAATATGAATAGTGCAAAAGTTCATCACAAGCAGTCTTTATTTCGTGTAAAAACCCAATGTATTTCGGGCAATTTGATGCCCTTCTTCGGGGGTCACTACAGACCTCAAAACAAACCATAAAGTGGACACCAAATGCAATGTTTTTGATCTCTCAGTACTTATACCAATAAGTACTAACATCTAAAAGCACAATGTAATCAAATAGCACATACACATGTCAAACAAACCTACATCCATAGTCATCTCTTTCATAGGTGATAAGAGTGATATGGTAAGTGATCTCATTTGTAATATAATTTATGGCATTTGTAATTGCACCTGTCCCATTAAGGGTGAGGTCATGAGCACTGCATTTGGTATTTATTGATCCTCATGAGTCATGCAAATGACCAAGCAGCTCTCCAGATAATGGCAAGTAAGAATCTGAATGTGCTCCCACCAGGATTGGCTTTTTCACAGGCATCAGCAGTCTGGTTCGTAGTTCTAAGCTTCTGTAATATGCATCATCCATTTTGATTTCTAAAGAATATTGGAACTGGTAATTGGATCATATGATCCCCAATTTTGGAGGTTATCTCTCCTTTTATCAATTTTCAGTAGTATGTTTCACCTGTTAAAATAAAAACACAAATGAAACTACCCACACAGTCATCTATGAATTAGATTTTGCTTAAAAATGCAGCAATGTAAATATCCCCTGCATATTCTAGATGGTCTACTCAGAATGTAGAATCAGGATTGAGTGGTGTGTGTGGTATTCTGCACTCTTCTTTTTCTTCCTGCTTTAGGTACATCAGGCTATTCCATAGTAGTAAAGCGTTTCCATTCCAAAGAACTTCAAGGCAACACTAACGACTTTCCAATATCATGTACTTCATTGTACTCTGCAAGACTACAGACTTTCTAAAGTGGTGGTGGGAGAATGTGGATTATTAGTTGGGGTGGTTGGGAGACCTCACCATGTAATAATGTCACTATTCGGTAGCAGGTCAAGTTATATTTCTTTGAATGAAACTTTAGCTCAGTCCTGGGTAAATGTGGCACAGACCAGTCAGGCTCAACTCAAAGGAAAACAGATGTAAAGCATTTAATAATACCAGAACAGTCACTAAGTCAGTAAAATTCAACAAGACAAATCCACTCCAGTTAAAACAAATAGGAGATATGTTTATCTTTAAATAGACACTAACACAATAAAAATCTGATCAACTGGAGTTTTGATTTTGGAGAGGTTTGCATAAATCACTGCAATTCACTCCAAAACGTTTTTATAAATTACTGTTTTTCACTTGTAATAGTAGTCTGTGAGCCTCGAAAGCGCGGGTCTGGGCCAAAGTCAACATTTCAGGCCTACCTCAATGGAGAGAGGGTCATAATAAGGTACCTTTTTGGTCCCTGTCAAACCTTTACCTTTGCACTTAGAAACTTTTCTGGTTCTTTTTCTGGTTGACAGGCTCATAGGCAGGGTCCTCCGCATCTTGAGTCTGCCATTGGACTCAATGTCGGCAGAGAGGGGAAATTCAGTGGTCCAGTGGTAGCCTTGGTTCTCTATGGTGGGCAAGGCTACATATGAACCTGCATGTAGCAATAGTGTACATGAATTGGAGTCTGTGCCAAAAGCATTATCTTTTAGCTTGCAAGTTGCAGTTCTTTACGGGGAGAAAGAGTACACTCTACCACCAGTCAGTAGCCCAAGACCTAGGGGGCACCTATTTGGTGCTAGGAATCAATCTAATGAGCTACACCAGAGAAGTCCAGGGCAAATTCAGTGTTAACTGATCAGCTGGACACTAAACAGGTGGAGGTTTTCTTCACCTTCTGTGTCCCTCAAACTAAACGCTGCTAGACAGTGCTAAAGTGTATATCAATTCAATTCAATTCATCATTCTTTATTTCGGCAGTTTTGCCATAAAAGATACCACATAAAATACATACAATTTGAAGACACAAAAAAGTGCACATAAATAACAATTCAGGGAAGGAGGTCCCGCCAATCAGTCACTAAGCCCAATAGCTGCAAATAAGAACCAATGCTAAAACAGTAAAACACTACCATTAAAATGTTTCGAATAAAAATACAGCTATAAAACAGTACAGGGTCATCAATTAAAATGCTCGCAATGTTATGTTATGTTATGTTATTAAAATTTCTATAGCGCACAGCTGCCCCAGCAAAGGGGCGTCCTGGCGCTTTGACAGATGCTGTAACATAACACACAAAAGAAATTAGCTAGAAACTGGAAAGAGGAAAGTTTTAATCGCCTGCCTGAAGGCGAACATATCCTCAAGAGCTCGAATGTGAACTGGGAGCGAGTTCCATAGGCCTGCCGCTAGCACCCTGAAAGAACGGCCACCCATCCTGCTCAACCTAAAGCGTGGACAGACAGCCAGATGAAGCCCCTCAGATCTTAAAGATCTCGACGGCACATAGGGCGTGAGTAGAGTGACAAGTGCCGGTGGCGAAGAAGTTTTCAAAATTTTGAAGGCCAGACACAGCGCCTTGAACATGATTCGCTGTCTGACCGGGAGCCAATGCAAGGCCGTGATGGTACCAGACACTGAACAGTGTCTGGGAAGGCCCACAATGGCTCGTGCCGCGGCGTTTTGTACTCTTTGGAGCCTAGAGGCCTCCGCTTGATTCACCCCTAACAACAGTGAACTGCCGTAGTCCAGCCTAGATAGTATTGAGGCCTGAACTACAAGCTGTCTGGTAGGGGGATCAAAGTACTTCAAGACTGGCCTAATACCACGCAATATTCCGTAGCACGTGGCAGCCACCTTCTTGGTGTGGTCCCTGAAGGTGAGCGCAGAATCCACCCAGACTCCTAGATTTCTCACTCCAGCCACTGGAATAGGAGTGACACCAAGCTCTGACGGCCACCACTGGTTACCCCATAGCTCAGCGTGCTTCCCTAGGACCAATACCTCCGTTTTGGTGGCATTCAACTGGAGGCAGTTGGTGCGAAGCCAGCTGGCTACTGCCAAGAGACCCGCACGGAATCTCGGAGCTGCTACCTCGGGGTCTCCGCTAAGTGTCACCGCTAGCTGTGTGTCGTCCGCATATGAGGCCATCGTAAGACCCCACTGTTTGACGACACCAGCCAACGGTTTCACATAGAGGTTAAATATTGTAGGGCTCAACGAAGATCCCTGTGGAACCCCCATCTTCAGGGGGTAAGTGGTGGATTGGCCAGGTGGTATAGCCACTTTAAAAGTACGGTCAGCCAGAAAGGACCGAAACCATTGGAGAGCGACATCAGTCACTCCCGCCTCCTGTAAGCGCTGGATAAGTATTTGGTGGGACACAGTATCGAAGGCAGCGCTTAGATCCAATAATATAAGCGCTGCAGTATGACCTGAGTCAAGTACCTGGCGAAGGTGTTCCAAGATGTAGAGTAGTGCCGTCTCGGTACTGTGTCCTGACCGGAAGCCGTTCTGGCTGCAAGCCAGATGCTCAGACAGAACCGAGTTGACGTGCGCTTCTGTTACTTTGGCGATCCAAGGCAACAGGGAGATAGGTCGGTAGTTTTCTGGCAGTCGGGGGTCAGAGTTAGCTTTTTTTAATATGGGAGTAACCACTGCCTGCTTCCAAGCCGCGGGTACAGTTCCAGAAGACAAAGACATATTAATGAGATCCAGTATGGGGTTACGACACAGCGGGGGAAAGTGTATTAATGAAGGCAGGCTTTAACGGGTCCGCCGGGGAGCCTGATTTGACCCTGAGGCTGAGTCTGTCAAAGGCCTCAACCGACAGTTCAGGTAAGATAGCCAGGGGCTCATGATCCGATGTATCAGAGACAGTGGCTTCTCGATCCTGGTGGAGTGTGTCGAACCCGTGATATATTTTTTCCACTTTCTCCACAAAAAAGGAGGCCAATTTATCACAGTGTGAGTCTGTGCAAATCGCCTCTGATGAGGATCTGTTTTTCATGAGGTCCTTCAGTACCTTGAAAATCAGTTTTGAGCGGTTAGTACTGGTGGCAAATTCCTGGGCGTAGAATGCAGCTCTAGCTCTGCAAATAGCTCTGTGGTAAAGTTTCAACTCAGTGAATCTGACACTCTACATTAAAGTGACCTGGGCAAAAGTGACATTCTCCTACGCCATGCAAATTCCAGGAACTTAGACACTGCGAAAACAATTACTCCTGCGAGATCCGACTTGAGAATTCTAAATGCCACAGAGCAGTTGCTAAACCCCAAATTCCTACAGAGCGGGGTTATCCAGATCCTTCTAGGAACAGTGTAGGCTGGGCAAAAGAAAATAAGGTGTAATTCATCTTCCAACCCACAGCTGCGACCCGGACAATTCTCGGGGGAATGCTGCTTCCATTTACTAGTAAAAGCTCTGATTGGGAGAGTGCCATACCGCCATTGCAGGTACAATTTCCGGGTGTAACTCGGATAAATATTGTCCAGGACACTCTCAAATTTATAGCAGTCTTTAACCCCGAGAAAGGAATTAACAAGTGAGTCTGTGGATACACCCTGATTATGGGAAGCTAATTTAAATGCATTATAAGTTGCCACTAGGGTTTTGCGGGTTAAATTCTGGCATGCTGCCTCCGGATCACTCCAGAGGGATTGCAGGCCTAGCCGTGCCAGCTCGGTCTTTATATATTTGAACCACGGTATGCTCTCAATGGCAGGGAGAGAAAGAATTTCCCGCAGTTCCAGCCTGTAGTTGGCTAACTCGGGGGTAGACCACAGCCTACGCCAGAAGGTTAGTGGCTTTACCCCCAGTATTTGATCCAGTGGCTTCAAACCCAAATCCAACCTAAGGGGCAAGAGGGGGGTACTCACAGGAAGATTTAAAAGGTGTCTCAGGAAAGTATTCTCTGCGATGACCAGATCCTTCTTGCATGCGTGGCCCCACAGTTCCCCACCATATACAATCGCACCTCTGGCCTGCAGTCTATAAATCTCCAGCGGGGGACCAATCAGTCTAACCGATGACTTGTTGGAATTAACTAGTCTTGTTTTTCCCCCTGCCAGTTGTACTAGTTTAAGTTGGCACTTAGCTTGGTGGTCACCCCATTCCAATTTATCATTGAGGGTCACACCAAGGTACTCAAACGTATAGACTCTTTCTAGTCTGTTGGGGCCAATAGAGGGGTTGGGGCGTGTTTTCCGGGGGGGGGGGGGTTAAAAATCATATATTTAGTCTTCAGGGCATTAATTTCTAAGCCATGCATTACGCAAAATGTCTCAAAGCCCTCCAATACACGCTGAATCCCCATAGGGGATTTCGACAGCAGCAGGGTATCATCCGCAAACATGATTGCAGGCACCCTGCTGCCGCCGAGCCTTGGAGCGTCCGTGTTGGGGACTTGGTTTAGATGCTCAATCACCCCGTTAACAAAGAGGCAGAACAGAGTGGGTGCTAAGACGCACCCCTGCCTTACCCCCCTGTCAACGTGGAATCTTTGTGAGAGCCCACCCGACCTGCCACACCTAACCTGCGCGAAGTTGTGTGTGTGCGCAATCGAATGATGATGTCTAAAATGTCAGGGGGAATACCCAGGGAGGAGAGTACCGCCCACAGTCTACTCCGCGGGACCAAATCAAACGCGGCACGGAGGTCCACGAACACAGTGTACAGCGTTCCGTCCTCCACCCGCACCGTCTTCCAGAACAGCATGGCTAGACGGAAAATTTGATCCGTGGTGGACACCTTTCTCCGAAACCCAGCTTGATATGTACTCAAGACAGAATGGTCCTCCATCCATTCTTGTAGGCGATCTAGAATCAGCCGTGCAAAGACCTTTTGGGGAAGGTCGATGAGGCTGATTGGCCTATAGTTGGCTGGGAGCAGAGGAGACCCCTTCTTGAAAATGGGTACGATCTCTGCTCCCAGCCAAGTACCAGGGACCACCATCCCCCCCAGAATTGCATTAAAAAGTACCATTAGGTACGGAGCCCACACAGCAGGCTGGCGCCTGAACAAATCACCCGGCAGTTTGTCTAATCCCGGGGCCTTGCCTGCTGGGAGCTGGGAGATCGCTGTTAGGACCTCATTCAGAGAAAACTGCATTGGCACGCCCCCCTTGCTAGGTGAAACTACTAAACAGGTGGAGGGTTTCTTCACCTTCTGTGTCCCTCAAACTTAACTGGAGGGAGACCAACCAACTGTAAGACCTGTAATTCTTATGGTGTTCTTTCCCCAGACGTTTTACCTTGTACCTCCTATTTTTGCAGATTCATTTTGTTGGCCTTAGGACTCTGCACACTTTACCGCTGCTAGTCAGTGCTAAAGTGTATATGCTTCTCCCCTACCCATGGTGACATTGGTGTATTCCGGATTGGTATATTTGATTTACTGATAAGTTCCTTGTACAGTGGTATAACATTTACCCAGGACCTATACTTTAAACGCTACTAGTGGACCGTAGCAAGTGCTGCTAGCCTTGCGACCCCCTGCCAAACACAACTGTGCAACTTTACCCAACGACAGGCACAACCCTATTGCATGCCCTGCATGCAAATTTCAACTTGACGTCCCGCAGCTCTGTTGGCCGGGATTCAATGGCCGTAAGTCGTCACCCACATGGCTTCTTGGTAGCCTGAACTGCAGGTCACTCAGCAAGCACAAAAGAGACATATTTGACCTCCTGTCCGACAACTCAATAGATGCCCTTTTTCTCACTGAGACTTGGCTACATGCTAGCTCCGGCCCAGACATCGCTGAAGCCCTACCTTCAAACTATGCCATCATCCGTAATGACCGAACCACCGGTATTGGAGGTGGGATAGCAGTCATCTTCAAAAAAACGCTGCAATGTACTTTGGAACCCATTTCCTTAACCACCTGTGAGATGGCCCTTTTTAAACTCCAACTCCACCCGAATTTCACCCTCACGGGTCTCCTGATTTACCGTCCACCTGGCCCTATACAACCTTGGGCCACCCAACTAGTGGACTGGACCGCATCAGTTAGGGTAAACTATAACAACTTATCTATCGTTGGCGACCTGAACATTCATTTCGATGACCCAGCCAACCAACCAGGAAACAATTTAGTTCATGACCTGGCCGCTATGAACCTTACTTTAAGGAACTCGGGCCCAACACACAAAGGGGGCCACCTCCTGGACCCTATTTTTTCCAGCCTTCCCCTGCTACACTGCCAGCCTGCTCTACCCTTAGACTGGTCAGACCACTTCTTAATAAAATTCAATGTGGACGATCATACGATTTCTAACCCTCCATGCGGGACAAACAAGTCCTTCACAAGAAATTGGAAGAAATTGGACATAAACCTCCTCGCGTCCGTCCTAATCTCGGCCCCTCTGGACGAAATATTTGACACCGAAGACATGGAGGTCATAGCCTCCAAGACTAACAAATGGCTCCTAAGTGCCCTAGACATCTGCCTTCCACTGGCGCACAAAAAATCCACCCCTCACAACTCACCAGCTTTATGGTATAATGAACAACTGAAGGCCACTAAATCCAAATGCAAACGCTTGGAACGCATCTGGAGGAAAGATTATTCCCCGGTTGCCAGCTCGAACTATAGAAACGAGCTCAAACTTTATCATAGAGCCTGTAACACGGCAAGAGCCTACTACGTAGCCAAATCTATCTCTGAAGCTACTAATCAATCCAAAACTCTTTTTAACCTTGTAAAAGAGTTAGCGGGCTCTGATACAACAGCCAAACCTCTTCCTCTGAACAGTTTCCAGTGTGAAGAGCTAGCAAAATATTTCACAACGAAGATAGAGACAATCTACCAGGATATATTAAAACAGCACCAGGTTCAAACTATAAGGGTGCAAGACCCCGGCCCTAACACAGAGGACATCTCCCCTCAACCTCATCTGTCCTATAAGCCATTAACATCATGGCCCGGGATCGACATTCAGGGTCTGCAAGACATCCTAGGGAAAGTTAAATCTGGTTCGCCCACTGAACCCCTTCCTATCCCAATACTCAGACTCCTGGACACCCCACTACTCGCCATGATATGCCAAACCTTGAACCTATCTCTTTCCACGGCGAAGGTCCCGGCACCTTGGAAACATGCTATGGTTACACCTCTTCTCAAGAAACCATCGGCTGATCCAAAAATCCTGGCAAACTTCCGTCCTATATCCCTCCTGCACGTCTTCTCCAAAATTTTAGAGAAACATGTCCATGGACACCTCGCAAAGTTTGCGGAGGCAAACGATATTCTGCACCCCTCCCAATCGGGTTTCCACCCCGGTTTCTCGACGGAGACAACACTACTCAGAGTAATGGAAAATCTCCGCCTCCTGGTCGATAAAGGGGACTCAGCTGCGCTGATTTTACTCAACCTCAGCGCAGCGTTTGACACCATCTCCCACAATATACTGCTTGCCTCACTCTCCAACATGGGCATTAGAGGAAAGGCACTTGATTGGATTGCATCCTTCCTGACACTGACGACATTTCAGATCTCCTCTAGCGCCGCGGAATCCAACGTCCATCTCTCCCCCTATGGAGTGCCACAAGGATCGGTGTTAAGCCCCCTGCTTTTCAACCAGATCGCTGAAACAGCTGGTCTCAATATGTTCACATACACCGACGATTCACAAATCGTATTCTCCCTCTCAAACAATGACCAGGACTCCCCCTCCCTCCTGCAGACAGGCCTCAGGAACATCGCCACCTGGATGAGCACTAATATGCTTAAACTTAACGGCAGCAAAACAGAGGTCCTAATAGTAGGCCCCAACCCGAACCTCTGGAATCCAAGACATTGGCCATCCGAAATGGGCCCCTTACCAACTCCGTCACAACAAGTCTGTAATCTTGGCATTACCATCGACAAGGGCCTAACCATGGAACCCCAGGTCAATAACCTCACAGCTACCTGTTTTACTATTCTGAGATGGCTCAGGAAAATCCTTTGGATGCTCCCGGACGACACACAAAAGACTGTGGTCAACGCACTGATCACTTCCCGTTTAGACTACGGTAATGCCCTTTACTTGGGGGCATCACAGGCAGTCATGCGACGCCTCCAACTGGTACAAAATGCTGTAGCCAGACTGCTATGCAAATGCCATAGGAGGGAACGTATGTCCGGTCACCTTAAGGCGCTCCACTGGCTAAGAGTCGAAAACAGGGTCAAGTTCAAAACTCTCAGCCTCATGCATAAAATAAAATGGGGAAATGCACCCAAATACCTCCAAGCACTAGTGCATTCCTACACGCCGGCCCGATGCTTGAGGTCCTCCACTCAAGGCCTTTTCTGCGTCCCCAAAACACGCCGAGTAAGGATGGGAGGCCGATCCTTCTCCCTTCTCGGTCCCAAGCTCTGGAACTCTCTCCCGCAACCTCTCCGCTTAGAAACTCGCTACAATCATTTCCGTAAAGCCATCAAGACCTGGCTATTCAACCAGTAACTTGCCCGGTCTCCTCCCTGAGGCTTTCTCCTCCCTCTTGGTTCAGTATCTTCTAGCGCCAGGAAACCCTTTTTGGGTAGCTGTCGCGCTCAATAAGCTCAATAAATAAAAAAATAAAATAAATTGTGCCACCCTCAGTAGTAGCCTTTCTAACCTGCCACAGGCCTGCCATTGCACTGTCTGTGTGTGCAGCTTACTGCCACTTCGACTTTTCATTTAAAACTACTTGCCAAGTATTTTACTCCCCTTTTATTACATATAAGTCAACCCTAAGCAGGGTACTATGTAAGATAAAGGTATGACATGTACCTCTATGTTTTACGTGTCCTGGTAGCGATAGACAGACTATTTCATTTTTCACTATTGTGAGGCATGCTCCTCTCATAGGCTAGCATTGGGAATTCCTTAATACACTTTTAAGATGAAATTCCTGATCAGCGAGGAATAGCTTTTTCATGTTTCATATGTTTCGGACATAGTATAGATGTCAGACAGAATCCGCCTTACGATATTCTGGTAGCACTCCCTCTACAAAGGCTTTGGGGGTTTTACAGAAACTCAGTGATGAGCCATCACCCAAGTTCTGCCAGCCAGGTCACAAGTACATTTTCAAAGTGGAAAGAAACACTAAATTATACAAAGAATGCAGGTTCTTCGTGTCCAACTTTTCTTAGTATCTTGTCGAGGCTACAGTGCCCATCCAGAGGTCAAGGTTTCTAACTGGTAGCAACTATGTTACATTTATATTGCTTTAATGTTTTGAGATTCAAAGTAAGTTAAGTTTTATCAGTCAAAGTCAAAGTCAAAGTCAAGTCAAAGTCAAAAAGTTTTATTTGTACTGGTACTCAACCGAGGACCACAAATATAAATCAACATATACATAGTAAAAAAGTTTATCATTTTCTCAGTACAGTGCTAAAAACAGTTTCAGAAATTTGTACAAATTATAGCAGGTGAATTCATTCGGGGGTTGTTTACATAGACTAATAAGGTCTTTCTTCGACTGAGTTCTGCTAGAGTGATAAATAGGCTCAAGAAATCTTGTGCGGGCTAACGTTACATTCTGGTTCGGGCATATTAATAACAAGTGCTCTATAGTCTGGTCGCCGCCTGCGCACAAAGTACATAAAGGCGATCCTCCCGGAAGCCATCTTGATGTATATGAGAGTACGGGAAGGATACCCAGTCGAAGCATGGCAATTGTTCTCCTTGTACCGTGGGTCAAGGTTAATTTGATGTAGGATCGGCTCTGTTTGTATTCTAATGTATCGACAAACGGTTTGTAAGTAGGTAATTTACTACAGTGCTTAAAGTCCATCTCGAAACTTATTTTTGGGGTAAAACATTTTAAAAACAATTTTAATTGTGCTGGTGACCAGGTGAGCAACATTTTGGCGTCAATATTGGCAATGCGGAATGCCTCTGTCATGTTTTCTTGGAAAGTCTGCTTTGTCATTAAAGAATCAAAAGTTACTTTTTTCAACAGCGACCTTAGGGTATTTTCTTTTGCGTGCAATAGTTGGTATGCCCACCTTATGACATTTGCTAGGGCTACAGCGTATGAGCTAGTAACAGATAATTCCAGTCTTAATGCTTGGACTGGGACTGCGTCTGATACTTTCAAAATTTTCCTCAGAACCTTTCCCTCTTTACGGTCCATGAAAACCCATTGTTTAATAGGTATGTACTCCATAGCGTACGATAATACAGGTGGTATTTTAGTTTTGTAGACATTTATTAGGGACGAGAAATGCCTACTGCCTGTTGCGCTGTAGAGTTTCTGAAGGGCCGCAGTGTGAATATCAGTTTTCCTTTGTAGATTACTTATCTGCTTTGCATTAGTAAGATTTTTGGAGAGTGTCCTGCCTAGGTAGGGATAGTCTGCCACCTCTTCCAGTTTATCTCCTCCTAAGTTCCAGACATATCTTGCGCTTCCCTTCCTCCCAGAGAAGGCGAGCACTTTTGTTTTTTTGATGTTTGGGACTAGAAAGTTCTCTTTGGAGTAGTTAAACAGCAGATCTAAAGATGTTTGTAATCCAAAGGGGGTGAGGTCCAACAAGACAATATCGTCCGCGTATAGTAATGCATTAATTTTTTGGTTTGCTATTGTCGGGGGTAGGTTGGATCCTGTTTGGAGAGAATTGCACAGGTCACTTAAGTAGAGAGAAAAGAGGATTGGGGCTAAAAGGCATCCTTGCTTTAGTCCATTTAGAGTTTTGATTTTTTCTGTGTAACCCTTTTCTCCCCCTAGTTGGACTTGGCACCACGTATCGGTGTGTAGGCTTACAATTGATTGTAGCAGTTGTTCCTGTATTCCAAGCTTCTTCAGTTTCCTCCACAGCGTTGGACGATCTACGCGATCGAATGCTGTAGAGTAATCTATAAAGGCAGCGTAGACAACCTGGTTTTTTTGGATTACATATTTATCGAGGATGACCTGGATAACTGCGATGTTGTCTGTTACCGCGTGGTTGGGTCTGAATCCTGCTTGGAACATAGGGATCAGGCCAGATGAGAAAGCCCATTCTTTTAAACGTTGAAGAATTTCAGCAGCAAATACTTTGCCCACGGCGTCTATAAGAGCAATTTGACGGTAATTGCAGGCACTGGTTTTGCTACCCTTTTTGTGGATGGGGATGACGATACTTCCCCGCCAGGATTTTGGGACCTGGCCTGTATCTAAAATATAGTTGAATAAGGGGTATAGTAGTCCACTCCATTCCTTAGGGGCTATTTGCAGTGCTTTTATAGGGATCTGGTCAGGGCCAGAAGCACCGGTGGGTCTTGCCTTGCGGATGTTTAGTTCAACTGATGAAGCTGTTGTTTTTCTTATGGGACTTCTTTCTTTACCTTTGTAGTTATCAGCGCAGTTTTCAGTTAGTGTAGTTGGATTTAACTTATAAAGGTCTGTCAAAAAAACTTCCCAATCTTTTGGAGGGACCGGAATTGGTTGTAAATTCTTTTTTGTACCAGAGAGTTTTCCTATTAAATACCAATATTTGCGTTGGTTGTTATTTTTCGCTGCGATCTGGATGTCAACCCAGTTACGATCCTGTAGAATTTTTTTGTTTCTTTGGTTTTCGCGTCTCAGTTGGTTTTTTAGTTTATTTATTTCCTTTTTTAAAATTGGTGTTGGACTCATGAATTGAGCGCGGATATATTTATTTAATTGTTTCTTTATTTCGGTGTTCTTAGAAGTGCGCCTTTTGTTATTGTCGTTCATCTTTCCAATTCTATCTACATCCTTTGTCATATTTAAAATAAGATTTCTGAAGTCTATTATGATATTTTCGAAGTTTTCAATAGGATTTTCAGAAAATCTTTTCGTAAAAATTAGGGAATAATCAATCTGAGATGTGATTTTATCAATGGTCGAGGAGTTCCAGTAAATACGTCTTTTTTCTTTGTTTAGCACTATGTTGCTTTTGAGGTAATTAATATGGCAAGTTGCATAGGATTTTGGAAGCCAATCAGTGGTCAAAAGCATTAGAGCATGGTCGCTTTCATGGCCAAATTGGTTAAGCAAATGTGTTACGGAGTCTAGCAAATCCATGCTAGTGATTATGTAATCGATGATGGAGGGAGACCCATTGCCGCGCCTAGTGTAGTTCGCGGGAATGTCCCCTTCCACTGAGCCGTTCACTATTGCGCCGTTAAGCCTTGTTAATGTTGACATTAATAGGTTCCCTCTTTTGTCACTAAGTATCCCCTCTGGAAATTGTGGAGTTATGATTTCCCTGCCTTCTTCCATCAATAGTTTTGCCCAAGTATTAATTGCAGAGTTCGAGATTTTGCTGTTGAAGTCTCCAACAATTAAAAAAGATGAATAAGGATGATGTTCGGTTATAGACTCTATTTTTTCCATGATGTTAAGGAATATTATGTCATGTTTTTTTCCCGGTGGTGCATAGACGTTAAAGAGCAAAGTTGTATTGGGGAGGGTCGTACAGCGTTTTACGGTGGAGATCTTAATGCATTGTAGATTTTCTAGATTAGTTTCCACTATTTCCTGTGCCCAGATAAATTCTTCGCTCAATAAAATGGCTAGACCACCTTTGGCATGTCCTCTGCAAGAGTTTATAGCCGGAATTTCATATACAAAGTAATTTTTGCAAAAGATAGGTTCAACTGCCCACGTTTCCTGTAAGAATAGGATATCCGGATGGCTTCCCAGGGCAGTGGACAGTTTGTTCTTTATCCCACCTGCGATGTTCCAGGAAGTTATTTTTGTGCCAATGCTAAACAGAGTGTTGGTTAGAGGTTTTGATTTTGTTGCTGTTCAGGGTTTCTGATACCCAAGCCCAAGATTTATTGTTATTGTCATTGTCAGATTTTTTTGGAGCTTGGTACCATACTGCTCGTTGTCCTTTATTTACTAAAATTTTTAGTTTTTCTTGCCCTGTAGTTAGTTGGTTGGTATATGTCTTTACTGGGTTTACTGTAGCCGCGGAATTTCTTTTGAATTGCGTCCCTACGGAGTTGGAGAGAGCGTGGATTTGAGCATTGTACCCCCTTATGTCTTTAGGGACCGTATGTTCTTCCTTTTCCACTACATCGTATCCATGTCTATGTAGTGTCTCCTTCTCCTTGAGTATAATCTCCGGTAGGACAGATGACCAGAAGGTTACCCTTGTTAGCTTGACATTGTCTTTGCAGGGAAAGGAGACTAGATCAAACTCATTACTATTTAGTGAGTGTAATGGTTCGATGTGTCTTAATAAGTGTATTAATCTTCCTCTATTTAGTGGAGCTGGATCACTTGGGAAAAGTTCCTCGAATTGAAGAATTTTCGAGGAAAGTTCTGTGTCCCTGTGGTTGTACTTAGTTGTGTCGCCCCTTTTTTTTGTTTTATTATAAGTTTGCTCTGATTCCTCTGTGTGTATGCTGGGGACATATTCTTTAGCTCTTGGATCCAGATGTGATATTCTTTCTGAGTCATTATTGTTGAGAGGTGAGTTTTCTACAATTGGGGATGCTATTAAGGTTTCCACTTTGTCCTCTTCAGGTTTTTGTATTTTAGCGGGGTTTTGAAATTTTAATTTGTAGGATTTCTTTTTCTGGATCCTTCTTAATGGTTTTTTCCTCCTTCTTTCCTTTCCTTCTGGGATATTTTCCGATTTCGTTTTAGATGTCATTGCTTCTTCTTCTTGATTTTTGATAATGAGAATTTCCTGGGTACTAGATTTATGGTCTTTAGCTGGAATATTTGTTGCACTTTTTTTTGAAAATATTGGGTAGTGTTCATTTTTTTGTTGGTGTTTTTCTTTAAAGAGTTTTTTTAGGGAATATACAACTGAATCATTTTGGTTATCCGATAATTGGTCTTGTTGTACTAGAATCTCAGTAGTCTGAGTACCAGAATTGCGGGTTCTATTCTTCTGTTCTTTTTTGTGACCCTTTAATAAGTCTTTTTGATTATTGTTAATTGAGTCTGTATTATTGTGTTCCCCTGCTACAAGAAGGTCTTTTTTCTTTTTCTTATCTACCAGAAATTTTAAGATCCCTATTTGTGCGTCCAGTGTTTGGTCGGAATTTTCTAGGATGTTTCCCAGGAAGGAAAGGACTGATTCTAGAATCTCTTGCAGAGAAAACAAAGCTTTAGATATGGTTGAGGTTGTGTTATTATTGTTGTTGATGGTATTATTAAAAAGATCCATAGAAAGCTCCGAAAAGATAACAGGAGGAGATATTGTTTCTTGCGAGTCAGGGCTTATTCTATGATCCGATTTGTGTGAGCTTGCTTTGGTGACTATTGGGTCTCCGAGTAACATTGAATTCCCTCTATTCTCTAGAGGTGTTGAAGTTATTAGGGTAGACAGATCTCGGTCTGGGGTTTTTAAGTCTTTAGGGGTATGTGGTATTTTGTTACTCAAGTCTTGATCCAATTGGCCCGCTTGATATTGTGCCTCAGGTAGTTTAGGTGTACTTTCAGTTTCCTTAAAGATTGTGGAAACATTGAAAGAGTTTTCTTGGACTAAAGTATATGAAGTTTGCGTGACTTTTGTTGTGAGTTGAGTAAAGTAGGAGCTTATTGCTGGTGTTTGAATTATACGGCCTGGTTTTATGGCTTTGTCTGTAGATTTCCGTATAGCGTTTTCGGTCCCCATTCTTTTCATAAAAATTGTTCGTGAGCGTAGTTTTTTGAAGCCCATTTGTAGATCTTTTTATAATTCTTGTGTATATAACAGCGTGTACCAGGTGTTATAGAGTTCGCGTGGTAATTGAAAGTAATCTAAGGATGATCCTATTTCTTACCTTGCGGGTGGGCAAGAATGAAGAGGGGTGGTCCGTCCCGTCCTCGGACGTCCCCGGACGGCCACAGACGGCCCGCCCTTTGCCCGGGCTTAGCCCGGCGTCCCGCACGCGTCCCGCTTAGCGTGGGGGGAGGGTCTTAAATAGGAGGAGCAAGGGGCGGGAAGAGACTCCAGGTGCGCTTAGATCTCCACGCGCTGAACCCTGGGTCTCGCAGTCCCTGCCCCTGTCAAGCAGCCTCCGATGCAAAGAGATGGCAAGACTGTCTCCTTGATTTCCTTTGGTAACAGGCAGCTGGCAGGCAAAAGGCGAGGGAGACGGCAAGAGACGCTAGCACACAGAAGCAGCTACGAGCGGCACCCGCGAAGCGGGGGCCACGAGCTGTTGTAGTGCTTTGGACCAATCAGCAGGCAGTGAGAGCAGGCGACCAACTGAGGCGGAGCAGGGGCGGGAAGAGACTCCAGGTGCGCTTAGATCTCCACGCGCTGAACCCTGGGTCTCGCAGTCCCTGCCCCTGTCAAGCAGCCTCCGATGCAAAGAGATGGCAAGACTGTCTCCTTGAATTCCTTTGGTAACAGGCAGCTGGCAGGCAAAAGGCGAGGGAGACGGCAAGAGACGCTAGCACACAGAAGCAGCTACGAGCGGCACCCGCGAAGCGGGGGCCACGAGCTGTTGTAGTGCTTTGGACCAATCAGCAGGCAGTGAGAGCAGGCGACCAACTGAGGCGGAGCAGGGGCGGGAAGAGACTCCAGGTGCGCTTAGATCTCCACGCGCTGAACCCTGGGTCTCGCAGTCCCTGCCCCTGTCAAGCAGCCTCCGATGCAAAGAGATGGCAAGACTGTCTCCTTGATTTCCTTTGGTAACAGGCAGCTGGCAGGCAAAAGGCGAGGGAGACGGCAAGAGACGCTAGCACACAGAAGCAGCTACGAGCGGCACCCGCGAAGCGGGGGCCACGAGCTGTTGTAGTGCTTTGGACCAATCAGCAGGCAGTGAGAGCAGGCGACCAACTGAGGCGGAGCAGGGGCGGGAAGAGACTCCAGGTGCGCTTAGATCTCCACGCGCTGAACCCTGGGTCTCGCAGTCCCTGCCCCTGTCAAGCAGCCTCCGATGCAAAGAGATGGCAAGACTGTCTCCTTGATTTCCTTTGGTAACAGGCAGCTGGCAGGCAAAAGGCGAGGGAGACGGCAAGAGACGCTAGCACACAGAAGCAGCTACGAGCGGCACCCGCGAAGCGGGGGCCACGAGCTGTTGTAGTGCTTTGGACCAATCAGCAGGCAGTGAGAGCAGGCGACCAACTGAGGCGGAGCAGGGGCGGGAAGAGACTCCAGGTGCGCTTAGATCTCCACGCGCTGAACCCTGGGTCTCGCAGTCCCTGCCCCTGTCAAGCAGCCTCCGATGCAAAGAGATGGCAAGACTGTCTCCTTGATTTCCTTTGGTAACAGGCAGCTGGCAGGCAAAAGGCGAGGGAGACGGCAAGAGACGCTAGCACACAGAAGCAGCTACGAGCGGCACCCGCGAAGCGGGGGCCACGAGCTGTTGTAGTGCTTTGGACCAATCAGCAGGCAGTGAGAGCAGGCGACCAACTGAGGCGGAGCAGGGGCGGGAAGAGACTCCAGGTGCGCTTAGATCTCCACGCGCTGAACCCTGGGTCTCGCAGTCCCTGCCCCTGTCAAGCAGCCTCCGATGCAAAGAGATGGCAAGACTGTCTCCTTGATTTCCTTTGGTAACAGGCAGCTGGCAGGCAAAAGGCGAGGGAGACGGCAAGAGACGCTAGCACACAGAAGCAGCTACGAGCGGCACCCGCGAAGCGGGGGCCACGAGCTGTTGTAGTGCTTTGGACCAATCAGCAGGCAGTGAGAGCAGGCGACCAACTGAGGCGGAGCAGGGGCGGGAAGAGACTCCAGGTGCGCTTAGATCTCCACGCGCTGAACCCTGGGTCTCGCAGTCCCTGCCCCTGTCAAGCAGCCTCCGATGCAAAGAGATGGCAAGACTGTCTCCTTGATTTCCTTTGGTAACAGGCAGCTGGCAGGCAAAAGGCGAGGGAGACGGCAAGAGACGCTAGCACACAGAAGCAGCTACGAGTTTTATCAGCATATTTATTCATTGTGATGGAAATGGAGCATAGCGTTATAACCAAAGGGAGCAGTAAATAGTACTTTGAGTGCACCTCATTTCTGTTACTTGTGTATGATGTTCCCTATTTTGCAACCATTGGACCACCCGTAGTAAGCATGATGTCTTGTATTTCCTATGCTATTACATATTTTTTGCGGGTCAGACTCCTTTTTGGACAGAAATGTCGCATGAAAACTTTAAAACTGGTCGTGTGCTGCATCTTTTTTACTGGCTCTGAGTGTATTTACGAACTCACGGGTGTTCTGTTTGTGAGTACATATGTCACATGCCTTTTTCTCATGAGTGACTTAACTGTAGAGAACGCAAAATAATTTGCGCTTCCAATATTTTTTGTGAGAATCATGTGTAGCATGTTAGGAAAAAACTGCATGACTCCACGCACTTGCAAATAGTAAATAGAAATGGGGACCGCACACACCCCAGTCGCACTTTGCACCTCAACATTCTGGGTCCCGTCTTGTAAAAATGGCGTCAACTATTTCCTCACTGTACCCCGGACTCCTGCTTCCTGAATCTGGTAATCAAGGTATGATAGCTGACAGGCTCAATATCCAATTAAATTCAGACTTGATCCTGCCGTAACAGGTCCCAAGACCTACAGCAAGGACCCAAGGAATATGTTGCTACAGGCAACCCAACACCTAATGGAAACAGAGCGGTGCATTAGCACAACAGCAAGAGGATGGGAGGGTACCCTGGCTCCACCCAGTCATTATAAGGAAAGCCCTTCCGGATTGCATCCGGGTAGAATTCAGCCCCTTGCTATAAAGTGAAAAATCAAAAGTTCTGACAAACAATGCAACAACCTACCGGAAGTTGCGTTTTGTTCGTCATTGCTCATGTTCTTCGAAGACCTGAATGTCAGAGTGGCATCTACAGATATCTCCTGGATGCACAGCCTCTACTAGCTACTTTCTTATTTTTGCAGAAAAATACCCATGTGAATGAGCCTGATAAGGGCCTTAATACCCTGAAGCAGTAAGCATTTTATTCATATTATTATTTAATTATTTAATGAGATAACACATGCAAACATAAATAGATATATGCCGACGATCACAGAAAGCGCACAACTTCTATGCTGAGAAAATGCACTGAATTCTAAGCCTTGTGTACCTCTCCAGCTTAATCCTCCCACACAGACACTGTCCGGTGTGTGTCTCTCTGCCTCAAGCCTCTTTCGAAGGCACTGCCCAGTATGAGCCGCTCTGTCTCAAGCCTCACTGCTCTGGTCTGGGAAATGCTCGCTAGATAACTCTTCTCAATCTTCTCTTGCAGACAGAAGAAGGTATGTATCTCTGTGTCTCAATCTTCTCTTCCAGTCAATGCCTAGCACCTGTGCCTCAATCTTGTTCCTCTCTCCTGATCATTGCTCATCCTTTTGTGCCACTCTGCCGCATTCTCTCTCATGCCATCTGCCTCAATCCTCTTCCCATGCAGCAGCCAGTTTGCCCCTTTGCCCCAATCCTCTTCTCAAGCATGTGTTCCTCTGCCTCAATCTTCTTCACATGCATCACTTTGCGTATGCCCTCTGCCTCAATCCTCTTCCCATGCGTCACTTTGTGTGCGCCCTCTGCCTCAATCCTCTTCCTGTGCATCACTTTGTGTGCCCTCTGCCTCAATCATCTTCACATGCATCACTTTGTGTGCCCTCTGCCTCAATCGTCTTCACATGCATCACTTTGTGTGCGCCCTCTGCCTCAATCCTATTCCCATGCATCTGCATCACTTTGTGGGCGTCCTCTGCCTCAATTCTCTTCCTATGCATCACTTTGTGTGCGCCCTCAGCCTCAATCCTCTTACCATGCGTCACTTTGTGGGCGCCCTCTGCGTCAATCCTCTTCCCATGCATCACTTTGTGTGCGCCCTCTGCCTCAATCTTCTTCCCATGCATCACTTTGTGCGCACCCTCTGCCTCAATCTTCTTCCCATGCATCACTTTGTATGCCCCTCAGCCTCAATCCTCTTCCCATGCGTCACTTTGTGTGCGCCCTCTGCCTCAATCTTCTTCTCATGCATCACTTTGTGTGCCCCCTCAGCCTCAATCCTCTTCCCATGCGTCACTTTGTGTGCGCCCTCTGCCTCAATCTTCTTCCCATGCATCACTTTGTGTGCGCCCTCAGCCTCAATCCTCATCCCATGCATCACTTTGTGTGCGCCCTCAGCCTCAATCCTCTTCATCACTTTGTGTGTGCCCTCTGCCTCAATCCTCTTCCCATGCATCACTTTGTGTGCGCCCTCTGCCTCAATCTTCTTCCCATGCATCACTTTGTGTGCGCCCTCAGCCTCAATCCTCATCCCATGCATCACTTTGTGTGCGCCCTCAGCCTCAATCCTCTTCATCACTTTGTGTGTGCCCTCTGCCTCAATCCTCTCACCTTGCATCACTTTGTGTGCACCCTCAGCCTCAATCCTCATCCCATGCATCACTTTGTGTGCGCCCTCAGCCTCAATCCTCTTCATCACTTTGTGTGTGCCCTCTGCCTCAATCCTCTCACCTTGCATCACTTTGTGTGCGCCCTCAGCCTCAATCCTCATCCCATGCATCACTTTGTGTGCGCCCTCTGCCTCAATCCTCTTCCCATGCATCACTTTGTGTGCGCCCTCAGCCTCAATCCTCTTCCCATGCGTCACTTTGTGTGCGCCCTCTGCCTCAATCCTCTTCCCATGCATCACTTTGTGTGCGCCCTCAGCCTCAATCCTCTTCATCACTTTGTGTGTGCCCTCTGCCTCAATCCTCTTCCCATGCATCACTTTGTGTGCGCCCCATGCCTCAATCCTCTTCCCACGATCCGAATGATTCAGACGTCTTGGCTTCCCGCCCTAAGCAATTGCCAAGGCGACTCCGCGCCCCAAGTCCTTCAGACCGACTGGTGCTGAAGAAATACAAAAAGGAACAAGAAACATTGCCTCAATCATGCCATGTGAGTTTTTGTCGGCTGACAAATCTCTCCCCCAAAGTTGATAAACAGACGAGTAACACACCTACGAATATCGAGGCTGTCCAAATATATTCCAGTCCTGATGAAGACCCGCCTTCGATGCACATACATCAGCGGTTCATACATAGGGTCGAAACTTCGACGTTCTATTTACATATTCATCTGTACAGAGTCCCACAGAACTAAAGAATGAATTAATCTCCCTGAGACTATTGTACATTTCAGATGATGTTTACTGATGTATTGTTTTGTCTATATCTATGATTTATTGTATGTTTGGTTAAGTATTTGGAACACTTAGTCACCAGTCACGACTCACTCATTGTATGTATTCTTAGTTTATGTTTTGTTTGTTCTTGGACAGCGTATCTAAAGTCATTTTGAATTCAATACATATAAAGGTTGAATACTAAAAATGTAACTTTCCCCCTATGGTCAGTGTCAGTTCTTCTGATATATCCGTCATTGAATATACTCTTTCTTTGTATGTATTCAGTACATGTTTCAATGGGTCCCTCTGGCTTCTTCCTTTTGTATCATCACCCTCAATGTGCCTGGTTGTCTTGTTTCTTCCTCCACTTCAGTGCTCTACCAAGCCTCCTGCCTCAATCGTTTATCCTCTGCAGAGCTGAATGCACACATCTGCAGCTCAATACCCTCTATATACATTTTGGACACCTCTCTTTCTATTCCAACTATTTTCTCAAGTACTTTATTTCCCCATGCCTCAGTCCTCTCTCCTGGTAGTGGTGAGTGTGTGCGGCTTTTCCTCAGCCCGCCACTGAATTGTTCTCCCTGCTTGCCCCTTTCTTTCAACACTTTATATAGTCAGTACCCCCTGCCAAGGATGGAAGCCAAATCAACTCTCAAAAAAAAGTTTCACCCAGCCCCACACTGCAGAGGGTCAAGAACATCATGGAGCTATAAGGCATGGTTGGATCATGGCAATACATCCAGCTGTGAATGCCAGCCCCGGGCATGCGGTCCTCTGAGAAAATGATGGACTAGCATGACTACCAGTCTGGCTTCACATCACACTGCAGCACAGAGGCTGCTATCTTACTCATCATAGGCCTTTTGACCACAGATGACGATGGCCCCTGCCTCGTGATGTTGCTGCACCTCTCAGCTTCCTTCAACGCAGTTGAATATCTGACCCTCATACACACCCTGGAGTCTCTAATGGGATTTTCCAGCAATGTCCTTCACTGGTTCTCTTACTACCTTTCCAACTGACACCAGATTGTTCACAAGGGCACCTCTATGTCACAAAAATGATACTTATAATAGGTAGAGCCCCCAAGGGTGCTGTCTTCATTTATCCCCAACCTTTACATGAAAGTGCTTGGTGCTCTTTTCACAGAGAACAGCATCAAGATTTACTAATATGCTGATGATTCACACCTCTACCTGAATGTCTCCTCTGCTTCAGCCATCTAATGCCTCAAACACTGCTTGCACATCATTCACATCTTTATGCCCAACGCCTTCCTGAACCACAACCTACCCATGACAGAATGCCTGTTATTTGCCAAGAACAACAAATAATACAGTACAAACCTGGATCAGTAGCATGAACGCTGTTGGTTTTGAGTCCCATCTGTCACCAAAAGCCAAGTCACTCCGACGCTCTGATTCACCCGGGACACGAACCTTACCCTTAAGGAACACATTGCCAAAAAACAAACATGGCCTGCTAAGCTCTCTCGTCAAAAGAAAGTCAAAATGTTTCTTATAGAAAGCACCTTCAGAACTGTTGTTTGACCCCTTGTACTCTCCAGCTGCACCTTTTACAAAGCCTACACGACCAGCATCCCCTCTTATCTTGCAAACAACACCTGGTGGTTCTTGGCACACCAACAGCCAAAACACTATCATACTGCAGAATAAGAAGTGCAAAAAAGAAAACAAGACAGCAGGCCTTTCCCATTTACGCACTCAGGATCTGTAAATGTTAATGTAGAGGAATTTATATAGCGCAAATCACCGAGCGGTTTCTAAGCGCTTGCTTAGGGAACCCGTCCTGGTATTCCCCTGTGAGATAACCCAGACAGGGTATCCGCAAGGTGGAGGCCAGGCATCCTGCCGCAAGGGGCCGTTGTGAAGATTAAGCAAGCTATTGCCCAGAGTCGCAGAGTGTGAACCCGTGAATCGAGTAGGCACCGGAGCGAGAATTGTCGAGTCCATGGACATTTTAGGACTCAAGACCCCGCCGAGCCGGGAATTGAACCCTGGTCCCGGGCTGACCTCTGCTTCCAGGTCTGTTTCCTCTAACCAGTGAGCCACACTTCTGGAGCGGGATCTCGATATCAGGCCCGCTCCAACACAGCTACATATAGGAACTAAATGAATATGCACCTCTATACAAAAACACTAGATCTCAAGGTTCTAACCATTAGGCCTGGGTGGAGTTCACTGAGTTCTGCTTGGCAGAGCTCCGCGAAGTGCTGGAAAACATAATGCCACGCTCCCCGAAGTTCTACAAGCAGTGGAGTGCGGTAAGTCACGCTGCTCGTGCTGGTATTTAGTGCTGGGAGATTGTCCCGCACTGTAAAATCAGCACAAATGGCACCCCGCACAGTGCAAGAGGGCGATGCTTCTTCCTGTCGCTGGAGTAGATGTTCTACTGTGCAGCTGCTTTCTCAGTGTAAATGGCAGGCTTCTCAAAGTGAGCGGCAGCAACCTATCGCCCACATTGAGAAATCTCGCCTGAAGGTGGTCTAGAATATGATTTTTCTCACTCGCAATCAATAACTTACTGTTGGTGAGCCGCACGAGAGGGAAAACTCGGCTCTGTGCTGATTCGCTGAGTTTTTCTTAATTCCACACGGAGTGGGCTAAACTCTGCAAACTCCGCTGCGGGGAGCAGAATTCGTTGCCCACCCCTAGTAACCATCTCAACCCCCGTTCCTCTCTTTTTACTCACTTTATGCTTTGTCTTTGATCATGTGCAGCACTCCACTGTCTTTTGGCTAGGTTTACGCTATAGAAATACCATATACATACACACATACTAGCACCCTGGCCAGTCCAGTCCTGGTACCCACTGTGTGTTCCTCATTCTGTCAGCAAGAAGATGTGTGCAGATGCACTTTTTGCCGGTCCCCCCTCCTCTGCAATGCTCATCATACTCCCTCTACCTCACTTCCCTTGTCAGCATTGTGTGTGTTTCCCTCCAGTGGCACAGCTAGTAATAGGGCAGCAGGTGCAGTGGCACCAGGGCCCATGAGCATCAGGCACCTTTTGTCACCCAGTGATGGCTGCATTTTACTCAGCGGCGGCCGGCACAGGTTAGCCTGGTGGGGCGGAGGTGGGGTGTGGTGGGTGCTGAACTTGACAGACGACGGAATAGGTATAATTAAATAAATAATATTATCTATTCCGTCGTGTGTCCACGCCCCGCCCACCACACCACTGCGCTTACCTGTGCCGGCAGTCACTGGTTTTACTACTAAACTGTGGTAAGGGGGCACATTTTTCCTTGCTTGCATGAGGGCCATGGCTTCCTAGCTACTCCATTGTCTTCCCTCTCCTGTCCTTTTAGCTGTTTGTGCCTCAGTCCTTTGCAGTGTGCTGTGAGCTGACTGGCTTGCTGGAATCTCTTCGATCAAGAAATAAATATTTGCTCCCAGGCGGTTTCTGAGGCAATGTATCTGGCTTTGTTTGAAGGCTTATCTGGGCTGTTTGACTTTCACTTCCCTCAAGTGTCTGAATCCTGTTCTCGAACATTCCCTGGCTGTGGCAGCGCTATTGTCAATAGAGGGAGGCTGCGGGCCCGGCTCCCAAGGCCTGCAAGATGTCAGGAGCATCTCCAAATTGTACATTTTAGCCAAAGAGAAATCCTTGCTTTCCCCATCCCTAAAAGGACTGTGAGAAACACGTGAAGTGGGGCTTGGGCAGAAGGGAAGAGAAAAAGAGAGAGATTGGAAAGGTAAAGGAATCAGAGAGAACGAAGGAGAGGGGAAAGTGTCATAATAATGGAGGAGAAAGTGAGAAAAGAGCGGGAAACAGAGCGAGCTGGGATAGGCGTGTGGGAGACCAGTGAAGGGCTGCAGATGTGAGGAAGGAGGGCTGAGCTCGAGGAAAGGTGAGAGAAGGAAGGGATGCAAGAAAAAGAAAGAGAGCAAATAGTAAAGGCCTCGGAGCTGACGAGCAGGTAAAAAACACGCCCACTCCTCCCTGACATACAACACGAGGACCCTGCCACTGTCGAGACATTATACTAACCCACATACATTAGGTAACACCACACAATGTTCACAACTAGACATGGTTGCACCATCGGTTGGGATGTCAGAGCCCATATTTGGAACGCTAATCGTAAAACTAGAGTCTGAGAATGCAAAGAGCAATTGTATTGTAATTATATGCTGTGTGTTTTATACTCCTAAGGAGGCACTAACGTGCATTAGTGGGCGGATAGCAGGCTACACCATGTGGAGTGTGAGGTGGAAGGATGGGGAACTACAGTGTGCTGTACTTGGGAAGTGTTTTTGCAAAGCGGCTTTTCCTTGAACGCCCTATATGCGATGCAGAGCCCCTTGAAAACAAACCTCTCTCCACAGGGAGCCAGCGATAGTCGCTTAACATGGGCCTCCGCAGCCCCCACGGTGCTGGGGGATCCCCAAGCTCCAGGGGGCCCCCTAAGCACAGTACCCTGGCTGGAGAGCTCCTGATTAAGACTGGAGGGGGCCCCTCCACGTACCTTGCAGGAAGGGCCCCTCAAGTTTTGTTACGCCACTGGCCAACGACACACTGCTGCAATGTGTTCCCAAGGGCGGGGGTGTAGGAGCAGTCTTGCGGATGCATTTTCGAGTTCTTGCCATTTTTGAAGTAGGAAGAGTGATGCCCCTGGATAACTACCGTATGTGCAGTCTAGTAGAGACACAACAATGGGGGTAGCAGCAGTACTTAATTTGCGCCGGTGGTTTCCTGTGCTCGGCACCTGTGCTTGTGACAGCCTGCCACAAGGTGGCGCTGTCTGGCTTATTTAGAGACAACCACAACAACAGCTAATTATTAATGCAATATGCCTTAAAAATTATTATTTCCTGCCACCCAAGTCATTCTTAAAGCTTTGAGGACCTGAAATAGTGCGAATTGTTCACTTGTCTGATGGTTAGCAGTTGTGTTGTTACTACCATTGCAGCATGGCAGGGGCAATGTGTGGTGCAAGCTGCAGTGGCCTCCTGGTTTGAGCCCTGGCATTTATTCTTTTACAAATTAAGCACTGCGCGAAGCTGGCAGCAGCACCTTAGTATAGCCTAGAAGAAAGGAAGATGCATCGCATAATTTGCATCTTGTAGGAGAATCATCTTGTGGCTTGGCTCACTGGAGGGATAATGGAGTGGTCCAATTCTATGATCGCTCCAAAACTACTCGCTTCATTTTATGTCGATGATGGTCTGTCGAGTTCCTTAACCCCTTCCATGTTGATGACGGCCCCTGGCTGTCATACATCACGGTGGTCATTTGCTGATGACGGCTGGGGGTCGTCATGAACCCGCCCACTCCTAAAAACGGCCGCACAGGCACAGAATCGTGGCCGCGCCCAAGGGGTTAAGCAAGATGGTTGTAGGTTAATGGTTTCTCTGTGCTCCTCAGATTAAGATTACGATCTCCATTCTGAAAGTGCTGAGTTTGAGGTCATTATTCAGCATCCATTCATTGACACATGTTTTTCGTACAGGTATTGATGATGACAGCACGCCCTAGGTAGCCCATCAAGTAAGACTGGGCACCGTGAAAGCCATAGGCACATTTACCATGAATAACACATGATTCAGGGACTACTTTGATATTATTTTATTAAAGGTCCACCATTGTCAGAGATCTCCTCTTTATCCTGCATTACAGAACAGGAGGAATTGACCAATTGATCAAGTGTTACACCTTTTAAATTAAAAGATGCTTGCAGCATTTTCTCAGTGTCCACAAATTAATTTAAAAGTCTTTCTTTTGCGCTTTCACTGCATATTGTGCCACATACTTACAAATGGTGTTTTTTTTAAAATCTAGGAGTTGTTCAATAATCAGGTACGCTATGTTACATGAATATATATAATGGTGACAATGAGAACAGTACACATGAATATAAGTATGTTTTAATTAACCTTTCTATTTTCAGAGGAGGACAGTGCAGTCTCCTACACCTTCACAGAGTGAATATACCTGTGATATTCCTGGAGAGGGAGAAGGGTCCCTACTGGCCAAGAACAGGTATGCAATCAATTTCACAGTCCTGATAAAAGCCATCGACCTTTATGGCGCAACTAGGCTAAAACATGTTGAACAAATGTTTATGTTGATTTTAGGGACATCTATTCCTTCCCTAAACACATCAGTTCCTTTTTTAACTTTACCCCTCGCCCCTGTTTAAATAAATGTATCCTCCTTTGGGACAGGAGGTAATTTTAGATCACTGTTTTTTTGTAACGGATCCCATACCGTCTCTGCATCTCGAGACAATCCCAAACCCGACGACGAAGCTATCGGCTTCTAGCACGCCAGTGGGGATAACATGCCACTGACCGAAAGTAGCTGTTGAGGGTTCAAAAATAGTACCAAAATTCCTAGAGAGACTTCTGTGTGCTATATTGTGTTTTCACACTCCTTTTGATATTAGATGTGGGATGTTCTTGATGAGTTTACTTACTTTCGGTTTACAGTTGTAGGATGATTTGTGTGCGTGATTAGCATATCTGTATCAAGTTTAGTTGAAGGACTACTTAAGATCTAATAACAGTGTGAGGTAGAGGTTAAACAGAAGGTGACATTTGTTAATGAAAACTATACAAGTAAAATAATTTAAAATAATTATTTTTAATCTAGACAGGATAAAATGTCACAACATATTACCTACTCAAAATAAATTCTTATTAAAGAATCAAAAATTTCATATTTTAAATATATATATATATATTTTTGTAAACATCTTTTTATTGAACAAAAAGAAAGACATTATACAACTCAGAACTGACCAGAGCGCATTGAGTGACTGCAAATATAAACAGTGAGAACATAGACCTCCATCAGAGACAAATAAACAGAATATAAAGAACGGGCTTAGGCGTCTTCCGGTTCCACACTGGCGGGATCTACATCAGGTGGTGTACAGATGTCACCCCGGTAAGTGTTCCAAACTCCCCAGATCTTACCCCACTTGCGGGGTCGCCCCCTCGACACATACACAGACCTCTCCCGGAACATACACCAGTCGAGGTCCTCCACCCACTTCCCAACCGAGGCGCCCGAGAAGCACCCCAGAGTTGTGCAATATTGCGTTTGGCCTATCGCACAAGCTAGAGTGACCCAGAGTTTGCCATGACTCGAGAGGTTGGAGGGCTCCCAAACATTCAACAGACATTGACACGCCTCCAGCTCGATCCGCACCCCCCATACTTCACTCATCTTCAGATGTATCCTCGTCCAAAAATCACGGACCTTTTCACACTCCCACAGGATATGAAGGAACGTTCCAGGCATTTCACACCCTCGCCGGCAATCCCCAGATACGGCCAACCCTATTCTCAACAATCCAGGACCCGTGGTGAAGGAACGGTGCTGAATCCTGAGCTGGACCAAACGAAGTCTCATTGGGACCGCCACTACTCTAGGGGATGACACAGCCTCCCTCCAATCTTCCTCATCCAGGACTAATCCATCCGCCACCCACTGTTCCCTGAGCTGCACCAGGGGATCCTCAGCATGGTTAATGAGTTTTCTATAGGTCAACGATATTGCTTTGGTGGACAGATAACCATCCAACAGTCTGTCTTCAGCGAGGAGGCTACCGGAGGTGTCTCTCCACTGGGGATTACAGCATGTAGAGCATGACTGACCTGAAGGTATCTAAACCATTCAGTATCATACAGCTGGTACTTGGCCTGCAACTCCTCAAACGTCAACACCCTATCCTTACCCCACACATCACGCACCTGAGTAATTCCATTCAAACCCCAACGGTCAAACCCTTTCGTTTTCCACAGAGTACCCAACATCTCCGAGCTCCACAAAGGCGTAGCTAGTGTTATTCGCCCCGCCCATTTTAGGGCCCTGTTGGCCTCATGCCATACCATTGTCGCCGTCAATGGAGGACCTACCAAAGGGACACGACCGCACTTCGCATACAACACTCTGGTGTACTCTCCCCCGGGCACTTGGCCACGGTCCATCGCAAAGCCCGGGTCTAAAGGCGAGCCATAAATGGCATGATTGATAGGAGCCAACTGGGACGCCCAATAGTATTTCCTGATATTAGGCAGACCCATACCTCCGTCATACCAGGGCAACATCAATTTTGACAATGCGATACGCAGCCTCCCCTCCCACAGCAGGCCGCGCTGCAAAGATTCAATCTCGTTAAAATATGACGGAGGCACCGGATCAAAGGAATTATCTAGAGCGTACAAAAAGCGCGGGAGGGCCAACATCTTGAAGAGGGCCGCGCGGCCCAACAAGGAGATCGGTAATACTTTCCACCTTGCGACATCACCTCACAGTCTGGCCAATGGGGGTAATAGATTCAGGCTAAAACGTCCCTTGGGGTCCTCCGATATCTGGATCCCCAGATAACGAAACCTGACCAATTCCAGCTTCACGGGCAGTTCAAGCTGACATCACTAGGGTTCCGAAGGCGCCATCCATCCACCAAACCCGTTGCGGAGGTAAAATCCGCCAGCCATCTACGGGAAGGCAAAAACACACGGGAGGGGTGCCTGTCTAGTTCACCATCCAGTACAGCATTGAAGTCCCCGTCCGGCACCATTATCCCGATGGGCAAAGTCAGTAACGTCCGGCCCAAATCACGGAAAGTATCCACCTGTAACGCAGGAGGGACATAGATAGACAGAAACGTGACAGTTCTACCCTCCCATAACCCAGATATTCCAACATATCGACCTCTGTTGTCAGACCACGTCGACTGGATAGTGAGGGGAAAGGAGTTTTTCACCAAAATCCCCACTCCTCCAGAGCCGGAAGTAAAGCCGGCATGAGCCACTAGTTTGTAGCCTCCTCTGTGAAGGGCCATACAACGTTTACCCATGAGATGAGTTTCCTGTAGCAGCGCCACGTCGGGCGAGTGCCTTCTAATCTGCTGACTCACCATAGTGCGCTTGATCTTATCACCCAAACCATTCACGTTCCAGCTAAGGACGGAAAACCCCAAACCCAACCTAGCGGAGGCCATTCCTATCTCCGAAAAAGAACAGAATATCCATAGGCACCCATAGCGAACTCTGGTCACACAAAACAAACAACTCAACAATCCAACCCCCCCCAGTTCCAATCCCCCAACCCCCCTCCCTGCACCCCTGCATGTAGCAAACGCACATCCCCAACTCGCAGTGTGCCTGTCACCCCCAACTAACTACAGGTATCTAAAAGTAGAAAACGGAGGAGGACCTTACAACAGGCCGCCCGCCCCCACCACCCCAAACCAACCACTGTCCCCCTGTACGGCAAAACCCAAAAAAGGCCCCAGCAAAAATAGTCCACGGGGGGTGGGGGGGTGGGGAAAAGAACAACCCCAACCAGTTCCACTACGCTACCAGTAATGTTAATGCGGTACAGTCATAACGACAAGTCACTGTTCTTCACTATCGGTCCGGGCCTGACCCCCGGAGTCCGAGTCCTCAATCTGATCCAGCCAGTCCACGGCAACCTCGGGATTATCAAAAAACCAAGTCTTCCCATCATGTTCAATCCGAAGACGGGCCGGAAACATCATCGAGTACTTCATATCTCGGTCCCTCAAACGCCGCTTGATGGACATAAAGTTCTGCCGCTGTCTCTGCACCATCTGAGTGAAGTCCGAGAAAAACAATAGTGAAGCATTCTCATAGGCCAGCGGGCCCGTGGATCTTGCCGTTTGCAGGATAGCATCTCGGTCCGAAAGTTCAGGACCTTTTCACACTCCCACAGGATATGAAGGAACGTTCCAGGCATTTCACACCCTCGCCGACAATCCCCAGATACGGCCAACCCTATTCTCAACAATCCAGGACCCGTGGTGAAGGAACGGTGCAGAATCCTGAGCTGGACCAAACGAAGTCTCATTGGGACCGCCACTACTCTAGGGGATGACACAGCCTCCCTCCAATCTTCCTCATCCAGGACTAATCCATCCGCCACCCACTGTTCCCTGAGCTGCACCAGGGGATCCTCAGCATGGTTAATGAGTTTTCTATAGGTCAACGATATTGCTTTGGTGGACAGATAACCATCCAACAGTCTGTCTTCAGCGAGGAGGCTACCGGAGGTGTCTCTCCACTGGGGATTACAGCATGTAGAGCATGACTGACCTGAAGGTATCTAAACCATTCAGTATCATACAGCTGGTACTTGGCCTGCAACTCCTCAAACGTCAACACCCTATCCTTACCCCACACATCACGCACCTGAGTAATTCCAGTCAAATCCCAACGGTCAAACCCTTTCGTTTTCCACAGAGTACCCAACATCTCCGAGCTCCACAAAGGCGTAGCTAGTGTTATTCGCCCCGCCCATTTGAGGGCCCTGTTGGCCTCATGCCATACCATTGTCGCCGTCAATGGAGGACCTACCAAAGGGACACGACCGCACTTCGCATACAACACTCTGGTATACTCTCCCCCGGGCACTTGGCCACGGTCCATCGCAAAGCCCGGGTCTAAAGGCGAGCCATAAATGGCATGATTGATAGGAGCCAACTGGGACGCCCAATAGTATTTCCTGATATTAGGCAGACCCATACCTCCGTCATACCAGGGCAACATCAATTTTGACAATGCGATACGCAGCCTCCCCTCCCACAGCAGGCCGCGCTGCAAAGATTCAATCTCGTTAAAATATGACGGAGGCACCGGATCAAAGGAATTATCTAGAGCGTACAAAAAGCGCGGGAGGGCCAACATCTTGAAGAGGACCGCGCGGCCCAACAAGGAGATCGGTAATACTTTCCACCTTGCGACATCACCTCACAGTCTGGCCAATGGGGGTAATAGATTCAGGCTAAAACGTCCCTTGGGGTCCTTCGATATCTGGATCCCCAGATAACGAAAACTGACCAATTCCAGCTTCACGGGCAGTTCAAGCTGACATCACTAGGGTTCCGAAGGCGCCATCCATCCACCAAACCCGTCGCGGAGGTAAAATCCGCCAGCCATCTACGGGAAGGCAAAAACACACGGGAGGGGTGCCTGTCTAGTTCACCATCCAGTACAGCATTGAAGTCCCCGTCCGGCACCATTATCCCGATGGGCAAAGTCAGTAACGTCCGGCCCAAATCACGGAAAGTATCCACCTGTAACGCAGGAGGGACATAGATAGACAGAAACGTGACAGTTCTACCCTCCCATAACCCAGATATTCCAACATATCGACCTCTGTTGTCAGACCACGTCGACTGGATAGTGAGGGGAAAGGAGTTTTTCACCAAAATCCCCACTCCTCCAGAGCCGGAAGTAAAGCCGGCATGAGCCACTAGTTTGTAGCCTCCTCTGTGAAGGGCCATACAACGTTTACCCATGAGATGAGTTTCCTGTAGCAGCGCCACGTCGGGCGAGTGCCTTCTAATCTGCTGACTCACCATAGTGCGCTTGATCTTATCACCCAAACCATTCACGTTCCAGCTAAGGACGGAAAACCCCAAACCCAACCTAGCGGAGGCCATTCCTATCTCCGAAAAAGAACAGAATATCCATAGGCACCCATAGCGAACTCTGGTCACACAAAACAAACAACTCAACAATCCAACCCCCCCCCAGTTCCAATCCCCCAACCCCCCTCCCTGCACCCCTGCATGTAGCAAACGCACATCCCCAACTCGCAGTGTGCCTGTCACCCCCAACTAACTACAAGTATCTAAAAGTAGAAAACGGAGGAGGACCTTACAACAGGCCGCCCGCCCCCACCACCCCAAACCAACCACTGTCCCCCTGTACGGCAAAACACAAAAAAGGCCCCAGCAAAAATAGTCCACGGGGGGGGGGGGAAAGAACAACCCCAACCAGTTCCACTACGCCACCAGTAATGTTAATGCGGTACAGTCATAACGACAAGTCACTGTTCTTCACTATCGGTCCGGGCCTGACCCCCGGAGTCCGAGTCCTCAATCTGATCCAGCCAGTCGACGGCAACCTCGGGATTATCAAAAAACCAAGTCTTCCCATCATGTTCAATCCGAAGACGGGCCGGAAACATCATCGAGTACTTCATATCTCGGTCCCTCAAACGCCGCTTGATGGACATAAAGTTCTGCCGCTGTCTCTGCACCATCTGAGTGAAGTCCGAGAAAAACAATAGTGAAGCATTCTCATAGGCCAGCGGGCCCGTGGATCTTGCCGTTTGCAGGATAGCATCTCGGTCCGAAAGTTCAGGACCCGGGCTATTATGGGGCGAGGAGGTGCCCCCGTCTTCGGGCGACCACCGGGAACACTATGGGCCCTCTCCACCGTAAAAAAGTTACTGAGGCCCTTAGGCTTGAGATGTTGCAGGACGAGTTCCTCGACAAAGAGGTCCGGAGTAACCCCTCCGACCTCTCCGCCACTCCCAGGATACGGACGTTATTGCGGCGCGCCCGTCCTTAATATTCATCGAGCTTTCGATCGAATTGAGTCCAGGCCGCCTTAAGGTCTCGCACCTCTTTCTGCAGCTCCCACACATCCTCGATGAGACTCGTCGTCTTAATTTCCAAGCCCTTAGCTTTCTCCGCCGTTTTAGTCAGATCAGCCCTTATGAGGCCCACTTCGATCGACACCGAGTCCAGTTTAGTGTCCATCTTACCCAAGGATGATTGGACCCCGGTGATCACTGCCATTAAGTCTTTCATTGTAGGGTCCTCAATGGCCGAGTCGCCATCCCGACCACCAGTCGGGGTACATTTCACATCAACTGGGGACCCCTTGGAGAGGGCGTACTTGTCTATTTTGTTGGTCTGGACCTGACGAGTATTCTTCGCCAACTTCGACTGGGGCTTCTCAGGGTCTCCTCTCGACGCCATTGCCACCACCAATCGGGTCCTGGCAACTTCCGCAGTAATGCGACCTTAGACCAAGTTAGGTGGACTCAGGACACCCCAGCCACGGCTCTCCCGCAATGAACCAGGATCTGACAGGTCACTTCCGGTCCCAGAGGCCGATGTTGTCGCACTCCACTGCGGACCCTTCCACACTCCGGGTCCCGGCTTCAACATCCGTAGGCTCAAAGTTTCGGACGACAATAGTCTGTCGCCAAAGCGCCCAAACGAACCAGAATTTCACCTAGTGACTCAGGTGCTGGTCTCCCACCCGATGGTAGGGACGGGGTTCAGGATAATATGCCGGATGGCTGGTCAGGATGTGGCGGCCGGCGGAGCCGAGGCTCAAGCGACCATCTTGGTGGCTGGCGCGGCTCCTCCCCCTTTTTAAATATATTTAATTATTTGAACATTATTTCCTGTAGCTATGAAGTGCTATTTTAGTCCCATTATTTTCTAAAGGAGTGTGTTGCAGTTGCGGTACTTGGGAGTGGCCATGTGTGGTGCTAGATGTTTTTAGATGCTGAGGTGGAGTACAGTTACACCTGTTTTGGAACCTTTTGGGGTGCTTTTAAGTTTTGAATCATATGTTGTGAATACCAATCATCTTACTTTTTTTGGGTGTATTTTTACATTAGCATGCCCCTCCCTAAACCTATCCTTACATTGCCCAAAGCCTCTCCCATTGAGAGTTGATATTCTTCATTTTCCTACAACTCCCCCTGGTTTATCTCACATTTAGACAAAAGTAGTATACTTATGTGTGTGGCGCTCTCTGCCACGTTACCGGAGATCTCTGAATAGAAAAGACAGGACAGGTGATAGACGGAGAGATAGGCCTCCTCCCTTAGGTTTGTAAATAGCATTTTGTGGTACATAAGTAGTACTGCTGTAGTAGTGCTTTACTGTAGTAGTATTGCAGTAATACATATATGCAGCTGTGAATAAGGCTCTTAAAGTGCAAATAGAAATGCAACCCTGCAGGTCAGTTCACATGGAAAATCTCGCCTTTGACAGTTTTTTACCTTTTTGACCCTCAACTCAGAAGAAGGTTTGTTTACATGGTAATCTTCGTAGCCAATAGTGCAGTCTTAACCCCTTCCATGCTGATGACGGCCCCCAGCCGTCATGCACTACGGTGCTCGTGTGCTGATGACGGCTGGGGGCCGTCATAAACCCGCCCACTCGCGATTCTGCCGCACAGGCGCAGAATCGCGGCTACATGGAAGGGGTTAAAATCAGCAGTGTTTTCATTGCTTTTATATTTTGCTCATGTCTTTTTTGCTTTCTATGCCCTATCTAGTAACTAGAAGTACATATCTGTTGTTTTTTCTTTTGTGAGCTCAGGGCAGGATCAATCCAGGGTTGGTGAGCTCAAAGGCTATACAAAACAGTCTATCCTTGCACCCTGGGCAGATGGGAACAGACTAAACAGGAAAGATTTCATCACTATATAACATTTTATGTGGCCAAGTCCATATTACAGGGAGTGCCTCTGACTTTATTGTTCTCTAGTATGCAATTACAGCTTGAAGGCGAATTCTGAGAAAAGCCTGTCTGTACAACTTCCTACCAACGAAGGGTGCAAGGCAATTTTACCTTATTGCATGATATGCGGGTTACTGGGTATTAGTGGGGAAATTGGAGCCTCCACCTTGCCGCCATTTTCTGGAGACCACTTGGGCCCAATGGTGGATGAGAAGGAAAAGGAAATAATAGTTCCTCTTGGGGAGCTTGTGCAGGGTTCTCCACCTTGTTGAATGTGTGAGGAGAGTTCACTCCACTACCAAAAATACAGTCCCATTAGAGTGGTAGACTAGTGAGAGCCAGCCAAAGGAGTCAGCAGGCACCTGAAAGGGAAAATAGAATATGGCATGGTACTCACCTTTGGAACAAACACACGGAATGAGTCATGGAAAAAGCATATCAAAACAAATTAACAGGATTGTTAGAAATTGAGTTACTGGTTGGCTGGGGTGTGAGCCCTGGTCAAGCAGCAACCGCAATAATGGTCATGGTAAGGCACAAGCAAACCCCAATTTAACCTGTGCACAACCCCCTAGCAACTTTTCACTGACCAGTCAGGCATAAATTAAAGGGCAATGTGCAAAGTATTTTTGCAACACTTCAAACAGTACAACACCACACAAAAGGATCCCACACCAAACCAGAAAATTAAAGCTGCATTTTGTAAATACAAAATGGCAAAAATCCAATCAGTAGAACTGGAGTTATGATTTATTAAAGGTTAAAGTGTAAAATAGCGCCTAAAAGCAGAAAGCACCAACCACGGCTATCTGGTCATGCTGGATCGAGTCATAGTCAAAGTTCAGGCCGATCACGATGCAGCCCAAGATTAGTTCTGCTGAAAGTTTACAATATCAAGTTTTGTGTCAAGAATGGTCGTGTGTCCGCTCAGTTTAGTCTTGGAAGAGGCACTCGTCAGGGCTGTCCCCTGTCTCCGTTGTTGTTTGCCCTAGCCCTAGAACCCCTTGCTGCGTGATCCGATGGGAACCCTCGATGAATGGTATTCAATGGTCTCCAGACTTTAAAGATCGCATCTCGCTCTACGTGGTTGATATCTTACTGTATCTGACCTCACCCCGAAAGTCATTGATGGTTCTGTGCGATGTCTTGGCTTCCTTCAGTAGGAATTCTGGTTTGATTATCAATTGGGCGAAATCTTACTTATACGTTCTCTCTGGTGATGTCCCTCTTCTCCCACGTACCCGCCCTATTCAGGTGACTCTGACGGGATTTAAGTACCTTGGTATCTTTATCTCGTTGGATCCGACGGCACGTTATGAACAGAATCTTCTCCCATCCCTGGTTAGATTGAAACAGGATGTCGCGGGTTGTCGTAAGCTTCCGCTTTCGCCGCTTGGTTGTGCGGCCCCATTTAAAATTATGTTTCTGCCTCGTTTTTGTATGCCCTCCAGAACACTCTCGATATTGTCCCCGCTAGCTATTTTCATACTGTCGAAGACCTTCAGAGGAAGTTGATATGGGACGGTAGACCTCGTATTGCTCTTGCTAAATTGACGCTCCCCTTGTATGACGGGGAATTGCTCTCCCTGATATCAAACGCTATTACTGGGCTGCTAAATTGGGTGCCATCAACCATGGTATGTATGGTCCTGCATTAAATCCTGCTTTCGCTATGGACAGATGGCTGCTACCCGAGGGTAACTACTATAGGGCACTCTACTCAAAAACGGGGGTTAAGACTCTTTCCGGGCCTACAAGGACTGAGGTGCGTATGTGGTAAGACGCTTATACTTCCCTGGGGCGGAAAGATCGTTTAACTTTAGCGACCCCGCTCTTTTGTTCGGACAGGCTTGGGAAGTTATGGAAAACCAAGGGGTTCGATAGATGGGACCTTGTTTGGTATTAGTAGGGTAGGTGACCTCTGGGTGAAGGGCCAGGTGAAATCATTTGAGTTGTTAAAGACGGAGTTTGAATTTTGTGACACAGAGTATTTTCGCTACGTCCAGGTTCGCCATACTTTAATGCCGGTTTTCCCTTCGGGTGAGGTGATTCCGGAGTCGTCCCCTCTCGAGGATCAGCTGTTGGATGGCCATGTCCCCGACAGCACCATCTCCCTTGTTTACAAGAAATTAATCATTAAAAGACCTGATCTCCAGCTACATCTCCGGGAGTTGTGGACCCGTGATGGCCTTGAATTGGATGACGAGGACTGGCAATCTGCAATCTCCTCTCCCAAGGAGGTCGCGATTCCAGCTCGACTCCAATTGGTACAACTTAAGATCCTCCACAGGATTTACATCACGGGCCCCCGTCTGGTCCAGATGGGCTTTTCTGAGGAGGGATTATGTAAGCGAGGATGTGGGCAGGTTGCTACCTTTCTTCATATTATTTGGGAATGTCGCGAGATTGTTGCTTTTTGGAGTGGGGTCCATGAGGACATGAAGGAAGTGACTGGTGTTGCTCGCCTGCCGGTTGCCAGACGCTGCTTGTTAAACGGCTGGGAACCTACGGATTATAATGTTGCTCAGACTCAGTGGGCGTCCCTGTGTGCCATGATTGCCAAGCGAGATATTGCTCAGTTGTGGGGGTCCCAGAGGCCTCCTACAGTGGACCTATGGAAGGAAAACATGGACTGGTGTATGTTCAGGGAAAAGACTGTGTACCTGGCATGGGTCCATCCCCGGAAGTGGTTAGGGGTGTGGGGACCTTGGAATTGTTATCGTGGAAATATATGTATACCGCCTGCAACCGATAACATTGATGTTCCACCTTCCCCCTGACCCATAAATTTTGACCATTTTCTGGTATTGTTATTACATTTTACCCTTGTCCCCCCACATCCCCTTTCTTGATATTGATGGCTGTTCAGTGTATTTTTCCTCCCTTAATTGAACTGGCACTTTGTATAACATGTTTCATGCCTTGCTTGTTTGTATATTTCAATAAAAAGAAACAAAAAAAAAAGTTTTTTGTCAAGAGTTCCGTTCAAGTTGGAGAGGGTCGCGAAGAGCAAGGAGAGCGTAATGGGCTGTTGTCTGCATAGAGCAAAGTACAGGCCGGGTGTTGCGAGTGTGGTGGATGGGGCTTTGTGTTGGTGGTCCCCCGTGGGCTGGTAGTGCTCCGGATGTGCGGGGAGACTGGCTCGTAGCGGCTCGCGCTGCTTTTCGGTGGTGCCATCTTGATGCAAACTGAGCAGTTTGTAGTCACAAAAACAGCCCAAATAACTTGATTTAGGGGCATGTGAGCCAAACTAAGGGTCTAGGACCTAAGAGGCATCACTTGGAGGTCAAGAACTTGCTGCAGCTGGGCCCAGGAGCTGGTTGGGGAGCTTTTGATGTCCATGAGGCTCAGATCAGGAGGCCAGCAGACTAGACCTTGGAGTCACTCTAGGGTCCTGGGTTCAAGATGAAGTTGCAGTTCCTGTTGTTTTTCCTCAGGCAAGAGGACAGCAGACAGGAGGTCAGCATAGCAGGGCAGAAGTTCCTTTAGACCAGCAGTCCAGCAGCGTGGTAGGACGTGTAGCAGCACAGCAGTCCTACCTGCCAGATTATCCACAGGTCCAGAAGTGTACTACTGAGTTGGTGTATCAGGTCCTTCTTTTATACCCTGGTGCCCTGGTTCTGGAAGGTGGGAAAAACCTCTAGACAGTGTCTTTGAAGTGCATGGAGTTTCCTACCTCCCCTGTTTTGGCTCCAAGTGACTGAAGTGACAATGCAGGGTTGTCAAGCCCTTTGTATGAAGGCATAGCACTTGCTATTCAGGTGCTCAGCTTGACCCTCATCGTGCGAGCAGATGGCCTACTCAGGCATACCTAATCCCTCTATTGTGTGACTGTCTGGGAGGAATTCTTAAAAGTCCAACTGTCAGCTACACCCAGTCATGTGACCCAAGACAGGCTACAGGCACAAAAGTGCTAAGGACAGGAAAATGCTAACTTTATAAAAGTTCAAAATAGAAAGGGGTCAGTCCAATTGATCAGTAGCTAGATAGGGTTGCGTCAAAGTGCACAACATGAAATCTAGCTACCACTTATAATGCTGTTTCCTATTTAAACACACAAAGGACCCAATCTTGATTCATTGGTCCTGGTTATTTATTTAACCAATTATTTCATTTGTTTCTAGTAGTTCAAATATCATATACGTCTAAAATTGGGAAAACACTTTTTGTTTCAGCACAATAGTTTACATTGATTCAATGTAAAATAAACAACATTACATCTAACACATGAAAACGATAATATGTAAACATAACATTCTAAATGGTACACCAGCCAGTCATTTTGAAAAAGTCATGTATGCAGGAATCCTGATACATATACTTAATATAGTCCTTTGGGTTAGGATGCCGGCCATTAGGAAATGTCAACTAAGAATGAGCGACCCAATATACCCTTGAGGGCTTGGGCGATAGATATGGAAAGGTAATTGTGCCGTCAAGGGTTTTTGTTAAACTGTAAAATTTCAAACTTATATCTTGTTTTGTGGTCCTATGCATTTGACACCACTGATGCACAATTTGTGTCAGACAAGGTTGTTTAGACAAATAGAGCTAATACCAGACGGTAATAAAGAAGAGAGAGCAATAGCAGGGTGTATGGAAAAGTTCTGTTTGTTTTTAATTATTCACAAAACAAGAATAAAATATACATGGGTATACCATTTATTGCAAAAGCTACAATAGGAAAAATATTAATAAAACAGCCTATTTGCAGCAATTGTTGTAGCTTATCCACCTATTTACAAATTATATCATTAAAAGCGGTGGAACAAGCGCAGCCGACATTTCGGTCTCTAGACTTGCGTTATGGAGACCATCCTCAGGACAAACAAATCAAATCATGAATACCCTAAAGAACAGTAAAAACGATAATTAAAAAACTGTTTTATTCCCATTCAAGGGATTTACATATGTTATCCAAATAAAACCCTAAGCTCTCTACATGATTTTTATAACAAACTAAATTGCATTTAGATTTTTCATCATTCATGATATTTCATTCAATGTCACCTTAACAATCAACAAAGGGGGATTGTCAACATAATTCAGGACATATTCTTGTTTTAATCAACTTCTGGATCTTTTAAAATACTGCAACATCATTTTCTTTTTGTACATATTTCATTCTCATTTTTACATTCAAGGGAATTTCTGGTGCTGTTGTCTATTAACCAACAACATTATTTTATTGTACCTTGCAACACTCGATTCATCATATAGTTAATATGGTCTATGTAGAAACACAAATTAATCCAATTGAAATTTAGAAATGAAATTCTGATATAGGAAATCCACTTATCCTGGTCACAATTAGCAGATTAAACGGAAACTTTTTACCTTTGTTATAGATTACTGAAGATCATGGAGTTTAAATGGGCCTCAAATTCAGTTAGAGGGTAACGCTGAGTGCAATCATCTATTTTCAAGAAAGCAAAGATAAACCAAACATGACTATCAGTTTTGTACACTTAGTTGTTTATAGAGCATGTATTATATTCAACCCTCGTTCATGGCAAAATAAATATCAGGTCAAGACTGTTAATGCATTTATCTCGATTTTTAATTGTATGAAATGAATGCATTATTTAGAGGTTAGAGCCAGATTGTCGCTCATAAATAGTAAATGTTTTTTGAGTCACATGAAGGAATAAACACATTGTTCCCGAATAAATCTTATTCACGGCTTAACCGTGCCAAGATTTTGAGAAACGTAGCGTTCGGCATATTACATCAGGTGCATGACTCCCACTCGATATTATCGTGTGCATTTTGTAGACCATATATTACATTCGGGCCTTGCATGAACCCAAGGGATCGTATGCCTAATTATTTGTCACACCAGTGTGTAGTGGTAGACAAACTGGTTATGTATCTACATGCACAAGTTAGAAAATGGTGTTACTGCTATACATGCTTAAAAAGATGCAGAGATTCTCAAGAGGCTGCTTTGTGCATGTTAATTAAACACATGGCTCACATTAAAGATTGTCATGTGTGTTTTTAATTATGCGAGACATATATACCATTTGAGCTCGACATGAAAAACCTGAGGTCAAATGTTAAAATTGCCTATAAGACAGAAATAAACTAATTTTATATCTACCTGTATAACTTTGAGAGTGGCGCTGCTGGTGAACACGCACATATAGTCTGTATTTCAGTTCTCTAGTGGAAATAAGTCAAGGAAAACTTATCAAAAATCATTTCAACCAGGGCCATTTATCTCATGTATTTTAAAATTGCCACAAAGGGAATACTAGCCTAGTTAGCTGTCGTACAATCCAATTCTTTTGAATCCGTAGTTTGGAGAAGGCTTCCATGCTATTTAAGAGACACATATAATTATTAGTCTCTTCAGGCACCAAATGCAATAGATCGACCTACTAGTTTTAAACATCGATGTTAAAGAACTAACATACCTGTGTATTTTACGCAATTAGCAGGCCCTCGGTCACTTTTAGATGAAATTCACTTAAAACGGCGGTCCTAAAAAATGGAAATTAAGACATCACCGTAAGTATTATAGGGTGCCCAGAGGACTTAGAGGCTTAGAGGACGCTAAACTGGTTTCTCAACCATAGATTCTGGGTTGTAAAGATATATATCATTTACCTGGCTAAACAAAGGTCGAAGGCGATCCTCACAGTTCAACAGGCAGCAGCGATCCGGCAGAGAACATGTTATTCTCTCGCCTTCCCTCGATTTATATACCCAATTTGTTTGGTAGTGGAAATAGGACCGACAAAATGTGTCCTTTCTTTATCTCCTCTAAAGGAGAGCCGCGGCCATCTTGTAATGTGCAATCGGCCGACTTTAGTAATCGAAAAGGGACCTGCGAAGTGTGTCATTTCTCTGTCTCATTTAAAGGGAAAAACGCAGCCATTTTAAATTGTGTAATCGACACAGTGAACAGCCTAAATTTACGAAAAAGACTAATTTTTAATTTTTTAGAACGACTCAAATGACAACTATAAATCAATGATTGATATACAAACGGTGGCTTAAGTTATATTTGTTCTAAAATTATTCAGAGTCCTACTGTTCCTGTGATAAAAGTATTTATATACATTCAAGTCTGGTTATTTCTTATAATCTTTGCATATTATCAAAAACACTTAAACGTATAGGTTTACAAATAAAATTACCTGCAGTTTATGAAATAATATCTGCATCCAATAGAGGCATTTCTATAATACATTGATCATGAAATTACAATGTCAAAAAGAACAACTAGATTAGTGGTAATGCATGTTTACCTATAGTTTGTGAACTCATAATCATTTGAATGCCATAGATTCATAATTGCCAATCAATATGTGACAGGACATTAATGTTCTTTATCAATTGCCCTCCTGGCTGGTCACCAGTTCACAACTTAGGAAAAGCATTTTTAAGCAAAGCCAGCTGGGGCACACTGTTACAAAATATCCCTCAAAGCTGTTCATATTCGTAATTTAAAGGTTTCTCAATGGTAGAGAAATTCTACGTGTTTCGAGACCCAGTAGTATTCCTGGGGCTCTCTTCAGGGCTTTGACTTGATGTGATCAATAAAATAATAAAAATAATCATGATGTGGCTATTTTATAACTTCTGAGTGAGACCTGCATTAGCGAGTAATTGGAACACTTGGTTAAGGCTTTGTAGTGTTCTTCCTGTGTTCTTCCTGTGTTATCCCAAAAACCAGTATCTCATCACTGAAATTGAAACCATGTGTACCAGGTTGGATTACTCGGCGAACAACATTCTGAAATATATTAGCAGCCAAAGATACTCTTAAACTCAGGACCTGATTTAGATCTTGGTGTCCATGTTACTCTGTCTCAACGTTGACAGTTATCTCATCCGCCGGAATGTAAATCCCATTATACCTTATGGGATTTATCTTTCTGCGGATGGGATATCCATCACCGTTGTGATGAAGTAACCCATCCACCAAGTTCTAGTTCAGGCCCTCAGTCTCTTATATCTGAACAAACCAACATGAGTAAAAAATGTAGTAATGTACCAGCAGTTCTCCTCCAGATCAAGTTGAATGTATCCTTTATTCATGTCAAGACAGGAAAACACTTTGACTCCATTAAATTGCATGATCATGTGCACTATATGTTGACCAGGGTGTCTCTCCCTCTCAATGGCTCTTTGACTGGAGCATATCAATGCAATTGCACATTGCTCTGTTACTGTCCTTTTTGTTACTACTACTATGGGCGATACCAGGGTGTGGGGCCTATGAGGTGTTCAATGATGCCATGTTTTAACAGTGCTTTCAGCTCTTTCTCTTCAGCTGCTTGTAGATGAAAAGCAACTCTACGGTGCCACTGAGCAACAGGGCGAATGTCTTCATTGATACAAAGCTGACTTTCATTTTCTTGAGTTTTCCAAGGCCATGGAACAATGACAGGAATTGGCTTGTGATCTCAGACTAAGCACAGAGGTCGCAGTTGAGGGAAATCAAGCCCATGTTAGCAGGGGTGGCACAACGGAGCAAGCAGGCACTCAACAAAGGTCCTTGTAAAAAAGAAATTGGGGCTTGCACCAATGATTTTTTGTTGTTGCATTGTCACTGTGAATGACCCTTGGCTTTGAAATGGCTCAGAAGCGTCCCAGGTATACACCTTCATGCTTGACGGAGTGAGGCGAGGCACACAAGAACGCTTCTGGTACATTCTTGTATCTATCTTTTCTTGCCGTCATGTCGCACTTGATTTTTCTTTAGCTCGGCGCACAGCTATGAAATGGATCTCTTTCCCACAACCTTCGCAGACTTGTCCTAAGGCTGGACATTTACCTGCATGTAGAAACAAAAATCCACATTGTAAGCATAGCTTTGTTTTCCTTGAAGATGTCGACTTACGTGTGTCTTGTTTATGCTTGTGCTTGCTTTTCACATCAACTCTGATTCTTTGTGTGCTGTTCCTGTTTCCATTTCAGCAGCTTGTCAGTCTGCTCGTTCTTTTGCACTTGCTGCCATCAGCATTTTTTCTAGACTGTGTGTTTCATTCAGCATGCTCATTATAAGAAGATCTGAAAGGTAGCCATCAATGACTCTGAGGCTCATGGCTTCTCCGTCAATGAAGTCACCAAACTTGCAATGTTTAATGAGAGCATCAAGTCTTTCAACAAACTCATCCATTGTTTCACCACCTATTGTCATGCGTGGTTGAAAATATACCTTTCATACTCGACATATGGCATTGGATTGAACTTGGCTTCCAATGCTTCTATTAGCTTTTTGAGGTGAGATTTTCTTTAGCATTTCTTTCACTCCATCACCTTCAAGGTTTTTCAAATATTTGATGATCTTCTTGTCAACTTCTTCATCTAGTAAATCTATGAAGTCATCAAAGGTTTCGATTAACCCAGCCCACCTGGCACTAATGTTCTGTTTCTTAGAAGTACCGAAAGGCAGTGGTGGCTTCAGGAAGACGGATGAAGTGTATTTTGCGCTCCTTATACAAATGTGAACAACGGTAAGGGTTAACAAACACAGGCACAGAAAATAAACTGTAAATTTCTTAGTTAATGTATCGCAAATATTATCGCACAGTACGCTCCAACCTCAAGAGGATCTACCGTTAAGATCCTGACAGTCCAAAATAACCACCAATAAGTTGAGTGAGCGTCTTAATGTTCAAAAAAGTATAACAGGTCCAACAATGTTGATTCCCAAAAATGTTTTCTTTTAATTACAGTTCATACAGCAATGACGACAGCTTGTTCATCCAATATCATTCTTTTTACATGACAATAACACATGTTAAAACAGCCGATGCGTTTCGTCCAGGAGAGGGCATCATCAGGGCTGTTGAAGAAAGAAAAATATAATCACAACAAATCAAATATATGTCTAATTCTTATGTACGGTTTTCAACATTCAGGCACTGTACATTTATCATAAGAACCACAACATTCCACGTTATATGATCTCAAACACCTGCCTATTTTGCACTCTATGCAATTGTGCATTGTTGGAATACTGTATCGACTCTAATACAGAAAAACACACCTAACCAGAACCCAATTAGTGGTAATCAAAAGAATTAACAATGAAATCTGGCTACCTTCCAATGTTCACACTGTATGAAGGTAGACACTGTATTTTGTGCTCCCTTCTGCCGCCATTGATCAAATAGCTTTTGTGGTGCAGGGCGGCACTGACAACGTCTGCATGCACTAGCCTTGTGCTTCAACCTGGGCCACAGAATGTTTCAATCACCCTTGACGTTCTCTGTTTCCCCTACCTTGTTGTGATGTGATGATCTTTATTTTTGACTTTGCCCTATTAGTTGTTCTGTATTTAAGGGGTGGCTGGTTCAGCGCATTGTCTCTGTCGACCACCTTGACGTGCATTTCGAATATGCTCCTCTGTAGGGTCTTCCATTTCTTCTGCGGCTGTGTATTGGCTGGCATAGGACTTTGACTCCACATGTGCTTGTTGGAGACCGCTCTAAACTGATTCTGGGCACATGTGGTATGCACAAACAGTTTTCTGTATCATTGCAACCTCTCAGGGAGCGCAGTCTTGTTCTCTCTGGCATATATCCCTTACTTGTCACAAGTAGTAGCATCTTCCCCAGCCCAGGAGCATGCAAATGAATTATGCCACACAGGACCTGCTATCAAGCATTCGTTTATAATTATGAACACACTGCACATTACATCATATTTCATTTTAATCACATCCTTACATCTCCCTGTATATTACGCATATCCTCTTCTGAGTCCACCCAAGACCACGAGGGTCCTAGTGCACATGACATCATATGTTACAGGCATATGCCATACCACTTTACAAGGGACCTATAAGGAAATTAAATATGTCAATTAGGTTTAAGCCAATTTAACCATGCTTTAAGGGAGGAGCACAAGCACTTTAGGAACGATTAGCAGTAGTAAAGTGCTCAGAGTCCTAAGGTCAATAAAAATAGGTTCAGCAAAATGGAGGATGACAGGAAAAGAATTTGGGGGAATACCACCCTAAGGCTGATAGGTCCAACAGGATGCATTGTGTCAATCTGTGGGGAGGCACAGGTTAGGGTAACAGTAAAGTATGTGCAAGCCCTCCACAGGATTGTATGCGTCCTTCTCAGATGTTTCAGCATGCTGGTGTTCAGAGAGTGGGCCACTCTTGAAAAGTATAATTGGGGCTCCCAGTTTTATGGTATATATTCTTTTTACATTTTTGTCTCAACTTACCCATACTTATTTTTGCCAATCTTATTTGTATTTATCCATATTTATTTTATGTTTTGAGAATAAATGAAGCTGTGAAATTGTGTATCAATTAAATAAATGTGGAAATACACATTCACTCATGCTTTGTTGCTTGTCATGTTTTAGCAAATGAAGCAGCCAAATATAATAAAACATTACACCAACAGGTAACTATTAGCAAAATACCACAAATATATATGTTGACATATCTCATTCTGGTTTATAACTTCTCATGCTGTTTCTCTGCTCATCTGTTGGCCTGGAATATATGAAAGACAGCATGGAGAGTCACTCACAAGAAGCTCAATTTTGCTCTAATATTCTGGTTTAAAAATCAATCAATCAATCAATCTGGGGTTTGTAAAGCGCACTACTCACCTGTCAGGGTCTCAAGGCGCTAGGGGGTGGATGTGCAGCTCCATTTAGATCAGCAAAAGATTACTACAGACAGAAAACACATTGTTTTCTCTCTGTAGTTAAGTGTAAAAAAATAAGGTAAAACTGAAAACTGGGAGCCTTAATTATATTGGGCCCATACTGGGGTGGGGAGGTGCAGCACATACCACAGACCAGCTTGTTGGTGTGTAAAAGGCAGCTTTGTTGGAAACAGGTGCACCTTACTAATATATACCCTTGGCCTGTGCCGAACAAAACAAAACCTCACTAAATATATACTTTCTAACATACCCCGCTTCCTCCCCCCTAAAATTGGAACCCCCTGCAACAATTATAAACATCAACTTGCAATTTCCAACTTTCCTACCTACCTAACTATATAACTTCTTATATCTACCCAACTGTAAACCCAGACCTCATAAACTCCCCCATGCACTCTTAGGAAAAACGCCATTTGAAAGTTGTCCTGACGGCTTTCGACCCTCCCTTAGGCATCCTGTCTCTTAGGATATCGGCATACTCCTATGGCCTTATCCAGCGCCTCCTTCAATTGTACGATGTACAACTTCATCCCATACCGAGATAGGTGTACTCCGTCTTCCCCAAAAAAGTACATTGCCCCGTAGCGTAGTTCCGGATGTTCCATCCTACCCAAACCTTCCTTCTCGCAAAAACATCTCATCTGCCTGTTAATCTTCCTGTGCGCCCTATCTATAGCCGCCAGCCTTTCCACTCCTATCCATATCTGCCTCTGTACCAATTCTGACCATATAACATGGCAGCCTGACCACTGGCGCCGCACTTCCAACAAATCCCTCTTCATCTGCTTGACTAAAGCCAGTCCCTTGCACTATACTAAATCATTCTCCCCTAGGTTTATAACAAGCACATCCGGACACACTCCCCTCCTGACCACCTTACACAACGCTGGCAACAGATCATGCCACGTCATACCCCCTTTTCCCTGCCAGTGACAAACAAACAACCCTGGATGCAATCTCAGATTCAAACTCTGGTCCTTTTCCCACTCTGCACGTTCCACCCATTTCACGAAGGAATGACCCACAATGAGGGCAGACAGGACAGCCTCCTCCAGTCCCGCCACTGCACCTGTAAAGACACATATGTGAGCCACAGGAAAGGACGCCATCAAGCACGGTTCTCCAACCCCACTCCCAGCAGCCTGATATACGTCTTGTAGCAGTCCTACTTCCAACGCCCTAAGCGCATGAGTTCCTCCCTTCCCCAACCCTGTGTCGCTGCATTCGTCGCCGCCCTAATGCAGAACGAGTGTGTTCCAAAAACCCTCTGGTCCTCACACATGGGGCATAGGGCGTGCTACAGGACCCCTAGCAACTGAGCCGCCGTCACCGTGCTACGGCCGCCCTGACAGAAAACTTCCTGTGACGCCAACAACCTAAACCAACCCGCTGGGTATGCCGCACCTGACTCCACCGGCCCCATCATGATCCACTTCCCTACACCCCGTTGGTCAGTCTTAGACTGTCATAATCTCACTTCCCGGGTCCTCAGGTCCACCTCCCCCACAATACCCCAGCCCCCTCTGATCCCCACCAGCTCCGAGGCTCGAAACACCCCAAAATACATCCACGAGATGAGCATGGAAAACAGAATGCTCTCCTCCCGGTTGTGGCAACTTGACGGCAAAAGCCGAATCAAACTGACAAGCATACCCGCAGTGATGGGCCGGGGCCGGCCCACTCTGGCACCCTTCTCCCACGCCCAACCATCCAACAAATGCGCACCCTGTTCCCCCACGGATGACGCATATCCCCACCACAAATTCCCCATGAAGGCGACTGCTGCCAATTTGCCGGCAATCGTCACCTTCGACACCCCTTTGTCCATCATTCGCAGCATAAACTGCACCACCTGTTCGCACCACAGCCAGCGATCGTCCTGCCGCACCACCCCACCTTCCCGAAATTCCTGCCATGCTGGTTTGTATTCTCTCGAGATAGAAACCGCCACTGACGCTCTTACCAGCTGTACGACCCAGTCTCTCCCATGTACCACAGCCCCAGCGGCACCGGGGTCTTGTGTTCGGCTGCCTCCGTGGCTAGCCTATGGAACCTCCGCCACTGTGAATGAGACAAAGCATCCGCAATGTCATTGTCCACCCCGGGAACATGCCGAGCTTGAAACAAAATATCATGCTCAGAACACCTCATAATAAACACCCTCATCAACTTGAGCACCTACGGGTCCCTGGCGGACTGTCAGTTAACGATGTGCACTACCGCCATGTTGTCTACTTTAAAAATCACCCGCTTGTGCGCCAACTCTTGCGCCCACACCATCACTGCCACCACGAGCGGGAAGAGCTCCAAGAAAGCAATGCTCCGTCCCCCGCTTTGCCAATGTGGCGGCCATTCCTCCGCACACCACCGCCCCTGAAAGTACAAACCGAAACCGGCCACCCCGCCACATCCGACGAGATGGTTACATCCCATTCCCAGTCCTCCGGGGGCGCTATGGGCACACTATTGAAGTTCTCCAGAAAAGCTCGCCACATACGCAGGTCCTCTTTCGTCCCTGCTGACAATCGGAGGTGATGATGCGGCAACGTGAGACCGGACAGCGCCAGACCCAGCCGCCTACAAAATATACGGCCCGCCCGAACGACGCGACACGTGAAATTCAGATGCCCCAACAGAACCTGGACCTCCTGAACTGTCACCTTCTGTTTCCTCAACATGCTATCCACCAATGCCATCATATGCACTTTATTGTCCTCTAGCAGGCATGCTTCCATGGCCACGGAGTCGAGCTCTATTCCCAGAAATGACAGTAATGTACTGGGACCCTGCGTCTTCTCTGGCCCCAGGGGCACACCCAGATAACCCATGAGTACCGTAAAACCATCCAGCTGCTGCTGGCAGTCTGCTGAACCAGACCATGCCACCAAGAAGAAGTCATCCAGGTAGTGCGTCACCGTCTCATTACCAGTGTGCCAGGAAAATGCCCACTGCAAGAAGGTACTGAAGCGCTCGAACAAGTCGCACAAGATCGAACACCCCATGGGCAATACCTTATCCACAAATATGTCCTCATCAAACTGGATCCTCGACAACTGGTGATCCCCCTGATGCACCGGCAGCAGCCTGAATGCTGACTTAATGTCGCATTTTGCCATGAGGGCTCCCCCCCACTGACGCTACCAGCCGCCGTGCCACATCCACGGACGAGTAGGACACCAAAGACAGCGCCGTCGATATGTAATCGTTCACCGATGTCCCTTTCGGCCATGACAGATGCTGAATCAGGCGAAACTGTCTTCTTCGGCACCACGCCGATAGGTGAAATAATCAAATCCTGGATGGGCGCCTCCCGAAAGGGGCCCGCCATCCACCCCTCCCTCACCTCCCTGAGCAACTTGTCCCGCACCACCGCCTTGTGCGCATTGACCAATTTCAAATTCTCTGCCCACCGAGCAATCCGCGGACCTTCATACCCCAAACGGAAACCTTCCCGGAACCCCCGGCGCAACACACCCGGGTCTTCGGTCCGTGGATAAGACACTAGGAGGGTCTCCAGCCGCTCCAGCCTAACCGGCGTATGAGCCTTTCCCCATTGCCCCTGACCCCCCTTTTCCTCCCCTGCTGACGCTGCAAACCGCCCCCACCCCCAGCAGTGTACCACCGGGTGTTGCTTCCTGCACTTAGAGCATTAGTGACAAAATCGGCAATACTGTCTGCCACGCACGCCCTTGTTGTAATCCCAACATTCTCCAACCACGGCGCTCGTGGCAGCCCCTCCTTGTCCCACCCCTCCAAGTGTGAGGCGAGCCTGAAAGGGACGAGGCACCAGCGGCAAGCCACTGGCCGTGTAGATGGTATTACCAAACTTCGCTCCCCATCATCGTCTGGTGGTACAAGTCCTCATCGATCTCACCCCACTTCGCCTCCAGGTCCCCGCCAATCGCACCAGGAACTCCTCGTCATAGTGCGACCACGCGTAGCCCCCGTACTTGACCTGCGCCCTTTGGATCACGTCCATATATTTGAAAAGCAGACCGCCCGCTCCGGGTACTTCTCGCAGTATACGCTGGCGAATATCAAAAACCCAGCAGACCAGTTTTCTATGGTCAGAGGCACCTTTGGCCATTTCGCCAGTTCCTGCTCCTCCTCTTTCGACCCTTCCTTCGCCGTCAGTTCACTATGTAAGAGCTTCAAGATGTCCACATAAGCCCCTTTCCAAATCTTCTCCTTGGTGGCCAAGGACAAGTGCACCCCCAGGGGCTTAGTGATGCCCATATAGGGAAGATTACGCACCGGTATGTCATGGCTCTCCTTCCCACCGTCACCCCCCTTTTCACCCTGTCCAGCTTAGCGTCCCTGGCCCCAACAATGCCCGCCGCACCCGGGTCCACCCCAGTGTCCCTCACGTATGTCCCTTTACTAAGCCGCACTCCTTCTTCCCCTCCCTGTGCATCAGTGCTCACGGACACCGTACCCCGGTGTGCCCCACCCAACCTGTTCCCTGCTCCGCCACCATCCTTACCTGGTGTTAAGGTCAGCGTTCGCACCGGATCCCGCCGCCTAACCAGTGGAGCAGGGGGGGCCGCCACTCTCTCCGATTCGCATCTAACGGACGCCTGCAAAACACTAGAGACAACTTCTCCGTCTCCCCGTCCCACCCCGCCTCCACCCCTCTCCTTCTTCCGCGCTGTCCTCGGCAATAATCCAGCTGAGGCCCCTCCACATCCATGTCGTGCCACTGGCCGCCCTCCGTGGGCTCCAGCCTACTAAGCCCTGCCTTCTCCCTGCAGTTGTACAACAGCTCACCCAGATCCACACTCTCCCTTCTCCTCTCATCCAGCTCCATCTCGGGGTCCTCATCAGCACTTACGGACCTCGGCGCCCGTTTCGACCCTTCGGGGTGGGGATGACGGGGAGCTACCGCCGCGTCCCGAGGACTCTACCATCCGGTCACTCATTGGAGCGCGACCGCCGCATAAAGTAGAGCCGGCCCATCCTCTCGGCGGGTTGGAGCCGCATGCTGCTCTCCCAAGCACCTTGCCATGCGTTCAAGTCGAGAAAAATAGGTGGAGTCCAGCATGCCGGGGCTAAACAGACCCCACATCCCCCCAGAGCCCCCCACGTCCCTGCTGCCCTCGACATCTCTCCCCGTTCCCACCAAACAGACACCACGTCGCGCCGGGTGTCTTGCCACACACCCCGCCCCCCTCCCATGCCCCGCCCCCACCCCCAATCGCCCCCTCCTCCTCCCCTTTGCTCCACACCAGCGACTAGAGCTTACGCCGCACCGTCCACCCTCCCCCTATGCCCCCGCTGCCCCGCCCCCCACTCTGCCCTGCCATCCCTATCCTCCCACCACCCCACGAGCCTGGACCCTGCTGTGTGAGCCAACCTGAGCACCCCACTCTGCCCGCCCGTTTCCCTCCATGGCCCCCTTTCCGCCATCTCCTCACCCCGCACCCCCAGAGCCCCGAACCACGCTCGCTGCTACCCGCCCCAACTCCATGCGACCATGGCCCGCATGCCCCCCTGCGCCCACCACCCACCTGTGCACCCCCTGTACCTTCGCCCTGCCCCACCCGCCCCCTCCCCCTCCCCCCTTCCGTGTCTTAGCTGTCATTTAATAAAGGGGATGCCCCCCCCAGCGCTCTCCTGCGTGGGGGCATCACCCCCCCACCTGTTCCCTCTCGTGTGCTTTCACAATCCCTTTCTGTCCCGCCCCCTCCTCCGAGCCCCACCCCATCTCTTCCACGCCGACTCTTCCGCTGGATCTGCCCCACAAGGTGCCCACCCCAGCCCCTTCCACAAACTGAAGTTGGGGCCTCGGGCCGCGACCCGCCTCCCCCAGCCTCTATACTCTGTGCGCTTCCTCAGGCTCCACACGGCCGTGCCTCACGCCCTCTCCTTCCTTCCGGTCCTGCCTCCACCCCCAATCGCTGCCGCACACGAGAAGGCTCCACCGCCATCGCAGCCGCCGCCGCGTCACTCGCCGTGCGCCACGGCGGCCTTACCTTCACTCCAGGCCGAAGCATGTCAGTGCGGCCCGCTTCCTCAAGGAGGCAGAGGGCCTCCACCACTCTCGGGTCCTCCATGGCCGCCATCGCCTGCAACACGCAAGCCAGGTACTCCGCGCCGCACCACTCTAAGATCGCCTAAGTCCAGGGACAATTCCAATGAGCAGGCGATGAGCGCCAACTGCAAATCAGCGCGCTAGGTCAGTAAGCCAAATGCAAAAACCACAGTTGATGGACAGAATGCAGAACAATGTCATACATTCACCCCAGTACAGAGATCTGGGCCTAAATCCATCGTTTTTTTGCACTCCACACCACCCCAGTTCAGACATGGCCATATGCAAATCAGTCTGACCCTGTGCCTCATGGGAACAGTCCAGCCCGAACTGCCAAGCCATGCCTTCCCTGGACCGGAAACAAGCTTCCGAGGACCGGTTTCTGGCATTCCAGCCGTCTTCAGCCTGGCTTGCTTGAATCCAGTGGTGTGGAGTGCATGGGACTCACGTCTGAGCATACCCATCCCACTCGGGGTGACAAATGCAAAAACCACAGTTGATGGACAGAATGCAGAACAATGTTATGTTGTTATGTTATGTTAATATCATTTATTTTGCGCACAGATGCTCCAGCTAAGGAGCATCCTGGCGCAAGGAAAAGGTGAACATAACACAACGCAAAAGGAAACAGAAAAGTGAGTGAAAAATGAATTAAAACCGGTGGGTTTTCACGGCCCTACGGAATGCTAATAGATCCTCTAACAGGTGGATTTCTAAAGGGAGGGAATTCCAGAGAGCCGCAGCTCTCACACGAAAAGAGCGACCGCCCATCCGGCTAAGCCTGAAACGCGGGACAACCGCAATGGATTGCCCAAGAGATCTAAGAGAGCGAGTCGGGACATAGGCGGATAAGAGATTATTGAGAATCTCAGGTGCTGACCTTTTTAAAATTTTGAAAGCAAGGCTAAGGGCCTTAAAATGGATTCGACTTTTGATCGGTAACCAATGTAGGTTGTCCTCCGCACGTACAAGTTGAAAAGCGTGGGACTCAGCGAGGAGCCCTGAGGGACCCCCAGGTCCATCTGATGGTATTTGGACTGAAAAGGAGGGGTGGCAACGCAGAAGGAGCGATCGCTAAGAAAGGAACGGAACCACTGCAGAGCAGAGCCACAGATGCCAATGTCCTCCAGGCGGTGCAGAAGGATGCGATGGGACACCGTGTCAAAGGCAGCGCTAAGGTCTAATAAGATGAGCGCTGCCGTTTGACCTGCATCCAACACAATCCGCAGATGTTCTACCATTGCCAGAAGGGCGGTCTCCGTGCTGTGACCAGCACGGAACCCATTCTGCGTGGGATCGAGGACATTGGCCCGGGCCATATGCTCGGAGAGAGCCAGGTTGACGTGAGCCTCCATGACTTTGGCCGGCCAGGGAAGCAATGAAATGGGGCGGTAGTTTTCCGGTTTTAAAGGATCCAATGATGGTTTTTTCAGGATCGGAGAAACCACCGCCTGCTTCCACTTGGCAGGAACTGTACCTGAAGTCAAGGACAGGTTAATCAGCGAACACACTACAGTGCGCCCCTGAAAAGAAGGATCTCTAAAGAGGGCAGGTCTGAGCGGGTCCGCAGGAGAACCGGACTTGACTCGTTGTGCCCACTTGACAAACCCATCCCAGGAGAGAGTAGGGAGAGAGTGTAATGCCGGGCAACTGCGAGGGCCGTTCAGAGGAATGGAGGGCAACGTCGTACTGGGGAACGACTGATAGATGGTCTTGACTTTCTCCAAGAAGAAAGCGGCCAAGGCCTCACAATGGGGGGTAGAACCGTCCACTTGCGGATCCGCTCTCTTAGCCAACAGATTTTTAAGGGCTTTGAAGATGGTCTTAGATGGATTGAGGCTGTTACGGAATTCCGTCGCGTAGAACGCTGCACGGGCTCTACAAATAGCTCGATGGTAGAGCTTGACGGAAGCCAAATACACGTTTTTTTTTACGACATCATACGTCTTCCGCCACTCCCTTTCTGCCTGTCTACATGAACCCTTCAGAGCGCGGAGGGCACTGTCATACCAAGGACTCGACTGCCTGGAGCTGGATTTACTTGAGATGATAGGCACCAATACGTCAAGCGCCTTGGTAATCCAGCTGCAGAATTGGTCGTAGCCCGAGGTGGCGTTAAGCAGAGGGCCTAATGGCTCTTCAGCCAAGATGTAATGTAGGTCCTCTAGCCTAAGCTTATTCCAGTGACGCCGAGGGATCCACTTAGGAGATGGAATAGTGGGGGTTTCGGGGAGAGGTAGCCAGACGGACACCAAAAAATGATCGGTCCAGCCCACTGGAGAAATAGCCAGGACTTGGACATCCGCTAAGTTAGTAAAAAACGGGTCCAAAATGTGACCAGCCACATGTGTAGGTTGAGTAACAAGTTGGGTCAGCTGAAGGGCCTCCAAATCCGCCAGAAAACCACTGATTGCCGAGGTCTGTTGATTGTCAAAATGGAGGTTGAGGTCACCTAAGATGGAAAAATTGGCGCAGTCACTAGCTAGCGTACTAACCGCCTCAGGGAAAGCTCCCCTGAATGCTACATCACTGCCTGGGGGGCGGTACACAACCATCCCAGACAGCGTGAACTGGGGACTGATGGTGATCTTAAACAGGGCGCTTTCGCACCCAGCAATATGCAGACCCGTCCAAATGCACGCAAAAGTAGATTTTATAGCTAGGGCAATACCTCCACCTCTGGACAGGCGGTTCCACGTAAAAAGTGAATATCCTGGGGGGCAAGCCAAGTTAATTATGGCTGCGTCTGTGTCCTGGAGCCAGGTCTCAGTGATGACAAACAGATCTGGCTCCTCGTCAGTGATAAGGTCCATGATAGACAGGTGATGTTTTACCACAGATCTGGTATTAAGGTTTAATATCCGCAGACCATGAACAAAACACTTACTCAGCAGAGGCGCACTTATGCCTTCCCGTGGAGCTGCAGAGTTGTCATAGTCCCGAATACCCACTGGCTGGTCGAGCGACCATCCCTTGCAGGCACATTGATAGGGGCCACACAACGGATGGGTCGGTGCTGAAACCCACCGGGGGAGGGACTGCCCAATCGCCCGGAGCAATGCACTGGTGTAAACAATCATCCTACCTCCCAAAAGGTGCTAACCGGGAGGGGTCCGCTGCGCCCAGCGCGTCCTTAGCGCGGACGGGCGCAGACGGGCCGGACTCTGGCAAGACTCCGGCTAGCGACGGCGTCCGGCTGCGCGTTCCCGCTGCGCGGGGAAGATCGACTTTAAATAGGCGGAGAAATGGTGGGAGGAGCGCAAGGACGCTCCAAGATGGCGCCCACCGGAAGACCAGCGCCCCAAACCAAAATGGCGTCGATCGTCGATCCCCGGACCACCCTCGGAATCCGGACCCACCAAAACGGTGGTGTTTTTTCCAAAATTAAATGCAGGTATGAGGGGGGGGAGAGAGCCCAGCCAGTTCCACTTTAAAAACAAAAGAACAATGTCATACAGAACAATGTCAACAAAAGAACAATGTCATACATTCACCCCTTTACAGAGATCTGGGCCTAAATCCATCGCTTTTTTGCACTCCACACCACCCCATTTCAGACATGGCCATATGCAAATCAGTCTGACCCTGTGCCTCATGGGAACAGTCAGTGCGCCCGCTTTCTCAAGGAGGCAGAGGGCCTCCACCACTCTCGGGTCCTCCATGGCCGCCATAGCCTGCAACACGCAAGCCAGGTACTCCGCGCCGCACCACTCTAAGATCGCCTAAGTCCAGGGACAATTCCAATGAGCAGGCGATGAGCGCCAACTGCAAATCAGCGCGCTAGGTCAGTAAGCCACAGCACCAGGCTAAATGAAAAAAAAAGCCTCCCAAATACCAGGTCACTCCAAGAACAGCGAAGCCCACTGCGACGCCCTCAGTCCACCGCCACAGGCCAAACCTGTACAGCCAACGCCACAGTATAAGGCCACAACCATGACAGAGAAACCAAAATAGAGAAACCCCCCAGGTCACCACAACCGGCTGCTGGGTCACTACCACCATAATGGTGGGTAGTGTCCCAAAATGTCCGGTTAAATATGCCCCTAACCCAAAGATAGCCCAGAACCAGCCTAACCAGCCCAAAAAGAGCCCACAAAGCCCAACCAGCCCAACCCAGGGCCAAAATCCCCCAGGAGGGCCAGGCCTCCCGCTGGTCGGACGCCCCTCCCAAAGCCCTAATATTCCTGAGATGTAAGGTAGATCAAATGTAGATTGCACAGTTTGGGGTCATATGTAGTGCTCATTAAAAGCCATACTGGGTAAGAGGAATAGCCTAGTCCTGGGCAGAACAAAAAGCTAAAGCTGAAGTGAGACCAGGGGCCAAAGATATTGCCGGCGGTCAGCCATGACCCAGTGAGGAATGAGCAATGGCCCAAGTGTTGTGGGACAACCTACTTCTAATAATGGTCAGAGACTAAGAACAGACATAAATATTCTGGGTGTAAGAGCAGATGAGTGCTGGAGCCTTGACTCTCAAGGTATAGTGACTGGGTGCTTTCGAGCCTAGTCATAGACAGAGGAGGTAAATAGTTTGGCAAACTAGGGGGCTTATTTACAAGCCCCTCGAGCCACCAGTGCGTCACTTTCAACATGGGAATTAGCACTCCTGGGTGTGCTGCCTACACATAATTCGCCCACTTCCAAACAAATTAGACCCCTCACCCCCTCTTTCAATCCCTCAGATGACCAGCACCAGCATGGACCACCTAAAGTACCAAATACTTTTAAACAGCCACTTGCTGGGTCTGCTCAGCTGATATCCTGGATGCCTCAGTCTGGACAGTATGCCTTAACTTACAGCAGAATGTGCTGTCTTGACAGTAAACACCGAGCAGCAGAAGAGGGGTGTTGGAAGTGCCATCTGACACCCCGTACCCTCCTCTGCAAAGGTTTCACAAACTGTGTTTCCCGGCAGTAAGAGAACAAAGATGAAGAAACCCCAGGACATCATCCCAGTGGATCCTGTTGCTACTATTAAAGCAGAAACTTTGAAGGAGGGTGATATACAGAGGCTGGTTTTGTGCCACCTCACAAATTTATTGAGGAAGGAGTATGACTCAGTGAGGCTGGCTTCAGGTGATGGCTTCCTGATCCGGTGTTTGCACAGGCACACAGTGGAAAAGCAAATAATTAAACATTATGTGGCTGCACTGCTGGGATCTACTGTGTCCTACCAGGATACTGCAAGCCACAGTCCATGCAAATGCCTAGTTTATAAATTGCTTGCACTGATCTTGGTTTTATCTCTGAGGCAGACTCTGAATATCTCTGGGGAACCTCACCTCAAACAAAGACCCATTCCTTGGATGTAGAATCCCCTTTAGGCCTCCCTCATGGTAGGGGGAAAAGCTAAGTAGTCTTATTTACCATTTGGCCTTGTGACCAATTGAGAGGGACTGCAAGAGGGACTGCAAGAGCAGATGGCACATGATACAATAGGGGATCAGTGGTCTCCAGGCTCCCAGCTTTGAGAGTGTGTGTGGAGAAATACTTTCACATGAGAGATTCGTATACATGGGGTAACCCCCTCAGGCAAGAGGGAACACTGCAGATGAAGGGCGTCTAATACATTTTCTGCAAATTCATCACAAAGTACTAAACTTAATAGCCAATGAACACTTGCTTGGCTCAGGCTCATCCATTTAAATGCCCCTACCCTTGATTTAGCAGCCCGGATTTGAAAAAACCAAGGGTAGCCTCAGCATACTTTCTGCTAAATGTAATGTATATTCATCATATGGTACCAAAATTATAAGAAAATCAACAAATTACTTTTCTCCTGAAAAGATACATAAAGTGTTCACCCAGGGACCTTTGTTAAATGCTAAAATCTTAGAAACATACTGTTCAGATTTTCACAAAACTAATAAAAGCATACTTTCTGGAAAAAGTATTTTTTTGTCTAGTTTGGTATACATCTGTAGAGTGGTTTTGACTGTAGGCATGAGCAAAATCTTCTATGCAAACTAAAATGGAAAACCTCCTCTTAAATGTTTTTTGCTGAATGGAACTGCACAAAACTCGGCATGATGGACCTGAGCTAAGTGTCAAAGTTGTCTAATTTGGTGTAGATCTTTCAATGGAGGCTTTAGGCAAATCAAAAAATGCCATTTCAATAGATAGTGCAGCTGAAGCATAACTACTAAGAGGTGAGTGTATATACCTATCTACATTGTCTGGGATATGTATAAGGGCATTGCGCCACTGGAGCGGCAATTTTTCCAATGTTCCGATAACGCTGTGCTCTGCTCCATATTTACAAGGCGGCTTTAAGCCACGTAATATAGCCCTCTGCAATGTAGTTTTCTCTGGCGAAGTGGCGTGCAATTGGTGTTGCTGTATGCATACCCACACAACACCCATTGCTTTTTTACACTGCCGCATATTTACAAGGATCTGTAAATCTGAGGCAGTGCCAAAAATTAATGCCTTTAATAAAAAAGGCGTTAATGTGGCACAATGAGGAGAAATACTTTTATTTCTCCTCGCTTTTTGCTCTTTCTATTTGTGCAGCATTTTCGCACACATAAAAGGAGCAAAAGGCTATTAAGGATTGTTTTTTGTGTAGAAAGCTTTCCCTCCCTGCACAACAACAATCATCCCTGAAATGCAGGCACCTGCACAACAACAATCACCCCTGCAATGCAGGCACCCTTGCACCATGGCACAAGGGTGTCTGCGTTGGTGCACGGCTGCTGTTTTAGCGCCGGCGCAGGGGAGAGCACACAGGTTCACCATATTCAAATTGCTTATGCCCCCAAGTGTAATGCCATGTCAAATCTAAGATGTCCATTATTACCAGCAACACCTTTCTGAACTCCTGAGGCAAAGACAGTTGATGGAAAGTGTGGAACCATGGGTTTTAACTCTCCAGGCAGCAGTCAATCTGTTAGACAATTAGACTGTCCCAGGAACAGAGGATGGCTCAGGTCTCAGGGAGTGTGCAGCTGACATCAGTTTCCACAGCTCAGATGATGGATTCCCTTTGCCTTTGTAAAAGTTCACTTTAAATGGTGGAACACTACGCAGTCTGATGTAGTGGCTACTGATTCCCTGAGTGGGTAAACAAGCGGGAAGAGCATTATTTAAAGCAGACAGGTACCATAGTCCTACATATTAGAACTTGAGATAGTGGGTTTTTCAAATTAATTCTATGTTCAAGTGTAGGGCTTTCCTAATGTTGGTCAGGTGGTGTCATTCCTTCTCACCAGGAGCTAGCAGATCACTAGAATCCTTAGGGGTGCACTTCTAGGGATTTCTATTTGCCACCACTCCTGAAAACATTGTTTAACAATAATTTGAATGTCATAGCAATTGAAAGCTCTTTAGCTTTGTGATGATCCATAAGAAAAGGTATAATGTGGCACACTTGGAGGAAAATAGCTTTTCAAAGCCTCATTGTCTTGGAGAGGTAGGGAAATGTCTACAAGTAGCAGAATACCCAAGTGTTTTACTTTAATTGACCAAGAGACAAGTTTAAAAAAACATAAAAACCTCTTGTTGGAGCCATGGAGCTACACCCGTCATCTATTATGGCACAGCTACCAAATTGGGATTGTAGTTGGTTCCCGGTGCCGATATTTAAATGAAGGCGGAGAGGGGCCTCATGTTTTTAAAACATTTCTGCAAATTCATAGAGGATCCATGGATGTGCAGCAAAATATTTTAAAAAATGCACTCTCTAGCCCTTGTTTTTTTAAGCTAGGTCCCGGAGGAAACATTTATATATATCTGGGAGAGGAAGATGCACTTAGCTCCCTCCCCAGACTGATTTCAGCCCTGGGGACCCCATTTCCTGGAGCCTGGCCTCGTGATAAAAGTGGGAGGGGGCACGCGGCCCCCCTCCAGGGTGTAATTGTGGTCCCAAAAGGGGGAGGGGGCCTGCATGGCCTTCCTCCCTGATCCATAAATGGCCCTGCAGACCCCATGCCCCAGGGCAGGCTCTTGCTATGGACCTGGGTGCCCACACCTGCCCTCGAGCTGGGAACAGACTTTTTATCAGTTTCCCGGCCTGCACTGAAGGGGGCAGGGAAACAGATGAAAGGATTGCTCCCACCATCAGGGAGTAACATTTTTAGTTGTTCCCTGTGTGCAGGAGTAATCCTGGGCCTCGCTGGAGGCGGTGAGCCAGCTAGGGCAGTGGGGGCCTTTGTTGCCCCGCCACCATTAATATAGTGGTTGGCCCTAGGAAATCAGCTCCCCAGGGCCAAAGATAGCCCTGAGAGCAGAGCTGCATACCCCCGCCACTACAAAAATGTGCAAGACCCAGGGAATGGGATCCCCAGGCTGAAATCTGTAGGGGATTGGGGCCACATGCCCCCCCCTCATTAAATATGGTGTCAGGCCCTGGGTGTAGGGAACACGGGGCTGAAATCAGCCTTGAGAGGGAGGCTGTGTGCACCCTTTCCCTTGGAATATATTGCCAGGCCAGGGAGATGGGGTCTCCAGGGCCAAAGGCTGCCGGGGAGGGTGCCTTCTCCCCCTAACAAATGCACTGGATCCCGGGAATGGGGTGAGTGGGACCAAAAGCGGCTTGGGGAAGGGGCCAGTGGGTTAGCTGCTTTTGGGGGGGGGTTGCCCACAGGGTGTGGTCACAGGCCAAGCCCTCTGGCCAACCCCCTTGGCTCTTCACGATGTGGAGTTGGCTGTATACAAGGAATTGGCTGCATGGCCTTAACTCAGGCCCTGCAGCTTACCCCTTCACCATGCATGAATAAAGGGCGAGCACATCATGTTGTTGGCTGCATGCAGGAGGTTGGCTGTAACACCAGGCCCTGTGGCCAACCCCCCGGGCGGTTGGATTAAGGTATGGTAATCAATTACTACTTTACATTTTAAATAAAACTAGAAATTCACTGACAAAAACTAAAGTTATAGAAAATTTAGAGTTAGGAAATAACATTAAGAAAACCCTTAGAAATTCACTGAAAAAAACATAGGATCCAGAAACTTTATATTTACGCTCAGATTTCACTCTTGCAAAACCATTGAAATTCAGCAGTTATAGTTACCTGAGTTAACTATTACTTATGTCCCTGCAGTGCACTGCTTATGACCTCACATATTACCTCACTCAAGACATGGCCAGTGGCATCACTGATGACATCACTGATGGCATCTCAAGTGACATCACTGATGATATCATCCAGTGAGTGTAAGTGTTTCATAAACATTTCTGAGACTTAAAGAAATATAGTAAGCTACTGCATACGGTAAATTACTATTCTTTCTTTAGTAATAATGAGTGATACTATTTCTAACATGTCATCTGAATGACTGTGTGCACCAGTGTGTGAGTGGGTGTTTGAGTGGCTTTATGGACATTTGAGTAGGTGTGTGAGCGGCTATATGGATCTGTTAGTGGGTGTGTGAGTGGCTGTATAGGTCTGTCAGTGGGTATGTAAGTTGCTGTATGGGTCTATGAATGGATTTTTCAGTGGTTTTCTTGGTGTGTGAGTGACTCTGTGAGTGGTTGTGTGTGTATTAGTGGGTATGTGATTGGTTGTATGGGTGAGTGAGTGGGTATGTGAGTGGCTGTATGGGAGTATGAGTGAGTAAATGTGTGCATGCATAGGTGTTTGAGTACCTATGTGGGTGTATGAGTGGGTGTGTGAATGGTTCTAATGGTGTGTGAGTGGTTAAATGGACGTGTGAGTGGTTGTAGGCAGTTAGTGGGTATGTGAGTAGTTGTATAGGTGAGTAGGTTTGTGTGTGAGTAGGTAGGTGTGTGAGCAGCTGTATAGGTGAGCAAGTGACTGTGTGAGTGGCTGTATGGGTGAGTAGCTTGGTGTATAAGTTGCTGCATGGGTGAGTGGCTATTTGAGTGGGTGTTCGGTTAACTGAGTGGGTGTGGGACTGGCTGTATTTGAGAGTGACTGGATGAATGGCTTTATGGGTGAGCGAGTAGACATGTGAGTGTTTGGATGCATGAATGGGTAAGTAAGTAGTTGTGTGGGTATGTGAGTGGCTCTGTTAAGGTCCTGTATGGGTGTGTGACTGGGTGTGTGAGTATTTATATCAGTGAGTGTGTGGCTGTGTGAGTGGTTGTATGGGGGAGTGTGACTATATGGGTGAGAGTGGCTGTGTGAGTAGGTGTATGGGTAAGTGAGTGACTGTGTGAGTGCCTGTGTTATGTTATGTTATGTTATAAATTACTTGTAGAGCGCTCGTTCACCGGTTGGTTTTTTGGCACTGTGTGAGTGAGTGGATGTGTGAGTGGCTCTGTGGATGAATACGTGGGTATTTCAGTGGTTGTATGGGTATGTCAGTAGTATATGAGCAGTTGTGTTGGGTGTGAGTAGTTCGATGGATGATGTCATGAGTGATTTCATTTGAAATATCAATAATGTCATCAGTGTTGTCACTGATGATCTCATGAGTGATGTAATATATGAGGTCATAAGCAGTGCATTGTGGGGGCTTTAGTTATAGATAGCTCAGGTGACTATAGCTGCTGAATTCATAGCTTTGTATGAGTGAGACCTGAGCCTAACTATAACAAATTTCTAAGGACTTTTTATTCTATTTCCTAACTATAACATCCTTGTGACCTTTAGTTTTTTAGTGAATTTTTATGTCTTTATATTATATTTCCTAACTGTAACCTTTGAGAGTGTGAGTGAGTGCATGAGCATCTCAGCAATTATGTGAGTGAGAGTGTGAGTGTCTCAATTGGTGTGTGAGTGTGTCTGGAAGTGGGTGAAGAAGTGTCTCACTGGGTGTGTGAGTGTTTGTGTGAGTGTCTGAGTGGATGCATGAGTGTCTGAATGAGTATATGAGTGAGTCTGTGAGCGTAAGTGTCTTTTTTGGTTTGCGAGTGTCTCCATCAGTGTGTGAGTCAGTCTGAGAGTGAGTGCTAGAGTAGCTGAATGCATTTGTGAGTTAGTGTATGAGTCTCTGAGTGGGTTTGTGAGTCTCTAAGTGGGTCTATAAGTCAGTGCATGAGTCTCTGAGAAAAACATGTGCATAACAGCAATTGAAAAGATTGATGATACCCATTTTCCACACACCCCTAATGGGGCCAGCCTAAGTGATATACTATTTATGTTTGATTTAGCATTTAGTAATGAAGTATGTACTCTGTCGGTTCCATTTGGCTGTACCGTTAAAGGAAGAGGTGCAAATACCCTGATAGATTATATATTAGTAATAACTAGACACTCAATCAGGTTTAAGGGTTTCATCACACATAGTAATCTTTTAAGCGATCATTTCCCCCAGAGTGTATGTCTTGCATTGGTTGATGAAGTAATTAAAACAAGAGATACCTACCGCTATTTGACTGATGACATCACACTTGATAGAAATCATGGCTACTTCCTGCATTGGTCCAAGGTCGATCCTGATAAATTCATCGAACAGTTAGTGAACACATAGTGTGTTAGTGTCTGAGTGAGTCTGTTAGTGAGTGTGTGAGTGGGTGTCTAAGTGTCAGTAGCTGTGTGAGTGACTGGGCCACACCATAACAGCTCCGTCCCATTATGCAACTTGAATCCACAGTTTTGCAAAAAATATCTATGCAAGGGAAACACTTTCTACTGGTTATTAACTACTACGTGTTACCTCCTTGGTTACCCAGTATGTATTCTACACTACAGCTGAATAATGGAGCAAGAGTAAATGTTACCCATGACCTTGTGCACGTCGTTGCAATGGGTTTGTTCCTCATGCATCTTTAACCGGAAATTTATGATAACATGAATCCTCCTATAGAGAAAATAACAAGACTACAAAGAGGTGCATCTCCACCAAACAAGGGTCTTTCTTCTTAACTATATGAAATAATTGCTTCTTTGTTAGGTAGAGATATCCTTATATTCCTCAGAATCAAGAACCCATCACCAAAATCATTGGAAAATGTGCTGGGGGGTCTCATGTTATGCTGCCCATTGTTTCTGGCACAAGGCAGGAAGACCTTTCCATACTAGTATGGTGGGTGCGGTCAAATGGCTGAAACTTTGAAGTGAATTATTATAGTGAGACCCATGGACTCTGATCTCGCCAGGTAAGGACAAGAAAGGACCCACTCATCACAGTCACTACAGATTGTGCTCCAATCGATCAACAATGCATTCACCGCCACTACAGATTGTGCTCCAATAGATCAACTATGCATTCACCGCCACTACAGATTGTGCTCTCATCGATCAACAATGCATTCACCGCCACTACAGATTGTGTTCCAATAGATCAACAATGAATTCACCGGCCAACAGCATTTCAGATCATCTTTCAATGTGGAATTGCAGAGAAAACACACTTGCTTTGCCTTCGCCAAGCCCCGGAAGACGAGAAAATCCTGTATAGAAGAGGAGGGTGCCCCTATTTCAGCTCCAGGGACCCAAACTCCCGGGACCCAGCCAAGAATTAATGGGGGAGAGGGGCCTTGCAGCCCCCTTCCCATGCTGATTTGAGCCCCTAGATGCCATCTCCTGGACCCTGCCAATTATTCAAGGGTAGGGATGCTGCGCACCCTCCCTCCCCAGGCCGATTTCAGCTCCAGGAACCCTATACCCCATGACAAGGTCACGATTATTGGTGGAGGGGGCCCACCCAGCCCTCCTACAGGAGGGCGATTTTGACCCTGGGGTTCACCCAGGGCCCACCTCCCTCCTTCTAGGTGCCCTGGAGCCCAATCAGGTCACCCAGTGTGTTATGTTGAGGAATGCGAAGAGAGCCCCAATGCCTCGCAGTCCCTGCCAACTACCCGCCTCCAGTGGGACCCAGCATTACTCCAACATTTAGGGAGCAGCAGAATATACTGCTCCCTGCAAGCAGGAGAAATTCTATCATCTTTTTTCCAGCCCGCTTCATAGGGGACATAAAAAAAAGATAAGCCCGCTCCAAGCAGGCAGGAGCAGTTTTCCTGGTCACGCCTGCTCAAAGTGGACCTACTGTTTGCTCTTGCTTGGGGGGGGGGCTGTCAAAGCAGGAGAAGGCCTGCGTGGCCCCCTTCCACTTAAAATTACATAGGCCTGCCCCAGGGAAGTATCAGTCCTCAGAGGTACCCATGGCCAAGATTGTTTATGGGGAACAATGACGTGAGCGCCCCTCCCCATTTTATATCTATAAAGTAGCCCAGATACCTCACCCACCTCAGGGCTAAGGATTAAACAGGCGTGGCAGACGCAGTGTTCTTTTTTTGTTGCAGCAAATGTGCAAATACAATTTTGTTGCAAAATGGTTTTTTTTAAATGCTGTTTTGCCCTGGTGGGGTACCTGCAGTACCCCAGTACCAGGGTTAGGGGGTCATGGTGTTCCTACCCTTCCCCCTTTCTTTATTTAAACATTTTTTGTGACTTAGCTGAGGCCAATTCCCAAAGTGGCTGCCGACACTTCCTGATTAAAGTGTTGGCAGCCAAGCAGATCTCTGCACTAGATCTGTACGATTTACGGAGGGATTGCGCCTCTATGTATACAAATTTGTTTTTCTTTTATTATTTCAAAAACTACTGAACTGATTTACACCAAATCACAAAAAGCACTCTTTCTGAACCAAGAGCTAGCTTTCTGCTTAATGTGGTGTAATTCCGTTCAGTGGTTCGGGCTGTAGTCACATCTAAAATCCCAATGGGAATTAACATGGGAAATTTACTTTTTTTGACCCAGCCTTTTTTCTCAGTCCCACTTGACGGATCATTCAGAAACTTTCCATGCACAATATGACCCACCAGCACACTTATTTTGAAAACCTTTGTGAAGATTCGTTAACCGGCGCCAAAGATATAGTCAAGTCAAAAAAAACTTTTCTTGTGTAAACTAGGTCCTGACTATAACAATCTACTGGCAACCACCAGTAGGTAATATATATCACCAAAATCCAGGCGTAAAGTGGAGAAACTAGAACCCAACACTCCAGGATCTTATTAAAAAGCTAAAGCTTATTTTAGATGTTGTCAATAATGTGTTTCAGCTGTACTTTCTTCAAATTAGTTCAATTGTGCCATTTTGTTCAGCATATTTAAGTACTCATGTGTTGTTCAACATAAAAGGTATTAAATAGATACTTTTCTACTAGCATATATTTAATGCCAATTTCATTTTCAACATAAATAATGCCTTTCATGCTACTTTAATTTTTAACATAAATAGATTTCATAATTTATCAAAAATCAAACTGATAAATGCAAACAGCAGAGTTAATAAAACTACATACTCGCTTATATGCGTACTTTATCCAGACAATCTAGCCAATCTAGCTCAAGCGGGCCTACTTCATGAACATATAATTTTTAACATCATAAATATGAGAATTTCCAGGTGGTCAAACAAGCCCATTTGGGGAAATCTCAAATCTGTAACAGTAACTATAAATTCACCTCAACCCATAAATCCTGTGAATGTTTTTTGCTCATAACTCATTATATTTAAAACAGTCTTACATATTTTGCCCAATTATAGGGCCCCCCTTTACCAGTACTAAAGAGACAGGAAATCATTTTAGTTCATTGCACACGTTATATAGGAACTGTTATATTGTTATAAATGTGTGTAGAGTTCTTCCCTCATATTGAGCCCCACAGGACTTGCCATCCAATATTATTATGTAAGTTGATTCCAACTTTCTCAAGTCTTTTTTAGGCTTGAGCGGTGAACTCTGCTCTGTCTGTGGAGTTGTTCACACTCGACAAAGCATGCAGTATGCAGAGTTGAGCTTTTTCAATGCTCGTGCTCGCCAACAATGAAATGGGGAGCGTGAGCGAAGAAAATCCAATGCTAGACTGCTTCCCAGTGAGATTTCTCAACGTGGGCGGTCGTGCAAGGTTGCTACCGCTTGCATTGAGAAACCTTCTGTTCGCATTGCAGAAGCTGCCACTCAAGTAGATCTTCTACTCGAGCAGCTGAAAGAAGTCTGCACCCTCTTATGCTGCACGTGTACAGATTTTACAGCAAAGCGATAAACACCCAGCGTTAAAAATCAGCGTGAACAGTGCCCAGTAGAGCACTTTGCTGCTTGCGGAACTTCATGTAGCTTGGTGTTTTTTATTTGTCACTTTGTGGAGTTCCGTGTAGCAGAACTCCCCGGAGTCGCAGAACTCTGCAAACTCCACCCAGTCCTAGTCTTTTTCCTCTATTTCCCCCTCTTATAGTCCTGGGTACTGCATCAATAACAAATAATTTTAGCTCTCTGTCATTGTGATTGTGTATTTCTGCAAAATATCATGCTACTGGATAGGTTTTGTTTTTATGCTTTATTGTTCTCACATACTGTAATATTTGTTTATGACCTTGATGTTTAGTGCTACCAACATATTGGAGACCACACATTCTAATACATATACTGCATACTCTGCTCTGCATGTATAGGCTCTTCTGACGGTTGTGGAGTTCGATATAGTGGTGTTCTGTACTGAGTTTTGTTTACCCCATACTCACACACCTTGCATCCAATGCACTTAGAAAATCCTTGACTACCTTTAAGCCAACTATCTTTAGTGGCAGCTTTTGGGTTACTCTTGACCAACTCTCCTCACATTGATCTTACTCTTCTAAATGTGCACCCTCGTTTTTTCTGATAGGGAAAACCTATCACAGGGTCATTTTTTGCTAAATACCAATATTTACGCACTTTTTCTTGATGGTTCCTTGTTCAGTTCTTTATGTTGTGATGAGTCTAAGTTGTGTCTGGTTTTGTTGCTTCTTCGGCTTTCCTCATTTGAACAAAACCTCTTCCCTTTTCATCTTTGCTGTTTCCTCTACTGATCTGAGGATTGAGTCTTCTGCATACCGTCTTTCTTTAAACCTTCCTGACAGTTCTTGAATGGCTGTATCAAATTCTAATTGCTAACTACAGTTTCTGGAGTACTTGCAGACATGCAGAGTATAATATTCTACTTATTACCATTGTTGAGAAGGGTGAGAGGCCATGACTCAGAAGAGGCAAAGCCTTGAGTGGTCATGATGGTCAAGATTCCCCTCACCTTCCTCAACATTGTCAATAAATAGCAGACTACACTCTGCCCATATGCAGATATGATTAGGCCATATATTTTTCATCAAAAGTGCTGCCCAAGCTCAAGTGCTGAAGCTTTTACTAGATGCTCCTCTAGAGTCTGATGCAAATGCTTGACGTTTTTCACAAAGCTGCAGTACACAAGCTGGTTCTAGATGTCTCTCGTATCAGCTGAAGCTACTTAAAAAATCTTATACAAAGCTGAAGCAAGAAATTATGTTTCATGATGTCCCCCTGAAGCCAACTGCTTGAAAAGTGCTTGTCAAAGCTGTAATATTTTGAGCTCCTACTAGATGTCCCTTCAGAGTCTGATGCAATTGCTTGGCGTTTTTCACAAAGCTGTTGCTACTAGATGTCTCTCTCAAGCCTGATGAAACTGCTTTAACCCCTTCCATGCTCATGACGAGCTCAGCTCGTCATGAGGCACAGTGGAGCTGTGCTTATGACGAGCTGCGCATGAACAATGGGGTTCGATTAGGATCAGCACAGGAGGGGAAAAACATTAGCAGCCAAGGTGTTAAAAGTCTTTACCCAAGCTGCAGAAATATAAGGCATTATAGATGCCACTATTGAGTCAGCGGCAAATGCTTCAAAAGCCTTTCACAACTTCTTGACGACTTTCACAAAGTTGCGGTACCTCAAGTCACTCCTGACACCCTTCACAGGTCAAACGCAAGTGCCTGAAAAGTCTTTCAATAAACTCAATACTGCAGGGCGATCATATGGAGAAATGAAAAAAGGGAAACATGAGGATTACCCCCACAAATACCACACCCTACACAGAAGGAAAATCGTGGAACAACACACAAAGTAAATTAACCCCTGATCGTAATAATGCCAACCACATCCCTACACATATACCGAAGTCGAAAGAAAAACAAATAACTATGTTGACTGGCTCACTACAGTCTGAATATATGAGAACAGATATATTTTAATGGAGAGTGAAGGCTTATTATTCATTCAAAAAGAGTATAAAAAAAGAAGGCATGTGTCATGGTAACACCCCAACACCAGAAGAGGGGTTTAGTAACACATCACCAATCACTATAGGTTTCTCATCATTCGCATGTCCTACACTGACTGGAGGGAGGGAAACATCCTTTACAACGAAACTTTTACAACGCAGTGCTATTACAACGCAGGGTTTACAACGCAAACCATTACAACGCATTGCGCTGGGGGGCGCTCTAGGATAGGGAATAGATTTAATTTACTATCCAACACCTTCCCTAGTGTCCACGGGGACTGGAGTTGGAATAGTAAATTAAACTATTCACTATCCAGCACCCCAAAGCGCTATGCGTTGTAAAGGTTTGCGTTGTAAAACTGGCGTTGTAACAGCATGCGTGGTAAAAGCATGCGTTGTAACGTCATACATCCCTGGAGGGAAAATCTTACCTATCGCTACAATCCCAGAGCTGTGTCTAGTGGGTTAAAATAATATCATTCCACCTCAGGCAGGATTCTCAGTGAAGTACAGTCTATTGTCAGTCATAAAGGATATTGTAGAAAGTGTCTGGCTTTGCATAAATGGTTTTATTGGGAGTGGGTGAGCACTGCATATAAACAGGTTGATGAGTTTATGGGCACAATTAGGTATTTGGACATGTTTCAAAAAACAGTATGTACCGTTTCATCAGGACTAAAATTGCCTTTGGTCTCTATACTTACTGCCTTTTTATGAGTCATAAAGCAGTGTCTCAGGAATCAGAATGTACCCAGAGATGGTTGGTTTGTAACTCATATCAAGGCCTTGTATTAAAGAATCAGTTGTCCGATATCCCTAGACAGAGTAATCAAGCCAGTTCTCGTGCAAACAAGCAAAATTAATACTCACCCATATTTACAAGTGTGGCTGGACTCTCAAAAATATTTGTCAATATGCCACGGATTGTGGCATTCTACGCTGCAACATAAATCGATGCATATTTGATCTTGTGTAATAAAACATATGCACTTGCAGCCGAAAAGCAGCCCTCTGTGACCTCCACGAAACCTACTGGATGTGCATGTGGTATGAATTTTATGCAGATGCTTGAAAAGTCCTTCACAAAGCTAAAGGGGCGTGGCTTCAACATATACATTTGCATTTCTAACGCTTTGTGTTTCTTTTCTATTGGCTAAATAAATACATGAAAGCTACCTTATGGCAATTAGTCAACATTGCAACTTTGAATAAGTGGCTTCTATACTATGGAAGACAGCAGTGAGACCTAAGAGGTTTTACCAGACATTGAAAAATGGAATGTGCTTACACATTTTTAACACTTAAACCATTTTTTGGGCAGCACCAAAGTGCTGATATTTTAACAGACCAGTAGATGAAGAATGTTGACTGAATACACCTCCATCTACAAATATGTTAACATTTAATTATAACTTGGTGAAAAACATGTGGCTGCAAAATCTTGTATGCTAAAACATATCTAATCGCCACCCTCTCAGAGCGGAAATTTGTAAACCTCCTTGATGTTCACTGTTTTCTTTCACAGCTATGTACTACTTTCATGAACTCACATTGTCTCGACTCATTATACGCTTGTATTTTATAGTTGTTATATTTTTCTCATACTGGGCCTTGTATATTTACATCCTCATAGTGCCCTTTTCTCCCTTTCCCCCTTACCTTTATTTATAGGCTCTGGAATAATTGAAAGGCATTTTCATTCTGTATTTGTTTTTACTCCAATAAACTTCTTAAACACTACAAAAACAGGCCTTTCATGCTGCAATCTATGTGATAGCAGCAAACTAGCTGATCATTGTAGAGTAGGAACTCCTACAGTATAATGTATACAGAGCAGGACAGGTGCTGCAGCCTTATGGAAATGCCTGTATTACCTTGTGACGGAGTGTGTGCTTCTGCATTACAATGAATTCTGTAATATAAACAAGGTTCAAATACACCTTCACTATCACAAGCGTCATTTACAATTCCCATAATTCACTGCTGCAGCGTCACACTAGCAACCAAACTGGTTGTTCGCTCATAGCATCCCAGCGGTCCTAAAGATTATTGAACGTACTGCCCCCACGGCACATGTTAAGGTGTCAGCTCTTGTACAAGGATTGTTGGTGTCCTTGACAGAATAATATTGCTCATCCTCCTCTAGCAACAAGGCTATTTGTATGCTGTTTGTTACTATCTGGCGCCTTCTTGTGTCTATTTGATTTGGCACTGAAAGGCTGTTGCATACAGTTGCCTTAATGATAGCTGACCCACAAAGATTTTTTTTTTATTTATCCCAGCAGTGCAGTGAGAGCTGCATTTCAGTAAAGTCACTGTATTTTGGTTGAGAGCAGCAGGGAAAGACTGCAGTGGATTTGGCCGCATCACTTTCTCTGCAAACTCGCCTCCCTAGCGATCTGAGCCAACGTTCGCCACCACACATATTCCTTCCTGCAGCCACTCCAGCAGCCACTCCAGCAGCTACTTCAACACCCACTCCAGCAGGCACTCCAGCAGCCACTGCTGAAGCTACTCCTGCAGCCACTCCAGCAGCCACTCCTGTAGCTACTCCAGCAGCCACTCCTGTAGCTACTCCAGCAGCCACTCCTGAAGCTACTCCTGCAGCCACTCCAGCAGCCACTCCTGCAGCCACTCCAGCAGCCACTCCTGACACTACTCCTGCAGCCACTCCAGCAGCCACTCCTGCAGCCACACCAGCAGCCACTCCTGTAGCCACTCCAGGAGCCACTCCACAAGTGCTTCCCTCTCAGTTCTCAAACACTTTGGAGGTAGTGACGTCAAAAGAGGCACACTACTTGAGGCATTGCGATATCCCCTCCCCTACCCCTGAGGAGTGGTCAGAAGCCATGATCTAAATGGCTCTACATGAACACTTGATTTACAAAGTGAATGAATAAATAATGATTATCTAGGACATATGGGAGCCCACTGTGAAATTCAGGAAAGGAGGTAGTCTGAAATTAAGTTTTATCCAAAAGGAAGATTTATTATTTGGTACAGAAAGATCACATGTTCCCTGTGTGTATGCTTGATTGTAATTGTCAGTTGCTGTAAGTGGGATGTTGCTCCTTGTGGGGCTGATTTTCCTGATACTACTTTCAATATTACTACAACTAACATATCCTCTAATGTTCCTGTCGTGGCTTAACCAAAGAATACCCCTTCCTTTTGGATAAAACTGCATTTCAGTCTACCTCCTTTCCTGAATTTCGCAGAACAATACAAACAGCATGGGCAGTGATTCGATTAACCTACTGTTTACATCTGTAAAATTATAGGTTTTTCATTAGAAAATGACCCCTATAAAGAGAATGTCAAAATTATCTTTCTGTAAGGTAGGGGTGGTATCCTGATTTTTTCCCTGTCTAGTCCGTTCTCTGTGTTCTGTACTCTGCTGCTCAGCCCACATACAACAACTGACAATTCCATTCAAACATACACGCAGGGAACATTCTGTGACATCACTTATGCTGGCTGAGCAGCAGAGTACAGAACACAGAGAAAGGACTGGAAAGAGAAGAGAGCAGGACACCACACCCACCTTAAAGAAAGATCATTTTGACATTCTCTTTATAGGGGTCATTTTCTAATGAAGAACCTTTTATGTTACAGATGTAAACATTAGGTTAATCAAATCACTGTCCAGAACGTTTGTATTGTCCTCACCTTATCTAGCTGCTAAATTTAGTGCTCATCTTACTCATAATTTTCCATTTCTTTTCGTGCGTCTTTTTAAATGATTGTGAATGGTGTTGTTCCTTGTTGTTTCCTCTGTGCATCTTATTATCTGGTTCATCTTATAAGGTTCATAAAAAATGGTTTCTACTCTAATACTTGGACAAATCATCTGATGCTTTTACTCTGTTACATGTGAACACCTGATAAAAAAATTTAACAAGAAAAAGGCACACTAACAACAACAAAACAAGCATTGCAAAGCTAAGGGGTCTGGCATTGGCAGCCAGCCTTTTGGTTGAGTAATGCTTGTTTTGTCATGGGTTTTGCATTACTTTATTGTGCGGGAAATCTGCCAGGCCCTCATTAGGCTGGAAAAAAATGGTTAAAAACAAAAATAGTTTTTTTTTTATTTCAAAGTATTTTATTGAAGATTATATAGATATATACAGTACAGTACATGGGTTTAAAAACCAGAGAACATAATTTGTATGTAGAGGTGTTATTTTTGAAATAGCTGTATGCCACCACTTATAGTGAAGTTAGCTAATGTTTGAAGGGGGTTGACACATGGCACAATGTGTTGTACTGTAATGGGATGGGTCGAACAAAATAATATGAAGTACTTTAAGTACATTATTCAGGTAATTTTAGTGAAAATTTAAAGCTATCAGCTAACGCCAGACCTAAAATAGAAGTATGCAAAGGGTTGTGAACTAGAAGGAAGCCTCCCTTGTCCTTAAGCTCTTGAAAGGTTCATCAGAGAATATGCTGGGACTCCCACTGTAAGAGCACAGTGTCCATCCAAGCACAAAAGCCTAACGCCTACTGGGCCTCATTTATGAGGCCGTGCGTCACTTTTACTCCGCCGGTGCGTCACTTTTTGTGACGCACCAGAGACGTAAAAAATGTGCCTTGTTGCGCCATATTTACAAAGTGACGCATCTATGTGGATGCGTCACTTTGTAAACCCCTGCGCCACATTATACCTGCGCCAGGTATAATGTATGCAAGGGGGGCATATTGACGAAAGGAAGGGTCGTAGAAGTGATGCCGTGAAATCTATGAGATTTCACTGCGTCACTTTTAGGACACCGTTGCGTCAAAATCTTGCGCCTGCCTCACAGCAGGTGTAAGACTGACGCAGGCCCTTTCACATGGGGCTTGCCCCATGTGAAAGGACGCATTGCTGGAGATGCGTCACTTTTGTGACACATTCCAGCAATGCGTCACTTTTGCGCTTACAGATACGTCAGAAATACTGACGTATCTGTAACTCCTTGCGACATGATGCGTCATAAATTAAATATGATGCATCCGGAATGTTGCAAGGAGTGTGCACTGAGAAGTGACGCATCGCTGCTTTCACACAGCGATGCGTCATTTCTCATAAATGAGGCCCACTGTGTTTTTTAAAATACTACTTTGACAGGTATGCAAGTGTATGCAATCCATACGCATCATGCAGTGGTGTCACAACTCACTTGGAGAAAAGCGTCCTCGTTACTGATGACTACCCATTTGCAACAATGTACATGGACAGAATGTGCTATGAATGTTGCAATGTGACCAGCAACACTGTTGCACGTACATGATACAGTGTGACAGAAAATGCTGTAAAATAAACAGAACAGGTTGTGCCAAATGGAGTCTGTCAATAAATACTTATGTACACACCCAAGATATGAAGCATGGAGACTGAAAAAAAAAACTGGAAGAACAATTTGTGCTTTTCACAGTCTCGAGAGGAAACGCCAAAAATAAAATATAATGCAAATAGTCTGTGTGATACAGCCGACAAGTAAGAATTTGAACTCACAAAGTTAGATCACATGTTGATGGAAAAGATGAGGCAAACGTATAGGCAACAGAATATAATTGTCTGCATTTAAAGCCCTGACCTCCTTTAGAGGTTCTTTTATTGGCAACAGTGACACTCTGGCGGCCTTCAAGATGGCGCTCGGCCATGCTGTGAGCAGCACCGGGACCACTCAAAGCAAGGAACATGTAGTGTAGCTTTCCCTGTCTAGGTGGGGAGTGAGTCCATCAATTAATCAATCAGTAGATTTGTAGAGCGCTACTTGTAACTGTGAAGGTATTTAGATGCTGAAAGAAAGTGAAAGGAGGAGTAGCAATGCCCACCATTCCATATCTCTGAAAAACTCCTGGATGAAAGGTGAGAGTGAGCGCGTGCCATCATGACCCAGTGATTCGGCAAGCGTTGAGATGTAGGTTATAAAGTGCACCTATTGATTTAAGGTAGCCTGGGTGATAAGGGGTGATACCCAGAAACCTGTCCCATGATGCTTGTTTCCAGTCCAGGGAGGATCCGGCTTGGCAGTTCGGGTTGGACTGTTCCCATAAAGCACAGGGTCAAGGCTGATTTGCATATGGCTGGGTCCAAACTGGGGTGGTGTGGTGAGCAAAAGAAGGATGGATTAAACCTAGATCTATGTGACTGGGGATCAATGTTTGAATTGTCCAGCATCCGTCCATCATTTGTTCCTTCTGCTTTTGTCACCCTAAGTGGGAAGGGTATGCCCAGACGTAGGTCCCGTGCTCACTGCGCCACTGGATTTAAGCTAGCCTGGCTGCTGAGGGGTGATGCCCTGAAACCGGTCTCAGGATGCTCCTTTCAGGTCCAGGGAGTACCTGGCTTGGCAGTTCGGGCTGGACTGAGGAGGAGCAGGGTCAAGACTGATTATCATATGGCTGGGTCCAAACTGGGTAAGCGTGGTGAGCAAAAGAACAATGGATTAAACCCAGATCTTTGTGACTGGGGGTGAATGTTTGCATTGTTCAGCATTACGTCCATTATTTGTTCCTTTTACAGGAGAGGAAGCCGAGCCCATCAACACAGAGGGCCCTTAGATCTGCTTGACCACATGCTACGAAAAGCATGGTGGCTGCTGGGGGCCAGCATCACATGCTTCAACGGTGACCATCCCTGAAGCAGAGAGATGTTTGACCTGTAGGAGGCATTATCGCCCTTCCACCTGGGTAAAGAGCAAATTCACAACTGCTCCAGGGATTATTAGTGGTAGACCTGAGTGATGGCATCCTCTTGTGGTGGCAATAGAGGGGCTAGAGTCCCTGCCACCTAGATCTTTTACCTGAGGAGCCGCCTGCTGAGAGGATGGCTGTGGGTCACAAGCAGGCTCCCTCCCCCTGGCAAGGGTGCAAACTGAGCAGATACTCCCTAAAGAAGAGCCTGCCAGTGGAATGAGAAGGTGAGCAGACCACCTGGTAGTGGCTGGGGGCCATTGGGATATGGCTGCCTAACACTACGAAACAATCATACTGGTTGTTCCCCGGTGTGCCATCCTAGTTTTGAAAGCTTTTATTGCATATGCTGGATCAGCAGTGCATGTAAGATGTAGATTATAGGAGCCTCTATTGCAGGCACAACAAAACTGTATGATGAAGGAGAGGGTGGCTGGAATCTGGGACCCTACCAGAGCCCTTTTGTGGGTGCACATTTAGACACATCCAATAGCCTTACAGGAAACTGTGGACCTGAAATTCTATATAGAAAGGAGCAAATATGTGGGGGTGCCCTAATCCCCGGTGCCTCGTTTGGGCTGCATGCTGGACTCAGGTGAATGCAAAGATGGTTGGCTTTCACAGGCACTGAAAGCAGCTCCTATCAGCTGAAATTTAGAACTGACTAGATCTCGAAGAGAGATAGATCTGGGGAGGTGAGAGACGTTCATGTACAGAGCCTCCTTGCAGACCATGCTTTGAAGCAGCATTACTGTTGGCAGACATTAAAAAGACTCCAAAATTAAGGAGACGTTCCAGCAGGAAACATGACACAGGCCCGACAGTGAGAAAGATGTGAGGCAAGCTGCACACAGGACTTACATGAAGTAAAGGATGAGAACATGTAGGTGAAATCTGAGCTGCGGCATGACTTGAAAAAAATCAGTCTAGATTTCATAGATCTGGGATAAGTGCGATAGAGGAGTCTATGGAATCCCAACTTGAAGCTACTGTGGACCTACAAGCACAATTGATGCTGCTAGGGGAACAGCACCCGATCCCCCAAGGAGAAATGTGAAGGCCTATAAAATTGCTCCTTATGCAATAATATATGTGTATAAGGAGTACCACAAGTGGGGTGAGGGGGGCACTTCAACGGTATGTGATCAATCTCTTTGATGACAGTGTTTCATTGGTTCACAACTTCAGCTCTTCTATGACCAATCAGCGATCACCTTGGCTAAACAAAGGGCATCCAAACCAATCACAGACCTTTTTAAGACCCAATAATTCAAAACATTTCTGGGTCCAAATGTTCTATTTGATACTGCAGTGTGATGGCCAACTGTGTGGGACAACTTCCCTGGAGGAGGCTCAAGCCAAGTTGGACCCACCACCAGAGTCGAATATGTATTCCTGCACAACCCGCCTATCCCTTCCTGTAAGCCCAATCAGATCATCCATGCGAGAAATGTGGCCTTAAATTACAAGAAGGAGTGGCAGGAAATGACTAAATGCTGCAGAAATTGCAGCTAACAGGCAAGCACTGCACTCAGAGTTTTGCTGGAAAAAGAATTGCATATTTCAAATTGTGGCCTCTGAGTGACGTCTTCACCTCCAAAAAGGACCTACGTTTCAGTTGCACTTGATAAGTAAAGTCCAGAAAAAAGTTATGGTAGAGTTGCTGTCTGAGGGATGATGTCCGTGTCAGAAACATTGAAAATTCTTGCTAGCAAGGGACGCGGCGGAGCCCCAGGCTTTGTGGGACCCCCAGGAACTCTGTGGGTGCACTCCGCTGAAAAATATTGTGAGAAGGTCCGGAGGTGCTTTTGAATAAAGTCCTCAACAAAAGGATCCGCAGCATGCCCCTCCGCCTTCTCTGGAACCCCCAGGATTCTGACGTTAGTCCTGCATGCATGCCCTTTGTAATCTTCCAGCCGAGCTTCAAGGTCCGACGTCTGGGCTTGTAGTCACTTACCGTAGTTTCTAGTGCCTTTGAAGAGTGCTGAAGAGTTGAAATTGAGTCTTTGGTCGCTTTGATCCTTTCGTCCATGTGCCTCAAGTCGGCAGGTATGAGGGTGACTTCCGTGTTCAAGGTGTCTATCTTCTGCTCTAGTGCAGTGCAAACCCCCTTGAATGGCCTCCATTAAGTCTACCAGTGTCGGGGCATCCTCGTCAATTTGTTGCTTGGCGTTCAGTGAATCTTGTTGCCCATTTGCAGCCTCTGATTTACAGTGCGCAAATTATGCCAGTTTAGTGACATGGGTTGGTTTGGAGTTCTTTGCAGTGGCCATAACGCCGAATTCTACTGACGACTGATGAGCCCAATCACAAGAAGTAGCTTAGGCTTAGTTAGCGGGGAACGCTCGTAGCGCAGCTAGAGAATGACTTAGTGATCGTTCACATGGTAGCTACAGTATGCAATTCCCGCCAGGGCCCCAGGTCTCTGCATGTTGCGAAAATGTTCAGAAACGAACGGCCACCTCGAATGGCCTCAGTTCTGGCACTCCATCACAACGTGCTGAAGCTCCAGCATAGATGGCGTTGCCGGGTGTCGTGGCACCCAAGCCAGCAGTGTAGTCAGCGAGCACTCTCACCTGTATGGTAACCACTTGTTAATGAGTCTCCAGGGGGTGCGTAGTCAAGGGTGTCCCCCCCCGGCCGACTGGTATTAGCAGGGGAGGGGTGCCGTGAATGGTGGTGGGGCACATTTTGCCAGAAAGAAGGAAGCCAGTCCTCACTCCCCAAGGGGCCAATCGTGCCGCAGTTCGAATACACGTGGGGGTGAGGGACAGGACCCAGACGCAGCTTCCGCCACTCACCTCTGACACTGGGACAACCAGAAGGGCGCGAGCAGGGCCTCAATGCTGCTGCACGCACCGGGGCCCGCACAATGCACCCACTCAAGTGAGGGACTCCCGCTGGTGTTTGGATGCGGTGCAGACAGGCGGTGTGGATAGCCCCGATGTGGCATTGGGCTCAGCGGCCAATTGAGCGTACAGCTAATCGCTCATGGCCTGCGGGCCCGCGTCTGTTGTGCCGGACTAATGTATCGGAGAACCCTGAGACGTCACGGCCGGAGTTCTGTCCTCCACACAGCCGGCAGCGTCAGAGCTGATATCTCGGGATCGAAGTATCGGATTTTCTTCTTCGTTGCGGCGGGAGATGCCCAATGGGTAGGGGCCCCAGATCTGAGGTTCGAACTGACAAATCAGATATTGTTAGACAGATGGGGGGGAATTATGCTTAGGTGGTGAACAGAGCTCTACACTCCAGTGAGTCAAAGGCTTTTTCGGCATCCAATAGGACCGCCGCAGCCGGGAGCGAGGGGTTATTTCTGTGTAATGTAGCGAAGAGCGTGCACAGATTTAGCACAGTAGACCTGTGCAGGATGAAGCCAGATTGAGCTGGTGAAATCATCTTATCTATAATCAAGGACAGACTGTTGGCAAGCATTTTAGCTAATATTTTGTAGTCGAAGTTTAAAAGTGAAAGAGGCCTGTAGGAACCGCATGATTGGGTGTCTTTGCCTGGTTTGGGGAGGAGTGTGATGACAGCTTCCTGCGTTATCGGTGGGAGCTCACCTGTTTCTATGGCTTCTTGGTAGACATCTATTAAATGTGGGGCTAACGTTCTTTTGAATATCTTATAGAAGCAGCCCTGGAACCCATTGAGGCCGGGTGTCTTGGAGCCATCCATATCCTCAATTGCGTGCATCACTTCATCTATCGTGAATGGTTCAGCTAGGAAATCTCTGTGCATGTTTTCCAGCCTAACTAGGGTGACCTCGTCTCGATATAAATTACTGGACAGAGAATTCTGGGCAACTTTAGTAGTATAAAGGTCTTTGTAGTACGCTACAACACTACTGCTAATACCCTCGCAGTCAGTTACTGGTACGCCGTCCCTGCCCTGTAATCTTGTGATATATGTCGGACCTCAGTTAGGCTGAAGGAGTCTCGCCAAAATACGCCCAGGGATCTCACCCTCCCCATATCTTCTGGCAATTACATGTTTTCCCCAAAAATGTGCTTCTCATTCCGCTGCCTCTTGGAACTCAGACAGTAATGCCTTCCTATGTCTAAGACCTGATGGGAGTATTCTTCTACATTGAGGTGTAACACCGCCTCAAAAACCAAGTCCCGGAGGGCAATCTCCAGAAATCTCCCCTGCCCTACCCTATTAGTGGCACCTGGGATCCGAAGCCCGAGCACAACTGGGGCATGGTCCAAAAGTTTATGTGGGAGGCGATCTATCTTGTTTGACCAGGCTGTGACGTTTGGTGTGAGAAACCAGTAGTCTACTCTTGTCCACATGTGGTGTGGGGCTGAGTAATGAGTGTATGCTGGTACGTCCAAATTTGCGTGTCAGCAGGCATCTATTAGCTGAAGCAAGTCAAGCAAGTTAGTGAGCATTTTCCTGGCCCTGGGTTTGACGTCAGGAGTGGTAGCTGTGCTGTCTAAGCTTGGGTTCCACAGTATATTGAGTTCACCTCCCATACAGATATGGTCGGATTCCATTCTATCTATGCGGGACTGGAGCTCAGAAAAGAAGTTTGGATTGTCCGTGTTAGGAGCATAAACATTAACCAATAGGATCATGTGTCCCAGGAGCCAACCCTTGACCAGAAGGAATCTCGCTGCCTGATCCGAGTACACCTTCACAGTTTTGAACGGTAGTCGTTTATGTATAATTGTCGAGACTCCCCGCTCATATGTGCTGTAGCTAGAGAAGAATCTATTTGCCCCCCAGCTAGACGCAAAGCTAGGAGACGTTTGAGGGGGTAGGTGTGTCTCCTGCAAGAATGCAATATCCACCTGGTGGTATTGTAAATAATGCAGGAAATGTTTGCGTTTTCGTGTATCGTAAAGCCCTTGTACATTCCAAGACATCAGGGTTATGTACTCAGAAAAATGGGTACTACGTGCCATCTATGGGTGTGCAATGGGTATTATGTTGTGGACCTGAGAGTGCATTGTACACCATAATCATGCATTTGTGAAGGAAAAAAAATGATATCAATCTGAAACCTCCCTTGCACCCGCCGCTCATCCCCTTCATCTCGACCCAGGGGAAAACCCAAATCCCATTAATAGTTGCTGATAAACGTTACTATCATCAAGTAGAAACATACCAAAGAACAGTGTGCCTAAGCACTGGGGGGTAGGCAATGCTGCGCCTCATCCACGGTTATTGAAATAGTCAGTGGTCATTTTCCTGCGTCCACTACATCAACTGCTGCAAAGAAAGAAAATGGGGTTAAGTAGATGCATTCAATGCATATCAACTTGTTGCAGGAAGAGGTGTCTCTCAATTGGCAGAAAACAAGTCTGCACTAGTGCCGGAGTCCGGCAGTCGGGGAGAGCGGTCCGGTGAGGGAGATTTGCTAGAGTACCCAAAGTTAGCTCGGGTTCTGAGGAGTCCTGTACCTCTGTGGGAGACTCAAAGATCGTTGACCTTCCATCGATGTCCACCTTCAGGCGCGCTGGGTATAGCATGCCACGTCAGACCTGCCTTGCGTAACATAGTTTTGACTGTTGTGAATTTCCGGCGATCTTCTTGCACCATCGTAGTGAAGTCAGGGTACAGAGATATAGAGGAGCCCTGCCATTCTAGCGTCCCACGTTTTCGGGCCATCCGCAAGGCCGTATCTCTATCCTTAAAGTTCAGAAACCGTGCCATGATGGGCGGGGTGGATAGCCAGGGTTAGGGACCTTTGTGCTCTTTCAACCACAAAAGTGGTAGTGAAGGAGTCCCGTCCAAACATATCCATTAGGAGACCCTCCACAAAACCATCCAAGCGACTTGTGTTTGTTGATTCAGGAACTTCCATGATATGAATGTTGTTGCATCTCCCCCTCGCTTTTAGGTCCTTGTTCTTCATGGTGGCGTTTTTGAGCAGACCTTCCATTCTCTCCAGGCGCTTGGTAGCCTGAGCCGAGCCATCCTCCAGGTCTGAGATTCTGCCCTCAGCAGTGTCCAATTGTTTATTGTGATGATCCAATCTGGCCCCCATCCTGTCCAATCTTTTGTCTAGCGGGTCAAAGCGAATGTCCAAGTCTTTAAAGGCTGCTTTGAGTTCAGACATAAGTGCCTCATTACCTTGTGTAGGGAGTTGTGGGGGGATAGTTGCGGTATCTCCTCCTTCTGCCATGGAAGCGTCTGATGGGTCCGTCCCGCCACCAACCTTCTCAAAAGGTAATTTCCTCTGTTTGGGCTCTCCTTTGCCCATTGCCTTTGGGAGGAGGTCATGATCAAGCAGTGGCACAATTGCCCCAGTGCAAGCACGTCTCGCTGCACGGTAGTAGTGACGTTCGGGATGCAGGCTGAAACAATAGAGGCAAGTCTCACCTTTCCTCCCCCTTACACTTCAACGGGGTTGCCACTGGTGGGGTGAAAATGCAAGGAACAGCGAAGTAGCTGGGGAAAATACCTCCTCTGAAGAAGAGAAAGCACAAAATATTGGACTGGTCAAGTAAGAAAAAGCTTTTTGGGGTGGGAACAACAAGGAAGGAGTCTTGCAACAAAGAGTAGTAATGGGTTCATCAGCTTATGAACTAAATTGTAATGAATAAAGAATCCTTAACAATTTTGCTCTACTTATCAGCTCTACTTATTAGGCACAAGTCACCTAAAGATGAGATTTTCCCTTCAATTTGTGATTTTTCGGATAAACCTTACCACTTTGCCGGTAGTAAGTGAGGGTTGGATTTCATTTTTCTAGTCTGAACTGGGGCGAGCTGTAAGGGAACCATGCTATTGAGTTATTCAAATCAAAAAAGTCACTTTACAAGAAGTGTAGAAATATTAATTCCCAGACACAAACATACACACCACAAGTCTCAGTCTTTCTCACTTTCAAGGTGTGTATCTCAAGGGTTCCTTCTGACTTTGATGTGCCTTGCCAATGACTCCGTGGCAATACTAGTTTCGAGGAAAACACACCTTGTGCAAACAAAATGTATTTCAGGCAGATTTCTTAACACAAAACCAGAGTTGGTTACTGCACCAACTAACAAGTGAAATCCTTTTCTCAAGTCTATAAATCTTTTTTGTCCAGTCAAATCTCAATATGGAACGCTTGATGGGTAACAGTGATTATACAAAGCATTGGTGTTGCATTTCTTTCAAGGATTTGCAGCCTTTCTTCCTTTACAGTCATCACAATAAATAGCGGCGTATAATGCTATTAGGAGTGCGACACGCTCCTTAACTGGGACCCAGACCAGGTCCTCTGTACAACCCTTGATGAGTTATTGCTGGGGAAAAAGCAATACTAATAAGCTCCTCTTCTGCCGAAGCTCTGAAATAAAGTGTGTCAGCTAGTGGGTGGGGCTCCTTCTTATAAAAATACCCCAGCCAAGATGGCCGCTCACTCAGGCTCCCTCAGAATTCTAGAACACGTAGCTCCGGCTCCAAAAAACTCAGGGGCATATTACCAAGCAATAGCGATAATTATCGCTATTGCTTGGTTAGAGACAAAACTTTACCGCTGAGCTGCGGCGATTTTTACTGCAAATAAACCTTGGTATTACCAAGGTTTATCGCAAATGCGATAAAAATCGCCGCAATGCATGAATATCGCTGAAAAGTCAGCGATATTCATGCATTACCGAGCTAATGCTCTTAGCAATGTTATCCACCTCCCATTGGATAACATGGCTAAGAACTGCTCAGGGCAGGTGTTAGCTTTTGGAGATATTCGCGCTTAGCGCGAATATCTCCAAAAGTTGGTAATAGGAGATAGCGATGTTAGCAACTGTTTTCAGTTGCTAACATCTTGGCACGCCCACTTTGCATGTCATTAGTGATAAATATCACTGGCATGCAAAGTGGGGCCCAAGATGGTCGCTATCTCCTACTAGCTGTCGCTAACTGGTGTTAGCGACAGCTAGGTAATAGGGAGATAATTTTATCTCCGCTTTCTTGGCTTTTAAAGCCAAAAAAGCAGAGATAAACCCCCTTGATAATATGCCCCTCAGTTCCTGCAACAAAATGCAAATATCAGTTACCGAACCTTTTAAAACCCAGCATAAAAACTTGTATATAACTGAGGCAACTGCCTGCTCCAAGTCACAGCGGAAAGCGCCATTGGGGCGCATACCATAAACCATACCATTAGTGCACTGCCTGTTCTGGGTCCATCAGGACGCATTTCAATACCAGCGCACAGCATAGGTTTCAGAAGGCTTCTCACAGTAGGTTTCTGAAGGCGCTCATACTCTGGCTATTTTACCGAACACCTGGCATTTACTATTCCCACGCCAATCAAATCATATTGATGGAAGGTGTTGGACACTAAAGGGGTACTATTTACTATTCCCACTCCAATCTAACCATATTGGGGGACAGTGTTGGACACTAAAGGGGTTACATTCACTATTCCAACTGCATTCTAAGGCTAGATGTTAGATGCTAAAGAGTTTACACTTACTATATGCACTTTATTTTGAACATTTTAAAGAAGGAAATACAAATTAAACATTTTATATACACAATCAATACTCCATACACATGCACAGTTTTTTTTTACTATGAAATATAATAAAATGTATTCTAAAAACAGTCTATCCAAAAATGCATACATATATATACATATTTAAACATCAAAATAGATGTAAAAAATTTTTGCCGATAAGTCATCAATTTAAACCATTCTTTAATTTAAAAAATAGAAATATAATTTTAATATAAAATTATACATTTAAAACAAAAGACATTTTTAATATTTGTATTATATTGAGAAAAAAAATACTCAAAAAGGGGAAACGGTCTGTACAAGGCAGGCTCAACCACAAATGTTTCTGCAACGCAAGCACAACCACATATGCCTTAACCACGTATATGCATGGTTAAGGCAGTGCTTGGTCTAGCTGCAGTAATGGGCAAGCTGAAGAAGAAGGAAGAGGAAGGATCGGGAGGAATGCTGTGAGATAAGTCGGGCAGGGTTTTTTCAGGGTTGGGGTAGTTTTCAGGGCTGGAGGTCAGGCTTGTTTTCAGGGCAGGGGGTCGGGAGTTTTTTTGGCTCAGGGGGTCGGGGTAGTTTTTAGGGCTCGGGGGTGGGGTAGTTTTTAGCTCGGATGGGTCGGGTCATTTTTAAGGCTGAGGAGGGTCTGGGTATTTTTTAGGGCTCAGGGGGGTAGGGCAGTTTTTAGGGCTTAGGGTGAGGGTTGGATAGTTTTTAGTGCTTGGAGGAGGGAGTTGGTTTTCCGAAAGGAGGGGGTAGTTTTAGGTCTCTGGGAAGGAACTTGAGGGGCCGTTTTAGGGCTCAGGCAGGGTGGCACGGATGAGGGTAATTTTCAGGGCTTAGGAGGGTCTGGGTATTTTTTAGGGCTCAGGAGGGTCAGGGTAGTTTTAGGGCTTAGGGGGAGGGTCAGTAGTTTTGAGGACTCAGGGGAGAAAGTTGGTTTTCAGGAGGGATGGGGTAGTTTTAGGTCTCTGGCCAGGGGATTTAGGGGCCGTTTTAGGGCTCGTGGAGGGGGGCAGGGATCGGGGTAATTTTTTTGTGCTTTGGGGCAGGGAAGTTTTTAGTGCTCGGGGAAGGGTTAGTTTTCAGGAGGGAGGGAAGTAGTTTTAGGGCTCAGGGTGGGGGAGGTAGGGGTTTGGGGGGTTACACTTACCTGATAACTCTTAACCACGCATATCTCTTTGCCATGCATGCCTTAACAACACATATTTAGTTGTAAAGGCATGCGTGGTAAAGGCATATGCGTGGTTAAGACTTGCATGGTTCAAACCACGCAGAACTGCATGCGTGGTAATCGCATGCTTGGTTCTGTCACATAACCCTAAAAATTTTAACATTTTAAATGTTAATATAAAAAGGATTTCAAATTATTATACATATTTATTTTTTATGTTTAAATAATTTTAAGAATTTAGTTTTTAACTTTCTTTTTATTTAATGCCATTAATATATGTTTATAATATTAATTAAAATATCAAAATTGCAACAAAAAATTGTATTAGTAGAAAAATTGTTTCTAGAATAAATGTAAAATGGTTACCTTTTAATTAAAAATATTTTCTAATCATTTTACTTTAATAAAATAAAAAAATAAACATTTTAAATTATGCTTAACATGTACATTTTTTAAAAATTTTAAATAAACATTGTTTTAAATGTAATACCATTAACATATATTTCATTTAAAAATAAGCTAAAATGTATTCAAACAATTAATGTAACAAAATTAATTTACAAGTCAATAAAATTACTACCATAAAATGTATTTTAAACTATAAAAAATGTAAATCTCTATTTCTATTTAGGGGGTTTTGTAGAGCGCTTGGTGACGCACAGCGGCGTGTCCCCGCGCTAATGAGCTAATGTGTACCAGACTGATAAATACAGAAAATTACTGTGAAAATAGAGCAGTCTTCAGCTTGGCTCTGAACAGTGTTTCTGAGGGTTCTAGTCGCAGTGCCATTGGTAGCTTGTTCCATCTGGATGCTGCAAGGAGCCTAAAAGATCTTCCACCCATCCGGGCTCTGGACACCCTGGGAATTGACAGGAGTCCTGAACCGGAAGATCTCAGAGAGCGAGATGGCTCATAGGGTGTCAGCAATCCTTTCAAAGGGAGCGGAGCTCTCCCGTTGATGATCCGGTGGCACGTGCACACTTATACCCCAAAAACCCAATATACTGCAACTAAAAAAAGCTTAAAGCCATTATTTATAAAGGGGTATACTCTTACCCGATTACGTTTTGTAGACGCCAACGGTTAAGCCCGCCAGAAGGAGCAAAGCCAGAGCGGTTCGGACCGCACCCATGGCGGCTGAGTGTGTGATGTATGAGACTGGCTTAGGGATCTGCAAGCGCCAGTAATATTAAATAAATAAAGGCACTTTGCCATGCTTTGGGAGGCGGGAGGGATCTGAAAGCGCCTGTGATGATAAATAAATAAAGGCTCTTTCCCAGGTTGTGTTGGGAGGCGGAAGGGATCTGAAAGCACCAGTGATGTAAATAAAAAAGCACTTGTGCTTGTGTTGGCATCCACCCTGCGGGAGCGAGCAGCAGCGGTGCGAGAGCTATGTGTTGTCACTTATCACCCGTGCCGCTGCTCGCTCCCACAAGGTGAATGTCAGCACGAGTATGGGGAAATGGAGCAGACCAATGGCTAAAGGCCCTCCTAGAGCAGCGCATGCACGCTGCCTAGGCGATACCTAAAAATGTCAAAACAGTAATGCTATCACAAGATATTCCACGTTATGCCACATCATTTGCCTTTTCTTGCTGCACAATTTAGTCAACCCTGCCACATAATTTGGACCTCCCTTGCCGCATAATTACAGTGTCCCCAGCTGTAGCCAAACTCAACTCCCGACCTCCTCTCCACATCCCCAATACTGTATCCTGGCTAAAATGGGGGGCTCTTGTGCAGCGAGGGTATGCACCCGCTCTGAACAGTTTGGCTTTAAGGTTCCATTTTAATATACTTTTCAAATAAATACACAAGAGAAGACCGTGTAGACAGGTCCAGCGGCTGCATCTGAGCCCAGCCTCACACTCTTGTTGCTTGGAGAGCCTGAAAACAAGGACCATGCTCCAGTCATATTCTGTGGCCTGATTGTCTTGTTAATCTATTTTATTACCTCTGTCGAGACAGATGGCTTCATGACAAATGACTTTGCTTGTTAAGTCATTGCAGGCCATTGTTAACAAAAGATCAAGGACTTGCTCTGCTTCCTTCTGTGTAACTGAAGCAATGTGATTGCATTTATGGCCCCTCAGGCGTGTGTTCTTGCCTCCTGCGAGACATTTGTTTTGCCTAATATTTCCGTAGAAAGATGACTAACAAAGTGCCTGGTTGATTTATCATGGCATCTGTGTACTTTGTAATGCAGTTTTATTGAATAAAGGGTAATAGAGCAAAGGCAAATAGCAACGCCTTTAGACGGGGCTGTAAACTTGCTGCGAACGGATTGCAAATTGTGTGGCTGAGAAAAGGTGGGTTCAGAAAGTGACCCTTGGACAAGCTTTGAGCTCAATTCACAGAAGAGTTTGCCTTTGTAGCTGAATTTACATCTGGAATTTCAATTCTTCTGAAATCGAACCAAGATCTGCATAATTGTGTGACCGGATATTTCCCTTGGTACAGTGGACAAATGGAGTGGAATGGTTCATGGTGTGGCCATATGGAGTGATGGCAACACGAGCCAGAACTCCCTGGCTAGTCCCAAATGTTGCATGTTCATTTTTTCTATAATGTAATGTACACCTAATATGGTGGTATAAATGTTGGGTTATGAATTATTTTGTAGAGCGCCCACCGAGGACCAAACCACAAGCAGGCGCTGAGAAGAACAAGGACAGTAACCGTAATAGGAGATGATTAGCGGGATAGCCAACTTTTTAGGACTTCTGGTTGGAAAGCAGTGGGTCTTCTGACTCCTCCCTCCGAATGGCCTTCACAGGGCGCCAGTGGGTGGACTTTAAAAGATGGGATGCATGAGCCATGTGATGGAGTCCAAACATCAAGGGCACGGTGGCGTCCCGCACCCATTGTAATCCAACCAGTTGACTTTCTGGGAGGTGCCCTAGGAAGAGCATTTATCTCTGGGACCTGGCCCAAACATGTGTGTCTCCCACGCAGTGTAAAGGAAGACAACTCTCCACATAGGACCATATATTCCAAATAGAGAGGTAAACGTTGACAAAGATATGCAATTAGACATTTCACCTAACAATATGGCAAATCTGCAGGAGTGGGATTAGGGCAAGACGGTGTAGGGCTGGAAAATTGTAGATGTTTCAATGCTTAAGCTTGTAAGAAAATCAAGGATGCAAGCCTGTGACTTGTAAACCTGCAAATTCACTTGTGAATCAGGCCCAGTGTGGTTTTGGGCAGCTCGCTTGACCTCACTGGGCTGTGTTTTCTTTAAATGACAAATTTGGCAGAACCCAGGAGAGTTAATTTTAGAGGGTCTGATTTCAGGTATGGCGGGTGGCCCACCATTCATTAGGGTAGCTGAGGTCATTACCGTCGCCACCCTGGCTGGACTATCACCCCTTAGAGTTAGAAAACTAAAACTGTCCAGTGCCTGCTTACGGAGGCGCCTCCGAAGGCGCTGAGAGTGGCCAGCGTCTGCCATGTTTCAGATGGCCATTATCAACAATGGGGTAACCCAAACTAGTCCTGGACCTGGGTACAGTTCGTTATCAAAAACAATGGTCCTTGACCGAATTGAAAACTGAAGAATTTATCACATTTATAATCGTTAATTACTCAGTTCGAGCCTTCATCCAATTGCTCCTGGTGTTCAATCCCAAAGAATTTTTATAATAAAATCGCAAGACCCAACACAATCACTTGGAGAACCAGTTCATTTTAATTCTACCAAACATGTATGTTCCTTTTATAATTCAAAGGTTCCAATACAGTTTTTAATTATTATTCTTTCAAATATTTGAGTACGAAATTGAGAGTGCTCATAAGAACGTGCATAGAGATAGTGCTCAAAGAATTGACGCGTGTGAATGAGAGAAAAGAGAGAGGAAGATTTTGTGACAATATAAAAGCACACAACACTGGTGTAGTAATTTTCAAAGATATCAACTTGTCCACATCTGAATTGCAAAACCTAGTGCTTTAGAATTAAATCATATTTATTTTACACGTTAGCACATTGAGGTTTTTTGGTGGTCCAAGGGGTTTTACTTTAGGATGTCATCATGTTTCAGATGGTGGCTTATCAAACTTTCTGGGAAAGTGGGAGTTTGTTTTTGAAAACTAAAAATACATGACCCTGGAAGTTTTCTCCCAGAGTGTGGGGGTTAATTTTTAATTTTTTCCGGGTTTCCCCTCGCTATCCCAAACTGAAAAAATACTTCAGACCATCTGTTCTAAATATGGAAGAAGGTCATATGCACCTACAACGATAGCGTAGGGTATCCAATGGGAGAACAAATGGAGGCACATCTGTCAAAAACATGTCAATCTGTCTGACCCTCAATAGAACCGGCAAAGAATTCGTTTGTTGGCAGTGTACTTAAACACACCAACAATTATGGGAGGAATGCTGGAGGTCAACCTCGAAGCCAGGGAACCAGGTTCGAGTCTCGTCTCGGACGCTCAACATCCTGTGATTCTGGGCAAATCATTTAATCTCACCGTGCCTGACAAAATGATTGTGTCAGTCTGTAACTCAACTGGTGCTCATGTAAAGCGCTCTGATGCCTTTGGATCGAGTTTAGGCTATACAAAAACAAACAAAAACAAAATCTAGCAAACTCTCAGGTTAGAACTCCAACCCATTGATTGGTTTGCTTGGGTTCCAGTTCAGGCTTGGCAGTTCTGACTGGACTCTTCCCATTGGAGCAAGATCAATGCTGATTTGCATATGCGAAGTCTAATATGAGGTGACATTGGTGCAAAAAAGACGATAGGTTGGAACGCGATCCTGATCAATTGGTGGTGGTTAGACTGTCTATTTGCAAGCATTCAACCAAGTACTTTTTGTGTGTCTATAGTAAGCATCCTTCCCTGGCCTAAATATGCCTTTTTGGCCTCCCGCCTCCTACTGCTTGTGAGTGGACTACTGATGACATAAAAATGCCGACAGTGGTTGGGTTTCTTACTCTCGTGGATGGATCTATAAACCAATTTACTAGAGGTATATTGGGGCCTCCAGAAATCATGCTCCAATCACACCTGGGTAGACTTCATGACTCGATTTACTGGTGAAATAACAGTGCCTCTAGGTTTTGTGCTACGTTTGAGCCAAGACAGACACTAACCATATTCCATGAGGTGACACCTCTCTTGCCCTGCCATTCAACCCTTGAATCTCCCTGTCACCGAAGAATAACAAACATCAAAGCTACAATCTTCAGATCACCAGCAAAAATGAGGGGTCCTGTAAAAAGTGACACAAAGGACCTTGATGACAGTTATACTCACTTTTGTATACCACATAATGTGCGTATCTACCTAATCGCCCATTGGAAAAGCGCTGTGAGGCTCCAAAGGAGGGTGCAGAAAGCACCATAAAAATGTTACAATACCAGTTGACGATTAATGGTGAGTATTCATTCCAGGTGGTGTCTTTGAAAGACTGATGGGTTGGGACAGAGACAATCACCTGTCAGGGAATACTTCAGATACATTGTCGCTCAGCATGTGGCTCAATCCATCCCAGCATAGCCTCACCTTCATGGATACCAACCTGTTATGAAATCCCCCCATTTCTAAGTACATTTAAAAAATATTCCCTTTTGTGCTTTGTCTTTATACCATATCTTGTGTTGGTCATCTCTACTGCCCAGGTACTTTCAAGGCACCAGGTCTTTTCTATAACAAATATTGTAGAGAATATACAGGTCAGTTTAAATCCCGTTGTGGTATAAGTAGGCTGTGGGGTTTTAGGTTTAAACCTATTTTAACTGATAAAACCCCACTGAAAGAAAAATAGCCCTCACCGGTGAAAACATATAAACACTGAAAAAACACCTGCACAACCACAAACTAAATGCCATTCAAAGAAAGGAAAAAGGAAGTGAAAGAGTCATTTTGTTCTTACTGAAGGAGTCAATAAAATGTAACTTTGTTTTACAAACTAGCAGTAAGAAAGACTGGCTAACATTATTCTGCTTGAGTTTTGTTCTTTAATGATGCCACAAAAATATTGTTTTTTCTTCCTTTTACTTTTTTCAGTTTTATGGCCTTTGGACTAAAGATGCAGGGTTTAGTTTCACGTTTTAGGTTTAGTTTAATTATTATATAAACTGTAGAGAATCAGGACATATCAAACTCACATTTGATATTTTGGCTGCGTTTCTAGTGGGTCAGTATTGATAGTAGGGTAATTACCAACACCTCAGGCTTTAAACATTAAATGCAAGGTATAGTGACAAGTATATATATATATATATATCACCAAGCATCTGGGATAGTGGTGAAAACGTGACACCAGACTTCTGGAAAATATGGAACGCAGTGTCACTTGTTATGCTCTGCAAAAAAGGTTCTTTCCAAGTTCAACAAAGATTAGAGTGATATTGTTTGTATTTGTAGTGATTCAGCTACGTAAATAAAAAATGTGTGTGATGACTTGTCAAAATTGATACCCGAGCTGAAGTGATTCTCTGTAGGAGATCCTTGCCACTTCTTAGATGGTATGCTGAAAGCATCTTTACAATCTTCAGAGTTAATGAGGGATGCTATTGACTTTTTAGTCCATTCTGGTGCACTGTTTTCTTATGACCAGGAACTAAAATGCAAATATTTATCATTTCGTGCTTTATGTGGCATCAAAGAAAGAGTCATCACAAATGTGCCCCTTAGCTGACGGTTCTCAGCCCAAGTGGCTATGAATGCTGAGAGGGCCTTTTCTCAGAAGTTTACATGGGAAGGAAAGCGCAAGCGCACATGACTAAAGACTCATTGAAGAAGTATTGTATGGTGTGCTACAATAAGATTAATTTGCAAAAATCTCTTTGGACCTCATATACACTATACGTACACTGTCTATATACCATGTTCTTTCAGTGCAGAAAGCAAGCAATGATGAAAGCAAAACGTTCCATAAACACCGGAAAAACCCTTTTCTGTTGTTTTTAGTGGTGTGAAAATGTGTAACCACTGATAACAACTGTTTTTTAAGATATTGAAAACACTGAAAAAACCCCACCAGAATTTACCAAAAATAGAAACTGAAAACAGGACAGCCTAGGTATAAGCAATGTGTTTGGTCTAGCAGGTTACAGAATGCACTAATCACCAGTTCTCCCCAAAATTCTTCAAGTGGTACCTGTCTCCACATAAATATAAAACATATTTTGTTTTGATTCATGTTATTTGCCCACACTGTTTTAAAAAGCTAAATTTTGTGTGTGTTTCCAAAGTGAACTCCTAACCCTATGTAAAAGTTTATTTAACTACTCACAACTTTTGACCAGCGACACTACAATATCTGCGAAAGAGAAACATTTGCTACAGATGTTCAAAAAGGTTTTGAGGGAGAACTTAGAATGGGACCTCATAATTAATTTTTCTCCAGGGCCCTACAAAATCTTTTGACTAGCCTGCTTCGTGGACAGATGTGAGTTCATCGTGGAGAAACGATGATCTTATTAAATTGCAGCTGTCCACAAATGAACAGCAGGATGTGCCGTGACACTCCAGTACAATTAAAGACAGAGTGCAGGCTCCCATCAGAAGGTAGTTTAAAGGCAAAGACCTTGAAACGGGCTCTGAACATGACCGTGGGTCGTAAACGCTAGATGCATGCATCATTTTTATAGGTATGCAGGGCCACTGGAATTATGCAGCAGGGTAGGGTCAAATATTGTGGCCGAGTTGACTAAATTATGTGGCAAAAACAGAGAATGTATGTGGCATATTCATATTCAGACACATTTATTGTTAATATTACTGCATTATTTTCTCATTTTCACACTTGTGAACACTGTCTGGTCAAATGTGCCAACTCATTAGTTCCAGAAGAACAGCCAAATATAGCAATAAGCAACAGAAAGGTGACCAGTCTACCTTTAGAAAGTGCCTTCCAGTGCTAAAATGTTTTGTTAAAATCTACAGATTATGCAGCAGATAAAGGATTATGTGACATATGCGGCAAATCCTTACTGATGAAAAAAAGTAGTGGCCGCACTATCAGATAATTCCAGTGGCCCTGTAGATATGTTACTTGTGCATCTTAGACATGTCCAAATTGGACAGATACAGTCAGAGTCTAAACCTCAGATCTCAAAAACGCCTTTGCTGATTTTGCAAACTTCACCTATGCACATTCATGGCCCATCCAGGCTTCTTCAAAGCTCTCCCAGATCCAGAATTGTGAAGCAGGGTATGTCTTAAAGCATTCCCTCCAGGGCTCTGATTCTGGGTTCAGTTCAATACTCAGTTGTTGAGCTCAGGTTTTGTGCTTCCAGAACCTATTTATCCTCACAGACTCTATAGGGTATGGAACCCCAAGATCTTGACAGGTTTGCTCCTTTGCTTGTGGGGCAGCCCTGGTCTCTCAAAAGAGCATCTGGAATAACGTTTATGTTTTTGACCTCTGAGGGAGCCTGTGTGCTTGTTCTCTGTTTTGAGGATGTTTGGTCAGCTGATGGAGCAGTTTGTAGTTTCATTTCTCCCTAGCCTTCGGCCAGCAGGATCCTTCCACAGGCCTCGTCTGTTTGATTACTTCTCCCAGTGCCAGGTGTACAGGGACTTTATCTCAACAACATCTATGCAATCACAACTGGGACAAGAAAGCAGAAATTCCACACTATTCTACTGCCTGCGTCTCCATGCACAAGCACCTGGTCTCACTTCCTTCTTCCCAGTTCCTCATCTGAACAGCCTGCACCCATTGCTGGGAGCACCGATGAAGGTGGCCTTTACACTGAGGTGAGTGACTGCCCTCAGAGCTCAGTACTTGTGGCTGTTCTTGGTGAACTTGACCCAGTATCCCTACTGGAGACTGCACAGAGCTCACGGGGGCGGGTTGTATGGCCTAGGCATGGCCCAATACATAGGACATTTATGAGGACTGGCAGTGTTCAGAGCTCTGTGGCTGGTTTTCGCTCATCAGCTAGGGCAGTAAGCACTGGATGGTCAATGACAGCTTTCAGAGTACACTGATTGGAGGGATGAGTGACCAGCATGGCCAAACAGATCATTGCAATGATTTGACAGCTTCCAAAGCTCATTGGCTGGAGTTGTAGTCAGTTGGCGTGGCCTCACTGCACTGCACTGCACATGAATGACAGAGCTCACTGACTGGAGGTATGAGTGACCAGCATGGCCAAAGAGGGCTGTGCAATGATTGACAGCTTCCGCAGCTCATTGGCTGGAGTTGTAGTCAGTGGGCGTGGCCTCACAGCACTGTACATGAATGGCACCTTTCAGAGGGCGCTAGCTAACGTTGCTGCCCTTGGGTAGGCCTCACTGCCATGTACTATGTATGACACATTACACAGCCCAGTAGTTGGGTTGTATTACATTTAATGTAGCTCCTGTAGCAGCACCTCATGCTCCTGATGAGGCACTTGCAGACAGCTATCCCTCTACGCCTGGGTGTGCTTGCATGAAATTGGGTAGGTCTTTGCTATGGCTTAGGTAGGACGTGTTTTGATGCTGTGCCCAATGGCCAGAGATGTGCTGTTATCCCTTTTTATCGCTGTGCCCTGGCTTGTATTGAAGGAAAGGAGCGGGGAGTAGTGTGGCTAGAATTAGGACGGTGCTAGTGTATGCCTGGCAGAAAGTATGTCGATGTGTTGCGGTCGCATGTGGTAGTAATGTGCTTGTGTTGTGTGTGTACACAGAGGCTGCTCTTGTCTCCCTGTGAATGTGTGGTTGTACTTATGTGTGGACAGGAACATAGGAGCATGTGAGACATCTGCAAATATTGTTGTGTCTACCACCCATTGGGTGGTTGGTTCCCATTTCAGGTGGGTATGATCGCGAGTTCTATGTTGCAAATGTCCTCCTACTGATGGTATTTGGTCATGTCTGCTGGTTGTGTGACCGTTCATCATCAATTCTCAAAGAGATCAGCTTTCATTGCCTTCCTGATTTCCAGGTGGTCTTGGGTGTTTCTTGTCTTTGCTAGCAGAGAGGTTTCATGTCTTGTTGTATGGAGGCACAGGGAGCTGCAGAGTCACCCAAGAGCCAGGGGTTCTCCTGTGTAAGTTTCTTTGACGCTTTCCTTGGGTGAAGGTTGGGACCTTCTGTAGATGGCCCTGTGGGCAAGGGGGAGAGACTTGCACGCGGAGGATCTGTCCAGAGTGAGCGCTGTGAGTGTAGGTGAGATGCCTAGTTGTTGTCTTGCTGCTGTGTTCTAGTTTCCTTGCTGTTGGTAAATACCTCACCACCCTGGACAATGAGTGGCAGCTACCAGACCTCACTGGGTGGTGGGAGAGAGCCCCAGTCTTGGAATTATTGGTGCTGTGGGAGAACTTGATCACACTGTGAAATGAATGATTTCTTCCAGAGCTCCCTTGCTGATCACAACTTGCTGAGCAGGGCGCAGGCAGAGTGCTGAGGCTTGAGGTGTTTTGATGCCGCCTTGGTGTATATTGTGTATATATCGCTTGAGGTATGTTGTGTATATATAGCTGACGTACATTGTGTATAAATAGATCAGGTTATGTTTACTAAAGGCTGTGAGAGGGAGGCCATGGCGCCATTTCCAGACTTGCAAAGGTCACACAGTATTGGTGAGAAGCAACTGGACCTTGCACTTCCCTTTCCCTGGCCCCGCCCATGCTGGCACCTGGTCCCTTTCACCTGCCTGTCTCTCTTCTACATGGGCTTGGCCTCAGCGAGCCCTTTGATCACCTGTGGCTTCCTCAAGAACAAGGGTCACATGCATGTTAAAAACAGGTGCAAAAAACAGCTGCATAATTTATTCTTTGCACAAACAGGGCCCGATTCACAGAACTAACTTAAGACAAAATCCTAAACTTACTACTTTTGGTATTCACAGAAGTTAGGATTTTGTCTTAAGTTTGTCTTAAGACAGACTTAAGACAGACGTAAGACAGATTTAAGTTTGGATTTTGTCTTAAGTAGGTCTTAAGTCTGTCTTAAGACAAACTTAAGACAAAATCCTAACTTCTGTGAATACCAAAAGTAGTAAGTTTAGGATTTCGTCTTAAGTTAGTTCTGTGAATCGGGCCCGCAATACGGCCAAGTGTTCTACCTGCTTATTACTTTTGCAGTGGCTGCTAAAATAACATGGAAAAAACATTATTTTCGGTCATTTTCGCGTACAGAATTACCCACACTGCATTGTTTTGCCTGTGCAATTATTTTCCATGTGGAACCTGCTGGAAATTACCCGAGCAAAAATAGGGAAAGAACAATGTTTGTGTCAAAAGTGAAAAATGTGCACAAAAATGTTTGCGCCTATATTAACACTTTAAGCTCCAATTGGAATATGTGGGGAGACATTTCACATTGAAGTGGTGTCATGGATTGGACATTCCTATGAACTGTAATGTACCCCTGGACACCCCTAGGACTAGAACCAATCTATGGCACCAAAGATCTGCAGTTTCCCTCCCCAAGCTTTGTCACAAGCTCCTTCTAGTGGACATCCCACACTGATTTGATTGAGAAAAGTCTAACACATTATTTGACACCAAAAGAACAAGATGTGTAATTTGAAAGATTTTAGTTAAGTATAGCACCTAAAAAACATGAAGTGCCCCTTGCTGCTTTCTTATTGTGTGAGACCGGATGAAAGCCACAAGTTCAGGTGGACTGCAATAGAGCTTGAGCCGGATACAGGGATCAGTGTAGTCCTGATAAAAAAGTTACCTTCTCAAAGTCTGGTGTGAAGAGACCAGTTGGTGGTGGAGGAGGCAGCAAGGAGCGGTGAAAGCTTTGCGGATTGTTGTCGCTGCAGTGCAAAGAGACGTCCAGGTGTCACAGACAGTTGTCGCTGTATCGCAAGGATCCTGTCGGGCATCACAGACAATCATTTCTGGAGTTTCACGTTGGCGGCCACTGCGGCCTGTTCATACTGTACCGTCAATTGCAGATCTCGCATTTCCAGTGATCACTGGCGGTTGCAGTAGCATGAAGAGTCATGTTCCCCTGAACTTCATGTTGGAGTGTAGCATGAGCAGAAAGATCCTGGCATGAACAGCCCCATTCGCTGTGGTAAAGAGTCCAAAACTTAAAAAATGTCTCCTTTTTGTTTAGAGGAGTACGCTCTGATGCCAACCACGGGCAAGGGAGGCAACTCTTAGGGATCAGGTGCTCACCCTTGCAGAGGCCAGCATGGCTCAGGAAGGTCAAGTTCCAGGTCCAGTTGCAGCAGGGCAGCTGGGCAGTTGCAAAGAGGCCTCTGGAGCTTGTTATGTCCCTGTAGCTCTGAACAGGATGTCAGCCATCTGAACCTTGGAATCACTTCAGGTGGCCTGGGATGAAGGGAGTAGGTCCAGTTTTTCTTCTCAGACAGCAGGGTAGGCCTCAAGCAGCAGGGCAGTCCTTCTTCTGTAGTATCCACAGGTCCAGAAGTGGACTCAAGAGTGGGTCTCAAGAGCCAATATTTATAACTAGTGCCTACTTTGAACTGGTTAAAACTTCTAGAGATTTCCCCCCACTGATGGTCCATGAATGTCCTTCCCCCCCTGCCTTGCAGTGGCCGCTGGTGACATTTGAAAGTGGTAAGGCGTAAACGTTGGGCATTATTTTTATATAGCAAGTGATGTGAACAAGTTTTATGGACAAACCTGGGGTCCATGGAAAGTCCCTCTACTGAGAAAGAAATGAAAAAAAGAGTGGCAAATGGTGCATTTTAAAGAAAATGAACGTAGCGATAAAGCAAGGTTTATTAAACAGTGGGAACTAATAGTCTTTGAAATATTAAGCACAATAAAAAACTGCCCCATATCGTCTTGCATTAATTTGTTCAACAGTTACTGTAATGTGTAAATTGTTCTGCATGACAAATGTAGCCCTTTAAAATGTATGCTTGCCCAGTGTCTTGCACTGCATGCAGGATTAACTTTGGAAAAATATGCTCTAACCAGACTTTGAGAAGCACCCACAGATGCTGAATGTAACCAGCCATATAGATATATGTGCAGACAGGTCTTTAAGTGAGATGAAAAAAGTGGGTGCTCTCTATAAAGGAGCATGCCAAATAAATTTCTGTGATTCCCATAGTGTGCCATCAGACCGGTATTTTGGTTTCACTCTCAGATGTCATTTTATCCAGATAAATGGCACAGCAACTGACATACGCCGAAAACCTGTCAGTATGATTGGCTTTGCCACTGGTTGTTAGCTGTTTAAGATAAATGAGTAACAGCAATGATTTCCTATAAATAATTAACATTGGAAATGTTTACATTCTGAAATAGTGAGTCTGTGATTTAGATAGCATTGAGGCTTGTGGATGGAGTTTGGCCTTCAATTATATGTGCTTCATGTTAGATATGTATCCTCTTTTTCACTGCATATCTTGTCCATCTGTACATCTTCAACCCCCTCTCTTTCAACTTTAACCGTCCTCTTTACACTCTTCCCAGAATGCCCTTCCACGCATCTCTGTCACGGCACAGCCCCCAGCGTGCACCACACTCACTCAAATTTAAGCACTTTAATTTCTCTTACTTTTTCCTTGCAAATATTATGACATTAGTGTACCCCCTTCACACACACATCCACAGAATTTCAGTTGCAAATGGAATACACAAACATTGTTCAATGTGCTCTGCAGAGAGGCCAACCCACTGACAGGCACTTTGTTTGGCTTTAGCCTTAGCGCCTGAGAACTCAGTCAAAACCCCTGATAAACACCAGGCATGGCTAAAGCTTCAAAGTATGCACAGAAAAAAAACAGATAAACAACAACATTATAAAAAAATAGCTAACTCATGGGGAATGCAAGATTAAATAAAGCATGTAAAATAAGATAGGAACTAAATCGCTGAAATGCATTCCCTCCACGTTTTTAACATTCATTGTTTGCAAGTCAATCTATGTTTTAGCATCAGTGTTAACTTAGGGGCCTGAAGCCATGGGCAATTTTAATGTCATACATTAGAGAACTGGCCAATGTAAGCAGATGTTACACAGTAAGCACATATCTCTCTCACTTTGGGCCTGACTCGGATAGTTGGATCCATTTCGCAAGGGAACAAGAGCGAACCCTGCTCCTCATTTGGATCCATTTCACAAGGGAGCAAATGCTGCAGCTCCACTTCTAAAGGAGCGAGAAATGTGCAGCGAGGACCTGGGGTGTCACAGTGGGGGAGGTTAGAGTGATGAGGGTCCGGGCACAATATACAGGAAACAGCATTACCTTGAATCACTTACCATTACCGAGAACAAGGCACCGGATCAGACGTGCTTCCATCCATTTTCACGTATGATGAAAGGGTGGGATCTACCCCATTGAATGACGGATGTCTGAAATCACGCAGGGATGAAGTCTACGATGCCAGAAACTGTGACGCTTTTTGGGTCACTGGCCTACAGTGTGTATACAACCAGAGATCCCAATGGCAATAGAAGGGTTTAAAACAGAAAGTCCTGCATCGTGCGCCATGTTAAGAAAGTTGATTTACTGCCTGTCTTCCGTCTCCTGCTTCGGAGGGAGGCTGGGCAGGCAGTCTGAAACAGAGAACCCAGACTTAAATACATCAATTTATTTAGAGATATGATCGTATCTCTAAATAAATCGATCTAATTTATATTTTGTAATGTATATGTATAGGAATTTTTAGAGGGGCGCAGTACACGGCCCTAATGGAGAAACCGCCCCTGCTGCCTTAGTTCCATGATGTCTGGGGTGAGAAAAGGCTCGAGTGAAATCCTTTGTGAATGTGCTGAGGCAGCTCCTTTGAAATGTAAGTGTGGTAGGTGACATCTCCGCCCTCACCCATCCTCCCAAGATGGTCCATCCTTCCAACACTGAGTCCCTCTTGGTGACAATTAACGGGTGGGGAAATCTCGCCGGGAGGAGGTCCAGCATGTGATTTTTCTCGCTCGTGCTCGCCAACTTAACTTTGACGAGCCGCATGAGAGAAAATATCCTGCTCCGTGTCACTTCTGAGTGGGAAAAACTCTGCAAACTCCGCCCAGGCCTAGTGACACTGTCTGTGTGGTTCTGTGATTCTGAGGGTCTGTGGTTCGGAGATTCTGAACCCGTTAAATGAAGGTCGTCGGATATAGACGATTTTGGTGTCAGCGGACCGCAAATGACGAGTGCAGTATGTACGAGTGTTTTCGTCATAATCGATCAATGAGAACACTATGTATTCAGGGATTTCGTTTGAACCCTCGGGTTCCATTTTGCGTGCGGCAGCCATTTTGTGTGGTTGCCCTCACATAGGCTGATGACTATGGCCGAACGAGTCTTTGGGACATGTACACCTTAGCTGACTTCTGTGTGACCTGGCCGAACTGACTCCCTTGCCCGAGGCTGACCTGGTTGAGCCAGTTCCTTGTTAAGCAGCTGGTCAGATAGAGATCCAAGAGCAGGACATTGCTGAGTTTATGGTACATGTACACACCCTTCTATCTTGCTTCTCATCTGCTTATGTTCCTTCCTTTATGGCTTAATTATTGATTTGGGTTGAGGTCTTTATGATGGGTTCGTCCGGCCCGTTCGAACAGGAATGTTTGTTTTTGCTTGGTCATTTCTGGTGGGATGAACAACGGAAAGTGGGATTGTCATCATGCGATATGTTTGAAATGTCGTTCTTCTATTGGTCAGTTTGTATGTAATTAATGCTAGCCAGGAATGTGATTTTTGGCATAAAAGACGATGCTCCGCTCCATGAATTTGTGCAGTCTCTAGCGAACCACCCGTGTTGTGCTTCGTAGACCTCTGTTCCTGGTTGCAGCCAATAAATTTGGTCTTTGACGTCATCAAGAAGTGTCCCGTGTCTCTGTTTGCCAAGGCAGGGGAATCCAAAGATATAGGGCGATATCCCTGGCACCGCTGGGTTCTAAAACCCGGTTCTTCAGTTGGCTCCTAACGTGGGGCGACTTCCGAGGTACCGGTCTGAGCCTGAAGATCGTGAGGAGCTTCGTGTGAAAATTCTGGAGGAAGGCCTGCCACTTCATCGACCCCTGTATGTCGTCGTGGTCCGAAAGTCTTTGCTGCGAGGTTCCCCGCTTTCCGACGGCTACGAAGGACTGCTGCCCTGACTGTCGCCCTGTCTTGGAGCCATTAGACGATTTGTAGAGCGAGACGATAGATGGGTCTTCTGGTGACGCCATCGACATTTCAGTTAAGTATGAGTGGAGCGTCTCTCAGTCCTTAGTTTTGTTTTGGTATCCCTTCTGGATTCTTTGATTTGGTACCTGCAGGCCCCAAAGCCGAGGGACTTGTGTATTCACGAGACTATCGTTTTGAGATTTCCCTTGAAGTTTGAAGCTAGACTAGTGAGCAAAGATGCCTGGTCTTAGCAGACTTGGAAAGATATTTGGTTGTGGTTGTACTAGGGATTCCCGATTGGAGGATTCGTGTCCGGTTCCTCCGATTGGAACTCCGACCTATGAGCTCTACGTAAAACATGGAGTGGGCCCCATCGCGTATAATGAAATATGGGTTAAATATACCAGAAAAGATGGTGTCCTACAGTGGCCCCGTTATGGTAGCTTTGAAACAGAGATTTTAGACAATCTTGAAGTTAAACTGTTCAAGAAGAAAGCCCGGCTGGCGATGTTCGACTCTTTCCGCTTATAGGAAAAGCAAGCCAAACAGAAAGAAATTAAGTTAGTGAAGAAAAATAAACGAGAGCGTGGTATGTCAATGGTGCAAGCTGCTGTACAGTTTAGGGATAACGAAGAAGAACAAGAAAGCGAACAGATGCTTAGGCAGCGTAAACTAGTGGTAGACAAGTGCTATCCAGCTTTGCCACTTCAACAGCAAGAAGAGAAGAAAGATCTTGTGAAAGATCCTTTAATGTCGCATCTATTGAGTTCTCCACCCCCTCCAAGTTGTAGTTGCACAACCCCCGGTTGTTGTGCCACCTGTGATTCCTCAACAGCCAGCCCCTTTTTCGTTGGCTCCTATTCCTTTGGTGCAGCCTTCTCAAGGGCCGCTGCCTTTGCTACCTCCTTCATCTGCTACTCCTACGCCTGTCTTGTTTACTCCTCCTGTTACTGTTCCAACGTTGGTTTCTTCTCTTTCTGCTCTGTCTCCTGTTCTTTTGTCAACTTCTCCTTCTGCTCGACAGAGAATGACCGATGCCGTTGCTGGTCTCTTTTCTCCTCTTTTGGGTTCATTGGGTATGTCTCCTGTTGTCGAGCGTAAGAAATTGCGTAGTCAGTTGCCTAGTCCTGATGAACGGACTGTGTTAGATCACTTAGCGCGTAAATGGGTTACGTATCCTTCGCACTATGATCTTGAGGGTGTTATGGATGTTTTCCATCAATGGGAAGCACCGAAACAAAGACATGTTTTCAATATGATGTGTTCTTTCCTTCGTGAACAATGGGAAGATGGTGAAGAAGGGCAAACTCCGCCTGAGTTGTACCGTATACGTTCTGAGTTTGCGAAAGGGACTATTGTGGTCTTGGGGTTGAGAAAGCAGTTGCGACGTTGTTGTCGTTTAGGAGTGAATCTCCTTCTCAGCGACTGTTTGAGCCTGATCCGTCGGTTAGGAGGAAGGCGCGTCAATATCCGATGCGAGAGGTTCCTCCAGTTTGGAGACCTGGTGATGCAAATGCTGTTCCAATTATTCCGCCACACTTTCAGCGTGTTTGGGTACATGTTCCATGGAAACGTGCTGAAGTTTTAGCCCTAAAGCAGACTTTGCCTGATCCACGTAAAAATCCAGCAGGGTACTATAAGGAGCTATCTCAAACCGCAGATTCATGTATTATGAATCTAGCCGATATAGATATGTTGTTTGGGAATGTTGTTCCACAGCCTATATGGGGAAAGATTTGTCATACGGATCATGCGCATGAATTAGGTGATACATGGAATAATCTTAGAGCTGCAGATGATAGACAAGTAGGTGGGGCTAAACCCGAGGATGTGATTGCTGAACTATCTGGTAGAATTATTGATTATATGAAGACTTTGATGCCTGCTATGCGTGTCAATTGGGACAAGTTGTCTGCGTGCAAGCAGAAGAAAGACGAGACTGTGTCCGACTTTTTCACTAGGTTCGAAGAGACATTTATCGACCACAGTGGTCAGGACATGAGTACAGAAGGTGGTCAACGGTTGTTCGTTGACAAATTTGTTCATAATTTACTTCCAGAATTGTGCACTAAGTTGAAGGATTCTGAGAGTGCTTGGGCTGTTTCCACGTCAGCGCAGATTTTGGCTACTGCCCAGTACTATGAGAATAGAAATGAGGATGAGACAGAGAAAGCGGATAGAAAGACTAAGGAATTGAAGACTAAAGTTCTTCTACAGCAAGCTTATCCGCCCCGTAATAATCAGCGCGATTATCAGCAACCTCAGCAATATCAGAGAAACTCGCAAAGGTTCGAGTCTTCTCAACAGCGTTTTCCCGTAGGTCCTAATCAATGTGCATATTGTAAAGAAGAGGGTCATTTGAAGAGTAGTTGTCCGGTTCTATTACAGCGCACGAATGGTACTTCTGGTGGGAGAGGTCGAGGTGTTCAACAAGCTCCTAGAGGTAGAGGTCGTGGTCAAAATGCGCGTCCTTTGCCTCCACAGAATTCTATGAATAGCTTTGATCAGCAGAATGGTGTGTCTGGTAGGACGGCACAGTACTATGTGGATGATTACTATGTTGAAGGTGAGAATGTGGATGGTAATGATTGCTAGGACAGCCATAGACAAAGAGAGGGAGTTGGTTCAGTTCCAGTACATCAGAGTGGACCTTATGTTGAAGTGATTGCATCAGGTGTGTCAGAACCTTTTCTGTTGGATACTGGTGCTGCGAAGAGTTCTATTATGTAAATGTAAATGTAAATGTAGGTATACTTATATAGCGCAACCTGTCACCACAAAGGGCATCCTGGCGCTTGCCTAGGGAACCCGTCCTGGTATTCCCCTGTGAGAAGCCCGACAGGGTGTCCACAGGGTGAAAGTCAGGCATCCCGCCGCGAGGGGCCGTTGTGGAGATTAAGCAAGCTATTGCCCAGAGTCGCAGAGTGTGAACCCGTGAGTCGAGGAGGCACCGGGACGAGAATTATCGAGTCCGTGGAATTTTTAGCCCAAGACCCGCCGGGGCGGGGAATTGAACCCTGGTCCAGGACCGATCTCAGATTCCGGGTCTGCCGCCTCTAACCCCAGAGCCACACTTCTCCACTCCACTTATGCACTCTAAACTCCCTGGCACACCTTTGTCCGGCTTAACGAATGTTTCAGTAGGTTTTTCCTTGCGCCCCGGTTACAAATCCGATATCTAGTCCGTTGTCTATTTCTGTTGGACCATGTGAATTCGAAGCACCCCTCATTCTGACGACAGGTTGTGGTGAGAACTTGTTGGGATTGGATTTGTTGAAGAGATTGTATGCAACGCTATATTGTTCTCCTTCAGGAGTACATCTTACATTGGGTAAGAGAGTGATCGCTCCGATGTATTTATCTAAAGATTGACTTCCACCTGAATTGTCTTCTCTCCCTGATTCTCTTTGGGCTACTGGTCCTAATAATGTGGGTCTCTTAGAGATTCCGCCATATGTTTTGACGTTGAAAGCGAATGCTAGATTGCCACGCATTCCGCAATATCGCATTTCCAGTGATGGTGAAAGAGCACTTTTGGCAATCATCTATGATCTGATTGAGAAAGGTGTGATTGAGGAAACGAGAGGTAATGTGTGCAATAGTCCGGTTTTGCCTGTCTTGAAGAGAACTGATTCTTCACAACCTCCTGTATATAGGTTTGTGATCGATCTCCGCGAGGTGAATAATATTGTAGTTCCGCAATTTCCTGTTGTGCCTGATATCACCGCTTTACTGACTCTGATCCCGGCTACAGCCATGTGGTTTTCGGTGATTGACTTGAAGAATGCTTTCTTCAGCATCCCGATTGCCGTGGAAAGTAGAGATATCTTTGGCTTCTCTTTAGGAGGACGAAGTTTCCGCTTTAAGCGTGCTCCTCAAGGCTATTGTGAGAGTCCATCGATCTATAGCCAAGCTTTGAAGACGCAAATTGACTTGCTGGTTTTACCTGATGGTGCTGCTCTTATTCAGTATGTTGACGATCTGTTAGTTGCTGCTGACAATGAAGAGATTTGTAGAGAGGCTACCTTGTCGTTGTTACGTCATTTGTCTGATTTCCATCATAAGGTTTCTCTTTCGAAGTTGCAATATTGTCGACAAGAAGTTATCTACTTAGGTCACCTCTTATCGAAGGAGGGAAGGAAACTGACCCCAGAAAGAATTCAAGCTATTGCGAAAATGAGTGTGCCTACGACACAGAGAGAAGTACGTGCTTTCTTAGGAATTACATCGTATTGTAGACAGTGGTCCGTAATTTTTCGTTGCTTGCGAAGCCTTTGACAGCCCTTACTGTTAAGGATACTCCAAATCTTATTCCTTGGACTGACGAATGTCAGAAGAGCTTTTCAGAATTACGTGATACGTTGTGTTCGGCTCCTGTGTTGGGTACCCCCGACTACAGTAAGCCTTTCACATTGTATGTCCATGAGAAAGAGGGATGTGCATTGTCAGTTTTGACTCAACAGTTGGCGATCAGCAGCGTCCATGTGCTTATTTTTCGTCGACTTTGGATCCGGTAGCTAGAGCATTGCCGAGTTGTCTGAGAGCTACAGCGGCAGCGGCTGTTTCGATTCGACAGTCTGCTGGTTTGGTAATGGACAATACACTGATTGTGATGGTCCCACATGCAGTGGATACCTTGTTGAATCGTACCAAGACACAGCACTTAACTAGTGCTCGGTTTTCGGGTTACGAATTGACCTTGTTAGCGAGTCATGTGCATATAAAGAGATGCAACACATTGAATCCAGCCACGTTGTAGCCGATTTCAACTGAGATAGACGTTACTGAACAGCATGATTGTTTCCTTAGGACTGAGGAAGAAACGAAAGGGAGGATAGATCTTAGGGACACTCCTCTTTCAGAATGTGATGGTACTCTATAGGTTGACGGTTCATGCTTCAAGCTTCCGAATGGTGATACGACTGCGGCATATGCTGTTACAAATTTGCATACAATTGTTGAAGCTGCACGTATCCCAAATAATTCAGCGCAAGCAGCAGAGTTGATTGCATTAACGAGAGCGTGTGTGTTGGCGAAAGGAAAATGAGTGACTGTGTATACCGATAGCCAGTATGCATTCGGTGTGGCTCATAGTTTTGGACGTTTGTGGAGAGAGCATGGGTTCCTGACTTCGCATGGAACAAAGATCCAGCATGGTTAGTTGGTGAATGAACTTCTTGAATCAATTCATTTGCCGTTGCAAGTAGCGATTGTAAAATGCAGTGCGCATAAGAAAGCTACGGATGATGTTGGTCGTGGTAATGCGTTTGCAGATGAAGTCGCGAAAGAAACTGCGAGAAATGTGATGAGTCGAATGTATGTTGCAGGTCCGGCGAGATGGGTTCCGGATGGAAGTATGTGTGAAGATACGATTGAGAGTGTGAAATCCATCCGAGCTGAAGCTACAGAGAAAGAGTTGAATGAATGGAGAGAGAGCAAGGGTAAATTGGATTCGAATGGTTGTTGGATTGATTTGTCAGAGCATCAAAGATGGTTGTTACCCGATGCGTATGTACTTCCAGTGGTTACAATGGCTCATGGATTGGCTCATATTAGCGTGAAAGGGATTTGCAAGTTGTTGGCTCCGGTTTGGCAGAATGATGGAATTCCTAAGTGTGCAGAGAATCTGGTTAAGAACTGTATGGTGTGTTTGATGTACAATCCTGGTAAGGGAATTCCAACTCCAGCTGGTCATTTTGCTCCTCCAACGTATCCGTTTGAGACTTTGTGGCTAAATTTCATCCACATGGAGAGGTGCAACAACCTAAAGTATGTGTTAGTGGTTGTTTGCTCTTTTTCCAGATGGGTGGAAGCCTACCCTTTGAAGGACAACACTGCCTTGTCCACAGCGAAAGCCCTTATTAAGGAATTCTTCCCTAGGTATGGTTTGCCGAGAATGATCTGGAGTGACAATGGGAGTGAATTTGTGGGTCAAGTGATGAAGAGAGTATGTGATGGGTAAGGAATTCGGCAGAAGTTCCACGCTGCAAATCACCCCCAATCAGCTGGTCTAGTCGAGTGCTACAATGGCACTCTTAAACTGAAATTAGCCAAAATTCAAGCGAGCTCTGGTTTACAATGGCCAGATGCCTTGCCTCTAGCCCTTTTGTCCACTAGAATGACTGTGCATTCACGAATGGGTTTGAGTCCATATGAGGTCGTTTTTGGTCGCCCGGCAAATGTTTGGGGAGTGCCGCGGCCGACAAAGTTTAGCGAAATAGAACATCCTGTGTTGCTTGACTACCTGTATGAATTGACGGCTAAATTGCGTGTTTTGCATCAACAGGTTCACGATACACTGCCACAAGCTTCTGAAGATCCAGGACACGCCATTGAACCTGGATCCTGGGTCCTTGTCAAAAACTTTCAGCGGGCCAAGAACGAGCAGCCCCGCTGGACTGGACCTTATCTGGTGTTATCTACCCGTTCTGCAGTACGAGTGCACGGTAAAAAGAACTGGATCCACAGCGTATATTGTAAGAGGGCCCCTTTGCCTCTGCCGTACGACCGGTGGGTCCAGAAAGGACTTCCTGATTCTGAAACTGAGACCGTGCCTCGTTTTCTGCCTTTCAGCGATGCCCGTTTGATTGGAACGAACACTGAGCAAGAAAGTGACGATCTTCTTCAAGGAGCTGTGCCTCCATTGAACCGTTTGAACACTGTTGAACCTGACTTACTTTTCCGAGAACAGACATTGCCTGGCAAAGAGCGTAATAATTTGCGACCGAGAGTCGCGGGACAAATAAAGTGTTAAAGTTTCTTTTACTGATTTTTGAAGGTTAGCTCTCCTCCGAGGAACTACTTTGATTTTTGTTTTTCGAACCGCCATCCGGGTTCAGCTGTAGGGTCGCGGTTGTCAAGTCTTTGGAGTGCAAGCCGAAGACGTTAGGTCGACGGTACTGGTTGGTCTAAGGGAGTTGCCCTGGACTGACAGAAGCATTCCTTAGCATAGAACACCCTACCACCGCGAGCAGCAATTAGAGAGGATGGAGTTTTTTGAGATGGAGAGACCTGTTGAAAGAATAAGCTTTAAGAGCAAATCTGTAAATTGAAGAGCCGAAAATGTTTTTTAATATTGTGTTTGTTTAGCTTAATGATGTTTTTAATTGGATATGTGACATTCTCTTTTCAAGTGACGTTTATGCCCACTATGCAACCTATACCTCCTCCTACTGTTTCTTCTCATTCTTTTCACCCTCTGCCCGAACATGAAATTGTCAGAAGACTGGAATTTGCTAATAATTCCTTTATTCAACTCCTGCACCAACACCAGCTAGTAATGAACACAACTAATTGTTGGGTTTGTGGCCTTATGCCCCATACTACCGATAAAGGTATTCCTTACTTGGTTTTGCCTTTTAGCTACAATGGTTCTATTTGGGCATACAGAACGATGTTCATTTATGCTCATGGAGTCTATCCCCAACATTCCGTGAAAGATAGTCCGAAGACTAGTGCTCTGGTCAAGGGTATAGTCGATATGATTAGAGGAATTAGTTCCTTTGAGACTATCCCGAGAGATGAGACACAAGCATACATTAGTTGGAACGTTACTGGATATGGAGTTAGTCTGAGTGTTAACCAGCGAGCGAAAAGTTCTCCACCGATTGCATAGTGCCCCATCAGGGTCATTATTGTCTGCAAGGTAATGGCAAGAATCCGAGAGCTCAGTTAGGGAAGAGTGTTTTCCCTGAGACATATGTATTTGCATCTCAAACTTCCCCAACGTTCCTAGCAGCTAAGGGTACCTATTTCATCTGTTACGACAAAGCATACACATGGTTTTCTCTTGAATTTTCGGGCACATGTTTTGTTTCGTTCCTGTTGCCTCCCACTTTTACAGCTGCGGCAGATTACCATAAGACGAGAGTTGCTAGAGATGTCTTCAGTAAGGAAGATACCGCAGGACAAGAATTGGGAGATTTCTTTAAGGGTTTTCTGCCGTTCTGGGGACCTATGGCTAACAGCAGGAACATTCAACAGTTGACGAGAGTGGTTGAGTCCACCATAGTCGAAACTGTTGGTGCCCTTAGTAACTTGACTGCTGAGCTCCAGTCGGATCGTGTTATGACTCTTCAGAACAGAGTTGCGTTAGACGTCATACTTGCAGATAGAGGTGGGGTGTGTAAATTGATTTAATCGAGCTGCTGCGTTTTCATTCCAGACAACGCTCCGACAGTCTTCCAGGCCATTTCCAAGGTACATAAGATCTCCGAGTCTGTACATATAGACAAGGGAGATTGGTCGTTGATGGGATGGTTTTGGGGATTGATATCCAAGTGGGGATGGAAAATTCTGATGTTCATTGGGATGATCTTAGCTATCTTTTTCCTGTTCTGTCTCTGGCTATATGTGGCCTTTGTGCTACTTCATGTGCAAGGAGACCTGTCCAGAGAGAGTTGCTAAGTACTAGGATGATGCTACAGCAACATCTTGATGATCTGATGAATATAGACCTGGATTCAGACTGACATGGGTTTGGGTTTATTGCCTATGTAAGGGCAAAAGGAGGGTCTGTGGTTCTGTGATTCTGAGGGTCTGTGGTTCGGAGATTCTGAACCCGTTCAATGAAGGTCGTCGGATATAGACGATTTTGGTGTCAGCGGACCCAAATGACGAGTGCGGTATGTACGAGTTTTTTCGTCATAATCGATCAATGAGAACACTACGTATTTAGGGATTTCGTTTGAACCCTCGGGTTCCATTTTGTGTGCGGCAGCCATTTTGTGTGGTTGCCCTCACATAGGCCGATGACTGTGGCCGAACGAGTCTTTGGGACACGTACACCTTAGCTGACTTCTGTGTGACCTGGCCGAACTGACTCCCTTGCCCGAGGCTGACCTCGTTGAGCCAGTTCCTTGTTAAGCAGCTGGTCAGATAGAGATCAAAGAGCAGGACATTGCTGAGTTTATGGTACATGTACACACCCTTCTATCTTGCTTCTCATCTGCTTCTGTTCCTTCCTTTATGGCTTAATTATTGATTTGGGTTGAGGTCTTTATGATGGGTTCGCCGGCCCGTTCGAACAGGAATGTTGTTTTTTGCTTGGTCATTTCTGGTGGGCTGGACAACGGAAAGTGGGATTGTCGTCATGCGATATGTTTGAAATGTCGTTCTTCTATTGGTCAGTTTGTATGTGATTAATGCTAGCCAGGAACTTGATTTTTGGCATAAAAGACGATGCTCCGCTCCATGAATTTGTGCAGTCTCTAGCGAACAACCCGTGTTGTGCTTCGTAGACCTCTGTTCCTGGTTGCAGCCAATAAATTTGGTTTTTGACGTCATCAAGAAGTGTCCTGTGTCTCTGTTTGCCAAGGCAGGGGAATCCGAAGACATCGGGCGATATCCCTGGCGCCGCTGGGTTCTAAAACCCAGTTCTTCATCTGAGAGGAATACACAAAGGCCAACTGCCAACTACACAGTCATGCGACCCAGGGCACAGGCTGCAGACACCAAATATGCCAAGAAAATGGCAACTTTCTAAAAGTTGCATATTCAGGACTGTGACTTAAAATCCGACTTTACCATAACATAGGATTTAAAATTCAATTATTTAGAGACCAAACACGACATTTCTACCTATTACCAAGCAAAAATGATCACTTATTAAACATAATAACGTAACCCAATATTATCCCATGGGAGAGGAAGGCCTTGCAGTAGTGAAAAACTAATTTAAGGATTTTTCACTAGCAGTAGGAGTAAAATTTAAAAGTACATGTCCAACTTTTTAAATACAATGCACCCTGCCCTATGTGATGTTTAGGGTTTACCCTAAGGGTGGCTTATATGTATTAAAAATGAAGGTTTAGGCCATTTGCTAGTTTGAAATGGCAATTTAAAACTGCGCACAGGCTGCAATTTCAGACCTGAGACACTGTTTGAAGGGTTATTTAAGTGTATAACACCATAAGTGTTGCTGGCCCACTAGCAGCATTTAATTTACAGGCCCTGGGTACATGTAGCTGCACTTTACTAGGGACTTATAAGTAAATTAAATGTTTCCATGAGATGTAACCCACTTTTACCACATTTAAAGGAGTGAGCACAAGCACTTTAGCACTGGTTAGCAAAGTCCTAAAGCCAACAAAAACTAATTTCAGCATAACAGGAAGGGAGAAGGCAAAACATTTGGGGGAAGACCACCATAAGGCTGTCAGGTCTCATAGTCATTTTTGTTGTGCCACCTGCAGCACCAGGAGTGGTTATGGAAGTATTTCCAAGCATCTTGTTAACTTGTAGAGTCTCCCTTTAGCAAAGAAGTCCATGTTCAGATAGCTTTGAATTTGTAATTACAATGTTCATAACTTTCCATCTGCTTTTCTACAACCATGGTTCAACCAGACCATCTTTCTCTGCAATTCTCCCATCTGTTTCTACTATACTTAAGACAACTCATGAAGCACGGCCTTCTAGCTTACCCCAAAGTCTGGAACAACTTTTCTTTGATGCGGGCGGCCAACACAATCTACCTTTCTCCCACAAGCAGCTCATGACCTGGCTGATAAATATGCTGTCCCCTGCCCAAATACAAATCCTCTATGTGAGGGTCAATTTCAAGAGGCAAAACTACCTTCGGATTGTTTTCACACTGTGCAATGTTTTCATGAGCATCATCACAGGTACAGAAGGTGGAAAATAAGCCATTCATTTAAGTTGCATGGCAAGTAATTGACCAGTGGAACTCCTCTCTCCCCAGTCATTAATTAACAAGGATCTGATTATCAACCAAAAGCAAAACCTTCAAACCAAGTCACAGACCCAATCCTGCCAAACATCACTACAATTACCAACTCTTACCTTACTGGACAGATTTAGTTAATTCATCCCTTGCTCAAGGAGAGTTTTTGGATTACCTTAAAATGTGCCAAGTCCCTTCTCTGCAGGAGAAACCCTCAGTAGATGCAGCAGACTTTCATAACTTCCATCCTATGTCAGAACTACTTACAAAGGTCATTGCCAGTAATGCAGCCTCCCATCTTAAACAAAGCTTCTCATGACATTTTATTTGAGATATATTTCAGAAGGTCTTCATGCAGTGTTGTAGAACAATAGTGCCTTTCACTAGGTAGTTGACAATGTACTTTAAATTCTTGCCACTGGAAATTGTTGTCTTCTTGTGCTTCTTGATTTATTTGCTGCTTACAGTTCAGCATACTGTGCTTGTAAATGTCCTCAAAGAGTATATGGTTAGAATTGACGGAGTTGCCCTCAACAAGAAGATGTGGTCTAACGGCTAGGCCGGTCGATCTCAAATCTGGGAAACTGGGTTTGAGTCATGGTAGGGACATTCAACATCCTGTGAATCTGGGTAAATCACTTAATCTCCCCGTGCCTAACAAAAATGAATGTGTCCTTGTGGAAAGCAACTGGTGCTCATGTAAAGCGCTCTAATACCTGATAACTTCGGGTCAAGTTTTCGCTATATGAAACTCTGGTGAAAGAAAGCAGGTTTGTATCTTATTCAATACATGAATATCAGCTGCTCGAAATCAGGTGTTGCTTTTCTAGTTCTGTCAACTAGTTGCAATAAGTTCTAAAGTGGTCCATTTTGACCCACTCTCTTTAATATTGTCCTAGTACCTCCTGGAATCATTGAAAGATCCTAGGGATCTTATGCCACCAATTGACTGACCCTATGCAACTGCATCTTAAGATCGCTTCACATAATGAACTTTAGCAACCTTTCCCATCTCATTTAGAAGTGGATGAGATCCCACTACTTGAAACTCGAGCCATCAAAAAACGAATTTCTACTCTATTTGCCTACAAATTCTATTTTACTGGTTCAATCCTGATTCGACTCTTGTGATCAGTAACAGCAAACAGTCATTGGGAGTCATTCTTAGCTCCACTCTAAACCTCCAGTTAGAAATTAATCTGATGGCTAAGAGTGATTCATATAACGATTATTGTGGGTAATTAGACCGTTCATCCCAGACCAATACCTCAGGGCCGTAGTCCAACTTTTTTTCTCATATTATTTTAAATATAGTTTTATTATGTGTTTAGAGCTGGTTATGGCAAGTCTTTTTAATCAGCTTGCCAAAAGTGCACATTTTACCACTGAATGCAAGTGTGTAAGCATCAGCTCACTTTGTCATCCCATGCCAATAAATATGCAGTGGTTCCCCAATGATGTTAGATCTCTTTACAAGACAGCCAGCATCAGTATCAAGGCTTTGCACAGAGCTGACTAGTAAATTGAAATTGCCTGGAGACCAACGGTATCTATGCTGTGAGGAATCTTGGGGCATATTATCAAGGGGGTTTATCTCCGCTTTTTCGGCTTTAATAGCCAAGAAAGTGGGGATAAAATTATCTCCCTATTACTTATCTGTCGCTAACACCAGTTAGCGACAGCTAGTAGGAGACAGTGACCATCTTGGGCCCCGCTTTGCATGTCAGTGATATTTATCGCTAATGACATGCAAAGTGGGCGTGCCAAGATGTTAGCGACTGAAAACAGTTGCTAACATTGCTATCTCCTATTGCCAACTTATGCAGATATTCGCTGTAAGCGCGAATATCTCCAAAAGCTAACACCTGCCCTGAGCAGTTCTTAACCATGTTATCCAATGGGAGGTGGATAACATGGCGAAGAGCATTAGCTCGGTAATGCATGAATATCGCTGACTTTTCAGCGATATTCATGCACTGCGGACGATTTTTATCGCATTTGCGATAAACCTTGGTAATACCAAGGTTTATCTGCGATAAAAATCGCCGCAGCTCAGCGGTAAATTTTTGTCTCTAACCAAGCAATAGCGATAATTATCGCTATTGCTTGGTAATATGCCCCCTATTTTTCTAGAATCTACGACTTTCAAAAAGAACCTAATATGGCCTAATCGTTTTCAGACATTGCAACCAGAATTTAGGATTCCCCTCCTCCTACTCTGTGTGTCTGCAAAGTTCAAGAAGCCTCCTAATTCTCTTCTTCTCCAAAGACAATTCCAGTATGGTTCAATCCAGCTGCTTCTCTAATCTTCTTATGACAGTTTTTTTCTGGGCTACTTTCTACCTTTTTCCAGTCTATATTTTCTAACTATTCTTGTTCGAGCCCCTGTCTTCTTTAACCATAGATTACTCTCTTGGAGACACATATTGCTTTATCCTCACACATTAGTGATTCTCACTGATTCTTCACTGTCCTATTTACGTATCCCCACTTCTGAAGCTTTACATTGTATATTAGAATTTCAGGTCTGTGTCCTGGATGTGCGACGTTACGACGCATGGTTTTACCACGCCTACCTTTACAACGTGTTTTTTACAACCCAAGTCGTTACCACGACTTGCGTTGGAGGGGTGCGGACTTAGGAATTTTTTTTTTACTATTCCAACACCAGCCTACATACAATAGGGAAGGTGTTGGATAGTAAATTAAATTATTCCTTGTCCTGTAGCGCCCTCCAGCGCAAGTCATGGTTACGACTTGCGTTGTAAAAGATGCGTTGTAAGGGTACTGTGAGTAAAATCCGCGTCGTAATGGATGTTCCCCCTGTGTCCTTGACACCTTTTCTTAATTGTGCATTTTCCTTTTTGTATCTGCCTCCCTGCTATCATTTATAATTATAAACTTTATCTCAAATGATGTCAAGTTTTTGTATGGCTTTCTTGTTGTTTTAATCTTGTAGCTTTATCCTACAATTGCAGAGCGCTCAAATGCCCTTGGGACACATTTCTAGTATATACAATCCCAACAAGTGATGCAAAATGTCCTGTTTTTCTACGGAAATACCCGACTGCTTATAGCACTGTATAGGTGGAGAGGTTTGAGGGTGAAGCAGTACTAATATCCACATTTTTGAATTAAACGTAACATAACAAATGATGACGCATTCACCAGAAATGTGACAGAAACGGGAATACTGAAAAATTGAATACTTTATAAAACAGTTTTGCTGCATAAAGTGTGTACATTGTTATGGTGCATTGGTAAAGCATCTTGTATAGGTTGTTGCTATCCATGTTATAATATAGCCTTATAGCCCGCCGTAGCGGGCTATACCGGCTATTAAAGGCCCGCTGAATCGTTAAAGGCCCGAGCCGAAGGCGAGGGACTTTAACAAGACAGCGGGACTTTAATTGCCGGTATAGCCCTGCTACGAAGGGCTTAAGGCTATTAGAACATTCTGCCACTAGAGGGCAGAATGTTCTAACAAATTAAACAAAGGGTTCTCGAAGCTCGAGGGGATATAAATCCCCTCGAGCTTCGAGAAGCCTTTGTAGAACATTTACCTGCCCGTAGAAGCATGGAGCACACCATTGTCTACAATGGAGCTCCCAAATTCCAATGTTCTAATATTGTTTATTTCCTTTTTGGCTTTGTTGGTGATTGAACGTAATGATACTGATTGTAAAGGGGTTCCTACTATTTGCTTTAAATATCTGCTCACTAACTATTTGGTATGTTTACTAAGCGCATCGAGTGATGCAGAGTGTAAAGGTGTTTCAACTATTTGCTTTGCAACAATTTGGCCCTAGTGCTGAGGGCACCGAACGATGAATACTGTTATTTTAACTTACACTAAGACCAAGCTAAGTATAGCATTTAAAGGGGGAAGTGTTGCAGTACTAGTAGTCGAACAGTCCAACTCCTCATAATTTTAAGTAACTAATATTGTACTTAAAGGCCCACAATTGGCAGTAGCTAAAACATTTCCTAATTAATAAACATCACGTGTGTAATGTTAAAGTTGTTCATTTTTAGGCTGTTTGCTAAACGTTTGGAATAATCTGGACTGAATAGAGTTTCTGATTATTTGTTTATTAACTGTTTGACTGTTTTGATAACCTTCTAAAGAGATTGCTGAATGCTTTGTTTGCTTTTGCAAAACCCGGACGGCATATAGCACAGCAAAAAGAGTCGGAGGGGGGCAGTACTCGTGGGAAATTGCCAATGAAAGTATATTTTTTTAAATGCATGATAGCGCATTTGATCTAAATGTGTGGCTTTGGGGCAAATAGTTGGCAATAGAGAAACAGAGCGGAAAAGCAAGCCTTGTAGTTAACAGCAACAATACAGCTTTGTTAACGTTTACATTGAAGTTTCTAAACTTGTGAAGTAGTTACCTTGGGCTCTAAGCAGATGGACGCCAAGGTACGCAGCTACTTTGAAGTTTTTTGTTTTTCCCTACGGCGCTAAAGAACATACTGTGAAGAAGACGGGCGAAGTACGTGGGTGGGGCTTTAAAACCAAGTCAAGCAGCAAGGGTCCAATGATGTGTTTGTATTTGAAAGAGAAGTTTAGAATGAAAAAGAGGCTTGTAAATGTTTTGGCTGTGGCTACAACAATACGGACGTTAGGACAGACAGTAACGTAGTCTTAATTTAAAACAAGCATTTACTATGCAATGGTCTCGGCATTATTAAAGGTAGAGCTATTGGCATTGCTCATGACATTTTTTTTCATTTTTTTAAAAAACATAAATTCATGGTATTGTCATTTACAATGGCAATAGGTGAGCATTAGAGAGTAGTAGAGAGTATTCGCGGACACAGAGCCACACACACACACACACAGACAGAGCCGTGCACACACACACAGACAGAGCGGCGCACACACACACACAGAGCCGCGCACACACACACACAGAGCCGCGCACACACACACACAGAGCCGCGCACACACACAGACAGAGCCGCACACACACACACAGAGAGCTGCACACACACACACAAAGCCGCGCACACACATAGAGCCGCGCACACACACAGACAGAGCCACACACACACACACAGAGAGCCGCACACACACAGACAGAGCCACGCACACACAGACAGAGCCGCGCGCACTAACAGACAGAGCCACGCGCACACACAGACATAGCCGCGCAAACACATAGACAGAGCTGCGCGCACACACAGGCAGAGCCACGCGCACACACAGACAGAGCCGCGTGCACACACAGACAGAGCCGCGCGCACACACAGAGAGCCGCGCGCACACACAGAGAGCCGCGCGCACACACAGACAGAGCCACACGCACACACAGACACAGCCGAGCGCACACACAGACACAGCCACGCCCACACACAGACACAGCCACGCGCACACACAGACACAGCCACGCGCACACACAGACAGAGCAACGCACACACACACACACGCATGCACAGCCACCTACACACACACAGATCCACCCACACATAGAGCCACCTACAAAAAAAACTAGACAGAGCCACAGACACACACAGACAGAGACCAACACACACAGAGCCAAACACACACAGACACAGAGCCACACACACAGACACAGAGCCACACACACAGACACAGAGCCACACACACAGACACAGAGCCACATACATAGACAGAGCCCAACACACAGACAGACCCCAACACACAGACAGAGCCCAACACACACAGACCAAACACACACAGACACAGAGCCACACACACAGACACAGAGCCACACACACAGACACAGAGCCACACACACACACAGACAGAGCCACACACACACACACAGAGAGCCGCACACACACAGACAGAGCCACACACACACACAGAGAGCCACACACACACAGACAGAGCCACACACACACAGACAGAGCCACGCACACACAGAGCCACACACACACAGCAAGAAAAACGACACAATCAGGGGGTAGAATGCACGAAAAGCGGCACAATCAGGGGGCAGAAGGCACAAAAAGCGGCACAATCAGGGGCAGAAGGTACGAAAAGCGGCACAATCAGGGGCAGAAGGCACGAAAAGCGGCATAATCGTGGGGCAGAAAGGACGAAAAGCGGCACAATCAGGTGGCAGAAAGCACGAAAAGCGGCACAATTAGGGGGCCGAAGGCACGAAAAGCGGCACAATCAGGGGGCAGAAAGCACGAAAAACACAATCACTATCACATTCAGTTATCTATCCCCTGTGTACATTCTATACAGAAAACATTTTTTTTCCTTCCCTCCTTTCTTCCCAGCATTGGCAGAGCATACGGGACTAGCTTTAAAACTGTAAACCAATTTTGTGCATATAACACATGTTCGACCCGGCCCTTTTGGCAGGTTCACCCCGAGACTTTTTGCTTTTTCCTAGCCTGTTTCTGTGACCTGGTGTTTGTGATTTTAGGCCTCTGCGCACTTTTTCACTGTGGTACAGTGTAAAGTGCTTGAGCTCTCTGTGTATGTGTGGTGAGTGACCTGCCCTCCCATAGGAATGAATGGGGAATATGTATGCCCATGGTAGTTCCTGATGTGTGGGGTGTGCAGGGTCGAGTTTGATATGTACGAACTCGTGAGATTGAATGCTGCGTAATGATATATGCGGCATGACTGTGTCTAGTCTAGAAGTGCCACTTTGAGAGGTTGGCATATTTGTGTAATTTGTGTCTGGCGTGTGATTGGCTGGTGAGCCTGGTCCAGGAGTGCCTGGGCCTGCTTGTGGATTGACTGTCTGGTTTGAGGGTGACAGGGGCTGGGGAGCCCCAGGAGGTTGTCTGAGTCAGCCAGTGGATGAAAGGCTGCATCTGCTGCCAGGGAAGTGGGAGGAGATGGCACCTGGGAGTGACTAGGGCTGTGCCTGCCTGACCACAATGCTGGCTCCACCTCCCACTGGGCGACTGTCACCTCTGTCCCTGACACTGAAGAGAGTTCCCTAAAACCAATTCTAGCTGGTTCTCACACTGCCTGCACAAAGACTTTTCTCTGTATAAGAAGGGGCTGTGTCCCCTTCCAATTTGTTCTTGTTTCTGACTTGAATCAACCAGGGGTGGGCGCTGCCCAGCCCCTGGATGCCTGGAGGACTTCTGGGGGACCCCTCTGCCTTGCCTGGGCTGATTGGGGGGACTTTGCTTTGCCCCTTGGAATCCCTGGGACCTTTGGCAGCATGGAGAAGCTGCATTTCCCTGCAGAGAGCGCTTTATTTTTACTTGAACCTTCTTTGTTGCCTGCTGGTGCGTGGGAGCGCTTGATTCGTATTTCTAGCGCCTGGAAGCGCTGTGTTTTCCCCTGAGTGCCTGGGAGCGCTCTGTCTGTTTGCTAGCGCTGGGAGCGCCGTGGATTGCCCGTTGGCGCTTAAGAGCGCTTTGTTTGCAGAGGCCGGTGCCCACCCGGCATTGCCAGCGAAACCGAGGACTTCCCGAGCGCTGGGAGCGCTTTATTTTTAAGGCCGGTACCCACCCGGCATTTGCTGCTTCTGCATTCTGTATCACCGCCGCTGCCCGGGACGAAGCACCGAAGGATGGCCCGCTGTTGGGGGCTCGTCCCAGTGGGCCGCGCTGCCATTGGCTGGCCGGTCTGGAATTGTTTGGTGATGTTTCCCCAGGCCGCGCTGTGATTGGCTGCCGGCCCGGGGAAAGAGGAAGAATGATGGCGGCGGCTGCTGCGGGGCTCCCGTGACCGAGAGGGAGCCCCGAGAGAAGAGGAGCATGGCGGCTGGTCGCCGGGGCTCCCGTGTGCTGGAGGGAGCACCGGGAGAAGACGGGCAGCCTGTCGTCCTGCGAGGGGGCGGGAGGCGCAATGCCAGAGCCTGCCCCTCCGCCCTGCTCGAGTGAAGCCCCGCAGAGGAAGCGCCGTTGCCCGGAGGAGCCCCTGCCAGGAGAAGAACAGCCCAGTGAGTCGAAGGGCTGTGGGGCTCCGTGTGGGCTACTGTGGGTGCCTGTTGAAGGCACAGTGACGGCAAAGAGCGGCCCCACTTGCCAGCGGGCCGCTCCAACCTTTGGAGCATGATTTTAGGAGCTTGAGAGCTCCGCCACGGTAGGGGTACATTCCGGGCGGCCCCAGATGGCAGTGGGCTGCCCCCACGTTCTGTCAATGGTCCCTGTGGCCCATGTCTTCCCCCAGTTGTTTTGAGAGCCTCGGAGGCTCTAGGGGGGCACATTATTATTTGAGTCCAGAGGGGCTCACCGCCCACCTGATGTTTAGAGCCCAGTGAGGCTCTTGGGGGACACAAGTGTTTCAGAGCCTGTGTGGCTCCAACGTTCTGCACCATGGGGCATGTGTGATATGCCCAGAGCCTGTGTGGCTCCAACAGTTGGCGAAGTCCGGCCTAAGGGTCAGTGAGGACCCTGTCGCAGTGTGGACTCCCAGCTGCCCAGCAATTAGTGGGCAGCTGCACCGTTTAGGTCTTGTGTGTTTCCCAGGTGCCCAGCAAGTAGTGGGCACCTGCTACGTTTAGGTTTTGCGCCAGTGGCGCACCCCTGACTGGCGCTGCATGGCAGCACGCCCTGACATTCTGGACACAGGGCTCTTTAGTCCCTTTATTAGATGGGGGCTGGTATGTGATTTCTGCGCAATGTGATTTCTATGTTTTTAATAGTAATTTCCTACTGTGTGTTTTTGCGCTATTGTGTTGTTCTGGCACCTCTGAATGTTCTTAGGCATCATGTGTCTTCCTTTTCCCTGCGCTGCACCTCTGAATGTTTTAGGCATCATGTGTCTTCTTGCGCTGCACCTCTGAATGTATTTTATTGCATCATGTGCTTTGTTCTGAACACCGCTGAATGTGTAGGTTTATGCATCATGTGTTTCCCTTGTCTTACACCTCTGAATGTTTTTAGGCATCATGTGTTTTTCATTTACTACTCCTCTGAATGTGTTTCATGCATCATGGGTAATGTGTTCTTGTTTATACCCCTAAATGTATTTTATTCTTAGGTGGTTCTTATTAGTACAGGTGGTCCTAGTGAGGTCCTGGTTCCTGTTACCAGTGGTTACTGGTTGCATGCTATAGTTGCTAATTTGTGCTACTATGATTTTTATTCTTTATTATTCTTTATTCTAAAAGTGCTATTTCTGATTCTGACAGTGGCCCACGTGTCCCTGTCTCCTGTATATAATCCCTTGTGAATATTGCCCGTGCCAGTTGGCACAATGTACATGTGTGACTTCTATCTGATGTGTTTTACAATACAAAAGTTATTTTATAATAACCTTGTGTGGAGTTCCTTTTGTGGTGTGCCTAGTATGTTGTTGCTGTTGTGTGCTGGCGCAAATGCTTTACACATTGCCTCCGAGTTTAGCCGTACTGCTCGTGCCAAGCTACCAGGGGGTGAGCAGGGGTTATCTTGGCGTGTGACTCCCTTGCCCTGACTAGAATGGTGGTTTCTGCCCGGCTTTGGCGTCAGCCTTAGCCTACCAGAAATAGCCAGTTCTAACAACACATGTAAACTGCGTTTGTGAGGGGCAGTGTTTACATACGTTACCACACTAAACTCACACCCATTGACGCTTCCAATTGTATTACAACATTTACAGAGCGCTTTGTGGCATGCCTACTTGTTTGTTTCAGAAAGCTTTCCCATTTTTAAGTCCGACATTGCCAACTACATGCCCCGTTATAATGAGGAATTAAACAGAAAATGGAAATTATATAGATCTGCTGAGAGGGTTTGAGGTGTTCCAGATTAAAGAAGGCGCACAGCCGAGTAACCGTAGGGTACTGTGGTGTAGTAGGGTATTATTTTCCAGGCAATGGGGCGGGCGGTAATCCCTCGTAACCGCTCAAGGGTGGATCAGAGATCCACACACAATGCACAAAAACAACAGAAGCCCCTGCTCTAGGATAAAAGTAATTAGAACTCAATGGTTTCTGTTTGGTGTATCAATAGTGACTAAAGCACATTAACCATGTTACAAAGTCAATACGATGTGCCCAGAAAGAAATTTGCAATGGAGTAGAATTCTTCTTAATGAAAACACTTTATTGTTCCTCTTGTTGTGGCCAACACGTGTTTCATCGCAGGGAAACAAACTGCGAATCTTCAGGGCTGGGTATAGATACAAAAAATACATTTGTATGGTTGTTCTATAAGAGCGAAGCATTAAAAGTGGTGGGTGAACCCTTAGTGATACTACGCAGGCATGCCATTGGGTGACATAGTGTCATACAAGTGTGACTTGAAATCTCGTAGTTTTGGTGACTTCAGTGTTTGTGAATGGTGATGTCCTTTATATTGTGGTTATACAGGATTTGTGAAAGTGACTTCGGATAATCTGCGATTAAATCTTTTTAATCACCAAACAGAAACCATTGAGTTCTAATTACTTTTATCCTAGAGCAGGGGCTTCTGTTGTTTTTGTAGAAAATGGAAATTATACCCTACCTTCCTCAAACCCAGGGAGGTCACCGTGTGGAATGTGCCATTTCTTTCCCCCAGCACTTCCCTGGGTGTGTATTGCGAGCAGGTACAGCTGCGTCTGTGTTGTTACTTAAATCAGAAAAGAGGCGCCTGACAGGGTGTGCTCCGCTGCTGTTTCCCCCTGGCAGCCTCCGAAAGCATAGAACAGTTCTCTTTCTTAGGGAGAATGCCCCCGCCCCCTAAAGTACACGTTTTCCTAAAGTCCCTTGTCCTAGGAACACGATGCCGGGTGTGCAGGGGGCAGCGCCGTGGTGTGGAAGACGGCGGTGGCTAGTCAACTCCTTAACAACAAACACAAAACGAGAAAACATAAAAGTAGGAACAAACACTCTGCGAGACCCTGGCTGCACAAGGGCATCGGCGCCCAGAACACCCATGTTTGAGTAAGGAAAAGAAACGCTAAACCGCTTTTTCGGACTCCTTATTGCAATAACTCATTAAAGCCACAAACCGCCTTGTGAGCATACAGCCCATGGAACAGCGCTATGCAGTCGGGGCCGAAGTCTCCCAAAATCTCAAGCCGTTAAGTCCCATCAACTTTACACCGAGGCGACCCTTCTCTGCCTGACGGGCCCCGCGGGCCCCGCCGCCCCCTGGCATGGAGAGGGCACCTCTCGGCGCACTTCAAAGAGAGTGTGAGAAGCACTTACCTCTCAGGCAGAACATCCTGCACGGCTGTGCGGAGAGCGATGGAGACGAGCCACGAAAAGCGGCACAATCAAGGGGAAGAAGGCACTCACCGGTGAGACTGTGGGCAGCACGGGGCTCCCCCCCACTCCTGGGATCCCCGTGGGAGGTGCCGGCTGCGGGCTTCTTCTTTTCTCCTTCCCTCACCGGAGCTCGGGGTGTGCTCCCGTCCGCTTCCGGTTTTGTACAGAGGCACTTCCGGGTCGTCGCAGGCAGCGAGGCGACAGGGGGGGGGAACGGGGGGGCTCGAGAACAACAGTCCGGGGTAGGCTCCCAGTGAATTAAATAAATAAAACCGGCAGACAGAGCACACTGCAGTCTTCTGGCAGGCGGCGGGGATGCAAGGGCCAGGCGCGGTCGGGCAACAATGGCTCCCGGTGAATTAAATAAATAAAACCGGCAGACAGAGCGCACTGTAGTCTTCTGGCAGGCGGCAGCGGGGATGCAAGGGCCAGACGCGGTCGGGCAACAATGGCGGCCGCAAACATCCCGGGTGTGTTTTGGTGTTCTGAGTCACAGGTGACGTCACAGTTGAAAGAATGCAAAAAAACACGCCCCCGAATCCGAAAGAGACGGGGCTTTATTGGAGTGACGCCTGTCTCCTCCAATGGCTGGCCTCCGTTTAGGAAGCCAGCCAATGGAGGAGAGAGGCGGGTTCAAGCCCCCATACTCCAAATCATTAAATCTCCTCCCAGAGACTGCGCAAGCGCAGCCTTTCGGTCCTCGACCTAAAAAAAAGTTTGTGTGCCGATGAAGCACATAATAGCTGAAAGTAATAAAAATGTTCTAATAAAAAACAAAAATACTAGGCTGTTGGTTAAAAGGCACAAATGTAGCAGTGTTATAATAGTTTAGTGCTAATATACTTTGTACTTGTTAATAAGCAACAGAAATGCTGTGCTTGCAGAGCGCACAAACTGCTAGCAAGCAAGCACCAATGTAAACGGCGGTGGAGATGTAGCTGAAAGTGAAACATTGTGCTGAATGAAATGGGAAAGTAAAGTAAGTATCTTTGTAACCCCGCTGCCGAGGTGTATAAGTATAGGATCAATATCGGCAAACACAGAGCATCAATGTAAACAGGGGGGGGATATCCGAGGGGGGGGTCAGTATAGTCAGACGGGACAGAACCTGCACGCAGATAAATGTGGCCCCCATCGGCGGACAGATTCACATGAAGCCTGATGCCAAATATTATATTGCGTGCCTTATGCAGGAGAGATGCACGTGGTTAGCATAAGCTCACCCCGTGGTGCAGGACGTTGGACTCTTTCTGCCGCCAGCCTTCATGCTTCGGAGGTCAGTAAACTCCGTGCCATTAAATGATGCAATAGTTGCATCTGATGGTTACAGTGCTTAGAAACGACAGAAGCGCATTATGAAGCGCTGTATAAGTAAAACTGTTTGTGGAAGGAGCACAACCGAGGGAGGAGAGCCACGTACCTGAAACCCATAAAAAACCTAGCCTCGAAATAAATGCTGCATATGTGCCGGTGGCAATGGAAGCCCATAGGTTTGTGCTAGCGCCGCAGTTGTATATTTGAAGCTCCGTTAACTGGACATGCACTAATAATGCAGGCAGAGAAATGCCGTTGCGAAAACTGAATTAAAAACACGGCAAAAGCAAAGCATTAGATATAGTGGAATAAAAGACACTGATAATACGGAGGAGAAAAGCTGTAGTGAAAATACAATGAAAAATACGTGACAATCAAAGCAGTTGTTATTGCGTAAATAAATGCGAAAGTAAAAAAAAACATCGCGTTAGAAGAACCGCTAAGTGGGCTGAGAAATGCTGTTGCGACGACGCAATGAAAAACAATAAAAGCAAAGCAGTTGGGGACAGTTGAAAAACAGGAGCTGAAATCTAACCATTGCCTGGAACGAAATGGTTAAGTAAATAAAACATCACCTTATAAGAAATAATACGGGGTTGACGCACATGCACCGGAGACAAAACTATCGGAAAAAAGCAAAGCCTAAAACGCGAACGAAATCACATGCTACGGGAAATGCTCTGCTAACGATGACAAAACAAACCCTAAAAGAAAAGTCCTTCAATGACACCCCATCGCTTCTGAGCACGGAGTAATACGAGTGAAAGGGCGAATAGCTGTAGGCGTAAACAATCTCCAAAAGGAGGGCCTTTAAGACTGCTCCACCAACCACAACTCGAAGGGAACTCCGGCGGTTTAAGTGACACACCAACAAATGAATCAAAAGTCTGCACGAAAAAGAGGCGGTTACTAACATCACATAGTATAGACAGCATCTCTCGTCGAGACAGCGGATGCGCTGCCTAGGCGAAACCTAATGAATAAATATTGAAGCTAGCCAGAGATGTAGCACCCTATTCTTGCCAACCCTTTTACCCTCTTAGAGCTTCAGTGGTCACTTAGGTTAAGCAATAGAAAAAAACAAATGTAATGACTACTGGAGAGGTTTGGAAATAGCTCTACCAAAATCCAGAAAAGGAGCCATAAACCACAGACTATCTTAACTGATCCTAGAGCGCCGATTGGCCAGGAGATATAGACCAATTTCAAACATGGTCAAATCTTCATTACTGAAAGTTAAATCCACCTATCTGCCTTTCACCAAAATTCCATCCTTTAAGATAGTAAAAACGGTAGTGAGATCCAGCGCTCTTATAGCAATTAACAGGAAGCTGAGAGCAGCAGCCTTCTCATTTGACCCAAGACCTAACCCTACCTAATTCTGATCACAAGAAGGAATTTGGGGGCATATTATCAAGAAAGGGCCTTACATTATCGCCGCTTTTATCGGCAGGAAACTGCCGATAAAGCGGCGATAATGGGCTTGATAATATGCTCTATGAATTCCAATCGAAGCCCATTTTAGATGTAAAGACATGTAATATGGGCTTCGATTGGAATTCCATAGAGCATATTATCAAGCCCATTATCGCCGCTTTATCTGCAGTTTCCTGCCGATAAAAGCGGCGATAATGTAACGCCCTTTCTTGATAATATGCCCCTTGATAATTGAAAAGCAAACACCTTCCATCCAGCACACGATAGCTAAGAGACTAATAGAGATCAGAGGATATTTTAAATTAAGAAAGTATCCAAAGTCAAAAGATGTGAACTCTGCATTAAGACACAAAATGAAATCCAAGTTTGGTTGAGTAGCATGGTAGGGCCAATTGTGGCACACATGGGTGACCAAAAGAGCGGGAATTTCTAAGGTATTGGTTAATCATCAGATGTTGAACAGGAAATTTGCCTGCTACCCTATGGAGAAGCAAAGACCTTGCACAAAATATCTCAAATTTGAGAATTATTCTTGATAGTAGGTAAGAGCAGGATTTTTCTGTCCCTTGCCCTCCAACTCAATCAAATAAGTTTCCCTTTCTTAAAGATTTACCAGCATTCTTTAGCCTCATTTATTAATCACTTCTGTGAGGACTGATTTCTATAGTGTGTGACATTGATCCACATTCGGTCCATCACCTGTTGTGTTTGCATATTCCGCCCTAAGTGCGCTGGGGATGCCCAGACGTGGGTCCCAGGCACTCCACACCACTGGAGTCAAGCTAGCCGGGCTGATGAGAGGTGTTACCTCGAAACCGGTCCGGTCCTCGGATGCTTGATTCCGTTCTGGGAAGGACATGGCTTTTGTAGTTCGGACTGGACTGTTCCCATGGGGCACAGGGTCAGAGCTGATTTGCATATCGCCATTGTCTAACCCAGGGTGGTGTGGAGTGCAAAATAACGATGGATTTGGGCCCAGATCTTTGGACTGGGGTGAATGTGTGACATTTATCCACATTCGGTCCATCACCTGTTGTGTTTGCATATTCCGCCCTAAGAGCGCTGGGGATGCCCAGACGTGGGTCCCAGGCACTCCACACCACTGGAGTCAAGCTAGCCGGGCTGATGAGAGGTGTTACCTCGAAACCGGTCCGGTCCTCGGATGCTTGATTCCGTTCTGGGAAGGACATGGCTTTTGTAGTTCGGACTGGACTGTTCCCATGGGGCACAGGGTCAGAGCTGATTTGCATATCGCCATTGTCTAACCCAGGGTGGTGTGGAGTGCAAAATAACGATGGATTTGGGCCCAGATCTTTGGACTGGGTTGAGTGTGTGACATTGATCCACATTCGGTCCATCACCTGTTCTGTTTGCATGAATTCTATAGCAGCATAAAAGTGCAGTGTGCACATACCAATAGCAAGTGATAAACTCACTGCTTCATCTTGCATTCAAAACACATAAGTAGGTGTCTAAGCCAATGACCTACTGCAGAACAAAATTGCATTATTTTCTCATTCTTGTCACACTTTACCCAACATGCTGTTGTGTTATCTTTCTCCCTTAATCAAGGAGCTGCTCAGGCATGTAAATTGCTCTAGAATACCTTTGCTTCCTAACAATATTTTTGATATACGTTTCCTAGAATTCAAGATCCCCGGAAAGAATTTCTGTTGTAACGTGCCTTCATGAACCACTACATCTTAAACCTTTTATCCTTTTTAAATATCACTATAAAATATAATAGGAGAGGTCCAGTACACTTTATATTTTGTCCTAGCACCATTAGATATTTCTGTCTTACCTGTGATCTTTGTAGATATTTCATAAAATTAAGTGTTGCACAAATATCTTCTCAATATTACCAGACAAAGTAGTGCAAAATAGTGACCAATGACTAGTAACAGTCTTTTATTTGGCTCTTCTTACTTTACGCCAAACCTGCTGCACAGAGGTCGACATGTTTTAGCCTGTGTTTATAGGCATTGTTTTAAATGGTGGCAGATTTAAATCCAAAATCAGTATTAAAAATGTCTTCCTCGCTGTACTTTAATGCAGAGAACGTGTTTTGTCTGAAAGATAAAGTTGCAAACAAATAAATTGCACATGTATGGGCATAGGGATACTCCGAGGATGCTGTGAAGATCTCCGCAGAGTAAAGAATATGGAAACATAATAAAGTTTATTTAATATTAAAATAAATATAACAAATATGTGTAATGCTAACTATTAATCTTAATTCATTTTATATATTTATTTTAAATGTAGAACAAAGTAGAGAATGCTACTGCACTATTAACTTAAGTTTGATTCAAAACTTTAAAAAAAGGAAATATATTAATTGAAATTTTGATAAAGCTGAAGCATGTACAAATGTATGTATGTATATATATATATATATATATATATATATATATATATATATATATATATATATATATATATATATATATATATATATATATATATATATATATATATATATATCCAAGCTCCAGGTTACACCAAAGAAACGAGTCACTCTTAAAAGTTCGAAACAGCCCAGGATTGCAGATTCAAAAAGCAGGCTTACCGCATTTGAAGTCAGCCAGCTTGCGCAACCCTCGTTTGTCGTTCCGGAGTCAAATCAAACGCGGAGGTAATATACTTCAATCCTCCACTCACGTTCGCTGGTGGCAGTGGTGCACTCGCGTTCCTACTATCCAAGCTCCAGGTTACACCAAAGAAACGAGTCACTCTTAAAAGCGGGTGCTTTATCGCGATGGTGTCCGCGTTCATATATCAGCTCCAAATTCCTGCCAATACCCAGCCGGGTTCAGGAAAATAGCACTCACGAGCACAGCAGTAAATCAGCAAGGGGGTTTATTTAGAACAAACGCGTTTCGGGAGTAAACTCCCTTCGTCAGTATTCACATCAGAAAAGCAGTATGCGGCACCATTATCTATGTTTGTGCAAATAATCAAAACAAACAAAGGACTTTGCCACTAACGCAACATTGAGCGCCATCTTATAGTGTGTAATACAAACACTGCATCGAACTGCTAACTAGTCAGTTGCACCAATTATAAAGCCGTGTATCGGCACAAGTACTGTTCTCAGAAATCAACCACATTTAAATAAATGATCGGAAACAAATTAATCCGAACTGTGTGGACGTGAGAACAAATCGTTGTGAAACACAGCACAATCCCTTGGTAATTTTCACATGATAGATGTGAACAAGTCAGGTCAGGTGAGTCACCCCCGCAGACTTATCAACAATATTCCGTACGGGGAATTTTTGCGGCTTAAACGTAATTGCAGTCAGATTGAGGACTTTGAAAAAGCAGCCAACGAGAGTTTAGAGAGATTCTTAATGAGAGGGTATAATTTGAATCTTCTCCAAGACACCTTAAACAAAGTCAGGAAGGTACCCCGTACCGGCCTTTTTGTCAAAAAGCAAGGCCCCACGACAGAGGGAAGATTCCGTATGATAACACCTTACTCTGCGGACTCTTTTAAACTAAGATCAATTCTGTTCAAGCACTGGCATATTCTAAAATCCGACCAAATTGTAGGGCCTGATGTTCCCGATGCACCACTAATAACATTCACAAAGGCGAGATCGCTACGCGATCAAATAGTTCATAGTTACTTACAACCCATGGACAAACAACTGGGCACTTTAAAGGACGCGAAAGGCTTTTTCCCTTGCGGAAAATGCAAAGCCTGTTATGCTAGCAAAAGAACACTCACTTATGAGGTTACAGGCTGTAGAGGTGGGAAGAAAATTAACAAATTTATGTCATGCCACACTGACCATGCCGTCTATTGCCTAGTGTGCCCCTGCATGTTAAGGTACATCGGAAGCACCATCAATCCTGTTAAGTTAAGGATATTGGAACATATGTGGGCCATCGCTAATAAAGACTTTTCGTATCCGGTGGCCCGTCATTTTGCCATTAGACACAACAGTGACAGGAATCTCCTGAGATACTTCTGCCTGGATCAGGTAGGGGAGAATCCAAGAGGAGGCAACAGACTTCTTACACTCAGGAGATTAGAGTCTCGATATATTATAGATCTAGAGACTAAGGCGCCTAAAGGTCTGAATATGGGAGAAGAACTGGCCTCTCACTTGGGTTGATAATGTTGGATTACAGTATTATGTATGTGGAACAGTACAGTATGAATTTTTGACATGTATTACATTCCAGGTAACACAGGTTTATGATTGTAGCTGCGCCCTAATTATTATTCACACTTGCTTTTAAGAACTGCTTCTGTTTGAATTCACACCATTACTTTGACAGCCCTGTGAGGCTGCAATTGCCGATCCACGGCAAGATTCACCTGACCTGACTTGTTCACATCTATCATGTGACAATTACCAAGGGATTGTGTTGTGTTTCACAACGATTTGTTCTCACGTCCACACAGTTCGGATTTACTTTGTTTCCGATCATTTATTTAAATGAGGTTGATTTCTGAGAACAGTACTTGTGCCGATACACGGCTTTATAATTGGTGTAACTGACTAGTTAGCAGTTCGATGCAGTGTTTGTATTACACACTTTAAGATGGCGCTCAATGTTGTGTTAGTGGCAAAGTCCTTTGTTTGTTTTGATTATTTGCACAAACATAGATAATGGTGCCGCATACTGCTTTTCTGATGTGAATACTGACGAAGGGAGTTTACTCCCGAAACGCGTTTGTTCTAAATAAACCCCCTTGCTGATTTACTGCTGTGCTCGTGAGTGCTATTTTCCTGAACCCGGCTCGGTATTGGCAGGAATATGGAGCTGATATATATATATATATATATATATATATATATATATATATATATATATATATTTTAGCGCTCTCAAAGCGCGCCGCGCATATCAGCACTCTCCAAGAGAATAACGGACACCTGGAATTCGGTAATGACTGCAGCAGTATTTTTCTTTATTTCATGATTTAGTAAATCAGGGGTGCCACGATCTGACGCGTTTCGGCGATCACAGTCGCCTTGCTCACCAGAAGGAAGTCTTTGTAATTTTACACAATTTAAATTACAAATCACCAATGAAAGCACTTTTTACAAAGTATCATGTGACTTCTAATGGCAGCAAACAACATAGAAAATAGACTCGATCACAGTCGATTTTCATGTAAAAATAAACGCAATGCGATTGATATCTGTATAAATACATTTACATTGCTGCTTAATATTTGGGATAAAGAATATATATATATATGGCCACTCAAAATGTATAATGAGGAAGCGATGGCACAACTACAAGATCGTGAATGTTACTGCAGAATTAGTCCCACCGCAACTGTAGGAATTCAGGAACGTTTTCATGCGGAATTGTATAAATGGAAAAGTGCTAATCTGATAAACAAATCAGAGTTTGAATTCCTTAAAAATGACTATCCGACAATGCCTCAATTGTATCTAATACCTAAGATACACAAGAATGCTGTGAAACCCCCAGGAAGACCTATAATCTCTGCCATAGGCAGTTTATTTGAAAAAACAAGTGTATATGTGAACAGTTTCTTGCAAAAGTTTGTCACAAATCTTCCTGCTTTTGTGCAAGATAGTGGGGATTTTCTTCGTAAAATTTATGATCTTGAATGGAATGAGGATTATGTTTTCATGACCCTAGATGTACAGTCGCTGTACACCAGCATTAGACATACAGATGGGCTCATTGCACTCCAATACTATCTTAACCAAAGACCCATTGCACTACATGACCACACGATTATGCTCCTACAGATGGTAGAATGGTGTTTAACGAATAACACCTTCATTTTTGATCGCCTACATTATAAACAGCTACAAGGTTCGGCCATGGGTACTTGCTTCTCCCCCAGCTATGCTAATTTGCATATGGGCTGGAGGGAGGAGTAAGTATTGGCCGTCACCCATTCATCCAGTATGGAGGAAAATGTTATAATCTATAAGAGATATATAGACGACATTTTCATTTTATGGAAAGGGTCAGAAGAGAGTGCAGAGAGATTTGCATTGGCAATTAATGAAAACAACCTGAATCTTAAATTCACATGCTCCACTAGCAAAGAGAGAATACAATTTCTAGATTTAGAGTTGTTCGTAGACAAAAATAAAATTCAAACTAAAACATACCGCAAGCCTACAGCAGGAAATGCGGTTTTACACTCGCAGAGTTTTCACCCAGTTAAACTCAAAGAATCCATCCCATACGCTGAATGTCTACGCATGACAAGAAATTGCAGTACTCAGGCAGGAGTGAGTGAAGCCAAATCAAATTTATTTGACAGACTTAGCAAGAGAGGATATAGTGCTCAAACCTTATCTCGAGCAGAAAACAAATGCCGTAATGTAAATAGAAGGGATCTTCTATTTTCAGAAAAGAAAAAGAGCACACAAGAGAATAAATCTGTCCCCAATATGCCGAGATTGATCACGGGATACAATGCCTATCACAATCACGTGAGAAAGATCTTGCAGAGACACTGGCCTTTGATACAAAATGACCCAGTAATAGGGCAGTGGTGTGATAGGAGTCCTTCAATCACTTTCAGGAGGGCCAAATCGATGCGTAACCAGCTTGTAGTCAGTGCACCGACTATTACTAAGCCACCCATTTGGTTAAACAATCAAAGAGGTTTCATCAAGTGCACAAAATGCAAAGCATGCAAACAAGGCATGAACACCAAAGAGGTTTCTGTTCCCTTTAGAAACAAACCGTATACCATCAGAGGCTGCTACTCATGTAAAACAGAGTACGCAGTTTACGTCCTTGTTTGCAAATGCGGCAAATGGTATGTTGGGAGCACTATCCATCCGGCACATGTCCGTATATTGCAGCACTTGCGAGCTATAAATAACAACGATGAAACCTACCCTGTGGCTAGGCACATACACAAAACACATGCTGGTAACAGTTCTGACATCAAATATTTTGTCATCGACAACGTTGCAAAAAGTATCAGAGGAGGGAATCGCAGACTTGCTCTGAGGCGTCTGGAATCAAGATATATCATCTTGTTGGATTCCAAGATTCCGAATGGGCTTAATGCCGATGAAGCATTAACTGTACATTTATAAATTAATGCAGTATACTCCCGAAAGCTACTTCTTCCCGCTCATGATACATCTACACCATCACTTGTGTAAATACTTTGTTTCCTCTGTAACATTTGATTTAATCATTTTTGAATGTATCTAGCATGGCAACGTTAAGGTTCAAATCAATATGGGTGAGATTTGGGGTCCTTTAGTTGCACGCATCTAGGGACGGTAGGATGTTAATCACAACTTGGCTTATGACGATGGCTCATACTTCATGTAATGTACACACATATCTTTGCTCCACTTGGAGACGAGGCTCGCGTGAGTAACCTTTGTGTTTACTTTGTAACATGGTGAATGGAACTTGCTATCTTTATGGATTTTATTTATTTCATTTATGTTTGACCCATTGTCATTTGCCAGTGACTATCATTGTCTTGTATGAGGGAATGTACCCACAAGCTCTAGATGCCGAGTTACCCGGATTATGTTGATTACAATCATATAGGGTACTGTATAGATTCTCCCTAAATTCTGTCATTGACTGTGGTATTTTTACTAGGACTCCATGTTTATTCTCACCCGGGTTTTGCTTATAGATAACGCTATACATCGGGGTGCCAACTTATATAATTATGTATCTTAACATGTACACGATATTAACTTGTTATTTGATTTTGTATTACAAAGTAATTCATGTTGCATACTTGCAATTGCAGATGGTTTTCCCTTGCTAAATGATGCAGCTCTGCACGAACTTTTGGGATGATGTATAGGAACTTTTCTATGTTTGTTGCCAAACCACATGACTATACTAAGTGTCACCGTGGCAACTAGATACCAATCACAGTGAAGCAACTGTGTCCGTACAGAGGGATATATGTTTTGGATTAGCATTTGGGTAGATGAAGTGAGCAAGGCGGAGGCTTCCGCCGAAACGCGTCTTCTAGCAACTTTGAAAATAAAACTTCAAACTCACGGAGTCGGTGCCATCCTTTATCGAGAGGAAGTGTGCTTGGTAACCTACATATATATATATATATATATATATATATATATAAAATTATTTCTTTATGTTTTAACTATTTTAGTTCAGTTCAGTTCAGTTTTGAACTTTTAACTATTTTAAATAATTTACTTTAATTTAACATTCATTTCTATGGATTTTTACTTTAATTCTGCACCTCCATTATATTCTATGGGAGGGCTTTTTACGACCAGTGGTGGGTTATATGTGGTGCTGGAAATTATAACAATGTCTCTTCTTGAGGAAGTCCATAAAAATTAGAATCTTCAACCTTTAAACTCTTATGTCATCCTGAACTCTCTGCAACGCAACACGTATTAATCCCTTGTACTAAGAAACTCACTTCACAAGAAGCCACTCCAGACAACCAAAGCCTTGTACAAACAAGGACTCCCGTTGTGCTCGCCCACCTCCCCAAAGACCTGCAAGCTATCCTGATGCACCAAACCAGGAACTGTGATCAAAAGAATTTGCATTGCAGCATTGTGATTGGCTTAGGGGAGGGAGCCTGGCTGTGTGCTTCCTGTTCCTGGAAGCAGACTCGGGAGAGCAGGCACACAGAATACGCAGGACCCGGCGTCGAGGTAAGAATTCTAAAAATATATATTTACAACCTCTCCTCTCCCTGCATCCCTACCCCCTCCAGTGTCCTTTCCCACGTTTCCCGCCTCCCAGCTGTCCAGTCCCCCTCAGCATTACTTCAAGGCGGCCGTTGTGCGGCCATGAGCAGCGGGCATAACACTAGGGTGACAAAGGCATCTGTCCGCCCCTGAACTGCACCCAGCACCAAGGACCCTTTCTCTCGGACACTCCACCGCTATGGGGCCAGCACCATCCTCGCCATCAACCCTGGACGCCACACTACCTGCCTTCTAGCCACACTATAGAATCCTCTTGCACCCTGCGCCTGTCAAAACTGCACATGCACCTTCTGCCACATCAGCACACCAGCGCTTCCTGCCGACCAACAGCGCAGCCACAACTGCATCCTCCTCAACGTGCTGTTCCTCCACAAACACGCAACTGAAATGTAGGTCCTCCTAGACATCACCTCTTCAACCATCTTCTTCTTCACGGAAACCTGGACCAACCTCTGCTCTGGATCGGACATCGCTATCACTATTTATGACGTCTACAAATTCACCCGCACGGACCACTCCGAGCACCCAGTAGGAGGTATTGCCATTGTCTAAATAAGTACACTCCGACTGCCAACGCACTCTAATGACCCAATGCTGACCATGGAACACCTCCACTTCCAGATCCGGACCAACCCCAACACCACCCTCCGTGACACCCTCATCTACAGGCCCCCCGGGCCATGAATCCTCATTCACTGATGCCATTGTAGACCTCATCGCACCCCAGGCTCTCTCATCCACCGACTACATCTTACTCGGAGACATCAAGTTCCACCTGAACAACCCCAGTGACCAGCACACCACCCCCCTTCGGTGGAACCTCGCAAACATCGGACTCAAGCAGCTAGTCACATTACCAACCCACATAGCCTGACACACGCTTAAGCCTGTATTCTCTACCATCGGGAACTTCAACTACAGCCACATCACAGGACTCTCCTGTACTGACCATCATTGTTTATTTACGCCCACCGTACACCATCACCATTGTTGCCCCCTACCCCCATTGCAGCTGGATCAAGGCCACCAAAGAACTTCCCATCAACTTCCTCAGCACCACTATATCGCTAACGCTTACAGATGCCAGCACCGCAGTGTGCAACCTCTAACAATGGATCTCCAACTGCGACTAGATCCTGGCACCTGTCAAGAAAAGGCCAGGTAAAAATCAAGAAAGCCAACTGGTTCATTCCCACCCTCCACTAGTCCAGCCCCACCTGCAGACATCTCGAGAAGAGATGGAACCACAACATCAATGAACTACGCAACACAGTCACCCTTGCCAGTCAAGGGTGCCTCTGTTGGCGCATGGCAGCCATTGATTGTTCACCAACGTAGGGTAAAAAGACAGGGTAGTTTATTCATTAGCTCCTTCTGACAGTTTCATCTCGCCAGTGTGTCATTTTATTTATGTACTTGCAGCGTGATTCCTGCACCACGATGCACCGTATTTGCAAACTGACGCATCTAGTCATATGTGTGACCTTGTGAAGCCCTAGGCCACATTATACCTGCATCAGGTATGATGTATGCAGGATGGGCGTTCCCATGCAACAAAGCCTTCTAGGAGTGGTACAGTGAAATCCATCAGATTTCACTGCAACAATGGTCAGATGCCACTGTGTCAGTACCTTACGCCTGTCTCATAGCAGGCGTAAGGGTGACGCAGTGCCACAGGCATAGGCTAGCCCCATTCATTGCTGGAGTTGTGTCATGCTTGTGACACAACTGCAGCAATTCATGACTTTAGCGGCGGCAAATACATCAAGAATTCAGACTCCTTGTACATATGCCCCTTGGTTTCTAGTTGCAAGCAGGAAAATGAGTTTGTAAACTATATGAGTGCGTTATGTCTTAGTAACGAGTGCGGGTACTCCTATCAGTCATATAACAAAGTTATGGTGAGTGTAGAGCCCACCAGCTGCCCTCCCCTGCCTCCCCTACTCAGCACACCCCACGCCCCTTAAGCATCACACAGCAACCCTCACCCCTAAACGCTCCACACCCAGGAATACCCGCTAACAAGGGGCCACACATCTTGCCTGGTCCCATGCAGTCCGCGAAATCTGTCTGCTTGCAATCAGACCCCCAGCATCATTCACCAGGCCACTCGCAAACCCCCCCACCCTCTGACCCCCCAGGGCCAACACCCAGCCTTCTCCACCTGTCACCCCGAATCCCACCGGCCCCCTCCTTGCTCTACCCACCCTGAGCCTTGCCGCCCCCCTTTCCCCTCGCTCCCCTTGCCCCCGCGGTTGATTTACATCCCAATTGAGACCCCACTAGCTCCATTCTTCCCCGGCCGCTAACCTCATTTCTCCTCTCCTTTCCCGCGCAGCACTTCCCAAACTGGCAACCCGGTCCTGATGAAGATCCTGATTAGATAGGATTGAAACACCGTCGACCCCACATACAGCGCGACTCACGGCACACCCTCAACCTTGGTTCCCAAACCAATACTTGTTATCCATTCATTGATGACGAACCATTGCTTCGGTATATATTGTTTTTCATTTTGTCACTTTACGTCCTTCGCTGTGTTTTCCCACCTGTCACTCGTGCCGTCACTCTTTGTTTCACATGCATCAAGTGCACAAAGCCCCCTTGAATTGCTACCACATTTTATGCCAACAGTGCTGTTAAAACTGTCCTGTATAAAATGTGATTTTAATATATGATGCTATATGCCCTTTCCAAAATTGATACAGAGAGTCTCTCCTTCATTCCCGACCTCGTAATGTCTTGTACATGCACGTATATTTGCCTTTCTCATTGAATCCGATTGAGATATTGTTGCTCAAATTACATTGTTAAACCATGAAGCATGTCAGGCGCCATGTTTGAAAACAATTGCTACAAAAGTAAATAATTCTAAAAAAAGGTGGGCGTGCGTCAAAATTATTTTCTATTTAATTAGTTTTGTAGAAATCACGTCACACCCGCTTTAGATGTTCAAAGCTAAAGCGATGTGTGCCGAGATTGCTACAAAAGTCAATGCGTGGAAAAGAAATGCGGCGTCTGCCCGCTTTTTTGTCTATTCATTTACTTTTGTAGCAAAAGGTGGATGGCCGACTTTACTGCTACAAATAAAGTAAATAAATACTGAAAAAAAATGCTTTACTTTGTACGTGCTGGTTGTAGAGCATGTTGTGAGTGGAATAAGGGAAAATGACTAAAGAAAATAGTGCTCACAGACTGTGATAAAACAGACCGTGTAACAACACAAATAAAAAGTAAAGTCATCATAGGCTACAAATGCAGACAAGGTGATACTAAGAAGGGACTACTAAGTCTATTCATGAATCAAAAGCAATGATTTAGAAAGGACAGTAACAGGAGCCAATTGCAAAGATGTGTGAGAAATGGGAGGAGCTTCAAATCCATACCTGTATACAGCATGCCTCGCAGAGCAACACATGCGCTGTCCAGGCTCGACCTAAAAAGCAGGAAGCTGCAGGAGTGAGACAAAGGGGCAGGGAAGGTCTGGTGGTGGCTTGAGGTGGAATCAAGTCTTCACAGCCTGGCACCTAGACATTGGGTAGCACTGGCCGTGTGCCTGTGGGGCATTTATTCTTTTACAAACTAAGCACTGCCTACAAGCTTACAGAAAGCAAAGAAGAGGGAATGGAGATGTGGCAGCAGCAGTGCAAGGTTCCATCAATCTACAAACAAACACATGCACACATAGTTCACAGACCCGCAAACACATTGTAAAGGTCCAGGCAAAGTTGCAAGCTTCCCTCACCTACACAATAGTGACAACATCAATAGTGCCTACTTCCTCACAAGTACATGTGCAGCAGGTGTGCAAGCTTGCCTCACATAGAGGGAGCAGTAATGGGACAGGCAACACCGGCGTGTCCCATTTCACAGATACGCACACAGCAAGTATATCATGTGCAGGACTATTGCAAGTGTTTTGTGTGTGTGGGTGTGAACGTGCTTGTGTGCGTGAGTTTGGAGGTGGGTGTGTGTGTGTGTGTGTGTGTGTGTGTGTGTGTGGGCATGTGTGTGTGTGTGTTCAAGTGTGGGTTTGTGTGTGATGTTGTATTGTTAAGGCACGTGAGAGGTGGGGTGTGAAGTTCCTGTCTGATGGACACTATTTGCAGTGCTTCAATGCTGATCACAAACTATATACCCCTGACTCCTGTGTACCAATGATGCAGCTCTGCTATCCCTGAACAGCTAATGTCTTCATTTGATGCCCCATCACTGCTCCTGTCATAGGAAACCTAGAGACACCCCCATGCCTTCAAGCACGCCTCTTTAGCCCTCTAGCTAAAACTACAGGCGATGGACCACATTTATGAAAAGTGATGTGTCACTTTTCATTGCATCCTTCTTGAGACACCAATGATGCGTCCAATTTGCAGTAGGACACATCACGTTGCAAAGAGTTAGAGATACGTCAGTGTTTCTGACGTCTCTGTAGGCGCAAAAACTACGCATTGCTGGAGTGACGCAACTCCAACAATGGGTCATTACACATGGGCAAGTCCCTTGTGCAATGTGCCTACATCAGTCTTACGTCTGCCATGAGGCATGATATTGACACATTTACGTCCTACAGTGGCGCAGTGAAATCTTACAGATTTTACTGCGTCACTTCTACGACCCTTTCTTGTGTTGGAACGCCCACCTGCATACATTATACCTGGCGCAGGTATAATGTGGCGCAGGGGTTTACAAAGTGACGCATCTAGGTAGATGTGGCTCTTTGTAAATATGGTCCAACCAGGCTCATTTTTTTACGGCGCTGGTGCATCACAAAAAGTGATGCACCGGTGGAGCAAAAGTGACATGATGTGTGTAAAAACGATTTTAAAATGAGGTGGGTTACTTCAGTCTACACCAAAATTGATGGCCTTTACAGGTGCTGCTTGAAACGTATTAAAATCAGTGCTGATGTGTGGAGTAACACCTCTGTAGTATAGCTGTATGCTGTCCTGCTTATTTTACCACATTTTAATGCTGTCCTTCTGCAGTCTTTGCACGCAGGAGCATTACCACACTTCCCACATGCCACAAAGATATTTTCTCATCAGGGTATCTGACCCCTTATTAGCCTTTTCTCCAGATGTGTGCTTGAGGAGTAGGTAGAATCAGATGTTTGATAAGGTCCAAAGAGATGTTTTCAAAATATGGCAATAACGAGATCTGGTTCCGGGGCAGGTCCCCGATCAGGAGTCCCTGATCAGATGAACTACTAGATGGAAGCCCTGTCTCAGACCAATGAGTAGGGGATAACCATTTGTCAATGTAAGAAAGGATGGTGGCCTGTACTCTGCCTCTCAAATTTGGAGTGTGTTAATAGGAAATCGACTTTCTGGCGAAAGGAATTCTGAGAGTAGGCTATTTTTGTTATTTTTAGTTCTGGTTTTGACAGCTCAGGTGTCAAAAGTACCTTTTGCTAACAGTATGCATCAAGTGGGCTTCGGGTCTGCATCCTTTAAACCACTGTTGTTCATTGACCCTCCTCTTGCAGTTATTGGCTTGAGACTTTGTCAATCATGTCTTGACTCAGCTCAGTGGTATATTCATCTTCCACCTACTGCTAATGTCTGGTTGAGTCCGTCCTCCCACCTCATCTCTAGTGGTTCCTTTGAACTCCATGAATGACTACTTTGCAACTACAGCTTTCTGTTCCGCTCCAGCTAGCTCCCTTCTGTGTTTTTCGCTCTACTGTGCTAACGTTGCATGCCTTTACATATTAAACACAGACCTGCTGGCTTTGCCAGTGCTTGTTGTACCAAGGTCCTTGTGATTCCATGTAGATCTCAAATGATGTGAGGCAACCAGTGAGTGATGGGCAAGCTGCCAAGGTTCCTGACTGGGAGCCTTCACTGGTCCTTGCGATTAATGTCCCCCTCACTGGTCCTAGTGAAGAGGACACGCTCAGTGTTGGAGGGCTGAGTATTGAGGGTACACTGAACATCCAGGAGTCAATGAGAAACAGAAAGGATTCAACTCACTGCATCACTGTGTCCTTAGTATGTTGAGTATATTGGTAATTCCTTTGTCTTGCCAGTGGGGATCGCTGAGGCTCAATGTTGAGGTTTTAAATTGCCGTATCTTGTAGTGGTGTGATGAGTGGGACCCCGCCAGAGGAGTTGGAGAGCAGTGGCCAAAATTCCACTCAGGCAGTTTGTATTACATGGATGCAAAGACCTTGAGCCAAGCATCAGCCCAGGGGGAAGAGGGCGCTCTAGGACAGCAAGGACTGAAAGGTTCCAGGGTAGGCAAGCCTGTAGAACACGAATGCGTAATAAAAAAGGGTGCTTTGCTGCCTGTAATAGAAATATGTCTCTCAACTTTCGATCTAGAAGACATGGCACTCACTGTTGGTTTTGTGTGGTTGATATGAAGTGCTCTCTTACGCTGATGTGCTAGATACGGAGCACTCTTATCTTGTAGTAGAACTGAAGCAGTCTCTTTGTTTTGGATGGATATGGCGAACTCGCATTGTCAGTGGTAGATCTGGAGAAGTCTCTTCATTGTCAGTGGTAGATATAGAGATCTCTCTTCATTGTCAGTGGTAGATATGGAGAACTCTCTTCTTTGTCAGTGGTAGATATGGAGAACTCGTCTTGGTCAGTGGTAGATATGGAAAACTCTTCTTGGTCAGTGGTAGATATGGAGAACTCTTCTTGGTCAGAGGTAGATATGGAGAACTCTCTTCTTTGTCAGTGGTAGATATGGAGAACTCGTCTTGGTCAGTGGTAGATATGGAAAACTCTTCTTGGTCAGTGGTAGATATGGAGAACTCTTCTTGGTCAGAGGTAGATATGGAGAACTCTCTTCTTTGTCAGTTGTAGAAATGGAGAACTCTTCTTTGTCAGTGGTAGATATAGAGAACTCTTCTTTGTCAGTGGTAGATATGGAGAACTCTCTTCTTTGTCAGTGGTAGATAGGGAGAACTCTTCTTTGTCAGTGGTAGATATGGAGAACTCTTCTTTGTCAGTGTTAGATAAGGAGAACTCTTCTTTGTCAGTGGTAGATATAGAGAACTCTCTTCTTTGTCAGTGTTAGATAAGGAGAACTCTTCTTTGTCAGTGGTAAATATAGAGAACTCTATTCTTTGTCAGAGTTAGATAAGGAGAACTCTTCTTGGTCAGAGGTAGATAAGGAGAACTCTCTTCTTTGTCAGTGGTAGATATGGAGAACTCTTCTTTGTCAGTGGTAGATAGGGAGAACTCTTCTTTGTCAGTGGTAGATGTAGAGAACTCTCTTCTTTGTCAGTGTTAGATAAGGAAAACTCTTCTTTGTCAGTGTTAGATATGGAGAACTCTCTTCGTTGTCAGTGGTAGATATGGAGAACTCTTCTTTGTCAGTGGTAGATATGGAGAACTCTTCTTTGTCAGTGGTAGATATGGAGAACTCTTCTTTTTCAGTGGTAGATATGGAGAACTATTTTCTTTGTCGGTGGTAAATATGAGGAACTCTTCTTGGTCAGTGGTAGATATGGAGAACTCTTCTTGGTCAGTGGTAGATATGGAGAACTCTTCTTGATCAGTGGTAGATATGGAGAACTCTTCTTAGTCAGTGGTAGATATGGAGAACTTTCTTCTTTGTCAGTGGTAGATATGGAGAACTCGTCTTTGTCATTGGTAGATAGGGAGAACTCTTCTTTGTCAGTGTTAGATATGGGGAACTCTCTTCTTTGTCAGTGGTAGATATGGAGAACTCTTCGTTGTCAAGTCAAGTCAAGTCAGAGAATTTATATAGCGCACTACATACCCAGAGGGTCTCAAGGCGCTTAGGGAGGAGAGGACGCTTACTTGTCAAATATCCAAGTTTTAAGTTGCTTTCTAAAAGCTAGGTGGTTCTGGGTAAGGCGAAGGTAGGTGGGGAGTGAGTTCCATGTTTTAGCTGCCAGGTATGAGAAGGATCTGCCTCCCATGGTGGTCTTGTTGATGCGGGGAACAGTGGCGAGGGCTTGGCTGGAAATACGTAGTTGGCGGGAGGGTGTGTAGAAGGACAGTCGTGAGTTGAGGCATTCTGGGCCGATGTCGTAGAGTGATTTGTGTGCGTGGGTTAGCAGTCGGAAAGTGATCCTCTTATTGACGGGTAGCCAGTGGAGGTCTTTCAGGTGGTCAGAGATGTGTTCGTTACGTGGAATGTCTAATATGATCCTGGCTGAGGCGTTTTGGATTCGTTGGAGTTTCTTCTGGAGTTTAGCGGTAGTACCTGCGTAGAGAGTGTTTCTGTAGTCCAGTCGGCTCGTGACCAGAGCATGGGTGACTGTTTTTCTGGTTTCGGTGGGGATCCAGCGAAATGTTTTTTTGAGCAGGCGAAGAATGTTGAAGCAGGATGAGGATACGGCGTTGACTTGTCTGTTCATTGAGAGTGAAAAGTCCAGGATAACGCCTAGGTTCCGTGCGTGGTCTGTCGGGATGGGTGCTTTTCCAAGGGCTTCCGGCCACCAAGAGTCGTCCCAAGCAGAGGGGGATGTACCTAAGATGAGGACTTCTGTTTTATCTGAGTTCAGTTTCAGACGGCTTTGTTTCATCCATTCGGCAACTTCTTTCATTCCTTCGTGTAGGTTTGTTTTGGCGGTGCTGGGGTCATTGGTGAGAGAAAGGATCAATTGAGTGTCATCCGCGTAGGAGATGATGTTGAGGTTGTGTTGGCGAGCGATGGCCGCAAGGGGGCTCATGTATACGTTGAAGAGGGTGGGACTGAGTGAGGATCCTTGTGGTACGCCACAGTCAGTGTTAGATAAGGAGAACTCTTCTTTATCAGTGGTAGATATAGAGAACTCTCTTATTTGTCAGTGTTAGATAAGGAGAACTCTTCTTTGTGAGTGGTAAATATAGAGAACTCTCTTCTTTGTCAGTGTTAGATAAGGAGAACTCTTCTTTGTCAGTGGAAGACATGGAGAACTCTCTTCTTAGTCAGTGGTAGATATGGAGAACTTTCTTCTTTGTCAGTGGTAGATAGGGAGAACTCTTCTTTGTCAGTGGTAGATATGGAGAACTCTTCTTTGTCAGTGTTAGATAAGGAGAACTCTTCTTTGTCAGTGGTAGATATAGAGAACTCTCTTCTTTGTCAGTGTTAGATAAGGAGAACTCTTCTTTGTCAGTGGTAAATATAGAGAACTCTATTCTTTGTCAGTGTTAGATAAGGAGAACTCTTCTTGGTCAGAGGTAGATAAGGAGAACTCTCTTCTTTGTCAGTGGTAGATATGGAGAACTCTTCTTTGTCAGTGGTAGATAGGGAGAACTCTTCTTTGTCAGTGGTAGATGTAGAGAACTCTCTTCTTTGTCAGTGTTAGATAAGGAAAACTCTTCTTTGTCAGTGTTAGATATGGAGAACTCTCTTCGTTGTCAGTGGTAGATATGGAGAACTCTTCTTTGTCAGTGGTAGATATGGAGAACTCTTCTTTGTCAGTGGTAGATATGGAGAACTCTTCTTTTTCAGTGGTAGATATGGAGAAGTATTTTCTTTGTCGGTGGTAAATATGAAGAACTCTTCTTGGTCAGTGGTAGATATGGAGAACTCTTCTTGGTCAGTGGTAGATATGGAGAACTCTTCTTGATCAGTGGTAGATATGGAGAACTCTTCTTAGTCAGTGGTAGATATGGAGAACTTTCTTCTTTGTCAGTGGTAGATATGGAGAACTCGTCTTTGTCATTGGTAGATAGGGAGAACTATTCTTTGTCAGTGTTAGATATGGAGAACTCTCTTCTTTGTCAGTGGTAGATATGGAGAACTCTTCGTTGTCAGTATTAGATAAGGAGAACTCTTCTTTGTCAGTGGTAGATATAGAGAACTCTCTTATTTGTCAGTGTTAGATAAGGAGAACTCTTCTTTGTCAGTGGAAGACATGGAGAACTCTCTTCTTAGTCAGTGGTAGATATGGAGAACTTTCTTCTTTGTCAGTGGTAGATATGGAGAACTCGTCTTTGTCATTGGTAGATAGGGAGAACTCTTCTTTGTCAGTGTTAGATATGGAGAACTCTCTTCTTTGTCAGTGGTAGATATGGAGAACTCTTCTTTGTCAGTGTTAGATAAGGAGAACTCTTCTTTGTCAGTGGTAGATATAGAGAACTCTCTTCTTTGTCAGTGTTAGATAAGGAGAACTCTTTGTCAGTGGTAAATATAGAGAACTCTCTTCTTTGTCAGTGTTAGATAAGGAGAACTCTTCTTTGTCAGTGGAAGATATGGAGAACTCTTCTTTGTCAATGGTAGAGATTGAGAACTCTTCTTTGTCAGTGGTAGATATAGAGAACTCTCTTCTTTGTCAGTGTTAGATAAGGAGAACTCTTCTTTGTCAGTGGTAGATATGGAGAACTCTCTTTTTCAGTGGTAGTTATGGAGAACTCTTCTTTGTCAGTGTTAGATAAGGAGAACTCTTCTTTGTCAGTGTTAGATAATGAGAACTCTTCTTTGTCAGTGGCAGATATGGAGAACTCTCTTCTTTTTCATTGGTAGATAAAAAGCATGCACCTATTTGAATGTCATGGATAAGAAGCACGCTCTTGTGTCCCTGTGGTAGATACAACTTCCTTCCATGGGTCTTTGTAGGAGATAGGGTAATACTAGTATTCACCTGCTGTGATTACATAGCATTATTTTCCTGTGGGCGAAACAAGAGCTAATGTTTCCTTGTGAAGAAGTGAATGGTCCATATTTTCCTCTGATATACAGAATGCTCAATTGTTTTCTTTTGGCATACAGTAGTGCTCTTTTTAACTATGGCCAATTGAAAGTGCTCATTCTTTTCCCTGTAGTTCATTGATGAATGTTCTTTTGTTTTACTGTACTGTTTAGAGAGGTGTTCTTTTGATCCCTTCCTTTACCTATGGATGTGCTGCTCTTTTGTTACCCTTTGGTACTTCTATGAAGGGTTGCGTCTTTCCCTTTGTTATATGAGGAATTGCCCTCTTGTTTACCTTAGGTACATCTAAAAGAGCTCTCTTTTTAGGTCTCGCCTATCGTTGCAGCGCATGCGCTGACGCTCGGCGACACCTAAAGTGGAGAGGAGCTTTCAGAAGGGGACTCGAAGCCTCGCCCATCATTTTCATTGCATCGCATCAGCTTTTATGCTAAACGCTTGCTTCCCATTGAAAATGATGCCTTTTAGCCACTGCCCTTTCTCCATTTCATCTGGCCCATCCGAACTGGATCATGTGCTTCACGGCTGTCGTGAAGCACTTCTTATCTTTAGGGGGGTCATCTGTTTCTAATTAGCATAGCCTTAGCGCAGCCATACTAATTAGAAACAGATGGCCCCCCTAAAGATAAGAAAGTCTGCAGGCACTACCCTGCACACTGAGGTCTCCATGTTTCAGCATCCCCCCCTTAGATTTTTCCTTCCCCTTCCCAAAGACACCAGCCCTTCTCAAAGTCATCTCCCCGCCCGGCCTGCTGCTGGCTGCTTAGGGCGACAGTTTCAATTTTCTCTCTCCCCTTGACTTCTTCTTTTTTAGGAGAAATCGGACTAATTGTGACAAAACGCTGGTTATCTCTGGAAAAACAAATAAATCCCTTCGATTACATTTAAAGCAAAATGTGCTTAGCACCGTAAAGAGGCCAGGCGCTGGGGGCCGGGCCCAGAGCGGCATGTCCCCTGGCCGGTCGATATCCTATTATTGAATCGTGCATATCTCTTTCAGGCAGCTTGCTAAGTCCCCCCTAACATCTAAATTATAAGGTCACAATTTGGGAAATTACTCGATTAAAACCTATGTCCCTTATTAGGGCCCGCTATTGATCGCAGCTGCATTCGACCGAGGCTGCAGATCGCTTTTCACCCCCACCAAAATATTCCAACCTTTACACCGGGATCTGGGAACTGCGGTAATTTACTGCCGCACGAGGAGAGAGTGACCTCGAGTGTGCGTGAGGGAGTGCATGTGTGGTTGAATGAGTGTGTCCTTGTGCTCAGTGTGTGTGCGTGTGACTCAGTGTATGTGCGAAACTTTATATATGAGATGTGTGCGAATAAGAGGATGTGTGTGTGACTTAATGTGGGTTGTTAGACCTCACACCCTTGGCGTGGTTTTTCCGCTATCTTTTTGCCTCTGCCTCCTGTATTTTTGATGCTGTGCTGTATTTCGTTTTTTCTGGTTTAGATGCTTTGGACACTCTGCCACTGCTGATCAGTGTCAGAGTGTAAGTGCTCCCTATGTAAATTATCATATTGATTGGATGTACCTGATTGGCATATTTGTATAACCACGAAGTCCCTAGTAAAGCGCACTGGGTGTGCCAGGGCTGGTGATGACAGATGCTACTAGTGGGCCTGCAGCACTGATTGTGCCACCCACATGAGTAGCCCTAAAATGGTGTCTCAGGCCTGCCACCGCAGTGCCTGTGTGTAGTCAGTGAACTGCCATGTCCTCCTGGTCAGTGTCCCCACTGGATAGACCTAACCCTTCCCTTTTTGTGCACATTGGTCACCCCTATGCAAGGCTCAAGGTACCCCCTTGGGCAAGGTGCAGTGTATATGAAAGGTAGGGCATGTACTAGTGCAGGTAACATGCTCTGGTAGTGAACAGCAGCCATTTTGTGTGATCACTGCTGCAAGGTTCTCTTGCTCCATAGACTAACATGGGGAGGCTGGTCCCAATGGCTACCCGCCTATCTTCCCATAGGAACAAGATAGGACATAAGTGATTGATATCCCTGAACTCAGAATTTAATAACACATCTTCTAGGAAAGGTTGGTTTTAAATTCTGTGTTTGAGAACAGTACATTTAGAAAGTGGCTGTTCTCTTGTCTGAAATTTCTGTGTGCCTGGACCTGCTTGTGGATTGACTGTCTGGTTTGAGGGTGACAGGGGCTGGGGAGCCCCCAGGAGGTTGCCTGAGTCAGCCTTAGGCTGAATGACTGCATCTGCAACTAGAGTGGTGGGAGGGGATAGCACCTAGGATTGAATAGGGCTGTGTCTGCCTGCCACAATGCTGGCTCCACCTCCTGCTGGGTAGCTGACGACTCTGCCCTCGCTCTGAAAGGAAGGAAGAAGCCAGGAAAACAAAGTACTCCAGCAACACCCAGAACTGGTTTCGACCGGGCTCAGGGCCCACTTGCACAAAGACTTCAAAGACTTTTAGGGGTATAAGAGAAGGACCCCTGACAACAGATTTTTAGATTTCTACAATCAAGAGGAACCTCTGCCAGAAGAAGAACCGCTGAAGAAACTAGGAAGACTGCCCTTGTTGTGTGCTCTGGAGCTGACCTGTTTTGCTGCTCAACTGAAGGAGAGGAGAAGGGGACTTTGCTGTGTACTGTGACCCCTGCCTTCTTGAACACAGGACTTTGCTGTGTGCTGTGTCTACAAGAATCTCCAAGGGCCTGATAAGAGCTGGCCTACTGTCCTGGAACCCAGGGTTAAAAGGTTCCCCCTGAAACTACAGCTCACCGTGATGATCGTGCTTTGTTTTCTACTTGGCACATGATTTGCAGCCGTGGGCCGTGAAGGAGATCGGTGTGCTCATCAGCACATTCTCGCCGAAGATCGGAGGATCGTTGTGCCTCCCTTCGTGTTTGACCACCCGAAAGAGCCTGTGGTTTCACGAGCGTTCTGCCCGCCCTTGCGGCCAACAGAAATCACTGTGCCCCTATTCTCCGCCACTGCCCGAGGCCCGTATTCATCCCAAAGGACTCGTTGTCCCTCGCCGGGGCCGCGGAGAAGAAGTCGGAAGAGCTGTGCCCTCATCGGGTCCCAGGGACGAGCCCCCTCAGCAACACCGAAGCCTGGTTGGCGGCGCCGCACTGGGATTGGTCCCCGGGCCGCAGCATCATCGTCCAGCCGCGCGGTGAGTGGCTGGAGCAGGAGAGAAGCGTCGGCGTCACGAGGGGCTCGCCTGAGGAGTTGCACCCTAATTTTTTTTTTTTTTATGAAGCTTATAAAGCGCACGGCTACCCCCAATGGGGGTGTCCCGGCGCTATAGACTGCAGACTAGAAAAGGAAAGGAATTTAGGAGATGGAAAACAGCCAGGTCTTCAATTGGCTACGAAAAAGGGGTTCAGAGGGAACAAACCTAAGATCTAGTGGAAGGCTGTTCCAGAGTTTAGCAGTCATTACAGTGAAAGCTCTACCGCCCATTCTGCATCGGCGGAAGCGAGGAACTGTAAGAAGACGTAGGTTGTTGGACCGCAGGGATCTGACCGATTGAGAGAGTACAAGTCTCTTTCTCAAGTATCCCGGGCCCGACCCATTAAGGGCCCGAAAAGCAAGAGTCAGCATCTTAAACTGGATGCGCCGGGAGATGGGAAGCCAGTGTAACTTCTTACGATAGGATGCAACCGACTGTCGGTAGGGGATATTGCCAATCAGCCTCGCCGCCGCATTCTGAACGATCTGTAGACGTTCAATTTGGTACAAAGGGGCACCGGCATAGAGACTGTTGGCATAATCCAGATGTGACGTGATTAGGGCGTGAGTGACCGCTCTACCGGCATCCACAGGAAGGTACGGAAAGATCTTTCTCATCATACGCAATTTCCCGAAACAAGCTGCCGTAACCTTATTAATTTGGGCTTTACAAGAGAGAGCTTCATCGAATTGAAAGCCCAAATTACGAACTGTTTGGACAGGGCTGGGAGGAGGATTAAGCACGGTCGGCCACCATAAGATAGAAGGTATGGTGGTTTTTGATTAAAAAATAAGACGTCCGTCTTATCAGTGTTGAACCTAACATGGTTAGAGGTCATCCAGGAACATATGTTGCCAAGACAATGGCGAAAACTGGCGAAGCTGGAGTCAGAGTGATCTCTAAAAGAAAACACAAGCTGTGTATCATCAGCATAAGAGATCACTTTGATCCCCCAGGACTCCACCACCTTAGCCAATGGGGCAAGATACACATTAAAAAACAGGGGGCTCAACGCGGAGCCCTGAGACATGCCACAAACAAGGGGTTTACTCACTGATTCAAATGGTTTGAGAAGAACCCTCTGCATTCGTCCTTTAAGAAAGGAACTAATCCAAGACAGAACGATACCACCCAATCCAATTTGCCTTAGACGATCCAATAGTATCACATGGGACACCGCATCAAACGCGGCGGATAGGTCGAGGAGGACCAGCATGGCCTCCTCGCCCCTATCCACATACTCCCGGATAGTCTCAGAGACCTCTAAAAGAGCAGTCTCAGTACTGAAACCAGTTCTGAATCCCGACTGAGAATCGTGTAGCAGAGAGTTGGTTTCCAGATAGTCCGCAAGTTGTAACTGCACAGCCTTTTCCAAGACTTTCGCCGGTTTAGGGAGAAGGGAGATGGGGCGATAATTACAAAATTGTGCCGGATCCGCATCCACTTTCTTCAGAATGGGGACTAACATAGCCTCCTTCCAAGCAGTCGGAAATTGGCCCGAGTGCAGTGAGGAGTTCCAGATTGAAAGGAGTGGTCTGATCAAAAGAGGAGCCAGGTTACCCATGACCTTAGCAGGGACTGGGTCTAAAGGGGATCCAGATTCACACTGAGTAAGCAACTTAAATGGAGACTCAGTAGTAAGATCTTTAAAGGCCACCAATGACGATGTTACAGGGTCCCTGGTCTCGGCGATGGGAAAGGTCAGAACAGGTGTCAGAACAGACGAAAAAGAGGACATAATTTTGTCAATTTTGTCTTGAAAATACTCCGACAAAACCATTACATAAGGCCTGGCTAGAGAAGTTCTGGGGCATCATAGCAGGAGGCTTAACAAAGTCCTTTACAATATTAAAAAGAGTTTTTGCGGATTTATCTGCATTTTTAATTTGTAGGGCGAAGAAGTCTCTCATCGTGGACCTTTTTAATTTGAGAAAATGTTTTAAAGCAGACTTGTAAATAATTTTAGCTTCTGAATCATAAGTTTGTCGCCATCTGCGTTCTAATTTTTTATAGCAGCTTTTTTCCTCACGCAGGGCCGGTGAGAACCACGGGGCAGAAGGACGGGATTTTGCAGAGGTGACTGGTTGTAGGGGGGCGGTGGCCTCAAGGGCAAGCAATAGGGCCGAATTAAGCTGGGCCACCCTTGCGTCAATATCGTTGGTTAATGGGTCTGATTGGTACGAGAAAACGGGATCTAAGGCAGAGCAAGTTACTTTATGCCATTTTCTCCCGTACTCCCTACCAAGCACCACCGGACTCGGTACCGAGGGGAGCATAATATCAAACGGGAGAAGATGATGGTCTGACCAGGTAAGGGGAAGGGAGGGGTGAACTGTGATACCGGGAAGATTAGAAAAAATTAAATCGAGAGTATGGCCCACTATATGAGTCGGGCCCTGAACTAATTGGATCAGGCTCAGTCCCTGCAAGGTGTCTAATAGTTGAGTAGTCTGGGAGCAAGAAGAGTTTTCAGCATGAAGATTGAAATCACCAAGCACTATAAAGTGCGGATGTTTAAGGGAGAGATCCGCTATTAGGTGTACTAGCAGCATTAATAAAGGGGCTGAAGCACTGGGGGGATTATACACTAAAATACCAGCCAGGATAATAGCAACCGAATCCAAAATGGTGAAGTACATGGCTTCAATCAGCCCTATATTCGTAAGTTTCTTGATAGTCAGGCGCAGGTGAGATTTCAGGATGATAGCAAGACCACCTCCTGTTTTACCCTCTCGATTAATACCCATCAGAAGATAGCCAGGGGGGGTAGCTAAATGGATATCCGGTTTGGAAGTGTCTTTTATCCAGGATTCCGTAAGGAACAGGATATCCCAGGCATGAGAAACAAGTGCTGTCCAGATCTCATTAGCATGGCGGGGGAGAGAACGACAATTAACCAAGCCAGCCCTCAGAGTCAATGGGAGACTTGAACGCTTGGCCAAAGTGGCAAGTGGAGGGGCACGTTTACCCCATGGAGGAAGTACCAGATCACAGTGTGGGCATTTAACTCCTTCGACGCTGATGACGAGCTGGGCTCGTCATGGCGTAGCCTCCTCGCACGCTGATGACGAGCCCAGCTCGTCACGTAACATGCGTTTTCGCAAAACTCAGCGTGCGAGCGGAATTCCGCTAGCGCGCATGGAGTTAAAAGGGCGACCCTCCAACTTACACGGAGGGGCAGCGAGAGAAAGGCGTGCATACGCCTGATCCCAATTGTAAAAGCTGCTCTCTGGTCCAACAGATAGGGCTGACCTCAGCGCAACGGACAGGCGGACTGGCCCTGGGCCTGGGCCAGGCGCGGACGGGCGCAGACGGGCTTGCCTTAGGCGCGCCTTTGGCGCGCCATCCGCGCGCCCGCTGCGCCCGCCCGCTGCGCGGACGGGAAGTCCATCGACTTTTATACATAGAGAGGAGGGTGGGAGTCGTCCAAGAGCTGGACCGCTACCCTGCCTTCCCCTAAAATGGCGGCGGCTATCCTCTGCGTGCCGGCGTCAGCGCCTCAATTCGGCTGCGCCGGTAGGCTATGGAGTGTAGGAGACCCTTGAGGCGATGTAAGTCTCACCTGCAAGGATCGAATCGCCATGGAATTTAAAATCGCACAATTCAAATATTTACAGCTTTAAAATAATGCCAGCCAAAAGTGCACTGAGTAGCATGAAGGGAAAGTGAAGAGCGCCCCCGGCTTCCGCCTCAGGGGAAAGTAAGCAGTAGTCTGCGAGCAGGCAGGTAATGATCCCTTAAGTAACGAGGGAGGGCGGGAGTCGTCCAAGAGCTAGACCGCTACTCTGCCTTCCCCTATGATGGCGGCAGCTATTCTCTGCGTGCCGGCCTCAGCGCCTCAATTCGGCTGCACCGGTAGGCAATGGAGTGTAGGAGACCCTTGAGGCGATGTAAGTCTCACCTGCAAAGATCGAATCACAAGGGAATTTAAAATCGTACAATTCAAATATTTACAGCTTTAAAATAATACCAGCCAAAAGTGCACTGAGTAGTATGGAGGGAAAGTGAAGAGCGCCCCCGGCTTCCGCCTCAGGGGAAAGTAAGAAGTAGTAGCAGTGGCCTGTCATCGGGGGCTCGACTCCAAGGCCACGTACTGATTGGCTCCGTGTCCACGAAGTCAGCGCTCCCGTCCGAGGGAGCCGTGTTCGAGTCTGCAAAGAGACCCGTCCCTGCCGAGGGAACCGTGGGTGTGTTCGTCGCCCCTGGCCTGCCGTCCCAGCGCTAAAGGGGTAAATTGGCTCCCCGCCGCTCGTTGGATTGTCGAGAGCAGGCGGAGAGGGGGCAGAGAGCGTGCGGGACCAGCAGAGGCCATTTTTTGGGGTCTTCTTCCGCACGGAGACTTCTCTTAAGATAAGCACAGTGGGCTGCTCCTGTAGAGCCGCGCTAGAAATGGCGAAGCACTGACTTTAAGATCGTACAGCTACGATCATTATTTCTTTGGTATCTGAGACTGAATCAACTTCCTACAAAATAGTGCAACCCTTAGGAAGAGTAAAGAGATCATGTAACTGCATTGCCTTGATTTAATCTGCCTAAAGCTAGATAAAGATATATTTTTAATATACTTACCTGTGTGGTGTCAGTTTGTGTTGTATACTGAAGTTATTGTGTGTGTTAAGTGCAACTACCTTACACATTGCCTTGGGGATAAGCCTGTCTGCTCATGCCAAGCTACCTAGCGGGTGAGCAGAGGTTATCTACAGTGTGTATCTCTCTACCCTGACTAGAAGTAGGGGGTCCCTATTTGGTCAAAGGTACTTACCTCTGCCAACTAGAGACTCCCAGTTCTAACATGCGTCCCGAGAGAAAATGTTTGTGTTTTGTATGTGTGTGTGTGTGGATGAATGTGTAGTGTCTGCATACATATGTGTGTGTGTGAGAAAGACTGTGTAAGGGACTGTGTGGGAGAGAATAACAGCAAGCATGCATGAGAGTATGTGTGCGTGCCTGACAGGGAATATGTGTGTGTTTGGGGGCTGGTATGTGTTCATCTATAAAAGAGTAAGTGTGCATGGAGGTGGCGAGAGAGTGATTAGGTTTGTGAGAGTATTTGCGTGCACAAGCATGTGGAAGAATGTGTTGCGTGTGTGCATACCTATCTGCATGAGAAAGAGTCTATGTGTAAGGTGCTACATGTGTGTGAGAGAGAATAAAAACATGCGTGCGTAAGAGTGTGTGCATGCCTGAGAGGGAATGTGCGATTGTGTGTGTGTGTGAGAGAGGGGCATGTGTCGGGGGGCTGGTGAGTGTCCATTTATGAAAGAGTGAGTGTGCTTGGAGGTGGCGAGAGAGTCATTGGGTGTGTGAGGTTTGTTAGCTATGTGAGAGTACGTGTATGAGAGTTTTTTCGGATAGTTGATATAAAGTTACGCTTATATAAATGCCTACCGTATGATTTCATTTACACAAGAACTAGTTTTATAAATACAAATACATACATACTATTTTACAAGCTATTCCTATGGAAACTGAAACGTAAGGGCGACGACAGAGTTTATCGCCGACTCTCTGAACCACGCCTGTGTCCCCTACATGTGTGTATATGTGTGTGTTTGCATATATGTTATCACATGCTCATACATTTGGACACAGCCACATAGACATATATACGTGAGAGTCGGTACACATCTCCATATCTGTATACAAACAACTTGATGCTGGTGTTGGTATATACTCGTCACCAGATTTGTACTGCAAGATTTTAAGCATCCATAGGTCTGTAAACAATAAATTCGACATTATTATACGTGTGTTCGTAAGTGGGCATGTTTTATGCATATAACAAACTTATGGGTGTAAACAAACACACCCACAAACAAAGTGCAAATCAATGTATTGTGTGTGTGTGTGTGTCTGCAACGCAATCACTTCAGCCCGGAAGTATAAAGGGGCTAGTCATCTCTACAAACCCATTTGACCGCTACCCGCGTCCCATTGAAGCGCTAACCTTGCGAAACTGAAACAGCAACGCAGTATCCAAAAACTCATCACTGCCTGAAGGCAAACGCCAGCAGATACGCAAAACTCAACGCTGCCCTGATGGCATAATTGCCTTGGCAAGCACCTAAAACCCGCTCACTGCCTGATGGCATAATCGCCGCGGCAGGCACCAAAACCTCAACACTAACAGAAGGTTCTAGACGGAAAAGGCGAGACTCTCTGAGGAAACATGCTGACAATTCTGCAAAAACTACTGACCGCTACCCGCGGCCCATCACTGAGCTGACCATGTGATACAACCTCAACTGTGACAAAGCGTCACACACCAATAAGACAACCTAAACAGCGACTACAAAATTCTAAATGAATATGGAGTAATGAGGCTACTGCCTCTGTATCCAAAAACTCACCACTGTCAGAAGGTATCTGACAGGAGAAGACAAGAATCAGGAGGGATGGGGGCTGGGGGCTGCACGTCACAGGGATCCTAGAGACAAGAAAGGCTGCTGGTAGAAAGATTGAAAGGTGCTCACGGAGCGGAACGGGTCACTGGTGCAAACAGGAACAGACAGGGCGAAACGGGAAAGGAAAACCAAGGAGAAATAGGAACAGAACGGAGAAGCGAGGAAGGAATACCAAGAAAATATAGGAAGAGATAGGAAATACTGGGTACAAAGAAATGGAAGGCCTGGTTGAAATTTAACTTATAGGCGGAAATTGTGAAAAGAAATCTGAAATTCAAGTTACCGGGCATTTGGGTACTTTTTAAAAAATAATTTCCTATTTTTTGGGTTTGAGTCATTTTCACTTCAGTGAGGTTGGTTTGTGCAGAAAATGTCTCGCTTGAGAAATATTTGTTTGCATCTACCAGTTGCCCACTGGTGTGCCCCCACGTGAAAACTATGTCTATTGAGACACTTTATAACTACTTTTATATTAAAACCACACTTTCACGAAATTGCATAAAATTGTGAAACATTTCGCAAAATGACACTGCTACTTGGCATGAAAAAATACTCACCTTGGCACACCTTCCCTTTTGACTTATGCATACTAACTGCTGAACATGTTTTATATACCCAGCAATGAATGAATCGCTGGCTTTCAGGCAACTTCACGTTTCTTCAACAGAAGGAAAACAAGCATTGGCATAGCCAATAGGTCTCGCCTTTGGGACCTGCTGCATAAGTAAATACTTATAAGGTCCCAGAGGCAAGACCTATTGGCTATGCCAATAACTGTTTTCCCTTGTAGAACCTACAGAAGCGCTGCCTTTTTTCCCTCTAGTACTTCAATTAATATTTGTCCTCTCATTCTGGTATTTACAGAAGTGTATCTTCTTTGTGTAAAACTAGTGCATCATTGTTTGTTTCCTTCTGGTACTATAAGAAGAGCTCTAGGAGTGTTGTCTTGTTTCCCTGTGTTACACCTAGAAATGGTAATGGGTTATATTTATTACAAGGCCCTCTATTTTTTCCTCTGGCACTCAAAGGAGTGCGCCTGTTTCCCTGTGGAATGCATACACCTCTTCTCTTGGTAATCTGTTTAAAAGGTGTTCTGCCTTCTATCCAGATAGTTAATATGGAGGTAATTTTAGAAGGCCCTCGTGTTCCCACTGTTTTCTTGTGTTAAATATACGGTGATGTCTTCCTAGCTTGTTTGCATATGTCAGGCTGTCTTGTCTCTTACTTGTCATTCCTTTTGTTGTCTATGATCTACATATCAGACACTCTAGTTTCACTCTGGTACAACTAGGAAGGGGTTCTTGTTTCCTGTTAGACACTTGATTGTCGTATCTTATACCTTGTAGAAAGAGTGTGCGCTCTTCTTTCCAGGAGGTTATTGTGAAAGATACTATGGACAACAATTTCTTTCTTTCTTACTTTCTTTCTTTCTTTCTTTCTTTCTTTCTTTCTTTCTTTCCTTCTTTCTTTCTTTCTTTCTTTCTTTCTTTCTTTCTTTCCTTCTTTCTTTCTTTCTTTCTTTCTTTCTTTCTTTCTTTCTTTCCTTCTTTCTTTCTTTCTTTCTTTCTTCATTTCTTTCTTTCTTTCTTTCTTTCTCTCTTTCTTTGTTCTTTCTATTTTTCTTTCTTTCTTTCTTTCTTTCTTTCTTTCTTTCTTTCTTTCTTTCTTTCTTTCTTTCTTTCTTTCTTTCTTTCCTTCCCCCTTCGTCCTTTTTTCTTCTTTCTTGCCTTCCTATTTTCTTTTTCTTTCTGTCTGTATTTTTCTTTCTTTCATTCCTTCCTTCTTTCTTTCGTCCTTACTCCTGCCTCCCTGCATTCTTGATTTTTCTTTCCTTCCTTCTTTCTTTTATTCTTTCTTTCTTTCTTTTTTCTTTATTTTTCCCCCCTTTTTTCCTTCTTTCTTCCTTCCTTTCTTTATATCTTTCTGGCAAGAGGCGGGCAGCCAATGGAAGAACTGTTGGCTTTATTAGGCCTCTGTTTGCCAAGACCTTTAGGTTTTACTAAAATTATGTGCACTACATCATTACTTATAGGGGTTTTGAACCACACTTCATCTATTTGTCTGTGTTTGTGTCATTCACATTTTTCTCCAACACAGTTGAGCATTCATTAAGGGGAAAAGGGTTACCCCACTTCAGCCATTGGGTGACTTCACAATGAGTTATGGTGTGCTGCCCTTTCAAAAGGAGGACATCAACACAAAAGGGAGTTCCCTTCATTGCCATGGTGTACTATGGTAATGTGTGCTTTTTTTGAGACAAAAAACATTTCTGCGTTTAGTCAATATGTTTTACACTGATAAATGGCCTGGAGCATACTAAACAATAAAGTTTTGCAAAAACATGGCAAAAAAAAATAATAAAATTTGTCAAAAGGCTGGTGGACAATACCAGACCTATTGCCTTTGTCAATGTTTGATTAATTTGTAGATATGGGGGGGGCGCTATTGCCTTAGTTGCTCATGATGTGCTTTCTTCTTTTGATATATAAAAATAGAGGCGCTCTCTTGCTTTCCTGTTTTGCTCATGGTGTTCTATACTCTTTTTATTTGTACATAGGGGAGTGCTCCCTTGCCTGCCCGTGCTGCTCATTGAAGCATCCTTTCTTTTCACTTGTACACACCGAAGCACTTTTTTGCTTGTTTGTGTTGCTCATGAAGTGCTGTCCTCTTTTTATTTGTAGATATAGAAGCACTCTCTTGTCTGCCTATGTTGCTCACTGCGTGCTCTTTATCTTTTCACCTATAGATATGAGGGTGCGCTCTTGCCTGTGTTGCTCACGGCGTGCTCTCTTCTTTTCACTTGGTGATATGGGAGTGCTCTCTTGCTTGCCGATGTTGCTTATGGCATGCTATCTTCCTATCACTTGTAGATATTAAGTTGCTTTCTTGCCTGTGTTGCTCACAGCGTGCTCTCTTCTTTTCATTTGTAAATATGAAAGTGCTCTCTTCCTTGCCTGTATTGCTCACGGCATGCTCTCTTCCTTTCACTTGTAGATATGGAAGCACTGTCTTGCGTATGTTGCTCCTGGTGTGCTCTGTTTGTTTCACATGTAGATAAGGAAGTGCGCTCCTGCTTGTCTGTGTTGCTCATGGCATGCTCATTTATTTTCACATGTAGATATGGAAGCGCTCTCTTGCTTGCCTGTGTTGCTCATAGCATGTTCTCTTCTTTTTGCTTGAAGATATGGAAGCGCTATCTTGCGTGTGTTGCTCCTGTTGTGCTCTCGTTGTTTCACTTGTAGACAGACAAGCGCGCTCTTGCTTGTCTGTGTTGCTAATGGCATGCTCTCTTCTTTTCACTTGTAAATATGGAAGCGCTCTCTTGCCTGTGTTGCTCATGGAGTGCTCTCTTTTTCTTTTTACTTGTAGATATGAGTATGCTCTATTGCCTGCCTCCATTTCTCAAGGAGTGCTCTTTTCCTTTCACTTGTAGATATGGTAGCGCACTCTTGCTTATCTGTGTTGCTCATTGCACACACTTTTCTTTTCACTTTGGCACACTCTCTTCATTTCTCTTGTAGATATGGAAACACTCTATTACCTTTGTCACTCATGGCATGCTCTCTTCTTTTCTCTTGTAGATATGAGAGTGCTCTCTTGCTATTCTGTGTTGCTCACAGTGTGCTCTATTCCTTTTTACTTGTAGATATGAGAGTGCTCTCCTGCTTGCCTGTGTTGCACATGGTGTGCTCTCTTCTTTTCACTTGTAGATCTGAGAGTGCTCTCTTGCTTGCCTGTTTTGCTCATGTCAAGCGCTCTTCTTTTCACTTGTAGATATGGTAGCACTCTCTTGCTTGTCTGTGCTGCTCATGGCGTGATCTCTTCCTTTCACTTGTAGATGTGGGAGTGCCCTTTTATTGGCCTGTGTGGCTCATGTCATGCTCTCTTCTTTTCTCTTGTAGATAAGGGAGTGCTCTCTTGCTTGCCTGTGTTACTCATGCCATGCTCTCTTCTTTTCACTTGTAGCTATGGAAGCGCTATCTTGCTTGCATGTGTTGCTCATGGCATGCTTTCTTCTTTTCACTTGTAGATAAGAGAGCGCTCTCTTGCTTGCATGTGTTGCTGCAGGTGTGCTCTCTTCTTTTCAATTGTAGATATGGAAGCATGCGCTCTCCCTTGCCTGTGTTTCTCATGTCATGCTCTCTTCTTTTCACTTGTAGATAAGGGAGTGCTTTCTTGCTTGCCTGTGTTCCTCATGGCACGCTTTCTTCTTTTCCCTTGTAGATAAGGGAGCGCTGTCTTGCTTGACTGTGTCGCTCATGTCATGCTCTCTTCTTTTCACTTGTAGATATGGGAGCGCTCTCTTGCTGGTCTGTGTTGCTCACTGCGTGCTCTCTTCCTTTCACTTGTGGATGTGGGAGTGCTCTCTTGCTTGTCTGTGTTGCTCATGGCGCACTATATTCTTTTCACATGTAGATATGGGAGCGCTCTTTTTCTTGCCTGTGTTACTCATGCCATGCTCTCTTCTTTTCACTTGTAGCTATGGAAGCGCTCTCTTGCTTGTCTGTGTTGCTCATGGCATTCTTTCTTCCTATCACTTCTAGATAAGAGAGCGCTCTCTTGCTTGACTTTGTCGCTCATGTCATGCTCTCTTCTTTTCACTTGTAGATATGGGAGCGCTCTTTTGCTTGCCTGTGTTGCTCATGGCGTGCTTTCTTCTTTTCACTTGTAGATAAGGGAGCGCTATCTTGCTTGTCTGTGTTGCTCATGGCGCACTTTCTTCTTTTCACATGTAGATATGGAAGCGCTCTCTTGCTTGTCTGTGCTGCTCATGTCGTTCTCCCTTACTTTCACTTGTAGATATGAAAGCGCTCTCTTGCTTGCCTGTGTTTCTCAAGGAGTGCTCTCTTCTTTTCACTTGTAGATATGGAAGTGCTCTCTTGCCTGTGTTGCTTATGGTATGCTCTGTTCTTTTCACTTGTAGATATGGAAGCGCTCACTTGCCTATGTTGCCCATGGTGTGCTCTCTTCTTTTCACTTGCAGATATGGAAGCGCTCTCTTGCCTTTGTTGCTTATGGTATGCTCTCTTCTTTTCACTTGTAGATATGGAAGTGCTCTCTTGCCTGTGTTGCTCACAGCGTGCTCTCTTCTTTTCATTTGTAAATATGAAAGTGCTCTCTTCCTTGCCTGTATTGCTCACGGCATGCTCTCTTCCTTTCACTTGTAGATATGGAAGCACTGTCTTGCGTGTGTTGCTCCTGGTGTGCTCTGTTTGTTTCACATGTATATAAGGAAGTGCGCTCTTGCTTGTCTGTGTTGCTCATGGCATGCTCATTTATGTTCACATGTAGCTATGGAAGCGCTCTCTTGCTTGCCTGTGTTGCTCATAGCATGTTCTCTTCTTTTTGCTTGAAGATATGGAAGCACTGTCTTGCGTGTGTTGCTCCTGGTGTGCTCTGTTTGTTTCACATGTATATAAGGAAGTGTGCTCTTGCTTGTCTGTGTTGCTCATGGCATGCTCATTTATGTTCACATGTAGCTATGGAAGCGCTCTCTTGCTTGCCTGTGTTGCTCATAGCATGTTCTCTTCTTTTTGCTTGAAGATATGGAAGCACTGTCTTGCGTGTGTTGCTCCTGTTGGTCTCTCTTTGTTTCACTTGTAGACAAACAAGCGCGCTCTTGCTTGTCTGTGTTGCTAATGGCGTGCTCTCTTATTTTCACTTGTAGATATGGTAGCGCTCTATGGCCTGTGTTGCTCATGGCGTACTCTCTTCTTTTCACTTTTAGATGTGGGAGCGCTCTCTTGCCTGTGTTGCCCATGGCGTGCTCTGTCCTTTTCACTTGTAGATATGGAAGCGCTCTCTTGCCTTTGTTCCTTATGGCATGCTCTCCTCTTTTTACTTGTAGATATGGAAGTGCTCTCTTGCCTGTGTTGTTCATGGCGTGCTCTCCTGTTTTCACTTGTAGATATTGAAGCGCTCTCTTGCCTGTGTTGCTCATGGCGTGCTCTCTTCTTTTCACTTTTAGATGTGGGAGTGCTCTCTTGCCTGTGTTGCCCATGGCATGCTCTCTTCTTTTCACTTGTAGATATGGAAGCACTCTCTTGCCATTGTTCCTTATGGTATGTTCTCTTCTTTTCACGTATAGATATGGAAGCGCCCTTTTGCCTGTGTTGTTTATGGCGTGCTCTCTTCTTTTCACTTGTAGATATGGAAGTGCTCTCTTGCCTTTGTTGCTTACGGTATGGTCTCTTCTTTTCACTTGTTGATATGGAAGTGCTTTCTTGCCTGTGTTACTTATGGCATCCTCTCCTCTTTTCACTTGTAGATATGGAAGTGCTCTCTTGCCTGTGTTACTTATGGCATCCTCTCCTCTTTTCACTTGTAGATATGGAAGTGCTCTCTTGCCTGTGTTGTTCATGGCGTGCTCTCGTCTTTTCACTTGTAGATATGGAATCGCTCTCTTGCCTGTGTTGCTCATGGCGTGCTCTCTTCTTTTCACTTTTAGATGTGGGAGCGCTCTCTTGCCTGTGTTGCCCATGGCGTGCTCTCTTCTTTTCACTTGTAGATATGGAAGCACTCTCTTGCCTTTGTTCCTTATGGTATGTTCTCTTCTTTTCACGGATAGATATGGAAGCGCTCTCTTGCCTGTGTTGTTTATGGCGTGCTCTCTTCTTTTTACTTGTAGATATGGAAGTGCTCTCTTGCCTGTGTTGTTCATGGCGTGCTCTCTTCTTTTCACTTGTAGATATGGAAGCGCTCTCTTGCCTTTGTTGCTTATCGTATGTTCTCTTTTCACATGTAGATATGGAAGCGCTCTCTTGCCTGTGTTGTTTATGGCGTGCTCTCTTCTTTTCACTTGTAGATAAGGGAGCGCTCTCTTGCCTGTGTTGCTCATGGCGTGCTCTCTTCTTTTCATATGGGAGCGCTCTCATTTTCCCAGCAGAGACAGAGCAATCTTGCTTGTGCTCTGGCTGCGATTGGCACCTCCTCTAATAAAGCTTCACTCAGAGAACTGGGGCCATCTGGGATTCATTAGAGACATAATTAATGAAATTAACCACGAAAACAGAAACTGGAGCACATGGAGGAGACGTTAATGGGGCTCCAGCTGTGACAATGCACATAAGGGGGTAAGAAAGATACTATGGTAAATTAATGAGACAGAGGTGTAAGTGGGAGGCGTGAGGGGAACCCATGAGGAGAAGGAATCAGGGCGAAGAATAAGTGAGGAGATGGATGGGTGAAGGATGATGGGAGTTGTGATGTATGAGAGATCGAGTGAAAGATCCATCCTGAAAAACTCATACGGCTTTGGAAGGAAAACAAGCATTTGCAATGCAATAGGTTTCGCATATGAGAGAATTTGAGCTATTGGCATTGTAAATGACAATGCATTTTATTCATATGCTTTGAAAACCTGCAAGCGGATGCGTAAACATGCACTGTTACTGCCAGCCTTGCTTCTCATAAGCCTAGACTATAAGTAAAAAGTGCCTGTTTACTCACCGCTTGTCGGTTTTCAAAGCACATAAATAAAAGGCATTGTCAATTACAAAGTCAATAGCTCAAAATTTTGCAAATGAGAGACCTATTGCATTGCAGATGCTTTTTTTAGGCTTTGAGACACTGCAGATTATAAAAGGGGGTTTCCCGACCAATCGAAAACCACTGTCCTATCTCCAAGTTCTAGAGCAAATGAATGAAGGGCAGGAACTTCTCTAGCCAATCCACTGACATTAGGTCCCGCAGCCAATCCACGCTTTCTCCATCATAAAAAATATATGATTTTGCTTACTTGATTGGTTGTAAGTACCATGTCACTCAATGCCCTATTTCGCTAATCCTAGAGACTTGTGATGATACAAACTGACGTTGATGGACCTAAAGGACAAAAGACACAGTAGACAAGGGCAGCATATACAAGTACTGTGTGTGGCGGCCGCCCCCATTGTGAAACTAAAAGCACGCATAGTGCACTGAAATTTAAAAAAATACCTGAATTTGCGTCGAAAATGAAAACAAGAAGTGGCTGCTCTTGTAAATTAAATAAATAAGGAAGCGTGGCTGCTAAAGTGAAAGTGGACCGCGTTGCTAATTAAATAAATACATTAGTAATAGTAATGTAAATGCGGGTGGCGTGCTGCCACATCGTGGGTGGAATAGGGGGAAGATCATTAAATAAAAAGTACTCACCGACCGGATAAACCAGACCACGTAACACCGCAAGTAAAAGGTCCGATCCTTATGGGCGGTAACAAATGCAGACAAGGCGGTACCAAGGAGGGACTAACACGCCTATTAGCGACATGCAAGCCAGCGTTTAGGAAGGACAATGACACAAGCCAATTACAAATATGGGAGGAGAGAGGGTGGGGCTTCAAGTCCTTACTCCACTACTGCAAACAACCTCAAACTTCCCACTATTGAGGTCATTAGTCCATTAAAGAACAGAAGAGGTTAAGAGAAAAAAACGGTTTCCGGTGCGCAGCACTAGCATTTAATTATCAACACCTGTCCTTTTCATGAGCGCCTATTAATGACATATTCATTAATGGAAGCCATGTAGAGATTAATCAAGTGATGTTGTCCTGTTGTTGAGCCCACGCCGAGACTCGAACCTGGTTTTCAAAGTCCGAAGTCAGCAGCTCTGGTCATTATGCCACATCCTCTCCCCCACTTTCGAGGTTAAGAGTTGGTTCTGTTTTAGGTGGCGCTAACAAGAGAAATTGGCTGTTGCGAGCTGCCTCCTGAGGAGAGCCCCAGCACTTTTTTCCCCCAAATTAACCACCGCACATTGCAGCTAGATACTTTGGCCTGCAAATACTATGTTTCCCCTGGTATCTGTTTACAGGATTCTATACACGGCCACATGCTGTGCAGTGCCAAGGATTCTGCATGTGGGAATTAGCTTTTTGGTCCTAGGCCTATTATACTCTGGATAGAAAAGGAGGGCTTGGACCTCTGTTTCACCGGCCAAGCCACAAGATGCAATATCACCAACCTATCACTTAACAAGGTTCTTACAGCTGAGATCACCAACCTATTGGTTAATAGGACTTTTACAGCTGATACCACCAACCTATCACTCAACAGGGCTCTCACAGTTGACATCACCTACCTGTTGGTTTACAGAACTCTCACACCTGATATCACTAACGTATCAGTTAACATGGCTCTCACAGCTGATATAACCAACCTATCAGCTAACAGGGCTCTCACAGCAGAAATCACCAACCTAACGGTTAGCATGACTGTCACAGCTGACATCACCAACCTATCGGTTAGTCACAAACCTATCGGTTAGCATGACTGTCACAGCTGACATCACCAACCTATTGGTTAGTCACCAACCGATCGGTTAGCATGACTGTCACAGTTGACATCAGCAACCTATCGGTTAATCACCAACCTATCGGTTAGCATGACTGTCACAGCTGACATCACCAACCTATCGGTTAGTCACCAACCGATCGGTTAGCATGACTGTCACAGCTGACATCAGCAACCTATCGGTTAATCACCAACCTATCGGTTAGCATGACTGTCACAGCTGACATCACCAACCTATCGGTTAGTCACACACCTATCGGTTAGCATGACTGTCACAGCTGACATCACCAACCTATTGGTTAGTCACCAACCGATCGGTTAGCATGACTGTCACAGCTGACATCAGCAACCTATCGGTTAATCACCAACCTATCGGTTAGCATGACTGTCACAGCTGACATCACCAACCTATCGGTTAGTCACCAACCGATAGGTTAGCATGACTGTCACAGCTGACATCACGGACCTATCGGTTAGTCACCAACCGATCGGTTAGCATGACTGTCACAGCTGACATCACGAACCTATCGGTTAGTCACCAACCGATCGGTTAGCATGACTGTCACAGCTGACATCAGCAACCTATCGGTTAATCACCAACCTATCGGTTAGCATGACTGTCACAGCTGACATCACCAACCTATCGGTTAGTCACCAACCGATAGGTTAGCATGACTGTCACAGCTGACATCACGAACCTATCGGTTAGTCACCAACCGATCGGTTAGCATGACTGTCACAGCTGACATCACCAACCTATCGGTTAGTCACCAACCGATCGGTTAGCATGACTGTCACAGCTGACATCAGCAACCTATCGGTTAATCACCAACCTATCGGTTAGCATGACTGTCACAGCTGACATCACCAACCTATTGGTTAGTCACCAACCGATCGGTTAGCATGACTGTCACAGCTGACATCAGCAACCTATCGGTTAATCACCAACCTATCGGTTAGCATGACTGTCACAGCTGACATCACCAACCTATCGGTTAGTCACCAACCGATAGGTTAGCATGACTGTCACAGCTGACATCACGAACCTATCGGTTAGTCACCAACCGATCGGTTAGCATGACTGTCACAGCTGACATCACCAACCTATCGGTTAGTCACCAACCTATCGGTTAGCATGACTGTCACAGCTGACATCACCAACCTATCGGTTAGTCACCAACCTATCGGTTAGCATGACTGTCACAGCTGACATCACCAACCTATTGGTTAATCACCAACCTATTGGTTAGCATGACTGTCACAGCTGACATCACCAACCTATCGGTTAGTCACCAACCTATCGGTTAGCATGACTGTCACAGCTGACATCACCAACCTATTGGTTAATCACCAACCTATCGGTTAGCATGACTGTCACAGCTGACATCACCAACCTATCGGTTAGACACCAACCGATAGGTTAGCATGACTGTCACAGCTGACATCAGCAACCAATCGGTTAGTCACCAACCTATCGGTTAGCATGACTGTCACAGCTGACATCACCAACCTATCGGTTAGTCACCAACCTATCGGTTAGCATGACTGACACAGCTGACATCCCCACAGTGCCACTTCAGTCACTGATCAGTTTCTTGCCTCTGTGCAACGCATATGCCCAAATTCGGGCATGAAAACTGTCAGCCGTGATCCAAATCTGGCATGAGGTAGGCTGCTCTCATGTTGGCATAGAGAGGGAGACGATGGGAACGGCATCTTGCTTCCTCTGGGAAACATGACCTCTCCAAGCTGAAAGGCTGAGGTCAAAGCCAGTAACCCAGGCAGCATGAGGGTAAACCCGCCCTGCTGACTTTTAAGAAAGATAGCACAGTGTGACCCACTGAAGACAACAACACAGCATGGAAATGAGGAAAGGACCCATTGGCCGTGAGGTGTGATGATCAAACACGTGCAGCCAATCAAGAGGCAGGCCAAGGCAATCTTCAATGCAAACAGGAAGCTATATCAGCCTAGGGATGACATCTAGACAGAAACTTCCAGGCCCATTCCCAGCCACTGGATAGCCTCCCCACACTATCAGATGAAGCGAGATCTAGTTGTTGTTTTTTCTTCTTTCCCTGGCATGCCCCACTGCCCCACCTCACTCACTTCACACCTTAATCTCCCTTCCCTATATTCAATAACTGTTATTTTTATGGGTTTTTGCTCAGGAAAGGATGCAAGACTGAACCTGATTACAACAGGAAAGATGACAGAATGTGGTGATGTAGAAGATGTAGGAAGAGAGGAGACAAAAGTGTGGGAAGGTGTGAAAACTGGTAACAGGTGTAAGAAATCAAAAGTAGTAATGAAGATATGGAGAAGGACTGAGAGGAGAGGAAAAGATGAAAGAGTTGTGGAAGGAGAGACGGAGGTGTATGAGCGGAGAAACGTGTAAGAGCTAAAAGGAGGAAGAGAGGTAGGGACGATAAAGAGTTGTGACAGGGGACGTGGAGGAATGAAAACAGAGGGAAGTGGGAAGCAGTGGCAGAAGTTGCGAAAAAGGAGAAGGGGTTGGGAGGGGGAAGGCAGGTGTGAGAGCTGAGAATGAGGTATGAGAGATGATAATGGACTATGAGGAGAAATTAGACGAATGAGAGATGTGTAAAAGGTGAGTGAGTTGTGAAAGAGGAGAAGAAGGTCTGAGAGGGGAGTGAGAAGTAAGAGATGAGAATGAGTTGTTACAGAGGAGGTGGGCAAATGAGAGAGTGTAGTGTGAGAAAGCGGAAATAGTTCTAAAAGGAGAGAGCATACACGGTTCCTTAAGAGAGTCTGTCTCTGCACCTCTGACTTGGATAGTGTCTGATTCTGCGCCTCTAGTTTGCACAGAGTCTGACTCTTCTCCTCAGGTGTGAATAGTGTCTGATTCTGCACAATTTCTTTGGATAGTGTCTGACTGTGCACCTCTGGTTTGGATATTGTTTGACCCTGCGCCTCTGACTTGAATAATGTTTGACTCAGCACCTCAGGTTTGGATAGTGTCTGATTCTGCGCTCTTTCTTTAGCTAGTGTGTGATCTGCACCTTGGGTTTGGATAGTGTATGATTCTGCACCCCTTCGTTGGATAGCGTCTGACTCTGCACCCGTTCGTTGGATAGTGTCTGACTCTGCACCCCTTCGTTGGATAGTGTCTGACTCTGCACCCCTTCATTGGATAGTGTCTGACTCTGCACCTCGGGTTTGGACAGTGTCAGACTCTGCCCCTCAGGTTTGGACAGTGTCTGATCTGCCCATCTGGTTTGGATAGTTTCTGATTCTGCACCTCTTCTTTTGATAGTGTCTGACTCTGCTTCTCAGGTTTGGATAGTGTCTGATTCTGCACCCTTTCTTTGGATAGTGTCTGTGCACCTCAGGTTTGGATAGTGTCTGATTTTACACCTCTGGTTTTGATATTGTTTGACTCTGTACATCTGACTTGGATCAAGTCTGACTCAGCACCTCAGGTTTGGATAGTGTCTGATTCTGAACCCTTTCTTTGGATGTGTGTGATCTGCACCTTTGGTTTGGATAGTGTCTGACTCTGCACCCCTTCGTTGGATAGTGTCTGACTCTGCACCTAGGGTTTGGTCCGTGTCTGACTCTGCACCTCTGGTTTGTATAGTGTCTGACTCTGCACCTCGGGTTTGGACACTGTCGGAGTCTGCACCTCTGGTTTGGAGAGTGTTTGATCTGCACCTCTGGTTTGGATAGTGTCTGATTCTGCACCCCTTCTTTTGATAGTGTCTGACTCTGCTTCTCAGGTTTGGATAGTGTCTGATTCTGCACCCCTTCTTTAGATAGTGTCTGATTCTGCAACTCTGTTTGGATATTGTTTGACTCTGCACCTCAGGTTTTGATAGGGTCTGATACTGAAGCTCTCGTTGGATAGTGTCTGATCTGCACCTCAGCATTGTACAGTGTCTGACTCTGCGTCTCTGCTTTTGATAGTGTCTGACTCTGCATCCCTTCTTTGGATCGTGTCTGTCTCTGCACCTCTGACTTGGATAGTGTCTGATTCTGCACCCCTTCTTTAGATAGTGTCTGATTCTGCACCCCTTCTTTAGATAGTGTTTGATTCTGCAACTCTGTTTGGATATTGTTTGACTCTGCACCTCAGGTTTTGATAGGGTCTGATTCTGAAGCTCTCGTTGGATAGTGTCTGACTCGACAGCTCTTATTCTGGATAGTGTCTGACTCAGCACCACTGGTTTGGATAATGTCTGACTCTGCACCCCTTCTTTGGATAGTGTCGGACTCTGCACCTCTGATGTGGCTAGTGTCTGATTCTGCACTCCTGATTTAGATACTGTCTGGGTTTTCACCTCGGGTTCGATAGTGGGTCCGACTCTGTGGCCCTTCTTTAGATAGTTTTTGACTCTACACCCTTGCTTTGGATAGTGTCTGACTCTGCACACCAGGTTTAGATATTGTCCGACTTTGCACCCCTGCTTTGGATACTGTCTGACTCAGCACCTCTAACTTGGATAGTGTCTAATTCTGCAGACCTGCTTTGGATATTGCTCCGCACTCCTTCTTTGGATAGTGTGTGACTCTGCACTGATTCTGCACTCCTGATTCAAATTTGGTCCAGCTCTGCACCTCTGACTTTGGTAGTGTCTGGCTCTGCACCTCTGATTTGGTTAATGTCTGATTCGGGAAACATCCATTAAAACACAGTCATTACATCGCATGCCATTACAACGCATGCCATTACAGCGCATTATAAAGTAAGTAATGGAGATTTTTTAGTTTTAGTGTGAGTATGGATTTTGGGGTGGATGGGAATAGTAATGTTTACCACTACACTATCCAACACTTAGCAAAAGATTTACAATAAGGTCAGAAATATCCTGCCGCACATATTAGATTAATTGGGAAAACGAAGTCAAGCCTTGGTGCCAAGGATCAAAGGGAACCCAGCCTTTCAATTCCTCTAATCAATGATAAAAACTATCATTGTAAATATAAGTACTTAAGATTTTGATCAGCGCACAAGAGAAGTATATGTACAATGTACAATTAGAACAGATTCTTCTTGTTTGTTCAAATTCCTTTATTAATTTCTCTTTTTAAATTTAATTTCTTCCAAAGCACCAAAGTAGCCAACACGTTTCGTCCCCCTTTCAGGGCTGCAAAACATAGACAATGGAATCCATTATTAAAAATCAATTACCCTACTGTTACCCTAAAAGTATTATGCGTTGTAATGGTATGCGTTATAATGGTATGCGTTGTAATGGAATACGTTGTAAAATCATGCAATGTAATGGTAGTTGCGATGTAAAAATAGCGTGTAAAAGCATGTGTTGTAATTGTTTGCGTTGTAACGTCATATATTCATCTGATTTAGCATCCGTGGTGTGGATAGTGCCTGACTCTGCACCCTTGCCTTAAATAATGTTTGACACTGCACCCTGCTTTGGATAGTGTCTGAGTCTGCACACCTGGTTATGATACTGTCCAGCTTTGCACCCATTCTTTGGATCGTGTCTGACTCTGCACCTCTGATTTGGGTTATGTCTGATTCAGTATCCCTTGGTGTGGGTAGTGTCTGACTCTGCACCCTTGCTTTGAATATTGTCTGACTCCGCACACCTGGTTATGATACCGTCCGGCTTTGCACCCCTTCTTTGGATACTGTCTGGCTCGGCACCTCTGAATTGGATAGTGTCTGACATTTGAAATATAAATTAGACATATGATTTGACAACCAGCAAAACCTTCACTGTAGACGTATTGGGAAATCCTCCCGCCCACACACATCCACATTTTAGCCAAGGAATACTAAAAGCATGGTCCTTAAATGTGGCTTTATATACATTAAGTAGTCGACTCACAAAAAAGTACTAACTCTGCACTCAGGATTTACATCAACATCTCAGTGTAGCTTTATTAGTTGTGGAATTCATGAGCAAACACAGAAAACTATGTGGGATGCAGATTTCATGCAGACTTGTGGAAATTCATGAGAAATTCTATTCAGGATCCCATTAGCGATATATGGAGTTCTCCACAATAGCAGAATTGGATCCCTTTTGCAAATGCACATAAAAAAAACATTCCACATGGAGAAACCTCGTCTCCAATTATGTTACCGGGGCCTTTTCCAGATTATGACCCGATTCGACCCCTCTTGCCCCTCAGGCACGCGCAGATATACAAGCTTCTCATCTTGAGTATGAAGCTCTGGCGCACACCTCTGCCAGCATACCTGGAGAGAAGGCATGTTAGGCATATAGTAAAAGCTGCCAGAGACTATCAGGCACTTTGATTTATTGCTGGGAGTTAATGACGCTCTGTGACCCCAAGTGTGCACACACAGACAATCCACATTGTTATTTTTAGGGCTTTATTCAAAGCCAATTTTAGGACAGAATAAATGTGCAAGTATTCAGGCAGATACAAGCACAATAGCATTGAACAGGAATGTAGAGAAGGTGAAAAATGACAAAAGCAGGCCACATAATACATTTTGCGGATCCCTACATGTCTAAACCTAGGTAACAAGCATCTTGCATACTGCATCAAAAGACTGCCAATTTCAGAGGGTTCAGTATTTAGATATTGTCACTGCAGATGCATTCTTGAACTTCATTTATTTTCCACTCCTCAATCCGTCCTGAAGAAAAGGCTGAATGTCTCTGTAGCAGTGCTTGTTATGAGGCACCGGCCATGAGTGAGTTCCATGAACTCCTTCTGGATCCGAAGTTCCTCGATCGCTCATCGAGAGAGCTGTCAGAATCATTGTATGCCACTTATGCCACTTACTTTGAGAAAAATCAACCTTGCATCTCATGACGTGAAGCGAGAAATCACTTACCTATCCATGTTAAAGGCACTATGCCTTTCTCCAAGCATCAAACACTCAGATGAGCAAAAGAGCGCAGGACTTATGAGCAGGCAATCAAAATACACTACACAAACACACAGTGTTGCACAACATTAATCACAAGTGTATGAGGACAAATCAGTGATTGCAAATAAATAACCTAACGCCTCGACGAGCAAGTAAGCAAATTCACAATATGAGCGGCTCCTAAGCAGGGTTTTAAGTGGGATGAAAAAACTGGGGGCGGAGGGGGGTTCTCTCAAAGAGGCGTGGTCAGTGTAATTAAGGGCGTGGTTTAAAAACACGCAAGATACAAATCTATGCTTAGCATAGTGTGCCGCCCGACTGGTATTTTGCTGCTTCTGTCATTGCATCCAGATATATAATACAACAAGGAACATTACCTACTTCAAGCCAGGACTATTGGCTTTGTCAATGGTTATTAGTTACATAAGATAAATGAGCAACAACTGTGGCTTCATTGTATATAATATTGAAAAAGCTTCCGTTCTGAAATGATGCACTGGTGAAAGTCCTATAACGAGTCTCTTTGACGTTACCTCAAAGGCAGTGAAGGGTGGCACTGTTGCAGAGTTAAGATATATCTTTTTCATCCTGAGGGTGAGGGCAAAAATGGAGAGCCCGATAGGGACACTTCTCAGCATCTGTTTTTTAGAACTGCCGCTGCTGAGCATTGGCAGAACTCGGCCCACTTAAAGCCCTATTCCTAAGAGACAGATAAGGCAAGACATCCAACAGTCCATCAACCCCTCCAAATCTGCATCAGACCCAATCCCTGTCCCACCCTCAAAAGGGTATTTATGCCAGTATACTGGGCTGGAGTTAAAATCCAACCCTTGCAATACTAGAATTGGGAATGAGAGAAATTTGTGAATGGCAACTATTGCAGTTGTTTGTGGGCCTTCGCAAACTTCCAGGGCTTGCTGCCTCTTGCTGCACAACCAGGAACACCAATATACCCCACCCTATTAGTGGGATCTACTGGTGTACAGATCTCTGCACTTGTGCCGGAGATCTCCCACACTCATAAATGCGCTTGTGTCTCACAGGAATTCCTGGCAGGTGTAAGTAATGTACATTTGGTTGTAAACTTGTTCATGGATGAATTTATACCTTTGTGAATAAGCCCCTAGATCACCCTTCCGCACATTCCATGGATCTTTTTCCCTTCATATTGCATCATGCTGCAGATGAAGTAAATTTGTATTACTGTATTCGCACCTTGCTTCCTCCATGTTTTCTTCCTCCCCTTCACGTTGCTGGCAGGCAAAGCCAATCTCTGACATTGAGCTGCTTCCACCCCCAGGCTCCAGAGGCTAGAAGGGCTGAAGACTAGCTAGATTGGCAAACATCTTTGCATATTGTTGATTCAATTGAAGGTTGTTCTCATGAGTTCAGACTAGACACCTGCTTGTTTTTTGGATGAACTAATCACATGATCCTATTCAAAGCTTGTGAGCTTCAGAATATAAATGTATGCTTTGCCATCATTCAAGAAATTTGCTCTAGTCGCTCATGCTAGGGAGTCTCTGGCCGGTTGACCCCGTGATTCATAGGTCATTCGTTTTTTGTTTTCTCAATGAAACCTTTCAGACTTTGATTGGCATGTAAGAAGATTCTCTTTAGCAGTGCTTTTGATATTATGGAGGTAACGAAAATATTGTTGGCTAAGGTCTCTCACCTGCTATATTTCTTTAGCCTTCCCCAAATCCTATATCTTTATCAGAGCTATTTCAATCAATCAAAAAGGAACTTTTATTGCGCGACTACACAACGCTAAGAGCCTCAAGGCTGTGTGGGGGGATGGACTGGTGTTCAGTCGAAGAGCCAGGCCTTGAGGTCCTTCCTGAATTGAGGCAGTGACGGTGATTCCCTGAGGTGGAGAGGCAGACAGTTCTAGGTCCTTGCAGCGAGGTAGGAGAAGGATCTTCCTCCAGCCGAGGTCTTGCTCCATAAGCTCAAATTAGGAATGGCCCTCATACATGACAACTGCTTTCAGGCACACAGTGATCCTTTACTAGAGTGTTCCTCCTTGTAGATAGTAGTCAGGGCCTGACATTTGCAGGAGGTTACAGGTAGGTGGTGACACTAGCACTCATGTATGGAGAACCAGAATTATTTTTCACCATATGAGTCACTAAAAGAAAGAGAGAGGAAGGTACACAGGGGAGAAGAAGGTGGAAGAGAAAGACGGCAAAACAGTGTTGAAGGAACAGAGAAGCAATTAAATTGTACCTGAGAGATTGAAATAAAGAGACAGGAAGCACAGGGTAGAGGAAGAAAGAAGTAGAAAGTATGTGCAAGGGTATGTACTCGAGCCTAGCATGGGTTTTCTACTGTAAGGTGATCCTTCCAGTTCAAAATACTATGTATAGACTCACTTTAAATTGTTTCCCACGTTAAATATGTGCTGCACAGTACAGTGCAGCACACATGCAAAGTGGGACATTTTAGAAGAAATTAAAGCATTTCTTCTTTTTAATGCCTGCATATTTTTGGGTGGAAAACCCTGTCTACTAATGGTAGTAGATAGAGTTTGGAGTTGAAAAGTATCAGTGGTCCATGTAACGCACCCTTGATGCTAAGTACTGCAAAGTAGCGCTTCATGCTGGTTTGGGTTACTTTTAGGCACCTTTCAAGAGCAAAACAAGTTTTGCCCTAGAAAGTAAATCAAAAACAACACTTTACGCTGGTTTGCATCACTTTTATGTCGCAAACACAGAGTAAATTGCTTGTAAATCTGGGCCCAGGTGTCTTTTACCCTTGATTTGGATGGTGCCGGTTTCAAATCCCCATTGTTTGGGTAGTGCCTGGGTTTTACTCCTAGTTTGAAGCGTCTCTGCATATGCACCCCTAAAATTGGCAATTTTTAGCTGTGCTGCCACAGTGTAGCCAGGTTTAACACTGTTGAGAACCTAGATTTTGCTAGTGGAAATGTCTGATAATCTCCAGCTCCGCCTCTCCTGCTCCATGCGTACGATCATCGTTTGGTATTTGACCGCTCCCCTGGTCAGGGTAGCGTCCTGTTCCATACCTCTGATATCTGCCATCAGGCTTGGTTTCTGACTCAACGCCATCAAGCTGTCAGACTATCCCAGTTCTCTGCTTCCCAGGTCAAACTTACCTGTGGTGTCCCGCAGGGCTCTTCCCTGTCTCCCCTCCTTTTTAATTTGTATCTCTCCCCACTTATCCGTGCCCTCCGGCAGTTCAATGTCACAGCGTTCAACTACGCTGATGACATACAACTGATTTTTAACATCGATTCCTCTGCTGACTCCATTTCTACCTTCCAAAACACCCTCTGCTTTATCAGCAATTGGATGAGCTCAAACCATCTGAAGCTCAACCCCGACAAGACCGAGCTGGTTCTTGTTGGTAGCCCTTCCAACCCCTGGGACTCCTCCTTCTGGCCGGTCAGCCTCGGCAGCCCACCTCGCCCCGCCAACTGTGCCAAAAGTCTGGGAGTCGTCATCAGTAGCGACCTTTCTATGACGCCCCAGATCAGCGCGGTAGTCTCCTCCAGCCACTTCCAACTGAGGAAAATTAGGAAAATCTCCCGGCTACTTACTGTCGAGGCCCTTACCCTAGCTTTGCTAGCGCTAGTAATATCAAGGCTTGATTATGCCAACGCACTTTACGTTGGCATTCCAGCCTACCAGCTTAGGCGGCTCCAGCTCATTCAGAATCAGGCTGCCCGCCTGACACACTCTCTTCCAAGAGATCAGCATGTTCGTCCCCTTCTGAAGAGCCTCCATTGGCTCCCGGTGGCCGCCCGCTGCAGGTTCAAGCTGGGCTGCACCATTTTCAAGGCCCTTGCCGGTCAGGGCCCTCACTTCATTTCTACCCTCCTCCAACCCTATGTTCCCCCTCTCACTCTCCGGTCTTCCCAACTGGCCCTGTTATCCATTCCCAGATACAAGAGGAAGAAACACGGTGGGCTTAAGTTCTCCTATCTGGCCCCCACTCTTTGGAATTCTCTCCCTCTGCCCCTCAGACTGTCCACTTTGTATCCCAAATTTAGATCTTCTCTCAAAACTTTTCTTTTCACCGAATCCTACCAATAAAACGTCCTCTGTTGCTTCTTCATCTGCTCTCTTCTTTCTGGCGCCAAGAAACCTAATGGTGTTAGCTGCGCCCTACAAATTTCTTTAACATAACATAACATAACATTCTAGCAGGGGGGCCGGTTCTCCCATCCCGCCACAGCACAAGATGCTAGGGAGAATGCACCATGTCGAACATTGTGATTTTTTTCACTTTGTTTACTTTAATTCTCAGTCTGGGGATCATTAACACCTTGCCTGCGGCGCCGATTCTCCCCCGGTGCTGAACATGCCATTTGCGGGTGTGGTCATGACGGAAAGGTTCCGTCATGAGCACAGCGCGACCGATGCTCATGACGGAACCGTTCAGTCAGGAGAATCGAAGGGGTTAATGAACTTCTAGAACACATTTTAAAGTGCATTGTTTTACAACTTCAATTTTAAGTATGTACTGATAACGGGAAAACCACTGGCTTATGGTGATTTTTCCTATTTTTGTACTGGCTGAGACAGTAAAATACTGGTTATGCTGGTAAAAGCCATCCAGTGGCAACTGTATCTCGTGTATGAGGCAAGTTGTTGTTGGGTGAGCCAAGAAATTAACACGGTGAGCCGGCACTGGTTTGGCATGGCTCTAAGAGCCTGTCACAAGCCGGTCCCTGAAAAATGTTGCCATGTAAAGCATACAACAAACCACATAAAATATAATAATATCTCTTTACAACTAAAATAATTATATTTCTTTGACTTGCGGATGTTTTGACATTAATACTTACAAAATATATGGTGAACAGACAAAATATCGACTCCAAAATATCGACTGGACATAATATCGAGTTTTAAATATAGACTGGACAAAATATCGACTGGACATAATATCGACTACAAAAATATCGTTTTTCAGGTAAGTGAAGTAATATCGACTGTTTAAAATATAGATAGCAAAAATATCGAATTTTTAATAATATATAATATTTTATAGTGTATTTTTATGTAATAATATGTGTGAAAAGTGTGTATTAATGTTATAAAATATTTTATTAAATGGAATTTGTTTTTTTAATAATTGCGTTATGTAATTCTGTAGCGGGGTGTGGGTTTATAGGGGAATAGGGTGGGAAGTAATTTAATAATAAATAATTAATTAATATATGTTTGTAAATATTTATAATTAATAATTAATTGATAATTAATAATAATTAGTTAATTAATTAATATAATTTTGTACATATTTTGAATTAGTAATTAATTGGTAATTGATTAATTGTAATTAGTCAATTACATTAATTAGAGTACATTTTAATATATATAATTTTGTGTTATTGTTAAGTAATTAATTGGGAAAAAATAATATTAATTATTAAAATAATTACTGCTAATGTGCTAATATATTTACTTTATTGTTATTGTTAATTAATAATTAATTGGTAATTAAATAATATTGATACATTTTGGGTAAAGGAGTATTTTTAGGGTTCAGGGTCAGTTTTTAGTTTTTGGGTAAAGGGGCATTTTTAGGGTTCAGGGTCAGTTTTTAGTTTTTGGGTAAAGGGGCATTTTTAGGGTTCAGGGTCAGTTTTCAGTTTTTGGGTAAAGGGGCATTTTTAGGGTTCAGGGTCAGTTTTCAGTTTTTGGGTAAAGGGGCATTTTTAGGGTTCAGGGTCAGTTTTCAGTTTTTGGGTAAAGGGGCATTTTTAGGGTTCAGGGTCAGTTTTCAGTTTTTGGGTAAAGGGGCATTTTTAGGGTTCAGGGTCAGTTTTCAGTTTTTTGGGTAAAGGGGCATTTTTAGGGTTCAAGGTCAGTTTTCAGTTTTTGGGTAAAGGGGCATTTTTAGGGTTCAGGGTCAGTTTTCAGTTTTTGGGTAAAGGGGCATTTTTAGGGTTCAGGGTCAGTTTTCAGTTTTTGGGTAAAGGGGCATTTTTAGGGTTCAGGGTCAGTTTTTAGTTTTTGGGTAAAGGGGTATTTTTAGGGTTCAGGGTCAGTTTTGGGTTTTTGGGTAAAGGGGTATATTTTAGGGTTCAGGGTCAACAAATAAGATTGTACATTTTTTTTTTATTATTTTCATTTATTATTTAATTATTATAATTTAATTTAAGTATTTTTAAGTATATTTTAGTCATTAAAATTTAATATTAATTTAATTTAAAACTGTTTTTAATAAAGTCGATATTTTTTACATCTATATTATTGTTAACGATATTTTGTACTCGATATTTTTGTACTTACCTGTTTGTAGATAGAAAGTCGATATTTTGTCTGTCGATATTTTGGCAACGATATTTTTGCAGGTCGATATTTTGGCAGTCTATATTATTTCAGTGATCCAAAATATATCACTACACTGAGAAGTACTTATTAAAAGTGATGCTTTTAAACATGAACTTAGAGCCCTTGCTGTCCTTGGCTTCACACTGGCGGCAGGGCCATTAGTGAACCAAGAAAAGACAGTTGTCATGTGAACCCTGTTTGCGGCCCAGAAATTATATGGCAAAATTAGTTTACTAAATCAAACACAGTGGGTGTTTGTACAGCTGGTATTCTGAATGCACACATTTGCACATGGTTTCACGTGCAAACATGAAGAAAAAGAAGTATTTGTGAAATAAAGTATTTGCTTAAGATCACGCAGTTTAAGCAGGGAAGCCATGATTTATACAGTTTTTAGGGATTCACTTTGTAAGTAATCAACCAAATGGCTATCTATTTGTCTCTCATTTTATGTTAATGCTTTGTTTTGACCTCTTTGTGCATTTCCTTGTAGTTTTTATATAGTGCAAACTCAGCCCAGAGGTCTTGGAGCACTTTACATTAACACCAGTTACATCCCACAAGGTGAAATGCATTACTTTTAGGCTAGGAAGATTAACTAATCACAGGATGGTGAGTCGTCGCCAAAACTCTTCTGTTTTAAAGTAAGGCGCTCTGGCCATAATGCCACATCCCGGGTAGAGCGGGGGTGGAAGGCAGATGAATGCTCAGTTTCTTATGGGCTCAAGGTTCCAATAGGACTTTGCTGAGCCACAGTCAGGCTTCGAGCTTTCAGTGGCTCACCAATATCTAGCTGAGGGAGTGGGGACAGGAGTTTACCTGCCAATGATGTAGCAGGTGCAGTGACACCAGGGATGCAAGCAGCCTTCTGCGCTTCACTTATGGCTGTTTCTGTGTGGGGGTTCATAGAGTGTTTTTGTATTTTAGTCTGTTTATGATGCGCGCAGTAATATACTGTAAGATGGGGCATGCATTATACTATTCAGATAGTGGGAGAGCATGCCTCATTGGATGAGAAGCCACAAGGGAATCATGAATGACTTCCCATTACCTAAGAAGGAATGTATAATGACTATGCCTTACAGTGTAAGGGCCTGATTCACAAAAGTAAACTTACACTTTTGTATAGGCTGACTACTTTTTTCTATTCGCAAACTACAAGTTAATTTTACCTCAACTAATTTTACAACATCGCAGACCCCACAGTCGAGGAGGAGGATTCTGCGCATAAAAAGATAGGACATGTCTATCTTTTATATGTGCAGTCATAAAATTGCTATTAGCAAAATTAAACTTGTAGTTTGTGAATGCCCCAAAAAATAGTAAACCTACACAAAAGTGTAAGAGCACCTTTGTGAATCAGGTCTGTCTGTTCTCTGCCAAATGCTGCAGTAAAGTAAAAACAGTGTTATTGTGAGCATTTTATATTCTGACAGTTTGTTTTAGAACATTGCACATTCCCAGGCCACTGGAATTATGTAATTTTGTGGCTGTGTTGTTTTTACATAATTAGGGATTTCCCACATTGGCCTTGCAATGCATTACATACTGCATAGTCTGCAGATTAAAAAAAAAATGTTTCTGGCTCAAAGTGATCGAAAGGTAATAAAAATGCTGCAACACGTGCTGCTGTGCAAGTGAAAGCCCTTCATCTAAAGTTGGATGATCACATTTCTTTTGCTTTTTGCTATAATTGTGTAGTAATGAGGTACACCCAATTGCCAGACAGTGCTAACAAGTGCAAAGAAATGGAAACAAATGAAATACTATCACAAAATGTGTGGCATTACACCAAATAATTTGCCTTTTCTTGCCACATATTTTAGTCAACCCTGCAGCATAATTTGGTCTTCCCCTGAGGCATCATTTCAGTGGTCCTGGTAACAGTGATCCTTCTTTTTATGTATTCACATCTACTCACTCGCAATGGGACTGATCATAATTCAGTTAAATAAAGGGTTAACAGTGGTAATGCACTGTGGCATGATATATGCACTGCAGCATTATTGCTAATTCTTCAAACTTACTTCAGAACAAAATAATTCAGTCCACATGTAGATTTCATACTAGAGATCTCTAAATGGATAGTCTGTTCACTCATTACAGTGTATACCTTATACAGCTAGAGGATGTGGCCTACCGGCTAGAGCAGTTGACCTCGAGACTGGGGGTGCTCAACATCCTCTGATTCTGGGCAAATCACTTAATATCCCCATGCCAAATTTTTTTTAAATTAATGTGTCCATCTGTAACGCACACAAAAAGGAGGTAACGCACATTGTCAGCGTAGTGACCTCCCAGCCTCATTTTTAACAGCACCAGCCCGGGGGCTCATTAAATAATTTTTAGTCACCCCACGAGCCAGGTTCTTTTTAACTATCACTATTTCCCAAACCCCACAATACACTCACATTTATTCAAAATACCCCCTCACCAACACCACACATAGTCTAACAAGTGCTCCCACGTCTCCGTAGGTCGAAGCACGCCGTACCCCGACGAGGGGTACGATGACCCCGATGATGAAGCATGACACCAAGGGGCCTGTTGGTGTGTGAGGGGACCTAAAAACATAAAGGCGTTCCCCACTGTGGAGGAGACACCCTTAATCTCAAGGAGTGGATTCTAACTGTTTATTTAAATATGCCCAGGGAGAATGAATCCATTCTGATTTCTCTCGCTCCCCCCTCTGATTGTTAATTACATCTGTAATGCAACCGGTGCTCATGTAAAGCACTCCAATATCTTTGGGTATAGATCACGCTATATAAAAAATTCTGAATATGTAATATGGTGTTCCAGTGATGTTCCCTGCAAAACGGCGATAACCTTGATCCACACCAATGTTCTGGATAGGTAAGTCTGCATTTTAGCAGACGTTAGTTTTTGGAGAAAACAGCGGTTTTCTCCAAAATCTAACATGTGCTAAAATGCTGGGGCAGCCTGGTAAATATCTGGATTTGAACATCATCAATATTTGCAAGGTTGTCCATCCGGGGTTCGCCCAGTGACGCCCACTTTGCATCTCCTAGAGATGCAAAGAGAGGCGTCGGGAAAAAAGGGTGCTAACATGCGATTATGCATGTTAGCACCCTCTTGTAAATAGGGTGATAGTTTTATCTCCGCTTTTTTTGGCTTGTTAAGCCAAAAAAGCTGAGAAAAAGCCCTTGTAAAAATGCCCCTCAGTTTGTTCTCTCAAATAACTCTGCTGTATGCTCTGCATGCCTGTTTGGAATTAGATTGTAGGTAAATCTAGGGCTTGTAGTCTACCCCCAATATTGAAAAAAATTGGATCCACATTCGCCCATCCGAACAAAACTTTGGGCCATCCAGATAAAAATTCCCGGAACCGGGCCTGTCTGCCTGCTCTACTGCCCCTGGTTTATTCAATTTCTAGTTCTCCCCCAGGCCCATTGTTTTCTGTTTAACAAGTGGCAACCCATTTTACCGCAATACATCGTCTAACCAGTAGATGTCACTACAGCCATAAAGTAATGAAAGTCTACATCGAATTTAGGCGATGCACAATGTAGAATGACCATTTTCTTTCTGATTTAAACACGTCAACTCTGTTGCGCTTAAGCGCTCACTAAATACATTCAACCTTAAACCGGCCTTGTGGAGCTCATAGGCACAACTTTACATAGCGCTAAAAATAACACACATGATTAAAAGGCACTTCCAACTTAAATAGTATTCATGCATTAGGTCCAATTTACGCTGCATGAAAAAACTCGAGCACACTTTCACATCATAACAGAAGAGGTCACGCTTGGTGTCACGCGTTTCCAGGGAAAAACGCTAGGCATTCATCTCAGAAAGCAGTAGAGCAGGCGAGGAACTCGAAAGTTTTAGGAGCGAGGGAAAAGGGAAAGGTTATGTTATGTTGTTTGGTATACTTAGTGACATTGGAATTATGCAGCAGTGTACTACCAAATTATGTGGCAATGATGACTAAATTATGTGGCAAGAAATGGCAAATTATGCAGCGTAATGCATCACACTTTTTGGATAGTGTCACTTCATTTTTTTGTCATTTTTACACGTTAACACTGACAGGGCAAAGGTTTCTGGGGCATATTACCAACAACTAGCGATAATTTTTGTCTCTAACTTGTTTAGAGACAAAAATTATCGCCGCACATCGGCGATTTTTATCGCAGATAAACCTTGCTATTAGCAAGGTTTATCGCAAATGCGATAAAAAACGGCCGCAATGCATGAATATCGCTGAAAAGTCCGCGATATTCATGCATTACCGAGCTAATGCTCTTAGCCATGTTATCCACCTCCCATTGGATAACATGGCTAAGAACTGCTCAGGGCAGGTGTTAGCTTTTGGAGATATTCGCGCTTAGCGCGAATATCTCCAAAAGTTGGTAATAGGAGATAGCGATGTTAGGGACTGTTTCCAGTAGCTAACATCTTGGCACGCCCACTTTGCATGTCATTAGTGATAAATATCACTGACATGCAAAGCGGGGCCCAAGATGGTCGCTATCTCCTATTAGCTGTCACTAACTGGTGTTAGCGACAGCTTGGTAATAGGGAGATAATTTTATCTCCGCTTTCTTGGCTTTTAAAGCCAAAAAAGCGGAGATAAACCCCCTTGATAATATGCCCCTCTGTTCTTTGCTTTTAGTTTAACACCCAAATTAAGTAATGAGTAATTGAAAGGTGACCAGTCCAATTTTGCAAAGGGCTGTCCGCTGCACTGCTGTGCTTTTAGTAACTTTTGGTCCGTTTTAGTTGCGAACAAAGTTTTTTTTGTTAAAATCTGTAGATTATGCATCAGTTTATGAATTATGTGACAATTGCAGCAAAATCATAATTAGGGGGAAATACTTCACTGCGGAATCGTGTAATTTTAGTGGCCCAGAGTATACTGGTATGGCACTTCCAACACTATTGATTGATCATTTCAGCATTAATATATTCAATATGTAGTGACTCACCAAAAAGGATCCCATTCAGCACAAGCAGGAAGGACACCCAAAACATGAGCTGGAGACACAACTATCCAGTGCCTGGATACCACCACAGGTCGTGCTCTACAATTCTGAGTTGATTGATTGTTCCAGCCAAACAGGCCATTATTCCACTGGGCATTTCCCCGGTTAGCTCGAGCTCTTTATGGATGGTTTGGAAAGCCCAGGGCCAAGATCCTCTCTCACTTTTAACAGAATGCAAAGGGAGGCTACAAGAGAAAGAAGCCAGTGGGGGCAGGGCAGAGAATGTGGTCAGAGACGGAGAAGCGAGCTAAAGGAGAGAAGGATAGAGAAAGAATTGATGGAAGGAAAGAGACAGACTGCGAGGGAAGACAAAGAGAGCGGGCTGATTTGACCATTTTTGACAGGGATGCTTTTGGTCCCTCAGTGTAGCCTGATGAATATCATTCAGTGCAAAGGAAACTATAAGAATCACATATCACAACAGCTAATCACTACAGAGAAAGGTCCAAATTTGCTAACACTTTGTGCCAGGGTTGCACTACAAAAGTGACACAAATCAGAGCAAATTGTTGTGGGATTTATATTCCAACACAAATCATGATTTGCTTTGGAAAGTTGCCCAAAGTAATGCAAAGTATCACCATGCACTCTTTTGTGCTGCCTTGCATCAACCAGGTGTACCATAAGTGGTACTTGGGTGTTCACCTATGGGTTTTGATGCAAATCTCTATAAATATGTGTAAACAGGGATTTGTACCAAAAAACTACACACAGCAACTTTTTAAAGTTTCCACATTTTTCAAACTTTGCATGTGTACTGCACTACACAGCACACATCCACACTGTGAAAAGTATTAAAAATATTGTTTTTGTACTGGAAGTGTCCCCTTCCAATCTTGGAAGAGCGCATACACTCTTGCACAATGTGAAAGAGTGTACGTGTTGGAGCATGACAGCCTAAAGTGCACCAGTTCTGAGTTAGGGAAAAGCAGCTCCATGTGTTAGTACAGATGGGACTGTTTTACTCTCACAACTTGACACAACTCTGATCAGAAACTTTAGTTGAATGAGCTGTAATGGAAAAATAATAGGACCAGCAAAGGACAACGAATATAATTATCATTCAAGAGCCTAACCATCTTATTAGCAAACTCAAAATATGCAGCCAACTATGTCATTATTATGTATGATGCTGTGACCCAGATTTACTAGTGTTTCGTGCAATGCACGCATCAACCTAACTTGTTGAGAAGTGAAAAGAGGAAAACAGAGCTCAAAGCCACATCACATAAGACTGACCTGCTACTGCTGTCATTCCCTGCACAGGCTTTATCAAAAGACTGCATTGCATGGCACAGTCTTGTACCATGGAGCAGAGGTAAGTGATGCTGTCTAGTATAGGATTTGTATTGGAAGCATACCTTTACCGCACTAACCTCCTGATTCATCATGCTCCCGTTTTGCGAGGCCCTAATAGCGATTCATAGCGAATCGCTATTAAGGACTCGCAAAACGGGATTCATGTAGGAATATGCAAAAAATATGCGATTCCTTACAATTCCTTATTTGCGATTAGCTAATTGCTAATCGCAAATAAGGAATAACTCCCCATTCATTCCTATGGGCCAAAAGGGCCATAGGAATGAATGGGGAGTATTCCTTATTTGCGATTAGCAATTTGCTAATCGCAAATAAGATAGCGATTTGAAGGGTGCCAGGGGTGTCCACAGGACACCCTGTAGCACCCCTCAAATGACATTTTACACATGTGTTGCACACACACATGTCCAAAGGACATGTGTGTGTGTAACATGCAACTCAGAAAAATGCATTTAAATGCATTTTTCTGAGTTTTCGCAATTTACCACGAGGTCTGACCTCGCGGTAAATTGCGCCTAGAAATTGCGAATTCGCAAAAAAAAATAGGATGATGAATTGCATTTAAGGAATCTCAAATAGAGATTCCTTAAATGTAATTCCTCGCAAAATTGCGAGATCGCAATTAGCGGTTTTTACATTTGGGATGCTGAATCCCAAATGCAAAAATCGCTCTTGCAAAGGGCCAGATTCTCAGAATCTGGCCCTTTGCGAGCGCAAAAAAGCTTGATGAATCAGGCTGTAAGTCCTTTGCTTAGTTGTTAAAACGCAACATAACAAGCCAGAAAGACCAACAGTGTAGCTTGCATTTATTGCAAAATAACAGGCAGCTTCGAAAAATAATCAAAAGACAATTGCATCCTTTCACACCATCTCTGACTCCATCCTTCTAAATTGCTTAAAGAAAATGCGATCTTGGACAAGATCCATGAATGTTTTGCGTCCTTCCTTCAAGATGGAAAACAAAACAGTGGCTCTGGTGGAGTAACATTCTACTCCTCAATTAACTATTTCTGAAGTTTAACCAGGATCTATCCTAGTTTTTTAAAATATTTTGCTTGTGGCCTCCCTCCCCTCATTGATTGAATCTTTCGGCATGGAGTTTTTAATCGATGCCGATGACACTCAATAATTTTTAGATTAGACAGCGATAGAACTAACGTAACTTGCAATTTGAGATGTTGTCTACAGGAATTGAATTTATTTTGAATTTGAAAAGATTTATAAAGCGCTCTGCGACCAAGCTGTTTCTTGGCGCTAGGAGATTGACAGACGGGGGAGGGGGAGAAACACCGGGAGATTACTATAGAGGAAATGCTTGGACAAACAAGTGGACCTGATAGTCAGGGGAAGGCTGTTCCAGAAGCGGGGGGCAAGAATGGAAAACCTAGTGCCGCCCACTCTGGACTTTTCGGAAACGAGGGACAGTGAGGAGAGCTTGGGTGGACGAACGGAGGTTACGGCAGGGGAGGTAGGGGGTGATCATGGAGTTGATATAAACTGGGGCCGTACCGGCGCGAGCCATGAAAATCATGCAGCCCATCTTGAAGAGGGTTCTCGGCAGGATGGGGAGCCAATGAAGAGACTTGAGTAGGGGGGTAATGTGATGATGCTTGGGGATACGGTAGATGAGACGAGCGGCCTGATTCTGGATGGACTGGAGGCGCCGCAGTTCGTAGGCAGGAATGCCCACGTACAAGCAGTTCCCGTAGTCCAAGCGGGAGAGAACCATGGTCAAAACAATAATTTTAAGTGCTTCAAAGGAAAAGAAACGGGAGATCTTGCGGATAATTCTAAGGGACAGGAAGCAGGACGATACAACAGAACTAATCTGAGGGCGCATAGAGAGGTCCTGGCTGATTTTGATTCCCAAGGTTTTAGCTGAGACAGAGGGAATCAGGGAGGGGCCAAGGACGGGGGGCCAAAAAGCCGAGGTCCAAGGACTGGTAGGGCCACCAGTCAGGACCAACTCCGTTTTGTCCGGGTTAAGTTTGAGATGATTCTGATTCATCCAATCAGAAATAAAGATGAGTGTGGTTTGAAATTTGAGAATAGAGTCCGGGGAGAAAGAAAGGTCCAGAACAAGCTGAAGATCATCCGCATAATTAAATACGGAGATCTCCATGTTGAGTAAAGAAACAATAAGGGGATGGATATAAAGATTAAAAAGGAGAGGGGAAAGGGAAGAGCCTTGGGGAACCCCACAGGGCACGGAACGGGAAGGGGCGGTAAAGCCCGAAAGTTGGATAGCCTGTGACCGGCCTTGGAGAAATGAGGCGAGCCAGGTGAAAGCGGTCCCCCGGATTCCCGCTGCTCTGACACGATCGAGAAGAATGGAATGATCGACCGTGTCGAAAGCAGCGGACAAATCAAGAAGTACCAAGGCTTGGGGAGAGTTAGCATCTGCCTTGCTCTTCAGCTCTTCCAAGACAGAGAGAACCACAGATTCCGTCGAGTGGGCTTGACGGAAACCCGCTTGGTGGGAGGCCAAAAGATGGTTGTCCTCAATATAAGCCGAGAGACAAGAGGTAATATGGCTCTCCATAATCTTGCCCAAATAAGGGAGCAGGGAAATGGGCCTGAAGTTGGCAGGAAGAGTGGGGTCTGCACCAGGTTTTTTAAGGATGGGGATAACTGTAGCCGATTTGAAAGGGGTCGGGACTGTACCCTACGAGATGGAGGCGTTAAGAAGGGACAAGGGGGGGTAGGAAGTAGCCAGTTGGATGGAAATCAACTCCCTGCCTGTGAATGGGAGGAAGACAGAAATCATATACTCTAAGGGCCAGATTCAGCATGGAGCAATAAATGATGGCCAGACATTCCTGGAAATGTGCCCTCTCTCTCGCCACGCGCAGATGTTCTGGAGGTTAACATTGATGATAAATTTACCCTCTTAGAACACATTAAAACCATCTGCACCACTGGTGTTAAACTTCTATAGATAATCGGAAAAATTCTCCCTGTTATGAGTCCATCTGCCAGAAAAGCTTGTGTACAAGTACTTATCACATCTGGAGTGGATTATTGTAGCTCCTTCTGGTGACATCTGCTAGAGTGAATCTGGGTCTAAGGAGAGACACTCCCATTTCACTAACAACAACTACAAACATTGCACTGGCCTCCCAGTCAATAAGAGATATTTTTTTCAAAACTTTGTGTTTTTCCAATAAAACTCATTATGATGCAAGTCAGATCACTGATATGTTATCACTTTCTCCGGATATACTCCCTTTAGTGACATATGATCTAAGCAGCTTTTCCTGGTCAAAATCCCTCAATTAAAAAGGGTAAACAGGGTGGCAGCTCTCTGCCTGTAGTTACATCTAGGGTGTGGAACTCCCTGACTTTAGCCATTAGGTAACAACCAAACCTTCTATCATCAGGAGAGAGCTCAAAACCTTTCTGTTTTCCCACCGTTTTTAACATCTCTGTAGCATGCTGTTAATATAGTACATTTGTAAAGCACACATTTACCCAAGGGCATCCCGGTGCTGAACAACAGATGTTTATTGTTACCCAACTCAATGGTACTCATTTTAATGACCTCTGAAGGATGAAAGGCTGAGTGGTCCCACTGAGACTTGAACCTGTGACCATGCGGTTGAACACAGGTCCCTACTGTGGACGCATTAGTCCACTAAGCCACCAGACCCAGCATGCAATGGTCTAACTTTCCCACTCTCTTTCTATTTGGGAACTTTATGGTACATGTTTAACTGTTCCTACCTACAGCACCAGGGCACTTTATGGAAATCAGTTGTTTGTGCTCCATAAAACGCTTCAATCAATGCATCAATTGTCATTTCAACCGAGCAGAGCTCTTCCTCAAATTGGAGCAGGTGGCACAGTGTTTATATGGAGAAGATCTGAGATGTCCTTGAAAGTGGGATAAGTTCAGAAATGCACCGCTAACTTCATTGCGCTTCCTAACTCGCACTTCTAGTTGTCAATTTTTAAAATGAGGCTCAGCTTCTAAACTTGAACCTAAAAGTGCAAACGAACAGTGTGCAAGAGGGCCTCGAGGCCTACTGGAGACTTACAACCCAGCATGTTTATTAAGGCTAACAAGTACTTTCGAATATATGATGTTACATTGCAGTGTTTACACCACATACCTTCACAACACAGGCATTACAACACAAGTTGAAACAACAACTTGCATTGGAGGGCGCTGGATTTAGGAGTAGTATGATTTACTATTACAACTCCAGTCGACGTACAGTAGGGAAGGTGTTGGAATAGTAAATCAAACTATTCCTTAGGTAAGATCGCTATCTACTGCAAGTCATTGTAATGACTTTCGTTGTAATACCCCCGTTGTAAAGGTATTGCGGTGTAAACGCAGCGATGTAACCGATGTTTCCCAGTACTTTCAAGCAATGCAGAAATGACATCCAGATAAGATTCTGTAACATATAAATGTATGACGACAAGTGTGCATGAAGCATTAATGCAAGAATATACAATTGTGATTACACAGAAGATAACCTGAGCAGCATCCCTTGCGTTGGATGTCTGCTGTGCCCTGCATCACACGTGCCCTGCAGTTTTTTGAGAATTGAACACCAGTTCCCCTTGTTTATGCCTGCTTCAAGTAGACATTAGCTTTTGATACAAATCCTGGTCACATTTTCTCAGTAGATCAGACTTCACATTAAAACCTATGATCTTTGCGTCAAGTGAGCTTTACTGAGGCAGATCAGTGCAAAGTGAAGGAAAGCAGCACAAAGCAGTTTTTACGCTAAGAAAAGGGCACCTTTCCAGGGCAAAGCAGCTTTTGCGATGGTAAATAAATGCCATGAGCTTCTTTGCACTAGTGCAAACCTGAGCCCACATGTCTGAGGTACTAAAAGCACTCATAATATAAATGTGACTAAGTAAAAACCATGGGGAATGACAAACCCAGCAACTGCATGAATAAGCAATATATAATAGGAGATGTTTGTAAGGCCCACACCCACCCCATGGGGCATCTTCGTACTGAATGATTGAAGTTTATTGTTACCCCGCTCAGTAGACCTTGTAAGGATAAGTGAACTTGCTAGGATTTAAACTCATGACTATTTGGTCACAGGCAAATCCCAGGAGTGGATGCGTTAGTACGCCTAGCCGTAAGAAAACAAATCTTTTTAAGTCCAGCCTTTAAACTGACTCCTAAAAATTGCTGTGAGACACTATTGACAAGCGGCAAGACAAATAGACTATGATAAGAATGACAAGTGCAGTAACCCCATGAATGGCAACACCCATGTATGGAATTTGCATAATGAATTTGCATGAGATAATGCTTCAAATGCATGACAGCATTAAATATAGTATGAAGAATGCAAGTGACTCCAATCCATGATGCCCTAACACCACTAGATGGAATATGTATAGCAAATGTACTTGAGAGATTCCTACAAGTGCATGACGTCACGTGAAAGAGCACAACAAACGATAACACTTAAGCACTACTAAATCACTACAACTGCCTCCCAAGGAGCAGCAGGCTTCCTGTCCGCAAAGTGCTTCAGCACTGCATCATGGGTAGAACACGCCGTAACAATACCCATAGCTTGCCCATGACACCATCACCCTAGTACTGAAACAGGTGTAAATGCACTTTTGTAGGTGTTGAGCCAAAGGGCACTCCATTCTGTTTTGCGTTGGAAGTACCAGTTGGGCGGTATCATGAAAAGCTGTGCTGCCTCAGTGGAGAGTCGAGCACCTGTGCTTTTTGAATTGTAGTTGTCTAAACTCCATACATATCACAACCAATGTCTCTGAATTAATACATTAACCTTGGACAGAATAAGTCAGTAGCAGGGGCACTCTGTGCTCACTGTTTGAGACTTGTGCTGCCTGTATTTAATGCTCGGAGAACAGTACTTTAGACACCACACATGAAAACAAGCTAACGTTTTTGAAGGACAATGGAAGAGACGAATAAAAAGGCAATGGGCGGTCTTTAAGCCCACAGATGGATACAGCACGTCTCGAAGAGACAGCGCATGCGCTGCCTAGGCTCGACCTAACCAGGAGGGCTGCAGCTCTGTGCTGAGCCAGCGCTGCTCGTCATGATAGGCCCATGGTTCTCCAGATGGTTATTGTCCATGCAATTCATAACCTTATGGGTCTTACGCATGTAGCAATGGCATTTGTTACCCCTTGGTAGCCCCTATGTCAGGATCTTGTGCAGAAACACTGGGAGGTCCTGGCACAAATATTGTATGTGTTGTGCTATTTTTGTACCAACTTTAACAGTCAGATCTAAATAACCCCTTAAGATTACTTCCAGGGAGCAACAGATGGGGAGGACGGGGGCATGAGAGAGAGGAAACCGAGAACAGCAGCCACATCCCTCCTCCAACAAAGGAAAAGTGTTTTTTGAGCATGAGATCCCACTGTAGGAAGAATAAAGACAGGAAAGCACTTTGGAACAGACTCCCTGCATGGGAAAACACATGCGACGACTTTATAAACAAATGCTGCCCCTAAGCAGCTGAAAGTCTTTCCCCTGACAGGGTCATGGAATAAACACTGAACTGTGTGCAACAGTGTTAGCAAGTGCTCAAGGCATCACGTGACTGCATGGATGCCGCCAAGGGCAATGTCCTGTCTGTACTGGACCCCTGAAAACATGTCACCCTGGAGAGAAACTGCACAAAGCTTCACTCTGCAGACAGACCAGAACCAAGTGTGCCCTGATCCTGTGAACGGGTGTTTGGGAAGAGGCGCTTTACCAGATAACTCTCACTCTGAGCAGACTGAGGAGGTGTGGTGTGGTTCTCTTTAAATCTTTTGCTCTGTTTTGTAATTTTATGGTGTTATGTGACAGGCATCTTTAATTGCAGTGCTACCCTATGGGTAGGCCTTTCTGAGTCCAGGCACCCATTGCATTCTTTGGACGTTCTATTTGTTCTCATTTGGTGTGTTTATTAATGAATCATGTGGGATAGCCCCGCCCACCCCCAAATGCTAGGATGGATCTTCTTGAAGGCATTTTAAACAGCACACAGTCTGCCATTGGTATGGCTCCTAGAGATGTTATCAGGCTGGGATGGGGGTGGCATTGCATTTTATGCTATGCTATGCTATGCTATGCTATGTTATGTTATGTTATTTTATGCAATGCTATGTTATGTTATGCTATGTTATGTTATGCTGTTATGTTATGCTACGTTATGTTATGCTATGCTATGTTATGTTATGCTATACTATGATATGCTATGTTATGTTATGTTATGCTATGCTATGCTATGCTATGCTATGCTCTGCTATGTTATGTTATGCTTTGTTATGCTATGTTATGTTATGCTATGCTATGCTATGCTATATTATGTTATGCTATGTCATGTTATGTTATGTTATGCTATGCTATGCTATGCTATATTATGTTATGCTATGTCATGTTATGTTATGCTATGCTATGCTATGTTATGGTATGCTATGTTATGCTATGTTATGCTAGTTATGGTATGGTATGGTTTTGTATGGTACGGTATGATATGGTATGGTTTGGTTTTTATGTTATGTTATGCTATGTTATGCTATGTTATGTTATGCTATGCTATGCTATATTATGTTATGCTATGTTATGTTATGCTATGCTATGCTATGCTATGTTATGCTATGTTATGTTATGTTATGCTATGCTATGCTATGTTATGTTATGGTATGTTATGCTATGCTAGTTATGGTATGGTATGGTTTTGTATGGTATGATATGGTATGGTATGGTTTTGTATGTTATGTTATGCTATGTTATGCTATGTTATGTTGTGCTATGTAATGTTATGTTATGCTATGTTCTGCTATGTTATGTTATGCTATGTTATGGTATGGTATGGTATAGTTTTGTATGGTATGGTATGATATGGTATGGTTTTGTATGGTATGGTATGATATGGTATGGTTTTGTATGGTATAGTATGGTATGCTGGTTTCTTGTACATAGCTTGTTCTGGCAGATGACCACCTCAAACACCAAAGCACCACAAGAGGTGTTAAAACAAGAGACCATAAGAGAGGAGGGGATGGAGCAATGTGCAGGGAGTGAATGCACCTGCAAGTTACTACACCTATAATATTAATCATTTGACTCTAAAAATGTTCATGTAGAGATGGCCTGTAATGGCACAAAACTGTGGGATTCGTATTATCGCACACTTTACATTCTTGCATATTTCGAGACTCATGTTGGTAATAATGAACTCTGACGCGCTCGTGACAGTCCATGCGTGTGTTCAGGCAATTGCAAAGCAAAACCCATCTTGCCACAAAACCCACCAGCCATTGCGCCGCAGTGAATAAATAATGCTTTTGGAAAGCGTTCAAATTCCCAGGAAAAGGGTGTCCAGGCGCTTGCGGAAGAGACCGTGGAGAAGTTGATTGACACGAGAATAGAAAACATTTCAGTTCTTTTCGGAATCTAGCCTAGCAACTGATGGAGCGCATACAAAGGGGAAGAGTTACAGCCTTTGGCAGTAAGAACAGAGAAGGGACAGCCCCATATCCCGCACCCGCACCCCCCCCCCCCCCCTCCCCCGTCACACACACACACACTTCTCTCAAACCTAGAATCTTTGAAAGGGAAAAATAGAACTAAACTGTGGGACCCTGGAGGCCAGAAGCCAATGTCAAGATTTAAAATGGCTACTTTTGCTAAAGCGCCTATTCAGTCCCAATTTGAGACGAGCTGCTACGTTCTGAATGGGCTGATGTTTAGCCAATTTACAAGCAGACAGTCCTACATGAAGCCTTTGATAATAAAAAAAAAGTGCAAAACATGGTAGGCAACTCCGCTTCAACATGGTATGTCTCACTATTCCTAGTAAATCTCCAAATCTGAAGGAATAGCCCTGTGCGATATTAGATCAAGAATTAGCTAACCGCTCTGAAATGAGTCTTCTGGTAATATTGAAAATCCCAGAGAAATTCAATGAAGGGCAGTCGTTAGCAATTGATAGTTGGATAAAAAAAGCAAGTACATCCGAGAAAACGTTACACATTGGTCACAAATGCAAGCAAAGCGTGCTAATTCGGGAGGTACTTCTGAGAAGTAACATCTAACTAGAACAAGCATTTGCAAGGCAATAGGTCTCCCATTTGCGAGAGTTTGAGCTATTAGCATTGTTTGTAATTGACAATGCCTTTTATTTATATGTTTTGAAAACCTGCAAGTACCTACGAGAATCAAGGCTGGCAGGAAAAGGCCTCCACAACTGAAGTTTATGTTCTAAACAACCACCAACTGGACACTCAATGAACGCAAAGCTCCCCAGGGAGGCGGCCATGGGTGGAATACAGGGGGCGTGTGAAGGGAGGGTTAAAAATAAAGAACCAATTGGAAAGACTCATGTTCTCCACAGTGATTGACAGTCTCCCAAAACCTTCTGTATTCTTCATCTCTGCACCCAGTCGGTGGAATGTTATCTCCCAGCATCTAAAATACAATGTCAGAAGAATGCAGTAAAACTCAGAAGGGCTTTTAGATGCAATCACAACCAAATGGGGATAGCTGGCAAATAAAATCTATTTCATTGCTACTGAGGTTGGTGTTTACAGTTGGCAAACCAAGCACTGCAGCTGACTTCTCAAAGGCCAAAGGAAAAGGTAGGGATCAGAGACCATCCCAACAACTTTACTTAAAATGTAAGATAGCCAAACAGGACCACGCCATGGGTGATGAGGGGAGAGGGGATGCTGACATCCCTATGTTGTAATAAACACTTTTGCTGGCGTTTGCACTAATATTATTATTATTATTATTATTGAAGCTTATAGAGCGTACAGCTACCACCAACAGAAGTGTCCCGGTGCTAGCAGTGCATCCAGCCTGTAGGAAGTGAACATGACTAGGCCATGAGCTCTAGGGGAGGCCGAAAAGCCAAGGGGCATATTACTGAGGCGTGCGTTGGAAAACGCAAAACGCACATTCTGGTATCGCCGGCTATCGCCGGATTTCATCACCTTTTTAGCGCGCAATTATCAATGCGCATCAGGCAGGCGAATAGAAATCCGGCGATAGTCGGCGATATGGCACATTAGCGCATGAAAACAAACGTTGTTTTCATGCGCTAATGTTGGCCTTGATAATATAGGGGGGTGGATTCAGCTTTATGATCCACACCCCATGTTAACAATGCCTAACGCCTGGTCAGAGCAGGCGTTGGGAGACCTGCGATAAATGAGTTTATCGCAGGTCTTTTCCTCCCATCGCCTTCCTTGGTAATAGGGTGTTCCCACCTCCAACCACATTTATCATGTGGTTGGACGTGGGAACGCCCACTTTGCATGTCATTAGCGATGTTTATCGCCGACATGCAAGTGGGCTTGGGCCAGGCTTTAAAGTGCCCTTATTAATAGGGCTCTGGCAGTATCGCCGCTTTCTCTGCACAATTCGCCGGGAAAGCAGCGATACTAGCCCTTGGTAATATGCCCCCAAGTTTTTAAAGCTTTCCTAAACATAGATTCTGACCTGGTCTTCCTCAGATGCTCAGGCATAGAGTTCCATAATGTGGCGGTTTTCACCAAAAAGGCACGGCCACTGATCCTGTCCTTTGCAAAACGAGGATCACCTGTAGTTTCTGGTCATTCGATCTAAAAACACTGGCGAACTGCTATCATGGTGAATGGTGTTCCAAAAGTTTGAAGAAATTTGAAGTTAAAACACAACTATTCAGAAAGGCTTCATCATAGTTATTTTTTTCCTCTGTGTTTCTACAACCGTGGCTTGTAAAAACAAGCATTTACAATGCAATGGTTTCGCCTTTGGAAAAGTTAGAGCTATTGGCATTGTAAATGACAAAATTTGTATTTATGTGTTGGTTTTGAAAACAGATAAATAAATGGCATTGTCATTTACATTGCCATTAGCTTAATCTCTAGCAGTCACTTTGCAGTCACTCTGCACTCCCTAGCACTCCCTAGTCACTCTGCACTCCCTAGCACTCCCTAGTCACTCTGCACTCCCTAGCACTCCCTAGTCACTCTGCACTCCCTAGCACTCCCTAGTCACTCTGCAGTCCCTAGCACTCCCTAGTCACTCTGCACTCTCTCTACTCTGCACTCTCTCTACTCTACACTCTCTCTACTCTGCACTCTCTCTACTCTGCACTCTCTCTACTCTGCACTCTCTCTACTCTGCACTCTCTCTACTCTACCAATAGCACTTTCCCACCTCTCAAAGACCAGCAACCCTACTCTACTAAGTCTAACAGAGTAGCAGTCACAATATCACAAGCACTCACAGACAAGCACCACACACTACCAGCAGCGCTAACAACCCTCCGAGAGTAGCAGTCACACCCCTCACAGACTAGCACCACACACTACCAGCAGCGTTAATAACCCATATATACATAATTCATATGTTCTACCTGCCTATGATCAAACATATGGTTTATATGGGTGTGCACGTAGATGTACACAAATTCCTACATTTGCCAGAGTGTGTATTTGTTTCCGCGCAGCAAATACCACACAAATGGAAATTGATTATTCCAAAAAAGGCCTCGTCTCCCCAGAGCACTATTTATCGTGAAGTAGTGTGCAGGAATTAGTAGGGGCACAGACATGCACAGCTTGTTACTTGCAGCCCTTCTCAATTAATGACCAGACTTTTATCTGCCAATGCATTATGCGGATGCAGAAAAAAACATTTAATGAAGTTAATTGGGTAGATAACATAGTAGGCAAAAACACAATCAGATGGCCTTTGAAACATACAATCAATTAATGCGAATTGTTTATTAGTGATAAAAGCACCAACCATCCACTATAAAAAGAAGTCATTATTCGCCACCAGGGTCCCTGTCAGATACCCTAAGTGTGGCAATGCAATAAATCCCGTATTGACTTTTTTTTGTCAAATTTGTATTTATTGATTTCAGAATCAGAGAAAAGAAAACAATACAAGGACACAGCGACAGTTATCAATAATTCCCACACAGGGGACTCCGGGGATGCTCTCACAACAGACCACGGGAATGCAAGAAGAATTAAGCTGCAAAGCTAATGCAAAGTCAATGTCCATTCGTAACAGTGGAACAATCAAGGCCAATGCCCGGCCCACCAGATGCCAGATTGCCACAAGAGGCAGTATTCGACAGGTCAAGCCACCAGCCAAGTACGCATCTGTACCGGAGTCCTCCACAGTCCGCTTCCAACTGCCGGGTGTCACACAAAAAAAAATTCAACAGTCCCCAACAAAACCCCCCCCCCCCCGCCCCACCCCTCCCCGTGGTGGCGACCAACCGCACTATCATACTTGGATGCATCCGCCCCATAAATTAGATCTGAAAGAGATGTAGCGCACGCAGTGCTGAAGGACATACTGCCGATGGAAGGCCCCGGGAAAGAAACCTGACCAGCGGGCCCCACCTAAACAAGAAATTCTTAAAGTCCCCCAGAAATATATCAGACACCCTCTCCAGACTCAGTAATCGCCACAACCGCGCATGCCACAATGAGGTCGCCGGTGCCACCGGCTTCTTCCACGCCGCCGCCAGCGTCAATTTAGCCGCCCCCAGGCACAGCCAAATAATCAGTTTGTCGGCCCTAGTCTGGTGCTCCAACATTGGATCACGAAGTCCCAACAGGACATAGTCCATGGACTCCGGGATCGGATACCCCATCACCTCCTTGATGTGGGCTAGTATCTCCGACCAGAAAGGCTTAATGGCTGGACAGTCCCACCATATACGGCGGAAATCTCCCAATAAGCCGCATCCCCGCCAGCACCTGTCAGAGGACGATGGGAATATGCGATGTAACTTGGACGGGTAGAGGTACCAGTCATACATAAGTTTCAAATGAGCCTCCCTAAGATCAATCGAATGGTTATGCACTTTGATATCCCGCCATAACCCCTCCCATTAGGCTTTCGAGATGTCCCTTCCGAGACAAGTCTCCCAGTGCTCCATATAGCGGGGCCTCGGGAATATGACAGTGTTCAGGAGCAATCTATACAGGAAGGAGATCGTCCCTTTCATACAAGAAGTACGGATGATAAACGCCTCGAAGGGCGTCAGCTGTCTCGTGGCCGCATCCCGCACTTCCGGCGAAGTAGCCCAGTGCATGAGCTGAATATGATGGAACCGTTCAGTGGGTGGGACCCCATAGTCCCTCATGCAATTGTGGAAGGTAAGGGGATCCGCCCCATGGAACAGGTGAGTAAGTACCCTACAGCCCCCCTCACTCCAAAGCGTAAACGGTCCATCACGCTCTGCCGGCGGGAAGGACGGATTCCTGTGGATAGGGGTAAACGGAGATGGAAAGGTGGTCCAGCGTTCATCGCTACTGACCGTGTCCCAGACTTTCAGGACTGTGCTAGTGGGAGTGCATTTATAGGCATTCTTAGGCCGGTCAGCTTTAGGCTTCCAGGCCAAGTCCCAAATGGACCTCCCAGCTACACTACGTTCCATATGTAGCCAATGTTTCTCCGAGAGGTGCTGTGACCATTCTACCAGCACCCTCAATTGCGCAGCCTTATAGTATAAGTGCATGTCGGGGAAACCCACTCCCCCCTCCCCCCGCGGTCGTCGAAGTACAGCGAAAGAGAGCCCGCCCGGCCTCCCTGCCACACAAATTTCAGCATCAGGGTCTTCAAGCGTCGGAAGAAATCCAAGTCCACAGGTATGGGCAGGGCTTGGAAAAGATACAAGAATTTGGGCAGCAGCACCATCTTGATCGCATGGATGCGACCGAGCCAAGAGATGAATTTCGGCTTCCACTTTTCCAGCTCCCCACGGACCGCCGCTAATGCAGGAGGGAAGTTAGCTGCGAACAGCCCACCCAGGGAGGGGGTTAACCTAACACCCAGATAGAGCAAGGATGAGGACGCCCACGAGACAGACGTAAGCGGTCGCACACGGTCTACTTCGTCAGGTGGAAGATTCAGATTCAAAATGTATGATTTATCCATATTAACTTTAAAACCCGCTACCTTCTCGAACTCAGACAGAACCTCGTGAACATGAGGTAGTGAGCGGGCCGGCTCCCCCAACGACAAGAGAACGTCATCCGCGAACAGAGAAATCTTATGCTGTTCGCCAGTGAAGGGAAGGCCGGCAATCTGTTCCCTCTCCCTAATTGCAAGGGCCAGAGGTTCTATGCTGAGAGCAAAGAGAAGCGGGGAAAGAGGGCACCCCTGCCACGTGCCGCGGGAGTGGGGGAAGCAGGCAGATCTATGTCCGTTAGCCAACACCCTAGACACGGGCCGATCATAATTAGCCCGGATCATTTTCACAAAATGGGGAGAGAACCCAAAAGCCTCCAGTGTCAAATTCAGAAACCCCCAGTCCACACGGTCGAAAGCCTTCTCCGCGTCCAGACCCACCAACACGGCAGGCAAGCGAAACCGGTCGGCCTTTTCGATCAAATGCACCACCCGTCGCAGATTATCATGGGTTTGCCGCCCTTTGATAAACCCAGACTGATCTGGGTGGATAATGGCCGGCATCAGATCCTGGAGCCGCCTTGCAAGAATCGAGGAGTACAGTTTGGCATCCAGGTTAAGGAGCGCTATCGGACGGTAGGATGTGCACTGGGTGGGATCCTTCCCAGGTTTGGGGAGGATGGTGACCAAAGCCTCCGCCATCGATCCCGAGGTCCGCCCCTCGGCAGCCATGGTGTTGAAGAGGGTGACTAAAAAATCGCAGAGTTCTCCCGCAAACGACTTGTAGAACGAGGCCGTGTACCCGTCAGGGCCCGGGGCCTTGTGGAGCCTTAGAGCTTTTATAGCGTCCATCACCTCCTCCCTCGAGATAGGGGCCGAGAGGAGCTCATTCCACTCCCTGGAGACTTGGGGTATAGGGGGGCTAGCTAGGAAAGCAGATTGAGCAGCTCGATCCAGGTCCTCCCCTTCATATAAAGCAGCATAGAAGCGGCTGAAGATAGCAGCCTTGTCCCCATCCCTATGTTGGTCCTTCCCTGCCTCATCCTTGATCCCCCCCACATATTCACGCTCCCGTTTATCTCGAAGCTGTCTCGCCAAGTGCTTCCCCACCTTGTTCCCCATCGAATAGGAAGAGCTCCGCAGTCGCAAGAGCGTGAATTCCGCTCTGTTATTATAGTGAGCTCGGAGCTTCCCCCGAACCGCAGTCAAAGGCCGCAGGGTCGCCCGGGACGGATCAGCCTTATGATCCCGTTCCAGCACCTCTAGTTCAGACTCAAGAGCCTCACGTTCCTTCCTCCTTTGCCTATTAAGATTAGCATTAAGACTTAGGCAGGTACCCCGCAGTGAGGCCTTACAGGCATCCCAGGTGGTATACACCGAGGTGTCCGAAGGCGGGTTAAGCTCCAAGAAGTCCCGAATGGCCCTCCTCAGGTCCTTACTTGCAGCGTCATCCCGTGTATGTGCCTCTGGGAAATACCATTTCCTCCAACCGTCCCCCCCCCCATTGACCATTGCAACCCTAGCACGACCAAGCTGTGGTCCGACACTGAGAGTGGGAAGATGCTGGAAGCCTGGGCGTCCCCCCGCAGTGCTTGGCTGATGAAGATATGGTCAATTCGAGAGTAAGACAAATGGACGTGGGAGAAGTAGGTGTAGTCCCTAGACTGGGGATAAAGGAAACGCCAACTATCAATCAGCCCCAGTTCCCCCACCCGCCGCTGCGTCTCAGTGGAAAACACCCCAGCCCCCGTCCTTTGTGTGCACGAGCTATCCAGGACTCTGTCCCACACCATATTGAAGTCCCCCAACAGGAACAGCTGGCCCTCCACAAACTACCCCACCTTCTCCATCAATGTCTGCAAAAAGCCGTTCTGTGAAGCATTGGGCACACACACCACCACAAAAGTGCACATACGTCCATACAGCGATCCCTTCACCATCAGCCATCGCCCCTCCTTATCTCCACTCACCCCCCCCGGTTGGAAGTGGAGGGATGCCCGAAACAAAAGAGCCACCCCCCTATGCTTAGTGGAAGCGGACGCCCTGTATATAAGAGGAAAGTGTCGATGCCGGAGCCTAAGCTCATCTTTCCTGGCTAGGTGAGTTTCCTGAAGACCAACCACATCCAGGTGGTGGTCCGCCAGGTACTTCCACACCTTCTGCCGCTTCTGTGGGGAATTGAGTCCCTTCACGTTCCAGGTGCCTATACTAATAGTCATGATAAATCAAGGAACAGCCCCCGCATTATGACACGCACAATCGAAGATGGGGCCCCCCCGCCCCTCACCACCAGTCCGCCCTCCACAGTGAAATGCAAGTCAGGCACCCCCCCCGGAAGCAGAATCTGAGGAATAAGATGTAAAACACAAGCCCACCCCCATACGCTGCACCCCACACACTCAGCCAACGGTCACCACCACCGGCCCCCCTTCCCCCCCCCTGAGCCCCAGCACCCCCAACGTGTCCCCCAGCCCCAGAACCCCCCCCCCCCACCCCTCCCAAGAAACAGAGAAACAACAAAGCACAACTCAAGGCACTGAACCTGAACCTCGTAGTCATCAGTTCCAGCAGGTCACAGTTCGGAAGTCCCCCACTGGTCTGGAATCGGGGCCGGGGTGTCAACCTGGTGACCCCCAGGTCCAATGTCCGGGGTGTCTCCTCCAAAAGTACCATCAGACCTCAGGCCAAGAGCCCCTCCGACGCCATTCCGTGGTACCGGGGTCACGCTGCCCCAGAGCTTGTCTGGGAGTCTGCCATAGTGACGGAGGCCACCAAAGCCAGCGCAGCTCCCCTCTCCTGCTCACTAGCCGTAGGAGTCGGCCGTCGTCGCTCCGGTGAAGGGCCCACTCTGTGCCAGGAAGAAGAACGACGCCGCCTCCGGAATGGCAAGCCGCGGGGCTCCTGAGAAGGGTCTGTATCTATGATGCCCAGAAGATCCTTCGCCGCCTGCAGGGAATTGATCTGCCTTAGCCTATTCTCCCAACGAAATATAATCCGGAAAGGATGTCCCCATGAGTAAGAGACCCCGCGCTCCCGAAGGAAGGCAGTCACAGGCCGGAAGTCCCTCCGCTTCTGCAAAGTCGTCGCCGCCAGGTCCTGGTAGAGCTGCGGGCGGTGGTCTCTAAATTGCAATGAGGAGATGGTTCTAGCTTTCCTCAGAATCCTTTCCTTCAGCTGAAAGTCATGCACACAGACGAGGATATCCGGAGGTGGCCCCCCACCCCGTCTGGGCAACCCCACTCTATGTACTCTGTCCATCTGAATATCACGCACTTCTTCATCCTCCAGAATCTGGAGAAACAAGGCCAGAACGTACCCACGCAGGTTCCCCGCTTCACCGTCCCACGGCACTGCCTTGATACGAATATTATTTCTCCTGGAGCGGTTCTCCAAGTCCTCTGCGTGGGTCTGCAGATCCAAATTCTGCTCCGTGAGGCGAATGACGTCCTGTTGGAGCTGGTGTACATCATTCGCCATGCTGAGATCGTGGTCCTCCAGTGTCGCCACCCGTTCACCAATCCCATCCACGTCTCTCCTCACCTCCCGGAGGTCCGAGGCCAACTGCGTACGGAGTTCGGAGATGTCATCTTTGATAGAGGCGAAGAGCTCCGTCATGAATGCTTTAGTCGCAGGCGCGTCGTCGTCTGACTGCTTCGAGGATCCGCTGGCACCTGGCGACGCAGGCTGCTGCGACGATTTAGAGGCCCCGTCCTTCAGCATTTTCCCCCTACGCTGCGAGGAGGACATGGCGACCGCACCCGGCCGAGAGCAGCTGCAGCACTCCCGCCACAAGACTCCAATGCGGCCGTAACCGGGGGATAGTAAAGCGATCCTCCGTCAGTCGGACAGCCAGCTGGTCTGGTCACAGAACGTAGCCGGGCGAGGCTTCCGCTCCAGAAACCCCAGGCAGGAGCAGCAGATGGGGCCCGCAGATAGTGATGGTCGCCCTCCCGGGGCAGTCCGTTCAGGGGCCCGGCCACCCCCTCTCCAGAAGGGCTCTCCCCAAGAGAGTACCACAGGTGCCCAACGCGGTCTCCAAGGCAGGGGAGGGTGAGCAGCCACACCAGGACCCCACACCCTGGGCGACAGGTGAGTGCGGCGGCAATGCACGAGGCCCCCAGCCCCACAGTCCAAGCACGCGGCCAAGCAGGGCCGAATCAACCAGAGGAGGTCCAATCAAAATGGCGTCGCAGTTTCCCCCACTGAGCACTGCAGTCCAAGGACACTCCCAGAAGAGTCCGGCCGGCCTCACCAAGGGCCGTCAGGTAAACGCTAGAGCCCCACAGTTCGAGCAATAAAGTCTCCCAGGGTCCGGCGTCAGCTAGGCAGAAAGGCCTCAGACCGACAGGGTTCCGCCGCTGCTCTAGGTGCACTCCCGGGGAATCCCAGATAGGCCTGCTTCTGGCCCGCCTCCAGGCCTGCGGTCGCACAATGGACACCACACGTCGGGGCCGCAGCAGCCGCGGTAGCCCCCTCAGCCGCTCTGCCCCATCAGGCACCCGGGAACAGGGGCCGCCTCCCCCGAGCGTCTCAGCCTCACCAGACTTCCCCGCAGCAGGCTGCCTTCGTCGGGCCCGGCTCACCGCCTCTGGGTCTTCCTCCGCCGCACTAGCCGTGCACCGCCGGCACTTCTCCCTAATGCGCTGCACCCGCCACAGATCCTCAACGGCAGGGCCTGCCTCCCGCCGGTCGGTGGGCCTCGAGGGCGGAGCAGGATCGCCGACGCGGGACGATCCCTGGCCGCGCCGGACACCGCTTCAACTGGGCCGGCCCCCTGAGCACGAGAGGCCGGTGCTGTACAGGCCGCAGCCCTTCCCCGCTCCAGCCGCCGCCACAGGCTTCCACTCCGCTCGCCGACGGCACCAGACGGCCCCTCCAGCTACCAGCGACCTCCGCTGCACCTTTCGTGCCGGTAAAGAGGCTTCGGACCCCGCTTTCCGATGCTATGCAGAGTCGGCATCGGAGAGGCTCTCAGAAGCGTCCTACTCCGACGCCATCTTGGCCACCCCCCCCCATATTGACTTTTACTTAATGAGACAACACCAGGGCATCTGCGAACCTCGGAAACCATGCTTGTATTGAATGTTTGCACTCAAGAAAAGTTCATTGGGTCCAGCGGTTGGATCGGGAGTTTGAATGGAGTCGTGCAGACCTATGAGTTAGATGCTGTTGGAATGGCTGGTTCGTCGGTTCCCAAAGGTTGACAGGTTTATAAAAGTCCTGATTGCACCTTGTGGCGAACATGGTACACCCCAACTACTTTCAAAGGAACCAACCCACGTTTTTTAAGACAGCGTACACGCGTGTGGCTAAGCTGCTGGTAGCTGCGTGCAGGGGGTTTCAGACTCATAACATACAATACTAACACAAGGAGTAATACCGCAACATGGAGTGAGTCTGAGAGGCAACTGCCTCCCTGGGGAGGATTTACTAAAACACAACACCATCCCCAACTGAATATTTGCCTTAATTACCGAGTCTAACACGACCTAATTTATTACATTTGCTTGGAAAAATGTTTTGAAGTGCATCCGATATTGTATAAAGTGGGCAGTGTAAACCTGCAGGCCGGAAGTCTTGCTGAAGTTCCAGGGTCTGCTGGCGGTGCCAAGCATGCAGCTGTGAGGGAGCACGGAGCCCAGCCCTGCCCCATGAGGGGCACACCTGTCACGCGCCACAGCGGCCACGCTCCGTCACAGAAGGGTGGCACTGGAATGGTGAGGGGACAAGACAGGCAAGTGCGTGGGGGCTAGAGCAGTGGTGGCGTGCGGTGTGAAGAGCCCGTCGTCTCTCGGGAGCAGCCTTCAGATGTCAGGGGACGGGGGCTCTGCTCTGCTCTGCCACTGGAACCGCTCTAACAAGGAGCGCCACACGGAGAGCGGGAGGGGGGAGAGCGGGAGGGGGGACGGCGGGAGGAGGGACACGGAGAACTTCAAAACTCACCGGACTGCTCCCAGGAGGAGGCGGGGGCGCTTGCGGTGTCCTTCCTCTGCCGGGGCCTGGGCTCTCTTCTCGGGTGCCGCGGGCGGGGCTCTCCTGCACCGGGGCCTCGCTGGCGGCCGCACTCCTTTCTCCCGGGCACTTTTCCCCTGGTATAGAACAAGCGGCGGCGGGACTTCCGGCCTGCTTGCGGCCCGGCCGGACCAGATTCGGGGGCGTTCCCGGCTTTTGGCTGACGTAGCATGACATAGCCAAAAGCCAAAAATTCTCGGGAACGCCCCCGAATCTGGTCCGGCCATGACGGACGCCTCTCTGTTCCAATGGCTACCCTCCATTTATGGAGCTAGCCAATGGAACAGAGGGGGGATTCCCGAGCAACATACTGTAACTCATTAGATTTCTCCTGCGCAAAAGCTGCTTGCGCAGCTTTTTTGCAGTCGAAACCTAAAAAGCCATGGCAAGGGTAAATCGAAAAACTTAATTTGAGCCATGTTTAAATATTACTGTCTCCAATATATAACAGTGATAGGTCTAAAATAGAAGTGACCATTTGAACATAACATAAACACCCGATATATACTCATTACTTTCCCCTAATGAAAAATCACCTAAGCGTTCTAAAATAGCCAGGGAGTAGTTTTAGGGCACCAACCTCCGATTTAAAAAAAAAAAAGGAAACGTTTTCATACATTCAGCAAGGAAAGAAAATAACATTTCTTTGGAAAGAGTTTCCAATTCCGTTGCCGGATTTACCTTCTGCTACAGAGTTTTAATAAGCAAAAGTTGCTAAACATCATGTCAAATCTTTTCAGATTAGAGCAGCAGATAACTGCTCGGTCTAGTGCTGAACACAGGGGCAACATCTGTCCGGGGGGGGGGGGGGGGGAGGGGGGGAGGGCTGCTAAAAGGAGGCCTTTTAACATGGGCGTGTGGCCAAAGAATCATGCATACCCCGGCCCTCCCTCTCGGCGCTTCGAGTGGCTCAAGAAATGTGGATAGGGCAAGTGGACTACAGAAGAAGGAATACATACTGTACACACACACCTGCGTTTGCTAGACACTAGCCCAGTTTTAAATGACTTTCAAAATTGGGATGGCATCAAATTTGACAGAGTTAGGCCTTCTACATGCCAACTATTTCAAAAGTTAGCCAAGTACAACATGTGCATAAATATGTGGAAAGGTAGAGGGAGATTAGAGTATAATTAAAAAGCGCAAGCGTGGCCGGACTGGGAATTGAAACAGGCCCTGGCAGAGTGCTCGGCCGGCCCCCCAGGGGAGGGTTGGGGGTGGGCCGAACTGTTTGCCAGGGCCGGTTATGGATGATTTTGTTAAAGGGGCAAAAATTACAAAAATGGCCTTGTAACAAAATACCCCCCCCTCCCAGAGGCCCAAAACCAGGCCCCATCCTGGCAGCCCACCAGGGAAATGCCTGGTGCCCGGTACAGCCAGCCCAGGCCTGAGCGCAAGACAATCAAAATTTAATCAACCAGTTCACTTATGCACACTGTTTACCAACATCTACCCAACATGCATTAACCCTGCACTGCAACTCGCTGAGTGGTCAGGAAGAATCGCAATCCTTCAGCCCGGGAACCCCAGCTGTCTGGCTGCTCTGAATGCTGAATATGGCCACGGCGCTGCTACCTGTGGAGCATGGAAGGGGAGCAGCGCCCAGCGTTAGTCTTGCAATGGGCACTGTGCTAAATATACAGCGTGTCGCCGGTGCACAGTAAAGGTATACTCATGGTGGTACGTGAAGGGCAACATGCTGATAGAAAAGAGACATTAACAGACATTAAAGTTATGCTCACAGCAGCTCGTGAAAGGGTCCGATGCTGATAAAAACAAGTAAGAAATGGGCGCTGTGCAAAAACATAGCGCGGGCCCATGCTTATTATACTAATGTCCATGGAGGCCCGTAAAGGGTGCCATGGTTGTGGGGCACCAGAAACAGGAACAAGAGTACTTGTGAGAAACAGATGAACATCGCAAGCGGAGAGTAATTGTAGCTGGTCGGTGCTGCTCTTGGAAAAACGGAAGTGAGGTATCGCTCTGTCAACCATTTAGGAAGCAGCAAAGAGGAGCGACAATGCATCGACCCAATGGGAAAGCAGGAGGCGGGACATGAGTCCTTTTTCCCTGCAACAGGTCTTTAAGACAGCGCATGCACTGTGTTGGCTCGAATTAAATATCATACCTTCTCAAATGCAACAAATTATTGCAGTTGAGTTGTGATATAATGCTTTTTGTCAGAGCCGGTAGCCAAGGTGAAAAGCAGGTTGCACAGCCTATTTTCAACAGAGGGTTAAAAAAAAATGAGAACAAGAACTGCCCTTTTCTGCATTGTCACTCTTATTTACTGCCTCCTAATTGGACAGTACGGGTTGGCTTCATGTCCCCTTCTTTTTTGTGGAGCAAGGTCCAAGTACTGATTGCTTCATCTTGATTACTGTTCTTCTGCTGCTTGCACTGTGATTGAGGTACTTTTTTTCTTATTCTTTATTCTTCATGTTGTGTTGTTACTTCCCTCCCATCACTGTTGTCCGTATTTCCTTTTAACCCCCCCCCCCCATTGGCTGGGTTCCTTTTAAACCTCCTCCCTCCGTTGCCCGTGTTACTTTTAACCCCCTGCACTTCCCCCCACTTTCTATGTTGCTTTTAACCCCTGTTATCTCTGTTGCTTTTTACCACCCTCCCTCCCTGGTCTGTTCTGCTTTTAGCCCCTCTCCCTCTCTTGCTCTCTTGTTTGTGTTGCTTTGAACACCTCCCTCACCCACCTGCCATGCCCAAAAAAACGCTAATACGGGGCCAGTGCTGGCAGCGCCATACTGCTTTCTTTTATCGTCCCTTTGCCAACCTTCCACCCACCCATTGTCCGTGTTGCCCATACCCTCTCCCTTTGTCTGTGTTGTACAGGCCCACCCTCCATAAAAAAAACTGCTACAATGTAGCCAGCACTTGCTGCGTTATATCGCTTTTTTACAACGTTTACCTATGTTGCACAGCAGCCATGTTTGTGTACAACATGACAGAAGGACATTGGCAAAGCCAATAGCTCTCACATAGGCAAGACCTATTGCCTTTGCTGATGTTTGTTAATCTAGCCTACATTAAACTTATTTTAATATATTTTTGCTGCAAATTACTAACTGCTTTTTGGCGTTCTTAATTTTGCAGCATACTATCTCTTTCATATGAAATAGGAAGACAGCAAAAATGTAATCAATTTGGGGGAAGGATCATGGTGTGACCATTTATTCTAAATAATAAAATACCATCTGGTGAACTTTAAAAGGTTATTGCAAATCCTCTCAGATTTCAATGACCTCCACATGGTCATGGAACTCCTCAGGGACTTGAAATATCTTTATAATGCACAGCAGTGTGTGCTTTATCCTGTATATCTGTAGGCAAATTGTGACAGGCTCATTCGAAGTCATGCACAAAAACAGGTGTGTCATTGAGATTGTGTTATTTTGCATGTTTGCTTTTTCTGCACCATTTTGAGGTGTACACCTCGAAATGGGGGAAATATACTAATTGCACATTTTCAACTTTCCCTGAGGTGAACAAACTGTGTGCCCACAAAAATGTCTCCACAATGCATCTGACAATATGTTGCTTAAACACAATGCTGATTGTGGTGATTGCTGTAAAACTTGTTCCAAAACCAGGAGGAAACTCAGGTTTGCGCCTGACCCTGGACTTGTGCAAGCCTGCGTACTGAAACATAGCCTGAGATGTTGCCGTTTAGGTTCCCAACCCACCCCCTGCAGCAGAGTCTGTGGCAATTGACAAGTCTGATACAGGCTTAGCATGGGTCATAGTAATCATTATTAGAACAAAAATTATTAGTTAGCTTAAAAAACAATATTATATTATATCATGTTATGTTATGTTATGTTATGTTATGTTATGTTATGTTATGTTATGGTATGTTATGTTATGTTTTGTTATGTTATGTTATATTAAATTATATTATATTGTATTAGATTATATTATATTATATAATTTTATATTATATTATATTATATTATATTATATTATATTGTATTGTATTCTATTATATTATATAATTTTATATTATATTATATTATATTATATTATATTATATTATATTTTATTGTATTATATTATATTATATTATATTATATAATTTTATATTATATTATATTATATTATATTATATTATATTATATTATATTATATTAATAACATGGTTAAAACATACCTCAAGAAACAGTTCTAAGCAATGTTTACAATACCAGCACGCAAGAGGGTGTCAATTTATTACCCAAAAGTAAGACTTAGGATTGCATTTCTAACCTATCCATTTACACTCAGATAAAATTACCCACGTGTGAACTAATGGGGGGTGATTCCAGAGATTCGCCTGATCTGACGCGAGTCTCTGTCTGTCTCCCCCTTCCCTCCCCCTGCCCATAGTCCTGGTATTAAGGGGTCCTGCCTGCAGTGCGATCAGGGTATGCCACCCCGTGCCACACAGCTACACTGTGCCTCGATCTTACAAAACCACCCAATGGGAAAACAACTACACAAAATGAAAGTGCACAATGTCACCCTCATATGTGTCAAATATTTATTATATACTAACTTTTGTGCAATGATTGTTAAGTTCCTTTCCCGCCACAAGCCCAACCAGGTCCTTCGCCCTCCTCACCAGCCAGGTGATATACTGCAAAGGACCCTAAATTATCAATGAAAATGTCAATATCCTGTTTAGGTAAATGAATCCTGTCATGGGGAAAATGTCAGGTTTCCTGATCAATTTACCTAAACGCCCTCTTCCTGCGCAAAGCTTTGCCAGTTCTGCCCTGAGGGGCTTGACTGTCACGTTCAGGGCCATAGATTGACTACCTGGACCCCAATCCCTCCTTGCGATCACATGAGACCAGGCGATGATCGATTTGTGTAATAATTTACTGATTCGGGACAATTCTTCAAGAAAGAATTCTTGGAGTTTCTTGCAACCTGGCATTGCCAGATCCCTTCTGCCTGCATGGTGGATGACTAGATTCAAAGCTGGAGCCCCTCCTAACTTCTCTGGGCACCATCTCTTGCAGCTGTGACATGTTCAAGCCTCCGATGCCCACCACTTGAAGGATGGCCCCATCAGTGTCCTTGGTTTCGGCCTCTTAGGTTGCTCTAAACTGCCCGCCGACTGCCAGACGAATGAGTAGGCAACAACCCATACCTGGCTTACCACAAGGAAGAATAGAAGAATATATGAGCACAGATCTCAAAAGACTACAACAATTCGAGGTGCAAGTAGCATTTGGAAGAGACTGAACACCTCACAACTTTTCCAATTTGTCTCTTCTAAAATCTGCATGTGATGAGCAACCCCACTCTACTGGGAGCCCCATGAATGGAAATGATGCCCTCTGAACTCCTACAACTTGGAAAGAGATAAAGCACCTGCAGTGGTATTAAACATTCCCGGGACTAGTTGTCTGAAACAAGATGTTTCTTTTCACACATGACAATTCCTTCTCTTTTAACGATCTCGTAACTTGTTTAGAAGATGCTCGCTTAAGGTTGATCGCCTCCACCATTGTCATGTTATCAGACCAAAAGATCCGGCACTATATGTTAATTACTTGCTAATTCTTAGATTACTTTGAATGAACAGGTCAAGTACTTACAGCATTTATATTTTAATGGTGGACCTATTGAAATAAGCACTGTCTTATGTACACAAAAGTCCTGGGGACGTTTGGATGGACAGACGACATACAAACAATTTAACTAGCCTCTGATGACACCAATGCATGATAAGTGACACAATAGAGCGCACACAGAGACAAAGAGTGATAGAAGACACATACACGAGCAGCAACATAGATCACCACAGACAAGGGACCTGCAATGCGAGTGGTATGGAAAATGGCTGGGAGTTTCTCCACCTTTTGTATCAGTAACTCCAGTGGTCAGGAAACCCCATGCAATTAGAAGAGGGTCCCTGAGAGTCTTCTTAAAATAAGGACTTAGTAAAGGAAATTTTGTGTCTGATTCCCCTGTTCCAGCTGCTCTGCGTGGAAATGAACGGATCTGCAGAAACGTTCCAGATCTCATCATTTCGATGTGGCCTGTAAGACTCCAGCTATTACCGACCTCATCGAAATAAAGAGGCTACTCAAATCAAATCAAATCAAAAATGACTTTATTCGGTTTCAGTTAGGAGAAAACCATAAAAGTACATACATATAAATTAATTACATTTGTGACAGTTAATACATATATTAAAAATATTTCATTCCAGGATTTTTAAATGGCATAAGATACTCATTTTGTTCTAGAAAAACCTAAGGGAAATAATCAACAGGTCAGAATTAAAAATACATCAGTTAAAGATCACTCCTGTGTTGAATACAAAATTATTATTTTTTTACAATATTCAGTGCCATACAATCAGATTCCATGAGTTGGAGAACTAATAAGGCAGGTCAACATTGGCATAAACCTAGACTTTTTAAAATTGGAACTAACTAGCGTTTTCTAGGATCAACATAGAATTTACAGAAGAGGGTTAAGTGTATTAGGGATTGGGTTGAAATGTCATCACAGGGACAAGGGGATAAAAGATTCGGCCCGTCATTGGTTTTTGGAAAGGTAACCAGATGATGAAAAAAGTTGAACCTAAAACGGGTCAACAAAAACCTGTCATAACCAGACAAATTCCATGGCAAGTAGGGCTGAATGCTAGGAAAAAAGGGGGGGTTGTATTGTATTGTATATTGGATTTATATAGCGCTTATCACCCAGGGGTCTCTAAGTGCTTGCCTTGGGAACCCGTACTGGCTTTTCCCTGTGAGATAGCCCCAACAGGGCATCCCCAAGGTGAAAGCCAGGCATCCCGCCACAGGTGGCCGTTGTGGAGATTAAGCAAGCTTAATGCCCAGAGTTGCAGAGTGTGAACCCATGATTAGGTCAGGCACCGAAGTGAGAATTATCGAGTCCGTGGACATTTGAGCTCAAGACCCTGCCGCGTCAGGAATTGAACCCTGGTCCGGGGTATGACCTCTGCTTCATGGTCTGCCTGCTCTAACCAGTGAGCCACATTTCTCCACATTCTTCACAGTGCCCAAATTACCCTCATGTACATGAGCACATGACATCAAAAAGATGTATATAAATACAAAGAGGCACAGAGGGATCGATTCAGTATTTATTTATAATCAAGGGTAAATTAAAAGCCTTGATATATGGGCTGAATGGCCATTGTCGACTGAATCATCAAAGAATGTTGAGCCGAGGTTTTATTGGCTTCAGAGGCCAGACGCAGGTCTGCTAGATGACTCAATCATAGAGTTTTCAAACCTTTACTTGGCACTTCTGCTATTTGTTGGGGATTGTGAAGAGGCTACTCGTAACAATGACCTGGTTATCAGGCCTACACAGATTTATGAACAGAAACACAAACAAGGGACAGGCACATTATGATAGGCAAGTTAAGAGACGTTGACAGATGAGCACTGATAGACACACCTATGTGAACAAACATTCACAAGCCTGAATAAACACCCTGTAAGAGATGCTTTGCACAGGATTTGAAACAAGGTAGCCTAGATTGTAATTACTTTGGATAAGGTTCTGGGGCGGCTCCCTCTTCCCTGTGCCAAGAAAAAATCCTTGGGGGAACATGAGCTTTATAAAATCCAGGTAACCTAACATTAAGCATTGTGTAAGTTCCTGTCTCTCTTCGTCTTTCTATACTACATCTGTCAGGAGCAGCCCTCATGCCAGTAGAACCCGGGCTGTCAGTATGCACTTAAAACAATCGTTTACCTGGAATTCACTAATACAAAGTTTATAGATATACAAATAAATATATTCTAAAAATACAATCACAATAGTAAAACCACTAATATACCCTAATCTTATGGGTGTTTTTAATAACACCAGAAAAATATAGTAACTACTTGTATAGTGTAGTAATTTGTAGGCCTCTTATTCCTTCAGACAGCAGGATGAAATTTGCCCATCCGAGAAATTTTACAAGAAAGTGGCCCAGCCCATCACATGCATGCACTTTCTGCTCATTTCTGTATTAAACTACCCTTTGCCATCATGTGAGGGTGATAGGACAAAAGCTGCACCTTGAGCCGGTTCCCCTAGCAGACTGCTGATCAAAAGACGCTGCTTGGGGCCCTGCCCTAATACCAAAGTTCCTGCAGTTGTCTGGGGTGAGCATTATAAAGGGGGTATTCTCTCATTTGCATGGGGACATGCCATGGAAATCGACTGACCACAATCCCAGTGGTAGGGGAAGTGACATTATGTACTCTTTGACCTTAGTGACATCACAGGACTGAAGCCTTTTCTTCCCCTCAACAGCCTGCTTATTGGTGCTGCTTAGGGGTAATTGAAGGGTAAGGAGTGAAAACTACACACACAGCACAGAGCTCTTAGACCCCTGTTCACTTTCTGTTCCTGCCACTGCCTTCACGCACCCTGTGTCAATGGGTAACTCAGGGCAAGATGGGGCTAGCAAGGGACGTGTCTCCTTTCCTTAATATGTACGTTATCCTTACAGAAATATGTACATTGAATGAAATAGCACACATGGGCACACTGTCTATATGTCATTCATTTTATGCATATCCCTCCCCAACCCATAGAGTCTCCCAATAAGAGCCATCCGAAACTTTTCCTCTAAAGGAGACTGGAGGGGACTTTCATTGAAGCTGTCAGGAAAGTGTGGTAGACCATACACCAGATGGACTTAGAAACAGGGGAAAGACAGAATCTATGAACAGAGCAACTGGACATTGTGGAAGAGCAAGCTTGCTTTCCCTTCATCACAAACTCTCAAAATGCCTCACTGGGATAAATGCTCAGTGCTGATATCTGTTAATCATAACTTCCTGCTAAGACTTAATCGAGGGACCCTTGACCCTACCAGGTAGGCCGCTCCCCCTCCGCACAGCACCGCCTGCGTCTCCCTGCCCCAGCTGCCGCTGGCGCTGTTGAGGAAGTTCGAGGCCCCCCACCACCCGCAGGCTACCACCTGGGCCTCATCCCTGGTGGCCAGTGGTAGGCCGTAGGTAGGTTTGTTCATCCTCCGCTTTATTGCTTTTGTTGTTTTGCCTGTATTTTCATTGTTGTGTCTGTGACTGCTGTTGTCTGTCTTCCCCCACTGCCTGTATGTGGTCCGTGCCCCTTTTTCTTCCCTCTGTTCTCCTCGCTGTCCCCGTGATCTCTCTGCTCGGTCTTTCCTTCTGTACCCCTCACTGCCCCCGTGTCCCGGCCCGGTTTTCCCTTCTGTTCCCCTCGCTGCCGACGTACCTATCTGCCCGTTCTGCCCTCTGTTCTTAGATGCCCCTGTATTTCTGTATTCTGTATTTTGCCTCTGTTCCACTTGTTTTTCCGGTATTTCTGTGCCCTTTTTGCCTTCTGTGCCCCTCGTTTTCCCTCGTTTTTGTGCCCCTTTTGCCTTCTGTTCCACTCATTTTTTGTGCCCCTCTGCCTTCTGTGCCACTCGTTTTTCCCTCGTTTTTGCGCCTCTTTTGCCTTCTGTTCCACTCGTTTTTTTGTGCCCTTCTGCCCTCTGTTCCACTTGTTTTTTTGTGCCCTTCGGCCCTCTGTGCCACTCGTTTTTCCCTCGTTTTTTGTGCCCTTCTGCCTTCTGTTCCACTTTTTTTTGTGCCCTTCTACCCTCTGTTTCACTCGTTTTTTTTGTGCCCTTCTGCTTCTGTTCTACTTGTTTTTTGTGCCCTTCTGCCCTCTGTTCCACTCGTTTTTTTGTGCCCTCTGTGCCACTCGTTTTTTCCTTGTTTTTGTGCCCCTTTTGCCTTCTGTTCCACTCGTTTTTTGTGCCCTTCTGCCCTCTGTTCCACTCGTTTTTTGTGCCCTTCTGCCCTCTGTGCCACTCGTTTTTCCCTTGTTTTTGTGCCTCTTTTGCCTTCTGTTCCACTCGTTTTTGTGCCCTTTTGCGCTCTGTTCCACTCGTTTTCTGTGCCCTTCTGCCCTCTGTGCCACTCGTTTTCCCCTCATTTTTGTGCCCCTTTTTCCTTTTGTTACATTTGTTGTCCCTCACCGCCCTCGCCGCTGCGTCCCCTGCAGCCCCGCCCCCCTGACTGCCCACTGCCCATTCGGTGCCCCCGTCCCCCAACTCCCCATATATGCCGGCCGCTGCGCGAAAAGTCGCACCTAAGGCAAGCCTGTCTGCCCCTGTCCGCGCCTGGACTGCGCCCAGTGCCAGAATCCCTGGCCCCCGAACCTGCCACGACAACCGCCGCCACTACGACGCCAGCACTCTGCACGCTCTCAACTCCGGACGGAGCCACACCTGCTTCAAGGCTGCCCCGAAATGCACACACGGCCCCTTCAGCTGCCCTCTATTCCACTCGTTTTTTTGTTCCCTTCTGCCCTCTGTGCCACTCGTTTTTCCCTTGTTTTTGTGCCCCTTTTGCCTTCTGTTCCACTCGTTTTTGTGCCCTTTTGCGCTCTGTTCCACTCATTTTCTGTGCCCTTCTGGCCTCTGTGCCACTCTTTTTTCCCTAATTTTTGTGCCCCTTTTTCCTTTTGTTACATTCGTTGTCCCTCACGGCCCTCGCCGCTGCGTCCCCTGACACACCGCCCCCCTGACTGCCCACTGCCCATTCGCTGCCCCCGTCCCCCACCTCCCCATATATGCCGGCCGCTGCGCGAAAAGTCGCACCTAAGGCAAGCCCGTCTGTGCCCGTCCGTGCCTGGACTGCGCCCAGTGCCAGAACCCCTGACCCTCGCACCTGCCACAACGACCGCCGCCACTACGACGCCTGCACGCTCTCAACTCCGGACGGAGCCACACCTGCTTCAAGGCCGCCCCGAAATGCACACACGGCCCGTTCAGCTGCCGGAACTGCAGCTACACCAGCTTCAGAGCCAATGAACCACCCGCCAAGAAAGACCAACCACCTCCGAGGCATACTACTGAACACCCGCTCCGCATGCAAGCATGCCGTCGAGCTCTGGGATCTGTTCGACACAACATCCCCGGACGTTGCCTTCCTGACAGAGACCTGGTTTAACGACTGCTCCGCACCCGACATCGCCATAGCCATCCAAGACATGCATTTCCAGATCCTCACAGACCCTAACTCCACCCTCAGAGGCACCCTCGTTTACTGACCCCCGGACCCCGCTCCCAGTTCAGCGACTCCATCGCCGACATGATCAGCATGCAGGCCCTGACCTCCACCGACTATATCCTCCTCGGAGACCTGAACTTTAACCTTGAGAACAACAACGACAACAACACAACCCTGGTCGATAACCTCGCCAACCTCGGACTGAAGCAACTCGTCACAACGCCCACCCACTCCGCTCGACCCCGTCTTCTCCTCAAGCCTTCACATCTCCATCAGCCACACCACCGAACTCCTCTGGACCGACCTCCACTGCATCCACTTCGCCTTCCAGAAACCCACCACACACCACCGCACCCAACAGATCCCCCGCCGCTGCTGGAGCAAAATCACCGAAAACCAACTACACGCAAACCTCGCTCTCAGCCCACCCACCGTACCCTCCAACACCAACGGTGCTGCCCACAGCCTCAGACGCTGGATCGAGGACTGCGCCAACACCCTCGCCCCGCTGAAGAAACCCCCACACAGAGACACCAGCAAGGGGGCCAGCTGGTTCACCCCAGAACTCCTAGCCTCCAAGCAAGCCTGCCGGAAACTAGAGAAGAAATGGCACAGCGAACAAACTCCGGACAGCCACGCAGCACACAAGGATGCCATCCGCAACCACCACCTCCTCATCAGGGCGGCCAAGAGGACCTCCTTCAAAGACCGTCTCGACAACAACACACACAATAGCAAGGAGCTCTTCAACATTGTGAAGGAACTCTCCATCCCCAGCTCCAACACCAACCACATCCTGCCGTCGCAAGCCCTGTGTGACTCCCTCGCCACCTTCTTCCACCACAAGATAGCAGACATCCACGACAGCTTCAACAGCCAGACAACCCCAACAGACAGCAACACAACAGACCCTCTGCAAACCATTGACCATGACCCCCTGCTAGCCTGGGCCAGCGTGAGCATCGATAACACCATCAAAACCATACGCACAATCCACTCCGGCTCTCCTCCAGACCCATTCCCGCACCACATCTTCAACAGAACAAGCAGCTCGATCGCACCCCACCTGCGCAACGTCATCAATCTCTCCCTCGAGACTGTGACCTTCCCAGAGATCTGGAAACACGCCGAGATCAACGCCCTACTCAAAAAACCTAAGGCAGACCCAAGAGACCTCCAGAACTTCCGGCCCATCTCTCTACTCCCCTTCTCGGCCAAGGTCATAGAGAAAACCGTCAACAGACAGCTAACCCGATACTTCGAAGAAAAGGGAATCCTGGACCCTTCCCAGTCAGGGTTCCGCAGCAACCACAGGACCGAGACTGCCCTCATCGCCACCACCGACGACATCAGGACCCTGCTGGACAACGGCAAGACCGCATTACTCATCCTCCTAGACCTCTGTTCCGCCTTCAACACTGTCTGCCACCGCACACTATGAGCACGCCTCCACGCCGCAGGGATCCGAGACAAGGCTCTGGATTGGACCACCTCCTTCCTCTGCGGCAGAACCCAGAGCGTCCACCTCCCCCGATTCCATTCCAAAACCTCAAAGATCATCTGCGGCGTACTGCAGGGATCCTCCCTCAGCCCGACGCTGTTCAACATTTACATGGCCCCGCTCGCACACGTACCCCGACAGCACGACCTCAACATAATCTCCTACGCCGATGACACTCAGCTGATCCTCTCCCTCATCACAGACACCATCACCGTGATAGCCAACCTCCACGATGGAATGTAGGTCATCGTAAACTGGATGAAGACCAGCCATCTGAAGCTGAACTGGGATAAGACGGAGGTCCTCATTCTCAGCTCCAACCCTTCATCCTGGGACGACTCCTGGTGGCCGATGGCACTGGGGACAGCCAGACACCCACCGGCCACGCACGCAACCTGGGAATCATCCTCGACTCAATGCTCTCAATGACCAAGCAAGTCAACGCCGTCTCCTCCTCCTGCTTCAACACCCTCCGCATGCTCTGCAAGATCTACAGATGGATCCAGACAGATACAAGAAAGACAGTCACCCAGGCCCTCGTCAGCAGCACACTCGACTACGGAAATGTCCTCTACGCGGGAGCCCCGACCAAGCTCATAAAACGACTACAATGCATCCAAAACACCTCAGCACGATTGATCCTCGACGTACCACGCCACGGCCACCAGGCCCGGACTGCTCGTTGAGAGCACCGGGCAATTCCCCGGTGGGTCGCATGGTTGGGGGCTGGTTTTGGGCCCTGGTGCCGTTTTTGTTACAGGGCCGTTATGCTGCAAAAACGGCCCGTAACAAAAACGGCCGAAAACCGGCCCTGTCACAGATCGCGGTCGCACCTCTCCCCCCTCCCCTCTCCTCCCGGAGGGGGGAGGGGGGCCGGCCGAGCACTTTACCAGGGCCGGTTCTGGTTCCCAGTCCGGCCCTGACGGCGACATCACCCCACACCTGAGAAACCTGCACTAGCTCCCCATCAACAAGAGGATATCCTTCAAGCTCCTCACCCACGCACACAAGGCACTCCACAAGACCGGCCCAGCCTACCTCATCAGACGGCTCTCCTCCTACATCCCCACCCGCCAGCTACGCTCCGCCGACCTCTCACTCGCCACCGTCCCGCGCATCCGAAGAACAACCACCGGTGGGAGATCCTTCTCCCACCTCGCCGCCAAGACATGGAACACCCTCCCACTGAGCCTACGACAGACCCAAGACCTGCTGATCGTCAGGAGGATACTCAAGACCTGGCTGTTCGATCAGTAGCGCTCCAGCGCCTTGAGACCCTCCTGGGTATATAGTGTGCTTTACAATGATTGGTTGATTGATTGATTGATTAAATCTGTCTTACATCTTTCCGAGGTCAGAAACTCGAGGTCAGAAACTCAGTGGCATTAAGCTGGCTAATAGCTATGTTTGTTGTTTACATATTCTGATATATAGTTTTTTAAATGTAAAATATAGATTTCACATTCATATCACCTTGAAGCTGTTTAGAAGTGTGTAGGACGCAAATGGTACAAAATGAAAGGTTTAATCTTGAGGAGTGTGTAGGACGCAAATGGTACAAAATGAAAGGTTTAATCTTGAGGAATAGCACAGCACAACTGCCCTGGTCAAAAACCCCAGAGAACTGCTCTAGAATTCAGAATGCTCAAAATGAGAACCTAACAGCGCAAAGCAAGGAATAGAACACTTAACATGGCATATTTAAAGACACAATACATATTAATTAGTGGGAGAAAATAACACATCTCTCCCCTTAAAAACTTAAACATAGTCTTTCATTTTAGCAGGAGGTTTAACACATCTACTACCACATTTAATCTTAGAGGCAACAGATTCAGATTCAGTAGAAACTTCGAGTTCACAAGACTTGGAATTCCTATTATTATTAATCTCAATAGGAAGACGACATTTAGCAACCCACCTTATATTCCAAACTCTTCCATCTTGTGTTACAACACTATTAAGGTTAACTTTAATAGGGGTTCCATACTTAGTAGAACCTTTAGAATAGAAACGTGGTTTCCTTGTCCTTACATACTCCCCAATCACAAAGAAAGGCTCTTTCACATTCATTTAGGCATCATAACACTCTTTCATTTCTTCTTGTCTGTGTTGAACTTTAAAAGAACCTTGTTGCAAATCATTACTTACGAGTTCTTCTGACATTCTTCTCTTGATCCACCAGGGACAAAGTTTAGATGCTGGTTCCCTCCCCCTCAAAAGGTGAAACAGGCTAAGACCTGTAGTAGAATGAGGAGTAATATGACATATGTGATGTGTGTAATGTATGTATACTTGTAAAGCGCACTGTTACTTCGTTACGTGGCGTCCTGGCGGTGTATACCGCTGGGGAACCCGTCCTGGCTTTCCCTGTGAGAGGGCACCCCCAAGGTGAAGCCAGGCATCCCCGGCGCTGCTAGGGCCGTAGTGGAGATTAAGCAAGCTATTGCCCAGAGTTGCAGAGTGGGACCCATGGTTAGCGTAGGCACCTAGGCGAGAATTATCGAGTCCGCGGACATTGACCCAAGACCCTGCCGCGTCGGGAATTGAACCCTGGTCCCGGGCCGATCTCTGCTTCAGGGTCTGCCGCTTCTAACCAGTGAGCCACACTTCTCCATATCCAAAGTTTTTCTCTCCGAACAACTTTCCGTTCTTTACCTGACTTCTTAGCTATTTCCACGCCATCCTTAAGCACAGGGTTGAACCTTTCCACCTGACCATTCCCTTGTGTTTCATAGAGAGCAGTGGTATAATGTTTAATGTTATTTTGGAAAATACGGGGACCCCTACTTATAATATATTCACTACCAGTAGGGACTAAAATAAGCTAATTTTTGGAAACCAGAACAGTAGTGAACAACAATTTTCAAGCCAAAACCCAGGGAAAACACACAAAAAATTCAATTAATTAATGTGACATGTAACCATTATTGATAGAGACCAAACATGTTATTTGTAAACAGAATAGTGTTTATAGTTTATTTATATTATTTTCTTCATTTTTTAAATAATTTTTTTAATAAAAATACATATGTTCAATAAAATGATCAATAACATACATTTTATAATACAAAAGGTGTGAAGACAAGTAAAAAACAAGAGAAAAAGAAAGAAAAGGAAACCACAAATCACTGAGTTGTTGGAATGGGCTAGTGGAGTTAGCAAAGCGGTGGATGGAAACTCTACGTGCGTTTCGGCTATTGCCTTCTTCAGGAGTCAGTCATTTGCAACAGGACAAAAAAAACAACACTGAAAGACATATAAAAGGGCCATGTCACAATCTATATTATTGTTCTGTTGTACAGTTTTCTATGTACTTTACAATAAACCCTGGATCTAGGTCTAATTTTTAAAAAGACAAAAAGGGGGCACCACATTTTGTATTTAGATAATAAACAGTTTTGCTACAAATAGAGCAGCTGTATTTATAAAAAACGTTTCAATTCATTACCGATAGTCATATATGGTATATGCTTCATTGAGTCTATATGGATATATTTGATTTGAATTTCTTTTATCCTCTAACGCTCGATGTTCAGACAAGGTTATTATATTCTTGTTGCAATTACAGAACAAAAGTATCTTTAAATCCTAATACTATTGGCAAACAGAAAAAACCATTGACACTATTAGGTATAGTGTAAAACAAATGCAGATGGGAAGGGGAAAGGTAGTGGGGAAGAAGGGTATAAAGGAAACAAGAAAGTCTGCAAGTCAGGATCAATAAGTCTGTTTAAAAGCAGGTAGTTCGTATGTGTAGGTATATCATCTTACTAACACATAGAGACGTACGCTTAGAGAGACAAATGCAGGAGGATTTGAAATTGGTCAGAGGTATCACTGTAGCATGTACTTACATAGTGATTTGCTCGCAAGCTATATATGATTATTTCGTAAATTTATTCAAGAATTCTCCATCGAGAGACCTTTTTATTAAAAATGGAATAAGCTGTAAAGAATAGATGTTTACATGTAAGTGTATTTTCATTTTTCCAAGAGGGTCTACATCATAACGAAGGTGACAGTATAAGTGTATGCTGTTCTATTTACCAGTTGTTTAGTTGTCGGCATATGACGTTAAGCAATGTCAGTTTCTAGCGTAAACTTATTCGGTCGTCGGCGTATTCCTTTGTAGTGGCTAGGAAGGGGTGGTTAGAGCCTAAGTGGGGACGAAGAGAAATATATAAATAACTTCACTTCCAGAGCTATAGGCTCACAAGGTATTGTTATTGTTAAAACTGTTTATCTATGTACCTTAATGATTGGCGGCTATTTTTGTAACAGTATACGTTTCTTTAGAGTCTTGATGGGACACAACGACGATCCGATAGGAGATGGACCCACTGCATCCAGACGATGTAGGATCCCTCGTTGTCCCTATGTGGGTGGGGTATATGCCATTAGTATGGATAAAAGTGCTCTAAAATGCGTTAAATGGAGTATCAAACCCCATTTTATCGGCACGATCAGGAAAAGTTTAAAGCCATGCAATACCTGTGCTATGTCGATCTTGTGTCGTCCATCGATAATAGAAAACTGATGACGATGACGGACCTCTAGAGTTTAAATAAGAAACATAAAACTAGTTACAGACCAGCGGGCGGGGAGATGAAATACTACGGTGTCTATCTCTGATTGTCGCGTAGCTTACCTTTAGGTTCCGGTCGTCGTGACTCTAAATGGGGTTCTGGAGTATGAAAGCCGCCGGCCGCGGTCAGCGAAAGGAAAAAAGGTTTCTGATTGCCACAATCCTTATATATCCTCGCTGGCTCTCTTAATGCAGCCCAGGTGTGTTATAGTTCAGAGGAACGCCCTAATAGACGCACTATGTTTACATGCGAAGCGGTGCGCCGCAGTCTAGAACTAAAAGCCAATAGATGTAGACGTGTAGTTCAAAAACGGAACTACAAGTATGGCGTGGTTTTATGACGTATTGAAGCGCCTTTTGGTCTTGGTTTTAATGGAGCGTCATAGATTACCGATTTTATGCCAATAATAAAGTGTGTGTAGTTCATGCACGTGATTGCAAGTGTGCAAAAATATGTTTTGACATGTTCTGGTTAGCATGTTGTGTATTCTGTTCTTTCGTAGGCCATAATTTGTGAACAATTAATTTATTTTGTACACTTATTTTTGAGTTTTGAGAGTTTGTTTATATTTCTATTTTTTGAAAAACCTTTTGTTAAGAAATTGAAAAGGTCAAGGTCTAGTTACAATTATCAAGAATAAAAGTTTTTCGGTCGATATATCTATATATATAATCAAGATTTATAAACAACCACTATGATTTTGTAATTGACCACAAGGTCTGCAGAAACTATTCGATCAGGTAAGTTCAGGATCCTGATTTATATGTGTTCTGGCATGTTATTCTTTTGAGGTTCATCATATGCGGCAGGGAAGATTGAACTAAGGTGGAATTAGGACCAAAATAGAGCCATATATTATTTTCGATATAAATTCCTCATCGCATTAATGTATTTTTTCAGGTGTAATTTAATCATCTATTCTTGACGTGGCATATTTTATGTAAGTGGAAATCTGGGGTGACCAATATAATTTTAGCCAAGCAACCATGGGATACAGCCGCATTGTTCTCTCTAAATTATTGCTTGCTCCCATGGAATCTCAGAGTTAAGACCTGTGGTAGCTGTGTCAAGTGAAAAAATCCAATAGACTTCCCTCTCTTTACGGATCTTTTCCGGGCATAGACCTTCCCTAGGTAGCACATTTTCAAGGATATACCACCTTCTGTCCTCTGGTGAGTGACCATGTTCTAAAAAATGTGATACCAAGGGGGCATTGATCTTGGGGGAATATCTTACAGTTACCGTATTTGAAATGCGGTAACTGTAAGATATGCCCCCAAGCTATAGAGGGCAAAGAACTCACATTTAATAATGTGAGAATCCTATCTAAAACAATGACAAACTGTAAAACTCAAAACGTGGTATACCTAATACTATGTCCTTGCAATAAAGGATATGTAGGCGAAACATCTAGGGCCATCAACAAAAGAATGACAGAACACAAATCTGCAGTCCGCACGAAAAAGACCAATGCCCCCTTGGTATCACATTTTTTAGAACATGGTCACTCACCAGAGGACATAAGGTGGTATGTCCTTGAAAATGTGCTACCTAGGGAAGGTCTATGCCCGGAAAAGATCCGTAAAAAGAGGGAAGTCTATTGGATTTTTTCACTTGACACAGCTACCACAGGTCTTAACTCTGAGATTCCATGGGAGCAAGCAATAATTTAGAGAGAACAATGCGGCTGTATCGCATGGTTGCTTGGCTAAAATTATATTGGTCACCCCAGATTTCCACTTACATAAGATATGCCACGTCAAGAATAGATGATTAAATTGCACCTGAAAAAATACATTAATGCGATGAGGAATTTATATCGAAAATAATATATGGCTCTATTTTGGTCCTAATTCCACCTTAGTTCAATCTTCCCTGCCGCATATGATGAACCTCAAAAGAATAACATGCCAGAACACATATAAATCAGGATCCTGAACTTACCTGATCGAATAGTTTCTGCAGACCTTGTGGTCAATTACAAAATCATAGTGGTTGTTTATAAATCTTGATTATATATATAGATATATCGACCAAAAAACTTTTATTCTTGATAATTGTAACTAGACCTTGACCTTTTCAATTTCTTAACAAAAGGTTTTTCGAAAAATAGAAATATAAACAAACTCTCAAAACTCAACAATAAGTGTAAAAAAGAAATTAATCGTTCACAAATTATGGCCTACGAAAGAACAGAATACACAACATGCTAACCAGAGCATGTCAAAACATATTTTTGCACACTTGCAATCACGTGCATGAACTACACACACTTTACTATTGGCATAAAATCGGTAATCTATGACGCCCCATTAAAACCAAGACCAAAAGGCGCTTCAATACGTCATAAAACCACGCCATACTTGTAGTTCCGTGGTTGAACTACACGTCTACATCTATTGGCTTTTAGTTCTAGACTGCGGCGCACCGCTTCGCATGTAAACATAGTGCGTCTATTAGGGCGTTCCTCTGAACTATAACACACCTGGGCTGCATTAAGAGAGCCAGCGAGGATATATAAGGATTGTGGTAATCAGAAACCTTTTTTCCTTTCGCTGACCACGGCCGGCGGCTTTCATACTCCAGAACCCCGTTTAGAGTCACGACGACCGGAACCTAAAGGTAAGCTACGCGACAATCAGAGATAGACACCGTAGTATTTCATCTCCCCGCCCGCTGGTCTGTAACTAGTTTTATGTTTCTTATTTAAACTCTAGAGGTCCGTCATCGTCGTCAGTTTTCTATTATCGATGGACGACACAAGATCGACAGTGCACAGGTATTGCATGGCTTTAAACTTTTCCTGATCGTGCCGATAAAATGGGGTTTGATACTCCATTTAAACGCATTTTAGAGCACTTTTATCCATACTAATGGCATATACCCCACCCACATAGGGACAACGAGGGATCCTACATCGTCTGGGTGCAGTGAGTCCATCTCCTATCGGATCGCCGTTGTGTCCCGTCAAGACTCTAAAGAAACGTATACTGTTTCAAAAATAGCCGCCAATCATTAAGGTACATAGATAAACAGTTTTAACAATAACATCACCTTGTGAGCCTATAGCTCTGGAAGTGAAGTTATTTATATATTTCTCTTCGTCCCCACTTAGGCTCTAACCACCCCTTCCTAGCCACTATAAAGGAATACGCCGACGACCGAAATAGTTTACGCTAGAAACTGACATTGCTTAACGTCATATACTGACAACTAAACAACTGGTAAATAGAACAGCATACACTTATACTGTCACCTTCGTTATGATGTAGACCCTCTTGGAAAAAGAAAATACACTTACATGTAAACATCTATTCTTTACAGCTTATTCCATTTTTAATAAAAAGGTCTCTCGATGGAGAATTCTTGAATAAATTTACGAAATAATCATATACAGCTTGCGAGCAAATCACTATGTTAGTAACTGCTACAGTGATACCTCTGACCAATTTCAAATCCTCCTGCATTTGTCTCTCTAAGCGTACCTCTCTATGTGTTAGTAAGATGATATACCTACACATACGAACTACTTGCTTTTAAACAGACTTATTGATCCAGACTTGCAGACTTTCTTGTTTCCTTTATACCCTTCTTCCCCACTACCTTTCCCCTTCCCATCTGCATTTGTTTTACACTATACCTAATAGCGTCAATGGTTTTTTCTGTTTGCAAATAGTATTAGGATTCAAAGATACTTTTGTTCTGTAATTGCAACAAGAATATAATAACTAGGGGTGGGCGGCCAGCTACGCTCCGTGCACGGAGTGTGCGTAGTGCCGCCTACTCCGCATTTTGCGGAGCTGGCGGAGCCAGGCGGCACTACGCACGCTCCGCAGACGGAGCGTAGCTGGCCGCCACCCGCCTCCCTCCCGCCCTCCCTAAATACTTTCAAATAAAGGAATGCAATAATTTAAAAAGCACTTACCTTGCCGCCGCTGCCCGCCGCGTCCCCGGGGCTCGTTATCTTCCGTCTTCCGTCTTCTTCAGTAATGCGCATGCGCGGGCGGCCGCGCATGCGCATTTTCACGAGAAAATGCGCATGCGCGGCCGCCCGCGCATGCGCATTACTAAAGAAGACGGAAGATAGCGAGCCCCGGGGACGCGGCGGGCAGCGGCGGCAAGGTAAGTGCTTTTTAAATTATTTCATTCCTTTATTTGAAAGTATTTAGGGAGGGCGGGAGGGAGGCGGGTGGCGGGGCTGGCGGCCAGTGGTTTTGCGGAGTGGGGCTACGCGGAGTACGGAGGTGGGCGTAGTTTCTTGCCCACTTCGCGTAGCTCCGCGAAGCCCCACTCCGCCAACTCCGCCCAGGGTTAATAATAACCTTGTCTTAACATCGACCGTTAGAGGATAAAAGAAATTCAAATCAAATATATCCATATAGACTCAATGAAGCATATACCATATATGATTATCGGTAATGAATTGAAGCGTTTTTTATAAATACAGCTGCTCTATTTGTATCAAAACTGTTTATTATCTAAATACAAAATGTGGTGCCTCCTTTTTGTCTTTTTTAAAATTAGACAGAGACCCAGGGTTTATTGTAAAGTACATAGAAAACTGTACAACAGAACAATAATATAGATTGTGACATGGCCCTTTTATATGTCTTTCAGTGTTGTTTTTTTTGTCCTGTTGCAAATGACGGACTCCTGAAGAAGGCAATAGCCGAAACGCGCGTAGAGTTTCCATCCACCGCTTTGCTAACTCCACTAGCCCATTCCAACAACTCAGTCATTTGTGGTTTCCTTTTCTTTCTTTATCTCTTGTTTTTTACTTGTCTTCACACCTTTTGTATTATAAAATGTATGTTATTGATCATTTTATTGAACATATGCATTTTTATAATAGAAATTATCAAAAACAAAATAAGAAAATAATATACATAAACTATAAACACTATTCTGTTTACAAATAACATGTTTGGTCTCTATCAATAATGGTTACATGTCACATTAATTAATTGAATTTTTTGTGTGTTTTCACTGGGTTTTGGCTTGAAAATTGTTGTTCACTACTGTTCTGGTTTCCAAAAATAATGTTTAATGTTATACACCTTCAAAAAACTTTCCATATTATGGGATTTCAACTGCACACAACTATCAGTTATGAGAACTTCTCGACTACCTTCTCTAGCAAATACTTCTTTGAAAAATTCAATGATAGTCTGAGTAGTGGCATGTGGAACAAACTTAACTTCGGGCCACTTAGAGTGGTAATCAACAATCACCAAAGCATAACGAGATTCTTGAGGTAAGGCATGAAATGGACCAGAAACATCGAACGCAATTTTGTGCCAAGGATATTTTGGCCATTATTATGGTTTCAATGGCGCAGGAAAAGACTTTAACATCTTATCACTATAAACACATTCAGAACATTCCCTCACAGTCCTGTCCACCATCTCATCCATACCAGGCCAACAAAAACTAGATCTGATTAACTTTTTCATGGACGACATCCTACGATGTCCCTCATGGGCAAGTTTAAGAATAATGTCATGCATGGATTCAGGGGAAACACATTTACCATCCTTGAAAATCGAATCACCTTCCACTACCAGCTCAGTGGATACCTGCAAAAAAGATTTGACTTCAACTGGAACACACTTATCCTTAGGCCATCCATTGAGGATAAAACCTCTAAGTGCACTCCAACTCTTATCAGCAATCAAGCATTTCTTCCATTCTTCCTCTGAGATGGTAGAAGATTCCTGGGAAACAAAATCTGTAACAGAAGCAATCATTTCAATATCTGGACAAACTTCCACTTCTTCCACACCAGGACAAGGTAGGCAGGAGAGCCAATCAGCAGTGGCATTTTACCTTCTCGGAACATACTATACACTAAAACTATATTCTTGTAGTCTGGACATAAGTCTACTTATCCTACCAGTGGCATTCCATCCCCCTCCAGGTGACAAAATAGAAGCAAGGGGCTTGAGATCATTTCAAAGCACAAATCTATTTCCCTATATGAAATTCCGGAAAAATACTTGACACCCCGCACACATTCCAACAGCTGCCTTTCAATAACCGAATATCTCCTTTCAGTTTCATTCAGGATGTGGGAAGCAAATGCCACACACCATTCTTCCATTTAGCACTTTTGAGATAATTCTCCACCTAATCCACACATACTGGCATCCACTGTCACAATACAGGTCTTATTCATACAGCCAGGCTTCAAGGTAGGAGCTTTAACAATCTAATTTTTGATCAGTTGAAAAGCATCTTGTTGTCTCTGCGTCCAAGAAAACTCCACCTTGTGTCTAGTAAATTCTCTCAACAGTGCCATTTAGGTTGCGAAATCTTTGATAAATGTACTATAATATTCACATAATCCTGCAAATTATAAAAGTTTTTCTTTGTTGTCGGGAGCTGGAGCATGTACAATAGCTTCTACTAAAGATTTTAGGAACAACTCCATTTCCAGAAAGAGTATGACCCAAATACTCAACAGTCTCATAAAACATTTTACACTTATTTTGCTTCAGAGTCAGTCCATTTAGTTCTAGACGTTGACATACTTCTTTCACATGTTCTGCATGTTTTTCAGGGTAAGGAGAAAACACAAGAATATCATCCTGGAAGCACCTTACAAAGCTGTCTAAATCCTTAAAGATATAATACATTGCCTTCTGAAACACTGACGCTGCAGAGGCTAACCCGAAAGACATTCTCTTACATTGGCATAACCCCTGCGGTGTTAGGAAAGCAGTAAATTGTTTTGAATCTTCAGTTAGGACAATTTGGTGATAGGTAGGACGCAAATCGAATATAGAAAATATCTTTGCTCCTTCTAGCATACAGACAACCTCATTTATATTAGGCAATGGATGACATTCCACTATCAGATTCGCATTTAACGCTCTCAAATCAACACAGAGCTTTTTCACACATACAGGTATAACCCTCAACTTTTGTTTTACAGGAAGAGCTCCCTCTTTAAGTTTAGTTTTATGAGAAAAATTGTTAAGCTTTCCTAACTTCTCTGAAAAAACTTTGTGAAAAGAGTTAACAATGGCAGCACTCTCATCTTTATACTTTTTATCCTCATTAGCTTGAGACACCAATAACACTGGATCACAACTCCTAAGGTTGAGAATAATTCCTATACTCCACTGGTCCTTCCAACCTTGCACATTCACACCCTTGACTGCAACATACATCTTAATAAAAGCCATGTGTCCTTTAAACTTCACCTCAACATCTATAAAACCTTCCATGTCAATTTTAGATCCATCAAAAGCGCTGTCAATGACATCTGATTCCTTCAAGTCCTTAAGGGTGAAAATACTTTTAAAGCGATTAAGGAAAAGATCCTTCATAACAATAGTCCAAGGAGAAACAGAATCAGCCATCAGTTCCATCTCGAAATTCATGATATGCACTAAACACCTTGGTGGCTTAAGATCAAAAACATTCTCCCTATTACTGCCTTCAGTAACAGACAAAATCATACCTCCTACACACTCATTCCCACTGTCATTAACAAACTCTTGGTTGACATAAGAAACTTTGCTCCTAGAATTCCCAGCAGTATAGTTCTTAGGATCTCTGCAGAGGCAAAAAGCCCACGATGCCCACACTTCTTACACTCCTTCTCAAGGGCTGGATATTTGGGAAATGAAGCACCATTGTTTGGGCTCCCACACCTAAATCAATGAAAGCCCTTGTCAGGTCTTTTAAATACTTTTTGACTAACACATGATGACTCTGTCTTTACCACACACACTTCATCTTCTGTCCCTTTGTTCTCTTTATGCAAGAATTTCATCCATTTCTCCGATTGTTCCATCACCTTTGCTGTACTTATGACATCTCCTAAAATAGGATCTCCCATAATCCAGAGGTATTCTTGGATTTCTTTTACTTTTAACGTGCACAATAATGTGATCACGGATCATTTCGTCAGTCATAGGACCAAAATTGCAATTTACAGATAGACCTTGTAACCCTGTAAGAAAATCATCAAAAGTGTATTTGCTTCGTGAGCTCTGGTGTAAAATTTATATCTGTTCACCGCAAAACTAGACAAGGGTTTAAATCGGATCTCTATACGAGCCATAGAATCTTCAACAACATTTCTAGCTCCGCTGCCATCAGTTTGTGGAAGGGTCCTAAAAACAAGTTGCCCTTCAGAACGCAGACAAACATATTTTTCTAAAATATATTTTTTCCTTTCAGCGGGGAGCCTCTCACCATCAATGGCCTTAAGGTATGTTAAGAACTCCTTCTTCCACCTAGACCAAGTTATAGGAGAGACTCCTTTTGTTTTGAGAAATTTTGCAGGAGGATCAAATTGCATAGTGACAATGCACAGAATAAAATAGATAAAAAAACAAAAAGAAAGCGAGAAGAAAAAGGGAAAAGAAAGAAAAGGGAACACAGAAAAAAATAAGGAAAGCAAAATACACAGGTTAAAACGTTAATACTTTCCCAAGCTACACTTAAATATATGTATACTCCTCTGCAAAAAAAAATATATTAAAACACAACTCCTTTTTATGCGTTCAATATCCAAAATAATAATAATTATTGTGGTGTTTATAAAGATGGTAAAAGTTATACAGGTGTGCACATCACCTTGTGCATCCATTGACATGAAGAGTAAAGTTATTCAGGGGCGAAATCTCAAACGAAGAGTAAAGTTATAAAGGTGTGCACATCACCGTGTGCATCTGACGAAATGGAAGGTAAAATTGTTCAGGCGTGTATACCAGGAATATCCTCAAGTAAGGTAAAGTAAGGATAATGTCCATCCACGAATACACTGGCTCTTGTGCTAAATAAGTGACAAAGTGTCTCCAGTCATCACCAACATTTTTAGGATTCAGGAAAAAATTTACACAAATGGTACAAAATGAAAGGTTTAATTGTGAGTAATAGCACATTACACCTGCTCTGGTCAGAAGCCCCAGAGAAGTGCTCTAGAATTCAGAATGCTTAAAATGAGAACCTAACAGCGCAAAGCATGGAATAGAACACTTAACATAGTATATTTAAAGACACAATACATATTAATTAGTGGGAGAATATAAAAAAGTGCCAAATGTGGGAGGCATGATTGAATGTCTATTTTAGCATGCTGTGCAATTTCCAGTACGAGGTACCCCCACCGATCTCTGAAGAACACTTTAAGAAAGAGGAGGGTGTACTTACTGTTCATGTATAACCCTCTGTCATTCGCAAACCAGCACTGCACAAAACCGAGCTGTGTTGCGCCAATGGACATATTTCGAACAGAGTCATATTTAATCCATCGCAAGGTGATGAGGACAATGCAAATATCTAGCGATCCACAAAACGAGACCTAGCTTTGCACCGTGGCGCAAAGGCTAGTGATGCAGCGTCTACTACTAGCTTAGGTTACTCATAAACTACCATACTCACCTGGGCCCATAAAACATCATACATAGCTGATAATCACCGCTGGCGATCGGACTCATTTTACCTTGTGATAAATTTAACCTTTACACCGTTTCTTACCAAACCTTATCACCTTAGTTCTCAATTTCCTTTGGTCAATTGGATCAGGTTGTTAGCAGAATAGGTAGAAATTACCTTTACTTTATTTGAATAACCACAGACTCGGGAGAGTTTTAAAACCTTTATCTATGCAATACTTTTGTGAGTCACTACCAATACATGTCAAACACCAACTTCATCTAGAATAAAAATCAAAGTCAAACATATAGGAAAACTTAGTAAAATCTCATGACATTTGAACCTGGGAAGGGTGGAACAGGAAAACGGTGCAAGGACATATCACACAGATTTATATTTACCTAGAATGGTGTGAAGACCAAGCCCTAGCCAAGGGCTGGAAAAAGGGACTCCCGAGTAGTCAGGAGCCAACAGTTCAGGACAGGTTCAGGACCAGACAGGTGACCTCTTCTAAGTGCAACGCCAGTGTTGCACCCCTTTCTGGTACTGCTCTCAATTATTTTCCCTTCTAGATGGACAGGTTCGTGTTCTTTGGCAATCTCTCAGGTTCTTCTCTTTCCCCATCTTGCCTTTCTAGATTCTTCTGTCAAAGTGCTCGAGCAGCATCTCTGACCTCCTTGGCATCCGCCGTCTTGTGCTTCAGTGATGGGTCGGTGACAGATCTAACAGTATGTCGGTCGGTGCAAGATGTCGGAGATTGACAATCTAACTGACTAAGCCTACCTTAGCTATACTATTCTCAGTGTATGTACCACCCCCAATGTTTCAATATTTGTGAATTCCCGACTTCTGATTGGACAATGGGATGAGAGAGGTCATCACACCATACTAATGTAATGTCATTTTCTTAGGTTTTATTGTTCTATGTCCCCTCCCCTTAATTTCACTTTCCCATGCTTTATTCCACCCGCATTTCATATAATTTCATCTAAATTGTATATAACTTTTTTATTCATTCTCCTTCCCCTCTCCGGGTCAAGAGGTGATGTTCCCAGACACGTCTTCTGCTTCAGACTGTACTTGGCAGAGTTTCAATGTCACAGCTCGAAGTGTGACAATGTCCAACACGCTTGCGCACAACTATCCAAGATGGAGATTTCAGACACCCTCCAGGCCCAAAAACGAACTAATAACAAAGTCGAAAAATATGTTAGCATACTAAAATAAATGTACACCACTTATTCCTGCTCTATTCCCTTTAATTTATTTTAACTATAGCATTAGCAGTTTAGTAAGTCATGCAAAATTTAGTTATAGCACAGCATGTGCATTAGCAAGTGAGAGTCAAACGGCCATCTTAAGTACTACTGCGCAGCTGCAAAGAATTCCCACCAAAGCAAAAGGCATCATACTACGTAGATGCAGTAGATGCATGCGCAGAAGATTCCCGCTTTTTCAGCAGCCATATTAAGTCACTCGGGTTACTTGTTAGTAAAGCACATTTAAAAGCTTCCCATGCTGATATAAATGTAGTGTAATGTAATTATTAGTATTCACAAACATGTTGGTTACATTATTACATGTTATTTGAGACGATTGAATCCGAGCAAGTTTCTTACGTACAAAACCTTGCTCCATCACTAGCGAGTGCTGTCTTGCATGACTATTGTACTCGAAGGATCCTGTAAATTTATCTTCTCTCAGACCAAAGATGCATGGGATGATAAGTGTACTTTTTCTGATGCTTCCATGTATTACATGTAGAAAACTCATGCAATCCCCCCCAAACATTTGCCCTTAGTTTGCTCCTGCTTTCATTTGGTGTTAGTATACCTTGCAATGTAAGAGAATGGTACTTTGCATGCACTTAGTGAGTATGGGTTTGTGTTGATTCCTTGAGTTGTTGATTGAATGTTTGACTCTTTCCCATCCCAGAAAACCCACTTTTCAGACATTGAGAGCGTTGCGCACTACTTGACTCAATGCCATTTAGCACTTCGCTAGCTGAGACTTTAGGCACAAACAACATTTATGCATAAAAGCTGATCAACATTTTGCATTTTGAGTGCCATTATAAATCTTTAGTAAATCTGGAGCAATGCTCCTTATTTAGAGTTTGGTGGATGGTATACTGTGTCAGAAGGTGATGGATATCCCGTCCACTGTATTACAAGTGCCTTAGGAATGGATTTCAGTGGAACCCTAAATAAGGCCCTTAGGGCCACATGCATCAACCTATTTAGGAAGTGCAAACGGTGCGAATCGCAAAATTCGGCCGTTTGCGATTCCTAAATAGGTTTTTGGGATGCATCAAGCATTTTTGGTAAAATCGCTATTTTTAGCGAATTCCAAAAATGCGATTGCTTTTAAGGAATCGCAAATTTGAGATTCCTTAAAAGCAATGCATGATTACTTTTAAAATTGCGAATTCGCAATTAGGGGGTGCAAATTACCACGAGGTTGAACCTCGTGGTAATTTGCGAAAATGTGTCAAAATGCCCAAAGATGCATTTTAAAACACTGTCATGTTACAGACACACATGTCCTTAGGACATGTGTGTGTGAAACATGCACTTCAAAATACATTTCAGGGGTGCAGGGGGGGGTCCATGGAATGCATTAACATTTTGCGAATTCCAATTTGCGATTTCGCAATTCCCATTGATTCCTATGGGACTTTTGGCCCATAGGAATCAATGGGAATTGCGAAATCGCAAATTGGAATTCGCATAATATTTGCGATTCAGTAAAAATTGCGATTTTTACCGAATCGCAAATTTTATGCAATTTAAATCATGCATCCCGTTTTGCGATTCCTTATTTGCGATTCCCTAAAAATCGCAAATAAGGAATCGCAAAACCGGACTTTGATGCATGTGGCCCTAAGTCTCTTACCTGAACCTGGAATGACAATTGTAACTGTCACAACTGCTGATGAGTAAAAATATTTAATTCTCAATTGTTAATGGCATTTTAATTCTTGTGTCCCTATTGCATGATTATGTATTGCTGCCTTTACCATAAACCATTCGGCATACAAGTTGCAAAATGTGTACAAGTCAAATAATTTCACAAGCAAGAGAAAAGAGATAGGGATAACTGATTGACAAATGTTCATTAATTTGCCCTAGTTGTCAGCCAACAGCTTCTATGCGTCCCACAAAGAGGAGAGGATGTAGAAAAGATCAAGTTTGATCAGAGATTCTTTCTATGATCTGATATCTTGAAGGGGTCCACAAATCCTCCTTAGTAAGCTGTAAGTGCTGCGTTTCGACCCACTAATGGACAAGTAAATATTTTTGTGGACTTCCTCAGGACATGCCCGTGTTGTTTTGTATGGAATGTCTGTTTTGTTTAGGAAGTTCAAGAACAGCAAGTTTCTGGCATGGTGCCCTAAACTTCTGTTTGGCTTTGTGATGGCAAAATTATCCCATTTCTTACCGTCTACTTTTTTTTTAATGGAGTACAGTTGCATGATTTATCCATAGCTGCTTGTTATACGTGACACTATGCCAAGCATGCAGAAGACATAATTGTCTGACAAAAAGAAGACATGAACCCATGAAAGAGAGTTATTTACATTTATTTCTTAAAGCGGGCAATATGGTGCCCACCCCTTGATAAAAGGAGGACGGCCTGGTGGTACTTCCTTGAACATGATTAGCCTGTATTTGAGAACTGAACATTAAAGTTTGTGATAGATAAATGGGTGTATTTTCATAAATAGACAAGCTGATGTGTGAAGGCAAAAAGCAGATAGCTGAGTGATAATCAGAACCTCTTTTTTAAAACCTAGCATGTAGGATTAATGTAACCTGTCTGCTGGACGAAACGGCAAAGTAAGTGTACAGTAAGCAGCCGCACTTAATTTAGCCGCAATACCAGCATGTCTTTGCTATATAACCTGAGATTGTGAAATGTGTGTCTTTTTTATTTTCCGCCCTGCTTATTCAAAGAAGATTCTCATTCATAGCGTATAATTGAGATGGTAGTTCCAGGGGGAAGTACAGAAAAATAAAAAAGAGACATGTAGAAGTGTAGTAGATTTTATGGTAAATGAAAGGCCATACCAAATTTGATTTTTTTAACTGTCTGTATCACCAATTGATTTGACTTTTTAGGGGAAATTGTTCTGAAAAGTAAACCATTTTGCCACCATTTTCCTAAATGTTTCTCAAAAATCATTCAAGAATGGGTGATTCTGCTGTGCTCCTGTAGGGAGGAGGGCAAACTTTGTTCAACACGCTAAGAAAGTCCTGGAGTATTTCATGAATGCACTTCAGGATCCTCCGGCTTGCTAGCAAATGTATGTGGAAAAATGTGCTGTAAAATGCATTCTTTTAGCGCATTTTTTCCACATTTTCTCCACTCCGAGAATTTCGCAGATCCTCTTCAAGCAGTGGGGCTCTCTTGTTTAACCTGCTATTGGCAAACTGTATTATGCCCCATCACTTCAAAGATCTACAGGCATCAGCATTCACTTTTCCCCATTATGTCTTTGACAACGTCCCTGTAAACCCTACAGTGCCATCTCCAGTCATGTAGGGGTGTAGCTTCAGGGGGATGTTTGGGGTGTTACAACCCCCTTATAAATGTATTTTGTGATAAATACTTCTGTACATGTGCTTTCATTCAAGTATGGTGAGGTGTCTGTCGGATTTCACCTGTAATATTTACACACAGAAGGCTAAAAATGTACACACACACACTCTCCCTCTCTCTCTGTTTAGAAATAGAATGATTTTTTGGGGTTATTTCACATAATAATGTTTTCACTTAGTACCCCTAGCAATCGACATTACTCTCACTGTCCACTACACCTTAAGCCCTCCTCATGTCCCCTGCTAATCACATAATGTATTTTAACATTACTGGGTATATATACTATGATTTTGTCCTGTGATTGAAATGAAATGAAATGAAATTAAATGAATGAAATTAAATGAAAAGTAAATTTATAAAAGCGCGATTGCTGCCCGGGGGCGTCCAAGCGCTAGGAACCAACAGAGATGGCGTGACAGAGTAGCTAGCTAAATTTACTGAGGGGGGTTAAACAGAAATGTCTTTAGCTGTTTTCGGAATAAAGAAAGGTTGGGGTTAAATCTAAGATGAAGAGGGAGTGAATTCCAGGACTTGGCGGCATTATAGGTGAACGTCCTGCGGCCAGACCTTGCCTTTTTTATTCTCGGAGCTATAGCCATGAAGGCCTGGCTAGATTGGAGGCTTCTGCTGGGTTGATACTGTTTTACTAGGTCACGGGTGATCATTGGACCTGTGTCCCAAAAAGCCTGGTGGGCAATACACATGGCCTTGAAGATGATTCTCTGACGCACTGGTAGCCAATGCAGGCTAATCAGTCCAGCTTTGGCTGATAGTCTGCGTGGGAGCTGTAACAGCGTGCGGGCTGCACAGTTCTGCACTGTCTGAAGTCTACGCAAGGTGTACTCCGGAGCACCAAGGTAGAGGACATTGCTGAAGTCTAAGCGGGACTGTATCAAACCCTGGATGGCCACCTGCTTTGCCTCCATAGGTTGAAGAGGGAGGATTTTCTTTAACATCCTAAGAAGGCCAAAGCAGGTAGCCGAAAGTTTTGTAGCCTGGATGTTAAATGAAAGGGACTTATCCAGCCACACCCCGAGGCTCTTAATGTTGTCCTTAGGTACTGGAGGGGTGCCTAGACAGGGGGGCCACAAGGAGTTGAAAAAGATGGGGTTTGAGAGTTCAATGCAAAATCTTTTTCTCCCAATTTGCTTTCTATGGCAAAACTTGTTTTGTGCTGGCGATTCACTTCAAAGTGATGAAAGCAGCACATAGCGCTGCTTTGCATTACTTAGCGCCAATGGAGGGTTCCATGTTTGGTGCATGGGCGTTCAAGGGGCGCGCATGGGGAGAGAGGGCCATTTCTCTGTAAATATCGTGCTCTCCTGCTCTCTTCTCCACATGCAGCGCACCACAGCATTTTTGGCTACAGTGCTGCATGGGAATTTGGTATATAGACCCCTATGTGCCAGCGTGATTGTTGGGAAATCTGATGCTATACCCCCCACTCCCCCCCCCAATCTTGCTGACCAAGGCGCATCTATGAAGCCATGCCATTCCTGGAAATGCTTGTTCTAATTCTGCTCCCTTTGTCATCCTTGCAGTGCACCCCCCCTCCTTTGCCCCTTCAGTTCCGGTTTGAAGTCACACAGGTTGAAGGTTATACTTTACAGTTCAACCCCCATTGGTAAATTTGACAGTTGAATCCTCTGCCTACAAGACTCTCCCATCTTCTGCACCCCTCCCCATCATGCGCCTCTCCCGGCATGGCTCCTGCCAGTCCACCCAATGATGCAAGGAGAGATATGGTCCCATGACAGCAGCAAGCGTGCATCTGACCTCTGCTGTTACACTGCCCTTTGATGACACAGGTAGGTGCACCTCCATCATGACTATGGGCCCAGTACGAATTCTTACAGGTTCATACAATGCTGTCAGTCAGAAGAAAGGTATCAAGCTAACACTGGAGCACGTCAACCTGACCACTGCTGCCCTGACCTCCCTCTAGATTAAAGCATAGATGTCCCGCCATTCCCATGGACCAAGCACAGGAACCCCGAACAAAGCTACAACCCAAACACTGCATCACATTGAGAATGCACACCCCTGCCACCCACCTCATCTGAATCTCTGTTGTAAAACTCCAAGGCAAGCTCGACAATGGAGGAGAGGGCATATGAGGCAAATGGTCCAAGCCTGGGCCAATGAAGAAGGCCCGGCTCAGACCCACTTCCCCAACCTGTCCATTTACACCTCCTGCAGGAAACAGTGACAAAAGGGAGGCATCTTAAGTGCCCCTGAATGAAACGGATCAAATATAGGTGCCAGGCACAGGGGTCCACTCTAAAAATAGACCGTGTCCATGAATCAAAAGTGTGACACCAGTCGCGGTCGCCATAAAGAAAGACTTGTGGGGCAGGGTAAGTGGCGAGGGAGCAGGGGAGGGGGAGCATGGGGGGAAGGTAGTTTAATAATTTTAATAAAAAAGGAAAACTTACCTGCAGCTGCCTTCCACCTCCAGCATTGTGCTTTGGTCTTCCTGGTCCCAGCAAACACTGGAACTATGTCACAGACTCCCTGTGCCAGCCCTGAACTGCTTTCGTACTATGAGAACAGTGCGTGGATTGGCCTGAGCAGGCTGAAAAAACTCTCCACTCAGGTCATGGAGTCTGTGGGGTTCCTCCAGCCCAGCTGTTCAAGGCAGCGGGGCTGGAGAAACCCAAGTGCGTCTACATGACCCCAGTGGCAGACCTCATCAGGTCGAACAGCATCAACATTCTTTCCTACACAGATGATACTCAACTGATACATTCCCGGACAGACAAGACACCTGCAGTGAAAACTTACTTCGCCACCAACATGACCATAGTAGCCACTTGAATGAGATACAACTGCCTATAGCTCAACTCAGGCAAGGGAAAACTGGTGATGGTTATCTTCGAAAGAATGACCACTGAGGGACTCCACCTGGTGGCCAACAAACCTCAGCCCCTCAACAGCCCCCACTGCCAAAACCAAAAACCTAGGAATCATTCTCAACTGCAAGCTTAACACATTAGTCCAGGTAAACACAATGACCTCCACCTACCCCTGAGGATCCTACAAAAAAATCTTCAACTGGCTACCAGTGAATTCCAAGAAAACAGTCATGCAGGCCCTGATAACCAAGAGACTTGTCATCCTACTGTGAAAGAAAGAACAAATACAATGTTTATGTTTATGTGTTTATGTTTATTGGTTTGTATAGCACTGAATCACCCATGAGGGTATCTCGGCGCTTGGGACTATACATCATAGCAGTACCAGTGAATGATTAAAAGAGATATGTTTTTAACATTTTTCTGAATAGGATCAGATTGGGACAGGCACGTAGATGTAAAGGCAGGTGGTTCCAAAACATAGGGGCCTGGTAGGAAAATGCTTTGGCTCCACTACGTGCTTTTTTGATCCTAGGAACGGTGATCAATAGCTCTGAGCTAGATCTAAGTGAGCGCGTGGGAAAATAAGGGGTCAATTTACAGGTCAGATACATGGGCCCTTGCCCTCTGAGGGCCTTGTGGATAATACATCCTATTTTGAACTGTATTATTTTTATAATGGGGAGCCAGTGTAGCTGATTCAGGAGAGGTGCTGAAGGTGTTCTAGCCGGTGCATCAACCGTAAGGCGAGCAGCGGTGTTTTGTACAACCTGTAATCTCTTAATAGCAGCAGTGTTGGCTGAGAACAGAAGGGCATTACAGTAATCTATCCTGCTAAGTACCAAGGCCTGCATCAGGGTTTTCTTAGTGGAAGTGGGCAAAATGGGGAATATCCTGCGCAGGAGGCCCAGAATGTAGTAGCAGGACCCCGCCGTGGTGTTGGCATGTGTCTCTAGAGTCAGTTTACGATCAATTCTGACCCCCAGATTTTTAACCGCGTCCTTGGGGGTGGGGGCCTTGAGGTTATTATCAGCTGAGGGTTTCTTTAGAAGTGCTTTTACCACTGCGTGTTACCAGGTCTCTGGGAACATTGAAGTGATGATGAAGGTGTTCAGGGTGAGCGTTTCTGGGTTCTCTTTTGGTTGTTGTGTTTGCGGGGGGCCAGGGAGTTGGCGCATTCTGTGGTCCATTTGTCGAGTTGCTTGCCATCCCAGTTTAGGTTACCGGTGCGGTTGGGCTGGTTCATGCGCCGGGTGTGAGACCAGTCTGATTCTGCTGTGCTGCTCCAGCTGCCTTTGACGTGATTCTATTTGTTCCTGCTATGCAGCTTTGCAGGCGGGTGGGGCTGCTCTGCTCTCAGAGCAGAGGAGTGGTTTTCCCACTCCTAAGTGCACATGACTGTTTGACCAGCCCTCTCGGGCCGGTCAAACAGTCATGCGCACTTTGCATGTTCTCCATGCAGGCTGCATTACAGCCTGCGTGGAGAACATGTCCAGGCCCCCCTTCCCTGGCTGAGCACCGAACCACGGCACTCAGATCAATCCCAACGCTGCATTGCAGCATTGTGATTAGCTTAGGGGAGAGAGCCTGGCTGCTTCCTGTTCTAGCCCCGGAGAGGAGAGGCCACGTAGGAGAGAGTGGAGAGGAGGCGTGTTTTTTTTTACCTCTCTCCACCACCCAGCCTGACCTGCCAGTCTCGATCCATGCCGGCGGCTACTGGTATGCGGGAATCACCAGACAGCTCCTGAACAGGCTCCAAACCATCCAAAATGCATGTGTTGTAAACACGTGTCGTAATGTCATACAACCGCCACAGCACATCAGAGCCTCCTCATTTTTTCTAGAGGTCTGCAAGAAGCTGAAGACCCGACTCTGGAAAATCTCACCAAGAGAGTCCACAGCCTACCTGCCTGCAAAACACCTGCATACACTCACAGCTGATTAGTGCGCTATGCAAATAGGCATAACATATAATGGGGAAATATAGTGCCAGCAAGGAAAGCATGCAGAGAGAGGGGAGAGGGGAGACAGCTCTCTATGGCTACATTAGTCCTAAGGAGTATTTTACACGTTTAAGGGCTACATGGGGGACCCCAAGATTTGCACTAAACCTCACGTTACCCAAGCAAAATCAAACACACACGAAGCAGTGAGTGGGACTGAGGAGACCAAGTCATGATGAAGTACATGGCTTTATTAGGGAGTGCTAGAATATAGTCTATCCACTGGTGTTCAAGTAAAAAGGCCTGTCCCTAACTAACATATTCATCTGCCACCCATGGCCGGTAGTGTCATGGCCTGGTCATGGTTAGGGTAGTCACTCACACTAACATGAGTGAACATCAACACCCCAAAAGAGTCTAACACTCTGATGGTGAATAACTGAGCCATATCATGTAGAGCTCTGATTAGGGGACATGTGAGACAGGCCTCCTGCATCAGAAACATGCAAGGTCTGCCAGAATTATAACATGAGGAGCATGTTGCCATGAAGAAACTGAGTCAAGAGACTTTTGACGCTGCTGCCAGGCTGACCCATCTCGGGTACTGAAGGCAGTTGAACAGCTCCTCGATCTACCTCTTGCTTTACAGAGAGAGCTAAGGCGGACTGATTTTGTGGTTCCTGGACGGTCTCAATTTATTGAGCAGTCCTCAAGGCAGTCCTTCCAGTCAGCTGGGTCCTGTGCTGCCTTCCTCAGAATTAGTTGCATTCCTTCTGGTGGAAGCATCCCATATCCTCGTGCAGGCAGCAAAGTCTTCCCGTCCTTCCAGGTCCTGCAGCAAAGGAATTCTGCAGGCTTCCCAGATTTAGACACAATCTGGAAGGAGATTGGCAACCAGGCAGATGTTCTACTCCTGGACCAATCGTCTCCTTTCTCACACCGGTGTGTAAGCCTACTCAGTGCATTGTCAATGAAGACTGGCTACGCACTTCCTAAGGTAGGCGGTCCCATCCTCCTCCAATGTCCAAAGCGGGCCCACTGAGCCAATCAGAGGGCGTTCAATTTTCAAAACACCCAAGTCTCCTATCTCCTCTGCCGCCTGCCAAATGTATCTACTTCCTGGCCAATGTCCACACTGACACTATTTTGAACTGACTCAGCTGTGATGAATAGTTGTCTTGTGTGGAGGCTTCATTATCAGGGAAGATGGAGGCAAATCAGGAAATACTGGAATGATGGGTTTAGCCAAGCCAAAGGTAACCTGCATTAAAACAAAAGCAATGGGCTGGCTGCCTTTCCCACGCTCGAAGTTCATACGTTTTATAAAAGGGTAGACAATTATATCTATGCAGGCTAGGGTAGCCTAGATGGGCATCACCAGTCCGACACAAAAGCGACCGCCATCTTATGAAACACACACATGGGTCCAGTGAACCCACGCACTTACCAGTCCAGTTACAGGCATACATATCCATGCGAAGGAATATTTCTTCATATAAATACCGAACAACAGGACAAAAAAAACACCAACAGTGATTAAATATATGTATTCCAGGCCAGAACCGGAAGGCGGTATTTTCACAAAGGTGCCACCCCTGTCATTCACCCTAGAGTCTGGGTTGAGAAGGCAATAGAACACTCAAAATAGGGTACAATATAGTAGTCCCTGCCACTAGTGCAGAGATCTGACTACTACAAAATGCACTGCAAAAGGGAGCTCATCCAATGGGTGTGCACGTTTGTTGAGCTCACTGGGGGAAAGTGCAGGGATGTCCAGCATTGCACAAGGGAAGAGCAAAAACATTTTTTTTCCAAAGCCATTCCAAGGACTTTCATCCCTTACACATAGTTGCCAAGTTCCCCAGGTCCATGCATGATGTGCTGCTCCAGCCCAGGTTTTTCCTTTGAATTTTGTGACTTGCAGTCCTGATTTATAAGGACAAGAAGTACCAAAATGCTAAGGTAAAAAAAAACAGGAGTGGAGTAGCATTCCACTTATGGATCTGGGAAACTTGCCAGCTGTGCCTACAGGGTGCACTGTCCTTCCTCATCCTTCTCGTCACCCTTACATTAGTGCTACTCGCAGGCTCCATACATTCATAGATACTACCAGGGCTTTAAGTGGGAAAAAAAACTGGTGTTGCTCTAAAAGGGGCCTGGCAAATTTCTTGAAGGGGTGTGGCCTATCCGAGTAGGAGCGTGGTCTAAATCAAGATAACTAGCTTTGTGTGCTTAAGAAAATCATGAAGTCGCATCCAGCAAAGGATAATAAAATAGGCAAAAAAGAATTTTTATTAAGTATAAGCCATAAAGTACCAAAACCTTTAAAAAAAATGTACAAATTATTTACATTACTTAGAAATCTATTGCAGGATTTCCCAAAACCCTTAAAGATATTCACAGTGTCTATTTTGCTGGGGTTTCTCACAACATATTTCTTCAGAAGACCTTCTACCTTTTTCCAGTCAACTCTTTACATAAAGCTTTGCTTCAAATGTTTCAAATGGAGGACCCTACCTTTGACCTTTGAGGCCCGAAAATAGAGCCCCCTAGAGTCCCCTTTCGAGGCCCCCCCAAAAAAACTGGGGGGGCTCAGACCCCACAGAACAACCCCCCGCCCCTCCCCCCTCCCACTTAAAGCCCTGGATACTACATTATATCTCTCTAATCTCCCCTTGGCATTGGTCAGGTAAAGCACAAGATGAACCCGTTGATGTGCCGTTTCCAGAAGAGAAATAGCCTGGCAGGGGGCGTCTCTATGCACGTCACGAAGCACGTGGCTGTCATTTGCACGCCGTCCGCCATGTTGGAGTGAAATGGGATAGGCAGCTGTAACGTGTTATTTTTGCTGCCGAGTTTGACGCAAGCAGAAGAGCCCCTCCCACTATCCCTGTGGAGAATGAGATTCCTGCAGGGATTAAATGACTTAGGCTCCTAATAGTTAGGGGATAATGAACAGTGCCCTCCCGTGCTGTTTTACGGGTCCTCCAACTCTAAATAGAAAACGGTATAAATGTCAGCAGTTGTTCGAAAGCCAGGGACTTATCTTGTGAGCCCATCGTGACTCTGGACACAGAAAATAGAAGACAAGGGGACAGTTTGGGAAAATAACCTGAGCATACATGTAAGTGACAGATTTATCACACACGGTGCCCTGCACTCCATTCTAGAGACAGGGCAAAGTATCTTAGGGCTAAAGCTCTTTCAATGACATATATAACCGCAGAGAACGTGTATGCATTACCACTTCTGTATAGGAAACCTTTGCGCATGTATAGATGCATACAGTAGCAGGGAACCCGAGGATGCAAAAGTAGCCTTCCACATGTAAAACAGCTGGTGTCAACCACCCAAGTGAGCTGGCTCAATGTGACAAAACAGATGGAGACTTTAGCCCTTATTATGAGTTTGGTGGTGCAGGAGCATGACCAGCCGGCATCAACAAACCCACGTTTGAACTGCTGCAGTCCATGCCGTGCAGGTACAGGGGTGCATGCACACAAGGGGGCACAACAGCTATAATGAGATACGTATAGAAAGAGAGGTGGTTAGGAACAGCAGTCTCACGGGCAAATATAAATGTAGACCACAATACGACATATTTGGCTGGCACCAAAGCAGAAATTTGTAGGAGGTCATTGTGGGCATTCGTTAGTTGTATTACGTTTATTGTCTTATACACTTGTCCTATGGAGGTTACTTTTTACACAGTTTGTACCTCTCTTGTGTATGTGGCTGTTCTCCTGTTTCTTACTTGTTTCTTACTGCAGATCACCTGTAAAGCACTCTCATACTCTCACAGGTCATGTTCATGCTATATAAAACTTTATCAATAAAAATAAATATACAGATGTGTTGCTAGGAAGTAATATGTTAGACGCAGGTGTGCGCAGGCCAGCGGCAGAATTACTGGGGGTGTCAGAGTACCACCCCAATTCCACCACCATTCCTGAGTCTCCCTGCAGGTGCCGACAGAGGTGCGGCCAGGTAGGGGAGATTGGTGGCTTTCATCAGCCATCCACAGTCTTGTGTGTGTCTCTGATGGTCAGGGTGATGCAGGGGGAGCCTAGGGAAATGACAGGTTCCCTGTGATTTCACAGCAGCGGAAAACCAGTGAATACGTGGATTTTGAATCTGGTGTTCACTCTAATGGTTTACAAATTCATTCACTCCTGTCCTATCATTTTACCGCCAGTAGATGAGAACTTGAAACTTTTTGCATTTGTAATTTTGCAATATTTTTTTATGGAATTATGTGAAATTTCAAGAAAAAAACATTATGCAGTTTGACTCACTCTTAGTCAGTTTATATAGGTAAGTATTGATATATAATTTTTTACTCCACATCTGCGTAGCTTGACAATGTATGTATCAATGTATCAACAGGAATGCGCATCCCATATTATACACTAAGTACTAAAAAAAAACATTGGACATCTCTACTTCACACATTTTAAACAGAGATAAAAATCCTACAACAAACAAAAAACTGGAATTTTCTATAATGGTTCGCATTGATCACATCTTGATTTTGGTGCAGCTAATTATGATAAGAGCATAGCATGATTTTGATGTTTCAGCCGTGGCGGCTGGTGACCCTCAGCAGTGGCGGATCGCCAAGCGGAGCTCCGAAGTGAGTGGCAGGCACTGTAATATTTCACAATGCCTTTAGGCTCACATTCCAAAGCTCTCAATCATGGCTCCTTAACAGATTTTATAATGGACCGTGACTGTGAGCCCTTAAATAAGGCAATGCAAGTTTCTCACAGTGCCTGTAAGTGGATTAAAAAATGTAATATATAAAGTAAAGCGTACTTGCTCACGCTTCCTCTGCAGTCAGCTCAAATCCTCCTGGAGCCTCAGCCAACCCTCTCCAAATCCTGATGCTGTTCTCATGCTGCAGATGAGCAGCATGGGAGCAGCATCAGGATTGGCTGGAGCGGGCTGCCTCGGTTCTCCTGCAGGCCCTGGGTGCCTGTGGCTGCTCTCCACCCAGCTGTCTAAGACAGGTAGGTGGAGATGTTTACACAGTGCATGTCAGGCTGGCCATTGCAAGATGGCTGGCCAAAGTGACATGCTCAAAGTAAACTGGAGTGAGAACCACTCCTCTGCTGCAGCAGTGCCTTGCCCTCAAATACTGCTCGAGCTGGGAGCAGTGAAAAATAAAATGGTAATTAATTTTATTACCATTTTATTTTTCAATTTTGCTGCACTGGATGTATGGGGCAACGCTTCTCCGCCCCTATGGGGGGCTGCCACTGTGTTTCAGACTGGTTGTCCTGGCTCGGGCTTGCTGAAGGTGATAGAATACTAACATCAGTGCTCAATTAAAACAAAATCTTTAGTGCTGGGGCACAAAGTTTTCCTAAGGAGCCCACCAACGTCAGTGCGGAATGCGAGGGCTGCCAAATGCCAAAACTGCCCACCCTTAATCTCATCTCATGCCCCTTCCTTCTACCACTCTAATCTTCCTGTGCCTTTATCGCACTCTTGCAAGTTGTGTTTCATTACTGCTGTTTCTCCCTGTCACTGTTTTCCTATATTTAATTTCCTCCTTCTTTTTTCCATTTGCTGCATATCTCTCTCTTGCTCTGGTTAAAAGTCTGTTGATTAATAATAGGAATCGATTTCCAAACAAATGAGTACTGGTGCCCACCCATTGAGGCTGAGCTGACTTTTCTCTATCTTGGGCTATGATAGGCATTAAAGAGCATATTTGCAACAATTACTCAATTTTCCTTTATGGTAAAAGCAAGACTACCCTGACACTACCAGTAGGCCAAAACCTATTAAATTGGAAGACGATGTATTCCTCAGAGGAGCAGTCACAGCTGATAGATGGCAATGGGTCAGAATCAATACAGTGGGAACAACTTTTATACCTTTTTATTTCCTTTTTCTCATTGCATTGTGAATTGTATTTTGTACTGATGTTTTACTTCGTATATTTGATCTAATAAAGCTTCTTAAACTAAAAATGTAGCTTGTCCTTATAAGTGTGTTTGACACACTTGTTTTCCCTTGAAAGGTATCGGCAGTCAAACCTACAAAAGGTCTTATGTGGATAAAAGGCAAAACATGCAGGATTAGGAGCCTCCTGCACCGCCGCACCAGCTTTCACTCTCTTTCCCAGCCAGAAGGAGGGGCCTTGACGTTGCCTGAAAGGTGCAGGAGTACCATAAAGTCAACTGAGATGTCCTGCAGTGCAGGAATCGTCTTTGCCCGTCATAGACCCGAAGAAGCTGGGCTGGTCCACCCCTCTAAGATTTGTGTTTGGAGTTATCGTCGCATGGTCTAGGACACTTAAAGATTTTTCTTCCATCAGAGGTACTGTGTACATTCTTTTTCACGTGCCATCTGTTTTGAGGTCTGAGGATTCCTGTTGTCCCCTTTACACTGATCTTTCTTACTGCAGTATTGAGTATGGGTAAAAGCAAGGGAACTTCCGCCATCTCCAGTGCACTACCACTGCCTCGTACTCGTTCTACAATTGATAACTAGCTAACTCGGGCTGTGGATAGGGTTACTAGTGAAATAAGATTGGTGGAGAATTTTCATTACATGAAACCCTGAGCTAATTCTTCTTCTGTGGGAAGTTTCTTAACAATAATGAAGTTCCCATATTTAGAAACCTAGGGCCAGATGTAGGAGACATGTAGGGGGCTTGAGATTTACAGAATCGGTAAATTTACCGAATCGGTAAATTTACCGATTCTGTAAATCCAGATGTAGGTGGCACAGTAAACAGTGCCACAGGCCCTTAAGAATTCGTTATTTACCACCCAATACTATTGGGTGGTAAATAACGAATTCCTGTGTACAAGCACATCTGTGCATGTACACCTGTGCCATGTGGCACACATACATGCCCTAAGGGCATGTATGTGTGTCACATGGCACACAAGCCAGAAACAGGGGTGCTACAGGGTGTCAAAGTGACAACCTGTCCCCCTTGGCAATATGGTATTTTTACCAATTCGGTAATTACCGAATTGGTAAATACCGAATCCTACCGATTCGGTATTTGATACCGAATGATTACCTACATTAGATTTACCGATTCATGAATACCAAATCGGTAACATTCGGTATTTATGAATCGGTAAATCTAATTTACCTACATCTAGCCCCTAGTCATTGACCACCGAATTAAAGCATTGTAAATCCTTGTGAATTTGGTAGTTCCGCCATCTCCAGTGCGCTACCACTGCCTCGTACTCGTTCTACAATTGATAACTAGCTAACTCGGGCTGTGGATAGGGTTACTAGTGAAATAAGATTGGTGGAGAATTTTCATTACATGAAACCCTGAGCTAATTCTACTTCTGTGGGAAGTTTCTTAACAATAATGAAGTTCCCATATTTAGAAACCTAGGGCCAGATGTAGGAGACATGTAGGGGGCTTGAGATTTACAGAATCGGTAAATTTACCGAATCGGTAAATTTACCGATTCTGTAAATCCAGATGTAGGTGGCACAGTAAACAGTGCCACAGGCCCTTAAGAATTCGTTATTTACCACCCAATACTATTGGGTGGTAAATAACGAATTCCTGTGTACAAGCACATCTGTGCATGTACACCTGTGCCATGTGGCACACATACATGCCCTAAGGGCATGTATGTGTGTCACATGGCACACAAGCCAGAAACAGGGGTGCTACAGGGTGTCAAAGTGACAACCTGTCCCCCTTGGCAATATGGTATTTTTACCAATTCGGTAATTACCGAATTGGTAAATACCGAATCCTACCGATTCGGTATTTGATACCGAATGATTACCTACATTAGATTTACCGATTCATGAATACCAAATCGGTAACATTCGGTATTTATGAATCGGTAAATCTAATTTACCTACATCTAGCCCCTAGTCATTGACCACCGAATTAAAGCATTGTAAATCCTTGTGAATTTGGTAGTTCAACAATTAAGTTCATATAAAATTTCGATTAGGGTTGTTGAGATGCAGGCATTAGTTGAAGGAAACCAGCTGCTTTAATATGAGAAGCTTTTGCTTGAGAACAAACGGAACACTGCTCTACATATCATTAGGTACCCCCTACACACAGCTCCTAAAAGTCTGTCATCAAATAATTAGTGTGCACAGTGCTAATGTTTAGGGTGGCCTTTGGGTCAGCCATTGCTTATCACTGGTTGGCATACTTGTAAGCTTCATTTGCTTGCTTTTTATTCAATGGCTTTCTTTACTCTTCTTATATTGTTGTCCCTCCCTGAAGCATATCTCGAATTCATCTATTTGAATGGATAACGTATATTCTTTTACAGCTACAGATCAGGGAACTATTTTTTTTTCTTTTTCTTTCAGCACTCCATGGAAGTGCATGTGTTTCCTTGCTCTCTTCCTTATATGCTACTTCCCCCGTCATAATCTCACCACCCCCCACTATCTCAATGTTGCCCATCTTGTGGTTGCTTCCACAGCTCTCCCCATACCTCAATCAAATCATTCAATCAAACAGCATTTGCAAAACGCATCAGTGTCACTCCTAGGGGTATCTGTGTCTCCATCGAAGCGCCAGGTCTTGAGTCTCATTCTGATGTCTGCCAACAAGGTGGCTGAAAGGAGCTGGGGGGGAGGTTGTTTGAGGTCTTGGCAGCGATGTGGGAGAAGGAGCGGCCATGGCACCGACTGCGGTGGATGCGCGAATGTGTGTACAAGGTCGAGTGAAGAGGAGTGCAGTTTTCTAGAGGGTTGGTGGAAGTTTAGCCGATGGTTGATGTAGGCAGGTCCTAGGTAATTGAGGGATTTGTAGCCATGCCTGAGGATCTTGAACTGGCATCTCTTCTGGATGCAGAGCCAGTGGAGGCCGCTCAGGTTGGGGGCGATGTGGATTTGTTTGGGGAGGTCCAGGGTGAGTCTGACTGCAGCGTTCTGTATGGTTTGGGGTCTTCTGAGGAGCTGGGTGGAAATGCATAGAGGGTGTTGCCGTAGTTGAGGCAGCTGGAAGACGCGGGCCTGAGTAATGGTCTTTCTGGTGTTGGTTCGGATCCATCTGAAGATTCTGTGGCGCAAGCGAAGTGTGTGGAACTGGGAGGAGGAGATTGCATTGACTTTTTCATGGTCAGTTGGCTGTCGCAGATGATACCGAGTTTTAGTGCATGGTTGATCGGTGTGGGTGTAGGTCTGAGTTCTGTAGACCACCAGCTGTGGTCTCATGCAGAAGTGTTCTTCCTGAAGGTCAGTACTGCAGTTTTGTCAGAGTTGGGTTGGAGACAATTGTCTCTCATCCATTTGGCTACAATGGTCATGGCATCACAGAAGTTGGTTTTGGCATTGGAGTGGTCCTCGGTGAGTGGGAGGATCAGTTGAGTCTCATCTACGTAGGAGATTCTGTTGAAACCATGGATCTGACGATGTCTGCGAGGGGGTTCATTTAGATGTTGAACAGGGTGAGATTGAGGGTTGATCCTTGTGGTACGCTGCATTTGATATCTTTGGGGGGCAGAAGTGAATGGAGGCAGTTGGATGCTCTGTTTGCATCCTGTAAGGAAGGAGGCGATCCACTTGAGGGGTTTTTTGCTGTATGCCTATGTTGTAGAGTCCTTTGATGAGGGTGTTGTGGAAGACGGTGTCAAATGCCACGGAGAGGTCGAGGAGGATCAGGGCCACCATTTCTCTAAGGTCGAGGAGTATTCTGATGTCATTTGTGGCTGCAATCAGCATGGTCTCAGTGCTGTGGTTGGCACAGAGTCTTGATTGGGAGGCATCCAGTAGGTAGTTTTGTTCAAGGAATTCGGTGAGCTGATGGTTGATGGCTTTCTTGAGTACTTTGGCCGGGTAGGAGAGCAGGGAGATTGGATGATAATGTTTGAGATCACTGGGGTCAGCAGAGGCTTTCTTTAGGGGGGTCTAAATTCTGCAGGTTTCCACCTGTCTGAGAAGGTTGCTGTGAAGAAGGAGGTGTTGAGGATGCTAGTGAATTGCATGCTGATTGGGTTCATTGTGGGGTTGTAGAGGTTATGGGTCAGGGGTCGGTGTGTATCCTGGAATGGATGGAAGACATGATGGCTGAGGTGGTCAGAGTGGTGATCAGAGACCTGGGGGAAAGGGTTAGGCTTATGGTCTCTGGTTGGTTGAGGTCGTTGGGGTTGAGGGTGGCGAGTTGGAGGTTGAAATTGTTGTAGATGTTTGTGATCTTGCTGTGGACGTAATCTGAGAGGGTCTCACAGAGTTCTGGGGAGGGTGGATGGTGTTCTCTATGGCTGTTGGGTAGAAGAATTCTTTGACTATTTTGAAGCGTTCCTTTGTGCAGTTGGCCACGAAGTCAATGCGGGTGGTGATGGCTGCTTTCTTGGCTTCTTTGATGTGCCAGTGATAGTTGCTGAGGGCTGTTATGTGAGCTGCTCTGTCAGCAGGATTCTTGGTGGCACACCATCATTTCTCCAGTTGGTGGCAGTTGCACTTTGTGGTCCTGGGTTCTAAGGTGTACCTGCTGGCATGTTTGGAGGTCTTGTTGGATTTTGTAGGTTTCAATTAGGCGATTCTGTCAGTGCTGTCGGTGATCCAGGTGGTGAAGTTCTGGATTGCCTGGTTGAGGTCTGTTGAGGCCTCTGGTTGGGAGGTGGTGAGGGCCTGAGAACACTGAGTTTCAGGAACCTTGCTCCAGCTGCGTAGATCTTATTCCTGGTGATGGTATGCTGGGCATTGGTGATGGTGAAGTGTACAATGGTCTGGTCAGTTCAAGTGAGTTTTGTGGTGTGGCTGAATTTGAGTCTGTTGCTGGAGGTGAAAATGGGGTTGAGTGTGTGTCCGGCTTTGTGCATGGGTTCGGAGACCAGTTGGGTGAGGCCAATGTTGTTCAGGTTCTCCATGAGGGTGATGGATGTGGCGTCGTTGGGGTAGTTGATGTGGAAGTTGAGGTCGCCGAATAGGACATAGTGGTGAGAGCCAATTGCTAGGTTGCAAATGGTGTTGCAGAATGTTGCTCGGGGTCCCGAGGGTCTGTAGGTGAGGGTGTCTCTTTTTGGGTCTTGGCTTCAGTTTGTATTAGGAAGTTGAGGTGTTCCATGAGATGCATGGGGTTGTCGTTGGTGATGATGCATCTGATGGTGATTTCGCCACCTTGTTTGTTTGTGCAGTCTCAGTGTATCAACTTGTAGCCTTCAGGAGTGGTGATGGTGATGTCGGGGTTCGGGGAGGGGGTTGAGTCATGTTTTGGTGATGAAAGTGACATCCGTAGAGAGGGTAGTGATGGTGTCTCACATTTCCGTGGCATGTTTGCAGAGTGAGCGGGCGTTGAGCAGGATACCCTGGAGTGGTTACAGGGTGTTCTTGGTCTTATGGGCGGGAGTGGTGCGGGATCTTTCGTAGGTTGTGTTGCAGGAAAATTGGCAGTGTCTGCAGGTGAAGGGTCCTTTGGTGGATCGTGGGGAGGAGGAGAGGCAGCTGTTGCTTCCAGGAGTTCCTTGGTGGTCTAAAGTTGGAGGCCGGGGGGCCAAGCGGCGATGCGTTGGCGGTGTGACTGCTGCATGCGTCTGCTGCATACGTCTGCTGAATACGTCTGTTGAGTGGGACTGTTGTGTGGTCATGCAGTGGACTTCATTTGTGGTCCTGGTAGGACATCCTAGTGGACCAGGGTGCTGGCAATGTTCTGGAGGGGGTATTACAGCGGCGGGGACAGCAGGCAGCACAGGGATAGCAGGCAGCACAGGGGCAGGGATGGCAGGAAGTGCAGGGACAGCAGGCAGCGCAGGGATAGGAACAGCAGGCAGCGCAGGGAGAGGAGTCAGCCCATGGACAGGGACAGCAGGCATCACAGGGATAGGGACAGCAGTCAGAGCAGGGACAGGGACAACATTCAGCACATGGACAGGGACAGCAGCTAGCTCAAGGACAGCAGGCAGCACAGGGATAGGGACTGCAGGCAGTGCAGGAACAGGGACAGCAGGCAGCTCAGGGATAGGGACAGCAAGCAGCGCAGGGACAACAAGCAGTGGAGGGATAGGGATGGGGGCAGGCACAGTACCTAAAGATGGGGGTCCACGAAAGAGGGGTGGTCCAGCCCAGTCTCCTCTGGGCTTTGACGCAGGCTTCTTTAACTTTCTCAAACCACACCCAGCCATTCAATTTCTCCCCCACCTCTCTTGCTCCCTGATGCTCCCGCCACTCAGAAGCGTTTACTTGCTTCTCCGCCATGCTCCATCCCTCCCTGTTACATTCTTCTGACTTTTTTTTACTTTTAGTTTTCTTTTTTCTTCTTAGGATGGTCGATGGATCCAGCATACCTGTTCTGCTTATTTCATAATAATGTACATGTGTCTCTTTATTCCTTAATTCATCCCTCCAAGATGAGCACCTGCCATCATGAAACGGTGAATTACAAAATGGCTGCCCTCAGTGTTCCTGACACATAGGTCCACATGCATGATGAAGCTTGGGGCTGCGTTTTGGACTTTTTATACAGATGCGGAACAAAATTGTAAGAAAAGGATTTTTTTTGTCTGTGCAGTTAAGTAATGGTAACAAGCATTGGCAAAGCTAAATATTTGGCTAATACTAAGAATCCCGATCGTGCCAGAGTATCTCTGATGGTTTCAAGGATTTGAATACCTCACAGGAGAAAGGGGAAACAGGGAAGGGAAAGAGAGAACTATTGACCCGACTCTTTACCAGGTTCCATTGCTCAGTCTTCCACAGTTTCCAGTCCCTTTCCTATCTGTATTGAATGAGTCTGTTTTTGCTGCTGGATGTTTCGCAGCAATATTGGGACTCCTTTCGGAGAATAGGTGAAAGCCTCCGTTTGAGCTCACTGTGCCTTTCCCTGGTTGTTGTTGGCTGGAAATCCCGAAATTAATGCTATCTCTACAAACAAATGATCCGAAACTGTATAGAGTGTCTCAGGATCCTCTGGGTTTTGCATTTCCAACTCCATGGTTTCTGGTTTTCGTCTTCATTCCTTTCTGCTCAGTTCTGTTTCCACGTGGTTCCCAGTGGACACATATCGCGTCTGCAGCTGGGGTTTGGGCCCTAATCTGCAATGTGGATCAGGAGTGCTTTAAATAGTCTCACATTTGTGTTCTTGGCCACAATATACTCAGACTTCATCAAAAGTCTCAAAAATAGCCAGCTGGTCGCTTACCATACAGAACAAACATATCAAATGGCTTTTCGGGAATTGGCAGCATCTCACCAAAAAAAGCACAAGTGATTGAATCCAACAACAAAGCAGTCCTGCTTGTCTAGTTTCTGTGATATGTTTTTTAAGGGAATTCCATTTTTGGAACCATTGTTGTGGCCACCTGTAGTCTCACTCTCTCAGCATCTCACCTGAGACAGCAGCATTAAGGAGGTGACCATAAGCTGTTGACAGCTGACTCTGAAGCATAACAACACTGCCCTACACAACCTTGGTCATTCCTACCCTTGGTTGAAGTAAACACTATGTGGCATCCTGCAGGGCCAGAGGCACACGCCCAACTCTTTCAACATTAAAAATACCACAACCACATGTTTTTTCAGAAAGAGTAAAATCACTGTCTACGTATTTCAGCTGAAATAAATGCCATTACAATTTAAGGGCTAAATTCTGACCCCTGTGTAAACAAGAGTGTGTGCACAGGGGCTAAAATCATGAGCTGTGTGACAATTAGCATCGTTTTTACCCTTATTGATCCCGGTAGATCAAATCTGCCTTAATGTATCAGGAAAAGAAGGCCTGTAACAGAGGCAAAACATGTTGAATTTCATTTTGAAGTTAAAAACTAGGAATAGAAGGTATTTAGCACAGGTGATGAATAACTCACCATGTTCTGCTCAATTTGTCATGATGGCTTAAATATTCAGGAGTATAAAAATATTGTGGCGCAAAACATCACTTTATAAAGTGCCCATGCTATGCTAATTGTCAGCATGGTCTAGAAGAGCAAAGCATAATCTATATTACTTGTAATTAAAATCAATAAATGTAAAAGAGCCGAAGCAAAAGAAAACAGGGGAGAGGTCTTAGGTCCTGATTACAAGTTGTAATATTAAGGCATATAATAGCGAGCTGTCTGCTAGTGGGAATATGGGGGCATATTACCAAGCAATAGCGATAATTATCGCTATTGCTTGGTTAGAGACAAACATTTACCGCTGAGCTGCGGCGATTTTTACCGCAAATAAACCTTGGTATTACCAAGGTTTATCGTAAATGCGATAAAAATCACCGCAATGCATGAATATCGCTGAAAAGTCAGCGATATTCATGCATTACCGAGCTAATGCTCTTAGCCATGTTATCCACCTCCCATTGGATAACATGGCTAAGAACTGCTCAGGGCAGGTGTTAGCTTTTGGAGATATTCGCCCTTAGCGCGAATATCTCCAAAAGTTGGTAATAGGAGATAGCGATGTTAGCGACTGTTTTCAGTCGCTAACATCTTGGCACGCCCACTTTGCATGTCATTAGTGATAAATATCACTGACATGCAAAGTGGGGCCCAAGATGGTCGCTATCTCCTACTAGCTGTCGCTAACTGGTGTTAGCGACAGCTAGGTAATAGGGTGATAACTTTATCTCCGCTTTCTTGGCTTTTAAAGCCAAAAAAAGCGGAGATAAACCCCCTTGATAATATGCCCCACCGTTAGCAGCTTATGCACTAGGCTGTGGTTCACCTGGGACATAATTATACTTAAATTTTTTCAGCCACTGAGCACACTGAATGTGGACAGGACTTCTAATATCTAGGCTTGAAGCTTCAATAATTCCATACTTCCATAATTCACAAAGGGGTTTTAGTCTCACAATATAAATGTCATATTTAGCACAGAGAAATTGGCAACAGCAGTCATGTGTGTTTGTGCCTCAGTGATCACCCACAGAAAAGATAAAAGAATGTGCATAAGGCACATATTGTTTGTGTGTAAACAAAAACACACAGCTTCGGTTAGTATTTAACAGGGTTTCTGCTTGCTTGCAGGCCAGTTTAGAAACATGAGTTGATTAAGTTTGTGAGTAGCATTTTGTCAACGACGTTTCGACCTGATTTGAATGGTTGCGGCCTCATCAGGCCCAACAAGATGTGGGACACAGTTGACGGAGAAGTCATACCAAATAGTATAAGAAATTGGCAAATAAGAGGAATGTACTAGGTTAGATCAAAGTTGAGAACTGGTACCTGAAGTCGACCGAATGAGCAGTCGCTCAAATCCTTGGTCCTGGGAGATGTTTACAAATCGAAACCCATAACTAGTGGAATTGTCATAGACCTGACCAATGCAGCTACATGACAGGATTGCTGCCTCTAGAATGTGGGTGTGGCCGGGGAGTTACATGAGTTGCAAGCAGTGGAATAGAAGCATTTGTGTAGGGGGCGCTTTCCATAGCTCCACAGTCCACCTCCTGCCCCTGTGCTCCCTTACGACAGTAGGAACAACTTATCACTGCTATGAAGGAGCCATCTTCATGTACTTATTGTACTTTGTCAGTCTTGCACTTTGCAAAGCTCGCAGAGTTTTAGGGCCATATTATCAGGAACGGGCAATAACCTTATCGCCGCTTTAGCGGCAGGAAACTGCAGCTAAAGCGGCGATAAGGGGCTTGATAATATGTCCTAGAGAATACCAATAGAAGCCCAGGTTCTGGTGAGAAGGACATCAAACCTGAGCTTCTATTGGAATTCTCTCGGGCATATTATCAAGCCCCTTTTCGCCGCTTTACCGGCAGTTTCCTGCCACTAAAGCGGCGATAATGGTGAGCCCGTTCTTGACAATATGGCCCAAAATCTTTAAAAAATTGCACACTTGTAATTCTAACGATTGTGTAACTTTATACACCACTTCCTACAAGACACAAGCTAAACCAGCAATAATTTGTCATAGTTGTGCACTCTAACATATACTTCATACAGGTAACCTAAAATACGCTGAATTATGCAAGCTGGCAAAAAAGATACGTGTTGAGTGACACACACTTTAACACACTAGTGAACACTTATGGGCACATTTCAATGACCTAATTGCAACACTTCTAAGGATTAAGCATCACCGAACCTTGACAGATGCACATGCTAATATATGTGACCTGATATAGCCACAGATTGCGGTGGTATGCAAAGCAGCAGAGAATTTACTACAGGTGTGTATCTTCAGTACCGCTGCCTCCTGTAAGGTGCAGTAGCATTGTGGGAGATGTAGTCTTTACATCGTTCATTTCCTTTGTCAATCTGTTCAAAGCTCTTCAGTGGAGCATAACCTTAGGCCTAATTTGGAAGTCAGTGGGACCACCACCGACAGGCCGTCAGGTCGGACTGCCGAATTACAATACCGCCGGTCAGATTGCAGTGGTCGAGGGTAAAGACTGCCATGCCTCTGACAGGATCAAGGATACCGTCGGGGCAGCGGTCCTATCCCTACCATGGGGCAGTGCCTGTGTAGGCACTTCCATAGGGATTAGGATGTCCCTTTCCCTCAGCGTTTACACAGCGGTCCGACCACCATTTAACCCCTTCACTGCGGCGGCTATTCAGCCGCAGTGCTAAGGGGGCGGGGGGGCCGTGCAGCGGGCGCATGCTTAATGGAACGCTCAGTGCAGGCGCGGAATCCGCGCCGCGCAGGCATTCCGAGCGGGCCGTGACAGAACCGCTCTGTCATCAGCACAGCGCGACTGCGGCTGATGACGGAGTGGTTCCGTCACCAGCAGGGGAGGGGTTAAAGGCAGACGGAAACAGACTTTGGGGGTACCAAGCAGGGCCCCCATCCCCAAGGGCCACTGCTAATTGGCCTGGGGAGCGTATATAGTGCCCCCCACACATCCACAAACTATGTGCCTGACACACGGTACATGGATGTGCCCAAAGTGCCTTTTTCTACAGCAGCTTGTGCTGCTGCCCTTTTCCGAGGCCGCAGCACATGCTGCTGTAAAAAAGGCCTTCTATGACTGCCTGCACGGTGGTCCTGTCATAATCAGGCAGGTGGGACTACTGACACATTGTCGGATGAACACCTGCCCCATGGCGATGGCGGTGGGACGCTTGTCTGACTGCCATCGTAATGAGGACCCTTGTTATGTTGTGATGACTTTAAATGTATTGATATGTAGTTCAATGCTAACAGACACACTTTGTCATTGAGAGATGCTCTAAAACACTAATACACACACATGAATCTAAACTATACACATTAACAGACACAGTGTCATGAAACACTGTAACATATGCAGACACAAAAATGTAATATATACTATAGGACATTTGCAACTCGCAAAATCATTTTAACTTCATCCGTGCGGTGCAGATTTACCCCCGGTGCTGGGCCCTAATGTAAATGGGTGTGGTCATGACGGAACGGTTCCGTCATGAGCACAGCGCGACCGATGCTCATGACGGAACCGTTCCGTCATGAGCATCGAAAGGGTTAACACATTTCAGTTTGATTGTTCACCCTCGCAAAGAATGCAGCACTGCACAGCGCAGGCTTTGCGACCTGAAAGCATGAAATACATCAGGCCTGTCCTACCAAAAGTGCAGCCTAATGGGCTCTTTCAGTCCATCTAGAGAAGCATCTGGCCATGATAATGGATTTGGAAATGACTTGCTTTGTCTGTCTGTACATGAATGATATAGGAAATCCGTATTGCTCATTGCGATGGGGCAGTGGCGTGGCGAGTGTGTCTTGGGCTCTAGTGCAAGGCAGCCCCATGGCTGCTGTTTGAACTGTGAAATATAGCAATAATCAGGCTTCACTTGACCCCTCAGGGCTTTGGGCCCCAGTGCCACTGCACCTGCTGCACCAATGGAAGTTATGCCCTGGCACTGGGGGACGTATCAGCTTGCACCAGTACTGCGGATCAGTGAGTCCAGTTCTGCGTACATTAGGATTAACAGCAAACAGCACAAACATAAAATAAACAAAGGATGCTGCAGAGAATTTGCCATTTTGCACAAATTAAGTCTGCGGAATGATAAGCACGGCTGCATTGCGCTAAGAATGGCCACGCCCACTTGTAAAGCTTAATGAAATAGTATGGATTTACACTGCAGGCCAGATCGAAAACCCAGCAACATGCACATTCCCCTGGCCAACTAGACATTTACTGAATTAGTCCACCTAGCAAAGCAATTTGAACTGAAAGGCAAATCCTACTGACGTATGCAGGGCCTAATTCACAAAGGTATGTTGGCTTTAAATTTACATCCGCTTAGAGCAAGAAATAGCTCCCTTTATGGCAGCCAAGAATCCATAAAAGCATTCCTGGCAGGTGAAAAAGGTTTTACTTCTCCAGAATTCCTCCCCTGTAAGTATAAAAAAAATGCAGCAGTAAATCTCAAGCTAGGGATGGAGTGTGGGCCGAACAAAGGGGCCCATTAGGATGGCGGGCGAATTGCCCCCGCCAAGCTGGCGGTAGCCACCGCCGACCTGGCGGTGGGCAATCCGCCCGCCATCCTCAGCTAAATGCCCCCGCCATATTAGTATGGCGGGGGTGACCGCAGTGGACGGAAAGACCGTCCGCCGCTTTTCTGCCCCGGTCGCCTTGCGACCGGGGCGGAAAAGGTCTAACATGGTGGCGGTGTCTATTTGACATGTTACATTTTATTAATAATATGTTTTTTATAAATGCAAGAATATTAATCAATCAGTTTATAATATAGCTTTGTTTCTATTGTTATATTACAGTGTCCCCTGACGAAGGACCTATCCCGCCCGAAATGCATTTAGATAGAAATAAACACTGCTTGCAACGAACCCTGGCATCTGTCTTGTTTAAGCTAGAGGCCTGGATAGGCACAGTTTATACATAAGAAGCATGGGAAATTGCCATAAGAAACGCCTCATGTAGAGCCTTGATCTAGAAAGTGGATAAAGAGGATTGAAAAACGGAGTATATTTGAAATTATGGAGTAATTTGTAAAGATGGAAAAAATTATGGATTACTTGTGGAAAATTGGAGCCGAGTAGGCACTTTTCTGCAGTGCACTTGGTTTGGGGCGTAAACTTGCCTCATTGCTATACATTTATTTGACACCACCAGCCATATTAGGATGGCTCAGGATAGATGCCTTTCCGTGGAGGCGATGCTGCCACAGAAAGGCATGCTGTCTTCACTTCAGGGGCCCCCTGCGGGCCCCCGGAGTGAAGGATAGGTGGGGGGTGCACAGGGGGGTACCTGTGGTACCCCCCCTGTATTTGCAATAACAAAGCGACAGGCACCGCATGGTGCCTGCCGCTTTGTTAATGCAAATACATTCATGCATGTTTAGCATTGTGGCGGGCGGTGCTGAGAGCCCCGCCCGCCACAATGCTAAACATGCAGGATGCGCCCGCCACAGTGGCGGGCGCATCCTAATACCCCCCATGGGACCACCGCTCTTATGGCGGGCGGTCCCAAAGACTGATAGGATGGCGGGCGGACTAAGTCCGCCTGCCATCCTAATGACCCCCAAAGTGTGGTTTGCCTTGAAAGTTTGAGAACACCCACACAGCGGCGGTCCACACAGGTAAGCCCGGTGGGGTGGGGCAGGGCAGGGTGGGAGGGGGGGAGATGACAGACTACGGAATAGGGAAAATTAAATAAATAAATAATTCCTTTTCTGATGTCTCTCGGCATCCCCGCCCCACCCCACCGCGTTTACCTGCATTGACCGCTTCTGCACCCACAGGCTCGTGTCCGGCCCATCCCCACCTTGAAAATAGTGGGTGATGTACTTCAGCCCAGGCCTGGAGTAACTGCCTTTCTATGATGAGAATTGGAGCAGATCACCACCAGATTTTGCGGAGTTGTGGTGGACGGGCTTTCTCCACAGGCTAAAATGTTTCCTCCACAGAGAAAATAAAAATATTTTAATAGTGTGAATTTGCAGAGGGGGCACCAGCCCCCCTGAAGCTAATTGTATATCATGTAGAATTACCCAAAAGGTTACAAGGAGATGCCAGACGTAATTCCCACTAATACCTTTGCATTTCTCATGGCATTCCCTTTTCAGTAGTACTGCTCAGAATGTATGTGAACTGCAAAAAGTAATGAATCTGTTTGCACATGTAGGGTGACTTTTATGGTTACACATTTATCACTTACTCTTTGTGAATTAGCCCCACAATCGTTTGTCTTAAATTTAAGCAAAATAAATAATAGTTGTAAAACCTCCTTGCATGTTTTCTCGTATAGTACCGGCTGCTAAATGCTTCTGGCACAGACAGGTGGCACTAGTATTGTAACTGCTCTGGAAAGAAACCTGAGCGAAAAGTTCTGTGAAACCAAAGAACATGTCAAAACCTAGAATGGAGAAATGTATTCTACAAAAATCTGTACAAAAAAACGCAGTCCAACAAAATCTTAACCTTACATAAATGTGCCCCTATAGAAATGGTCTCCTGTATATAATTTCACGGTCAGGTACTTGCACCACTCACTACTAAAGACAGTGGGACTGGATATAGAATAGTAATACTAAAGTACCCCGTTTGCAAAATAGGATAGAAATATGTTTTGCTGATTTAGTTTAGGGGTGGGCGGCCAGCTACGCTCCGTGCACGGAGTGTGCATAGTGCCGTCTACTCCGCATTTTGCGTAGCGGGCGTAGCCAGGCGGCACTACCCACGCTCCGCAGACGGAGCGTAGCTGGCCGCCACCCGCCTTCTTTCCGCCCTCCCTAAATACTTTAAATTAAAAGTTTAAATTAATTATAAGGCACTTACCTTGCCCGCCGCTGCCTGCCGCGTCCCCGGGGCTCGCTATCTTCATTGCTGCCGTCTTGTTTACTAATGCGCATGCGCGGGCGGCCGCGCATGCGCATTTCTCACGAGAAAATGCGCATGCGCAGCCGCCCGCGCATGCGCATTAGTAAACAAGACGGCAGCAAAGAAGATAGCGAGCCCCGGGGACGCGGCGGGCAGCGGCGGGCAAGGTAAGTGCCTTTTTAATTATTTTATACTTTTAATTTAACGTATTTAGGGAGGGCGGGAGGGAGGCCTGTGGTGCGTAGTGGGGCTACGCGGAGTGCGGAGGTGGGCGTAGTTTCTCGCCCACTTCACGTAGCTCCGCGAAGCCCCACTACGCCCACTACGCCCAGGGCTAATTTAGTTAATACATGAAGATTGACATTGTTGTAAGCAATTTGTAACTCTACATTTAAAGTATTTGTGTATGCACTTAGTAGTGGTTCCCTGCACGAAGTTCTGCCGCATAGGGGGCCGCTCCTTCAGACTGCTGGGAGCAAGACTTTGGAACTCCCTTCCCCTCCACATCCGTTGCCTCGACAACCTGTCCGCTTTTCGCAAAGCAATCAAAACTCACCTCTTCCCACCCCTATAAACCTTTTCTCCCCCCCCCCCACAGGTTGTGCTATGGTTCCTAGCGCCGGGACGTCCCGTTGCTGGGGCAGCTGTCGCGCTCAACAAACCTATAACATAACATAACATAACATGCAAAAAGAGTATTTTCAAAGTCTTTCTGCCTTACTTAGAGATTGGTCCTCAAGACCTGGCTGTTCGAATAAGCCTCCGGGGCCTGCAAATGCCTGGATACATTATCGGGGGATTAGCTGTGCTTTATAAATCCTGATTGATTGATTGATTGATTGATTGATTGATGATTGATTGAAAACTGGCAGAGCACAGAGCTGGACAAGAGAAGACATGAGGGGGACAAGTCCATGGGCACAGTTGATGATCATGCTGACGAAATGAGAAGCTGAGTATTGCAGGAGATAAAGCCAGTGCAGGGATTTGAGATTAACTGAAGGGTGAGCAGTGGAAGAAAAGCTGCAGAGAAGATTGATGGCAGAATTAAGAGACTGAGATGGACTAAAGCGGAGCGGGAAAAGCAATGAAAATGAGCACTTGATACTACCTGTGGTTTACAATGCACTCTGCAAATGGATTTTCACATTGAAATGAAAAGGTTTTTTTGACTTTTAAGTCATGAGGAAAACAATGTTAGAATTAACGCCTGTATTTTCAGCCTTACCTAGCACTTGCAAGGAAATATTGCCAGTTTGTATTGAAAATACAAATGAGGCCATATTCGTCTGAATGGCCAAAAAATCTGCGCCCTATAATTAGGTCAATAATTGGCATCTTCCCAAGACTTTGCTTGGATAATCAAAACTTTGTGCATTTCTAGTCAAAATGAGGGAAAACTATGACGGGTGAGGATTTTAGTTGCAGCAAAAGTAAGGTCGGTAGATCTTCTACGCTATAAAGGCGGAAATGACAGAGGCAAGCGACCATGGGAAATGTCCTGGGTGAGTGTTAAGTTGGAATTGAAAATCAAATATAGGCCCTAAATACAGGTTTAGGGCTAACAGAGCAGGTTCATCGAAAGTGCAGGGCAGAATCCAAATTGCAAGGCTGGGGAAAGAGTCAGAATCCAGAAAAGTTGATAGTTGATGAAGTAAATTGCATTTTAAAAGTTTGAAAAAGAAAGGGCGGTGGTAAAGGACACACAACAAATTTCATAGGGATCAAAGATGCTGTAGATAGTATTTGTTTTTCAAGTGGTAGATTTGTGGCATACTGTAACGAGGTAGGGGAGAACCAGGGGAAAGAGAAAGATGACAAAAGTTTCAAAGGAAATTGGGGAAAGAAGAGGAAAGAGTTGAGGAGTGAGTAGTGGAGGCATGGGATTAGAGAAAGGGGCAGTGGGTTTAGCATGCTGTGGAAAGATAGGAGTTCAGAGCTTGAGTTAGGAAAGAAACTAAATAAATAGTGGAGTCAATGTAGTCGTAGCGTGGTCATCAAGGGTAAAAGCTGAATGGAAATTATAGATTGTAGGGGTAAGAAAATAATCCAAGTCAGAAGAAGGAAGGCAAGAGTGAGAAAGAAATAGCGGGGAGGTGGTATTAGAAAGTTGGGTAACAATAGAAAAGAGATGAAAAGGTTGTGAATAAGGATTTGAAAAGAGCTTTCCTTAATTTGTGTATCGCAGGATCATAGGTTGAGGAGATAATAAAAAGAGATATATAAACAAAAAATAGAATGTTTGCCCAATTCTTTAAAAAAAAACTCTGAAACCTGCAACCAAAGGTTTAGGACAATACACATGTGCAGCTTTGCAACTTGAAGAAGTTCACTAAAATTCCTAGGAGTACAACAGCAAGCTTGAAACAGTTGAAGGTTTCCAGCCAAGATCCTGGAAAACCTTATTATTTTACACTAGCAAATAAACATATGTATATTTCCTCATACGGAAATCTGACAAGCAAAGTACTAAGGGCCTCATTTATGAGGCTGTGCGTCACTTTTACGCCGCCGGTGCGTCACTTTTCTTGACGCACCAGTGGCGTAAAAAATGCGCCTAGTTGCGCCATATTTACAAAGTGGCGCATCTAGGTAGATGCGTCACTTTGTAAAACCCTGCGCCACATTATACCTGCACCAGGTATAATGTATGCAAGCGGGGCGTATTGACGCAAGAAAGGGTCATGGAAGTGACGCAGTGAAATCTATGAGATTTCACTGCGCCACTTCTAGGACTCAAATGCGTCAAAATCTTACGCCTGCCTCACAGCAGGCGTAAGACTGACACAGGCCCTTTCACATGAGGCTTGCCCCATGTGAAAGGACACATTGCTGGAGTTGCGTCACTTTTGTGACACACTCCAGCAATGCGTCACTTCTGCGCCATGCAGATACGTCAGAAATACTGACGTATCTGTAACTCCTTGCGACATGATGCGTCATACTGTAAATATGACGCATCATTGGTGTCGCAAGGAGGGCGCAATGAAAAGTGACGCATCGCTGTTTTCACGCAGCGATGCGTCACTTTTCATAAATGAGGCCCTAACTTTTTTGTCTCCACTAGAAATGTATTTTTCCATTTGAGAAAGCTCTTCCGTGCTACGCCATCAATTCTGGTAGTGTTCTGATTCCTTTGCCATCCTGAAAAGGGATTTACGTCTGCCCTGGCCAGGAGTAAGTCTCAGGCGTGTTTAAGAGTGGAAATGGGTCAAAGAGGAGTTAGTCAATACTTTCAAACGTCTACATTTCCATTTGTGATTACAGTCATAGAGTCTATTACCCCATGACCACTCACTCCCCACCAACCCCCCTTACCAGAGGATACATTTATTCAAGTGAAAATAACAGGACACAGTTTTATCATTCAAGTGTCATTCAGCCATTCGCAAGGGAAATCACAAGGAACAATATGAAAGGCTGAGCCTAGGTTTGCAATGGTTGCATAATGGGTTGAAGAATTGAAAAGGATATGCAGCATCGAAGCTAAAAGTATGCAAAACTAGATTCAACTACGCAAAATTACATTTTAATAGCGAAATATGGTTGCAGGTAGTGCTTTATTTGAGCCGCGGGTTTCTGGTGCTCGGCACCGGCACTTAATTGTCAACACGAGCACTTATGACAGTTTGCCACATGGTGGCGCTGTTTGTCTGATTTAGAGTTGAGCACAACAACACTTGTTATTAATTCAATATACATTAGCAATGACTAATACCTGCCATCCAAGCCTTTCTTATGGCTTTGGGGGCCTGGAATAACCTGGATTGTCACACTTGTGGGAGTGTGATGGTTAGTAGTTGTGTTGGTACTGTCATTGGCAGAGCTTGAAGGAGCAATGGGTGGTGCATGCTGCAGTGGCGGTCTGACGAGGGTCCTGGCACTTATTTTTATTTTGCAAATCAAACACTGGTTGCCAGTATGTCAGTGACTTTTTAAAGCGAGAGCACACCTTGAAAAACAGCAGTCCAGAAAATGTCCCGCAGCAAGACATTTTGTGTGTGAACCAATTTTCTGCTGTATCTCTCAAAAAATGTTTCAAATGAGGAGTACGCTTTAAAAAAGTTACTTAAATTTGCAAAATGCATAACCCGAAATTTTGCAGATTTCACTTTGTAATTAAACTTTTATCAGCCCTGGGAAAAAACAGTCAGAAAGTCAGTTGCTATTTGTTATTCCCTTTAATAGTGAGGACGCTTTGAATTAAGTGCAAAACCCGCTGGATATCGTGCTGTAACACTTTTTACCCTGGTTATCTGTTATAAATGGCCTATCGAACTAAGGGGCATATTATCAAGAAAGGGCGATACATTATCGCCGCTTTTATCGGCAGGAAACTGCCGCTAAAAGCGGCGATAATGGGCTAGATAATATGCCCTTGTGAATTCCCATAGAAGCCAGGTTCTGGTGTTAACCTGGGCTTCTATGGGAATTCACAAGGGCCTATTATCAAGCCCATTATCGCCGCTTTAGCGGCAGTTTCCTGCCGATAAAAGCGGCGATAATGTATCGTTCTTTCTTGATAATATGGCCCCAAGTGTTATCAGATGGAAAATAAGGCTGGTAAAATCGTAGGAGGCTCACTGCAAGTGTTACGTGACCCTGGACCCCGACTTACAGCAGGGAGTACAGAAGGAGTACAAAACACTTTCTGCTGCCTCATACCATCCTCCCCAGCCTATGATGTCCTCATATCCTCCGCCCCACATAGTCTGCTTCTCCCATTTTCTAATAGAAACAGCAACGGAAGCCTTAATCCCCATAGAAAATGGATTACTTTGCAAAATTTGACCCAGAAAAAGCAGGTCTGCAAGGTTCGTCTCCATTCAGTGGTTTTGCCCGTGGAAAGCATAAGGAGCCCTGCCCTGCTGAAGAGAGCTTGAGCAACTGCACTTTATTCGAGGTATTTTACCAACTTCACAAACAATAGCACTTTCTGCATGTTAGGATTGTTCTCAAACATTAACCCCTTCACTGCGGCAGCTATTCCGCCGCAGTGCTAAGGGGGCGGGCGGCCCCACGGCGGCCGCATGCTTGTGACGGAACCGCTACGTCATCAGCCGCGGTTGGGCTGTGCTCATGACGGAGCGGTTCCGTCATGGCCCTGCCCGCTCAATAGAACGCGCCGCGCAGGCGCGAAATCAGCGCAGCGCAGGCGCGGCGGCCGGGCCATGACGGAACCACTCCGTCATCAGCACAGTGCCACCGCAGCTGATGACGGAGCGGTTCCGTCATCAGCATAGAAAGGGTTAAGGGGCATATTTGTCAAAGAGTTGTGTCGCTCTTGCACCGTGTAAGGAAGCGCAAGGGCAACACAATTTCTAAGTTAAATTTATCAAGCCACGTAAGGCCACCTTGCATGGCCCTGCATGGCTCGATAAATCTTTAGTAATGCAACGTAGTGAAAATTGCTGCTTTGCATTAATCTGCCCCAGGAAGGCGTTCCATGGCTGAAGCATGGGTGTTTCCATGCATCCTCCCATGAGTTTTGATGCATTTCCAGATTTACCCTTGCTGTCAAGCCTGGACATGCGTCAAAATGCTGCGCCTACCCAGATGAGGCGTAATGAGGATAACTTTTGTTTCACCTTGTTCTTTCCTCTTTCTATATGTTCTTGATGCATTTCTAGATACATGGGCCACTAAGTGAGTTTAGGTAGGCCTTGGTCCCCAGCGCCCCCGCCATGCACAGTTTTCTCATCAATATTTTCACTGCAAGTGTTGCAGTGATATCATAAATGATGTCATTAAACATGTCCTGACTGATATAATATGTGTGGTAATTAGCAGTGCATGGCGAGGGTGCGAGTTCGGTTTACTTTAGAGAACGAGCTATAGTTACTTGATATAACTATAACTGCAGAATTTTTGTGGTTTTGTGTGTGTAAAATCTGAACCTAACTACAACGTCCCTGTAACCTTTGTTTGTTTCATTGAATTTCGAAGTAATTTTAAATGCTATTTCCTAACTATAAAATAACTGTAACCTATGTTTTTTGTGAGTTTCACCAGTTAGTTTTCATATACATTGTACTACGTTTTGACCTATAAGTTCAATTTACTAACGTACATTTTCACAAATGTATTAATACATTTTATTCACACATGCATTCTTTTTTTTTGTAAAACATTTTATTGCATTTAACAGGAGATCTGCTGGTACATTCTTCACACTGAAAATAACAGTCAGGTAGCATCTCATTATCAGTAACATACACAACAACGAACATGTTATACCGTCTTGTCTTTCATACCTCACTGTCTGAGCCGTGATCCACAAAAGGGGGAGTACAGATATGGTCTCTATAGGCATTCTATTTGTCCCACACAGCCCCTGTGAATATATGTAGCTTTTTCGGGCACCATGATCATGTCCATATCCTTACACCATTCCGTTAGGGTTGTGGCTTGGGACGCTCCCCATTTCTGAGCTATGTTCCGCTTGGCTACTATCATTCCTGTTGATGCCCACTCATGGTTGAGGTCTGTTGGTTCCCATATATTGAGGAGGCAGCACTTGGGAGCAAGCGGGACTACATTCTCGGAGACCTCTGTGATGGTGTCCATTATCCTTGTCCAGTATGATGTAATAACTGGGCATTCCCACAAAGTATGGTAGAATGTCCCAAAGCCTTCACAATGGCACAGGCAGTACTGATCTGGGCTTCTACCTATCTTGTACATCATCACCCTCGTGTAATAAGTCATATGTAGTATTTTAAATTGAACGAGGCGTAGTCTGGAGGAGACCGCCACCTCTCTAGTACACATTCATTCTTATTTTATAAAACTTAATAAATAAATAAATATATTTTCAAACTAAAAATGTACAAAAATAAAGTGTAGTCTTTCTATAAATTAAATGCATCAAGTCTTTCTATTTTTTTTAATTAATTTTATGGATCTGTGGATCTATCATGAATCCACGGACAAACAAGGGTTGTGCTGGTCATATTGCACACATTCAATACTAAAACAACAACACATTTAATACAAACATATGCTATTGCAATTTATATAAGTGTATCACTGTGTGTAGGTATGTGAGTGGCTGTTTGGCTGTCTGAGTGGCTATATGGGTATGTGAGTAGATGTGTGAGTGGCTGTGTGGGTGTGTAAGTGTGTGTAGTAGTGGCTGTGTGGGGGTGTGAGTAGGTGTCTGAGTGGTTCTGTGGGTGTGTGAGTGGGTGTGTGAGTGGTTGTATGGGTGTGTGAATAGGCATGTGAATGGTTCAGTGGGTGTTTAAGTGGGTGTTTGAGAGGCTGTGTTGGTCTGTGAGAGGGTATGTGAGTGGTTTTGTGGGTCTGTGAGTGGGTGTGTGAGTGACTGTAGCGGTGTGTGAGTGAGTGTGTGAGTGAGTGTGTGGGTCTGTAAGGGGTTGTGTGAGTGGGTGTGGAAATGGCTGTGTGAGTCTACGAGTGGGTGTATGAGTGATTTTGAGGGTCTGTGAGTGGGTGTGTGAGTGGCTATATGAGTGTGTGAATGATTGTGTGGGTGTGTAAGTGGGTCTGTGAGTGGGTGTATGTGTTTCTTTTTAATTGGGGTCTGGATCTGCAACTTCGCTCAAATTCATGAGGATCCCAGATCCTCACACACTAACAAATACACATTTCTTGTCATTTTTTTGCCCATGAGTGGTCCCTCTCAGACCCTCCATAAGTCCCATGGGATCAGGGTACCTCAACATTGACCACTTCTATTATTTTTCATTTCCTCTCATGTTGTGGCCAGCCAATCACAGCATTGTTTTGGCGCATCGATCCGCACATCTGCCCATCCACAGAGGATCCACAGCAGATCCATGTCTCTAGATATACATAAAACATTTTACTTTAATAACTCCAAAACTGCTGAACAGATTTACACCAAATTAAAAAAGCACTCTTTCAGGACCAAGATAAGCATTCTGCAGAATTGTGTACAATTCCATTCAGCGGTTCAGGCTGCAGTTGTGTCTAAAATTGCTTTGGGAAATTGAATGGGAAAAATGAGTTTTGAGACCCCAGCTTCTTCTTGGACTCTGCAAAACGCCCACTACAGCATACATCATGGGGTAATAAGTCTGACTACTTCAGCCATTGGTTAACTTCACTTTGAGTGACTAAATTGTGCTCTTTCACAATGAGTACAGTAGTTCCTTTAAGTGCCAGTGTTTTTGTTTTTACTAGGCCAGGGGGTTTGTGATGAATTCCACCCCATCCGTGGAGGTTTCCGCACTCCATGCTCCACGGAGCAGGTGGAGTTCCAGAAAACTCCGCTCCATGTAGCGGAGCAGAATTTTTTCCTTGCTTGTGCTTGCCAACATCAACCTTCTGTTTTTGTTGAGAAAGCTGCTGCTCGGGTAGAAAATCTACTTGATCAGCAAGAAAAGAAGCAGCACTCTCTTGCGCTGAGCATGGTGCAGTTCGCGCTGATTTTACAGCACAGATCAAACACCCGGTGCTGAAAATCAATGTGAACGGTATAAACAAAAGCATTCGGGCGCTTGCGGAACTCCACGTAGCGCATCAGAGTTTTTTGGTCACTTCGCGGAGTTATGCCTAGTGGAGCTCCGCTAACTCCACCCAGGCCTAGTTTTTACTTCATAATTACTTTAGTTTTGCCTTTATGTTTAGATTTGAGGTGAAAGCAGGACCTTTCTACCACATGAGAGCTCAAGCCGCATCCCACACTTTATTGGTTTCTGTCTCCTGCCAATGCTGTTATAAATTCCTTTGTTTACCTGACTGCTAGTATTTCAGAGCATGACTGATTGCGTCCATTTAAAACTGTTCTGTTTTAAGATATACTCTTTTTACTGAGCATGAAGTACACAAAACAAAAGCTTCAATATTATATATGTGAATTCATAAAAAAACTATTTTTGAGAACTGGTTGACTCGACTCAATTTCAACAATGATTCTTTAATAAACTTTGCCCAGGGAGAAAATGTGCCTTTATTGTGTTTAATTTGCAGCTCTTGAAACACTTTTTTAAAATTTCCTTGTTTTCTTCCCTCTTTCTTTCTTTCCTTCTTTTTTATTTCTTTGCTTCTTTCTTGCTTTTTTATTTCTTACCTTGATTTCTTTCCTTCTTTCCTTCATTCCTTTAATCTTTTCTTTCTTTCTTGTTTCTTTCTTTTATTTTTCTTTCCCTTTCTTTCTTTTTTCTTTTTTTCATTCCTTCTTTCTGTCATTTTTCTCTCAGTCCTTCTTTCATTCCTTCTTGCTTTCATTCTTTTTTATTCCTTTATTTCCTTCAATTTTTCCTTCTTTATTTCTTTCTTTGTTTCGTCTTTTTCCATATTCTTCCTTTCCTTCCTTCTTTATGCAGTCTTTCTGTCCTTCTTTCTCTCTTTTCTCTCCTTCTTGCCTTATTTCTTTCCTTCCCTTCTTTCTATCCTTTCTTTCCTTCTTTTCTCTCCTCTCTTAACATCCTTTCTTCTTTGTTTCCTTCTTTCTTGCTTTATTTCCTACTTTCTTTCTTTCTGTCTATCCTTTTTTCTTTCTTTTCCTCTTTCCTTTTACCATCTTCTTTCAATCCATCTATCATTCTTTTGTTCTCCCTTTAGTCTTTCTTGTCTACCATCTTCTTTCTTTCTTTCTTCCTTTCTTTCTTCCTTTCTTTCTTTCTTTCTTTCTTTCTTTCTTTCTTTCTTTCTTTCTTTCTTTCTTTCTTTCTTTCCTTCTTTCTTTCTTTCTTCCCCCCCTTCTTCATTAAGATCATTAACATTGTTGCTGCTTTCCTTTTTTGTTTCTTTCCTTCTTTCTTTCTCTTTCCTTTTTTCCATCTTTCTTTTTCCCTTCCTCCCTTCTTTCCATCTTTCTACCTTTCGGTCCTTCTTTCGATCATTCTTTTATTCTTACCTTCTTTCCTGCTTTCTTCCCATTTCCCTTTCTTTCTTTGTTTCTTTTCTTTCATTTTGTTGCTCCTTTTCTTTCTTTCTGAAAGACAAGAAGCTGTCAGCCAATGGCAGAAGGATGTACCTTTTTAGGTCTCTGTTAGCCAAAACACTTTGACTTTACTAAATTGATGTGTATGACATACTCTGGATGCATTCGGCTGGTTTCTATTGAAGCAAAATCCGCAGCAAGGAAGGCCAAAGGAGCATCAGAAGGACACAGTAAGCTTTAACATCAGCAGAGCATTAGGCATAGCACTAGCGCAGGGCAGGTCCTAAATCCACATTTACGCAGCACCACATCAGGTGTCTTGCTCAACGTGCCTCTTTGAAATGCTAGAGTCCAGGTTTTACCTACTCAAAAGGTTTGTTTGCTCCCGGAGTGAACTGCACATGTTGACTAGAGCAAAACAGACAGTGGAACCTTCTTTGTACATGCACCTAACCGAGATTACCCCAAAGGTTGTCTGTGTAACCTCACACAAAAGAATAGCCCAATGGGGCTTCTTTGGTAGGAATCCTTGTGCGTGGCAGCCAGATAAGCCCAAGGAAGAAGAGGTGGGATCTGCGGTATTGCTGACAAAGTGAGGACTGAGGGGCAGCAGCCCCTACTGACAAACATTTGAGAGGTTTGGGGGTCGGAGCCCTTTCAGGACAGCAGTGTTTAATGTGGGAAAGAATCAGTTCCTCAGAAACCTGTAGCAGGTGCTACTGAATGCCGCGTGTGCCGAATACCAAGGTTGCGTAGTCTTAATTCTACCTGGGCACTACCACTACCTGGGCCTTTATCTCACTGTTTCAGGTTCTTTTTCATCCTTGCTTTGTTGGTCACCCTTTTCTGTCTTTCTCTTCCTCCTTCTTTGCCCCTTTTGTGTTTTTCCCTGGGTCAAAGTCTGAAGAGGAAAAATAAGTGCCGATGCCGTGGGACCTGCATGCAACCAGCAGCTCAAATGAAGCACTGCCAGACACACTTGGCACTGTGGGGCACCATGCATGCCTGTTTGTGTTTTTTTTCTTCTCAGACATGGTGGCAGGAGAGGTCGTGCTTTGCTGCATTGGCAGTTTATTATCTTATCTGAAGAATGTTGTTCACTAGTGGTTTCAGAGGCAATAATTCATAAGAGACGCATTTCACCCATGATTTATGGCTGTAATGTATAGATAACACACACCTGAAGTGAACAGCTATTTACACAGCAGCTAATCTTTAAACTAAAGAAGTAACATGTCGATCTCTGCTCTCACACTGTTACATCTTGTTGCCAGTGGGTTTGTCTTCCTCCTTTCTGGGTGCCTCAATGAAGATTTTAAAGGAATCCCCAAGACACCTGACAGAAACCTGGACAAGGTTTTGGGAGCTATGAGTTTCAGGAGTGATATCAATTACAAACAGGGTTTAAGTGGGCCGGGTCCTACCGGTGCTCAGCACCATTAGTTCTAAAAAGCAGGTGCTAAGACGGGTCCCTATCGGGCTCTACATTTTTGCCCTCAGGGTGGAAAAAAAATCTTAAATCTGTAGCAGTACCACCCATCACTGCCTTTGATATAACTTTAAAGAGACTCGTTGTAGTACTTTCACATTCTCATCATTTCAGAACTGAAACATTTTTAATATGATATACAACAAATCTATAGTTGTTGCTTAATTATCTTACGCAGCTAACAATCATTGAGAAAGCCAAAGGTCCTGGCTTGTTGTAGGGGTAATGTTACTAGTATTATATAACTGGACGCAATGACAATAGAAGCAAAAGACCAGTCGGGCGGCACACTATACTAAGCACAGAAATTGACCTTACATGTTTTTAAGCCACGCTCTTAATTTCATCAGCTGTGCCCCTTTGAGGGACATCCCAGTTGTTTCATCCCACTTAAATCCCTGATTACAAACCAAGTAATTGTTCACCAATGGGAAACAACCTTCACAACGCAGTCATAACATCGCACTACCTTTACATAGCAGTCATTACACTGCAACATCCTTTACATCGCATGTCATTACAACGCAGCCAATACATAGCATGTCACTACAACGCATATCATTACAATGCATGTCACTACAACACAGGCATTACATCGCAAGTCATTACAATGTATACCATTACAATGCATAGTACCCTTACACTATCCAACACTTACCCAACTGTTGCACTCACTGGAGTTAGAATGTTGCACTCACTGGAGTTAGAATAGTAATGTTGTACCCCTACACTATCTAACACTTACCATACTGTTGCACTCACTGGAGTTAGAATAGTCATTTTTACCCCTACACTATCCAACAATTACTCTACTGTTGCATTCACTGGAGTTAGAATAGTAATTATTACCCCCATACTATCCAACACATACCTTAAATGCGATGTAATGGTATGCATTGTAATGGTGTGCATTGTAAAGGTATAATGCGATGTAATGGAATGCCTTGTAAAGGTAGTTTCTGAAAATGCGATGTAATGGCATGCGATGTAAAACAATACATTGCAAAGGATGTTGCGATGTAAAAACTGCATTGTAAAGGCATGCGGTGTACATGTATGCGTTGTAACATACATTCTTCACCAATACAAAGATGAGCGGATATGGGGAAACTATATGACCCTCTTTTCAATATTCTCAACCTAAATGATGCCTTTGTAACTTTTAATCACCGTCTGCCATTGGTCACTTCACAACTTTGCGTCTTTGACGGTGACGCTTTAAGCCCTTTCTTATGGTTCCTTTTCCACCCCTCCCATCCCTGACTGCATCCTACAACACTCACAACACTCAAATATCCCTTTGGATTCCTCCCTCAGTTGTTGAAGATGATTTATCGCTTTTGATTTGTCCCCATTACATTGTTTGGCTTTCTCGTATTAAATTGGTTCCATTGCTGAGCATGGGCTCTTTCTGAAATGTACCTCAATATTAATGGGTGTACAATACATAAATGGAATTGCTTCTATACATTGTTTTGTATAAATAAATAATTATCATTTGATTTACCTTTGTTTTCAGTATTGGTATACTCAATGTATGCATACTTTTTTGCTAGTGTTGTTTTCACAGGAAATTGTTAATAACAGACAATCCATCTTATATCAATTCACAATTGTTCTCCTTGAGGTTACTTTCTTGCTTTTAGTTGATTTCCCCAACTCTATGGGGTTACGGGTAACACCCTACACCTTGATCCTTCACCAAGGCAGCTACCACCACCCTCCACTGGGTCAATACCTGGGACACAATCCATAAAGAGATTGTCCCCGACTGTTACTCTTACAAGTTCAGTGTTGTCATTAACCTGCAAGGTGATAAGGCCCTAGTGAATTTCCCTATTCGATTACTTTTAGTCAAAGTTGGCCCAGCAGTAATCGTATTGAACCTCGACAATCCTGTTAAAATTAATACATGTGTCATCTACCATGGCTAGTATAGCTCACTAGTTTCTTAAGGCAGGCACCCTCTTATAATCAACGTGAGTGTCGGTGGGCACTGCTGAGATTTGAGTGAGAGCCTCGTGGTCCTCAATCATATATCTAGGGACATCATGATCACTTCAACTGATTTTTGTCAGGCCACGGTCCAAAAGAGATGGCATCTGCGCCAAATGATACCACTTTTTCAAGCTAAAGGTGCACAGGCCTTCCTATTCAATCCGTCTAAACTGAAAATCATTTATAAAGACAAAACACATTTTTTTGTTTCTGACATAGTAGCGAAGGAATTTTTTATCACAATATAGACGGAATTTAGCAATGTATTTAGTAATTTAGAGAACACTGTGTTCGTTAGTAGTTTGATTGCTCCCATCCCAATGGCTCAGGGTCTCGCCTCACTGTTGGGTTTTTTGTATATTTTTCCTCGGGGGGGAGGGGGGGTCGGAGGAGTGTACCTAATCCTCTCTCCATCACAAAAGGACTAATTCAGTCCTGATGCCTCATTTGGGTGGGAGTTGGGGTGGGGTGAGGGCGACCTTGGGTGGGCAAGGGAGGGGGGAGGGAGGGGGCGAGGGAAGGCACGTTTGGGATATGGTGTTTTTTAGGCATCAAGGTTATGGTAATTATCTTTATGGTCAGAATAATGTTTTCTTTATTTTTGAAACATAGTTTATGGTTTGGGCAGAGTAAACAAGGAAAGCTCGACTTTAATGTCCAATAACGATTAGTAAATTCTCTGTTTGTTCATGGAATATCTGTGGCTCAAATGATAAAAGGAAAAGGGGGATAATGGCACAAATTTTAACTACGATACAGGTGGATCTGCTATGTGTAAAGAAACACATATTGTATGGAACAACCTAAAGTGGTTGAATGATCTGGGTATGAAGATACTTGGTTGCACTAGGCAGAGCTCGACCACTAGAGGGGTGGTAATTTTGAAGAGATATGGCTTGGGGGGTCTGTTAATGGGTAAAGGAGGATGCTTGGGGGCGCTGGTTTATTATTGAATAATTGATTAATGGCTCCCCAATGACAATATGCTCGATATATGGTCCAAATTTGGCTGATCCAGAGATGATGCACTTCTTAAGTATTGAATTAGCGGCTTGGCCATCCCCATTAATCCTTTGTAGTGATTTTAATCTTCATTTGGAGGGAGGATTCGATATTACCAGCGATCGTTTATATGAGGGGTAAAAAACGAAAGTTTTTAAAGCCACTAGAGAGTTAGTCAAAGAATTTGGGTTGCAGGATGTATGGTGTGCTAATGATAAAGGTACCCCTGGGGCAACTTTCTCTGCACCCCATAGAGAACATGTGCGATTGGACTATTTTGTTATACCAGCTGAAAAAGTAACAAGTGCTAAGATTGAGATTAAACCCAAGATCATTTCAGACCACAACCCGGTTGTATTAGAACTGGGCTTTAGTCTTAGACCTCCGCTAAAGGCATGGACTTTCGAGCGCAAACTCTTATTGGACCCCGTATACTGTGAGCATGTGTGTAAGTGAATTAAGGAATTTTTTTTAACTAATTGGGGTACGTCTTCTGACCCTATCGTCTGGGATACATTTAATGCCAGGGTCCGGGGGAAAACACTATGCTATTCTCTGGTTAACCAGCGTAAAATGTGTGGAAAAATTCAGGATGGGATGAATAAGCTAAGGTTACTAGAAACAGAACTAATGGGGGCGGTAATCAGGCACCAAAATATGGAAAAAATCTTTAAAGACATCGCAGTTCAAAAAATGAAGATATATCAACATTTTGCTATGAAATTAGCCACAAAAATTGCTATGCATAGATCCGAAATTTATGAAGCTGGTGAAAACTCTGGCAGGATCCTATTGAAAAGATTAAACCAGAAGGAAATTGTAAATAGGATCAATAGGATTCAGGATCATCTTGGCCAGGTACAAGTTACCCCAGGGGAAGTGCTCAATGTGTTCCACAAATGTTATCTCAAATTATATTCAGAAGGTGAAATGATAGAGCCAGAAGAGAAAATGAATGAGTTTAGCTCAGATATTGAAGTCAAAAAGCTTACACAAGATCAAGCTGAGGAATTAGCAGCAGATATAACCTGGGAAGAAGTAGAAGGGGCAATAATCTCACTTGCAGCAGGTAAGGCTGTGGGTCCGGATGGCATACCCCTTGAATTGTATAGGACCTTTCGTCAAGTTTTAAGACCAGAACTTATGACGCTGTTTTTGGCTGCTCAAGGGGGAATTGCGCCAGAGTTTTGGCGAAAAACCACTATTATTGTCTTTTTAAAAAAGGATAAGCCTGATTTACTTTCAACATCACATAGACCAATTTCATTAATCAATTCTGATAGCAAGATTGATTCTAAGGTTATTGCTCAGCGTTTAGGATTAGTTATTTCTGCCTTAGTTTCTAACTTTCCACATGGATTTATCCCAGGAAGGGACACTGCAGACCACGTGAGACGAGTAATATCCCTCCTTGACTGGGCACAAGCAACTGAGACTACATTGGGGATAATCCTGTTGAATGCCCAGAAGGCATTCGAGAGGGTTTCCTGGCTATACATGGGGGAAGTTTTGCAATTGAAGGGATTCTGCCCCCAGTTCTGTCAAGCTGTTAAGACACTGTATATTTGCCCGGAAGCCATTACACAAATTTCTTGACAAGAGTCTGGCTTATTTAATATCAGCAGGGACACAAGACAAGGGTGCCCGTGCTCCCCTCTTTTATTTGCATTATATATTGATTTTTTCTTTTTTTATAAATTAAATCAGCATATAGATATAAAACCAGTCCAACTTCAGCATATGGAGTATAGAGCGTTAGCCTATGCCGACGACATCATCGTTGTCATGAGGGATATTATTACTGCACTTCCCGCAATTAGGACATTGGCTAGCCAGTTCGGGTGTTTTTCTGGCTATAAATTAAATATAGAAAAAACTCAAAAAAACTCAAATCCTCTACTCAGGTGCTGACCCACCGGCAAATATGGCAATAGTCCCAGAAGTAACATATCTGGGAATTAAAATTACAACGCCCGTTAGTAATAATCCAGAATTGAATATTAACCCAGTGATGGAGAAGGTGAATTCAACACTGGAGAGGCTGGACCATCTTCATTTATCCCTTCATGGGAGATGTAACGTATTAAAAATGCTGGTATTATCAAAATTCTTATATATGTTTAGAACAATCCCCCTAGAGTTCTATTTGTCATGTTTTAACAAATTAGAGAGGATCTTCTCTAGATTCTTATGGGGGTACAGCAGACACAGAAGGGCATTTACGAAGAGGGTGCTACCAAGACATCGCAGTGGCTGTGGTATTTATGTTGTATTACTGGGCAGCAATGATGCAATATAGCAGCCCCTTGGTAGTCTGTCTGGGATAGGGCTGACCTTTTGCCATGTCATAGACCATCAATATATGAATTTGGGTTGGGGGATGAGACTAATGAATTCCTAGTTATTTAAAAAAAAAATACTTAAGGCAGCTTATATAGTCTGGAAACAAGTTAAAAGAAAGATACGGGTCTCAAATCTAAACACCATTCTACAGAAGAGTTATGGATTAGGCAAACATTCATTTTTTAAATATCTCCAAATCCGTAGTTCTCTTGCTAGACAAGGGTCTGGAAATGAACAACAGTTTGTAAAGATCCCGTTAATTGAAAAAATGAAAACAAGAACACCAATCGGCCAATTTTATTTACAAATAGTAGAAACATTTCCTGATAATTTAGATTCTTGTAAAATGAAATGGGAAAGAAAATTGGGAGGAGACGATGTTAATATAAAGGAATCTCTTGAGCTTGCTAACAAAGTTTTGATGACAGGGAGAACTTGTAGTTAACAGTATATGGCCTTGTATGACTTATACTATACACCAAGGAAGATTTCAAAATGGGGGCATCTGTTGGAGTCAAATGTAATAGATGCAGCGTATGTGCTGCAGACACAATTCATATGTTTTTTCATGCCCAAAGTTAGGGGAATTTTTTAGGGAAATTGAGTCGTTTTGGGGAATAATAATAGGATCTCCTGTGATAATAGTTTTAACTGGGGTAGGGTCGGATAATGTGGCAAATACAAGACCCAGAGCTACAATCTCTTATTTATTCATAAGTATGGCGGTGGCACGTGCTTGTATCACTAATTATTTGATTAGTCCTGATCCACCCACTTGTATGGATTGGCGCTCAAGGATGCTAGCAATGTATAATTTAGAGCTATCAATTCATAAAACTAAAGAGAGAAGGAAAAGAGCAATGGGAGTGAATATTTGGTCTCTGATATCTGAATGGATTTAGATTTATTTGGGGTTTGGAGTTGTTCAGGGCTGGATACCAATTGAGGTGGGAAGCCTGTATTATTATTGTGTTGTTATATTGGAAAACCCTGCCCATCTATATATTTCTGATATTGTTGCTTTCTGTTTATCTGCTTTTTAGTGTGCTGTTTATGAAAACGTATGTATTCTCTTGTTTGTCTGAATTGTATCATAACCGTGTGTTACCATCAGTATACTTGCTGCCTTGCATAAAACGGGTAAAATCTCAATAAAAAAATATCTTTTAAAAAAATGAATGTATTTTTATAGTGCAGGCACATGAAGATATCTATGTAAAATAGATTTAAGGTTGCTCCAAAAAGTGGGAACAATGTGACATAAGTGCTCGTGCAGAATGAACATGTAAGGAATGAACTGACTGTACATGTAGAATTCAATAAAACATGAGACGCAGTACTACAGCAACCTTTAACCCCTTAACCGCGGCAATTCCGCCGCGGTGCAGGGCTTTCCATTGTGTGGGCGGGGCCGCGGCGGCCGACGGACGTGCCCAGCACTACGAAGGTAGTGCTCGCGACGGCCGTTGGCCGACGGGAGCAAGGAAAGGGTTAAGCTGTCTGCCCAAAACAAAAAGAAAAAATCCTCATCCAGAGGGGCTTCTAGTAGTCCATGGGTGATTATTGCATACAGACAGTGGATATGGTCGCTGTTTCGACTCAGATAATAGTGACAGATTGAAACCATCTCAGTGGGTCTTCATCCGGATGTGGAGGCGGGGAAACCTGTGTGGTAAGGACAGGGTGTGATTACATAAACTATGGCTGGTGTGTTTTCTCTGAACAATGTGGGTTTCATGCAAAAACTCACCTTGAGTGGCATGAAAGGGCCCTCCAATGGAAATCCTATGGAGTGTGTTAAGACGGCAAGCCTGCTCGTCTTTAATGGGTTCTAAACAAAATTGAATTAACCAATCAATAAAGGCCCCTCAAAGGTGACCTACCGGTAAAGTGAGTAAATAAATATGCACTCAACAAAATCAATAAATTGATATTTTGAACTTGATATATGCCCTTCAAAACAATGAAAGTAAAGGAATGGGCTCCAAAGACAACAATTAAAAGCTCAATAATGAGTGTCCACTTAGGGATTCCCAAGGAGCACTCAACTTTAAACAAAACATAATTAGTTTAAGGAGCCTTAATTGAAGTACACCCTCTGAGATGTTTTCAGACTGCCACTATTATCTGGGTCAAAATGTCGACGAAATCCATTGTCTGCACCAAAGCAATAATCCCCCTTCTGATAAAGATTTGTTCATTTTGTTTTGGGCACACAGCTTGCAGGCTGCTGTAGAACAGTATCTCCTGTTTTATTGAATCTTGCGTTACATTGTTTATACTTTTTGAAGAAACCTTAAATCTGTTGTACACAGATATCTTCATGTGCTTGATCTATAACAATACATACATTTTTGCAAGTAATACACTTTCCCTGGTTATGTTGTCTGTTTTCTTGTGCTGTTTTGAACAGTTCTTCATGTGATCATTAATTCACTTTGGTCTTGTATGTAATTGATTACCAACAGGATTTTGTTGTTAATACTAACTGTTATCCAGGATCCTTAGGTTTACTGGGTCACCCCATTAGAAAGTCATCCTTAAAACATGTTAGGGTAGTTGTACACGTTTTAATATCAATTGGTCTGAACAAACAGAAAAGGGTATAATCCACCACATTTTAAGCTGAACAAAGAGAGTGGGACAATTCCATAATGGCAGCCTAATAAACAGTAAATTTGCATTTTTAGGACATATCCAGTTCAAGTATGGCTCACACTCCAAGTGAATCTGATTATCTCAAAATTGTTTCAGGAAAATGTACATTCATAATCGTGCAACGCCTGTCATTATACCACCAATAAAACTAGTCTTTTTAGGGCTCGCCTGCTGATGCGCATAGCACATAGCTGGCGAAGCTCTATAGTGGCTTATTCAGGGTTTAACCAAGCATGATTCCACTGGCGATTCCTTGCAGTGCATGTGCTTTTTAGGTCATTGCGCAAGCGCAAGCCCTAAAAAGCGCGTGCACAATGCCACCAGCCGCCTGCCTGCCTGCCTCGCATTACCACATCTAAGGCAGCTTCTCAGCATGCGCTCATCCCCTAATTATTCACGGCAGGCCGGCCGTACTTTCAGTTTACTTTCAGGCCGTGTCTCCTTTTATTTTTGCTTGTTTTGCAGGAAGCTACAAGCGAAACTGTTTTATCTGTATAATTTAAAACTCTTTTGTATTGCTAGCACATAGCTAATGGAGGACGAAGAGTGACAGTGGACAACTAAAGCTTAACAAATAATAAACAAGCAATAATTTATAATCCATGGATTTAAATGCAGAACGTTTCTACTTCTTTTCAGTAGCATCGACACGGCAATCACGTTTGTAACGTGTTCTTCTCAAACTCATCCAGTTACATCATTGGTAAATCGTCAACTTTGAATCTTGAATAAAAAGCTGCTTTTCCACACACAGGGCTGCAGACGTAAACGAAACAAAGGCATGGACACCATCCAAAAGTCTGTGAAACTTTCTCTGCTTTTAATAGCGCTAGAATTTGTGAGGCCCCTGTGGAATTTGCTGAGCACGTGCTGGTACGGTGTGCCGTACAGTATAACCACACTCTAATAAATCCGAAAAGTAAACCAGCAGTTTTTATTTATTTTCTTGTGCTCTCGTTATATTCCCAGCTAAATGTGCTTTCCCAGCACTGGTTTCCAGAAGAAGTCAAGGGGGCCATCTATTGGGTAAAAGTAGAACTGTTTACCGATATGAGATTTCACAGAATTCCATCTGTTTAATGCAGCGTCTTTCCATACACCCCGTACTCCGTGATATGGGTTCAACGTGTTATTTCTACACCAGCAACCTGTCCGTCCGTAAACTGAAGGTCACACATTTGAGCCCTGCCGAGCCCTTTAAAGCCTTTTATTTTTAATCGGAATATTATAGAAACTGCTTTTAAATCGTGTATTTTTTCAAATTCTTTTAAATTTTCTTTAAAGGAAGTTGGTGCAGCCTGTACAACTTAGCAAAGATTTCAAATAAGATTCTTGAATCAAAAAATACAAAAGCATAACAGTACGTACATCATGCTACATTAATTATTGCTTAAACAAAATATGAATTGAAGAATTCATACACATGTAAAAAGTTTCATTGTGTATCCAAATTTGATCGCAGATATTCACCCTCTTCAATTCAATATGAACCCATTTTAATGTAGTGATAGAGCGCACTTTTCTGCTCCTAACGAGTCTCGTGTACATTACTCAATCTCAGTTGCCGAATGTACTGTTGATTTTCAGCGGGGGGAAGGGGAGGATCATATTCAATCCTTAAAGGTATTGCGAAAGCCATTTGGTTCTTCAAAAACGACGGAGTGATGATTTCAAACCATAAATGTTTGTTGTTAAAGTATAGAATTTTACCTAAAAGGGACCTAGATGTTGCTTCACACAGTACCAAGGCCATTTCACCCCCTCACCCACTCATCCTCACACATCCTCACTCACCCTCACACTCTCAACCCCCCTCACAACCCTCTCACCCTCACTCACCCTCACACCCCCTTACCCTCACCCCCCTCACCCTCAAACACCCTTACCCTCACCCCCTCACCCCAACACACCCTGTCACCCTCACACCCTCACCCTCACACCCCCTCACCCTCACCACCCTCACCCCCTCACCCTCACACCCCTCACTCACCCTCACACCCCCTCACTCACCCTCACACCCCTCACCCACCCTCACACACCTTCACACCCCCTCACACACCCACTCACCCTCACACACCCTTACCCTCACCCCCTCACCCTCACACACCCTCAGTCACCCTCACACTCACACTTCCTCACCATCACACACCCTCACATCCTCTCACCCTCACAAACCCTCACCCTCACCCACCCTCACACCCTCACCCACCCTCACCCACCCTCACACCCCCTCACCCTCACACCCTCACTCATCCTCACCTCCTCATCCTCACACACCCTCACTCACCCTCACACCCTCATCCCCCTCACAACCCTCTCACCCACACTCAGCCTCACACCCCTCACCCACCCTCACACACCTTCACACCCCCTCACACACCCACTCACCCTCACACACCCTTACCCTCACCCCCTCACCCTCACACACCCTCAGTCACCCTCACACTCACACTTCCTCACCATCACACACCCTCACATCCTCTCACCCTCACAAACCCTCACCCTCACCCACCCTCACACCCTCACCCACCCTCACCCACCCTCACACCCCCTCACCCTCACACCCTCACTCATCCTCACCTCCTCATCCTCACACACCCTCACTCACCCTCACACCCTCATCCCCCTCACAACCCTCTCACCCACACTCAGCCTCACACCCTCACCCTCACACACCCTCACCCCCCTCACTCACCCTCACACACTCACACACCCACTCACCCTCACCCTCCCACCCACTCACCATCACACCCCTCACCCTCACACCCCTCACACCACTCAGTGCTACAACACATATTGTGTTACAATAGGTGTCACATTTGCGAAAGATAAAACTATTGGCATTGTAAATAACAAAGCTATTAATTTCGCTATTTTCAAAACAAGCACATAAATAAAAAATGTGTCCTTTACAATTCCAATAGCTCAAACTTTCCTAATGCGAGACCTATTGCATTGCTGTGCTTCTCTCCCCTGCTGCACTCTCCTGCTCTCTCGAGATGTGGCCTAACGACCAGAGCTGCCATCTAAGCCACGTAAATACAAAACATGTTGCATTCCAAATGCTATAGGTGTCACAATCGCGAAAGTTATAACTATTGGCATTGTAAATGACAAAGCTATCAATTTAGCTATTTTAAAAACAAACAAATAAATAAAATATTTGTCATTTACAAGACCAATAGCTCCAACTTTTCTAATGCGAGACCTATTGCATTTCCAATGCTTGTTTATTCTGGGTGTCAAACGTTTGGGAATCAAGTTGTGCTTATCTCAGAGGTTAGAGTAACCTACATTGAGTAGCAAACATGCAAATGCCAAGGTAAATACCTCAACGTGGAATCCTCCATTAATTTGATTAGGCTAGCTCTATAGATATGCGCAGAAGACCAGAATTTAAGCATATACCGCAGTTTTAACCCCACCTTGTACTATATTGGATCATGACTCATGCTCCTTCCTTCGCTCATGCTGGAGGTTGTGTCAGATTGTTTCGCGTCGACCAGAGACGCGCTAGGGAGCTCACGTTTCTTCAAGCTGGCTGCCTGCTTTCTGGTGTCTGCGCAAGCAGTTTTGTTCACAGTCAAGGTATTGGCACCAGGCAGCTCACCGGCAGCAAAACGGGAAAGCATGGGACGTTGCTCATTGGCAAACTGTGACTGCACGGATGGTGCTGGTACACTGTTACTAGCCCACGACCTGGCGGACCCGTGCGGTGAAGGTTGAAACGGTTTGCGGGGACTCGAGTGGCTCTCATGTTAATAGTGACTGAATTCATTTCGCCCAGCTCTGCATACGCCACAAACACTGGGATTTTCCTTGGTTTCCCCACGTTACACTGACCCAGTTCTGGAGCATGCTGGGAGTTGCAGTGCCAGTAGTTCTACGCTGCACCAACAACCACATGGTTTGGGGAGGGGCGTGCACTCAGCATTCAAGAGTGCTGCAGAGACTCACATCAGCTGGACGAATGAACTTTCGGTTGAGCAGAGGCGTCTGAGGAAGGCTCACGCCGAAATGCATCACACCGTATCTACTTACAAATAAAGAACTTCTCGAGTAATCCCCGTTTGTGGCTCCTTCCTTCGCTCATGCTGGAGGTTGTGTCAGATTGTTTCGCATCGACCAGAGACGCGCTAAGGAGCTCACGTTTCTTCAAGCTGGCTGCCTGCTTTCTGGTGTCTGCGCAAGCAGTTTTGTTCACAGTCAAGGTATTGGCACCAGGCAGCTCACCGGCAGCAAAACGGGAAAGCATGGGACGTTGCTCATTGGCAAACTGTGACTGCATGGATGGTGCTGGTACACTGTTACTAGCCCACGACCTGGCGGACCCGTGCGCTGAAGGTTGAAATGGTTTGCGGGGACTCGAGTGACTCTCATTTTTATAGTGACTGAATTCATTTCGCCCAGCTCTGCATACGCCACAAACACTGGGATTTTCCTTGGTTTCCCCACGTTACACTGACCCAGTTCTGGAGCATGCTGGGAGTTGCAGTGCCAGTAGTTCTACGCTGCAACCAACGACCACATGGTTTGGGGAGGAGCGTGCACTCAGCATTCAAGAGTGCTGCAGAGACTCACATCAGCTGGACTCATGAACTTTCGGTTGAGCAGAGGCGTCTGAGGAAGGCTCGCGCCGAAATGCATCACGCCGTATCTGCTTACAAAAAAAAGAACCTCTCGAGTAATCCCCGTTTGTGGCTCCTTCCTTCGCTCATGCTGGAGGTTGTGTCAGATTGTTTCGCGTCGACCAGAGACGCGCTAAGGAGCTCACGTTTCTTCAAGCTGGCTGCCTGCTTTCTGGTGTCTGCGCAAGCAGTTTTGTTCACAGTCAAGGTATTGGCACCAGGCAGCTCACCGGCAGCAAAACGGGAAAGCATGGGACGTTGCTCATTGGCAAACTGTGACTGCACGGATGGTGCTGGTACACTGTTACTAGCCCACGACCTGGCGGACCTGTGCGCTGAAGGTTGAAACGGTTTGCGGGGACTCGAGTGGCTCTCATGCTTATAGTGACTGAATTCATTTCGCCCAGCTTTGCATACGCCACTAACACTGGGATTTTCCTTGGTTTCCCCACGTTACACTGACCCAGTTCTGGAGCATGCTGGGAGTTGCAGTGCCAGTAGTTCTACTCTGCAACCAACGACCACATGGTTTGGGGAGGGGCATGCACTCAGCATTCAAGAGTGCTGCAGAGACTCACATCAGCTGGACGCATGAACTTTCGGTTGAGCAGAGGCGTCTGAGGAAGGCTCACGCCGAAATGCATCACGCCGTATCTGCTTACAAATAAAGAACCTCTCGAGTAATCCCCGTTTGTGGCTCCTTCCTTCGCTCATGCTGGAGGTTGTGTCAGATTGTTTCACGTCGACCAGAGACGTGCTAAGGAGCTCACGTTTCTTCAAGCTGGCTGCCTGCTTTCTGGTGTCTGCACAAGCAGTTTTGTTCACAGTCAAGGTATTGGCGCCAGGCAGCTCACCAGCAGCAAAACGGGAAAGCATGGGACGTTGCTCATTGGCAAACTGTGACTGCACGGATGGTGCTGGTACACTGTTACTAGCCCACGACCTGGCGGACCCGTGCGCTGAAGGTTGAAACGGTTTGCGGGGACTCGAGTGGCTCTCATGTTTATAGTGACTGAATTCATTTCGCACAGCTCTGCATACGCCACAAACACTGGGATTTTCCTTGGTTTCCCCACGTTACACTGACCCAGTTCTGGAGCATGCTGGGAGTTGCAGTGCCAGTAGTTCTACGCTGCAACCAACGACCACATGGTTTGGGGAGGGGCGTGCACTCAGCATTCAAGAGTGCTGCAGAGACTCAAATCAGCTGGACGCATGAACTTTCGGTTGAGCAGAGGCGTCTGAGGAAGGCCCACGCCGAAATGCACCACGCCGTATCTGCTTACAAATAAAGAACCTCTCGAGTAATCCCCGTTTGTGGCTCCTTCCTTCGCTCATGCTGGAGGTTGTGTCAGATTGTTTCGCGTCGACCAGAGACGCGCTAAGGAGCTCACGTTTCTTCAAGCTGGCTGCCTGCTTTCTGGTGTCTGCGCAAGCAGTTTTGTTCACAGTCAAGGTATTGGCACCAGGCAGCTCACCGGCAGCAAAACGGGAAAGCATGGGACGTTGCTCGTTGGCAAACTGTGACTGCACGGATGGTGCTGGTACACTGTTACTAGCCCACGACCTGGCGGACCCGTGTGCTGAAGGTTGAAACGGTTTGCGGGGACTCGAGTGGCTCTCATGTTTATAGTGACTGAATTCATTTCGCCCAGCTCTGCACACGCCATAAACACTGGGATTTTCCTTGGTTTCCCCACGTTACACTGACCCAGTTCTGGAGCATGCTGGGAGTTGCAGTGCCAGTAGTTCTACGATGCAACCAACGACCACATGGTTTGGGGAGGGGCGTGCACTCAGCATTCAAGAGTGCTGCAGAGACTCACATCAGCTGGACGCATGAACTTTCTGTTGAGCAGAGGCGTCTGAGGAAGGCTCACGCCGAAATGCATCACGCCGTATCTGCTTACAAATAAAGAACCTCTCGAGTAATCCCCGTTTGTGGTTCCTTCCTTCGCTCATGCTGGAGGTTGTGTCATATATATATATATATATATATATATATATATATATATATTGATTGCCAGTCCACATCCACTCCGATCAAGGAAGGCACTGACACCGTGAAATTCAACTCAAGAAAGGTGATTTATTCCATCATGCTGCAAAAAAGACGCATTTCGGCGGAAGCCTCCGCCTTGCTCACTTCATCTGCCAAAAGTGACGCTGTCAATTATATACATTCCAACACATTCAAAAACGCAATGGTGTGACTGGCTGTTCGTCACCCTGGTTACCCTGAGCCATGACATGATCGGCAATGAACATAGAAGAGTTAAATGCACTCCTCGAGTACATATCGCATTAGCCACTTTAAAAAATTTTAAAAATGCTTTCACGATCCCTTATAGTGATGTGAAGCAATTAAATTATAAATACAACCATGTTAGGAAATTTTAAACAAAGTAACAAGTGAATCGATTTTTACAATTTACATCATTGCACTATCGGCATCATCGTGCTTGTATTAAAACGTGGGTAGTTCAGCACTAGTGAATGTGCAGAGTTGTATTGCATTCCAATAATAAGTAATTAACGTGAAGAGATTAAAATGCATTCTTATTATTTTGTTCTGGGTTAATGCTGTTCCTGACTGAGGTTACACTTCATGAATTTGTGTCGCTCAAAATGCTGGTTCCGAATGCCAAGAAAAAAAAAAAAATATATATATATATATATATATATATATATATATATATATATATATATATATATATATATATATATATATATATATATATATACACAAAAGTATGTCTGGCAAAAAAAAAAAATTGTTAAAAGGTTTCTGGCAAAAAAAAAAAAGAACATTTGTTAAATATCGGCCCCCAGGGCCCTCATAATCTTTCCAATACTGAACGTTTACAGTTTACGGTGCGACTCGCTTCTACAATGACCATCAACAAAGCACAAGGACAATCGCTGCAAGTGTGTGGACTACATTTGGAGAATCCGTGCTTCTCACATGGACATCTGTATGTGGCCAGCTCACGCGTCGAAAAACCTTCTGATTTATTTGTGTACGCACCCGACGGAAAAACAAAAAATACCATGTATCCACAAGCACTCGAATAAATAAACAGAATTAAAACAACACTTTAAAATGTTTTCCATATTAAAATGAATGTTTCAGTAAAAATGACACAATGTAATTTGAATGTTATCATAACAAGTTTCCTTAAATTGCCTTTCTTCTGAGATCGCAGCAACCAGCAATGGGTAAGCGAGTATATATATAAAAATTTTGGAAGTAGGGTTGACTAGGAAGGCCGACTGGCCGCTCAAAAATGCATTTTCTAAAGTTATTATTTTAGAGACGTGACATGTCTCATGCCTCTGTACTATGTCAATGCAGTCAGGGTTTTAGTACAGTAAACTTTTAGCGTCTGCAATGATCCTCTGCTAATAAAATGTAAAGAGAATCAATTAACTAGGCCCAATTTAAGGCAAAAGATAGACTGACTCGTCTTAAATTCATTCATCCACTTGCCATTGGCACCTATTCTACGCCACCTCCAAATAGTCAATTTCCAGACCTCTCTAAATAAATTGATCTAATGTTAATGTGGAACAGAATGACTTCTGGGGCTTGAACGCTGAAATGTGCTCTTGCTTCTACTTCTGGTGCGCCCTCTATCTCTGCAGAATTCCACAAGTCTAGAGAGTAAGAGAGTCACATTGGGGCCTTGGATACAATAGCTGTGTCATCTGCAAATAATAGAGAGGTTATATCTTTGCACCGCAGTGTTGGAACATCTGCAGTATTTTTGGCAGGGATGAGCAGGGATGGTATTGATGTATAAAGTAAACAAAGCGAAAGCAGGAACACAGGCTTGCCAAACCCCGCTGAGGACGCCGAGTTCTACTTCTAACTCCTCTCATGCAAAATATCTAACACTTGCAAAGGTTTTGGAATACAATAATTTAATAGCCGCAAGGAGGTAACTGGGACTACTTAACTGAGGCACCTAGCTCTTCCTGCACAGCCAGGGCTTAATCCTGGCCATGCTATCAAAAGCACACTTGATGTCCAAGAATGCCCCTACAAAGCAGTGCTTAGATCTCGCCTATTCTATCCCGCAGGAAAAAATAGGCAAGATTATAGTAAGCGGAAAAGAAAAGTCTACCTAGCTGCGGATCGCGTACAGTTCATGTGAGCTATGCGCGTGCACATCATCGCCAGCCACATCACACACCACCATTTGTCTGTGCCTCGGCATCAGACTTCAAAGGCTGCCGCTCCCCCGCCCCCCGAATCAGACTTGAAAGGAATGCACTTCCCCGCCACAGCAATGCCAAGAGCTTTTTTTTTTTTCTCGATGGCTCTTTACTTATTTCCTGTCTTTCTCTGGCTCACATTTTACTTTCTTCTCTGACTCATGCTTTTTTCTTCGAGGTCTCTTGGTAATACTTATTCTTTTCTCACTCTCGCTATTGTATTTTTTTTCTCTCTGTCTGTCTAATTCCTTTAACCTCATTCTCTGGCTCATGCTTTTTAGGTCAAGCTTGCTCGACTTTTAGTAAAAGGGGATCTTAAAAGTTCAACCCAGCCTTTGCTTGCTGGCTACAACCTTGAGTGCACGTGCAAGTGCACGTGCAACCATCTGCCTTTCCTTTGTCATGGGTAATTAAGCGCCTCTCTCCCGGCAACTTTTTCATGTCCGGCGAGCAGGCCAATGCCCCCATGATGTTGCAATACCAGGTTCACATTTCACCCGGCCCTCGTACCACTACAGAGACACAACTTAACTTTTCCAGAGTCACCATCATTTAAAATAAGACTTATTAAACATGCTGTTACAATACAATACAATAGAATAATACATTTGTAAAGCGCGCTATATACCCGTGAGGGTCTCAAGGCGCTGGAGGGGGGGGATGCTACTGATCGAAGAGCCAGGTCTTGAGAAGTCTTTTGAAGGTCGGTAGGTCCTGGGTCTGTCGTAGGTGGGTAGGGAGAGAGTTCCAGGTCTTGGCGGCGAGGTAGGAGAAGGATCTGCCGCCAGCGGTGGTTTTCCGGATGCGAGGGGTTGTGGCGAGGGTGTGGCTGGCCGAGCGGAGGCTGCGGGTGGGGTTGTAGAAGCTGAGTCGGTCGTTGAGGTATGTAGGTTCCGTGTCGTGGAGGGCCTTGTGTACGTGGATGAGGAGCTTGAAGGTGATCCTTTTGTCGACGGGGAGCCAGTGCAGGTCTCTCAGGTGGGGTGTGATGTGGCAGCATCGTGGGGCGTCGAGGATCAGTCGGACTGCGGCGTTCTGGATGCGTTGGAGCCATCTCAGGAGCTTGGTTGTTGTTCCTGCGTAGAGGGCGTTCCCGTAGTCCAGTCTGCTGGTGACAAGGGCGTGGGTGACGGTCTTTCTTGTGTCGGAGGGATCCATTTGAAGATTCTGCAGAGCATTTGTGTGTGTACTTTTGTTTCCTGTTTGTTTTTTCTGCTTGTGTAACAGGAATTTAGTAAATTATATTCACTCCTGGGCAAATCACAACCTGTGTCAGTTTATATAATAATAAAATATATAATTAATAGGCAATGAGGCAAAACGTTTTTTTTAATGCACCATTGCAAATATATATCCCGTAGTTGACCTTTGCCTGATGACATTTTACCAGCCTTTTATTTTTAATTTAAAGTGAGAACGGACAGTATCCACAGCTTGTGCGCAGATCATGATACCTCGTTGCATTTCCGCCTGCGCTATAAACGGATAATGCCACTTCCCTCTCTGTGGGCTCGTGAACTTTTCATCCCACTGAAAGCACTAATGCTTAGGGCTGCCAAAGAGGCTCTTTTCCTCAGACCCTGCGCTTTGACAGCACTGGTGCTTGTGCTATAAAATTTGTGTATGCATAGGTTTCAAAGCTAGCATTTTGTGTTTTTTCATGTCAGCTGATGCATTTGAAATGATTAGTTGGTGGTGTAGACTGGAGCTACTGTGTTTTCTCTTTCCCATAACATTTTATTTTAAAAAATCGGAACAGGCTCTTGTGACTTGGGGTCCAGCATAGTTAATTAAGGAAGTGCAATGAATAAGTCATCTTAGATAATGGACCTCCTTAACTCTCTCAACAACCGTCTCTCTACACCCCCTCTCTCTACACCCATCTCTCTCTACACCCCCCTCTCAACAGCCCCCTATCTACACCCCCCTCTCTACAACCCTCTCTCTCTGCACCCCTCTCTCTCTACATCCCCCTCTCTACAACCCCCTCTCTCTACACCCCCTCTCTCTACACCCCTCTCTCTCTACACCCCTCTCTCTCTACACCCCTCTCTCTCTACACCCCTCTCTCTACACCCCCCTCTCTACACCCCACTCTTTATACACCCCTCTCTCTCTATACCCCTCTCTCTGCACTCCTCTCTCTACACCCCCTCTCTCTACACCCCCCTCTCTATATCCCCTCTCTCTTCACCCCCTCTATCTACACACACCCTCTCTACACCCCCCTCTCTACACCCCTCTCTCTACACCCCTCTCTCTCTACACACTCCCTCTCTCTACACCCGCTCTCTCTACACCCGCTCTCTCTACACCCTGCTCTCTCTACACCCCTCTCTCTACACCCCTCTCTCTACACCCCTCACTACACCCCTCTCTCTACACCCCTCTCTCTACACCCCCTCTCTCTACACCCCCTCTCTCTACATCCCCCTCTCTACAACCACCTCTCTCTACACCCCCCTCTCTCTACACCCCTCTCTCTCTACACCCCTCTCTCTCTACACCCCTCTCTCTACACCCCCCTCTCTACACCCCACTCTTTCTACACCCCTCTCTCTCTATACCCCTCTCTCTACACTCCTCTCTCTACACCCCTCTCTCTACACCCCCTCTCTACATCCCCTCTCTCTTCACCCCCTCTCTCTACACACACCCTCTCTACACCCCCCTCCCTACACCCCTCTCTCTACACCCCTCTCTCTCTACACACTCCCTCTCTCTACACCCGCTCTCTCTACACCCGCTCTCTCTACACCCTGCTCTCTCTACACCCCTCTCTCTACACCCCTCTCTCTACACCCCTCACTACACCCTCTCTCTACACCCCTCTCTCTACACCCCCTCTCTCTACACCCCCTCTCTCTACACCCCCTCTCTCTATACCCCTCTCTCTACACCCCTCTCTCTCTACATCCCCCTCTCTACACCCACTCTCTCTACACCCCCCTCTCTCTACATCCCTCTCTCTACACCCCTCTCTCTCTATATCCCCTCTCTACAACCCTCTCTCTACAACCCTCTCTCTCTACATCCCTTTCTCTCTACACCCCTCTCTCTCTACACCCCTCTCTCTACACCCCCTCTCCCTACACCCCTCTCTCTACACCCCTCTCTCTACATCCCTCTCTACACCCCCTCTCTCTACACCCCCTCTCTCTACACCCCCTCTCTATACACCCACTCTCTCTACACCCCTCTCTCTCCACATCCCCCCTCTCTACACCCCCTCTCTCTACACCCCCGTCTCTCTACGCCCCTCTCTCTCTACACCCCCTCTCTACAACCCCCTCTCTACACCCCTCTCTCTCTACACCTCCCTATCTCTACACCCCTCTCTTTCTTCACCCCTCTCTCTACACCCCTCTCTCTACAGTCCCCTTTATCTACACTCCCCTCTCTCTACACCCCCCTCTCCCTACAACCCTCTCTCTCTACACTCCTCTCTCTCTACACCCCCTCTTTCTACACCCCCTCTCTCTACACCCCCCTCTCTACACCCCTTTCTCTACACCCCTCTCTCTCCACACACCCCCTCTCTCTATACAACTTCTCTCTACACCTTTCTCTCTCTACACCCCTCTCTCTACACCCCTCTCTCTACATCCCTCTCTACACCCCTCTCTCTCTAGACCCCCTCTCTCTAGACCCCCTCTCTCTACACCCCCTCTCTCTACACCCCCTTCTCTCTACACCCTGAGGAAATGGAAAATCTTCATTCTCAGGGGTCTTACTAATATCAATAAAGAACTTGGCACAGAAGCTGAAATATGAAAAGACATCTTTACTAAATTTAATAAGTGAGGCCACGTCACACAGAAGCCGTAGCAAATGAATGAGGTAGTCTGAGGAATACAGAGAACAGAGGCCTTATATATGTTTTAGAGTTACAAAACTCAGCATAAAAGAAAGGGGGCAGTCCTAGCTTTTGAAAGCATGCAAAAACCCAACATTCCTTCTTACACAAGCTGGACAAACCCATAATAAAACACCACAACCCATATCGTAAACAGGTCATAAAAAAGAAGGAACAGAAACAGATGAGAGGTAGGATAAGGGGTGTGTATGTGTATACCAAACTTTACAATCTCCTGTGCTCTGATCCTTAATCTTGATCAGCTACTGGGCAAGAAACTGGTCTAACAAGGTCAGCTTCAGGTAACAGGGTCAGTTCACTCAGGTCATCCAAAAGTCAGCTAAAGTCATCGGCCTATGTGAGGGCAACCACAAAATGGCTGCCATGCACAAAATGGAACCCAAGGGTTCAGAACGAAAACTTCAAATACACAGTGAATCCATTGGTGTAACATGACAAAAACACTCATACTTGCAGAGCTCACTGCTTACGGTTCGCTGTTACCAACATCGTAACAGAACTACGACCTTTATGACCCCTCTCTACACCCCTCTCCCTGCACATCTCTCTCTACACCCTTCTCCCTATGTCCCTCTCTCTACACCCCTCTCTCTACACCCCTCTATCTACACCCCCCCTCTACACCCCTCTCTCTCTACACCCTCTCTCTTTATACCCTCTCTCTACACCCCCTCTCTATACACCCCCTCTCTCTACACCCCCTCTCTCTACACCACTCAATCTCGACACCCCTCTCTCTACACCCCTCTCTCTGCAACCCCCTCTCTCTACACCCCCCTCTCTCTACACCCCCTCTCTCTACACCCCCTCTCTCTACACCCCTCTCTCTACCCCACTCTCTCTCTACCCCACTCTCTCTCTACACCCCCTCTCCACACCCCCCTCTATACACCCACTCTCTCTACACCCCTCTCTCTCCACATCCCCCCTCTCTACACCCCCTCTCTCTACACCCCCGTCTCTCTACGCCCCTCTCTCTCTACACCCCCTCTCTACAACCCCCTCTCTACACCCCTCTCTCTCTACACCTCCCTATCTCTACACCCCTCTCTTTCTACACCCCTCTCTCTACACCCCTCTCTCTACAGCCCCCTTTATCTACACTCCCCTCTCTCTACACCCCCCTCTCCCTACAACCCTCTCTCTCTACACTCCTCTCTCTCTACACCCCCTCTTTCTACACCCCCTCTCTCTACACCCCCCTCTCTACACCCCTTTCTCTACACCCCTCTCTCTCCACACACCCCCTCTCTCTATACAACTTCTCTCTACACCTTTCTCTCTCTACACCCCTCTCTCTACACCCCTCTCTCTACATCCCTCTCTACACCCCTCTCTCTCTAGACCCCCTCTCTCTAGACCCCCTCTCTCTACACCCCCTCTCTCTACACCCCCTTCTCTCTACACCCTGAGGAAATGGAAAATCTTCATTCTCAGGGGTCTTACTAATATCAATAAAGAACTTGGCACAGAAGCTGAAATATGAAAAGACATCTTTACTAAATTTAATAAGTGAGGCCACGTCACACAGAAGCCGTAGCAAATGAATGAGGTAGTCTGAGGAATACAGAGAACAGAGGCCTTATATATGTTTTAGAGTTACAAAACTCAGCATAAAAGAAAGGGGGCAGTCCTAGCTTTTGAAAGCATGCAAAAACCCAACATTCCTTCTTACACAAGCTGGACAAACCCATAATAAAACACCACAACCCATATCGTAAACAGGTCATAAAAAAGAAGGAACAGAAACAGATGAGAGGTAGGATAAGGGGTGTGTATGTGTATACCAAACTTTACAATCTCCTGTGCTCTGATCCTTAATCTTGATCAGCTACTGGGCAAGAAACTGGTCTAACAAGGTCAGCTTCAGGCAACAGGGTCAGTTCACTCAGGTCATCCAAAAGTCAGCTAATGTCATCGGCCTATGTGAGGGCAACCACAAAATGGCTGCCATGCACAAAATGGAACCCAAGGGTTCAGAACGAAAACTTCAAATACACAGTGAATCCATCGGTGTAACATGACGAAAACACTCATACTTGCTGAGCTCACTGTTTACGGTTCGCTGTTACCAAAATCGTAACAGAACCACGACCTTTATGACCCAGGTTCAGAATTTACAGAACCTCAGACCCTCCTTTTGCCCTTACATAGGCAATAACCTAAACTCATGTCAATCTGAATCCAGGTCTATATTCATCAGATCATCAAGATGTTGCTGGAGCATAATCCTATTACTTAGCAACTCTCTCGGGACAGGTCTCCTTACACACGTAGTAGCACAAAGGCCACATATGGCAGGACCAAATAGGGAATACCTCTATCTGTAGTATGTGGCATAAAACCACACACCCAACAATTAGTGATGTTCACTACTAACTGGTGTTAGTGCAGACGCTGTACAAAGGATATATTAGTGAACTCTGACCTCCTAACCAGTTCATCTTCAGGTAGAGTAGGGAAAGAATGCAAAGAAGTAGTAGTAGGAAGAGACATAGGTTGGGAGGTGGGTACAGATGTCAATTGAGTAGAAAAAACAATCCCACCCATAAAAGACAACGTCATGTTTAAAAAACACTAGAAAACACGTTTTTAAGAACATATAGACAACAGGAGAAAGTAATGACCACTATTACAAACGAAATTATAATTTTTTACAACCCTAAGCAAAAAGCAAATCCTAAAATTATCTAGTAACATTTTTAGGGCTCCTATGTTTTTAAGTAATTTATTATGTGTTCAGATGAAACAGTGGTGACCCTCATTAATGCTCTGAGGTGAAAAGGGGGTACTCTTCCACAGAAAATGGACTTTATTCTGCTTTTACTAAACAGAATAGTACTTTAAAACAATGCCAGCAAAATAAGAATCAGTCTCCTAACACCCATTATATGTAGTCTCACAGGAAATACCCAGAGTCCGTCCAAGCCTCTCTGGCAGGCTTCTATTGTCCATCAAATCTTCTTTTGTTGTTTTCTTCCGCATGGGCCTCTTCATTCAGGCCTTTCATGTCTCAGTATCCGTTGGAGTGCCCTCCTGGCAAACACTCATAGCTCATTCGAAAGTCTCAATATCTCAAGGCAGTGCACTAATATCTCTCCTGTGCGGCAGGCACTACAGGTAGTTTGCTCTCCATTGATCAAGGGCACAGATCATTTTATGCAGATCCGGGCCTACATTCTCAGGCTCCAACACTCATTACTCAGTGTCAGAGTACGCTCAGGCTGCTCTTTCATGGGCACCAGAATGTAATGTCTTTTGCCAATCTTGGATCCTCCGGTGCACTGCACTTCCGTTGGAGCAAAGGAAAAAGGGGGGTGCGTGTGGCCAAAACTCAGGCCAAGGGGCTCAAGGGACTGCACACTGTCAGAGGTAACCAGCACATGACAGGCACTCTTTTGCACTGAAACTCTGGTTCTGTGGCAAAACCAGCTCCTCCTTCTTTTCTGATGTTCAACGCCTTCTGATGAAGCAAGCACAATACTCTGGAGATACCATTGATGGCACGCTGGCGATCGCTGTCTGGGTGCTTGGACTTTTCATCTGTTAGCTGTCACTAATGGGATTGTGGGTGAGTTCCGCAGGTTATTATGACTTAATCCCGCAGAACCTAGTGACGCAGGGGATGTGACACATTTGTTAGTTTCCTTCAATTAAGTACAAAAACAGTTCATTTAACAAAGGGACTGCAAACAGGTGGCATGCAATCTTCAAAGGAGTGGCTATACGCCATGGGAATTCTATCTGAATGGATGTCCTCACACATGGTGGCATTGTCTAATCGGGTAAACACATTTTTCTCTGAATGATTACGTATAGGTGTTCCTAAATTCCTTACCTAAAACATCTCAAAAGAGAGTATTGAGTCAGTTAACCAGTTCATCACTACCCTGACAGTCAGACTGGTAAACATCAAAGTAGGCCTAAAGAAAATTCTTTAAAAAAAAGTCTGGTCATACAAAAGGGAATTATACATAATATGGGGGTCTCTGGTACATTACTGCAATCTGGAAGTGTGAACCTGAACAATACATCAATAATAATAAAAAGCTGACTAGTGAAAGAAATATGGAAAGAGAAATGGGACTAGGTCACAGCTAAAATCCCCAATAACTAGGCATGATGCGACATCGGTGAAACCTGGTTTCCTTTATGGTACAAAGCCATACACTGCTTAGGAAGCAGAACAAAACTGAGTAATGTAATATAGAAATTAGGTCACCATGTACAAGAGTCACAGATCTATAATTGTATCCTTACGTCCAATCAGGCTACATAATTTTAGGGCTGCCTGTTCCTTTAAGGGAAGAGGGGGCAAGTGACACATTTTGATCCTGTATATCTCTTTTATTTTTCTTGAATACTATTTAATGCCAAATTTGACATACACTGGTGAAGTGTTGTCTGTGTCGTGTTCACAAAAATGAAAATATCATATTTGTGAAATTTAGCAAATCAACCCAACTGTAGAGTAGCGACACACATCGTCATGTATATCCCTTCACAGCACAGGTAAACTTGTAATAGTATCAAAAGCAGCAACATAAAACAAAAACATGCATAACGCACATGTCAAGCCATCAGATATACTTGCTGTATATCAAGCACGAAAAGCATAGACAAAACAATAACATATGTAAATGAGCGGTGACGCACAATACCATGTCCCAAAACCCAATATTCGGGCCATTCGGGCCTTCTTAATTTGTCAGGTTTAAAATCCTTACTCTCCTTTTGACAGTAGATCACCAGTTAGTGGATATCTGCTGTCAAATACAACTTTCTAACATACAGGACCAGCAAGTACAATTCATGATAGGACCAAATACACAAACATAAAAAAAAAAACACATGAACATTTCTTTCCAAAGGAGTTACGCAAAAACACATCTCCTTTCAACTAACCAAACTCACGTGTCTTGACAGCTTTAAATCACCCAGAACAATCCATGAATGATCTGTAGGCAGAAGCAAAAAAAAAACATACACAACACACAAAAGAGAAACATTTCTCATAACAAACAAATATCAATTATAACTTTTAATCAGAAGACAAAACATGATACACATTAACAAACACAAAAATGAATTTCCTCTTACTTAACTGTTACCATCTTGTCAGTCAGCTTGCAACATCAATCCACCTTAGTTTTGCCTGCAGAGCATTTAACATGATGTTGGGACTTTCAAAGAAACCTTTTTTTTATATTTCCCTTTGGAATTAAGTGCTTTAATGTTATTGATGTTCTTATGGAGAAACCTGAAACCCCACCTTTTAGAGGCCTGTTTAGCAAGGTCATTCTGCATTCCACAGAGACAAGGCCCTAATTTGAAAGGTCACAAATGTCAACACGAGAGCCTCCTTCCATTGTTTACAGGAAAACTAAAGATAGCATCTCAGCGTGACTTCACAGAACCTTAATAACACACATACCAGTTTTTAGAACAAATGCTTGTTGCAGTGGTACTCATTTCATCTACCTTAAATGGATCTCACTGGGTCATTTAAAAGGAAAACTCCAAAATGGGGACAACCTGCAAATTTGTATTATACCTACATGTATGCATTTACTGAAGCCTAAAGCACTTTAAATTTATTTATTTATTTATTTATTTAGTATATTTATAGAGCGCAGTCCTGTCACCCAGAGGGCATCCTGGCGCTTGAACTTGAGCGGGGGCACTATTCACTCACACAGGAATTTTAGGAAACAAATGCGTTTTTAACGCTTTCCTGAACGGAAGGTAGTCACTGTGGCTTCTCAAGGAGAGTGGCAGGGAGTTCCAAAGTTTGGCCGCTGCCACACTGAATGAGCGGCCACCCATCCTGACTCTCTGAAACCTCGGGACTACCAGCAAATGCGCCGAAGAGGAACGGAGAAGTCGCTGGGCAGAATACCAGGTGAACATATTCTGCAGTGGTATCGGGCCCAGATGATGTACTGCTTTAAACACCAAACAAGCGGCTTTGTACAGCACTCTCAGATGTACCGGGAGCCAGTGTAACTCTCCCAAAGCTAGGGTAGAAGAACTAGACCTAGGGCGTGAGAGAGCCAACTTGGCGGCCATGTTCTGCACTCGTTGTAACTTCCCCACCAGATTTTTTGGGGCCTCCAGAAGTAGCGCATTACAATAGTCTAAGCGACTTAGTATGGTACCGCAAACTACTTCCGGCTGGCTTGGGCGGGGAGAAGGGGCAGAACTTTACGCAGCATGCGTAACAGCATCATGCACGTAGACGTGGTTTTATTGACGTGCATGTCAAGCTGTAAATTTGGGCCGAAGATCACCCCCAAGTTGCGAGCAGATACCGCAGCCGATACTGGCTCGGGGAAGGAGGCAGGCCAAAAGTTCTCTGGAAGTGGCCGCGAGATTCGATCTGTGGAACAGTAGAGGACCTCCGTCTTAGCGCTGTTAAATTGTAAGGAGTTGGCCCGTAACCAGTCCGCTGTGGCTGCCATGCAGCGATGGAATGTCTCCAGCGAGACCGCATTGTTGCCCTCCAAGGAGAAGACCAGCTGGGTGTCATCGGCGTAATTAAAAGCCGAGACACCAAAAGATTTTATAAGCTGGACCAAGGGGCGGAGGTACAGATTGAAAAGTATTGGGCTGATGGCCAAGCCCTGTGGCACCCCCTGCCCTACTTTCCTTGGCTCAGAACAAAATGGAGGGAGCGAGACCAGCTGTTGCCGACTGCCAAGATAGGATATGAGCCAGTCTCTTGCATCCTCTGTGACCCCACACTCTTCAAGTCTCCTGATAAGGGTCCGGTGGCAGACCGTATCGAACGCGGCCGACATGTCGAGCAGCACTAAAAAGGCTGCCCGACCACTGTCGACACGCGAGCGAAGGTTGTCCAATACGGTTACAAGCGCGGACTCCGTCCCGTGCCCGGGGCGGAAGCCAAACTGTGCCTCATCGAACCAACCGATGTTTTCCAGGAAACCTGGGAGCGAACGGGTCACCCATTTTTCCATGATCTTAATAGGAAAAGGGAGCAAGGAAATTGGCCGATAGTTGGAAAGACAGGTCGGGTCCAGTTTTGGTTTCTTGAGCAGAGGTGACACTACTGCTAACTTCCAACACTCGGGGACAGAAGCCAACTCCAGAGACTGGAGGCAGATGGAATACAACGGTTGAAAAAGTTCCGCCTGAAAAGCCTTCCAACATTTGGGAGGCAGTGGATCACGCGGAGAACCAGAGGATACCGTGTTTGCCAAACTGCAGAATTCCTCAAAAGAGGGACGAGGAAAAGATTTTAGTTGGGGTCGACTGGAGAGAAGGTCCGGAGCTCCCAAACTAAAAGCTGGGATACTCAACTGGGGTCGACTGGATGAGCCGTCCGGAGCTCCCAGACCAGGGCCAGAGGCACCTGTCTGGGGTCGACTGGACAGGTCAACCGGAGCTCCCAGGTCAGGCGCTGCTATTGGAAGACGCGATTCGGTCAGCTGGGGTCGACTGGATAACCCGTTCGGAGCTCCCAAGCCAGGACTAGAGCCGACTGGCCGGGGTCGACTGAGCGGGCTAACCGGAGCTCCCAGCCCGAGAGAGTCGGGCAGGGGGTGCTTTAAGCCCTCTAAGATCTTAGCAGTCTTCTCTGCAAAAGCACCCGCCAGGGAATCGCACAGGGCCTGCGATGCGGGGACCGTATTAGCCACACATATAGGGTGGGACATGTCCCTGACGATTTTAAACAGTGCTTGTGATTTATTAGGCGCCTGATTCAAGGTGGATTCCAAAAAAGCCGCCTTAGCAAGCTTAATCTGTGCTTTATAGCCCTGCAATGCGAGCCTGAACGAGGCCTTTGCAGATGGTAAATATTGCTTCCTCCAAGCCCTCTAAGCACGTTTACAGCTCAACTTCAGCTGTCGAAGCTTTTCCGTATACCAGGGAGAAGCCCGGTTCACTCTCCCACGAGACTTACGAAAAGGAGCAACCTTGTCCAGCGTGTTAGTAATCGACCGGCACAAAGTCAAGTAGCTTTCCTCCACTGAGTTACTCAGACAATAATTGTCTGGTAGTAGAGAAGGCAGAGGAGATAGGCTGAGTAGTCGAGACCAGGGTCTACCCAGTTTCGCCACTCCTACCCTGGCTGTCTCAGAGGAGTAATCACCTATACGAAGGGAGAAGGCCACAAGTGCGTGGTCTGTCCAGCATTGGCGTAAGATATCGGTGACCACTGCTAATTGAGCATCAGCAAAAATCAAGTCCAGGACATGACCTCCCTTATGAGTCGCTGAGCAAACCAGTTGCTGCAGCTGAATGTCACCAAAGGCCTGACAAAGTGTCGTAAACGCCCCATCCAGTGGACCCCCCTGCCATAAGTTGAAGTCCCCCAGGACCAGCAGCTTAGAGTGAGTGTTGGATAAGTCATATATTAGGTCAAGAAAATCTGATAGGGAAGGTGCCGAGCCCGGTGGACGATAGCAGAGTACACCTGAGAGCAGCGTTCTCTCCAGAACTCTAATGGAGAACCCCATCAGTTCAAAACCCGACACCTCACCAATTTTAAGCTAAAAAAGACCCAGCTTTTCTCTATAGATGATACCAATTCCACCACCTCTGTTCTTCAGCCGAGGGGTGTGGATGATTTTAAAGCCTGGGGGGCAAGCAAGTCCCAACTCAACTAGGCAGTAAAGCTATTATAAATGGCAAGAATGCTGTTTTAAATGATCTATGTTACCCAAATTCGACTTCGATATTAGGGGCACTTAAAAATAAATATCCTATAATTGTTTTACATATTAATCATCCTCAGAATGTTCTCTACAAATTGCAGAGATTGGACATTAGACATATCTCATGTAAATCCTTAGAAAAATGAGTTTTGTTCGCCTGCGCTAAGTGAAATTCCATATGCTAATGTTTTCATTATGCAGTGTAACACAACTTAAATTAAATTATAATGCTAGGAGGTCACAGTATGAGCATTAAGCTTCATGAATAGTAAAAAACGAATTTTGTAGCACTTATTTTTAATAATTATTTTTCAAAATGTATTAATTATTTTTAATAAACCCAATCATTTTTGATAATTCCACATATAAAAGCAAGCTGCATCCCTTGCCTATCATTTTAGACGCATTCATTTATAAGCCTAAGCACAGAAGCCTAACTTATAACATGACAAAATGTTTGCGCCACTTTAAAAGGACAATTTTAATTAGCAACAGACCCAAGAATATGCTTACAGAAATGCTTAAAGGAGAGGAAACACTCAATTGAAATACCTTCCTGTAATACAAAATAATGAACCTTAGTTTTGGAACCTTTTTAAAACAACATTCTGAAATGCAAAGATTCACCCGTGCAACTAAGGGCAAAGTCCTGGTTGAATAAATATTCCTGTTTATTTAGCTTGTCTCTCAATGTTTTGTAACATAAGCACGGTGGCTGTCTATTTAAAACTAAAACTAAAACATTTCAAGTTTCAAAATGCGTGTGCAATACAGCAAGGTCCAATTTATTCAGATGTTGTGTTTGCCTGTTAATATCTAATACAATGTGTCTAAGGAAAATGCTATAAGTTTATTTTTCTACATAACACAAACATTTTCATTTTTGAGGCTTTTTTTCATTCCTAGTGAATGTGAATTTTAATTTTATGTTTTTAAGCATTTAGAAATTTTGCTTAATAGACTGAAAACATCAAGAAAACCACGAACAGACATTGAGCTCATTTCAGACATAAACAGAAAGGGGTCAAAACACTCAGGACACACAATACAGCGCGCTTTAGCCATGTATTTTCGTGAATAGCGCCATCGCTATTCACTTACAGAAGTTGCACTAATGGGAAATCCACATAGACATTTAAACACACATTTGACCCACAAATCAATACTCAGGACAGAAACGAAGAACAGCCCACAGACTGTACTTGAACCAAACCATTTGCAAATACTAGTTGTAAGTCATATTTACAAGAAACGCTTCTCAATAGTGTTCCAAAAGACTGCAAAAACAGCCCAACAGACTGATGTATGTCCAAGAAGCGAAAATACACTCACTCCACTAGCTCTGGCCAGCAGAGCACCAAGCAAAATCGTTCTGCATATCTTCATTCATAAAACTGCCCAGAACAAAGGATCCTTGTTTTGTATTATGTCATATTTTAAATCCCTGGGGATACAAAATCACCAAGGAAGAAATATGTTTTTAAATCTAACCTATTTAGATATTCCCTTTAGGGGAAGCCGGCTAATTTACTTCACATCATACTATGGTACCTTCCAAAAAAGCAACACATTTTTCCATGTGGGCTTAAAAAAAACAGGCATGCCAAAAATACTGCGGAATACGCAAGTATTATAATCAAAGTAGTGCTTAAGGTACTTTTCATACGTGCACCGTTCCTAAGGACCAAATGGAGAAAATTCTCCTCATTACCTGTCTACACAAATTGCAATTCGCATATCCAAACCTATACAAACCAAAAGTTGGCCAACACAAATTCCAAAGTTCCAAAGCTACATTTCCAAATTTGCTAAGATTAGGCATCTTCTAGCTCACTAATCTAGCTTCAAACTTCAAGGGGTTATCTCTACCAATACACTCGCAAATATACGAGCCCCTCGGCTATGGTAATTGCAATAACCAAATCAAAAACCAACCCCTCGGCTTTGGTAATTGCAATAACCAAATCAAAGACCCAAAGAACCAAAAAACCAAAAGACTGGGAGCGACCCACTTATACTTAACTCTTACTAAACAAAAGGTTATCCAAATTCTAACTGTCTTTTTAGAATACTCACGCCAAAAATGTTCTCAGTCAGGAGTGACATCACGTGGAGGATCAAAATCAGGAAGATCAGAAATATACTGGGCTGCAGAAACAAAGAATCTCCAGAATCCCTGTGCACAGAGTACCTTCTTAGTAGAATCCTGTTCTGTCCTCCTCAGTAGATTTCAGTCTCCTGACAAGATCACTCCCACAGAAAGTCACTTCTCTGATGAGCCCCGCCTTGGCTGCGCCATTTGAGGAAATGGAAAATCTTCATTCTCAGGGGTCTTACTAATATCAATAAAGAACTTGGCACAGAATCTGAAATATGAAAAGACATCTTTATTAAATTTAATAAGTGAGGCCACGTCACACAGAAGCCGTAGCAAATGAATTAGGTAGTCTGAGGAATACAGAGAACCAGTGGCGGCTGGTGACATTTGAAAGCGGTGAGGCGTAAAATTATTGGTGGAGCACACCGTGCGAGCGAGCGAAGCGAGCGAGCCCGATCCACCTAGGGAGGGTTCGGGGGGTCCCCCCCCCCCCCACCCCCCCCCCGAAAATTTTGAAAAATTAGTAGGCAAATGGTGGATTTTCAAGACTTTTGGAAGCCACTGTGCTTAACAGAAACAGGCCACTGCCTCCCCTCAAACTATCATCAGTTCCAAGGCCCCATGAATGAACCATTCTAAATTGCAATAAACCACAATTAGTTTCAACAATGTTGCATAAATAGGTTGGATCTGTCTACTGAGCCAGTACCTACGTAAGATAAAGTGGCATTCAAGATGGCCCATTAGAGTAAAATGCCTACTTTTTCCACATAAAATTGAATATCATATTGAATAGTCTTCATAAGCATACAGAGATAAAATATATACATGCAACACATAAAATGTTTTCCCTACCTGTGCTTGTCTGTTTCCTTTATGAATCATTTGTTCAAAGCCAAGTACACAGGAGATGAATGAAATCTTCATATGATATGATAGGCTACAGATAGAAATATTCATTTGAAGAAAAAAATAATTCAATCTTATAGACTGTCAACCAAACTTTGAGCCGGATAGCTTTGCAGTTGAAATAGGAAACGTAAATATCCATCACCCCAAAGCCAATTGTTCAAACAGTAATGTAGAATGCTTTATATAGATTTACATTTAAACAATCAAGTATGGTAAAATCCTTTCAAAAATTATTACTTAGGAGCAGAAAGATGACCAAACCCTTTGTGTAGAGAAAGTTTAATAGTACAAGAAGTATGTTTTATATACTTTAAATTTAAATACTTTGTCCATCACTGCTAAAATAAAATGCTGTTAGCTGCACCAAATTGTGAATTGCACTTCAAGTAAGCAGTGGATGGAGGAGGTATGCCACTGACAAGTGAAGGTAATGGAGGAGTTTTTGCAGACAATGGGAAGGGTGAGACTGAAATAAAACTTCAATCAGGGAATGGGGTAACTATTAACCACCCTCTTGTATTGCACGGACAAATCAAATTCCTTTTCTCTATTCCCTTATTCTTGTTTGCGGCTCAAATGTGAACACTTCTATATTTATGATTGAAAGGTCGCTCACAGTGTACGCAGGAGTGCAACAGGGAACATCACTTAATTTCAAAAGATAGTCTATTTTAAAACACATTTCTATGTCAAACATTACATGCCAACGTCTCTGCATCTTTAATGTGAACTGATTTGTTGAGTTCTTCATGATTTTGATTTGAAAATAAACTTTTAAATGCAACTCAGCTCCCAAGTATTCATAAGGCAACGTGTAGCACTACACAAAAGTTGCAACTAGATAAATAAATAATTAAAGGTACAAATGTTTTACGCAGTCAAATGTGGTGGAATCTTTCAAAATAAGGCAGTAGAACAGAAGCAATGTAAAACTGATTGAGAACGTTTGCATCCTATGAATAAATTATGCTTTATACATCACAACAATAACTTCTAACCTTTGCTCTGGAGTGTTACATCAAACCTCACAAGCTGATCGACGCTAATAATAATATTTTATTGCAAGGTGAATTATCCCTCCGAAGTACACAGGGTTATCCACCACATCGGAAATAAATAGAAGTAACACGCTAACAGACCCTGCATGAGTAAGATATGCTGCTCCACAACAACAGCCAGTGCAACATATTTTGCAGTGAGGCGAACACGTTTTTAAGGAAGCTAACAGGGTTTAGTCACTAGTGCAATCAACTCCTGTCTTTCACATCTCTCAAGTCTCAACCACATCTCCCTGAAATCGAAGGAGGTTCTGTGGCTCCCGCCTAAGGCACATGTTATCTTCAAGACAATCTGTATCCCTTACAACCTTCCAGCAAACCTTTTGTGAGAAACTTGCCTCCTCCAGTCGCCAACACCACTCAAGAAGCCACTAGCTTGACTGGTTTCTTTGTGGAAATGGGGGACTCATTGCCAATCTCAGATTTGCACACAAAGGGAAATGGTGTGACCGCTGGAGTGCTGTTGAAACATACAACAAAAAATAGAGGGAACTTTGACTACCAATCCCATCAGGTTTTATAAAAGGGTAGAAATGTTCAGTCTTTTCGGGAAGTTGTGCGTGATAGCAGTCATGGGTAAGCGGAGGGAAAGAGATGAAAGGTGTGACTGTTGGTACTGTAGCACTCCTGCACCGGGAGGCAGTAATGGCACAGTCATGCCGGTGCCTTCTCTCAGTCTGGGAGAGGGAGAGGACCACCCCACCCCATTAAAGGGAAGAGGTGGCTGGCTGTGAAACCTACTGCAGAGTGCGGGACTCTCGACGATACCAGGAGAGTTGCCCCCCCTTCGATGCAAACATTTGCACCATTAATAAAAAATTATTTGGGGGGGCCAGCGACCCGCTCTTGTAATGATCGTTTATAATTGGAATTAAAAGCTAATGGCCTGGCATTACAGCGCTTAATCCGACCATTCCCTGCATCCCAATGCAGTCCCCCCATCTTGAGGTTCTCATGGAAAGCTCGAGGCTCCACAGCCCCGAGTAGCGGTACTCCCCAGTCAGCAGATGTGCATATTTATCAGGACATTTGCAGACTGACTGGCTGCCCCGAGCACATGAAAAGCATGACACTGTAGATCATCTCCTAACCACTAATGTAATTTACTGCTTCACAGCTTACTTTGCATTAATTTAAAATGAATACACACGTGGACTGGGTAAGCTACTTGTGCATGTGTGAGGGGGATTCTTGAGAGCTCTGCTCATCAGAGACAGCTCCTCGGAGTTGCAAAGACAGACTCGGCAGGTATGCATCACCTGCCCTGTCTAACCGGTCACATTTTGAAGGAGCAGCTTCAATGTAAGGGCCAGTCACAAAAAGCATCATATATCTAAAAGAGGGCCCTGTGTCCAGTGTGGCCCCTGCGGTCAATCCAGCTGATAGGCTGATGTAAGAGTCTTACGTCACGTGTCACAGGGAACAGCCGTACCCAGGTCTGCGCAACTGTGCAAACAAAGGTGCGGGGCACACCTGGGCCGCTGCAGCCAGGGCCCAACCTATGCTCCATCCATCAGTCTCTGGAGCCTTCCGGGCACGACGACCTGAGCTGGCACCAGGCGCCAGTGCCCGCTACTGGCAGATCCCACCGGGAACGGGCATCTTTATCAAAGGCCAGCCGGCGACTTCATTCTTTGGAACTCAAGAACACTTTGTACCCAAAACTTAGCAAACAACAGATGCAGCACCCCGCCATATTTACAATACCACGTGCTCCATAGACTTCACGCCCTGAGCTCGCACTAAAAGTGCTTTGTGTGTGTGTGACGCTGACCACGCTTTTGCGCTGCTCCAGCTCAGCACAGCGAGTGCCGTCTGCTGTAGGTTTGTCCACTGTATTCTTTGGCTAAAGGCGGGTAGTTATGAGGAAAAATAAGTGATGGACCCCGAAAAATGAGTGCAGGCGTGTCATGCCTGCAACCACCAGCTCAAATTAAGCACTGGATATTGTATACATTATTGTTGATGTGAGTAGATGGATAGTAAACATTCTCAACTTCAAAGAATATTGTAGCGACACTATTTCGTCTGGAGTCGTAGGTGCTTTGGTAGCACCGCACCTGTGACCTCTGATTTGAGGATTCCTGAGGCAGGATCTCACATTCTGCCTTCCCTGGATATGGCACTACTAGACTGGGATGTAACTATGTATGCACTGTGTCTCTACTGCCACCGGTCCAAGTTTTTGCACTGCCATGGATGTACTGATGCCTGTGTAAAACTCAAAGGGGCTTTTCACAAACACTTTCAAAACATCTGCCTCATTAATAATCATAAAGGGGGGTGAGTTCTGCAACTTCTTATCAGCGGCTGTGAATGCAGCAGAGTTTGAGGCCTGCAAGGGTCTATAAACCGTAATCCCTGCATTTATTTTCACAATGTGCCAGCTCTGTGACCTATTTTTTATTGCAAAAAGGGCGCGGGGGTCGGTGACAAGCCACTATCAGTGAGATTTGGATTATCAATGGAAGCATGGACTGGTTCGACTTTGTGGAGAGTTACTATCTGTCTTTGCAGTCAGGAACAGTTCAATGTTTTGAGACCAGAGAAACGGTCACAGAACATTCACACATTTCTGCGAGTCCCTGCGAGAGAAGGATTACTACCCCTTTGCTATCCCTTTCTTCTGTGACCTGCAAAGGTTGGCACTTTAGACAACTGAATGCCAAACACGTCTGCGAGTTGTAATTTTACGTTAGTACATTTGGGTTTGGGACTTTGCACCCACAAAGCCTTCCGTTTCGCGCAGCACTGATTTTTCAAACATAAATTGTATTTTGTACCAAATGCCCCAGTGTTCCAGGCAGTATTAGAAAAAAAGGTAAGCGCCTTGTGATTGGAAAGCTATGAAATGTCAGCGAGGAACTATGAGGAGAGGTGAGAAAAGAGGCTAGCCGCTACGGGTAGGTTGGTTGTTTGTGTGTAGATGGCTAGGGCTGTTAACTTTAACGAGAAGTATGTTCAGTTACAGGAAATGCAAAGATACGGGAGAGGTTTATATATTCATAAATTGTGTAACCTCTGACAGTTAGGAATATGTTTCTGCCAAACCAAAACACCAAGTTCAAGTTCAAGTTCAAGTTCAGGAATTTGTATACCGCACTACTCACCCAGAGGGTCAGTCCTTGCTTAACAGCAGCCGGATACATGTTTATGTTTAATTCCAGCCTGATTCAATTGAAGTCAAACCCTCAGCTCACCCCCTAACAGTCCTTCGCCAATGCAGCAGAAACGCACACTTTCTTGCTCTATTCTCGCCAACAGAACCTCGGCTTTATCTGATATTTTAAGCCTCTTAGCCTAAGCATATCTTTCCTCCAACCCTGCCAGGCAAGTAATGTGTAAAGAAATATGACTCCGCAGCTTCCGGTGTGGGGGAGAGAGTGGGTGCCCACATCTGTAGTAGTCGAGTTGAAGCAAAGCCGTAGCCAACTCGCAGCCGGCCTATAAACGAAATTAAAAAGTGCCCGCCTGGGCCTTACCTGGTGAACTGAACTGACTGAGTTCACAGTGAGTCCTTCCTCCTTCTACTGCCCTACTCCAGCCAGCAACCACGTAGACTACCTGGCACTGATGGTAGGCACGAACCACGAGTCCCGCGACGATACTTCTTCAGGACACAGTCAACATAGACCTGCCTCCTCTGCTCACCGACACCAACGCTAATGCAGTCTGCCTGGAGTGTAAAATAAAAGGCTGCTACTGCCAGTGACACTCCAAATGCTGACACAAGCTGTAAAAGGTGAGCCCAAATTACCCTTGATGCCCAGGCTGCTGGCGCAAGACGCCTCTTAGTTTCCATGCTGAATAATTACCAAATAAAGAGACGGGCGCTGGAAGCAGGAATCAAGAACAGAGTTTATTACTCATGAGGAGAGCCTGTCATTTCGGACACGAAACACAGTGTCTTTCGGGAGGTGCTCTAACAAGTGAGCTGAGACTCCGTCTTTTATACTTTACAAAACACTTGGCATTACAATCACGACATTGTGAAACAAGGAAAAGACATCACCATAATCCTTGTGTCAATCCTACCCCACATGTGTTCACAATAGGGACCCTTGACCTGCTGATAAGAGGGGAGGGCAATCACGCAGCTGAGTGTTCCGTCAACTGTTTAGGATGCGTGCCTGATCGTATCCCAAGGGGTGGGGAAGCCAGGATCAATAGTGGGTTCTTTGAAGAGGAGTGACTCCATACCATAAGGGGCAATAAACAGTATCTTCCGGCTTAGGCGATGGCCTCGGACATGTGTGGACAGTCCATCGCGGAGGGAGGGTTTACTAACAGAGGGGTTATTCATGAAAGGAAAGGAGGTGCTGGTCAGGCGCGGCCGTGACTCCCAAGGACAGGGTCTTGCAGAAGAGGAACGTTTATGACTTGTCCATGTGAGGGAGGAGGGGGGGGAGCCAGGGTGCGCACGGGGACAGAGTCGCACAGAGAGAAAGGTCTTGTGACCTGTACATGAGAGAACAGGGGCAGTCAGATACAGCTGGGGGGTTATGTCAGCTGAGACGAAGGATGCCTCTTCAAGAGGAAAATGGGGGGTTTGCGTGGATCAAGCAGGAGGGTTGCCTTTCATAGCAGGGTAGGGGGGGTTTAGGATACGCGCAGGAGGGAGGCCGGGGATTCCAATGGGCAAATGGCCATGGTGCCTAGAATGGCTGTCACGTACATATGGGTACGGGCTTTTACTGGCGGAGTGATGCGGTCAATATTTTATGGTATTCATGGTGCTTACAGGGAGAGGAGTGGGAAAAAGGGAAATGAACGCTGTTTATGTACATCAATTTCTCAAATTTCCACAGTCGCCCCTTTTTACATTACAGCGTTCATTTTTGTACTTGATAGGGGTACAAGTAAACAGGCGTAGTTGAAGAATTAGCATTTGTCGATACTAACATTTGACATATAATCATGGACAGTTGATGTGATGGGCGGAATGCAGCACAAAGGAAATTGCATTTGTCGAGTTCCTATCATTTCAAAAGCACTACATAGCATAAATGTTTCTGACTTAAAAAATGTGACCAATGAACATTTTGACCAAGTAGTTGAGGGCGGAACTCAGTTCAATACACAAGATCTCTTCGTCACAGTGTCTTTTTAGCAGTGAGCCATCACTGGTAGGCTCTAGTCCGTGTCCTTTCGTTGGCGCTGTTGAGCACCGTCGGTGGAGCTTTAGGTCCAGCTCGGGTCCATCCTTACGTGTTGCAGGGTGCGGTCAGTCCTCTGCTGTTTAGACCACAGTCCTGTTCCCTAACCAATCCTTTTAGTGGCGCCTTATGCTCGGCACCCATATTCCTGCGGCGTACCCTATTTCCACCTGGATGTTGTTCTTCCTTTCGACAAGAAGTCATGTGGAAAAGAGGGTGTGTGGTTTCGATAGTCGATGGGAGTGAGAGGGCGGAGTGGGAGCAGATTTTCCTGGGACACACCAAAGGGACCAAGGGAGCAAATGATAACAAGCAAGCAAGCCCATCAACCGGGCTTGAAGAGGGGGACGGAAGCTTCAGGCACGTGTGGGTAGGCGGACAAAAGGCTTCAGGACAGCCCTTCATCCTTTCATTTTACCACATTGGAGAGTGCTGTCTCGTCCCGTATTCCTGTCGTGCTGGGGCTCCACCTTTGGTCGATGTCGCAGGTGTCCCATGATCTGCGGCCAGGCTGTGTGTCACGTCCGACCCTTCTCCTCCGGTGATCGTATATCTTTGAAATAGGTACAAAACAAGCTTTAGAGAACTGGTCAGGGGAAGACATTTTATGCGCGTGAATTCCTCCCTCAGTCCTTCGCATTTGGGAGGTATGCCCATTGGTCACAGTCAGAAGTTCATTTACCAAGCAGTGCGTATGTCAGCATTCCTACTGAATTCATGCCAAGTTTTATTCATCGTCTATACATGCCACATATAAAGAAAAGTCAGACTCTTATCAACTGTGCATTTCATCAAACTCAACATTTCGGAACCTCCAGGGAGACTCGTCTTTTTACCCATAGCCTTAACAGTCTAACATTTCCCTTCAAGGCTGGCTAACCTTTTCAAATATGGCAGGGGCGCTATCATCAAGAGTCAGGTAAAACATGTTTTTCTCGAGGGACGACAGTTACTCATGGTTATCATCTTTATATCCGGGACAGCAGCTGGCGTTTATCAAATGGGGCTGGGACGCTTCGGGCATTCGCGCTTGGGTGCAAAGGGGGTGGGGCAATCTGGACGTTGGGGGTCGATCTAGGCGTTGGCGTTTGTCTCCGGTGCGCCGACAAATAAGGTGCCATTGACATATAGTTCCCTTTTTAAGGGGGCCAGATTAGGGAACCTTAGTCGTCTCACCTGTCCTTTCTTTCTTAGCCAATTCGAGTTCATTCATTTTGTAGAAAGGAGAGGTAGTAATATGGCAAATCACAATTATTTTATTTTCTGTCAATTTCACTGAACACCTTTGTGCTCACAGAGTATCCAATCAGACTAGTGCCAGCGGGGCACAAAGTATATACACAAAGGAAGATGGAACAGGGGGACTCTCGTAGAGAGTGAGAGTCGTCCGCAACCTAAACGAGCTATTCAGTACACATATGACATGTAGAGAGAGAGAGAGAGAGAGAGAGAGAGAGAGAGATAGACAGATAGAGGGAGAGAGAGAGATCGAGGGGAGAGAGAGAGAGAGAGAGACGTGTACGGTAATAGGTCATTTAGTGCGCTCACAACACAGAACAACAGGGGTCAGGTAACACGCGAACACAGACAGAGGGAAGACATAAATTCGTACATTACATACACACAAACTCAGACAAGGGAAGACAGTACATGTCTTACATACAAAAGCGTTCAACACAAAACAGTTGTTGGCCAAACGAAAATCTCCTTGCGCATACTGCGCATTTTTAATATCCTATTTATCCATGGGCTGAGTTCTTTTTACCTTTCCTCCTTCTCTTCTCGTTTACTACTTCTGCGAGCGCTCCCAATTGCCAATACTTACACCTCGGTCAGCCGGTCAGAGATTACCCTGGTCGGGCTATTGCCCATAGGTGGATCTTAAACCACTTTTGATTTTCTTCCTTTGGTTGGATGTTCTCCAGGCTGAGGCAACAGAGGGTATTGATCAGGAGAACAGTCAGGCAGCTTGGTTATATCTATAAGAGGGTGAGAAGGGGGTGGTACATTTCGAACATCAACAATATTTCTAACTCCCCAGACGGGTGGTGCCTGGGTACCCTTACCTCAGGACTTTTCCTAGTCCCTTCCCTATCTAATTAAACGTCATAATCGCGTTATCTAGCGTGCTAATGTCGAGTCAATTTCCGTCATACAGTACCCGTCAGGTTTCTATGTCAGTCCATCCTCCCAGTCGTTACGTTCTAATGGAGGAACAGTCATATCTACGTCTACGTCTGTCAAAGCTTGTTAGCATAAGTACTATGCTCAGATCCCCTTGTTCTCCTTTTGTCGGTCGCTCGATCGTCGTCTTTCCATACTTCAGCCGTCGGGACCTGCAGAAGGGAGGAGAAGAAGGGGGGTGGGGGCAGCATTCAAAACACATCAGCGCGCATAAATCCGAAAATGTTTTTACCTACCACATACTCGATCTATCTCCCTGTGGTGCATTCTTTACTATCTCGGCATTTAAGCCCAGAGGGACCAGCAGTGTCAGATAGATAATCATCGATGGTCTGCGGATCTACAGGCATCACACGATCGTGGCCTTATAGGTCGTGTGCAAGGGTGGCGGTCAGGTGGTATTTCCGTGATATCGCTCAAGGGCGTCTAAAAACACCTTTTCGGCTGCCTGCGATACATAGTGTAGCTGCTAAATACCGGGCCTTTTTAACCTTCAACCTTAATCATACTGCATGTATTTTGCCTATGCCGATGACAGTGGTCATACATTTCAACAACATTCATAAATATAAACGCTACAATAATATTTGCGTGTTCAAAAAGATTTTAATGAAAAAGGTTGGCGCACAAAAATGCGGGCCCACAACCCAGTGGGCCGGCTACGGAGAATAAAGTTGGTGGTCATTCATTTTGTAAAGTGCAGCAGTGAAATAAAATCATATCGAACTTTCCTATACTGCAAGTATGATGCATGCCAATAATTCAATTTTCAATAACTTTATCTCGCTGTCCAACGATTACTCAGGATCTAATATTTACCAATTCATTGTCCAAATGCTCAATCAGTTCCTATTTCATACCAATTCATTGCTTCCAACACATAATTAGTACCCACTCTAAATCAGCTCATTGTTCCAGCACATAATCAATATCCATCTTATATCGCTTCCTTTTCCAAGCACATACTCAATATCCTTCTTATCTACTTTCATTGTCCAAAAACTGCATACATATCTCGGGGCATCAGAGCTGCGCAGTCAGGGTGCAACAAGGTTTATTTTAAAAGTCTAATTTTGTGTCGGCGCCATTTTGGGCGAGGTCAGGCAAGTCCCTGCATAGTCAGATTGCCTCCACTGACTCGTAGTAGGACCAGAACCTTCCGTTGGTGGTTTCAAAAGTTTTTCGCAATGGGTTAACAGTTTAGCAATATGGACCATCAGTCAAAGAGTGGGGAGGGCGGTAACAATTTTTCCTACCGGGTCATTCTGGTGTTCCTCCGGAACTGAACAAGTCTGTGTCTTGGCTGTATTTTAGCCATTTCCAAACTGAGGCTGGCGCTGGCAGGAGTGCGCCGATGTCGCGGTTCCCAGTGAAGGGGACGGGGGCGCCCATGTGGAGGGATCGGGGTGCCCCCCGGCTCTCATAGAATCTTCAAAGTTGAGGAGAGAAGGCATGGGGCATGTGCCCGTCCTGGGCAAAAGACCGCTTTTCGATGTTGACCCTCTTTAGGCAAGAGCATTGGGGTGTCGCTGGAAGCCTCCACCTGGAGGGAGGTGGGGGAGGGTCGTTCGCGCCGCCTCCCCCTTCCAGCGACCCCGCGCCGTTCTTCGGCTCCAGCGCTTCGGTATTGGCCGTGTCAGCCATTGGAGATGGGGGGGTGGTCGGTGGCTGAGGCAAGACAGCCCCCCCCCCCTTGACATGTGGCGGGACTACCTGCAACTATCCAGGCGTTGCCGTGTGGCTGGACTACCTGTCACTCTCAGGCGTTGGCATGTGGCGGGACTATCTGCAACTGTCAGGCGTTGAGTGTAGTTGCAGCCATTATAGCTCAAAGAAATGCCGCCATCCTCGCTCTGGCTTCGGCCTTCGACGAAAGCCGGATCGGGTGAGAGTGTGGGGGGGGGGGGTCGGTGGCCGAGGCAAGACAGCCCCCCCTCCCCCCGTGGCCTGCAGGGCAGCAGAAGAGGGAAAGGGGAGACCTCCATGATTCCTCGGGCCGTCCGCCCTACAGCCTCCCCTTTCGACCGTGGCCAGCCGAGCCCTGGATGCATCGAGGCCTCGCCTTCCGGATGGGCGTAACCGCGGACCTGTTGCACTTCGGGAGCTTCCGGGATGGGGGTAGGTACCTATTCAATTGTATCTATTTCATGTGACCGTTATTTGGGCGTGGTGGGCAATGAGGCAGACATGTTGGGAGCGGGATTAGGCAGCGGAGCCTAGCTACCTCGTGGCTATTTGTGCTGTCAAACTTTTCGCCATTTTATATTTCTTATTACGAACTCTGTCTAATGTTTCTTATTTTTAGTGAAGTCGAAAGCTCATCAGGGGGTTACTGACTTAGCCCGATTTCTTTTTATTTTTCCTTCTTTTCCTTAGCGTGTTTCGAGCTAAAGTTTTCTGTTAGTAGGGTACGGTGATCACTTCATTTTTATATGTCCTTTCACTAGGGGTACTCCTGGACGGACCAGGTGAGTTACCTCCAATAAATGGTCCGGGTGGAACTAGATTATCAATCAAAAGGGGAACATATATTCCTTCATTAGGGTATCATCCTGGACAGACCAAAGGATGTACTTCCACTTACTAGGGTAGCCTCCTGGACGGACCAGATGATCTACTTCCACTAAATGGCCCGTGAGTGGGGAGCATATGTCCTCCATAAGGGTAGTCTCCTGGACGGTCCATGCGAGCTACCCCCCAAATAAACAATCAGTGGGGAGTGGGTAGGACTGACGAATTCACAAAGGGGCATAACCTACCCTTTACTACTTGCAAAGACTAGATAGAATATTTCTATTCCACGTTGTTTGCAGGTAGAAAATACCTCAAACGAAACAATTCCTGGAACAACAATGTCCAGGCAACCAATCAATCAGTGGGGAGAAAAACAGGCATGACGGATTACAACGGGGACAAATGTCTGCATTACCTGCCCTTCGCTATCTGCAAAGGGAAACAGAATATTCCTATTCGTCTCTGTTTGTGGACAGGGAAGATCTCAAAGAGCAACAATCGATTATTAATCGATTTCAAACAATCAGTGGGGAGAAAAGTAGGCATGACGGATTACAACGGGGACAAAAGTCTGCATTACCTACCCTTCTCTATCTGCAAAGAGGGACGAACGTTCCTATTCGCCGCTGTTTGTAAACAGAGAATGTCTCGTTCTCAAGAAGAGAACCAATATTTCAAGTAGCATCCAAAGCTAAATGAACCAATAACCAAACAATATCAGTATTCAAATACCGATTCCAATACAATCAATCAAACAATCAGATGGATGAAACCATCCTACCAATCAGGCGCAAAACGCCCTACTTAATCTTACCCGGACCGGACCATACGGACAGTTCTTCGTCTTCCTCCTCCAGCGCCCGATTGTTCTCTTTCTCCATGCAGCATTCCTGTGGGATTCCAGTCAGGACAATAGGTCACTCGAGAGAGGTCCGTTCAGAATCGGTGAAGTTCTTTCGATCGGCAGCCGGACGAGGGCCCTCTCAAGGCAGGTATACTCCGATCATTTAGATATTCACCTCATCGTCTGGATCTCTCTTACTGGACCCCATGTCACTGATGGACCCCGCGTTGGGACGCCAATTGTAAAAGGTGAGCCCAAATTACCCTTGATGCCCAGGCTGCTGGCGCAAGACGCCTCTTAGTTTCCATGCTGAATAATTACCAAATAAAGAGACGGGCGCTGGGAGCAGGAATCAAGAACAGAGTTTATTACTCATGAGGAGAGCCTGTCATTTCGGACACGAAACACAGTGTCTTTCGGGAGGTGCTCTAACAAGTGAGCTGAGACTCCGTCTTTTATACTTTACAAAACACTTGGCATTACAATCACGACATTGTGAAACAAGGAAAAGACATCACCATAATCCTCGTGTCAATCCTACCCCACATGTGTTCACAATAGGGACCCTTGACCTGCTGATAAGAGGGGAGGGCAATCACGCAGCTGAGTGTTCCGTCAACTGTTTAGGATGCGTGCCTGATCGTATCCCAAGGGGTGGGGAAGCCAGGATCAATAGTGGGTTCTTTGAAGAGGAGTGACTCCATACCATAAGGGGCAATAAACAGTATCTTCCGGCTTAGGCGATGGCCTCGGACATGTGTGGACAGTCCATCGCGGAGGGAGGGTTTACTAACAGAGGGGTTATTCATGAAAGGAAAGGAGGTGCTGGTCAGGCGCGGCCGTGACTCCCAAGGACAGGGTCTTGCAGAAGAGGAACGTTTATGACTTGTCCATGTGAGGGAGGAGGGGGGGAGCCAGGGTGCGCACGGGGACAGAGTCGCACAGAGAGAAAGGTCTTGTGACCTGTACATGAGAGAACAGGGGCAGTCAGATACAGCTGGGGGGTTATGTCAGCTGAGACGAAGGATGCCTCTTCAAGAGGAAAATGGGGGGTTTGCGTGGATCAACCAGGAGGGTTGCCTTTCATAGCAGGGTAGGGGGGGTTTAAGATACGCGCAGGAGGGAGGCCGGGGATTCCAATGGGCAAAAGGCCATGGTGCCTAGAATGGCTGTCACATACATATGGGTACGGGCTTTTACTGGCGGAGTGATGCGGTCAATATTTTATGGTATTCATGGTGCTTACAGGGAGAGGAGTGGGAAAAAGGGAAATGAACGCTGTTTATGTACATCAATTTCTCAAATTTCCACAAAGCGCGCGGGAAGCAGGCAGATCTGCGTCATCGAGCCTGCGTAGACGGTCACGGCTCGACTCCCCTTCGCTGACACACCCTTTCCCACTCGTCATAGGGTGGGTCCCTCCCCACGCACTGTTAGGAGTGGGAAAGGGGTGTGGTGACACTGTGAGGAGCTCTCCTCCACTCTCTGATGGACGTGGAGAGTTAGCGATCCCGGGCTTGCATTTTAAACGCCCGGGGCTAACTTAACCTCCACGCCATCAGGGGGTGGAGTCTGGGCCTTCCAGCTATGTCTTTGACGAGCCGATGACGTCACAGCCTTCAGGGCTGTGAGGTTGTCGGCCCGGCAAACACATAGCAGGCTTTTTTGGGTCTGGCCGACAGGGAGCAAAGGACTGAGAGTGGGGTAGACTGCTGCTGACCCAGGCAGTGCCCCGTGTTCGTTTTTTGGGAATATTTGACATGCTGCTTTAATAAAATAAATGTTATCTAATAATCCCTTCCGATTCCGAAATGTGAAAAATGTACCCGGGGCGGAGCCCCAACGCCCTAAAAGGGAAACCGCCACTGCAGAGAACAGAGGCCTTATATATGTTTTAGAGTTACAAAACTCAGCATAAAAGAAAGGGGGCAGTCCTAGCTTTTGCAAGCATGCAAAAACCCAACATTCCTTCTTACACAAGCTGGACAAACCCATAATAAAACACCACAACCCATATCGTAAACAGGTCATAAAAAAGAAGGAACAGAAACAGATGAGAGGTAGGATAAGGGGTGTGTATGTGTATACCAAACTTTAAATTCTCCTGTGCTCTGATCCTTAATCTTGATCAGCTACTGGGCAAGAAACTGGTCTAACAAGGTCAGCTTCAGGTAACAGGGTCAGTTCACTCAGGTCATCCAAAAGTCAGCTAAAGTCATCGGCCTATGTGAGGGCAACCACAAAATGGCTGCCATGCACAAAATGGAACCCAAGGGTTCAGAACGAAAACTTCAAATACACAGTGAATCCATTGGTGTAACATGACAAAAACACTCATACTTGCAGAGCTCACTGCTTACGGTTCGCTGTTACCAACATCGTAACAGAACTACGACCTTTATGACCCCTCTCTACACCCCTCTCCCTGCACATCTCTCTCTACACCCTTCTCCCTATGTCCCTCTCTCTACACCCCTCTCTCTACACCCCTCTATCTACACCCCCCTCTACACCCCTCTCTCTCTACACCCTCTCTCTTTATACCCTCTCTCTACACCCCCTCTCTATACACCCCCTCTCTCTACACCCCCTCTCTCTACACCACTCAATCTCGACACCCCTCTCTCTACACCCCTCTCTCTGCAACCCCCTCTCTCTACACCCCCCTCTCTCTACACCCCCTCTCTCTACACCCCCTCTCTCTACACCCCTCTCTCTACCCCACTCTCTCTCTACCCCACTCTCTCTCTACACCCCCTCTCCACACCCCCCTCTCTACACCACTCTCTCTACACCCCCTCACTACACCCCTCTCTCTACACCCCTCTCTCTACACCCCTCTCTCTACACCCCTCTCTTTACACCCCTCTCTCTACACTCCCCTCTCTACACCCCTCTCTCTCTACACCCCTCTCTCTCTACACCCCTCTCGCTACACCCCCTTTCTATACCACTCTCTCTACACCCCCTCTATACACCCCTTTCCCTACATCCCTCTCTCTACACCCCTCTCTCTACACCCCTCTCCCTACACCCCTCTACCCACACCTATCTCTCTACATCCCTCTATCAACACCCCCCTCTCTTACACCCCTATCTCTTTGTACCCCTCTCTCTCTACCCCTCTCTGTCTCCACCCCCCTCTCTCTCTCTACACCCCTCTCTCTCTATCCCTCCCTCTCTGTATGTCCCTCTCTCTACACCCCTCTATCTACACCCCTCTCTCTCTACACCCCTCTCTCTCTACACCCCTCTCTGTACAACCGTCTCTCTATACCACTCTCTCTCTACACCCCTCTCTCTACACCCCTCTCTGTCTAGACCCCTCTCTGTCTACACCCCTCTCTCTCTACACCCCTCTCTCTCTACATCTCTCTCTACACCCCTCTCTCTCTACACCCCTCTCTCTACCTCTCTCTCTACACCTCCATCTATCTATCGCCCTCACTCTATCTATCTATCTATCTATCGCCCCCACTCTATCTATCTATCTATGTATCACCCTCACTCTACATATCTATCTATCGCCCTCACTCTATCTATCTATCTATCTATCTATCTATCTATCTATCTATCTATCTATCTATCTATCTATCTATCTATCTATCGCCCTCACTCTGTTTTTCGTCCCCACTCTATCTATCTATCTATCTATCTATCTATCTATCTATCTATCTATCTATCTATCTATCTATCCCCCTCACCCTATCTATCTATTGCCCTCACTCTATCTATCGCCCTCACTCTATCTATCTATCGCCCTCACTCTGTCTATCTATCGCCCTCACTCAGTCCATCTATCTATCGCCCTCACTCTATCTGTCTATCTATTGCCATCTATCGCCCTCACTCTATCTATCTGTCTATCTATCTATTGCCCTCACTCTATCTATCGCTCTCACTCTATCTATCGCCCTCACTCTATCTATTTATCTATCTATCTATCGCCCTCACTCTATCTATTTATCGCCCTCACTCTGTCTGTCTATCTATCTATCGCCCTCACTCTATCTATCTATTGCCCTCGCTCTATCTATCTGTCTATCTATCTATCTCCCGCCCTCGCTCTATCTGTCTATCGCGCTCACTCTATCACCATCACTCTATCTATCGATCGCCCTCACTCTATCTATCTATCGCCCTCACTCTGTCTATCTATCGCCCTCACTCTATCTATCGCCCTCACTCTATCGCCCTCACTCTATCTATCGCCCTCCCTCACTCCATCTATCGACCTCCCTCACTCTATCTATCGCCCTCCCTCACTCTATCTATCACCCTCCCTCTACCTTTCTATCTCCCTCCTCCTATCCATCTATCGCCGTGCATCTATCGCCCTCCCTCTATCAATCGCCCTCACTCTATCTATCGCATCACCACAGCATCACTCAGCACTACCACAACATCACTATGCGCTACCACAGCATCACTGAACGCCACAGCATCATTCATCGCCACCACAACATCACTCAGCACCACCACAGCATCAATCTGTGCAACCATTCAACAACAACTGGTTCAAAAATGTTCTCTCAATGTTTCAAGCTTAACACCTTAGCAGCTATGGAACGTCCAGCTCCAGTGCTGGACGTTCCATTGCGCAGGTGCAGTTGGAACGTCCAACGGCCGACGGCAGCACTCCCGAGGTAGTGGTGCCGTCGGCCATTGGAATAGGCGCAGTACTTAAGGTGTTAATTACAAATGTCACAAAAAGATGTTAATATTTCACTTTTGTTCTCGGATTTTGGTCACAATAAAATACACTGAACATAATCTTCACAAAAGTTTAAGCTATTACCATTATAAATTACAATAACTTTTATTTAAGTATTAATTATTAAAAAAAATAAAAACCATTGTAATTTGTAATATCAATACATCTAAGTTGCGTAAATACAACACATATTGCATTACAAATGCTATAGGTGTCACATTTGCGATAGTTAAAACTATTGGTATTGTAAATGACAAAGCTATTAATTTAGCTATTTTCAAAACCAACACATAAATACAACATTTGTCATTTACAATGCCAATAGCTCAAACTTTCCTAATGCGAGACCTATTGCATTGCAAATGCTTGTTTTTAAGGGCAACGCACTTAGAGATAATAATCTTTAGGTAAAACACCTGGTCCACCGTACTCCACTTGGACGGAGATCATGTTTGGAATTTAGAAGTTACACCATCTAACTTAATCAATTCTTCTGATTTATGAAGCAGAAGATAACCTTAGATTTTATGCAGTACATCAGTAGGCCTGACATGACATTGGTACCTGGCTCGCCACACTGGTCATCTTTAATGATCGCCACAAACTCAGATCCCTACCATTGTTTTGTGAGCTAGGCACCCAATATTAGGATGTTTGCAAGCTTGAGACTATTGGGCCACTAATTGCAGACCCATGATGGTGTGTACTCTTACACAGCCTATTACACACACACCCAGACGTGTATTGGAGTGGGTACACATGGCTAACTAATCCTGGAGGGTTAGTCATTCCAGGGGCGGCTCTAGGCTCATGGCGGCCCTGGGCACGGAGCGTAGGTAGGGGGGCCCCGGAGGAACACAGGCGCAGAGGCCAGTGAAGAGAGGGGGGGTCAGGGTGTTTGGAAGTGGAACAGAGCCGGAGGCCGCCAAATCCCTGCCAGGGGCCGCCAGGCAAATATGTATCCATCCTCAGAGGATTATTATATTAAGGATACATATTGGCGTGGCGGGCCCTGGGGTTTGGCGGCCCTGTGCAGGTGCACAGATTGCAGATGCCTAAGGCCGCCCCTCATCATGCATCTCTTCCCTTTTCTCTCAAGTGCAATTCAGCATTGCAGAAGGATCCACTTAATGTCCTGTGCACATGCTTGCCTCCGCTCTCCCATAAGGGATGGATGTAAATCTGGCGGCGGTCCTGCTCGTGAAGCAGTGTGTGATCACCGGCAATACTTCATGTCTACTCTACTTAATTAAGCAAATGCATGGGGGATTTCACCCCCCACCCCGTGCACTTGGCCAGAACTGAAGATGCATTTTTTATCTGTTCTGACAGGGAATCAATGCTGCGGGCACTGCAGTGATGTGGATGAGGGAGAGGCTGAAGGCGGCCTTCCCCACACTGAATGGGAGAGCCTGGAGGCCAGATCTTCGGTGATGTGAGGAAGGTGAGGCTGAAGGCCGGATCTTTGGTGATGTGAGGAAGGTGAGGCTGAAGGCTGACTTCCTGACAATGAAGGGGAAAGGTCTTCAGTGGTGCTGATGAGAGAGATGCTGAGGCTTCTTTCAACACAGCAAAGGGGGTGAGGCCGAAGGCCAAATCTTCAGTGATGTGATGGGGGCGAGGCTGAAGGCCGCCTTCCCCAACAGGAAGAGAGGCTGAAGGCTGGATTTTTCAGTGATGGTGAAGAGAATGGAGGTGAAGGCTGCCTCCTGCAGGGATGGTGATGAGTGTGAGGCTGAAGGAAGCCTGCTATTCAGGGCACAAGTCCTGAAAAAAGAAGTGGGGGGACGCTGTCACCGGAAGTGACGTCACAACAGGAAGTGACGTCACGAAAGGTGCCGAGCTCCTCGTCCCAGAGAGGCCAAAGAGTGAAGTCGAGCTGTTTGGCAGGGGGGATGGCGTCCCCCCGGTAAAGTAAGTGGGGGGATGCCGTCTACTCGCGTGGTACCCCGACTCGAGCCCTGCTGCTATTGTGATAAAGGGGGTTCTGAGGCTGCCTCCTGCGGTGATGCTGATGGGGGACAGTCTGAGGTCCCCTCCTCCAGTGAGGGTGGTGCTGAGGGGGGTGATGGGCAGGAATGAGACATCAGAAGTCCTATTAGTCCCCCAGTCTTGGGGTCCTTGCCTTGAGTTGAGTGTGCCATGGTGGGGTGTGCGTGGTCGGTATGTGTTGATGTCTTTAGTCTGGCATGAAGGACTCTGTTGGGTCTGTGTCTGGAAGTGTGACCCTTGACTGCCTGTCCTGGTCTATTCTCCCATAGGACAGCTTTGAATCCAACAGTTACTGATAATCAGGTCATCTTGACATTCAGACCCTGCATCCAAGGAAACATGTGAAGGGACATCATGCATGCACCCAGCGGGTCCAGACCCCCATACAGTTTGGTATCAATGAGCTTTCAAATACCTGCAGGACTATGAACAACATTCACATCTTCACACTGTGGGCGAGGCTGCCACGCCAGTGCAGAGGCCAGCAGAATGGACAGGACCTGAGATGTAGCTATGCGCACAGCACCGCCCTCAGAGTGAAACAGTACACTGAGCCAGCAGAACACACTGAGCACAGGTCAGAGACTACTCCAGGTGGTGAGCCATAACTGAGATCACACAAGCACCGACTATAATAACAATGCAACATCCAATGGGACGCGTTGGTCAGAGCAAGGCACCGACTCTCAACCCGGCTCAGAGGTACCAGAGAGCCCCTGCTGCATGATTTGGTGCTCCCCCGCCTGCCTGCATAGCCCCAGTGTCCATGAGCTCAGCGTGGGGGGGGGGGGGGGGGGGGGGGGTAGGAGGGGTAGTAGGCCTCCTCATGCAGTGGTGAAGGTGAGCGGGAGACTGCCACCCCCTGCGGTGATGCTGATAACAGGCTGAATACTGCCCCCTGCTGGGATGGCGATGAAGGCGAGGCCCCTGATTGCTGGTTATGGGGAGCGCCTGGTGGCCTCCCCCTGCAGTGACGAGGATGAGGGCGCGGCTGCAACCAGCCATGTTGATGCTGATGACTGAGAGGTGAATACTGCCCCAGCAGGGGTGGAGATGAAGGCCAGGCTACAGGCCCCCTGCTGGGACGGTGGCGTGCCAGGGGATGCCCCCCTGCAGTGATGTGGGAAGAGGCTGATGGTTGCCCCTGCACTGATGGTGCGGGAGTGACCGAGGCCTCCTGTATGAGGGAATATCTAATGGCTGCCCCCCCTTCATTGATGGTTAGGGGGAGTGCCTGGAGGCCTCCTCCTGCTGGGACGGTGGCGTGTCAGGGGCTGCCCCCCCTTGCAGTGATGGTGTTGCGGGAGAGGCTGATGGTTGCCCCCTTCATTGAGTGTTATGAGGGAGCGCCTGGAGGCCTCCTCCTGCAGTGACGATGATGAGGGAGGGGCTGCCCCCCTGCAGTGATGGTGACAACGGAGGCCGAAGGCTCTCCCCCGCACACTCTGGCAGCCTCTTCCTGCCCTTGGGTATTAAAGGCCCTCCCGCCGGTCTGGCCGGTGCCTGTCTGGGCGGCCTGCTTTAAATAGAGCCCCCGGGGGGCGACGCTTCCGCCCCCGGGTGCCCGGCACCGCGGATCCCGTTCCTCGGGGGTCTGTCTGCAGGAGCGGGGGTCCCCAGCCCCAGTGCAGTCGCCTTCATGAACGGGGGCGGCACGTGCGGCTGCTGAGCTGGCTTATCGATCGGGGCATTTGCAGATTAGTTTGTGCGGCTGCAGGCCTGGAGCCGTCCGTTAACATAAGTGTCAGCTGCCAAGAAGCTGCTGATTGGAGGCAAGAAACTGCTGAGGGAAGGAGACGGCAGGCAGAGACAGAGTGCTGCTGAGGAGGGAGCGGGCAGGGCCGGGTGTCTGGGAGCGCGCAGGGCGGGGGCAGAGAGGGCTGCCAAAGGAGGAATGGAGGGAGCGAAGGGACGAGGCAGGAGAGACACGAAGAGGAAGATTGGCAGGCTGGAAGGACAAGGCAGACCTGGAAGGAGCGAAGAGCGAGGCCCAGGGATGTCAATGACGAGGCAGGGCAAAACCAACGCGGGTACAGGGGGGACTAGGAAGAGCTGGACAACAGAGAGCAAATCAGAGGGGAAGTAGGGGGAGGCATAAGAGGAAAAGGAATGAATAGGAAAGTGGAGGGTCAGTAGATGGACAGAGGGTGAGCCACGGGGACACAGTCCACAAGATGTGCGTGTGAGGAAAAGAGACAGGAAAACTGGGAGATTTGAGGGGGTGTCGGTAAATGAATAGGGAAAGGGCACTAGGGTGACCAACTGGCATGGGTGAAAATTCAGGACGGTGAGTGTAAAAATTCAGGACAAAGGGTCAAAATGCAGGACAAAAATTCAGGACAAGAGGTCAAAATTCAGGACAAAACTTTGGGACAAAAGGTAGGTTTTATGGACACGTCAGAGGAGGTCGTGCAATAGTATAAAAGTAAGTAAATAGACAACCATTTAAGTACAAGTCAAAATAAGTTTCTATTAGGTTGAGACAATTGTGCACTTCATGGTTTTTCAGTATGCCCGCAGCTTGCTAATTTAGACTATTCAAAACTCTCATCTTGCTCCAGTAGGTATTAGACACCAGAAAATGGTGAACCATACCTGAATACAAGTGGGGACGCTTTTATTGTTGACTGATAACTACTGGATATACAAGGAACTTTGCAGTCCCCCCCCCCCCTTTCCAGCCTCTCAGGGAAACAATTGATACCCGGTCCAACCAGTCAAGCATTGCTATACCCTCCAATGGTGCCCCTCATCTTCACATAGACCATCTCTCATGTGTATTTAATTTTTTTTATAGTGCTACTCATTCCAAGTATGTAGGGCAGGGTGTCGGAGTACGTTACAACACACACACATCATATAGAGACAATGACTCATATAAACGTGAAAGTCAATGTATAGGAAATGTTACTTAAGATAAAGGGTGCTACAAGGTGTACTCATTCTTTTATCTATCATTCAGTCTTCACAATTCATTCTGTCCTTCCATCTATGTGCCCATCTATATCCAAACATATTCAACCATTTGCAAACCTACCCACCATGTATCCTTCCATCCATCATTTCACTCATCCATCCCTCCATTCACCCTTTCACTTATCCATCCATTATTCATCCATCCACCCTTTCACCCTGTCCATCCATACACTCATCCTTCCACTCTTCCACCCATCCATCTATTTACTCTTCCATCCAGCCGTTTACCTTTTCAACCATCCAGCCATCCTTTCACTTACTCATCCATCCACTCAGTCACTTATCTTTCCACCCATTCACCATTTCCGTCATTCATCCTCCCTTTCTCTCTCCATCCCCTTTTCACATATCATCCATCCTTCCACCAACTCACCCATCTACTCATCCATTCATGAATCCATCTATTGACCCTATTACTCATCCATCCAGTCACTCATCCATCCATCCGTTCTCTCATCCATCCACCCTTTCACTTTTTCACTCATCTATCCATCCTTTTGTCCATCTACCCTCTTTCACTCACTCATCAATCCTTACATCCACCCTTTCACTCATCCGTTCATTCACCCTTTCACTTATCAATTCATCAATCCATCCATCCTTTCACTCATCCATCCACCAATTCACTCGCCCATCAGCTACCCTTTCACTTATCCATCCATCCTTTCACTCACCCTTTTACCCATCCATCTATCCTTCCACCCAAACATCCATCTATTTACCTTTCCTCTCATCCATGCTTCCACTCACTCATCCATCTATCCTTTCTTTCATTATCTATCCATTCACCCTTTCATTCTTCCTTTCACTAATCCATCCAGCCAATCCTTCACTTATTTACTTACCCACCTTTTCACATTATGAGCTGAGCCTTTGTCTGCAGAGTCGCAGATAGAGGAGGCCCATCAAGAACTTCATCTTTCTGTACTTCCTAAAGCAAGGGGTGGGGTGGGGGAGGGTTCACTATGCCCCTGCACATAGGTAATCTGAAAACTTAGAAGTCATGATTCATGCATGATGCAGAGTGCCAGGACGTGAGGTGACGGTGACATGGTGTTGTTTCCAGGGCCTTAAGTGGGTTAAAAAAACTGGGGGGTCTCTTCAAAGGGGGCCTTCGATGTAATTAAGGGTGTGGCTTACAACACCTAGGCTAAAAATATGTGCTTAGCATAGTGTTCTGCCCGACTGGCATTATGTTGTTTCTGTCATTGCATCCAGATATATAGTGCATTGCACCTACGACAAGCCAGGACTATTGGCTTTGTCAATGGTTGTTAGTTGCTTAAAATGAAAAAGCGGTACAGAAGGGGGTGGTGATGGACGGAGCACCTAAATCAATCAAACACTCACACCCAGTCAAAAGATCTGGGTTTAATCCATCACCGTTCTTTAGCCCACTCTGCCACCCCAATTCAGACATGGCTATATGCAAATCAGTCTGACCCTGTGCCTCATGGGAACAGTCCAGCCCAAACTGCCAAGCCATGTCTTTCCTGGACTGGAAACAAGCTTCAGAGGACCGGTTTCTGGCATTCCAGCCGTCTTCAGCCCGGCTTGCTTGAATCCAGTGGCAAAGTGAGCAAGGAACTCACGTCTGAGCATACCCTGCCACATTTATGGCGGCCAAAAGCGGTACAAAAGGGGGTGGTGATGGAAGGAGCATCTGAATCAATCAAACACTCACACCCAGTCAAAAGATCTGGGTTTAATCCATCACCGTTCTTTAGCCCACTCTGCCACCCCAGTTCAGACATGGCTATATGCAAATCAGTCTGACCCTGTGCCTCATGGGAACAGTCCAACCCGAACTGCCAAGCCATGTCTTCCCTGGACTGGAAACAAGCTTCGGAGGACCAGTTTCTGGCATTCCAGCCGTCTTCAGCCCAGCTTGCTTGAATCCAGTGGCAAAGTGAGCAAGGGACTCACGTCTGAGCATACCCTGCCACACTTATGGCGGCCAAAAGCGGTACAAAAGGGGGTGGTGATGGACAGAGCATCTGAATCAATCAAACACTCACACCCAGTCAAAAGATCTGGGTTTAATCCATCACCGTTCTTTAGCCCACTCTGCCACCCCAGTTCAGACATGGCTATATGCAAATCAGTCTGACCCTGTGCCTCATGGGAACAGGTACAAAAGGGGGTGGTGATGGACGGAGCATCTGAATCAATCAAACACACACACCCAGTCAAAAGATCTGAGTTTAATCCATCACCGTTCTTTAGCCCACTCTGCCACCCCAGTTCAGACATGGCTATATGCAAATCAGTCTAACCCTGTGCCTCATGGGAACAGTCCAGCCCGAACTGCCGAGCCATGTCTTCCCTGGACCGGAAACAAGCTTCTGAGGACCGGTTTCTGGCATTCCAGCCGTCTTCAGCCCGGCTTGCTTGAATCCAGTGGCAAAGTGAGCAAGGGACTCACGTCTGAGCATACCCTGCCACACTTATGGCGGCCAAAAGCGGTACAAAAGGGGGTGGTGATGGACGGAGCATCTGAATCAATCAAACACACACAAACGGTCAAAAAATCTGAGTTTAATCCTTCACCGTTCTTTAGCCCACTCTGCCACCCCAGTTCAGACATGGCTATATGCAAGTCAGTCTAACCCTGTGCCTCATGGGAACAGTCCAGCCCGAACTGCCAAGCCATGTCTTCCCTGGACCGGAAACAAGCTTCCGAGGACCGGTTTCTGGCATTCCAGCCGTCTTCAGCCCGGCTTGCTTGAATCCAGTGGCAAAGTGAGCAAGGGACTCACGTCTGAGCATACCCTGCCACACTTATGGCGGCCAAAAGCGGTACAAAAGGGGGTGGTGATGGACTGAGCATCTGAATCAATCAAACACACACACCCAGTCAAAAGATCTGAGTTTAATCCATCACCGTTCTTTAGCCCACTCTGCCACCCCAGTTCAGACATGGCTATATGCAAATCAGTCTGACCCTGTGCCTCATGGGAACAGTCCAGCCCGAACTGCCAAGCCATGTCTTCCCTGGACCGGAAACAAGCTTCCAAGGACCGGTTTCTGGCATTCCAGCCGTCTTCAGCCCGGCTTGCTTGAATCCAGTGGCAAAGTGAGCAAGGGACTCACGTCTGAGCATACCCTGCCACACTTATGGCGGCCAAAAGTGGTACAAAAGGGGGTGGGGATGGACGGAGCATCTGAATCAATCAAACACACACACACAGTCAAAAGATCTGGGTTTAATCCATCACCGTTCTTTAGCCCACTCTGCCACCCCAGTTCAGACATGGCTATATGCAAATCAGTCTGACCCTGTGCCTCATGGGAACAGTCCAGCACGAACTGCCAAGCCATGTCTTCCCTGGACTGGAAACAAGGTTCCGAGGACCGGTTTCTGGCATTCCAGCCGTCTTCAGCCCGGCTTGCTTGAATCCAGTGACAAAGTGAGCAAGGGACTGACGTCTGAGCAAACCCTGCCACACTTATGGCTGCCAAAAGCGGTACAAAAGGGGGTGGTGATGGACGGAGCATCTGAATCAATCAAACACTCACACCCAGTCAAAAGATCTGGGTTTAATCCATCACCGTTCTTTAGCCCACTCTGCCACCCCAGTTCAGACATGGCTATATGCAAATCACTCTGATCCTGTGCCTCATGGGAACAGTCCAGCCCGAACTGCCAAGCCATGTCTTCCCTGGACTGGAAACAAGCTTCTGAGGACCGGTTTCTGGCATTCCAGCCGTCTTCAGCCCGGCTTGCTTGAATCCAGTGGCAAAGTGAGCAAGGGACTCACGTCTGAGCATACCCTGCCACACTTATGGCGGCCAAAAGCGGTACAAAAGGGGGTGGTGATGGACGGAGCATCTGAATCAATCAAACACTCACACCCAGTCAAAAGATCTGGGTTTAATCCATCACCGTTCTTTAGCCCACTCTGCCACCCCAGTTTAGACATGGCTATATGCAAATCAGTCTGACCCTGTGCCACATGGGAACAGTCCAGCCCGAACTGCCAAGTCATGTCTTCCCTGGACTGGAAACAAGCTTCCGATGACCGGTTTCTGGCATTCCAGCCGTCTTCAGCCCGGCTTGCTTGAATCCAGTGGCAAAGTGAGCTAGGGACTCACGTCTGAGCATACCCTGCCACACTTATGGCGGCCAAAAGTGGTACAAAAGACTGCTGTAATGCCAGAAACCGGTCCTTGGAAGCTTGTTTCCGGTCCAGGGAAGGCATGGCTTGGCAGTTCGGGCTGGACTGTTCCCATGAGGCACAGGGTCAGACTGATTTGCATATAGCCATGTCTGAACTATGGTGGCAGAGTGGGCTAAAGAACGGTGATGGATCCAACCCAGATCTTTTGACTGGGTGTGAGTGTTTGATTGGTTCAGATGCTCCGTCCATCACCACCCCCTTTTGTACCGTAAAATGAAAAAGCAGAAATCATGGCTGTTGAATATAATATTGAAAACGGGTCAGTTCTAAAATGATGCGACACTGAAAGAACTATAACCCGTTATTTTTAACTTGTTTCTCAAGCTTCTTTATATAAACTGTTTTCTCACGTTGCAGCATGGGAGTTTTACCTTTCATCCATCTAACAGAAGGCCATGCTGTACACTGAGGCAGGAGGAGGCCGCCATATGACTCATATTACCGTCCTTAGCAGGATGATAGGCTGAGTCAGCTTTGTTGGGATTCGGACTTGTGACGTTCACACCATCTCAAGTGCCAGCAGTGAGCATGGAACTCCTTGAGCCATCTTGCATTCTCTAAGGCTAAACAAATAGAGCAGGGCACCATCTGGCCCCCTCTGAAGATGCTAGTGGCTGGCAGCTATCCTCCAGCATCTTGGTATGGTGTCAATAAAGTCGCCCGTTTAAGTTGAGAGCACTCGTTGCTATCTAAACTTGAGTGAGTTACAACCGCTCCATACTCAAAAGGGGCACGTTTAGATTCAGAAAGAGGAACCAATTCCCACATGGCTGTGCCAAATGTCTATTAAGTGGGGAGTTTTTCCCCCCCTCCCACGGGTCGCCGCCTATACTGGTAACATTCTGTGCAGAATAGGAACCATTTAAATGAATTCAGCATTTCTAACTTTGTGCAACAAAAAACGTGTGTGTCCAGGCCGAGCTGAGATTGTATCTGCTTATAGAGCAAAACAAGCGAAAATTCGTCTATTAGAATAAATCCCCCACCAATTTGAATATTTCAGAATTTTCGGGAAGTCCTTATAGAAGCCCAGACTGCCCCATTGTCATTCTGTATGTGGCAATTAGCCGGCATACAGAATGACAATGGGCGGGAGGGGCTGCTCTTGTACTTGAGGAGGAGTGCGAGGCGCCAGCATCAAGGGGCTAAGGCTTCTCACCAGGGGACCAGTGCCTCTTCCATGAAATGGCTAAAATTACGGACAAAAGGTGTCCGTAAAAGGGATCCTCACGGACAACGGACATGAGGTCCCAATTACGGACGGTCCGTGAAATTTGCGGACGGTTGGTCACCCTAAAGGGCACCCAAAAGTGACTTGTCTTGTTATGTGCTCCCCCAGGCTCTTAAGGACACGGATTCCCTCCAATAACCTTCTAGTCCCTTTTACGATGGGGCAGGGCTCGAGCAGCAGTACTCCTGATTGGGTGGCCAACTGGCATGGGTGCAAATTCAGGACGGTGAGTGTAAAAATTCAGGAGAAAGGGTTAATAATATTCAGGACAAAAATTCAGGACTGGAGGTCAAAATTCTGGACAAAATTTAGGGACAAAAGGTACATTTTACAGATACATCAGAGGAGGTCGCGCAATAGTATATAAGTAATCTCATCTATATCCAAACATATTCATCCATTTGCAAACCTATCCATCATGTATCCTTCCATCCATCCTTTCACTCATCGATCCACCCTTTTACCCACCCATCTACCCTTCCATCCATCTATTTACCTTTTCTCTCATCCATCCATCCTTCCACTCACTCATCCATGCTTTCGCTCATTATCTATCCATTTACCCTTTATTTCATCCATTCACCCTTTCAATAATCCATCCACCCATCCCTTCACTTACTCACTCGCCCACCTTTTCATATTAATTATGAGCTGAGCCTTTGTCTGCAGAGTTGCATACAGAAGAGACCCATCAAGAATTTCACCCTTGCTGTAGTCCCTAAAGCAAGGGGTGGGGTGGGGTGGGGGTAGGGTTCACTATGCCCCTGCACATAGGCAATATGAAAAAGTGGAAGTCATGAGTCATACATGATGCACAGTGCCATGCCATGAGGTAACTGTGACATGGTGTTGTTTCCAGGGCTTTAAGCGGAGGAATCGACGTGTCCGAGGGCACAGAAGGAGTTGGAAACTTGGTCCTTACTTCTGGAAAGAGAGCTATAATACTACAATTATATATCTGCCCTACGTGGATATGTGTACTCCGACCCCCTAGGAATGGGAGGTGGTGATAAGGTGGACCGAAGTGATTTTTCCACGTATCTTCAGTAAATAAAAACATTTTGAAATTGACCCCGTCGGTTGGATTTAATTTCAATAGAGGTTGACCTAAGGAATATATTGGTTGAATTGCCCTAAAGTCCTGAAGAGGCCTGAAGTGGAAAAAGGCTGAAACGCGTCGACTATATTTGAATAGGCATCAACATAAGAAAATTGAGACAGAGTAGATGCCATTATATGATTTAGGAGCTGTAAATATATTGTTGTTGGAGGGAGAAAATAATTTACCCTTTGAAGCTCCTATATATGTTTTGTGTTGATGACCTTTTTTTAGGGAATGTTGTGACATAATTATATGTCTACGTCCTTCGATTTTGAAATAATTGTGGGTCATTTAGACCAACATAATTGGTTACCATGGAATTGTCTTTTGTATTTATTGTATAAAGTGCGTTTATGTAGTTTGTATATATGTTTAGTAAAAATAAGAGGTACTAAAAAGAAAAGAATAAATAAGCCAAATAACATATAGTTTCAATATTTTTCCTACGAGTGAGTGGTCTATGTAGCTTTAAATGCATATAGGATAACAAGAGGCTTTGATCTTATTTAGATTTTTTCATTATGACCATGATTTCAGGTTAAGAAAAGGCAATTAATGGTGTCTTTTCGACAACTAAATATATAAAAAAAGTTTACCATAGGCATTGTTTTTTTGTTTAAATTGAAAAAAGGGGGGGGGGGGTCTCTCCAAAGGAGGTGTTTGATGTAATTAAGGGCATGGCTTAAAACACCTAAGCTAAAAATCTGTGCTTAGCATAGTGTGCCACCAGACTGGTATTTTGCCTCTTCAGTCATTGCATCCAGATATATAACACAACAAGTAACGTTACACCTACAACAAGCCGGAACTATCGGCTTTGTCAATGGTTGTTAGTTGCATAAAATAAAAATACAGCAAACATGGCGTCGAATATAATATTGAAAATACACTTTTCTAAAATGATGACACTGAAAGAACTCTAGCCCCTTCTTTTTAACTTGTTTCACCAGCTTCTTTGAATGAACCGGATTCTCACGTAGCAGCATTGGCGTTTTTGCACATTCCTTCCATCTGACAGAATGCCTTGTCCGAGACCGTGGCAGGAGGAGACAACCACACGCAGTAACACTCCAAACTGGCCCATTGTCATTCGGTATGTGGCAATCAGCCGCAGGCAGAATGACAATGGGTGGGGTGGGGCTGCTCTTGTGCTCCCAGGAAGAGTGCGAGGCGGACCAATTAGGGTGTTGAAGCTTCATGCAGGGAACAGTGCTGTTCCCTGCAATGCCCAAAATTACAGCCAAAAGGCATCCGTAAAAGGGATCCTCACGGACAATGGATGTGAGGTCCAAATTACGGACGGTCCGTGAAATTTACGGACGGTTGGTCACCCTAACTCCTGACAAGGAGTATAATTTTAATAGACATTTCATATCAACTACCCACAGGTTATTTGTATCTCAGTACATACACAGCAAGCCTTGGGGTATACCCACAGACCTGGCTCAAACCCCCACAATGCATCAGTAAAGGAAGCAGCAGAGAGGGTAGACATAAAATGTAAAGTGGCATCTGTTGATGCAAGGCCAGTGAAGAGGCCGATTGGACTGTGGAAGGTCAAAGGTAAGCAGAGATGAGTCCTCACCAGAGCAGCTGTTGAGGACGTTATACCTTGTCTGTTTGGTATTAAAACAGGATCGTTATATCATTCTTATACCTTCCTCGCCTTATTCATCTGTGCCACTTTGTGCGATGTGCAGACGTCTTGTATTAAAGCTGAGGTAACACCTGATGTGTCGTTTGTTTCCTTAACAAGTCCATTGAAGGACCATGTAGGATACTACAGCCCGGTGTAGACGGGTGACGCTGTCTGCATCAGCCTTGGAACGCCCTCACCTAAGTCCAAGTGAAAAGTCCATGACATTTAGTGAGACCCCTGCAGCCCCTGCAGTACAAGGAGTCCCCCACCCCTTCAGATGTCCCCTAATTCTTTAGGGGGTCCCCATGCAGACCAAGTTCAATAAATATCTGTGAGATATGGAAGACTCAGGAGCTCCTCATTACATTCTGCAGGCCCATCATTTTGCGTTATGCTACTGTTTACGGTCATCAGCTTGCCTGGTAGACTGAACTTCAGCATTACAACAGGCATGCCTCTGTGTCTGTGTTAGACCCAGCACCCTATATGACCCTTATTATTATTATTATTATTATTGCATTTGTTACGCGCGACAGCTACCCACAAAGGGTTTCCCGGCGCGAAATTTGTGAAAAAGTCTGAGTCGGAGAGAGGAGAATGCCTAGATGTTAAATAGCCAGGTTTTTAAGATTTTGCGAAATTTAAAGTAGTTGTCTTCGCTACGTACTAACAGAGGCAGGGAATTCCATAACACGACCCTTGATATCCGAAAGAATGACCACCCATACGGGACAACTTGATTTTAGGGATGGCAAACTTTCTTTGAGTGGTGGAACGCAAGGAGCGAGAAGGGCAGTAAGGGCGGGCAAGCTGCAGAAGGTATTTCGGGGCTTTAGTGGAGTTAATTTTATGCATAAAGCATAACGCTTTAAACTTGATTCTATTTTCAACCTTCAACCAGTGAAGGTCTCGAAGATATTTTCTAGTGGGGGTATATCTAGGAATCCTGCATATTAGCCGAGCCGCTGAGTTCTGGATTTCCTGTAGTTTACGGGTGGTTGCTTTGTTAGAACCTAAATATAGGACATTCCTGTAGTCAATCCTTGAAGTAATCAGGGCATTGACCACAGTTTTCTTTGTATGCTCAGGCAGCATCCAGCATATCTTTTTTAACCATTTTAAAATGGCGAAGCACATGGTTGCAGTTCTTTCAGCTTGTTTGTGCATTTTAAGAGAGTCATCAATGATGACACCTAGATTACGCGCCTGTGAAACTGGAACAGGGAGCCTGCCCATCTCATTTGGCCAATGTTTTGGGCCCCACAGGTCACTGGGCCCGATTCACAGAATGAACTTAAGACAAAATCCTAAACTTATTCCAATTTGGTATTCACAGAATGCACTTACTACTATTTGGTATTCACAGAATGCACTTACTACTTTCGGGATTCACAGAATGAACTTACTACTTTCGGGATTCACAGAATGAACTTACTACTTTTGGGATTCACAGAATAGACTTACGACTACTAACTTCTTGGTTCTTTGTGATGTGTCTCTAAAAGGGCCTCTCTAGGGTTATTAAGGGCCCTTTTGCGTGAGTTGTGAATCAGTCTAGTTGGATACCCTCTATCCTGTAGTTTGTGTTGGAGCAGGACAGACTCTTTTTTGTATTCGGAGTTGCGATATAGGGAGGTGCTCAGTCCTTCTTGGCCCAGACAGATAGTTAAATCCAAGAATGGTATTGTAGTATCTGAGATTGTGCCTGTAAATTTTAGGAAAGGATTTTGATGGTTGATCCAGGCACAGAAGGCGTCGCAGCTCTCCCGGTCCCCTCGCCAGAGGACCAGTATATCATCAATATACCTGCGCCAGAGTATTATGTTCTGAACATAATACTCTGGCGAAGGTATAGTGATGATATACAATACCATTTTTGGATGTAACTTTCTGTCTGGGTCAAGAAGGACTGAGCACCTCCCTTTATCGCAAGGCGACAGATAGGAACAGTCTTCTCCTCTACAAAAGCCACCACCCCTGATCCCTGAGGGATAACCTGACCTTTGGCCAGTTCCTTAGGATTCGTAGAAATTGTACTACTAACTCCGACTACAAAAAAGAGTCTGTCCTGCTCCAACACAAACTACAGGATAGAGGGTATCCAACTAGACTGATTCACAACTCACGCAAAAGGGCCCTTAATAACCCTAGAGAGGCCCTTTTAGAGACACATCACAAAGAACCAGATAATCTGATCACTTGCGTGACTTGCTTCACAAAAAACTCATCATTTATGAAAAAGACTGTGAACAGACACTGGGGGTTACTGAACACAGGGGGCCTAGACATTCCACGCCCTCGTTTTGCCTTCAAACGCACGTCCAATCTCAAAGACGCCCTGATTCACACATGCCCTAAAAAACAAACAACCTCTGTCCAAAGTACCTTGTGGAGTCTTCCACCAGTGGGTGGTCACTATCAGTGCGGGGGCTGTGTTGTATGTCCACAGAAAGTACAGTGCAAAGAAATCAAACTGTCAGATACCTTCACCTGGCACATGAACAAACACACAAATTGCAATAGCCCGAGATGTATCTACATGCTGATCTGTCCTTGCGGAAAAAATTACATCGGCATGACTATGAGGCAGGTCAAGTTAAGGATCATGGAGCATAAGAGCAACATCCGGTGTTCTAGAACACACACAAGACTTTATGAACACTATATCCAACATGGCCACCAGGCGGATAGCATCAAATGGCTAGTGCTTGAGTCTCACCCGTCAATTTCACAACAAGCTCTGTTCAGGATTGAACAGCGATGGGTACACAGCTCCGATTAGATACACTGGGCCTAAATGACTCCGTCCCTTGGGCTCCACTGTCTAGATGATCCCCATCTGCTTCAGCAGATTCTACTTCACTGGATTGTGAGACAACTATTAGTTTCCAAATTCTGTCCTTTATCCCCGGTTTGGTTTTAAGTAAGATCCAGTCTATTTACCCGTGACTGACACCCTGTTTTTGAGGTTTACACACTACACCTTGATCATCAGTGTCAACAGAACCCCTTAAATACCTATATATACTTCTTGCAGAGGCACTGGGGTGAAGCAACTATATTGTCAGCATCATTAGATGCAATGTCCTCATGCACGAGAGTAGAGAGCAACGTGGATCCTGTCCAGAACCCCCTCTCAAAATGGCCGCCGCATTTACCCCACTGACACTAGCAGCCTCCGACGACACTCACACACCGGTTTTGCGCATGCGCAGACATGAGGGCCGGGGACCACGCCCACCGGCTGAGCCCTCGTTGCGGTAATACGGACAGCTTATAACTCCGGTTACATCGGGATACCGCTACCAGCTGTTCCGCGCTACCTTTGGAGCGCTACACGTGGGGGTAGGTTTTCGAGCCCTGGCTGCACGCACTAGAGGTAAGCAGTGTGTCTGTTTGTGAAATGCAGGGTCGGTGCGGTATGCAGGCTTTCTTCGCATCCCATTGGTAGTGCTCTACCACATACTTCGGAGGTCTACTCGAGTTTTTGACATGCCCTCGCAATACCGATTCTGAGATTGGCTATCTGTGTAAGTGATTCCCCAATCAATCAATCAATCAGTGACACTTATAAAGCGCGCTACATACCCGTAGGGTCTCAAGGCGCTGGGGAGGGGGGGTGCCGCTACTGCTCGAACAGCCAGGTCTTCAGCTTCTTCCTGAAGGAGAGGTGGTCTTGGGTCAGGCGCAGGTCGGACGGGAGGGAGTTCCAGGTCTTGGCGGCCAGGTAGGAGAAGGACCTTCCTCCTGTAGTCGCTCTTCGGATGCGGGGGACGGCGGCGAGGGCGTGGTTGGCTGATCGGAGGTGGCGTTTGGGAGCGTAGAAGTTGACTCGGCTGTTGAGGTAGCTCGGGCCTTGGTCGTGTAGGGCTTTGTGTGCGTGGGTGAGGAGGCGGAAGGTGATTCTCTTGTTGATGGGGAGCCAGTGAAGGTCTCTCAGATGACCGGAGATGTGGCTGGATCGTGGGATGTCGAGGATGAGTCTGGCTGAGGCGTTTTGGATCCGCTGGAGTCTCTTCTGGAGCTTGGCGGTGGTCCCGGCGTAGAGGGCGTTGCCGTAGTCCAGTCGGCTGGTGACGAGGGCCTGGGTGACGGTCTTCCTGGTCTCTGCGGGGATCCACCAAAAGATCTTTCGTAGCATGCGTAGGATGTTGAAGCACGCCGAGGAGACGCTGTTGACTTGCCTGGTCATGGAGAGGGAGGAGTCCAGGATGAAGCCCAGGTTTCGTGCATGGTCTGTCGGTTTGGGTGCGGTGCCCAGGGCGGGAGGCCACCAGGAGTCGTCCCAGGCGGAGGGTGAAGAGCCCAGGATGAGGACCTCCGTCTTGTCCGAGTTCAGTTTCAGGCGGCTGGTCGTCATCCACTCGGCTACCTCTTTCATCCCTTCGTGCAGGTTGGCTCTGGCGGCGGCGGGGTTGTTGGTCAGGGAGAGGATCAGCTGGGTGTCGTCGGCGTAGGAGATGATGCTGAGGTGGTGTTTGCGTACGATGGCCGCGAGGGGGCTCATGTAGACGTTGAAGAGGGTGGGGCTCAGTGATGATCCTTGGGGGACGCCGCAGATGACTTCGGAGGCCTCTGACTTGTACGGTGGTAGGCGGACTCGCTGTGTTCTTCCGTCGAGGAAGGAGATGATCCATTCCAGCGCCTTGTCCTGGATACCGATGTTGCTGAGGCGCCGTGTTAGGGTGCGGTGGCAGACCGTGTCGAATGCCGCGGAGAGGTCTAGGAGGATGAGGGCCGCTGTTTCTCCCTTGTCCATCAGGGCTCGGATGTCATCGGTGGCGGCGATGAGGGCGGTCTTGGGGTGGGGTAGGGCGGTCTCGTCCTACCCCACCCCAAGGATGGGGTAGGACGAGTCATGGGGGAGTGCGAGGGAGCTTGGCTACATTTCTCACATCCCCTCGCCTACCTAAAGGGGCGTTAATGACATGGCCTTCGCTTTGTTTGATGTCGGGCGGGCCGCCTTGCATTCCCTGATTGTCCGCCTATTCACACTTCATGGGGTTCACTAGACGCTAATCTATCAGGAAACCTTTTTTTGGGGGGTTTTGTTGGCCTCGCTATGACCCTGGAGGCAGGGGTGAGCACCAATCAAGAGCATGCCTTGGCTCCCAGTATCCGGACATCGTTGTACCTACTACTAAATTAGTTCCACAACGTTATGTTATCTTCCTTTTCCTTTCCCTTCCTTCCCAAATTTAAACCTGGCACCCGGTGCGCGTGCGTGTCTGTCTCTCTCTTTTTCAGGCATTGTACCTTATTGTGCAGCCCCACGGGAACAGACTGCGGGGCCCCTTAGGGACACTCCTTGGGTAAGGTTTAGCCCTTATGTTATATATTTCATTATATACCTTGTGACATCTTCATCCCACTTATGTGTTTTTATCCTGCTAAACTTGCATAGCTGTGATCATGGGCATACACGTCAGAGCTGCCCTTTGATTGTGCTTCCTATATATATTTTTTTGTCTGTGTATTTTGGAGTGCTGTGGTGACTGATTGTTGATGAGAGTACGCCACTAGCGATGTTTGGCTTACTTCTACACAATCTCTTTTAGGTCATCGCGCTTGAGCAGGACCTTCTGGCCTGCCCCATACTGACCCAGAGAGGTCGTATCTTTTATTTTATTTTCTATATTGTTCTTTCACCGCGTAGTACTGATGCACCCCAGGTCCTGAAGAATTGCCAGTTGGGCATGAAACATGTCGACCTTATTAGAGGGTTGAGTTAGTTCGCTGTGCCCCCTACAGTCTCTATCTCCCCTCCCACCTTTTTAACCAAGGGAGTCCGCCATGTGAATAAAGGTCCCCGTGTACTGACCCACCTTTTTTAAACCACTATTCCCTCACGACTACACCTCCACTTGACCCCTCACACGCACTCAACCATTGGCTGGAACAAAAGAACTCCAACAAAGAGCGCCTATTTGGCGCCCGTCGGACATTGCAGCGCCAGTCTGACGAGGAGCAGGAGACCAATGATGAAGCATGACATCTACCTTACTGGGTGTGTGAGGTCTTCTAGTTCCAACAAGGGAACAACCTGTTCCCTACCCTTGCTCTCCTTCTCCAAACGCACACTTTTTATCTTTCCCCCGGGGAACTCTGTATCTTTTGTGGTATATGCTAAACCAAATGTTGTCTTCTGCTTGCCTCCCTTCTACCATATTCACATGTACAGGTGAGTGTATGAAATATGAGGTTTGGATGTCTGCTGCACACACAAGACACTATCTGTTGTGATGTAAGTAGTACCATGATGTTGGAAATGGAGAATGGGAACAGAGGACACTCAAAAGATGGACATTAGTAATCTGTGTTCTCTCATTCAATAATGAGCTGTGTGACCTCATGGGTAGGGAAGCACAAATGGGCAACATCAGGCCCCTGACAATTGCACATCTCACACATGAACTCCTTTCTGACTTGTCAACAGACAACATTACACCCATGAAAATAGTCAGTCACAATGGTAAGGGTGAAATCAGTAACCTTCTCATACAAGTCCGTCAGTTGATGTGTCATCTTATTGATGTCAGTGCTGCATGGCTGTAAGCTTGCAAATGCTGCTTGTGAGCAGGTGCCCACATGTTAAGTCAATGAGCTACACATGCTGCACAGCGTCCTTGATTATCCACAAATGGCTAATGAGAATGTAATTTGTTCTCATAGCTACAATATGTTGTACGAAAATATGGACATGTATTTCTCATCACAGGTGCTGACAGGATGAGACCACTGCAGTGGACACCATCCCGGGGGATGCATGACTTCCTGGCTGCAGCTGTGAAACTGTCACGCACCTGTCCCTCAGGTAAATCGGGCATGAGGAGTGTCAACAACTTAGATTACAAAGCCATTACATAGATCGAGATCCCCTTCTACATGGAATCAACAGTTGTTGATTACAAAGTGAAATACAGACCAGGAGTAACACATATGCATGTCTGTCATTTGGTGAGGCAGATTGTTGAGAATGTTGTTTTTACCCTCTACAGCTATGTCTACAACTATGGTGAGACAGGTGCAGCAGGATACACCAGGAGGGAACGCAAAGGGACAGAGAGTTGTGGCTGGAACTGGTGAGTTTGCTAGTATCATGTAGATCTCGGGGTAACACCTCAGGGCTATGGTGTGAGCGGCCAGTTGTGGTGGTACCCAAACCTGATCACATGATCCTCATCTGCTGATGCAAGGTGCAGTAAATACAACCCTGGCGTTGCTGCACATGTAATACCTGGTCAATCACCAATACAGTTGCAACCTCTGTGTTTCAGATGATGCTGAGGGAGAGGCTGACAGACCGACAACCAGTGCTGGCCGACGGGAAATCCGAGGGGAGAATCCCCTGATCCTCCAGGCAGCAATGTCGGCTGCAACTCATGCCCGAGAGGAGGAGGGGATTCAGAAAAGGGGGTGGTGATGAACAGAGTGTCTGGATTAAGCAGACCACTCTTACCCAGTTCAAAGATCAGGGCTTGATCCATCACCGTTATTTATCTCTCTGCACCATCCCAGCTCAGAACCTGGCCATATGCAAATCAGTCTGTCCCTGGCCCAGTGCATCATGGGAACAGGGCAGACTGAACTACCAAGCCAATTCTTCACCAGAAAGGAGACAAGCTACCGGGGGCCGGTTTCTGGCATTTCAGCCTTCTTCGGCCCGGCTTGCTTGAATCCTGATGGTGCAGTGAGAAAGGGACTCATGTCTGAGTATACCCTGCCACACCTATAGTGGCCAAAAACGATTCAGAAAAGGGGGTGGTGATGAACAGAGTGTCTGAATTAAGCAGACCACTCTTACCCAGTCCAAAGATCAGGGCTTGATCCATCACCGTTATTTATCTCACTGCACCATCCCAGCTCAGAACCTGGCCATATGCAAATCAGTCTGTCCCTGGCCCAGTGCATCATGGGAGCAGGGCAGACTGAACTACCAAGCCAATTCTTCACCAGAAAGGAGACCAGCTACCGGGGACCGGTTTCTGGCATTTCAGCCTTCTTCGGCCCGGCTTGCTTGAATCCTGATGGTGCAGTGAGAAAGGGACTCATGTCTGAGTATACCCTGCCACACCTATAGTGGCCAAAAACGATTCAGAAAAGGGGGTGGTGATGAACAGAGTGTCTGAATTAAGCAGACCACTCTTACCCAGTCCAAAGATCAGGGCTTGATCCATCACCGTTATTTATCTCACTGCACCATCCCAGCTCAGAACCTGGCCATATGCAAATCAGTCTGTCCCTGGCCCAGTGCATCATGGGAACAGGGCAGACTGAACTACCAAGCCAATTCTTCACCAGAAAGGAGACAAGCTACCGGGGACCGGTTTCTGGCATTTCAGCCTTCTTCGGCCCGGCTTGCTTGAATCCTGATGGTGCAGTGAGAAAGGGACTCATGTCTGAGTATACCCTGCCACACCTATAGTGGCCAAAAACGATTCAGAAAAGGGGGTGGTGATGAACAGAGTGTCTGAATTAAGCAGACCACTCTTACCCAGTCCAAAGATCAGGGCTTGATCCATCACCGTTATTTATCTCACTGCACCATCCCAGCTCAGAACCTGGCCATATGCAAATCAGTCTGTCCCTGGCCCAGTGCATCATGGGAACAGGGCAGACTGAACTACCAAGCCAATTCTTCACCAGAAAGGAGACAAGCTACCGGGGACCGGTTTCTGGCATTTCAGCCTTCTTCGGCCCGGCTTGCTTGAATCCTGATGGTGCAGTGAGAAAGGGACTCATGTCTGAGTATACCCTGCCACACCTATAGTGGCCAAAAACGATTCAGAAAAGGGGGTGGTGATGAACAGAGTGTCTGAATTAAGCAGACCACTCTTACCCAGTCCAAAGATCAGGGCTTGATCCATCACCGTTATTTATCTCACTGCACCATCCCAGCTCAGAACCTGGCCATATGCAAATCAGTCTGTCCCTGGCCCAGTGCATCATGGGAACAGGGCAGACTGAACTACCAAGCCAATTCTTCACCAGAAAGGAGACAAGCTACCGGGGACCTGTTTCTGGCATTTCAGCCTTCTTCGGCCCGGCTTGCTTGAATCCTGATGGTGCAGTGAGAAAGGGACTCATGTCTGAGTATACCCTGCCACACCTATAGTGGCCAAAAACGATTCAGAAAAGGGGGTGGTGATGAACAGAGTGTCTGAATTAAGCAGACCACTCTTACCCAGTCCAAAGATCAGGGCTTGATCCATCACCGTTATTTATCTCACTGCACCATCCCAGCTCAGAACCTGGCCATATGCAAATCAGTCTGTCCCTGGCCCAGTGCATCATGGGAACAGGGCAGACTGAACTACCAAGCCAATTCTTCACCAGAAAGGAGACAAGCTACCGGGGACCGGTTTCTGGCATTTCAGCCTTCTTCGGCCCGGCTTGCTTGAATCCTGATGGTGCAGTGAGAAAGGGACTCATGTTTGAGTATACCCTGCCACACCTATAGTGGCCAAAAACGATTCAGAGAGGAGGAGGATCAAGATCAAGAGGACGTTGCCTTTGAGGAGGATGATGAGTCAATTTTCATTGACTCCGGGGATGACAATACTGACGTCCCCACCTCACATCCTCTGACAAGCAACGCCCGTCTGCCTCCTCTCAAACCATCAATACCTCGGTATATATCAAACCAGCCACGGCTCCCACACATCCACTCACAGACATCACCCACTCACAGCCCTCACGTCCGGGACCAACATGGTGGTTCCCCTACCCACTCTTCCCTACGCAGTGAATCCCTGCCATTCTCTCCACCATCTGTGGGAAGTACCAGCCCTGTTGTGGACCAGGTATCCCCTGGGAACCCTTCTCCTACCCACAGACTTCTACCTGCCAACCCCCCTGTTGTTGGACCTGCTCATCTCATCCCTGGCAGACACCAGCAGAGGGGGCCTGCACATGACGATGGTAGCCAGTGGGAGCAGGACTTCTTCCGACAGCAGGCAGATGTGAGGCAGGACATTCGGGCCATAGGGGCTACCCTGTCCGACATTTCTGGGTCCCTGCAGGACATGGCCCAATTCCCTCAGGTGGTGGACAGGGTGGGCCAAGCTTTGGATAGGATGGATAGCACTTGGCAGGAAATGTCTAAAAATATGAGAGACCTGATATCCATCCAAAGGGAAGAGAGTGCAAGACACCATGCCTTGGCCATGAAGATGATGGAGGGCATGGTGAGAGTGATCCAAAGTCTACCTTCACGGCCAACGCAGGGAGGGGAACAATCATTTCGGCCTGTAGGACAGCACATCCCCACACCTGTAACACAAACTGCACAGCACCACAGCCAAGGTACACAAACACACCCGCACCCTGAACAGTCACTCCCACCACCACCACTACCTGCCCGAACACCACCAACCTCTGCACAGTCACTCCCACCACCCCCACTACCTGCCCAAAGACTACCAACCCCTGCACAGTCACTCCCACCACCCCCACTACCTGCCCAAACACCACCAACCTCTGCACAGTCACTCCCACCACCCCCACTACCTGCCCAAACACCACCAGCCTCTGCACAGTCACTCCCACCACCCCCACTACCTGCCCAAACACCACCAACCTCTGCACAGTCACTCCCACCACCCCCACTACCTGCCCAAACACCACCAACCTCTGCACAGTCACGTCAACCACCTGAACAACCAGCCCTTGTCCAGCCACAGACACCTAATGTGCAGACACCATCGGCACCTGCACCTCTTGATCAGCCTGGACAACACCCACAGACACGAAGGCGACAACCTCAACCTCACCCCTCACCGCGTTCCCCCCCCCCCCCCCCCCCACTATTGCGGAAACGCAAACATGACTGCCATTGAAATGGCCAATTTGTTTTGGGCTCCTTAGGAGTATTTTGACAATAAATATCTACCAAAGTAATATCCTGTTGTGTACCATGTCTCTTCTGACGATGTAGGCGTGTGTGTGTGTGTGAGACAGGTACAAGTGTAACACATCATAGCAACACGTTGTAGTGTGCATAGCATATGACTTACTAACTATGTGTCTATATTTGGGAATAGACATTCAAAATGAAGTCAGGCAAAGTATAATTCTGCAAAGTTCTTTATGTAGGAACAAAAACAAACCGTCCGTTTGGAAGGGAGAAAGGAAAACAAATGATGATCTTAATGCAGAAGGAGAAGGGAACTTGGATTTGGGTGTGGCAAAACAAATATAATACGTCAGGTAGCGTCATGGGAACCAGTCTATTCACAAGGGGCAAAATAAATCTTCGTCCAAAACATTGTCTCAGTCCAACAGTCAAGTGTCTTTCTGGTCATCATCCAGGAGCACAATGTCTAAATCCTCAGGGTCGGACACCTCCACAAGGCTGGCTGATGTAGGAACAGGCACCACACAGGAACGTGACACACGATGAGTATGGGGGGAAACAGTGTGGGGCAACGGACAGGGGGACACATTGACGGTGGTATGGGAAGGAACTTGGGAGATGAAAGACGTAATGGCTGTGTTCAGGGACTGGACTTGGGTGCCGATGTTGTGCATAGATCGGACTAGGTGCGCTTGCATCGAGCGTATCTCCAGACACACCTGTAGCAAGATGCGAGCGGACATGTCAGGTTGACCCTCGACCATCCAACTCAAGTCCCCTGGCACAGCCACAGGAGGAACAGCACCGGCACTGGGGGGGGGGGGGACACAGAAGGGATGTGGTGCCTCAGGTCCGGAGTGGATGGGTTTGGCTTGGCGGCTACGAGGAGGGGGACAGGTATCAGGGGATTGAGCAGGAGCCCCCGATTGCATGGGGGACTCTAGAGGTAGGGAGGGGCAGATGGCAGGCCCAGATTGAACGTTGGCCTGCCCCGGGGACACCTCTTTGTGACCCACTGGTGATGTATGTGTGGGGGAGTGGCTATCCACCATATCATGGTCTGAGGTGTCCGGTCCTTCACCCCCCCCTTCAATGTCCACAGCCTCCACCCGGGACATAGTACCAGTGTCGTGTTCTTCATCATCCCGGGTGGGTGAAACCCCGTGGCCTGCAGATGTTGAGGGCCCCTCCTCCTCCTCCTCCTCCTCTCCTTCATCGCTGGTGAAAAGAGGGTTTAGCCGCCACCGAACTGATGTTCTCCTTCTCCGGACTTGTTCCTGCCGATCTCCTGTCTCACCAAACGTGCCTGCAGAAGTGTAAGAAAAATCTTGATGTGATGGTTGTTCAATGCATGACGCTACACATACATAGAATAGCCTAGGTCCGAATGTGTTTATCTCTGATCACACTGTACAGTTATCAGGGGGCGATTTACAACTTCTGGAGCATCTCCGCTAATCAGCAGAGGTGTGTCTGATGAGTTGCAACGCATCAGCCCACCCGTGCGTCACCCCTGATGGACCGCATGTACAAAGCAGCACATCGTGGCGCTTGGGTGGGCAGATGTGTGATGCATCCCCGGTGGAATAGCCTGGCTTTGCTGGAGTGGCGTGGCAAGTGCGAACCCGCCTCCAGCAAGGGTCGGGGGTGCACCATCGCTAACATGCTGTGGCAATCCTTACACCTGCTTCAAGCAGGTGCGTTGATTTGACTCCGCTTGGCCCTAATAGTGACTGAGTGAAATCTTGTAGTTTCACTCAGCCACTTTTAGGATGCGATCCTGCACCGTATGCGTCACGTTGTAATAATCCAGCAGCATGGCGGTTTGTGTGCTCCGCCGCTGCGTCACTAAAGTGACCCAATGGCGGTGCAAAGAGGCGCAAGTGCCTTGTTGATCTGCCCATCTGTCCTTATGGACTAAATGGTGGTTGGGAGCACACTGCCTCACAGTCCCAGCACAGTTTGCCCCTTTGCATCCGGGTAAATGCTGTGTACAGTACTAACTAACTCCTGAATCAATTGTGTTTGCTGGGAATGCTGCCAAGTTCCTCTCAGGTCACAGTAACACTCACAGGCACACAGCAAACCCAGATGATTTACTTTGCTCTCTCTGAAACTGCTGCTCTCTACTGATGTAGCGCTCATTCCAGGAACACGTGTCTAGGGATATACAGCAAAGTCAGCAGCAAATTTGGTGTATGACTCCAGATTATTCCAAAGTAAGTTTGGAATGTGTACTGCATTTACCAGGATGCAAAGGGACAAACCGTGCTGGGACTGTGAGGCAGTGTGCTCCCAACCCCCATTCTGTCTATGCACTTACATTACATGTATGCACACTGTCATATACTGATTTGAGTTTGACATGGACATCTCATGTGTATTATTGTGGCTTGCACAACTGCATTATCCATACCTCAACCTTGGCATTGTTGTGATCTGGGTGTTGTGTCACTGCTGCATGTGCCAGTTCAACTACAAGTCCACCAGAGGAGAACATGAAGAGTCCAGATATTATAGATATTGGCCATTGATATGGATTTGCAGCTATTTAACATCTGGACAAGTGTCATCTGCTTTGTAGCATTGTATGGGACAAGACAAATGTGGGTCACACATCCACGTGGGGTCTGGAGTACTCCTCTAGCCACATTGTGTGTCTAGCCTTTTGATGTCCCCACACATCTTCGGACAATCCAGTGCCACATAGTGGCTTACTTGACTAACAAGGTAGTGCAGTACACCGCTGAACAGTGGTGGGCGGTTGTGACAGCTACCTGTACATGTAAAATGTCATACAGGCCACTGAGGGTGAGACGTCTGTCAATGGACACACCTTGCAAACCTATGAAAACTTGTGAGTGATGCAAGGATCTCAAAATCTGCCTTGACTCCAAGGCACATGATGATCTGTCTCAATTGGAACACTACGCTACAGGTGCAATGCTAATCACAACATCCAATCCCCTATGGCCTGCCATGTGCAGAATGGACAGTCTCTGTACCATCGCTCATCCAATGCACACATCCGTTATGATAGACTTGGTTCAATTGTAGTGGTGCTGGCAAAGCAGAATTCAATATGGATGCATGAGTGTGGATCATTAACCCAGTTGTAATGAGAAAACTACGACTCCCAAAATGCACTCTGGCCTGTATAGTCCATATGCCACAGTGTGCCTCTAGAAACCTGGTGACTGCTGCTTGGACATGGAATTGGCTAATGGAGGCATGGGACACACAATGGTACAGCACTGTTTCACTCACATCATACTCCCAGACTCATATTGCATATGATGCACTTACTAGGTCTATGCTGCTTGTGCTCCTCCAGCTGAGCATGTAGGGCCGGCCACGCTGCTCGCAGGACCCTCCTGTACAGTGGTGAGAGGCGAGGACGATGTACATGGTGCTGGGTGGACAGGCCAGCCAGCTCCGTAGCCTTGTGACGGGCCCACCGCTTCAGGTCCTCCCAGCGCTTGCGGCACGCCCTAGCCCTCCTGGTGGCCACTCCCACTGCACTGCAGTGCTCTGCGATGTTGGCCCATAGCCTGCCCCGGGCTGCAGTGCTCAGCTGGTGCTCAGGGTCCCCATATAGCTGAGGGAATTTCTCCAGCACCTCCTCCACCAAGATGTCCAATTCCCTGTCTGAGAAAGGGGGGGCTCTCTCCTCATATTCCTCAGCCATTATGGGGAAATAGGTCAGATGAGAGCAGCAGGATGCCTGAGGATCTGATCAGTGATAGAGTATGTTGGACCTAGGGAACACCCAGGTCACATAGAGTAGACTGGCACAGAGTGGAAACAGCTAACCTCCGAGGCTTTAGTGTAATGCTTACAATTCACTCACAGTGACTCAATGACCCACCACTAAAAATAAAAGACACCACACCTTTGTAGAAAAATACCAGTACCTTTTATAAAAGTTTCTCTTTGTACCTTTTCTTTTCTTTCACAGTTCAAGGTTAAGTACATACATTCAGTTCGTTGGCGAATTGTAACATCAATTGGCAATATTCATCAATAACTTCACCTCATTAAAGTAAACATTCAGTTTAGATTAAACCGCAATATTCACAGTTTTGACTATCTCTTTTTATCCTGAATAATATAGTCTAGTTAATTCACAGCATTAGATTAAGGCTCTTTGTCAAGTAGCCAGCTAAGTACATTACCCACAAGAGCTTAGGGGCCAAGTTAGCTTGATTACAGCAGTACCATGTTCTACCCCCAGCAGCGTCCCCAGCCGAAGATACAGCCAACTACACAATCAAAAGAAGATAAACAGTTTACTCATTCAATTCTTATGACTTTATTTAAACTTAATTTAAAGAGGGGACACTCTGGCTCCTCGGAGCACTTTAACCACTTGGGGAATGACTAAATTGCGGCTCTATGATCTCTGATGTAATCCTACGATCCAAAAATCCCTTTCTCTCATGGAAGAGGAGGGGAGGGCTCGTTTCTCGGAGCACACAGGTCACTGTGCCGCTCGTTTTTACAAAAGACCCGTTCACTAGCAGTCAAAGTCCCAAGCCGGTAAGTCTGTTGGCAGTTTCTTTAGGCACCGGCAGTTTACAGGTCCCCGGTCATGCGCTGTGCCGCCTCCCACTTCCCCACCAGTTCCCAGCTTACTTCTCACAAAGGAACTGGCTCGGCTTGAGGTTCCCCGATGCTCCGGTCACTCGCTTTCCCGCCAGAGTTGGGAAGGCCCCTCTAAGACTCTCGGGGGCCGCATCTCCCTGCTAACGCTGCCTCACGTCCGGGGATTCCTCCGATGTCGGCTCCACCTCTTCAGGCGATGACGGAGACTTCCTGGGTCAGGTCCCAGACTCCGCTCGGCTACACTCGGCGTCTCTCCGCCTCTGACTCTCGACGTCACCGCGGGACTCCACCTCCTCACAGGCGGCTTCCGCCCAGCTGCGCCTTCCTCTTCTCCGCAGTCAGGAACTGACTCGACGCGATGGGGCAACCAGCTCACTGAAGTGACGACAGCTGTCACCTAACGTCACCCGCTGATGAGTTCTGTGCCTGCGCACACTGCGCAACCTTCACCGATTAATGGACACTTTCCACAGCCAGTTCTGGGTGGGTAGTTACTTTTGAGACCACAGCGTTCTCCCGGTGATGACCTTACAGCGCCGGTCAGTCCTTGGGTACTAGTTCTCCCTTCACCAGACTCAGGGGAGGCAGATGCAAAGTTCCTTCCACGACTGGGTATCAGAACACTCAGGACAGGGTTCAGTCAATTCGCGAGGGGCAGCGTCGGTTGAAGGAAACAGCCGGCCCACAAGACGGTCTATTCCTACAATAGCACTGACCTCCTTACAAAGTCGCCTCCCTCCTATCCCTGTCTGCCTCGCACTCCCTCTGGTCACTGTCTACACAAAATGGCTTACTTGCCCCTGCCCTATTTATAGGCTGGCCACCCAGGGTCCAGCAGAATCCAGAAGATTCTAGAAGGCCTCAATGCTACCCTATGGGATTTTCCTCAGGGGATGGCAGTTGTGGCAGTTGATGGCCACCATTTTGTAGGTCTGGGTGAATTCTAGTCAAGATAGGCACCTGGGCCTGAGGTAAAAGACTATGAGGGCAAAAGAGCATCTATCCCCCAGGACAACACCATAAAAATCTAGTGGACACAAAAAGATAAAAAGGGTATGAGGGGCAAAAAGGGGACAAAATGAATAATTAATAGGAGGGGCTACGCAAAAAGGCCAGACAGGTCTAACAGAGTATGACTCAGAATGACCACAAAATGGCTGCCAAGTACTTTCTGTGATGTATTTCCTGTCTCCCACTTCATGTATTACCTTGCCGGTATGAAATGATGTGTTCTAGTTTATTTTCGTAATTTACGGCCCGATTTCGTAGTTTCCGGTTCCGGAGCGTAGGTTACGCGCACGCACATTACGATGCGACACTGGAAATTACGATTTTGCGCCGTAACTTGCGAAAATGACCAGGAACACATTATATCATACAGGAAATGTTATCCAAGTAGTGGGAGACAGGAAATACATCACAGGAAGTATTTTGCAGCCATTTTGTATTCATCCTGGGCCATCCACATTCAGTAAACAAATCCACTGCCATCCTGTTGTACTGATGTAGGGGAAAGTGAAATGACAATGCAGGTGTGATTCATGAATATGTATCAAAAGGGGGAATAGATCATTTCATGTCATTTATACACTGACAGGGGGTAGGGGGCTGACAACATCCATTCCACTTTCCTATTCTCATACTTTGCATTATGGGACATGTAGTTCATATTGAGTACTCAGTATCAGAGTTGAATGAAGTGTTATGTAACATTGGTGTGGAGAAGTGTGGATATGTCAGATACATATGGGGCAGCTATATGACCCCTGTGTGCCCCAATTGCGCCACAGTAGCGTAACTTTAGTGGCGCAGCAGCGCTACACCAACTCCATGCTGTGGGGTATCTTCAACGTGACGCATCTGTGAAATGTGTCATATTGTAAGGCCCTGCACCGCAGTTGTGCGTTCCTGCACGGGGAGGGGCCTTCCAGCACACAAACACCTCCGAACAGTGGCAGCGTGAAATGTACAAAATTACACTCAGTCATTTTCATGGCCATGCTGCGTCCCAACCCTGCACCTGCTTGTAGGAGGCCTGAGAATTGATGCAGCATGTTGGGCATCGGCTCGCCGCTTGCCTTGCTGGATCTGCGTTGCGCTTGCGACCCAACTCCAGTGGTGCTTCACCTTTATGACAGCATATGCTTCACGCTTCTGTCTATACTTGGCCCACAGCGCACAGCTTTGTAAATGCGGCACAGCCATTATGGCGCAAGGGATGTCTGCTGTGAGGCACAATTACTGGGGCATCCCTGCTGATATGCAGAGATGCAACTCTTATTGTAAATCTGACCCATGGTGCATGATTCTACCATGACATTATCACTCACATTCTGGGCCCATCATTTGTGGGGGAGTCAATTCTGTAGTGGTCATAGGCCTGAGTATGCAACCTTTTGTGATTTGGTGACCCATCCTTATGAGGTCCAGGTATGTCTCTCAGGACATGTATTGTTTGTCATCAGTGTGAATAGTTTGTTTAAGGGATGTCCACTACGCTGATCGCTGACATGGGCACGCGACCTGAGGCACAATCCACCTTTTGACTTCTGTCAGCAGCTGTGATTTGCATGCAGTTAGTGTGGTTTGCAAAGTCGTCTCAGGGTGGGATTTATGGACACTGTTGTGTCTGTCCACATTTCATCATTAAAAAAAAAACACTACGGTGGTTGAGGACCTAGGGGAAAATGTATAGACCTAGCTCTGAGTACAATCCCCAATGAATATGATAATAACAAAAAGTACCAGAGGGTCTAGAATCAGAAAAAGAGTTCAAAGGTGTAGGATATCTACCCAACTGTTGGTTAGATATCCTACACCTTTGAACACATTTCATCATTGACAACAGACAGCAAACCACATGTTGTCCGTGACACTACAGGTTGCTCATGCGAAATACGTGGCAACAAGCTGATCACGGACTTGCATGCCCTGACGTCGGTCATGTGCAATAGCCCGGTCTCCCACATTCAGAGCTAGTCGAGGTTCGAGAGGCATGTGTAAGCCATGCATTAGAGCAATGTTGTGCAAAACACAACAGGCTAGTATGATCTTGCACACGACTACTGGGGAGTACAGAAGCACACCCCCTGTACGGTCGAGACATCTGAATCGCGACTTCAACAGACCAAAAGTGTGCTCGATGATGGCTCGAGTACGTATGTGTGCCCTATTGTACCTACGCTGAGGTACAGTGTTAGCACGCCTGTAAGGGGTGAGGAGATGTGGAGAGAGTGCATACCCAGCATCGCCTGAGGAAGGAAGAATGGGCAGTTGTTAACATTTCACTCTTTGACTTTCACAGAACATGATCTATACGTTCGTACATGCAGTGTCTGTTGGGCCATGTTTGTTATTGTACAATCGTTACTATTGGGGGGCATTCAGACATTTCAATGACGCATATCACTCATTTTCAGTGCTTGGTACTTACCCAGTAGCCACATGTTACTAAATTCTCCAGCAGCCATACGCCGAGCAAGAGGTGACATGCGGAATATGAAGCTGTCATGTGTACTGCCTGGGAACACTGCATGCACATTGATGAACCTTCCACTGGCGTCACAGACTGCTTGGACATTGATGGAATACCATCTGTGTCTGTTGCAGAAGATGTGTGCAATGTGGCGGGGTGGCTGAAGGGCCACATGGGTGCAATCAATTGCACCCAGCACACGTGGGAATTGTGCAAGGAGATAAAAATCTCTTGCTGCCCTTTGTCTCATGGCCAGTGTATATGGCATTTTGATGTAGTTGGGGGCTCTATCAGTGATGCATCTCAGTACCTGATGCAGGCACCGCGACTGGCTCACCTGGGAAATGCCCACATGGTCACTGGTGACCCTTTGGAAGGACCCAGTAGCAAAGAAGTGGAGGGCAGAAAGGATCTTGAGGTATGCTGGTATTGCATGTGAGCAGCAGGTTACAGAGTAAAGTTCCTGCTCCCACTCACATACCATTTCCAGGATTACTTCAGGTGGGAAACGGTACCTGGCCCTTACATCCTGGCTGGACATTCCAAATAGATTGATCCTCTGCCTGTAGATCCTCTCTGCTCTCCTCCTCCTCCTCAAGTAGTTTTGCCGCATGGCAAGGGGTAGTGCTACAAACACGTTCAGTGACATCCTGAAAAGGGATTGTTTGTGTCTGCTCTGCATTCATACATGCTGCAGGGCTGGGATTGGCTGCTGTGTGTCAGCTGATCCATGTTGGGGGATGGGTGGACCTTGGCCAGGTGTTTCCCCTTAGCTAACATGACCAACGGCCAGCAATCGTAAATTACGGCCCGTAATCGTAATTTACGGCCCGTAATCGTAATTTACGGAGTCTACGAATTTTCTCGTAAAGTCCGCCAAAGTGCCATAAATTCTGGCCCGGCGGCGTTAATTACGGCCCGGCGGCGGACGTAAAGTTAGTAGTCGTAAGTCTATTCTGTGAATCCCGAAAGTAGTAAGTTCATTCTGTGAATCCCGAAAGTAGTAAGTTCATTCTGTGAATCCCGAAAGTAATAAGTGCATTCTGTGAATACCAAATAGTAGTAAGTGCATTCTGTGAATACCAAATTGGAGTAAGTTTAGGATTTTGTCTTAAGTTCATTCTGTGAATCGGGCCCTTTGTTTTACCTAGAATTATAACCTCCGTTTTTTCCTCGTTTAGTTGGAGGAAGTTGTCCTGCATCCAACCAGATATTTTCATTAAGCCGCTTTTCAGGGTGGATGGGGCATCCATATTCTCATATGAATACATTAGTAGACCTGCTACTTCAACTACCTTAGCTAGGGGGCACATATATAAATTAAATAAAAGGGGACTTAATATGGAGCCCTGGGGTACGCCATGCTCAAAAACATGTGCATCTGAGCATGCTGAATGCGAGAAGACCTGAAACGTCCTTCCAGTTAGGGAGGAGATGAGCCACTCCAACGCTGACCCACGAATACCGAGGGAGCAAAGCGTGTTGATTAAGACAGTGTGTGACACAGAATAAAAGGCAACCCTTAAGCACTCTTTGTGGTCTTTCTCCTCATCTATCTAGCTTACGTCTTCCTTTGCTAGCACCAATCATCGCAACTCATGTTCCTCTCCCATAAGTGACTGCCTGCCATTTCCATCACATCAAGTGTGATGTTCTCATTTGGCAGCAGTGCCAGACTGGCCATAGCAAGCATCAGGCGTTTCCCCAGGAGGCTGGAAGGGTGGGGGCCGATTCTACAGTGGTGGGGGCCGTATTGGTTACTGGGAGCTGGTTTTGCATCGGTGCTGCTATATCAGCCCCCAGTAACAAAAGCAGTAGGGGAGCTCGTCCGTCAAAAGTGCCAGGGCTGTTTTGGGTTCCCAGTCCAGCTCTGTTTGGCAGCCTTCGGGTGCTCCATAGAGATCTGCATTAATGCTTCTGAGTGATGCCTAAAAGTCAGAATGTATGTCATTGCAGTCTGAGCCAACATGCCACTTGGATACCTGCCATGTAAAAACTCAGACTAATCTCTCTGCTTTCTCGTGAGGGGAATAGCGAGAGGGAATCATTCTTCCACTGTGCTGCCTCCTTTTTCATCAAGATGTGCAACATGCTCCTCAAGGTATTATTTAAACTTTCTTTGTCAATTTGCTTTTGGGTAATATCTCATGCTTCAAAGGCTAGTTATCCCCAACTGCATGCCACAAGGTGTGCATATGGAATTCCGGGATCTGTTAGCAAAGGTCCAAAACCACTAGAGCTCAAGGTCGACCCTTCTGACCACACACAGCATTGAATCTAGCCACAGCAGAGCGGTTCAGCTTCCAAACAGATTAATTCATAGCCCGCCGCCCACACCTCCCAAAAAGGCAAAATCAAGCACTAATGACTCCATGGATAACCAGAAGACAATACCTGAAGTATATATTCACAAAGAAATTGAGACTCTGATCTGTGATTATCATAAAATATATAATCACATATTGCATGCAAAATCAGACTTCATTTTGTGGTGGAAGCCATGTTGAAAGGCACTACGCTCCCCTACCCCCGCTACTGTATTCTGACAGCCTACAGCACTACAACGTAACACTGATGTGTGACTGTGTACTACAGAAATACCAATAGCAAAAAAATAACATAACATATGAAACAAGTACCAGATTAAAACTCTTGCAACTGGTACTTTAGAGTGCAAGTGGACCAATCACATCATTAGTAGGTTTTCTGAGGGATTCACTCCCATCATAATGCAAGGTAGATTTACATTTCAACGTGTGCACATCCATCTGGTTTGTGCAATGAAAGAAGAGATAGGTAGAAATACTGCTATAGTGTTGGACTTGGCCATTTCTGCAGTGTCATCCCCAAACGTTTTGCTTCAATCGTCCTATTTTTGCTGAATTTGTTTTCTTGGGCTTGAGGACTTTGCAAACTTTAGCACTGCTAACCAGGGCTAAAGTGCTTGTGCCATCTCCTTAAAAGGTGGTAGAATTGGCTTATACCCAATTGCAATATTTAATTTACTTGTAAATCCTTGTAAAGTGGCACTACCTATGCCCAGGACCTGTAAATGAAATGCTACTAGTGGGCCTGCAGCACTGGTTGTGTCACAGACTAAGGTAGCCATTTTGTGCAGTTCTAAACTGCCATGTTGACCTGGCAAAATAAACTTTTTGCCTTGCCCAAACCTTCCTTTTTAGGTCGAGCCTAGCACAGTACGCATGTGCTGCTCTGTGAGGCTTCTTGTAACTGCTCTGTGTGGGCCTGACTCCTCCCACGCATTGGTTTGGCTTTTGCGTGTGTCTTTCAATAATGAAAGCATGCAAATGGCTAAAGGCGGGTGCATGTCCCACCTCTTTTGTAATGTTCACTCCAACAGCATTTTCTATCTACTTGTTTTGCATGCGTTAGCACATGAAAGCTGGATCTCTCACTATGTGAGAGTGAGATCTAAACTTACAGTGAGTGTGTGATCTATAATGTGTTGCACGCGCTAAGGTGCCATACGTAGGAGATCTGCCGCAGCACAACAGGTTTCAGAAGGGTCCTGATCAACAAAGTCAGTCAGAACCTCTGCCGGACATCTCTATAGGGGCATTTACTGCAAATCGCAAGCTAATGCTTGAAGAGGGAATCCCCCTTCCACACGTGTGGCCCCCTTAGCGCCTTCAACACATTATAGATCAAACACTCACTGTAAGTATAGATCTCACTCTCACATAGTTTGAGGTCCTGAGGAAAGCCAGTATTAATGAAAGGCCTGGCTGAAACATGTAGACCACCCACCGGATGCAGGAGTTCCTAACAATCACTCCACCTACATCCATTGCCTTGCTTTAATCGCTAACAGAGGCCCAGATATTAAAGATAACCCCCTTGGGTACTAGAACCACTGTATAGCTTTTAACTTTCACTTTCACATCAACATCACTGCACACTCAGTAAAATACCTGCTCTGCTGTAATACAGGCGTTGAAGCACTCCTGGGACACATTCGGTGTCACTGGGTGGGTCCAATGATGGAGCATGCCACCAACTAGGTTGGTGGGTGAGGGCTTCATAAGGAAACTAAACAGTTTCTCCCCCTTCCCCATACAGCCCTGAGTCCTGTATCACATATTAATAGGCTAGTCCTCTTTTGATTACATATAATAAACCTGGAAATACGGACTGGCTACCCAATACTTTAAAAAAGTTGCCATTTTCCTGCTTTAGCCATTTGGTGCCTGCAACCTGTCTCTTGATCATATGACCGGGTGTAGTTGACAGTTGGGCTTTGTGTATTCTTCCTAGTCAGCCACACAAAATAGGGAGCTAGGTGTGTCTGGATGGGCCATCACTGGCAGGTTGGGAGGAGGAGCTAGGCACAGTCCCACTGATACTTGAATAGGCTCTGTCCTGCCACCAGACAAAGGGCCGCATACCCTGTGTAGTTAGTCTGGAGACAGGGCAAGGAAGGTAGGGCACCTGTGCACTTCAAAGGCATGCCTCTAGAAGCTTCTCCCACTTCAAAGGCAGAACTGGGTATAAATATTGGACCTCAGACACCAACTCTTCAGTACACTTCTGGACCTAATGATACTCTGCCAGGAAGAAGGAATACTAAGCTGCTGAAAGGACTGCCAATCTATTGGACTGCTGCTTTGAAGAACTGCTGTCCCACTGACCTGCTGCCTGCAGCCCTCTTGCTTTAGTGAGAAGGACAGAAATTTCATCTGCTGAACCCAGGAACCCAGAGTAACTTCAAAGGCTAGTTGGCTGGTCTCCTGATTTTGGCCTCAGCGATAAAAGGCTCCTGCGACCTAGATCTCAGCACCTGGACTCTGCCATCTGTGAGTGCCTGCCAAGTTATACCACCCCAGTCCTAGACACTTGGAAGTTGGCCTAAGGTGCTCTGCCAGCCTCAGTGGATCCTGTGGAACTGGCACATCTCCTCTGCTGAACATGGCAACACCAAGCAGAACTGGCCCATTGCCGCAACTCAGTGGCGTAACAAAAGCTTAGAGGGGCCCCCTGCAAGGTGCGATGAAGAGGCCCTGCTCAAATACATGCAATCTATGTCTCTCACCTATCACCTTTGCAAGGACTTTCTAAACCTCACAACCTATAGACATTTTCAGCAGAACTATTCCCAGATTACACAAATCTTCAGGCTGTGGATTGAGACTGTGATGTACCACAAATGAAACAAGCATTTACAATGCAACGGTTTCGCCTTCGGAAAAGTTTGAGCTATTGGCATTGTAAATGACAAACTTTTTATTTATGTGTTGGTTTTGAAAACAGATAAATAATCTTGACACCTCCCTGATCTTACATTTCTGCACATACTCTGTGATTTCAAACTGTATATATATCCCGCATTTAATGCCACCCTCTCCTCTGCAAATCATGCATGATGTACCCATCCAAAAATACAAATAAAACGGCTGCTTACACCACAACGCGAGTCAACTAGTCACTGGAGTAAAGCTGGCATTTTAAAGGGGTTTATACTACACACATGCAGTCACTGGGTAAATACTGATATTTATAGGGGTTTTATATACACACTTTCACAGTAGTAAAAAATTGTATTTTAAAGGGTGTTATACACATATAGCCACTGGAGCAAATACTGATTTTTAAATGGATTTTAAACACGCACCTTCACTGGAGTAAAAACAGATATTTTAAAGAGTTTTAAACACATGATTTCACTGGCGTAAACAGTGATTTTCAAATGGTTGTTATACACGCACTTTCACTGGAGTAAATGACATTTGAAAGGGTTTTATACTGGTGTAAATAATTATGTATAAAGGGGTCTTATACACGCACTTTCAATTGAGTAGAAACAGATACTTTAAGTGTTTTATACACAATTTCACTGGCGCAAATATGGACAAAAAGGGTTTATGCACGCACTTTCACTGGAGTAAAAACAGGCATTTTAAAGTTTTTTTTATACAAATTCTTTCACTGAAGTAAATACTGACATTTAAAAGGGCTTTATACACACATTTATTTATGTACCGTTGTAATTGCGGTACATTCAGTGGACTAAATAATGAAAACAAAACTGGTATTCTCCGCACACACTTACACGTATATAACCACAGCCATTAACTCGAGTTCGGGCCTTGTGAGCAAGGGTCCTTTTAAAGTAGTAACATAATCCTTGACGAAGTCATCAATTACATCACGTTATACTGTACTATGTTAATAATATGGAAAAGGTCATCAAGCCTCTAATTTATACACGCATGTGTATTAGTACATTTGCTTTATAACTCTTGGTGAGTGAAGGGAGGGGCATGACTCACTCCAGGCAGTTGTCACCTGCCCTACGATGTCAATATACAGTCTGTGCATGTATGGTTTATGCTCAGCTGCTTTGGCATGTGTAGAAAGATACATACAGGTATTTATCCGGTAACTGGGTAGCAGGGGTAAATCCAACACTGCAATGAAAACAAACTGATTAGACCATATGTCTATTAGCAGAGATGTTGCCCTCTGCCAAATTATTGTAAGGAGCATTCTGTATACAACAAATACGTAATTTCTTTCATCAGTAATGCAGTACTATGATCATAATGTGTATTGTGACCTTTGCCCTGCAATACTAAAATTGTGAATGTGCATTAATTAGTGCACTTTATCGAAATAAAGAGATTGGCCATACTTAGCATCCCATGTGTGTGTGTATATATATATATATATATATATATATATATATATATATATATATATATATATATATATATATATATATATATATATATATATATAGATATATATAGATAGAGAGAGAGAGAGAGAGAGAGAGAGAGAGAGAGAGAGAGAGAGAGAGAGAGAGAGAGAGAGAGAGAGAGAGAGAGAGAGAGAGAGAGAGAGAGAGAGAGAGAGAAATGAAACAGTCACCAGAAGATTCAAGAGGGCCATGTTAGGACCATATATTGCATCTTACTTAAAGCATTTTTTAAATTACGTTTATATTGGAGCAGTTATCTTGAAAATGTTTCTTTCAAACAGGAAAATGTGTGTTTAGACAATTGAAATATTATAGTTTAAGAACAAAACAAAAAAATACCTTTCTGTGTTAAAAAAAATACACATTCTAACTATAGATGCAAAAATAGTTCAATCTATTCTCCCCTAAATAAGCAACAATCAACTGTGCATGAAACTAGAAACTCCACATTTCCTTTACCTTTCAGCAATAGAATATTGATCAAACAAAGGTAAAACTGTGCATATGTCATAGGTCACAGCAAAATATGGATTCTGATACCATTATGGTTCCTGCAATAAAAGTACCAAAACATGAAACACAAATACATACAGCATACACTGAAGTAAATATTCAAAAATAAAATGTACACCACTGCAGAGACTATTTATAGATGGAATGCATATTGGAAAGGGTTACTCGCTATAGAAAGAGAAACAATGGACAGTGCTGTCAACAGTAGGAGTGTTCTTAAAGTCAAGCGGTATTTCACTACTCACACTGCCACGTGCTAAAATTGTCTTGTGCTTGGCCCAGCCCTGGTAGTTTCCGACTTTCACCTAGGGGCGTAGCAGGGTCGGTAAGGTTTGTGGCGAAGTGAACGCAGATTTTTCAACAAGCACGCTAACATATGTTAAAATACATGCTACAACAACAAGCAGGGCCCACGATAGGGAGCTAAAGGGGCAGTGGAAAGGGCAAGGTATGTAGAGTGTTGGGTACTTAAAGATAAAAAAAACCTCAATAAATGCAAAATAGCCAACATTTTTAAGATTTTTAAAGCAGGGAGAGGGCGAGAGTTTGTCGGTGTGGGTTTTTGTGTGTATAGAACAATTCCTGGTGAAATCTGACAAACTCCTCAAATACCCGACTGAAAGCCCCTGCTCCCAACCAATTTATCTGGTATACTCATAGCGCAGTCTGCTTCTCTGAGCTGACATGCTAGCTACAGGTCCACTAAATGGAACCAACACACCTCCAAGGATAATTAAAATGTGAAACGCGTGTTCATTTCCTAGGCACGCAGGCTCTGCTTCCTCCTGGATACACCGATTTGGTTGCCCTAGCAGACTTCTTCGCCTATTATTTGTCCGTCACCTCTCTGCTCATTGTATACATATGTAGCTCCCCCACAAACACAACACAGTAAGTGTTACTTGCATCATTCCGCGAATCGGACACACACTCGCCTACACACCCGTGATTAAAGCGGCTGGACAGCGAGAGTGAGGTATAGCGCCTGCACCTCGACTTTGGCCTGGGCGCCTTTCGCGGGACTGGAAATTGAAACCTGTGTCGTCAAGGGACTCACTTGAGTGCAAAAACCCGGAAAGCCGGGTCGGAGCTGTACACGCCGTGCCGACATCACCCCACCCGTACCTGCGCGCATGAGAACCGATGTAAACAAAAAACAATAATTTAAAAAACGCATTCCGACCCAACTCGAGAGGACCGAGGGCACACACGCTCCACCTTTCCTCTCTTGCTGTGTGCTCGACCCAGCGCGGCTCCCGGGGCAGATCCTGATGACGCGGCGAGGCTCCAACCAACGGCGGCGCAGCTCACGGGGACAGGCCCACTGCAGCGGCCAATCAGAGCGCGCCTCTGCCGACGAGCCTCCGAAAAGCCACCAATGCGGTCGCAGCCCCTTCGTGCCTCGGCCAAGGTGCCGAGCAGCTGCCGGTTGACCCCCGGGCGGGACGGTATACCACAATTTGTGAGGACACGGGGGGGGGGCGGGGGGGGCGGGAGAGGACGAGGGGGGCGGGCGGGAGAGGACGAGGGGGGCGGGAAAGGACACGGACGTCGGGAGGGAGGCGGGAAACGTGGGGACGGCGGGAGGAGGGACACAAGGCAGGACAGCAGCAAGCACGGCCCGGCCGGAGGAGACTCGGGGGCGTTCCCGGCGTCGCGTGACGTCGGCAAAAGCCAAAGAATCTCGGGAACGCCCCCGTGTCTGGTCCGGCATTGATGGACAGGCCCCTCGTCCAATGGCTAGGCTCCATTTATGGAGCTAGCCAATGGGACGGGGGGGCGTGTTCCAGAGTGCTTACTGTACTCAATAGATTTCTCTGGAGGAGGAGCCTAACGGCTCCGTCCCCCAGCGAAACCTAAAAAGGCCTATAGGCTGCACAAACTAAATGGCATCAACCAGATGGGTGGTAAACTGGGGCGTAGGTATGTTACTGATACAAGACAGAGAGGCATCTTAGACAAATTACTATTGTTCTTAGTGTATGCAGTGCTGGAGCTGGCAGAGAGAAATCAGAATATCTAAAAGGAGCTTTTATTTAAGTGAGGAAATGGCAGAGCCAGAAAACAAAACAACTTCATACAAGAATGAAAATCATTCAATCAGGAAGCTTATGTAGTGCATACACAAAAAGCTCTAAGCACTGAGTACTGACAAGCTCAATAATTTGTTTCACGATTTGGGGAAATGGTAGCCAGAAACCTTAAAGCTTTTTATTAAACCATAATCACATGTTTGAAGATGTTGGTGCCTCTGTCTGAAGCAGCCAGTCTATCTAAGAGGCATAAGTCTAAACCCTGATTTAGTTTGTCCATTTATCCCCAAATACAGATGTGTAGAACAGCAGAAGAAGATGGAGGGAGAGAGAATTTAATGAAAACAGGGCTTGCTCTAGGAAGCATCTGCAGCTCCATTAGGAACAGGAAAAGGCAAAATATGTATTTTACTACTACTATAATGGAAGCCCTAACATCATTCTTCTAGGGGGTTCAGTTAGCGTACTCATCCATCAGGCCTCTTCCTGATGGCGTTGCCTTCACAGAGGATGGTAACCAACAGGGACTCTTGCATTTCAACACAAGATCATTATAATCCAGCACAAAATATGAATAATCTCTAGTCAGGAACTAAAATGTTTTCTCCTTATTTCACTGGGTGAGGCACTGTTGAGTCCTTGCCCAGCAGCATGTTGTGGTATCTGTCCCTGATATGGCAAGGTGTGGTCCCACAATAGATTAAAACAGCTGTTGTGACTCCCCACATTAAAAAAACAGAAGGTCTTCCTATGGATGTCAGCCAATTTTTGACCAAGTTCTTATTTGATGGTATCGACCAAGTGTCGGAGGGAGTGGTACATGAAATGATCCAGAAGCATGTTGGTAAGTTTTACTTGGTCAGTGAATGTTAATTAGGATTTCAACTGGGGCATGATACAGAGACAGTCATTTCTTTGCTTGAACCTGTCTGTGTCCTATGATACAATAGATCACTCTGCTCTTCTGGAAAGGGAGATCTTTTCCCTACGGATTTGAAGTACACAGTTTGGCTGTAATCAGCTTTAGACTGGGTTTAGTGATTAAAATAATTATACCATGGTGAGGGAGCTTTGTTTTTGCTCTGCCACAAGATTCTGCAGTTTATCAATTGCTTTTTAAAGGGTATATGGATGACTTTCAACTGGACTGGACTTTCAGCACTAAATAGATGACACCCAAAAAAGGCCTCATCTGGAGGAAGGTAGTTGTCAGGCTCTGATCCCACATTCTTACGGGCTCACAGAGATTGTAGCCTCTCATTGGCAACTTTTAATCATGGAATCTTTGCCTTCATCAGCAACCACACCAAGCACAGAATTAGCTGTTATCTTGCACATGCCTTCTTGTCAGTAAACGGAGTACAGCAAATGCCTTTAAGAAAACTCTGATCACTTGAACATGCTTGAGTATCAGTACACTTAAAAAGGCGTTTAGCTCCAACTGTCAGTGTTCTGCAGCGTTTTGTTTAGCCCTGGGCGTAGTTCGCATAGTTGCGCTACTCGTAGCTACGCGAAGTGCACTTCTCACTACGTGAGATACGCATAGCGCTACGTGAACTGCGTAGTCCACTGTTCGCGATGATTTCACAGTGCAGGATGCTTGTCCGCACTGTGCATTCATTGAAAACGGCATCTCGGGCAGTGCGAGCTGTCGTTTTCTGCCGCTCGAGTATATTTTTACTCGAGCAGTAGCTTTCTCAACCCGGACAGGTAGTTTCTCATCGCGACCGGTCACAAGCATACGCGACCACTTGCAATGAGAAACCTGACCTCCCCGTATTGATAATCTCACCAGGAGGATTATTTTCCTCGTTCACGATCGCCAACTTGATGTTGCTGATCGCGAACAAGGAAAAAGTCTCGCCGAGATGTCATTTTGCTCGCTCGCAGTTGCCAACTTGACGTTGAGGACCGCGAGCAAGCATAAAATGCCAGCTACGCTATGCTACGTGATTTTGCACTGTGCTACATGCAATTCGCGTAGCGCGAAGTAACACAAACTACGCAAACTTCACGAGCGTAGCGTAGTTGGCCTCCCAGGGTTAGTTTTGTTGCAGTACAGAACCTCTCCAGCTCATCTAAGCCTCCTCAATTGTCCTTCTGCTCACCACTGCTTCACATTTTTCTCCTTGCCTACCCCTTAGCGTGTACTCTTCCACTCTTCTAGATTTCCTAGTCTTTCATTTCCAAATGGTCCTCTTTGCCTTTTCAGTGCCATTATGCTACTTTTCTACTCGCCTACTATATTTAGCCTGCGTCAGACAGATACCTTTATTACCAGGCATTTTCAGATCAAAATTTCAACTAGCAAGGCGTCACTCCAGGATTTTGGTTTCTTTGCTATCACTGCCTAGTCTATAGCTGGTCAACTCTACTGCTGATTACCATTTCACTCCAAAACCATTTGTGGTGGCAAGTTTGAAAAACAATCTTGAAATGCAGAAATTAGACTGCCATCATCCTGAGGTTTGGTGCTGCCTCTTGTAAACCAGGAGGCATGCACCAGTTTAGAGTGAGGGTCTAAAAAAGCGAGACCTATTGGCTATGCCAATGCTGTTTCACTTAGTGAGAAAATCCACTTTTAGGGATTTTTTTACCAATCTTTGTTCTCGACACTGCTCTGCACAGACAGTGGACTTATGATAGTGTCTGATGCTGTCATAAAGGGTGGAGCACCACTTATTTTCCACTCACTTCACTAACTTTAAGAAAGTGTACACAGAAGAGATTATCCAGCAATAATGATTTAAGTTGGATTGAAAGCTGAATAGTCAGTAATCATAACAAGCATTTGCAATGAGATAGATCTCTCATTACTGAAGTTTGAGCTATTGGCTTTGCTAATAATAATGCAACGCCAATAGCTCAAGCTTTCAGTAATGGGAGATCTATTGCATTGCAAACAAACTGTGTTTCAGTCTCCAACGAGACAGCTTTAATTCTTGATGAAGGGGCTCGATTTGAAGAAAAATAAAAACGTGGTCATCATTTCTTGCTGTTTTCTGGTCAGTCTGAACAGATACTGACCACATTAGACCATTGTAGACGTATTCCAAAGACCCTCAGGCGGCTAGACTCTAACACTCACAGGTCAGCGGCAAAGGATCCCATTAACATACTTGGGCAGAAGTGTAGGACCACACCAAAAGCCTCACAATAGGCACCTGAAGAAGCTTGCATCACTTCAACAGTCTGTGGGATCCTTAGTGTGAAATTGTGTAATTAAGCCAAAGAAGTGTGCCTTTGAAGTAAATCTCCCAGAGACCTTTTCACATAACCAAATCCAAGATGGGGAAGTGCAAGCTCCCTAGAGCAAAACTCTTTCCAGGCTGCACACCTTGCCCTGTTTGTCTAACCCAGCCGCCCTAAAGAACAAATAGACTTCTAACACTTCTCAGCCTACAGCTGCCAGTTCCCATGCTGTGCACGTGGAGTCAGTGGCTGATTTCAGCCTCCAGCATGTACATAACAATTATCGGGCCTGAAAAGAAAGGTAATTCTACTTATGTGACATGTTTTCACAGAAGCAACACTTTTTTTAACTCCCTGCATCATAACAGCAGTCAGCTTACTGTGTTTCAGATGTTTATACGACTTGCCACCCACCTGGTGGGTCAAAGTTAGAAGGCTAGACTCATCTTGCAGAGACTGCTCAGAAAAGAAGAAGAGTTACGGATGTATGACGTTACAACGCATACTTTTACCACGCATGCCTTTACAACGCGGTATTTACAACGAAAACCTTTACAACGCATAGTGCTTTGGGGTGCTGGATAGTGAATAGTTTAATTTACTATTCCAACACCAGTCCCCGTGGACACTAGGGAAGATGTTGGATAGTAAATTAAACGTATTCCCTATCCTAGAGCGCCCCCCAGCGCAATGCGTTGTAATGGTTTTCGTTGTAAATACCGCGTTGTAAAGGCACTGCGTTGTAAAAGTTTCATCGTAAAGGATGTTTCCCAAGAGTTACCATTATCAAATGATACACAAATCTCTCAGGCCTGTTCCCCACATAAAATGTCTCTCCAATTTCTTTTGTGATTTTTTTTGTCGGCATAAAGGGCCAAACACTTTAAGGTATAGTTGTAGGAGTCTGACCCTTGAAAATGTCTATTTCAAAGACCATAAATGTGGTGTCTTCTCTGAATTCAGTGTTACTAAGCATGAACCTTGAGTTAAACTTTTCTAATCATGCCTTTCCTGTTCTTTTGGTGTCATAAGATATTGCTGGGAGTGGTATATGGATATTAACATGTTCACAGCGGGCTCATGGGAGCGGCCATTAAGCAGGGCACCCTGGTGTCCCAAGATGCAGAACAAGATCAAATGATTGAAGAAAGTATGAAATGCACTATTTTGTAAAATGCTTGATAAGTGTAGCCATAGCTGTCAGGTGATCTGCGGATGTATGACGTTACAACACATGCTTTTACCACGCATGCCTTTACAACGCGGTTTTTACAACGCATGCCTTTACAGCGCATAGTGCTTTGGGGCGCAGGATAGTGAATAATTTAATTTACTATTCCAACTCCAGTCCCCGTGGATAGTAGGGAAGGTGTTGGATAGTACATTAAACCTATTCCCTATCCTAGAGCGCCCCCCAGCGCAATGCGTTGTAATGGTTTGCGTTGTAAAAGTTGCGTCGTAAAGGCACTGCGTGGTAAAAGTTGCGCTGTAAAGGATGTTCCCCGTGATCTGCTAATGCTAACTCTGTGCATTGGTTGTATCCATCTCCAAAGTGAGATGGGAAGTGCTTTGCTACCCAAGGGGACTCCAGCTTGTTTAGGTGAAACTTTACTTTCCGAAGGACACTTGCATCCTCTCTTTTGATTTCATTCATGCACCACCTCTATCATAGTAAAACCTCAAGGTATGTGATTTATACTAGAAACTTCTGCCTTGCCTGGGGGAGCTAGCCCCCATTGCAAGTGTTAGTTAGATGTCCGTGTCAGTTTGCTCTGCGATTCACATATCTCTTTTTACAGTATTTTTCAAACTCATCCCAAAACTTGAAGTCAGAGGGGGTGATTTTGTCCACAGAGGACAATTTTTACACCGTCAGGGCAAAGGAGTTAAATACTCAATCGTCCTGATGGAGTACCCGTCTTCCGAATTTAGATATGTCCACCGGCCCAGCAGCCATCTCTTACATACGTACTGCTATTACGGCAGTTCCTGTCAATGTATTAAAAGTTTAATGGATAACTCCGTCAACAGGATGGTATCATCCATCAAACTTTTACCCTGTTTTTGTATTTTCAGTAATAAAACCCCAAAACAGGATTTTGTTTTTGAAAATAAATAAACGAACGATCCCCGTCACATGGGAGTTGTCTCCCATGTTGTGAGGGTTCATTTTGCAGTTTCCAATTCCCGTTTTTGTCAGGTTTTACCTGGTGTTAACAGACAATCTAAACCCGGCTGGTCGTCAAATGGCCAAACCTCTGTCAGCCCTTACTCCATAGGGCCATTGTGGGTGTACGTCAGCAGCAGAGCTGGTGTAGTCTCCGTGGTTGACTTACAGACCCGCCAACTCACACCGTGCCACCATGTGTCACACGATTTCAGCGCCGCTCACCCGCTGAAGCGCCGAAATCACATGATGGCAGGGAAATCGAGCTGTAAAACAACTGTAAATAGTGGATTTCCAGCTCGTTTTCGGAGGATGTAAGCAGCCAATGTCTATAAAAGCAGGGAACAAGTCCCAAAAAAGAAGTGGGGGGACGCTGATGTCACGATAGGAAGTGACGTCACGAAAGGGGGCTTGCACTCAATTGCAGTTTATAGTTATCGAGCTACCGTTAAAAGTAGTGGGGGGACGCCGTCCAACCGCGTGGTACCCCGATTCGAGCCCTGTATAAAAGGTGTGAAAACAAAACACCCCAGGATATCAGCAACAGCCTGATGACCCTTTATTTTTTGTTTTCTTTGGAGGAGTGGGGGGGGAGTGGTGAGGGGTAGAGGGCCTCTTAGTTAGCTCTTGGCAACAGGTCCTGCCCCCTCAAAGGCCCCTCCACTTCCTCACACTGTAAAAATATTTTGTAATAAGTTCTGCCCACCTCTAAGTGAGGCGGGCAGAACTTCAGTTTAGCAGAGAGGGTCCTCCGAACTGTAAATCAGGCCCAGTGTTTTTTCTACAAAAGGAGCGAACTCTAAAGCAGGCGCAACCGGCACAGGTAAGAGCGGTGAGCGGCACGGCAGTGACGGGATAGGTAAAATTAAATGTAAAAATGTTTTAAACGCATGCGGCAAATGCAAGGTAAGTGGTTTTATTTCTTTTTTTATTTAATTTTACCTACCCGGTCGTCAGTCGACTCCCCCACCCCCTTCCTGCCCAATACTCTTACCTGTACCAGCCGCGCCTGATCTAAAGTGCCATGTAAATAAGCTAGACCGATTGAAAAGGCCATACTATCAATATAGGGTCACAGGTGTAACCCAAGAGTTCAGACTTTCATGTCTACCGGTCCGCCATCTTGGAATTCCTCACAATTTACTGAAATGAAAAGGCTGCAAACAAAGGTTTTGGGGAATCCCTGCCTGGTTGTCTCCCGTCACTCCATGCCTCACTCCTATACTGTCCAAATCAGCACATCTCCCTTCCTTGAGTATTGCCTCTTCCTCCCTCCTGGCCTACCTCTACTTTGTCCGCCTGCCCCTCCCTTTCAGTTACTCCCTTCCCTTAACTCAGTCTCTACTGCCCTGCCTCCTATCTTTCACCCGCTCTACTCCTCTTCCTCTCTCGTTCTCTCTCTCTCTCTCTCTCAGTCCTACCATATCCTGTCTCTCTAGTTCCCCTTCAGCCTCCCCAGCCCCTGTATCTCTCACTCTGCTCCCTGTCAGTCACACTTCCTGTCTCTCTGTCACTTCTTACACACCACTTTGCCCTTGTAACACACGGTTGCTACCTCTCACATGTTTTTACCTTTGATACTTGCACAAGTGCTACCTTGCCTACGTAACGCTTGTTCTTATGCCTGAGTGTCTAGCACTTATTGCAGTATTATACCTCAAATTATACTTTGTTTTCTCTTATAACTGCACACTTGTCACTTTTCCTCTTGTGCACCTTTGACTACCTCATGTATTTTTGATTGCTCACTATTGTTACTACCTCATGTATTTTGTTTGCTCACAATTGTCACTATTACCTTTACTACCTCATGTATTTTTGGCTGCTCACAATTTTTACTACCTCATGTATTTTGTTTGCTCACAATTGTCACTATTACCTTATGTAACGTAATGTATGCTTTTGTAATCTGTTCTTTTGCAATGTTTCTCATTATGTTTCATTTCTGTTCCTAATAAGAAGCGCTCTGACGCCTTCGGGTAGAGTCCGCGCTATATAAAAATGCATAAATAAATAAATAATAAATCTCTAGGTCACCCTGCCCCTCTAGTGCTCCCTCTGCACTTTTGTCCTCTCCTCTCCCCTCCCCTCCACCCCCTGCCAGTGTCTTGCCATTATTCTCCCTGCCTCTTCATCACACCACTCTCCCCAAATCTTCCCGTAGCTGCTATATACCTCTTGTATTTTGTTTGCTCTTGATACATGCACAATTGTCACTATTGCCTTATGTAATGTAACGTTGGCTCTTGTAACATGCTGACTTGTTTTTTTCTCTCATGATTCAATATTGTTCCTATTGTGAAGCGCTCTGACACCTTCGGGTAAAGTCCGCGCTATATAAAAACGCATAAAATAAAATAAATAAAAAAATAAAAGTGGTCAATCCCTCACGTCTCCCGTCTTCCTCATGTCTCTCCAGCCCTCCTCCTGTCTCTCCCCACCTCCCCCCTGAGCCCCGCCTTCCCTCGTCCATCCCTCTCTCTTATCTCCATCCGCCTCGTCCATCTCGGATTGTGCTGTGCTTCTTAGCGGGGTGAGTGCTGCAGGGAGGGCGCTCGCGAGATCTGCGGGGACGAGTGGGGAGGGGGCGGGGGGAGGAGAGCCCTGAGCAGCAGCAGCAGCTGAGAGGCACTGGAGGAGCTGACAGCGGAGAGAGGGGCCGCGCTGCCAGGTGAGCCCCGGGCGCTGCGCACTGCAGGTGGCTGGCAGGGGGTGGGGCGCTGCAAGGGGTGCCTCGTCGGGAACTGGAGGGCTCTGCCTAGGTTCAGACGGAGGTAGGGGTCACTGCAAAGTCGGGGTGGGGGGCAACACTGCCAGCTGAGCCATAGAAATTACGCACTGGAACTGCTGGGGGTGGTCGCGCGAGAGAGGGCTGCCTCTGCCGGGAGTGGAGATTGGCACTCTGACGGGAGAGCTGCACGGAGCAGGGGGCTGGCTGCGGTTCACTGCTGGGAGGTAGGGGCGCTGTATGCTGGACGGAGCCCTGCGTGGTTGCTGTATTTGGTACTGGAGGGGCACTGCAGGGGGCACAATGACCCTGCATAGAGAAGTCCCTGCGTGGGGTGCGCCAGTGAGTGCACAGTGGGGCAGCTGAAGTGCTGGGGGCAAGGGGCACTGCAGGAGGCAATGCTGGGTGATAAAGTGAGGACGGGGCGTGGAGATGGCACTGCAGTGGGCAGAGAGGGCAATACTTTGGATGCATCGGAGAGACCTGGGGTGCACGTGCAGAGTGGGCACTCCAGGGAGCAGCGAGGGCGGAAGACTGTGGGTACCTTAAGGGGCACCAATGAGGGTAATGACCAAGAGGGTACAATGCGGGCAAAAAGTGCGGGAAGCACTAGGAATGGCGTTCTGTGGCGTAGACATCAATAGTGCAGTCGGTGCAGTGGCGCCAGGACCCACTTTACCAAAATGAGTGACTGTTTTGTGCTTTAAGACCACGGGGTGGCGCAGCGGCAGTGGCAGTGGCACCCTTGATACCCCACGGGGTGACGCAGCGCCCCGTGGCACTCTTGCTACCCCACGGGGTGACGCAGCGCCCCGTGGCACTCTTGCTACCCCACGGGGTGACGCAGCGCCCCGTGGCACCCTTGCTACCCCACGGGATGACGCAGCACCCCGTGGCACCCTTGCTACCCCACGGGATGACGCAGCTACCCTTGCTACCCACCGAGGCTGCGCAGTGGCTCGGGGCGAGAGACCCATTATTAAAATGGGGAGTCAGTCACTGGAGGGTCACTGCGCAGCACCCCGGACATGTTATGGGGTGAATCCAGAGCACATTGGCATTTTGGGGGGAAATGAAACATGCGTGGTATTTTACAGATTGAGGGTAGCACACCTGCGCATTCTAGGGGTGCTGAACCGACCCCCAGTGTGCATTGTGGCAGCTGAGAGGACATCGTGGCATAATATGGGCTGCAGACCCCACAGGGACACATCTAGGCTGAGGCGACTAAGTTCACAGAGTGCAATTTGTAGACATTAGAGGGGGGTGATTGTTATGTTCTAATGCTCACCCCTTCATTCATTCTCTGTTTGTTTGTGATGCTGGTTTAGAAGATGTCTCCCTTCGCTGGTTGGATTGTTTGCTTGTTTGGGTGTGAGTTGGGGAGGGGCCCTTCTGGGTGTGGGGTGCAGCCTCCCTGCCACCGGCGCGCGCCTGAGCGCTGTCTGAGCAGGAGGTTGATGTTCAAGGGCAGGGTTCGCTAGAGACTGTCGGGATTAAGCAGGGACGGCCTGGGTGAGTGTACGGACTGTGCATAAGGATTGCCTCGGTCCATGAGGCAGCCCGTGTGCAAAGGGCCACCTGCGAACGCTCTCTGCACACGGGCAGCCTGGGCCTAACACAGCATGGGCATGTATTGCATCATTTATATAGATGTATATAGCGCTATCACTGCGTGGGGCCCGTAGCGCTTCCCCACATAGGAAGCATGCCATGCCATGTAGGGTGTGGCGAGATGGGTGTTGTCCCTGGTTTCGAATCTATCCTGCATGGTGCGGCCTGCCTTCAAGCAGGGACGCCCTTTGCCATGCACCAGGGACCGCGTGTGTTCATAGGTCGGTCCGTGTTCACTGGGCAGCCCGTGTCCAGCGGACAATCTATGCACCGCTGACCTCTCGTATGCAAATGAGGCAGGCTGCAGAGGGCGGCCGCCCTGTGCGCCGAGGGGCAGGCTGTGCGCGCGCGACCATCTCTGCAAAAGGGAAACAACCTCTTTTCAAGTGGCACACTGTGTACAAGGGTCAGTCTGCGTACCCTGGGCAGTCAGCCTCCAAGGGACGGCCTACGCAGGAGGGGCAGTCCGTTTTCATGGGCAGCCTACGCACAAGAGGATACCACCGCGATCCCAAACTGAATCCCACTGTCCACCCCCGCCCGTCCCGCACACACTGGTGTGTGGGAAGACCCCCTCCTGGTCGCCCCCCCACCCCCCCAAGGTAACGCAATGTTAGTGGGGGGCACTCTACCGAGTAACCAAGAGACAGCCGTCGGCGCCAAGATGCTGAGAAAATTAAAAACGTGATTTATAAATACTATAAATACATTTATATTTGTAAAGCACGAACTGCTCACCCCTCTCTGCCTCAAGGCGCTGGGGGCTGGCCCCGTGTAATTAAGAGCTATTACCCAGAGTCACATGGTGCTGAGCTGAGCTCCCACCGGAGCCGGGGATCGAACCTTGAACCCTGTGCTCCGAAGTCAGCTCCGCTGGCCGCTGCACCACACCACACCACTCCATAAAATATCCTAGTATTGGGTTCTTTGGGGGCTTGTTGTAATGAGGGGATAATTTCTGGGGTCTGGAGCTATGGGTAACCTCCAAGAATCGTTGCACAGTCTGACATTGGGGTGCGAGACGAAGGGCTGTAGCAGACAGCAGCTGTCAGGAAGAGGTAGAAGCAGCCTCGGGTGTACATGGAACGACCGGTATACATGGGGCGCCCTGTGTACATGAGAAGCCCTGATCTATACATGGAACAGCCTGTAGAAAAGGAACAGCCTGTGGACAGGAGAGAGAAAAATCCTATATTCAATGCGACTCCTGCAGCGATGAGACAGGCCTGTGCTGGGTGAGGTGGGCCTGTGTGCAATGAGAAGGGCAGCTCTAGAGACCAGAAGGCGGCCTGTGAGTGCATTAAAAAGTGCACAGGAGGCCGACAGTTTGTGCAGAAGGGAAGGGGCGCCTGTATACAATACAAAGCGTTTATACATTTGAAGGGGCTAATTCCTCTCAGCTGGCCTGTGCGAGTGGTCTTTGTCCCTCCCGGCCGACCGGAGCACCTTTCACACCTTATTGAGTGCACTGAACCCTGGCGGCTCACCTGGAAATCGTATGCACTGATTTGTATGTCTTGATGCTCATGATTTAATAGGTGTGTACCAACATGCGTGTTTTAATTGGATTACGTGCAGTTTTTATTCTTAGACATTTGCATAATATGGACGTAAAGAATCTCAAGGTGGCCAAAGAACGCTTTGTCTTGACTGTCATCGACAGCCTTCTTGTGCAGTCTGTAAGGGACATGCAATCAGCTCTCTTGCTAGTCAATGTCGTTTTTAGAAGTTTGTTAATGATTCTTATTAATCGTAAACATGAATTAAATTAAAATTTGAGCTACAAGGCAAAAGGTGTGGACAGTAGCAGTGAGCTGCACAAAAAGCGGTGACACTGGCGGTCATGAGAAAAAGACACAAAAGGAGGACATTTGAAATAGGCTGCTCCCACCTCTCCTCAATGTTGGCATCATGGACACTGATCTAGTCCTGGGCTTTCCAGTGGCACCCTAAAGCATTCTGTGACTTGTAGCCTTGTTTGCGTCTACTGAAAACGCTGGACTAACACACCTGACAGCAGCGCTTCATAGGTTAAAACAGCAGACACGGTGTCTGTGATCACCAAGGCGATCTGAAGGATCTTTGAGGCCCCGGCCAAGTCCTACGTTGGGTCCCCGTATTCAGAGAAACTTTAATTGTATTATCTAATTTTCGCCCTTTTGATGCAAAACTACTCTAAATTATACAAGGAACTTTCATTAAGGGGCAGACACAGCTCAAGCTGCCTGGCATCACCCAGCCAAATAGGACTAAAAGAAAAATTGAACAAGCATTGCCCTGGGCCATTTTACTGTGTTTATGTTTACATGTTGTGTCTCACAGCAACAGTTTTACTTGCAATTCAATGTCTAACCGCCTGTGCTTACCCTCGTACAAAAGACAAAATAAGGTGACTCGGTGGATGTTAGTGGGTTAGATCATAATGCTAAATAAACTATACTCGGATTACTCTTAAAATTGGACCTTAATCCGCGTAATCATAAATAACCCCTGCTCTTCACAGCTGGCATTCTCACTGCAACAGGATACATCAAAGCACTGCTATCTAGATTCTCTCCACTCTATTGGGTGGAATCTTATACTAACTTCCTTAATTCTCTTCCCCTGTCTTTTCCTTCCTGTCTTCTTTCTTTGTGTACACTTCTCTAGCTAGACAGGGACCACCAGCTCCACGTAAGAGAAATGGGAGGGTGCAGGAGATAAGTAGAGAAAGAGGTGAGTTTGAGTGTAGTCATGTAAAGAGAAGGATGAGAGACAGGCAAAGAGCGGTGAGGTTCAGAGAAATGGAGACGGATATGGAGAGGCCAGATGAGGCTGAGAGAGGTGAGGTAAATGGAAGAGCAGGTCCGGAAAGGCCTTTTATTGCTCCTGGTATTTCTCTGGTGAGCTGGAATCCTTTGAGGACGTTTTTATTTCGAGCCTAGAGCCAGCACTCATGCGCTGCTCTGCAAGACTTATTGCAGAGGAGTAGGGAATAGAAGCCCGCCCACCCTCCACCCATATTTGCCATTGGTTTGTGTCATTGTCCTTCCTAAATGCTGGCTTCTGATTCGGTAATCGGCTTGTTAGTCCCTCCTTAGTATCGCCTATTCTTCATTTGTCACCTCCCATGGCGACTGGCCACTTTACTTCGGTTGTTTCACAGTACATGTTATTTAGACTGTGAGCCCTATTTTCTTTAATGAGGTTCTCCTACTGCAGGCACAACATGCATTGGTGCTTTCTTTACTTCCCCTCCCTCCCGTTGTTGCGCCTTCTTTTCCCCTCCCCGCCCTCCTGTTGTCTGTGCCTTGCCCTCCCGTTGTCCGTGCCTTCTCGACCCCCCCCCCCCCCCCCCCTCTGAGTATCTGATGGAGCTGGCAATTATGTTCACCAATAAATGAATTGCCAAAAATAAATAGCCAATATAGGCCAAATATGTCCTCCACTCAGTGCTGCGGCTCGAGGCATCTCCATGCCAACCCACTATCATATTCCCATCTTGTTGACAATGTTCTCTGTAGCTCATTTCTAGGCCTGGGTGGAGCTCGCGGAGTTTCACTCCGCAGAATTCCACAGAGTTACCAAAAAACTCTGCCAAATTCCGCAGAGGGTGGAGTATTGCTCGGCCACCCCAAGGTTTTTACTTATGCGTGTAAAGGTGATAATGACAGGTGCTGCTGGGCTAGAAAACAGCTTATGTCCCTTAAATGGACTCTGGAAGGGAAACGAAATGAATAAAAATGCGTTTTCAGGCATGCAGATAAGACGAGTCAAACACAAGCAGAAAACGATGCAAAGGCAAGAAAACTGCCTCATGGTTTCACAAACTGCTCATCTCACACCCAGGCGTAGACAGAGTAATATTGTGTGCATGAAACCCCTAGGTGTTACAGGTACCGACTAGGGCTCCTTCGGCAACTGGAACCACTGTACGCTGGGGGTCAGCATGACCCCGCTTTGTGCCAAGATCACACAAGGTGCCAGCCACTCACCGCTTGGCCTACTCGACATGCCCGGCTAGCTAAAGGTGTGGCGGGTGCGGGTGCCGCTCACAGCCCTTTATTCTGATTACATAATTAGCAGGTCGAAGAAAAGACAGAGAAGAGAAATAAGCACTTTTGACAGCACTGGCTTATCTTTGCAGTGAGGCGGAAATGTACAGCAGGTAGCACTGCTGGGCCAAGATAAACTGCATTGCTGGGGACTCGGTGAGCACCTGAGGCGAAAGGGTAGCAGGCAGGACAGGACACTCGCTCAGGCATCTCTGAGGTACTATGGAAGTAAAGCCGCCCCTATAGAATTAAAGTTGAGATTTTGTCCTCTTGTGACAGCAAATGGGCTGCTTGAGGAAGCAAGGCCTGTTTTTACCAGTGTCACTCAAGGGCCATGCAAGGCCTGATGGCACCCACCTGCCCTTATGCCTGCCCACTCTTGATAGACAGGTGCAGTGCAGTGCGCTCCCAGCTTTACACCTATACTTATGTTCCTTCCCGGTGTTGGAAATTTGCCCTGCTTGCAGAGTCATCCCAGATTGTTGTCTTCTGAGAGTTATAAGACCATGTAAGCGACATTTGCACTCACTTAGCCAGAGTGAAGATGGAAGGCATCTGTCCTCTCCGTCTGCAGGTCCGATCTGTCCTCTAAGGTCTCCAAAAGGGCTGCAGGTTTGGGTCCTCAGTACGTGTCATCGTTCCCCTGGAACCTGCAGAGAAGATGCAGCGTCCCAGAGAGACACCAACAAGGAAGGGGTGCTGATCGAGAGATTGGAAAACTGAAGCCATGCAGGGATGTCAGAACGGGAATATGGTCTGATCTGCCAGAACTAGGCGCTTGAACCACAAGCCTTGGGGTTTACATACAGCTGGGGGAAATCCTGCCTCTTCTGCGCCCGTAGTGTCTGGGCCCAAAGCAGTGCGATTGTCTGTGCTCAGTGGGAGCTGCAGCGCACAAATGCACTTTCCTGGGTCCTGCACTTAGACCTCCAAGCCTTGCCTCTTTTTCCCCATGCTCTGAAGCCTCCTCTCCATTCTCCTCCTGAATAAAGTGACACAGTGTGACAGAATGTGTGTAGTGCGCAAAATTGAGACAAGAATGTATCTATGGAATGTTACAACAATCGTTGCCAGGCACTCTTTGGTAAGCAAGTGCAATCTGTTTACAAAATAAGCTTAAATTAAGCAAAGCTCACTTAAAGATATGGCATTGAAAGACTGTTCAACTCTAGGGGTGAGCGCACGCTGGTAAACTCCGCTCCGCTGGTGGTTGACAGAGTTTTTGCAGAACTCCACGCTCCAAGCGGAGCGCGGAGTGGGAAAACTCTACAAACTCCGCCGGAAGAGCGGAGTTTACCACCCACCCCTACTCATTACTTGCCTTGCACTTCTCTGTCTCTCACATTTTTCCTAACCTTGCTTCCTCACTCTTGTAACTGTTACTACTTGGGAATTTCAGTTTAATGGCTATTTTTACTTTGGAATTACAGTTTGATGTAAACCAAGGAGATATATTTTGAATTGAAAGTCTGGAATTGAATGTCCAACCAGTTTTTTTATTTGAAAAGCAAAGACCTGTAAACTATACTTTACATTATCTCAGACAACTGCTTTGAGTGAATGGTTATACATAAGAAGTAGCCCTGGAAAGGGCTCTGGGAGGATAACAAGGGGTCTGAGAAGAGCGCTGGGCAATATCCTTGTTACGTGCTGTTAATGGAGACAAGGTGTATTACACACATAACTTTAGTCAAATTAAAAGGTCTTGGCGAGTGCCAGCTGGAAAAAAACACTCACACATAAACATAAGGTAGCAGTACTGTTCACAAGGAATTTAAGTGGGTAAATATTTAAATCACCCTTTTGTTTGTTATGAAAATGGCTTACTTTTCAAAGTAGCAAGTCTATAGGGAAATTATAGAGAACTATAGTGCCTGTAGTTTAGGGAATTATATAAAGACAATGTTTAAGGGAATTATAGAGACAGTGGCTTCCCTAAACACTGGACCCCCTGGATCTACATCATATGCCCTGGGCTGTCCATATGATTCCCTCCAGCCACACACACAGGAGGGTAATAGGTTGTATATGTCTTTTGATAAAAACTTTCATGAATTCACATATCTAAAGAGGTTGTAGACAATTGCAAGGGAGTGAAACTAATCCATGCCAGATTCTCTAAATGATTTCCATTTATATTTATTGCATGCGCATTTAACTTCCGGGAATATCTTACATTTTGGTCTGGATCCAGTCTGCCGGTAGGCCCAGTGGCACCAGAAGGGATTTTCTTCTTGGGTCACTGGGCCTTCCTGGTTTTAGAGCACCTGCCTGCATGTTCTGTACTCACCTCACGTTGAAGTTTATTTTCCTCCTTCCATAGTGCTGCTTTGTTTTGAAAGATTTGGTAAGCCTGTATTTATGTATCGTTTGTGGTATTTGTATTGGGTAAACGAAGCCGAAAGGCATCAGAGTTGTGTACAGGGTCAAAGACAAAGATGCAGTCAATGAGTGACTGGAGGGATAGCCGGATGCCGGAAGTGGAGGTGAACTATTAGTTACGTCGCCATGATGTCGTTTTATTTAAAGCGGTGTATAGGAGCAGGGTTGGGGTGGTCCTGATGGATATGGGGTGTTGATTCAAGTCCTGCTGCATATATGGAGAAGGCCTGTTGCTTCTTTTTCTTGTTCACTATTCAAGATCTTGTCCTGGCTGGAGGTTCCGAGAGCCACAGGAGGTGGTGAGCCTGACAGCCGGATGTACAGGTTGACGGTCCTGATGGTTTTGGAGATGATGTCGCTGGTTTTGGAGATGATGTAGCTGGTTATGGAGATGGTGTGGGCTGGAAGGGGGAGCCAGTGAAATTATATTAGAATAGTGGGCTTGGCAAGGTGTGCTATGACATATACTGTGTCCATAATAAGCATGGGCGGAAAATCCGTTTCGCTCGAGGATTTTGCGGATTTTCGGTAAATTCGCAATCCGCGAGATTCGCGAATCTCCCGCAAAATCCGCAAATCCGCGAGCAGCGGATTTTATGGCTTGCTCGCACTGTTCGCGTGAGTTCGCGGCTTCCCAGTACAACTTCGCGCCCCGCGAATAAGCGCAAAATTGCAGAAATACGATCTTAGCAAAACTGAAACTACTTACCAGGTTCAAAAGTTCAGGCTCATCATTAGTAGCCATTTCCTGTAGTGCTTCCTGAGGGGCCCCTCCAGAGTTCAGTTGCCAGTTGCAACTATTATGTGACCCTGCTCTGAACCTCAGAATAGTTACACATATGCCACAAAGGTCCTGAATTACAGCTAAGGGAGACAAGCAGGAGCCAGGCTGGAAGTTCAAATCCATTAATCAGCCCCTAATTCATTATTGTCAGTTGGGGCAGGGCAGGTGTTGTAACTAATTTTGCAACAATGAAAGCACTTAGCAAGTGCAAAAGATCATTAATCAGGAAGCACTAAGGAAGCAGGTGCCAGCTAAAAAAATATTCTGTGACACATTAATCAGCCCCAAATTAATTCAGGTCACTTGAGGCAGGGAAGGTGTGCTTGCTTTGCCACAATAATGTACACTGACTGGACAACCAGAGGGTGCTGTGATGAAACAGATGGTGGCATGGGTGGGCCAGAGGGTGGCATGAGTAGTCAGAGAGTGGCAGTGGTGACAGAGAGTGGCAGTGATGAAGAAGAGTGTCCCAAACAGGCTGGACACGTAGAAACAACAAGTTCGCGAAACTTGCGACCCGACAGGTAAGTTCGCGTTTGCGAAATTGTACAAAACCCTCGCGAACTGGCAGAAACCCGCGCGAACACACAAAAAAAAATCAGCAAATTCACGGATTTTGCGAATTGCGAGTTCGCAAATTCGCGAACGCGAGATTCGCAAAATTCGCCCATGCTTAGTCCATAAGAGGACCAATGAGGAGTGCAGGGGACCACGGCACACGTCATTGATACTGCCCAGATGCAAGAATACAGAGGCATAAACAGCAGGTCTGAAATCACTTCCTGGAAGGAATGGTGTCACTGTTTTAGTAGATGGTACTGGTACCAGGTTGCCCGCTTTATTGGCAATGTGTTCCTTGATTAAGGTCTGACTAATCTGGCTTTTGGTGAAACCTGGGGTTCAAATACATCCAGGTTTGTGTTTTTGAGCGAGGTTTGGACCACTTTTTTCTTGTTGCTTTGAAACAAGTGAAGTCTCTCACCTGAACATATTGTCTTTACCTCCCAGTTCTAATGACTCTTTCGCAATCCTCAACATACTCTGATCTCTACCTATCTTTCTCTCGCTCACTGTTTTTATCACCTTTGTCTCATCAGTCTCCTTCCTTTCTCCACCCCTCATACTCCTTCTCTCCCTCCATCACACACTCACACCCTTCTCGCTTACCCTCTTTCCCCATGTCTCTCGGTTTTGTTTCACCTTATCATGCTCCTTCTTTTTCTTCTTTCTAGATCTTTCTCTCTCCCCTATTCATGCGGCCATTCTAACTTTCCCTCCACAGTCAAAGAATTAAGTTTATCTAACCGAATAAAAGAATAAATGTTGGGGCCCCAATTTCACCTCAGAAGCCCACTGTCGGTGCTTATGCTTATTAAAGCTGCGTAGTCTTTAGTCTTGATTCCACTCTATGCCTCTTTAATTCACTACCAGACACTTCCTGCCCCTTTTTCTCACTCCTGTTGGGTCTTTTTCATCTCTGTTTCCTGTTTGTTCCCTTGGTCACTTTTTCTGCCTTCCTCTTTTTTCCCAATTTGTGTTTTTCTCTCTCTTGCTCTGGTTCAAATTCTGTTGACGAAAAATATGTGCAACCATGGGCTCAAATTAAGCACTGACTTCACCGGAGAGGTTGAAAGACAGGCACACGGTGAAGTGAGGATTCTGTCACCTCAAGGCCTCTGAGGTACATGTTTACCTAGTTTTCTATTCAGTTCATCATCACTAAAGTGTCTATGTAATAAGACTTCCCTTCAGTTGGCAGCCTGTGCGGTATGCATGCATTGAATGTCCCCCTTCAGTTCACAACCCTTGAAATATCCATATTTTGACATTCGCCTGCCATCCCCTCACAACCCATGAGGTATAAATGCATCATGCCTTCTATTTGCCTCACTACCTCTAACATGGCTTCCCATCACCTCAAAACCTACGAGATATCCGTGCATTGATTCTTCTTTTCACGTCACCTCATTGGTTTAAATGGGATGGATCTATTGGGAACAATGTTTTCAAACAATTTTTAATTTTATAAAAAGAATTTCCTTAATTTTTGTCAAAAAACAATCTTTCTTGAACAGTTAATGTACACTTTGAGGTCCCTCTGGCTGAAGGGGGCTTCAGTAGTGCAGAGCCTTGGGAGAGGCAGGCAGGGAAAGAAGACACATGTTGTCTGGATAGGGTGCCTGCTAACAAAGAAATGTAAATGTGTGGAATTGGTTAATCACTAAATCTAAAGGCTACTTGTGAGGCTGTGTGGTTTAAGTGATGGCACCATGAGAGGCGTTATGGTGGCAACACCTTATTTTGTTTTTAGAGGTAGTGCAGTGGTGTTCGTGCTGAGCTGTGGAATGAGTCCTTTTAATGGAAATATATATAAAACAATATTTGCACTAGATATAATCTGATTGTGCTTTACTATAAATGTATATTCTGAAAACGTGTTTTATATTAAATATTGAATCTCTTCACAATTTGTGACGGCCTCTCTTATAATGTGTGTAATGCAATTTTAAAATAATGATTTGCAAATTCTCAGTGCTTCCACTGACAGGCTGGGACCCAACCCCACTGCACTATTCATATATGTTAATATTCTCCACTGCACCAAACAGGGTTCAGTTCTGAAAAGTGCTTACTTTGTAAAAGAGTAAGTGCCGGCGCCCAAAGTTTTGCTTAGAAGACTGCGGCGGGCGCTGTTGAATGTCTGGGGTGCTGAATACCAGGCCTGCGTTGGCTTGATTCCACCTCATACCTCTTTCATCCACCACCAGAACCTCCCTCCACCTATATTGTGCTCTTTTTCTTCCAGGCTTTCTTTTTTTTTGTCACAGTTTTTTTCATCTTCTTATTTCCTTTATGTATTTTCCCTCTCTTGGTCTGAGTAAAAGTCTGTTAAAAAATGATCCTCTAAAATGTGCGCCAGTGAGCCCCAACTGCAACCACCGGCTCAAATTAAGCACTACCTGTGGCGGTTCCAGTTACACACACATACCTCTGCAGTAAGCACATTAACCACCTGAGCTTTCATAGTGTAAAATACATTTTTCACATAGTACTTGAACTTTCATTTACTTTTCATTTAATGTGCGTGCCTTATATTTTAAATGTATTTTCCTCAAGGTCTAAAGCAAAAAATCTAGATGCTGAATATTTTGTTCTTTTTAGACATGTCTCTGGCTGTTCCCCAGATTCACTGACCCCCCACCCCTATTGCACCCATGATCACAATTCCCATAATTTTTGTTAATGCACTTCCACCGCTGCATCACAGACACTGAGATAGATATACCTTTGGATGAGTTTTCCGCCACCTCACAGCTCATGAGTTTTGTATTTACACCGTCTACTCACCTCACTGTCTGTCAAATGTCGGTGCACCAGGGTTTTTATGGACCTTGCTGCCTGCAAGGCTGGGTTCTGGTAGCTCAGAAGTCTAACGCATCGACTGTCGTGACCTGGGCTTCACCCAACTATCACGTTTGATTCCCGACAGGTTATTGCAGACTTTTACGTTGTGATGTTTGTTCACCTCCCAGCCAGGCCAGTAATAGTGCACCCAAGCCTTATGTACTTCAGTCTATAGGGTGTATTTGCTTTGAAGTGTCTCTTCACAATATGTGATGTTGTATCTGTGGATCGATTCCAAGCCAAGTTTTTGCCTCTGATGCTGGGACTTTTGGTTCTGATTTTGTAATGAGGAGACAAGACTACAAGTCCCAAAATGCAAAGCAAAGACCATTTGCTGTATGCCTACAAGGGGGGCTTTCATAATCTCATAGCCTGCTCGGTATCTGTGTACCATGGTTTCTGTAACTTCACAGTTTGGGAGGGGCCTGGGCCTAAGGCTTTTTCACATACCTCAGAGTATCGCCTCTGATAGGGGAGAGGTGTGGCGCAGTGGCCAGAGCGAGTGACTCCGGAGCATGGGGCTCACGGCTCAATCACTGGCGACAGCGACTGCTCGGCCCAGCACCATGTGACTCTGGTCAATGTCTGGCATAATCTCCCCGGCGCCCCCTGCACCTTGAGACCCTTAGGGGTGATTAGTTTGCGCTTTACAGATACTGTGTTGTTGTTTGTTGGTGTTCTGTCCACAGAGATTGCCCAGATGTCACATGTTATCATCTCACAGCGTTCCCAGGTCTGTCTTTTGATTTAGCAAATCATTCTGAAAGTTGTAGTTTTGTTTCATTTTAATTGAGGCAATTGGACCTGCACACCTGATAATGAGTGACGTCAAAACAAAGTCCACATATACAACTGTGCTGTCATGGAGCCATCAGGTCTCCCTCTAACACAGGTGCTGTTATACATAAGCCTGGGTGAAATTTCAATTGTGTTGATGAGTACTTCTGTGGATTGTGAGTTATGCTTGTTATGCGAAATTGAGAAAGATATTCATTATGCCCCACTGGGTAAATAGGGTGTCAATGTTAAGTCAGGGGAGGGAGCTGTGCAGTGGCTGCAGATCACAGTACTTGTGTTGTTGCACTATTTTTTTGTGTTGCATTTCACGCTAAAATATAGTGTTAAATCCATATTTGCAATTCATGTCATTTCGAGTCATTTTCAGGAAATGTTTTGTAATTCTGCAAAATCAGATTAGGCAAATTGTCTGCACGCCGAGTAATACCTCACAGTCTACGAGACACGAGCGCACCAGGGCGCTGCCCATGTGCTAAAGTTACCAAATGACTCCATGCATCAAATATGGAGTAATCCAGTCCTAGGTTTTCACTTAAGTCTAATGAATTCTGGGAGTTGTAGTTCAGGTGCACTTCAGTCGAATTAACATGCCTGAAAACATTGATTCGGAAAAGAGGGGCCCTGGGCTGGAGTCTTGCACCCTTGGTGACATGGAGCCATGTGATAATCTTACATGCACTTGAGGTCGAGTTAACCTGCATCGTGCTGTTAGGGCATCTGCGGGGGTAGGGGAAACGTGCTGTGTGGGCAGGTGGGAGTTGAGAATGTTAAACCCTAGATGGGAGGTCTGAGGCGAGGGTGTTTCAGGAGAGCTTGAAGAGCAGGACCCCCTCTGCCTGCTGCAGGGACCTCCCTTATGAAGGGTTCTACAACTAGCTAAGGGTACCCGGCGGGATCTAACTATCCCCCCCCCCCCCCGTCACAGGTATGGTGTTGAGTAGGCAGCAGTCTCTCTGCACCAAATCCTTGAATCTCCACCACCGCTCTTGTAAACTCCTCTGTCAACATTTTAATAAGCCTTTAATTACCAGCCTTGAAGTCTGCAGGGTAAACTCCACCTCAGTGAGATATGGTTATGACTCTGTTATTTATTTTCTGAAGTTAGTCGGCTGACCTCCTGGCAGGGGTTAATTTGTAAAAACAAATGAGTGCTGGGGTTCTCGTCAGGAGGAAGCTTGCCCCACCCAGCCTATTATTCTTTTTAGCTCCACCTAAAAAAGAACCAACTATTAATCATGAAAGTGGGAAGAGAATGTGGTGTAATGACCAGACCTTCGGTGCTGGGGAACCAGGTTCGAGTCCAGGGGTCGGATCAACATCCTGTGATTCTGGGCAATTCACTTAATCTCCCTGTGCCAACAAAGATGAGTGTTTCCTTAACTGGTGCTCATGAAAAGTGCCGGTGTTGATGATTCGGTGCCGGTGCTGAGCACCAGAAACCACTGGCTCAAATGAAGCACTGCCTCCTGGACTTTGAGGGCGCTCAGACCCTTTGCTACCCTGGGTTAGCCTCGCCTGCACACTCTTCCTGCAAAGGCGCCTGAACTCTGAAGGCCAAGCGTTAATGATGACAAATGAGCTGGCATCACTTTCAATGCCTTCTGCAGCTGTCACCTCATGTCAGAGGTCAACGCCTTGCTCTTGGGTTAGCGAGGAGTCACTTTGGACCTGGTGAACATCTGAGCTGACACTTAAATCTTAACACACAACATGAAGTGACTTGTCTGGTATCTAAACCCACAATAGCCTTCCCTCAAAGCATAGCACACCTCCACAGCGTGATAGCACACCTCCACAGCGTGAAGCCCCTCATCAGAGGATCTCAGACTTTCACATAAACCGCATGATCTCACTTCCTGTTTTCTTCCCCAGGTCGAATACTACAGCTTGAGAACAGCAGAACCCCTATTTTAAAGTAAAATGTTTAAAGGGGTATTAATATATATCATGAACTCAGAAGATGAACTTAAAAAAATAGCTAGCAAAGGACAAAGGTAAATCTCCATCAGCTGAAAAGGTCCATCCAAAGTAATCTTGAATATCCCCAAAATGCAACATATTTCTAGTATTTACTACACAATGCTCCCTCATAAGCACACTCCCACAAGGCATTACCAAGCAGTACATCATTGTATCTTGCAAAATACATAAGACCTGATTCACAAAAGACCTCCTCACTCGTGGTGGAGGTCCCGCAGTCGTGGGGGAGTCTCCGCACTCGAGCGGAATCTCCACAATGAGAATTCTCGATACAGAGATTCTGCCACAAGTGCGGAGGTCATTTGTGAATCCGGTCCTTATGCATCAGTGCATATACAGCAAAATTCCTCTCCTGATGGACCACAACCGCTAACAATGTAAATGTAAATGTAGTAGTACTTGTATAGCACACAAATCACCCATGAGGCAACTCGGCGCTTGTACGCATACCGCTGTGGAACCCTTCCTGGCTTTTCCCTGTGAAGTGCCCACTCCTGGGCACCCCCGAAGTGAAGCCAGGCATCCTAGCATTGTTGGGGCTGTTGTGGAGATTAAGCAAGCTATTGCCCAGAGTTGCGGAGTGAGACCCATGAATTAGAATAGGCACCGAGGCAAGAATTATTAGGTCCGAGGAAATTTTTAGCCCGAGACCCGCCGAGGCGGGAATTGAACCCTGGTCCCGGGCTAGACCTCTGCATCAGGGTCTGCCGCTCTAACCATTGAGCCACACTACTCCACAATCTACATAGGATCATTCACTGTGCAGGTGTACTCCCCTCCCCCGCCTGAGTAAGACCCACACCCACGCATCAGTTTGAATAGTCTAGAAGGGACTCTCTATGGAGATGGAGAATTCCTCCTGCCTGGCCTCTGCCAATGAGGGACCTTGAAGATTGCACCACTGAGCCAATGCTCCTTCAGTGCTCCTTCTGGGCTGAAGACTCAGAGAGGTACAATGACTCACTAGATGCTCAGATATATTTAGGTAATTGTAGGGTTTAGTATGCACACTGCCCCGACGCTTATAAAAAAATTCTTACTTTTTCCCGGCAGGCAAGGAGAGCTAGGGCGAGGTTGGAGCTGGGACACGCTTGCCCGGATTTTATATGCTCAGGGGACCTCATAAAATATCACATCAGTACCTTGCGAGCCCTAGCCCCTCACTCAAAGCACAAATTAAAAACCATCTTTGAAGAGGCAAGCTCGTCATGCCAGCCACAGCTGACAGTGGCCACACGCCTCCTCGAAATCGAATCCTCCAATCTGCTCAACCGGGACATCCCGGTTACAACTTGGAAAACCACAGTGAAACTACAGGTCAAGAAACTCTCACTTGAAAGTGACATTGAAAGGCTACACCACAGATCCAGCTTCACCATACTGGACACCACCTACATCCTGGCCAAAGCCCAGCTATACTTTGAGCAAGCATTGACAGCCCAGCACGAAGGAAAATCACCTATATGAGACTTCTTGCACTGCCCATCATGGACTTCACTCCATCCTGTGCACGGTGGGACCATTCAGCCGCTTGCCATCTATGCAGTCACAAATGCGAATCTTGGTTTCATCAGCTGTGCTGCTGCCCAAAGATGGCAAGTGAATGTCGCCGCTTGCTAACCCCGCTATGCAGGACCAATTGCCCCAGACACTGCAGAGCAGCCTCCATTCTGTGCTTCTCCTCCAAAACAACAAAGACTTTGGCCAGGATGGGGAAATCTATTGATGCGATTCAGGCTGCCCTTCCAAAAACAAGAAAAGCACCAACATCCACTAGCAAGCCGTAGCCCTCCACGACAATGTTGGAAGGAGCAGTAGAGCACTATATCAATCTTGCTTCAGTATTGAAAGTCAACATTTTAAGAGTTTTTTAATGTGTTTTAATATGATACCTTGCCAAATCTGATTTTAGGTGTTTACATGTAATGATTTTAAGTAATCGATCATGAATACATTTCTTATTGACTTACTGCCCTGGCGCTGCCTGGAGCCTGGGGCACGCTTTATAAAACCACATTGGTTAAGTATTAACCCCTTACATGCTGATGTCGGCCCTCGACCGTCATGCATCGCAGTGGCCGTGTGCTGATGACAGCTGGGGCCGTCATGAACCCGCCCACTCATTAAAACGGCCGCACAGGTACAGAATCGCGGCCACGCCCAAGGGGTTAAATAGCTATATAGTGGATTAATTAGGGTGCCTAGATATTGAACACCACAAACAGAGAAATTCCACAAACATAGAAGTAGGACAGCAATTTTTCCTGGGAGGAGGGGCACAGGATGATGTATTTGACAGTTCGCCTGAACATAGAAAACTTGCAAATCCGGGGTGCCTGGTCACCCAAACAATAAACCAGCTATGATGACAGAAGCACTCCGATTCTGCCACAGTGTGAGTTATGGTGATTTACAAAACCCGAACATCTACAGCTGTGTGTGAGGCTCACAGAACAATTATAGCGCTCTGAGGCCTAAACTGGACTGACTCCAACTGAGCAAGTCTGTAAAAATAAATACAAAATAAATCATCACTCCTGTTCCACAACTCTTACAACCAAAACCACGAAATAAACAAAAACTAATGTTTCACAACTCTCGGAGGGCTTCATATTTACAGAAACCGAGGACTCCCTGAACCACAATGATTACTGAACTGTATAAAAAAGAGGGACAGCCTGTTATATTTATAAACAAACAGTTTATTTTACCAGAGAGTCTCTTGGAACATTTACAAGAAAAGGGGTCCGCATATCTGATATACGCAGGCTACAGGAAAAGAAACACGTCAGGGAAAATACACTGGTGCGCATTAAGCAGCTGGCCAGAGAATGTCCCACAGCTTGAGGATAAAGGTGCAAAGTTACAGAAACACAACAGCATTTAAAGAAGACACCGCAGCATGAATGTGAAGATACAAAGTCACAGAAACACACCAGCAACTTTCAGAAGACCCTGCAGCATGAGGGCGAAGATACAAAGTCACAGAAACACACCAACAACTTTCAGAAGACCCTGCAGCATGAGGGCGAAGATACAAAGTCACAGAAACACACCAACAACTTTCAGAAGACCCTGCAGCATGAGGGCGAAGATACATAGTCACAGAAACACACCAACAACTTTCAGAAGACCCTGCAGCATGAGGGCGAAGATACAAAGTCACAAAAACACACCAGCAACTTTCAGAAGACCCTGCAGCATGAGGGCGAAGACACAAAGTCACAGAAACACACCAGCAACTTTCAGAAGACCCTGCAGCATGAGGGCGAAGATACAAAGTCACAGAAACACACCAACAACTTTCAGAAGACCCTGCAGCATGGGGGTGAAGATACAAAGTCACAGAAACACACCAGCAACTTTCAGAAGACCCTGCAGCATGAGGGCGAAGATACAAAGTCACAGAAACACACCAACAACTTTCAGAAGACCCTGCAGCATGGGGGTGAAGATACAAAGTCACAGAAACACACCAGCAACTTTCAGAAGACCCTGCAGCATGAGGGCGAAGATACAAAGTCACAGAAACACACCAACAACTTTCAGAAGACCCTGCAGCATGAGGGCGAAGATACAAAGTCACAGAAACACACCAACAACTTTCAGAAGACCCTGCAGCATGGGGGTGAAGATACAAAGTCACAGAAACACACCAGCAACTTTCAGAAGACCCTGCAGCATGAGGGCGAAGATACAAAGTCACAGAAACACACCAACAACTTTCAGAAGACCCTGCAGCATGAGGGCGAAGATACAAAGTCACAGAAACACACCAACAACTTTCAGAAGACCCTGCAGCATGGGGGTGAAGATACAAAGTCACAGAAACACACCAGCAACTTTCAGAAGACCCTGCAGCATGAGGGCGAAGATACAAAGTCACAGAAACACACCAACAACTTTAAGAAGACCCTGCAGCATGAGGGCGAATATACAAAGTCACAGAAACACACCAACACCTTTCAGATGACCCCACACCAACAGGGTGAAGATACAACTGCGACTTTCAGAAGACCCAGCTGCATGAGGGTGAAGATGCAAAGTCACAGAAGCACACCAGTGGATTTCAGAAGTCCCAGCAGAATGAGAGTGAAGATATAAAGTCACAGAAGCACACCAGTGGATTTCAGAAGTCCCTGTAGCATGAGGGTGAAGATACAAAGTTACAGAGGCATAGCAGCGACTTTCAAATACCCTGCATCATGAGGCTGTAGATACAAAGTCACAGAAACACACGAGTGACTTTCAGAGGATCCAGCAGCATGATGGTGAAGATTTAAAGTTACAGAAACATACCAGCAGCTTTCAGAAGACCCGCAGCATGAGAGTGAAGGTACAAAGTCACAGAAACACACCAGCGACTTTCAGAAGACCCCAGAGCTTGAGGGGGAAGATACAAAGCCACAGAAGAACACCAGCTACTTTCAGAAGACTGCAGCATGAAGGTGAAGATACAAAGTTACCAAATCACACTAGCGACTTTCAGAAGACCTCTAAGCATGAGGGTGAAGATACAAAGTCACAGAAAAACAGCAGCAACTTTCAGATGACCCCGCAGCATGAGGGTGAAGATAAAAAGTGAAAGAATTGGCTCTTTCTGGTGCACCAGGGAACCCATGATTCCTTCCCCTCTAGATAATCTGCCCATTCCATGTATCGTGCCCAAGAACATGAGGTAGAAAAAATAACAATCTGGATTATCCAAACCAAGCTGGGAGCCCTGCTGGATCTTGCTGGAACTGTTTTGGGACCACTGCCATTGGTGACTTGTGGTCTCCCATCCTGCAATGATCCATCATCTTCCTGTTCATCAGCTGCCCCTGTCCTTTTCCAATTCTTTCACAATAACTTTCATCTTTTCTCTTCCACTTGCTTTATTACTGAAAACAGTTTGTAGAAAAATCAAGCAATCTATCAACTCTGTCTGTAGGAATATATCACTGTTTATTTTATAATATCCGATTTCAAATTCTGCATAAAAACATACACATATATTAAAAACATGCTTTCCACTTTCTGACCATTTTGAATACATCTTTCAATCCTAAGAATAATAACCCTGGGCGGAGTTCACGGACTTCCACTACGCGGAAGTGCAAAAAAAAATGCTGCCACGCTTTGAAAGCTCCGCAAGATGCAGAGTTTGTTGAATAAATGCTGTTCGCACTGTGTAATCCTAGCGAACGGCACCGTGCATAGCGCAAGCCGGCACTGGCTTTCCTTTCTGCCACTCAAGTAGATTTTTACTCGAGTAGCAGCATTCTCAACGCAAATGGGCAGTTTCTCAACGAGAGTGGTCGCGAGCATACGGCACCACTCTTAATGAGAAATCTGATCCCCGCGTTCAGAAATCTCGCCGGGAAGTTGATTTTCCACGCTTGTGCTTCCTCTTTCGCACTCACCAACTTGACGTAGAGGAACACGAGCGAGGAAAAAACTCTTTCGGAACTCCGCGTAACGTGGAGTGTGGCAAACTCCATGAGCAGAGCGGAGTCACCGCCCAGGGTTAAAGAATATACACTGATTTTTTTATGGCTTAAAAAATTGTTAAAATCAATTCACTATGAACAATTCTTTTGATGCAGGGTTTTGGGGGTACTCAGAATGGTTCACACCACCTTCTTTAGGACAAAATAACAACTCGTACACAATTTCTTTTTCCACTGAATGCAGTGCTCATTAGTCTTACATGCCACAGTGGCTTGATTATTCCCTGGATGTACTCGGGGACTATGGGAATTACTAGGCGGCTGTAGCATTTCAGCTGCAGTACGAGGATGTGCTAATTCTTTCTTGTTGTGGTCCCATATACATTTTCAGGTGACATTTTGTGCTTCCTTAATTTGACATCAGCCTTGTGATTCCTCTCACATTTGTATAGAAGTACCTCCTCCTCTTCAGTCTTTAATGCCTGAAAGATGTATTCTTATGTTCTCCATCTTCTCAATTGGTACTAATTTCTATAGAAATACGAGAGGAATCACAAGGCTGAGGTAAATTCAGGGAGCGTGAAATGTCACCTGAAAATGTATGTGGGAGAGTGGAAAGACAGAATTAGCACACCCTCATACTGCAGATGAAAGACTGCAGAATCTAGTGATGTACATCATCCCTGGGAGTACAGCCAGGGAATAATCAAGCCACTATGGCATGAAAGACTAATGAGCGCCAGATTAAGTTGAAAAATAAATTGTATTTGAATTATTTAGTGCTGAAGAAGAAGGCGTCAACCATTCCGAGTACCACCGAAACGCTGCATTGTTAGAATTGTTCTTGAGTTGTTTTTAAATTGTTTAGTGAATTGTTTTTACCAGTTTTTTTTTTTTAAATAAAAATGTCCACATATATTCTTAGGATTGAAAGATGTATTAGAAATGGGCGGAAAGTGGAAAGCATGTTTTTAATATATGTTTTTTTTTTGTGCACAATATGAAATTTGATATTATAAAATAAAGAGTGATATATTCCAACACAGAGTGCGACAGATTGCTTACTTTTTTCTATAGAATGTATAAATTACTCTTTAGTGCATTCTCATTGTTTCTTGGTAAGCAAACCCGAATCCCACTTAGTACAGTTGCACAAAAGGTTATCCTTTTTTAGGCCGAGCCTGGGCAGTGCATGCGCTGCTCTGCGAGGCATGCTGTATTGAGGTAGGGATGTGAAGCTCCGCCCACTCTCCACCCATATTTTTTACTGGCTTGCGTCATTGTCCACTGTGAACTATGGCTGTTCATTGGTCAAAAGGCTTAGTTGTCCCTCCTTAGCACCGCCTTGCCTCGTTTTGTAACCTCCCATGGCAACACCCGCTCTTATTTGTGTTGTTACTCAGTAGACTTTAGCTACAGCCTCTGAGCACCATTTTCTCAACTAGCTTTGTCCTGCCTGCTGTTGCAGGCAGGACATGCTTGCTCCTAATGCTTTTTAAAAATGTTATAGCACAGTTGCTGAACGCATTTGCAATGCAATAGGTCGCATTTGCGAGGGTTTAAGCTATTGGTATTGTTAATGACAATGCCTTTTATTTATCTGTTTTAAAAACAACACCTAAATAAAAGGCATTGTCGTTTACAATACCAATAGCTCAAACTCTCTTGTAAATGCGAGACCTATTGCATTGCAAATGCTTGCTCTATATTGATAACGACCCTGTCCCTTTACGTTGAAGGGTGACTCTCCCTGTTTTGTGAAAACAGTTTGTACTTCTTACTGAAGTGGAGGACCAGTGTCATGGATCCTCCATGACACTCAGCTGAACAAAAATTTTAGTGGTCAGGTGCCAGCTACTGCACAGTCTGCATACCCGTGCATAGCATCAGAAACCGAGGGCCGTCCCTGGCAAGCAGCACTTGTCTCCCTCGTGTGGCCTGGATGCACACCGGCGTTCTTTCCTATACAGTGCTATGGATGCTTGTTTCCGGTCCAGGGAGGACCTGGCTTGGCAGTACGGGCTGGACTGTTCCCATAAGGCACAGGGTAAAGACCGATTTGCATATGGCCAGGTCTAAACTGGGGTGGCATGGTGAGCAAAAGAATGATGGATTTAACCCAGATCTCTTGACTGGCGGGATGAATGTTTTGATTTGTTCTACATTCCGTCCATCAATTTTGTGCCTGCTGCTTTCTCGGCCTAAGTGCGCCAGGTATGCCCAGACGTGGGTCCTGGGCTCACTGTACCACTGGACTCAAGCTATCCTGGCGGAAGAGGGGTGAAACCCTGAAACCGGTCCTAGGATGCTTGTTTCTGATCCAGGGAGGACCTGGCTTGGCAGTTCGGGCTGGACTGTTCCCATGAGGCACAGGGTCAAGACTGATTTGCATATGGCCAGGTCTAAACTGGGGTGGCATGGTGAGCAAAAGAATGATGGATTTAACCCAGATCTCTTGACTGGGGGTGAATGTTTTGATTTGTTCTGCATTCCGTCCTTGAATGTTCTTGGTCCTTAATGGGAAGAACCAGAGGGCGGCACCACATCCTTTGTGTATCTTCTGGGAGAGTATGCAAGCAAGTGGATATACAGATGTATGTGTGTGTCTGTGACAACTGGTGCTAGTGAGTTCTGTTGTGTGCCATAACAGCCAATTTGTGGCACATTTGGGCTCCGTTGGATGTATTTCAGGAGTTCTGTTTTCATGTGTTTGCTTGTATGACAGTGCATGGTGTGTTCCAGTGGGGAGTGAGTCGTTTTGTGAGCACAGAGATAGCCAGCACCATGGCATATCTATGCTGTGTTAAATATGTGTGTAATGTTTTGCCTAATGTAATGTGTGCCAGGTGTTGTCAGGGGCGTAATGGAGCCCCCGCCACTCTTGTGGTGCGGCAGGGCCCCATCACCTTCCACCTCAAAGGGGGCCCCTTGGGCTGGCCAGCTGCAAACACATAAAACACTCAGAAGCAGCAAGGTAGTAAGGGAATAGGTAAAGGGGCCCCCTCATCCTACCGTGCAGGGGGGCCCATGAGGTTTTGTGACACCACTGGATGTTGTGTATGTGGCTAGAGACCTGTGATGTTGTGGGTTCACTGATACTGTACTGGGAGGGTGGAAACGTACCGCGTGCCCGCGCAAGCACGCCTGCCCCACTTCTAGAAGGGCATGCGCCCCACTCCAATGCTAAATCACGGCCTTTCATCTACCTAAAAAGCCCTGTCGGGCCCAGGAGCAGGGGGGTGGGGGCGAGGGGGGTGGGGGGAGGTCTAGGACAGCCTGCGACCCGGGCACTCCCGGCGCTCATTCCTTATTCCCGTGGCGAGGTCTGCCATGGCAGGTGGGGCACGAGCATCACTCAGGGCTGTCCACATGCTGCAGGGGGCATGGCCAGTTGCCATGGCAACGGAGAGTACATCACCAGCCGGGCCACCTCTGGAATGCAAGATGCTCCAGGGCTGCTGGGTAAAAAGGCGCGCCTGCCTCTCTTCACTCACCTCTGCTCTCACTCTGGCTGCTCGTCAGACTTAAGCACCCCACGTGTCTCTCAGTGAAGGGGGGTGGGGGCAGTGGTTCATAATGTGTGCATCATTGAGAAAAGACCACCTGAGTGGCTGCAGGGCGACCCTAAAGCTCTCTTCAAGTGCACAGCGTGGGTATGATCCACAGTGAAAGCACGCAGAGTGCGCAATAAAGGTAGGATACACAATGGAAGCACGCAGAGTGCGTAATAAAGGTATAATACACTGTGGAAGCACGCAGAGTGCGCAATAAAGGTATAATACACAGTGGAAGCACGCAGAGTGCGCAATAAAGGTATGATACACAATGGAAGCACGCAGAGTGCGTAATAAAGGTATAATACACTGTGGAAGCACGCAGAGTGCGCAATAAAGGTATGATACACAATGGAAGCACGCAGAGTGCGAAATAAAGGTATACTACACAGTGGAAGCACGCAGAGTGCGCAATACAGGTATAATACACAGTGGAAGCACGCAGAGTGCGCAATAAAGGTATAATACACAATGGAAGCACGCAGAGTGCCCAATAAAGGTATAATACACAGTGGAAGCACGCAGAGTGCCCAATAAAGGTATAATACACTGTTGAAGCACGCAGAGTGCGCAATACAGGTATAATACACAGTGGAAGCACGCAGAGTGCGCAATACAGGTATAATACACAGTGGAAACACACAGAGTGCGCAATAAAGGTATAATACACCGTGGAAGCACGCAGAGTGCGCAATAAAGGTATAATACACAGTGGAAGCACGCAGAGTGCCCAATAAAGGTATAATACACAGTGGAAACACGCAGAGTGCGCAATAAAGGTATAATACACTGTGGAAGCACGCAGAGTGCGCAATAAAGGTATAATACAGAGTGGAAGCACGCAGAGTGCCCAATAAAGGTATAATACACAGTATGTATGTATGTATGTATGTATAGCGCAGAGTGCCCAATAAAGGTATAATACACAGTGGAAGCACGCAGAGTGCGCAATAACGGTATAATACACAGTGGAAGCACGCAGAGTGCCCAATAAAGGTATAATGCAAAGTGAAAGCACGCAGTCCCCAGTGCAACTATGATACACAGTAAAAGCACGCAGAGTGCGTAATAAAGGTATGATACACAGTGAAAGCACACAGAGTGCCCAGTACAAGTATGATACATAAGGGAAGCACGCAGCGTGCCCAGTACAAGTATGTTACACCAGTACACATATGATACACAGTGAAAGCATGTTCAGTGCTCAGTAAAGGTATAATACACATTGAAAGCACGCAGAGTGCACTGTACAAGTATGATGTACTGGGCACTCTGCGTGCGTCCCTTAATATCATGCTTGTACTGGGCACTCTGCGGCTTCCCTTGTATAGGTATGATGCATAAGGGAGGCACGCAGAACACCCAGTACAAGTATGAAATACAGTGGAAGCATGCAGAGTGTCCAGTACAAGTAGGACACACAGGGGAAGCACGCAGAGTGCACAAGTGTGATCAGGGATACTTGACTTATGCGATTGTGTGTCCTTGATGATTTTCGCATAATTGTAGATTTGCTGTATTTGCCCCATATTCCATCAAACGGTTTCACAGTTACTAAAAACATAGTGACACGTTGCTGTGTTGCAACTAATGCCCAGACAGCGTTTAAAAAAATGACTAAATAAAGATGTAATATTATCACAAAATGTGCCATATAATGCTGCATAATTTGCGTTTCTCAACGCATAATTTATTTAAAGCTGCTGCATAATTTGGCCTTTCCCTGACGCATAAATCTGGAGCTGAAACTTTTCAAACACTTACCCCCAGTCACAGATCTGAGTTGAATCCATCATCATTCTTTAGCTCACTTCGCCTCCTCAGTTCAGACACAGCTATATGCAAATCAGTCTTGACCGCATGCCTCATGGGAACAGTCCAGCCCCAAACTGCCAAGCCATGTCTTCCCTGGACTGGAAACAAGCATCCTGGGACCGGGTTCGGGCTAACAGCCCTCATCAGCCAGGCTAGCTTGAATCCAGTGGCAAAATGAGTAAGGGACCCACGTCTGGGCATACCCTGGCAACTTAGGGCATACAAAGCAAACAAAAGAAGATGATGAACAGGGCACTGAAACTTTTCAGACACTCCCCCACCCCCAGTCACAGATCTGGATTGAATCCATCATCATTCTTTAGCTCAATTCGCCACCCCAGTTCAGGCTGGACTTTTCCCATTGGGCGCAGGGTCAAGACTGATTTGCATATGGCTGGGTCCAAACTGGAATGGCATGGTGAGCAAAAAAATTGATTTAGGCCCAGATCTCTGTACTGGAGTGAATGTACTACATTGTTCTGCATTCTTTCCATCAATTGTTGTTTTTGCATTTGTCACCCCGAGTGGGACGGGTATGCCCAGACGTGGGTCCCATGCTCTCCATGCCACTAGAGTCATGCTAACCTGGATTATGAGGGCTGAAAGCCCGAAACGGTCCTAGGATGCTTGTTTCCAGTCCAGGGAGGACCTGGCCTGGCAGTTCGGGCTGGACTGTTCCCATTGGGCACAGGGTCAATACTGCTTTGCATATGGCTGGGTCCAAACTGGAATGGCATGGTGAGCAAAAAAACAATGGATTTAGGCCCAGATCTCTGTACTGGGGTGAATGTACAACATTGTTCTGCATTCTGTCCATCAATTGTTTGTTTTGACTCTGGATAAAATACACGGCGAAAGCAAGCAGAGTGCACAGTACAAGTAAGATACATAGGGAATCACTCATAGTACACAGTTCAAGTATGATACATAGGGAATCCTACAGAGTGCACAATAAAGGTGTAATACACATAGAAAGCATGCAGAATGCCCAATACAAGTATAATATACAGTGGAAGCACACAGTCTCCAGTTCAAGTAGGGTACACAGTGAAAGAACATGGGGTGCACAGTTGAGTCAGTCTTAATTTAAGCCAATGATTGCAGGTAGGGGGCTTTCAATCATAAATTAAGTAACACCACTATATGCAAGGGATTGCCATCATATGACAAAAATCTAATTTATATATTAAGGATAAACATTGCATGCTTGGTATCTTTCTCCATTATAAGGAACTAGCAGCCCGTCCCGACCTTGTCCGGGAGCTTTCAGGCTTCCCCCTACCCCTGCCTGCCCCGACATTGCCCAGCAGCCCGTGCCCCCGCCCGCCCCGTCCCCCGCCTGCCGCCTGGCCCGACCCTTGCGTGGCCTGAGTCAATCCCCGTCCCCCGCCTTCCTCAACCCCCGCCTGCCCCGACATTGCCTTTTGTCCATTCCCCGCCAGCAGCCCGTGCCCCCGCCCGCCCCGTCCCCCACCTGCCGCCTGGCCCGACCCTCTCGTGGCCTGAGTCAATCCCCGTCCCCGTTCCCCGCCTTCCCCGACCCCCGCCTGCCCCGACATTGCCTTTTGGCCATTCCCTGCCTTGCCCGACACCCGCCTGCTTACCTTTTCCGCCGCTCCTGAGTTCACAGCTCCTCGCCGCTCTGCTCCTCACCACTTGTCCGCCGCCGCTCCTCCCCCGCGCCATGTCCGCCTCTCCGTGCTGCTCTTCACGTGACCACTCCTCCCCCGCGCCATGGCCAGAGCTCCTCTGACGCCACTCTGACGCCGCTCCTCGACGTGAGCACGCACGTCGCGGCCGGCACTACTTTGGGGGGGGGACTACTTTTTTTTAAATATTAGTTTTTTAAAAAAGGTTTATTTTTAAACTTTATATAGCCTATAACCATCTACACACCCTGACGTTTTCTACGGTGTATCGGGTGTGTAGATTGGCGCAGTGGTTCCGGAGTTTACCCGCCTCAAAGCCTGAAACTTTCTCCTTTATTATAGTAGTATAGATAGCCACCATTTTTGAAGGGTCCATCTCATATGGTAGAGTTTGCATTTGATTCTTTCTTATAGCCCTGCCAGCTCATGCCCAGAGCTATTCCAGTTGTAAAAGGCCTTCGAGGCAGGATACATGCCAGAGCTGCATGGAGAAGGCCTTTAGGGACCAATATTGATGGAACCATTAGGGCCATAAAGCTATTAGAGCACCTCGCTCACAGAGGGTAGAATGTTCTCAAATAAACAGAGAGAAACAGAAGACAAACATTGGAATGTTTGCACAAAAGGTCTATGCAAGCCAAGTACAATAGGAAAGGAGTTGTCTTCATAAACCAGAGACAGTTGCCACCTACCAGGAACTGTCTCCATCTGCTTGGCACCGCCTCTATATGCCTGGGATTTCAAGGATCTCTCAAAGGTTGCCATTTTCTGGCATGGACTGCATTAGTGAAATGAAATGAAATGAAAGACATTTGTAGAGCGCATAGCTACCCGTAGGCCTCCCAGCGCTAAGAAAAGAGCGGACCGGTATGGACCGATTATCTGGCTGGGAATAGATGAGTCTTCAACATTTTTCGAAAGGAAAGATTATCTTTTTCCAACCGAATATGTTCCGGAAGATCATTCCATTTCTTGGAGGCAACATAAGAGAAACGTCGACCTCCACTTCTGGCCCTCTTAATTTTTGGTACTATGGCTATGCGTTTACTTTCGGATCGAAGAGCTCTTTTAGGACAGTATGGGGAAACCATCGACTGAAGTATTGGTGGACCATTGGAAGTTAGAATCTTGTGCGTGATGCAGAGAGATTTAAACTGAATTCTCTCAGCAATTGGAAGCCAGTGGAGATGGTTTAACGCTATCCTCGCTGATTCTCTCGGGGGAATATGCAGGAGCATTCTTGCTGCACAATTCTGTACCTTCTGAAGAAGGTTTATCGTGTACTGAGGTGCTCCGAGATAAAGCGCATTTGCATAGTCCAAGCGTGACATTATCGGAGCCTGGAGAAGCAGCTTCCTCGCATAGAAGGATAAAAGAGGAAGAATTTTTCTCACCATTCTCATCATTCCAAAGCAGCACCTGCAACTTTCTTTGACTAAAACCTCATATTAAGTTTATTATCGAGCCAGACACCTAGACTCTTTCTGTGGTCTTTAGGTGTTAGCAAGCCAGAGATGGCCTTCATAGGTTCTGGATTAACTGTGTGTGATTCGGGTTGGCTTCATATGCCTGCTATTGCTTTAAAATGCCTGGGATTAGTTTCATATGTTAACGATTGCCATCATACACACATAGTGTTTTAACCTCTTCAGTGCTCATGACAAGGTCAACTCGTCATGGGTTTTACCTGCGCTGTGCGTTTGACGAGTTGACCTTGTCATGAATAATGGGAAATCTGGAGTAACAGCGCCCAGCGGGAATTGCCCGTAGCACCCAAGGTGTTAATGTGATATGTATCAATATCCTATGCAATATATTGCCATGAAATGACAGATATCGTGAGCATTTTAGGTGTAACAGTCACATGTTCAACACTCTTGCATGCACGCACTCAGGCAGACATGCATGCACATAATCTCACACACAAAACCATGCAAGGAGACAGACGCAAGCATATGCACATATGCGCACAAACACATATGCAATCATATGCAGACATATGCACAAGAGAAAGTCAATGATTCAGTAACTCAAACTCACAGCTTATCCGAATTCTTATACTTACCAGCAGCCTCTCCATTCTCTGACTCCAGGTTCTGTATTTCAATGGCAACAATCAGTGGGTTGTAAATTGTAAATTGATACTTGTATAGCGCACTACTCACCCGCAAGGGTCTGTGGAACCCATCCTGGCTTTCCCTGTGAGGCGTCCACTCCTGGGCACCCCCAAGGTGGAGGCCAGGCATCCTTAGCGTTGTGGGGGCTGTTGTGGGGATTAAGCAAGCTATTGCCCAGAGTTGCAGAGTGGGACCCATGATTGGAATAGGCACCGAGGGGAGAATTATCAGGTCCGTGGAATTTTGAGCCCAAGACCCGCCGAGGCGGGGAATTGAACCCTGGTCCCGGGCTAGACCTCTGCATCAGGGTCTGCCGCTCTAATCATTGAGCCACACTTCTCCAGCGGGCTATCCTGAGCTGTAGTACGTCGCCAGCATGACGAAATGACAGGCAGAAGGGGCACCACATAGATAGATGGATAGATAGATAGATAGATAGATAGATAGATAGATAGATAGATAGATACTGTGATCAGTTATCAGGCAGTTTAGGGTACGAAGCAGGGCTATGATTTGAATGTATGTGTTATTTACGTAGCGCAGACTTAGTGAAAATGTAGCTCTGTGTTTTACCCGGTCAAAGGCATGATGCTGTTAATAAGGTGATTCGAGAAGTGGCTGGTCTCTGGGGGCATAAGTGGAACGCTGCTTCATTGTGATGTGGTGTTCTTTAAAGAGGTGCATCTCCAACTCTCTCCTAAAATAGACCGGGTTGGGGCGGTCGGATGGATACCGGAATGTTGTTACAGATCCCCATTACATAGATGGAAAAGCATGCAGACTTGTTTTTTTTCTTCTTTTTTACAGTTCTTTGTCTCTAGTTTAATGATGTCCTGGCTGTGAATATTTCTGAGAGCGACCAAAGATGGTGATTCTTGTTTCTTTTGAATATGTCTCCCTAAGTTGGAAGGGTATGCCCAGACGTGGGTCCCATCCCATGCTCACTACACCACTGGGTTCAAGCTAGCCTGGCTGATGAAGGGTGATGCCCTGAAAACGGTCCTAGGATGCTTGTTTCCGGTCCAGGGAGGACCTGGCTTGGCAGTTCGGGCTGGACTGTTCCCATAAGGAACAGGGTCAAGACTGATTTGCATATGGCTGGGTCCAAACTGGAGTAGTGTGGTGAGGAAAAGAATGATGGATTAAACCCAGATCCTTGTGACTGGGGGTGAATATTCGCATTGTCCAGCATTCCGTCCATCAATTGTTTCTTTTGCAAAGATGGCGATTCAAGCATTTTTATTAATTATTCAATGTAGTAAGTAATACAACGGAACAAGCTACTTTTGCTATACATACATTAAGAGAGATTGATTCATCATCTTAAAAAACATTAAGGGCCTCATTACGATGTTGGTTGGAGTTGCCTTTGGCCAACGCCCTCTCGGAATCGGGACAGACCCAACTCCGGTCGGTGGTTCCAACTGCCTGATTAAGATGCGGCCGAACACTTTTCAGTAGCATACTCCCATTTCTCTATTGAAGCTTGTGCTACGGCTTTAAACTGGCCGTAATACAGGCTCCCATAGAGAAATGGGGGTGTATGTAAAACCTCATGGTGCCTGCCACACAGTGCATAGATTTACAGGGGGTACCCTAGGTATCCCCTCAGCCACCAACCGTTGTCCACGGAGGCAAGGGGCACCTGCTAGGGCCCCCCTCCCCAAAGTCGCTTTCTGACAGCTTTTCCATGTCGGAAAGGCCGGCATGGAAAGGCTGTTGGAATCCGACATCCTAATCCTGACGGCAGAAACTCAGTCGATAGCGGATTACGGTGTGGTTCTGACTGGCCGGGAGACTCCGAGAGCCTGTCAGAACTGCTTGGGAATGACTGGACGGTTTACGCCCTGACCACCGACATTGTATTTCAGCAGTCAGACCGCAAACCGACCGTGTCATTTGGAAAGCCTCCGACTTCGGTCGGAAAGCTTCCGACTACCGATTGGGGCTTTCCGACCGACATCATTAATCGGCCCATTAGTATTAAGTAGTTCCGGTTCGTCAGCTGTGGCACTATGACTGTAACAGCAAATATTTCGATCCTCCATCATGGAGCAGGAGGAAATTTATAAAGATAAGAAGAAATTTAAGTTTGAGAAGACCAACTTGTAAAGCGTAGAACAAAGAGGAATATACGAGCTGAAAGCATGATTAGGCAAATGAGAGTATGGAGGGGATACTGGTAAGGGGACCATGAGTAAGTAGTGTGTGGGCAGGTCCTTCGCAATACTGTTTAGGGGGCTGTGAGTGAGTAGCGTGAGGCCAGATCCACCACAAAATATTAATTAGGTGGCCATGAACAAGTAGTGCGGAGCCAAATCCACCATATGCCCTTTTATTCCCTATCAGAAGAGGACACAGGGGGAGTAGACTGATGTGATGTGATCGAGAGATTCTCTGTATTATTCTCTTTGAACTGTATTAGCATTGTGCCCCAAGCTGCTGCTATGGGATATTTTCTTATTATCCGGGCTTCCTCCCAGTGCGACCACCGATGGTGAGCTCGTCAGCCAGATCAATCAATCAATCAATCAAAGATATTTATATAGCGCTCTACTTACCCGGAGGGTCTCAAGGCGCTAGGGGGGGGGGGGGGTGCTGCTACTACCCGAACAGCCAGGTCTTGAGCTTCTTCCTGAAGGCGAGGTGGTCTTGGGTCAGGCGCAGGTCGGTCGGGAGGGAGTTCCAGGTCTTGGCGGCCAGGTAGGAGAAGGACCTTCCTCCTGTTGTCGCTCTTCGGATGCGGGGGACGGCAGCGAGGGCGTGACTGGCTGATCGGAGGTGTCGTTTGGGAGCGTAGAAGTTGATGCGGTTGTTGAGGTAGCCCGGGCCTTGATCGTGAAGGGCTTTGTGTGCGTGGGTGAGGAGACGGAAGGTGATTCTCTTGTTGACCGGGAGCCAGTGCAGGTCTCTTAGGTGTCCGGATGCGGGGCTGCATGGTGTGCTGGCTCTGTATATGATGCAGGTGGGTTTGAAGATGTGTGGACCGCTGAAGGGAGTGCGCAGAGTTCAGTCCGGGTTGGCTTATGTGATATTTTCAGGCAGTGGATGAGACATGCTACACAGCGTGGAGCATGCTCTCAGTGCGCCAGTGTGGAGTCTGGAAGCCACGGAGAGGGGCGTTTCCACCATCCAGATGTGAGAGTGCAAGGGCTTGAACAGCAGTTCTGAAGTCCCTTTGTGGGAGGAAGGGTCTCACTTACTTTAGTAGCAGAAGCTGGCACAATGCTGTCTTTGGTTTCTTTGCAGAGTCACTTAGCGGTGGCAACCTCAGACTGCCGCCTTGCCTCTCCTCGTGCCCGGACAGAAGCAACAGAGTGGGAATGGGGCACGTGCATGGCATAGGCGCCTCCTCGGTGCAGCGTGTGATCCTGTGTGGAAAGGAGCTTCAGTGTGAGGACATTCAGAGTACTGGCAAATCAGCCATTTTCCCTTGTCCTTGTCCACTCCTCCCACTTCATTGACACACATGTCACATGCGAGTTTGGGGCTAGAGTCAAAATGTCTCACACTCGTGTGTGCAGTGTATTTATGTATGGAAACCGACTTTCTGAAATCAGCTGGTGATTGGAGATTATGGCCTGGTGGGGTGGGGGGTGCAGTGGTGCAGTGAAAGAATGCAGGGAGTGCAATGAAACAATGCAGAGTGTGCAGTCAAAGAATGAAGGGTGTGCAGTCAAAGAATGCAGGGTGTGTAGTGAAAGAATGCAGGGTGTGCAGTGAAAGAATGCAGGGTGTGCAGTGAAAGAATGCAGGGTGTGCAGTGAAAGAATGCAGGGGGTGCAGTGAAAGAATGCAGGGGGTGCAGTGAAAGAATGCAGGGTGTGCAGTGAAAGAATGCAGGGTGTGCAGTGAAAGAATGCAGGGTGTGCAGTGTACGAATGCAGGGTGTGCAGTGTACGAATGCAGGGTGTGCAGTGTACGAATGCAGGGTGTGCAGTGTACGAATGCAGGGTGTGCAGTGTACGAATGCAGGGTGTGCAGTGAAAGAATACAGGGTGTGCAGTGAAAGAATGCAGGGAGTGCAATGAAACAATGCAGGGTGTGTAGTGAAAGAATGCAGGGTGTGCAGTGAAAGAATGCAGGGTGTGCAGTGAAAGAATGCAGGGTGTGCAGTGAAAGAATGCAGGGTGTGCAGTGAAAGAATGCAGGGTGTGCAGTGAAAGAATGCAGGGTGTGCAGTGAAAGAATGCAGGGAGTGCAGTGTACGAATGCAGGGTGTGCAGTGTACGAATGCAGGGTGTGCAGTGTACGAATGCAGGGTGTGCAGTGAAAGAATGCAGGGTGTGTAGTGAAAGAATGCAGGGTGTGGATTGAAAGAATGCAGGGTGTGTATTGAAACAGTATGTGCAGTGGCAACAGTATTAAAGTGGGGTGGGGCGCTGTGGACCCAAGGTCAGGGATGCCCAGTGACAGCAGCCAGAGTGCACATTTGAGTGACGTACTTTATGCATTGCTGGCAGGTTGCTCAGTGGCAACGGATGGGTTAAGCAATCCAGCCAGGACGAGCCATAGCAGTGCGCATAGCGCGGTCTGAACGCAGTGGGAAATAGTACAGATGTGCTTGAAAAACAGGTAAGATCTACTCTGGAAGCAGGCAGTGTGTGCAGTGGGAGAGGCAGGGTACACAGTGCAGGCAGAATGCACGATGTGACCACACTGTACTTACTGTTACACAGGGTGCCCTGTTGAAACAGACAGGATACTGTGCAGGACGACAGCATTTGCAGCTGGTGCAGGGCACGCAGTGCAGGCACGGCGGCAGGCGCACAGTGGACATATTGCTATATTATGCAGCGTGGTGTTATGCAGTGCAGGCAGTCGTGCACGTCGCATAGTGTCGGTAGAGTGCGCCGTGCAGGCAGTGTGCACACTTGTGACCCCTGGTTACCTCATTCTTCGGTGGAAGTTTGGTCACGTGATTTACCAGGAAACTTTACTTCAAACACTGCTTATAAATAAGCCGGACTCGGCTCGAGTGTCAGGGAGTTTATTCTCAGGGCGTCGCGCACTTCCGGTGAGAGAGATCGCCTGTCAAGGGAGGGGAATAGCAGGCGGCGCGGCTGATCTGAGGGGCTTCGGCTCAGCTCTCTCTCTCCACCATCCCAGGCCAGGATCTACTTTCACCAGCCTGGGGGGCAGCTCAAGCCCCTGGAGACTGCGCAGGGAACCCCTTAGGCCTTCGAAGTCTGAGCAACGGGCTTTATTCCGTCCTAGCGCTGCGCATTCTGCATAGGTGAGTGCATAGGTGAGTGTGATCTGGTGTAAACCACGATTATTGGACTGTGCATGGAACAGGCCGTTTATGAATCCCTTCGTCTGCCGTGATTGTGTCATGTTCGTGGCCTGGTTTGCGAAGAAAATACATGTCCTGCAGGAAGTGTGAAGGTGGGTGATGCCGGGGCCACGTGCGCCGCATACTAATGTTCACCACGTGACTTTGGAAACTGTTTGGGCAATACTGTGATGTGCTATCCTGCGTGAGTTTTGAGGGCTCACCTCGTGTTCCTTTTTCCCACTTGCACTTGTAACTTAAGCAACACTCGTAGCCCTCTTGAGAATTGCAGATATTAGTCGTGGCAAAAATACGCCGTTTGTCTACTCCAAATCCAGACTTCATGAAGAGTCGCGTGTGACGACTCTCTGCTTGACCTTGGTACCCCACCGTCATTTGTAGGAGTAAACCCCAAACTCTACCCGAAGGGGGAATAGACCGTTGGGTGTTTCTCCTGGAATGTGACACTCTGTGTCTGGCGACAGACACACAAGAGACATTTGAAGGTCCCCTGGGACCAATAAAGCATGTTACTATGCAATGCATTACATTGCGTGCTATTACAACGCAGTCGTTACAACAACCGCGTTGTTAGTACGTGATACATTTTCATCGCAAGTCTTTACAACGACTTCCACTAGGGGGCGCCCTGGACTTAGGAATAGTATTATTTACTATACCTACTACAGTTTGTGCAATAGTAGGGAAGGTGTTGGAATTCATTTCTAATACCTCCGCGCCCCCTAGTGGAAATTGTTGTAAAGACTTGCGATGTAAATGCATCACGTACCAACAACGCAGTTGTCTAAAAGTATTGCGGTGTAATGACCGTGTTGTAAAGGTTGTTTCTCTCTGGGATTGTGTTATTCAATGTTGCCAACATCCCTTGTGTGTGCATGCTCACAAGCATAATGGTAGTGCTGCATACACACCTGGACAGTGAGCCCCTGTAACATCACAAGCACCCTCAAGTGCAATGACGTTAAGAGTCTGCAGGGGGGGGGGGGGGGGGGGCTGTGCAACAGACCATGGCACATGGCATTGAGGCAGGTGATCTACTCCATGAGTGTGTGCATGTGACCTCTCTGACCTTGAGTGGAGACTTGAAGGGTGTTTGCATTTCCTAATGGTGGCCCTTTGGACCCAGCATGCCACATTCTGACATGCCTCCTGGGCCTCCTGTGCATTCTTCTGTACTGGAAGCCTGCACTCAGGCAGGCACCATTCCCTAAACTGCAGGAAGGCATGGCCACCTGAAATAAAGTGCACGCCCACTAAGATCACAAGATGGCATTCATCATCACAGAAGGGCTCACAGGGCACTTTCGATGTTATCCAAGTGCAGGACTTGCAGGGCAAGGGGAACGAAGTGCCGTTCTAGCGGGAGCCTCACTTTCTAGAATGCTGCACTCAAATTAAAAAAATAATAGTTTAGATCTGGAACACTAATTGTGCCGCCTTCATTCCTCCCAATGCCCAAGATGGACGCAGGATTTCTTCTGCCACCCAGTCCTCAGTCCTCTTATTTTTATTGACCTAAAGAGATTAATGCAGCAGCTTGATGCCTCTATGCCCAAGGAGAGTTCTAGGGCAAAGCAAGTCGAAGTAGCTGCTTATGTGGTGGAGGAGGGATGCAGCATTACAGCGAGGGTGGGGGCAGGGGTGCGGGTGGTGTGCATTTCCTCTATAAGTACCAAAACCTACATATAACACTGTGGAGCAGAGGAAATTGGGGAGCTTTCAAATATGTATCATTGCCCCTCAAATAGACCCCTAGAGCCCCTATGCATGTGGATGTCACCCTTCAGGGACCCCTCTGTCATCCTAAATCCTATTTATAGTTGTGGGATGCTGGGATCTTAAGGACCTCTCTCCACACATCATTTTGTTTCACCCTTCCAGCACAGGATTCTCCGTTCCTTGGGCCTTCAGCAGGACAAATAAAACAAGGGGAAAAGGGTTCTTTATCTTACTGTGGAGCGGAGACAGAAATGGACACAGGAAAGGTCCAGGGTTGTAGTCCACTCGCACAAGGTGAATCCATAGAAGCGGGCAGAGAAAAGTAGAAGATCTGTAAGTTCCCCGGAACAGCCCCCAGGCTTCACCTTTTAAAACTCACAGCTCTCCAAGGCAGTCGCCTAGCAGAGGCGCACTCCTTTTCCCCACCGACTGCTCCTCTCCATTCAGTGAACTATACTGTAACAAATTGAAGTGCTTAAGACCAGCATATGAAACAGATTAGGTTTATTAAACATAAGAATCAGGTCAGGTAGATAAAATAGAATAAAGTAGATCCAATAATAGAAACCCCACCAGGAGCAGATGGACTCCAGCTCAGCCTCAAATGTAACTGTCCATGCTTTCAAGCATACACAATTGGAACACTATGTGACATCATAGATGCCTGCTGAGCAAGTAATGACAAACACTAAAGAAGGACTGAGAAGAAATGAAAGCGAAAGCAGGATGCAACACATACTCTGATCTGTCATAGAAATTGCAGATCCACTTGTGAAGTGACGTCTGAAAAAACAAAGCCAATACCGTTACAATGACTAATGTCTGTGATGCGAGAAACAAATACGACTAACAGCAACCGTGCAGCAAAGAGATGAAATGGCAAAGAGTTGCCTGGGAATATTCTCTTTGCAGATTTGTGAGGCTACTCCGCCATCTTAATTTTTCCCAATTTAATCTGCCGCTTTGATATGGATGATCATGCCAGCCTCATCCAGGCAGCTGGCCTCAACTGTGGTCAGTGTGTCCGCGGAGGACAGCAAGGAGGGTTTCCACTGCCCTGAAGAGTCACCAACAGTAAAACTGGACCAACACGTCTCTGAGCTTATAGGGTGCACTTATAGGACCAAACAAGTCTCTCAGCAGCACCAATTCTATTCAACATTTGTACTAGGCCAATTGTCTCCCAACCTTTCTCCCAAAGCATCCCAATTCATGTACACATTTATTTCCAAATCCCAGCCCAGACAGCCAGCCACAAACAACCATTTCAACATGTCTGAATAGACTTAAGTTTTAAAATAATAATTAGTCCCAAATGGATGTGTAGCCCCAAAAGACCTTCTCGGAAATCATCGGTCTCCGGATCATTCCCTCAATCTTCATCATGATTGCACAGCCAGCACCCACAGCAAAATAGAATTCAGATTGCAACAAATTACTTTTTTCTAGAAACACAAAGAAAATATTGTCCTTTCTGTCTCAGAGTATAATATAAAACTCTGCCTTTTCTTCCAGACTTTGTGTAAATTATTGCAAGAGGGCCTATTAAACAGTCATGAATTAATTAATCAATGAGCTAGTGTAACACCCCCCCCCCCATCCGATCACTGTTCACAAGTGCATACATTAACTGTAAACTATACAGAGCCCTGGCTCTCTAGATCAATTGGCCAACCTTAAGACAATTGCCTTGGCTACCAATAGTAGCTCTTAAAACCTTCAGATACAATGGGATCATATCCAAATGAATTGATGGCCAAGCTGCAGTCATCCTAGAAGACTAACCCCCAGATGCATCAAGCATCCATTTTACGATCCCTTATTAGCAAAAAATAAGGAATTGCTAATAAGGAATAGCAAAATGCTATGCAAGAAGAAATCACTTTAAAAATAGCGATTTCTTAAAATTCCTTAATTGCGACTCGCAAATTGTGAGTCGCAATTAAGGAATACCTCCCCATTCATTCCTATGGGCCCTGAAATTGATCTGTGCACATATGTTGCGCACACACATGCCCTTAGGGCATGTGTGTGCACAACATGAAACTTTGAAAAATGCACTTTAGTGCATTTTTCAAAGTTTTTGCAAATTACCATGCGAGCCCTATTAGCGAAATTGCTATTTTTTAAACTTTAATGCATTGCATTTAAGGAATCTCAATTTGAGATTAAATGCAAGTAATCACAATTTTGCGATTTCTTAATTTGCGATTTTTGCATTTGGGATGATGCATCCCAAATGCAAAAATACCGGTCGCAAAGGGGCAGATTCTGAGAATCTGCCCCTTTGCGAGCGGTTTTTAGCTTCATGCATCTGGGCCTAAATCGAAGTTTGCCTGTCAACTTACGTATGCTCTGCCTCCTGTATATCCTGGAAAAAACAATAACCCTCTTGCTCTCTGACTGATTCACAGGTCTCTCTCTCTCTCTCGCCTCCCCACAATTGCGGACCTTGCTCCCATCTGAATTAAAATCCTGCAAAAGCTTACTGTGTTTAACCCCTTCCGTGCGGCCGCGATTTTTCCCGTGTGCGGCCGCCGGACGAACACGGGCGGGCCATGACGAACCCCAGCCGTCATCAGCACACGAGCACCGTAGTGCATGACGGCTGGGGTTCGTCACCAGCATGGAAGGGGTTAAGGGAAATGTAAAGCACATACCTCTGTGGTACTGCATCAAAAGTGCCTTATCAGACATGTGAATAGTGATTATGTGCCTAGAAGAGGTTAGATTGATAGTTTGGGCTCTACAAATTCCTAATTAAACCAAAGAGAAATGTGTAAAATCCATGAAGGAAGTAGAGAAAACATATTGAAGTATTTTCAGAAAATGCCAGAGACGCTGTAGTGAGGCGGAGGCCAGATATTGGAATGGTGAATGGGAATGTGTGCAGAACCGGAAAAAGGGCAGTCAGTTTTGTTTGGTTTTCCTAATAGAGATCAATGTGGAAGGCCGCAGATGATCTGAAGAACACATGAAGTGTTGGGGTCTAACCAATTATCAAAGTACGCAGCCTGACGGTGTCTAGCTGATTATCAGGGTACGCACCCTGCCTGAACAGGCACATTTTAGGGGATATTAATCAATGGGAGCAGATGGGAGGTATCTCAGGGTGCTAGTCCTTATGAAAGTGGTGGCAGCTGCATTGATACCCTTGTGACGTTATTGACGAGGCTGAAGGGAACTATGGAAATCCAGATTTAGTTGGGATCCAGTGAAGCGGAAGAGGAGGAACACATGTCTGCCGGACATCCATGGACATAATAGGACAGAATAGGCTATCCCAGGGGTCTCCAAACCGGTCCTGGAGGGTCGGATCCATGCCAGATTTTTAAAATTACTACATGTATCTCAATGGGGATATCCAAAAAATCTGGCATGGATCCGGCCCTCCAGGACCGGTTTGGAGACCCCTGGTCTATCCCCATCACTGAATTGTTTACCGGACCCTTGACCACCGGGCTTCACGAGGGGGTGATTATCAATGGCGGACTGCGATGGTTGCAGGACAAGACATGTAGCTCAAGCCCATGCAGTATCCGTGCTAGGCATGGACACGAGTGAAGCGTTTCGTGCACACACAGAAGTCTTGCAAACAGCTACCTGTGTTATGTATTCCTTTGCTCATTAATCTCGTGTGACTAATCTCAGAAGGATTGATGTCTGATTTCATTTTTTTTTATTGGGTTTTGTTTAACAACGAGGCTTTTATTTCATGGAATTATAATTTTAATAACTTAATTCCTGTTGTTATTTTTTTTTTAATATTAAGTACCTATTTTTTACGAAAGGACCCTGTTTTCTTTACCAGCAACCCCACTTTTATGTTTCCATTTATTTTAACTAAGTGTGCCCTTCACGTTTTGTTTTAAATTGTTATTTTAAGTAAATGGGGTGTTCTCCATAGCACCTCTACTTACCATCTATCCCCTATTACCCTTTCCATTGTTTTTATAAACAATGTATTTGCCCGACATTTATTGTCCTGAGGTATTTGACCAGGGGGGAAAAACATGGCACATTGTCCACAATGTTAACCTGGGAGCCCTACTTCCATTCTGGGTTATGAAGTGACTGAGCATGGACAGCAGATGGTGTAGCTCAACTGGGGTCACTCAGAGGCGAAGGAAAGGTGTCTGGGAAGACACGTTGGGTACCACCTTCATCCCTTCTCCATTGGACGGTCTTCAGCCCTAAATGAACAACCACTGTCGAGGAGATGGGATGCGGGGTAGCCCTGTTAACTTGTGATCAGTGGAGTTACAAAATGTGAAGCCCCTCCACTGACAAATACATGGAGCTCCCCTCAACCACACACACACACACACACACACACACACACACACACACACACACACACACACACACACACACACTCTCACTCACTCACTCACTCTCCGGACCCAGCCCGTTGCTCTCACGCTCGAGCACAGTGCAGGAGGGGGCCCCTGGATTACGCCCCCATCCCACCACGGGGGCTGTTGCTACGTCACTGCTTGTGACTGAGAGACTTGTCACCGGGTTGACACCTAGAGGGAGTGACACAGGTGAGACCTGGTTTTGTAAAGCTGCGAGACCGGTCTGGGAGGAGAGCGGGCCTTGGAATGTCCCGCGAGGGTGAGTGAGGCGCGTGTGGAGGGCGCCGGGCCCTGCCCTACCGTCAAGGAAAGGAGGTAAGGAACCAGGATTTATAGGGCACCCAACGGGCCAGGATCTGGGAGGTTCCGTGTTGGACCATAGGAACGAGGCGGCCCAGTGTTGAAATGCTTATTTGTTTTTCAAAGAGGCCCCGACACCGAAGCGACACGCCGTCCTCTTACTCACACAAAGCACTTTTGAACTGAGCGCCAAGACTGCACTCTACTAGGCACAGACAACAAACATTGACGAACATCAGACACAGTTTCTTGGCGAGAAAGCAAAGCCGCCCTTGCACCCATGCAAGCAAGGGGAACGGTAATCCAAATAGCTACAGTTTTGGTGCAGCGTGCCCTTACCCCTGTCAGAAACATTCACCCCATGGTGGGGCTTTCTGCGGGGCTTTTATTGGTCTTTAACAGGACTGGAGATGCAATACCACATTTAATAGGCATAAAAATTGACAAAACGGGGTCCCACACTGGAAGGTAAAGGTAGCCTCTACAGGTTGTCTTATAGTCAGAAATTGGTAGTCCTGTCCAAGGTGCTGATGTATAATATTGGGATGTATGTCGTTACAACGCATACTTTTACAACGCATTTTTTACACCGCAACATCCATTACAACGCATGCCATTACAACGAATTCTTTGAAACTACCTTTACAACGCATTCCACTACAACGCATACCACATTTACAACGCATACCATTACAACGCATACCATTACATTGCATGTATTGTAAGTATTGGATAGTGTAGGGGTAAAAATTACTATTCTAACTCCAGGGGGTGCAACAGTAGTGTAAGTGTTGGATAGTGTAGGTATGCGTTGTAATGGCATGCGTTGTAATGACTGCGTTGTAATGACATGCGTTGTAGTGGTATGCGTTGTAGTGACATGCGTTGTAGTGACGTGCGTTGTAATGGTTGCGTTGTAATGGTATGCGTTGTAATGGATGTTGCGTTGTAAAAGTTTCCTTGTAAAGGTAGTGCGTTGTAAAAGTTGCGTTGTAAGTGTTGTTTCCCATAATATTGTAGGTGTTCGGAGCAGCACGGCTTGAAAGGGGATCAGCAGCTGCTTTCCTCTATACAGCCTCATGCCTTTCACTCGTGAAGGGGCAGAGAGTGGGCCGTGGATGTAAAGCCATACGTTGGAGTGTCGCTATAGACCTCCAGGCACATCCTCAGGGTGTCACTTGTCTATCTTCAGTCATTGAGACCTCCGGGTGCACAGAGAAGAGAAGGACCCTTCCACTCCCAGCATCCTCTACCACATTGTACACAACATGAGTCATAATCTCAGGGCTGCGACCCCTCTCAAAAAGGCTTGTGCTCTACAGCTTTGTCTGTACTTTGAACACACAAGAACATACATGCGCACCATGCTTTACCGCTACTTAGCATGTTTCACTGAATTTCCTCAGTGGTGCTTGGATCTGTCAAGGGTCTCCAAGGTGTTGTCCCTACAAAATGCAACAAAAGGTGATGAGTTAAAGATTTGCTAATGTCTCAGCCAATGGTAATCATTCAACCAATTGCTCGACCAAGACTAATTTGCATATGACTCTCCCCTATTTAGAGTGGTGCAGTAGGGAAAAAAATAATGGACTCGACCGTGATCCCTCCGATTGCCAAAGGGCTGAGAGTTTGCAGACCTTCAACCCCATATTGTTTTACTGCAACTCTCGAAATGGGGCGGAAATGCCCAGTCCTGGGCCCGCTCTACTAAACGATCTAAGATCCTCCTAACTGTTGAGGACCAACAAGCATGAATCCAATCCACGTTTGCTTATCATTTTGCTCAGAGGGGACATTGCCTGGCAGTTTAGATTGACCATTTCTATTGGATCAGGACCAAGATTGTTTTGAATATGGCAAACCTTATCTGGAACGGTGCAAAAAGCAAACAAACTGGGTTGTGGCTTGAGCAATTTCCATTGGCCGAAACTTTTGAAAGCAATCCAATCATCAGTAGCCAAGAATTTTTGATTTTACTAAAATGATACATATAATGTAATTACTTATAAGGGCTGTTAGTCAGCCCTCTTCACCCTTTTGTCTGTTGTGTCATTCATATATTTCTTCCGCCCACCACTACATACACCATGGGGCGATATGTCAGCCTAGTTCAGCTATTGGCTAACTTCGTTGTGAGTGACAGCGTTCTGCCATTTCACCACAGCACCTGGATATTCAAAGCATTCCCTTTAAGCTTCAGGGAGTATGTTGGCAATATGTGCTTTTTGAGGCCAAATTCATATTTTTGCTTTTAGAAAATGTTTTTTTTAAGACAGAAGCTTTCTGCAAAGTAACGTTTTTCAAAAACCTTGAGAAAACAAGCTTTGACAAAGTCAAAATGCTGGGAGCGTACACCATACATAGTGGCTTTACCAGTGTTTGTTGTTTAAATGTAAAACATTAGGCCTCACTATGTCCTAGAAAGCTCCATATAAACACCATTACAATACCACTCAAAAGTTACTCTGCCTTCAGATAACAGTGATGCCTGGTGTCCTTAAAGGAGATGGAAAATATTGTGGTTGACCTTCAAGAATCAGGACACAAACAAGCAAGGCAGCTTCTCAGCAGGGCAGGTCTGCAGATGCCTCTCGCAGGTGGAGGCTGTTGTTCAAGAATGATTTGTCTACACCTTGGGCAGGGCAGACAGTAAAGTTTACAAGAGTCTTACATTAAGGTCAAGTCAAGGCTGCCTGACCCTGCACTGTAGACCAACACGTGGCTATTATTAGGGTAGTAGGTGCAGTGGCACCGGGACCCAGAGGTCTCAGGGGTCAGGCAGCTTAATTATGGGTGTTTTTTTACTAAACTGTTTTAAGGGGGGTGTTTTTTATACTTGCATTTTGGCCCTTGGCCCCCTTGCTATGCCACTGACTGACGTCTGAGTTTTCAACTCAGGTTATTCCTGCTGCCCAGTCAAGGCGCTGGCGCTGACATGACCCAGCACAGACGTCATCATGGCTGTACCTGTTTAGGCAGTTAGTCAAGGCAGTGGCCAAAATACTGGCAACAAACCAGCACAATAAAAAGGGCAAGGGGTATTGTCACCAATGTAGGTGAACCATTAGAAGGTAATTTTTGAATGGAAAATTGGTAAGAGGCGATGCAATGGTTTGGAGGGGGGGAGGGGTGGAAGCAGGGTGGTCAAAGCAGGGGAGGCTTTCCTTCCAGCACATATTCTCTTACCCTGCAGGCTGGTAGCTACAGCAGAACCAAGACGCCACAAAGGCTTGTGTGGGGGTGTCTTGCATCTGCCCTTCCAAAAGAGTCCCCGCCCAGCTATTTTTTCACTATTCAAATTTCACCAGTGAAATTACAATGGAATTTGTGCGAGGAAAAATACTAAACATTCTAGTATTTGCACTTTGCAGTGGGGTCATACATGGTATTTCTGTGTTATCCTTCATTCAGAGATGTGAACTTGGAAAGATGTGATCATACGGCAGCGGCTAAATACCGCAATCTGTGGTCATGCTATGTCCCAGGTGAGGGATTATCACATCATATAACAGGGATCGTACGTCAAGGCATGAATGTGTGTCCAATGGTGGAGACATTAACATTTCCAAATAGAACAAATGTCCTACTAAAGGCAGAATCTTCCAACCAAAGATAAGTGCATCCAGACCAGAGGCCGGTGACGGTACTCAAGGGAGAAGTAACATTAGAGCACTTTTTGTTCATAGAAAGGGTAGTGAATGTGATGGACAACTCCTGGCAGAAGTTCCAAAGAAGGCCCAGTATTGGTATGCAAGGGTAAGGCTGGCGGTCGTGCACGACCGATAAGCCCCATTCTGTCATAAATGGTCTCTTACTGTTCAATTTTGGCATATTTTATGGTATGTTACATTTCTTTATGCTATGCTATGTTATGCTATGCTATGTTATACTATGCTATGTTATACTATGCTATGTTATACTATGCTATGTTATGTTATGCTATGGTACAAGGTTTTTATATGGGGCATGGTTGTCAGTTCCTTGGCCTCTTAATGGTGTTGGTTGTCTCGGTGTACAGTCTGCAATCGGTTGAAAAAGTGGGTTTCTGAAGAAGGGTCAAGTCTTGTGCCCATCCAGTTACCATGGTTGGTACCTTCATTCCTTGATGTGCAGCCCGCTCTGTGTGTGTGGGTTTCCCTAAAACAAGCGTTCGGCAGCAGATCAGGTTTTGTGATCTTCCACTACGTTTCTGTGCATGCATCTTCTGTTGTTATCCAGGTGAGGACATTTGCTTCTGTGTCTACAGGCCTAGGTTTGTTGAAGGTTGTCTGCCGGGTTAGGTTTCCTTTATGGTGTGAATCCGGCCTAACGAATGTATGACGTTACAACGCATACCTTTACAACGCATACCTTTACAACGCATTTTTTACAATGCAACATCCATTACAACGCATTCCATTATAACGCATGCCATTACAACGAATTTTTAAAAACTACTTTTACAACGCATTTCATTACATCGCATACTACCTTTACAACGCATACCATTACAACACATATCATTACATTGCATGTAAGGTAAGTATTGGATAGTGTAGGGGTAAAAATTACTATTCTAACTCCAGGGGTTGCAACAGTAGGGTAAGTGTTGGATAGTGTAGGGGTAAAAATTACTATTCTAACTCCAGGGGGTGCAACAGTAGGGTAAGTGTTGGATAGTGTAGGGGTAAAAATTACCATTCTAACTCCAGGGGGTGCAACAGTAGGGTAAGTGTTGGATAGTGTAAGGGTACTATGTGTTCTAATGCTATGCGTTGTAATGGTATGCGTTGTAATGATTGCGTTGTAATGACATGCGTTGTAGTGGTATGCGTTGTAGTGTCATGCATTGTAATGGTTGTGTTGTAATGGTATGCGTTGTAATGGATGTTGCGTTGTAAAAGTTGCGTTGTAAAGGTTGTTTCCAGGCCTAACACGTGTCACCATCTTAGGGGCTTTACAGATGTGTTTCTGCTAGTTGGGGGTTGACGGAAGGGGGAGATGCAGGACGAGAAGGCTGTTTGAGATGGTGTGTCGAGAGAGGGAGTTGTGTCAGAGGCAGACAGAAGGTGGGGGTGAGCAGGGCAGTCGAAGATTGGCAGATAATAGGTATTGCATGCAAATTAAGAAAGGAAGGACTCTGGGGCTAAAGCTAACGGGTGGATATGTGGCAGGGTTAAAGAATGGAAGTGGGGTTAAGGAGAAATGGTGAAACTAAGGGTAGGAAGAGAGGACCGGATTGGGGGCTTAGGAGAAAGATGCTGGACATGAGGTAAGGTGAGAAAGGGTGTAATTGAGGGTCGGAGGAGAGGTGGGAAGGGTGCTAAAGAGAAATGGTGGAAGTGAGGGTAAGGTGCGAAGGGGAGAAGTAGGAGGGTGGGGGATATGAGAGGATGCAGCTATCCGATAGAAGGATTGGGGGTGGGGAGGTTGAAGGAGGTTGGTGGGAGATAAGAGGTGCAGGGAGAAGGGAGTGAGGGGGTGAAAGGGAGGAAGGACAGTAGGTATGAATTTGAAGAGCCCCTTGTCTCTGACCTGGCCTTTTAGGTCGAGCCTAGCTGCAGCGTGCATGCTCTGCGAGGCATGCAGTAGTCGACGTAGAAGCCTCTCCTTTTCTCCGCCCATATTTTTGATTGGCTGGTGTCCTTGTCCTTGGTAAATGCTGGCTTCCGATTGATAATGAGGCTTGTTAGTCCCTTCTTGTTACCGCCCTGTCGTCATTTGTTACAGCCCATGAGAACTGGATCTTTTACTTGTGGCGTTATACAGTCTCCTTCATAAGTCCCTAAGCCAGTGCTTAATTTGAGCCAGTACTTGCCGGTGATGAGCACCGGCATTTAATTGGTCTCCGATGCTCTGCACCGGCACCTAATTGTCAACACCACATATTGGGAAGTCTGCCACAAGGTGGCGCTGCCTATATCATTTGACGATGAGCAGTCCAAATGTTGTTTAGGAAACATTATACATTAAAAAATTGCTAATACCTGCCTCCCCAGCCATTCCTTTAGCTTTGGGGACCTGGAATAATCTGAACTGTCGCATTTACATGCGAGAGAGATGATAAGTAGATGTTTTGGCAGCAATGAGAAGGGTGCTGGGTGGTGCAAGCTGCAGTGGCCTCCTGGTCAGAGCTCTGGCACTTAATATTTTACAAATTAAGCACTGCCCTAAGCACAATGTTTTTTAAATTTTCAGTGCAGTCCGCTTTCACTTTAGCGGTTGCGCTTGTTTATTTAATTAATTTGACGCACTGACCGAAAGGGAGCGTTTCTACTCACTAATCTGACAAGCATTTGCAATGCAATAGGTCTCACATTTACGCGAGTTTGAGCTATTGAAATTTGTATATAACAATGCCTTTTATTTTTGTTTTCTTTATTAAAACATAAATAAAAGGCATTGTCATTTACAATGCCAATATCTTAAACTTGCGTAAATGCGAGACCTTTTGCATTGCAAATGCTTGTTTGGAAGTGGGTCCCTGACTGCACAATGTTACTCTGTGCCTATCCCTGTGTCTGTCTGTCCCTGTGTCTGTCTGTCTGTGAGCGTTTCCTTGAGAGAAGGAGCTGTAAGGCTCGGGAGCCCCATATTTAGTGAAGAATAATCCCTTCCGCAAGGGCGCATTGCTGTATTTGGGGATGGTTTAGTTGGGCATAAACCATGATGAAATGACAGTGGACACCTACTTGCAGGAAGGAGGGGCTTCCTTGAAGGCGGATGTGGAGGGGTCACCCGGAGTATGAAGGGCAGTCTGCGGAGTAGGCAGATATTCTATGCCGGGAGGAGTCGGAGAGTCCCTGCTGCTCTGAAGGTGGTGAAACCTAGGACTGGAGGAAGTGACCCCCCCTCCCCACCTCCGCCTTCCTCAGCTCCATCTCATTTACCTCCTGCCGGCTCCCTCTCGGCTGCTGTCTGTCCTGGAATCTCTTTGATGTAGGACAGGGGGAGGAGGGTGGGGTAACAGAGTAAACAGCTGTGTGTATGTGGAGGGGCCTTCAATCTCCCCAAGGCCGGGGCCCACCCCTTCTGGTCCCCCAAATAGAGCATCTAATTCAAGCTGGAAGGCCGCGGGCTCAGTGACGCAATAGGCGTGTAAGGAGGGAGGAATACAGAAAACGGAAGGAGAGAGGGACAGAGGGAAGGAGAGAGGGACGGAGAGAGGGACGGAGGGAGAGAGGGACGGAGGGAAGGAGAGAGGGACAGGGGGAAAGAGAGAGGGACAGAGGGAAGGAGAGAGGCAGAATGTAGGAGAGAGGGAAAGAGGGAAGGAGAGAGAGCAGAATGTAGGAGAGAGGGACGGAGGAAAGGAGAGAGGGACAGAATGTAGGAGAGAGGGACAGAGGGAAGGAGCGAGAGACCAAATGTAGGAGAGAGGGATGGAGAGAGGGACAGAGGGAAGGAGAGAGGGACAGAGAGGAGGAGAGAGGGACAGAGGGGAGGAGAGAGAGGCAGATGTAGAAGAGAGGGACAGAGGGAAGGAGAGAGAGGCAGAATGTAGGAGAGAGGGACAGAGGGAAGGAGAGAGAGGCAGAATGCAGGAGAGAGGGACAGAGGGAAGGAGAGAGGGACAGAGGGAAGGAGAGAGAGGCAGAATGTTGGAGAGAGGGACAGAGGGAAAGGAGAGAGGGACAGAGGGAAGGAGAGAGGGACAGAGGGAAGGAGAGAGAGGCAGAATGTAGGAGAGAGGGGCAGAAGCAAGGAGGAGTGAAGGAGAGAGAGACGGGGAGGGGGAGGGAAGAAGAGAGGGACAGATGAAGAAGGGAGGGAGGAGTGTAGGAGAGAGCGACAGAGGGAAGGGGGAGGGAGGGGTGAAGGGGAGAAGGACACAATGTAAGATGGAGGGAAAGTCAAGAGAAAAAGTGTGGGGGGGACGTGGAGTTGTAAGGGAAAGATGGCAGAGTGGATCAAAAACGTGGGGCAATGAAGAATGAAAGGCACGGAGGGTAGGGGAGAGGGATAAAACTGAGAAAGAGGGGAAGGGGCCTATTAGGATGACGGGTGGACTTTGTCCGCCCGTCATCCTACCGGGGATTGGGAACGCCCGCCATAAGGGCAGGGGTCCCGTGGGGGGTATTAGGATGTGCCCGCCACGGTGGCGGGCACATCCTGCATTTTTAGCATTGTGGCGGGCGGTGCTCTCAGCAACGCCCGCCACAATGCTAAAAATGCATTAATGCATTTGCATAGACAAGCGGCAGGCACAGCGTGGTGCCTGCTGCTTTGTCTTTGCAAATGCAGGGGGGTACCACAGGTACCCCCCGTGTGCACCACCCACCTCTCCTTCACTCAGGGGGCCCGCAGAGTGAAGATGCACGCAACCTTGGCTTCATCCTAGACTCCTCTCTCTCAATGTCCAGACAAGTCAACGCAGTCTCATCCTCTTGCTTCAACGTACTTCGCATTCTCAAAAAGATCTTCCGTTGGATCCCCCTCGAGACAAGAAAGACTGTCACCCACGCACTGGTCACGAGTCGACTGGATTATGGTAACACACTATACGCCGGAATCACAGCTAAATTACAGAAAAAACTCCAACGTATCCAGAACGCAGCAGCGAGACTCATATTAGACCTCCCTCGCCAAGATCACATCACCGAACACCTAAGAGACCTCCACTGGCTTCCCGTCAACAAAAGAATTACATTCCGCCTTCTCACCCATGCACACAAGACCCTCTACAATCTAGGACCCGAATGCCTCAACACTCGCCTGTCCTTCTACAAACCCACCCGCCAACTAAGATCGTCAAATCAAGCCCTTGCCGCTGTCCCGCGCATCCGAAAATCCACCATGGGCGGCAGATCCTTATCCTTCCTTGCCGCCAAGACCTGGAACTCACTCCCCACTCACCTCCGCCTTACTCAAAACCACATCTCCTTCAGAAAAGATCTCAAAACCTGGCTATTCGACAAATAATGAACCCCTTCCCCAAGCGCCTTGAGACCCTCTGGGTGAGCAGTGCGCTATACAAATGCCCGAACTTGAACTTGCCTTTCCATGGCGGCATCGTCGCCGCGGAAAGGCATCCAAAGCAGCCCATCATAATATGGCTGGCGGTGTCTATTAGACACCGCCACCATATTAAACCTTTTCCTCCCCGGTCGCAAGGCAACCGGGGCGGAAAAGCGGCAGACGGTCTTTCCATCCGCCGCGGTCCCCCCACCATCCTAATATGGAGGGGGGGAATATAGGTGCGGATGGCGAGCGGATTGCTCCCGCCAGGCTGGCGGTGACTACAGCCAGCATGGCGGGGGCAATCCGCCCGCCATCCTAATGGGCCCCTAAGTGTGGAACTGAGAAAGGGGCAGAACGGAGGAGCAGAAAGGGGCAGTGGGGACAGACAGGTTTGAGGATGTTGATGCAGAAGGGAGTATGTGGGTCAGAAGAAAGAAAGATGTACAATGAGGGAGAGATGTGCATAATGCAGAGGAGAGAAGTCAGACTAAAGTAGGGAAGGCAAAGTGAAATAGATGGGCATGGCAAACAGGAGAAGGACAGAATGGGCCGAGGAGGAGAGGCAAAATGGAGCCCAAGGGGCAGGGAAGGAAAGAGGAGTAGAAGGGAGACGTCAGGGCAGGTTAGCGGAAATTAGGCGAGAGTGCAAACTTGGAGAGTAGAAGGAATAGAAGTGAAGCGAGGAGGCATGGCTTCTAGTCGAAAGAGGCAGGTATCGAGAAGCAGGTCAGACTCACACAGGTCAGGGACACTGCAACAGATCATAGAAAAGCAGGACAGTGGAAAATGGAGTCACACAACAAGCACTGGCAAAGTCAATAGGTCCTGTCTTTATAATGAGCATAGCAAGGTATTTCCTCTGCCAATGCTCGATTGTAAGCATTGATTGGAAAACAAATTTAAAAATTCAAAATGCTGGATAAAGAGCAAACCCATATCTTATTAAGTCTCAAATCTGTAAACGGAATCCAATATGTTCACTTTTTTTTATTAATGGTTTACTTTTCAAATACTTTTCATCCAAGAAAATTCTTAACATAATTAAAAAAGATTGTGGAAATTTAAAGGAGAACACTTGTCAAGGCCTAGTTTGCTTTCCACAGGACTGAGAAATGAAACCTGCTCCAGCCATTTGGTCCCCTGCAGCAGCCCAGGGAGCAGATGTATTGGCCTTCAGTGGAAGAGACATGTCCTTTTCAGTTATGCTAATTACACCTTCTGCCTCAAACGCCAAATGAGTGAGCAGCACCCGGCCCCTTCGCCAGTGCAATAAAAGCCTTTGTATGCCAACGTGCCTTTGCATGCCAATGCCTATGCTTTTTTGCAATATGTTGAATGCAGGAGATAAAACATGAAGAACCGTTAAAGTCTACTCATACCATGGCAAAAATATTCCTCTTGCTGTGCTTTTACAAACAGTCTGGGAGGGAAAGGGACCAACACTTAGAACATGGAGTGCATTTGCATTGCAGAAGCATCTCGTTGGTCAGAACAAGGAAATGCGTGCACTCTCATGGAGTGCTGAATGAAAATGAAAACATAGTTCCCTGAATGTGAGCAGTGGAAGAATACAGTCTCCAACCAAAATGAGGCTAAAGAAACTTATGCTTAAGGGCATCAAAAAACAAAAGAAGTAGTAGGAAAGCTATAGCATAATAAGAAATTAAATGAAAGGGACAAGAAAGCCAACTAATAATAAGCAATGGTCTGACACAACACTCACTGTAAGGTTTTTTGATTTGGTCCACAAGAGTTCTTTCAACAACAGATGGCTAAGAGTAGTCTGAAGAATAGGAGACCTAAACAAGCATTTGCAATGCAATAGGTCTCACATTAGGAAAGTTTGAGCTATTGGTATTGTAAATGACAATTTCTTTTATTTATGTGTTGGTTTTGAAAATAGCTAAATTAATAGCTTTGTCATTTACAATGCCAATAGTTTTAACTTTCGCAAATGTGACACCTATTGCATTTGTACTGCAATATGTGTTGTATTTACGTGGCTTAGATGTATTGATATTACAAATAACAATGGCTTTTAATTTTTTTAAATAATTAATACTTAAATAAAAGTTATCTTAATTTATAATGGCAATAGCTTAAACGTTTGTAAATTACTTTTGTGAAGATTATGTTCAGTGTATTTTATTGTGACGAAAATCCAAGAACAGAAGTGAAATATTAACATCTTTTTGTGACATTTGTAACAAAGCTTGAAACATTGAGAGAACATATTTGAACCAGTTGTTGTTCAAATGGTTGCAAAGATTGATGCTGTGGTGGCGACGAGTGATACTGTGGCGTTCAGTGATGCTGTGGTAGCGCATAGTGATGTTGTGGTGCCCCTAAGTGATGCTCTGGTGGTGCTGAGTGATGCTGTGGTGATGCGATAGATAGATAGAGTGAGTGCGATAGATGGATAGTGGGAGGGCGCTAGATAGATAGTGGGAGATCGATAGATAGATAGAGTGAGGGCAATAGAGTAAGTGATGGCGATAGATAGAGTGAGTGATGGCGATAGAGTGAGTGATGGCGATAGAGTGAGTGAGGGCGATAGATAGAGTGAGAGCGATAGATAGAGTGTTAGTCAGTGAATAAGTGTGAGCGCCTAAACACACGTGCAGTTTAAGAGTTCTTTAGCATCCTCTGAAGCTTCCATTGTTTAAGTGGGTCCCTCCCTCAGCACACTTAAGTTACAGGAGGTGCAGTCTTAACTCGGAAGAAGCCCAGGGGTGGGGGGGTCAGAGGAGTCTTTCTATGTGGTAACAAATGGCCAGGATGGGGCAGCCCCACAGCGCACGTCACTACCCCAAGGTACCAGCTGATGTTAATTGCACACTGCGCCGTGACATTTGAGACTAGCAATGGCCGTGCGCGCGCGAGCGGCCGCGATATGTGGTGGGGGAGGGCATACTACATAATAACAAGGCAGACGACGAGGAGGTAAATGCATTGCTGCTTGTTAGTACTCTTCATTACTTATCAGAACTCCTCATTCCCTTACAATTGTACAAGTATAGGCTTAGATTGCATTACCATGGCTAGCATTGTGTGTTCTAAAGTTGAGACCTGAAGATTACTTTACTGCTGGTGAATTATAAAGAAAGCAGCGTTTGTCAGTAACGTTGATCCCAAGTGAACATGTATTTCTGTGCTTATGGTTGTGCAGGATGGTTGCACTACCTGAGCGCCTCAGTGCTGCATAAGCCTCCTGCTGGGGGCTGGGGTTGTGGGGGGGTGGGGGTAGTGGTCGCAGGAAAGGAGCTCTTCCACATTGGGAGTGTTTGGAGGAGGTGGAAGGCTGAGAGGTGCGCTCTGCAGCGCTGTGTCCTCAAAGGCTTGGCGCAGGGAGAGGGGCCACTGAATGAAGTTGCGGACTGTGAAAGCGCGTCTTATAGAAACGTGGAAGGAAAAGATGGAATTTCTAAATGCGCGTGCCTGCCGGGACAGTCACAGTGGGGTAGGAGTGGAGAGCATGTGAGGTCACAGGTCACAGCATCTGCTATGATGGAAAAACAAGCAGACTCCAAGGGGCTGCAGGTGGGCTCTGTCGGTACGAGGCACAGAATAGTTGCAATGACAGTGCACAGAAAAGTGGGGATAAAAATTGGAGTAACTGCAACGAAAAATAAATGAATAAATGTATGAGGCACAGAAATGCGGTATTGAAATTTGCACAGAAACTTGGGGACAATGGACTATGCACAATAGTGTGGGACTTACATGGGAGTCACTGCAACAAAAACAAGGAACGAGTTTGCCAACCCATCTACTGCAAAAAAAGAAGTTCCAGTAGGGAAAAAGGTACTTTTCTTACCCCTCCCCCAGAGGCAGGGAAATGTAAGTTGGAAATCCCACAACCAAGTTGTTGGCTGTAATATTTTCATATTTGCTGAAATGTGTTGAGTTGGATATGTTCCATTGCAGTGGTCCAGAAAAGGACGCTCGAAACAAGGCGAAAGGATGTCATGGATTGCCTCACTGTGGCTAGTAATACAGTTGAGGACAACGTAAAAGGAAATTACACCCGTGCTAAAATACGGAAAAATGAAAATGTAGTAATTCATTTTCCAAATTGGACGAGTAGGTAGCGATGTAGTTCTAATAGTGTGCCTTAATACTAGTATGCCCATCATTAAATGGCTCGCCTAAATCGTATGCAAACAAAAAAGGAAAAGAATGTTTATAAAAGGCATTTCTGTATCCACCATAGCGCCATGAAATATTACGAATAGTTTTACTGCCCACAGTTGGACTTTACCGGGTGTGAACAGTAAGACTTGCTGCACGGGCCTGGTCTGTTTTGTCACTGCAAGGGCAAACTGATTTACTTACCAACATCTTAAGCTGAATAGACTGCAGATGATGGTGCTGTGTGAACATTTATACCATGACACCTTCTTGCTTCGGTCCTTTTAAGTATAACCTTTCTTGCTGCTTTCCTACGTTTTATCTTTTCTTGTACTTAAACCCAAACGTGCAGAACATTTTAAGCCACGGTATGACTGAAAAAACACACACAAAAAAGGAAACGTTATTCGTACTCTGCTTGATAGTGTTTTTAAAATGACTTTTTCCTATCGAACATCCTACGCAAAAAAAAAAAGCATCTTTTCAGCCTCTTTAGTGGGGCTGGGGGATCATAATCATGGTGTAATTACAGTGCACCCGCTACAAAGATACGTACTCCAAGACACCAAGCACACTATCGGGGTATAGTCAGTTACAATGATGTTATAAAAAGCAAATAAACCGTTAGATTGTTAATATTTGAAACCAGCTTGGGTATATTTCAAAATCAAGGCATTGTTTAAAGGGCAGGGAAATAAAAAAAAAGCATGCAAGGACAAGAATGCTAAAGCATCATAAAACCGCCTTTTAAAACAAGGAAGAGAAGAACGTGACAGGTGGGGGACAAAGGGACAGAGGAAAACAAGCTCTCGGCATTGCTGTGGCGGGGTGTGCGGGGGAGCGGCAGCCTTTGAAGTCTGATGTGAGGCACAGACAAATGGTGGTGTGAGATGTGCACGCGGGGGGCCGGGGGGAGCGGCAGCCTTTGAAGTCTGATGCGAGACACAGACAAATGGTGGTGTGACATGGCTGGCGATGGCGTGCACGCGCATACTCACATGAACTGTACGCGATCTGCATGTTTGGTAGAGTTTTTGAACTGCCTACTATAATCTCACCTATCTACCCCTGTGGGATGTAATAGTCGAGACCTAAAAAGGGGCCCGGTTAGATAGAAAGGTAGGTTCTGTTATTGTTCGCCCTGGTTTGCCCTCTATTGATTTGAGTTGCTAGGGATTGGTGTATGCATTTGCAATCTGGGATAGAGATTTGCTTGTCACACCGGTTTTGCAGGGATACTTGTACTTTCTAAACAATTTTTTACTGTTCATGGGGGCGCACCAAAATAGAAGTCCGAGAAGAAATAAGTAGAAAAATGTTCTTTATTTATCTTTATCCATTAAAATACACGTCATCAGTAAAATATGTCACGAGTTCAGCCAACGCGTTTCACTCCCTACCAAGGAGTTTCTTCAGGGCGATGCAAATCTTTTTGGTGTGTTGTGTTCAAGGGTTCCTTGTATAATCACACTAGTTTTTTTAATGCCATATGTTTATTCATTCCGGCATGGTTCTTAAGATTCTGCAGTATCTGTCTTCCCTTCTCTTATCACGTTTTCATGGACTCTATATATCTTGTCCACAAATCAGTTACGGTAATCCACTGCTTGACCCGTCCCTGGCCGTATTCGTTCAGGGTAATTGCGGTACTGTATCAGAAGACGTTCGGTTTCAGCGTCTCGGCATGGCTGGTTCCAGGCTTGTCACACCGGTTTTGCAGGGATACTTGTACTTTCTCTTGGGGTTCATAGTAACAGACAGGAAGTGGGTAACCATGATATGCAAAAGGATGATTATGTACTCATTTTAGAGTTATTTCTTTGGGCTCACACACAAACAAGAGCAGCCCCATCAATGCATTAACGTGTCTCGTTTGCACACACTCTACATGGTGCCCAGGGCACAAGTCCTAAAAATAATAGTGGGGAGACTAAATAGCAGAACCTATGTACAATGATGTTGCACAGAGTAAATCCTTCTCTTTTAACAAGATAGGCCAGTTTTCCTTACTAGTTCTCAGCTATGTAACCTTTATCAAGACAAAACCTGTAGCCTAAGAGGTGGCTCTCAACAATCTGAAAAAGTGCAACACCAAGGCAGGGATTACATGGTGCACGTTCATTTAAAACATTTTTGAAGAGTTTGGTGTGGGTGTGCACCACGTAAGATAAATTACTTAGGACATTGCAGGACTGCTCCAATTAAAAATGACCTAATTGGTTAAATATACATCAGTAAAATTGCAACAGCAGGTTCAGTGACAGTGGGAAGATGGCATGATATGATAACAATGCAGTGCATAATTTGATCCAGTGGTTTCCGGTGCTCGGCACTGGCACTTAATTGCCAACACCCGCACTTATGATACGGCCACATGGTGGCGTTGTTTGTCTAATTTAAAGATTACCCCAACAACAGTTGGTTATTAATTCAATATGCATTAAAATGACTTATACCTGCTGCCCAATCAATACTTATAGCTTTTGTGACCTGGAATAGTCTTCACTATCACACTAGTAGGCTGTGAGGGCAGCAGTTGTGATGGTACTGTCATTGGCAATGCTGGCAGGGGCAATGGGCGGTGCATGCTGCAGTGACCTCTTGACAAGGGTCCAGCACTTATTCTTTTACAAATTAAGTACTCCAACAATGGGAGTTACCCCAATGGGGGTGGACGCAGTGACCACAGACGGATTTACAGAAGGGCGAGAACCTTGAACTGTTACTGCTTTACTCGTTCAATAGAGAAAGAACGCAATGACTCCTGCTTGATGTGCACCTCTTTCGTGATGAAGAGAATTTTGCACTATTGCTGTAGGGTCCCTATTCTGTGTGACGTCAGCTTATGCCACTCTACCTTCTCCCTATTAATAGCTCCGCTGAATGTGAAGCACAGTACCAGACCTCCAGGGGGTCATAATTTTAGATGCATGGGGGGCACACCCATGGTCTGCGCCAAAGGTAGCGTAGTGGATAGCCGTGGCCGTGAACTCCTTGGCATTTCAATCTCTTTGGCTTGGTGTGCCAACGCTATTTCTTTCTAAGTGTCCTTATCCAGGGTTGTTGAGTGGATTTTAATCAAAAACATACGTGAACCACTACTTCAAAGGGATCTTAGAATCATGACAATGGATCACTCTCTGTGCTAATGTCCTGTTAGCTTTGCCGCAGGAGACCCGGGATTGACATAGGGGCTGAAAGACGTCGACTACTCTAGGGGCAGTCAAATACATCAAAAACAGACTCAGATTAGCCAGTTAAAGAGACAAAAATCATCAGTTTTTCAAAAGAGAAAGAATCTCTGCTACCAGCAATTTGAACTCGGTAGGCAGACAAAATATCGATTTTTAAATATCGACATACAATAATGTCGATGTTTAAATATCGAAGGGACAGAATATAGAAGGTAAGTAATATCGAAACTTTTAATATCGATGTTAGTAATATCGATGTTAGTAATATCGATGTTAGTAATATCGATGTTACTAATATCGATGATAGTAATATCGATGTTAGTAATATCGATGTTACTAATATCGATCTTTTATTTTTATGTATATTATGTATTTAATATGTATTTTTTTTAATGTAATTTATTTAAAATTTGTATTTTAGTACCGTAGCGGGTTGTGGGTTTATAGGGGAATAGGGTGGGAAGTAATTTAATTATACTTATGTAATTATTAATTTTTTGGAATTATAAATTAATTTGAATTAATTTGTATTAATGGGTAATTAATTTAAATTAATTGATTAATTGGTAAATATGTGATGTAGCGGGTTGTGGGTTTATAGGGGAAAAGGGTGGGAAGTAATTTAATTATACTAAATTAATTAATAATTTTTATGAATTATAAAATAATTTTAATTAATTGGTAATACATTTGTATTAATTGCTAATTAATTTAAATTAATAGATTAACTTATAATTATGTTCTGTAGGGGGTTATTGTGTTATGGGGAATAGGGTGGGAAGTAATTTAAATGTAATTAGGTACTAATGATTTTAATTACCAGTTTTTGTTAATTATAATATTGGTGATTAATTAATAATTATTTTTAATTGGTATTTAATTTTTTCTTAATTATATATTGGTAATTATGTTTTTAATAATTATGTATTCGTATTTGTAAATAGTTTAGATGTATTTAATAATTACTTTTTTAAATATTTTAAAATAATAATTTATTTTTAAGTATGGTATTTTTAACTTCTACGCTATCCAACACTTTCCCTATTGTTGCACCCGCTGGAGTGGGAATAGTAATTTTTACCCCTACGCTATCCAACACTTTCCCTACTTTCCCTACTGTTGCACTCTCTGGAGTAGGAATAGTAATTTTTACCCCTACGCTATCCAACACTTTCCCTACTGTTGCACTCTCTGGATTGGGAATAGTAATTTTTACCCTTACGCTATCCAACACTTTCCCTGCTTTCCGTACTGTTGCACTCTCTGGAGTGGTAATAGTAATTTTTACCCCTACGCTATCCAACACTCTCTATACTGTTTCACTCTCTGGAGTGGGAATAGTAATTTTTACCCCTATGCTATCCAACGCTTTCCCTACTGTTGCACTCTCTGGAGTGGGAATAGTAATTTTTACCCCTACGCTATCAAACACTTTCCCTACTGTTGCACTCTTTGGAGTGGGAATAGTAATGTTTACCCCTACGCTATCCAACATTTTACTTACTGTTGATTTTTTGGGAGTTATAATAGTATTTTATTTACTCTGTTCTTTAATATATATTGTATAGTTTTAGCTAATGTAGTATATAATTAATTAAAAAAAAATATTAAAAGTAAATTTCATTTTTGTAATTTGTTTTGCATAATTATTTGTTTTATTTATGTTGATATTTTATGTGTATAGATACATTTGTAATGTATTATATTTGTAATTATTTATAATTTATTACAATAACTATTAAAAATTATTAAGCAAGTATATATTATATATTACATGTATATGTTTAATTATTTATTTTATTAAATTATGTATAATATAAAATATTTTTGACTGTTTATTATATTTTTAATAATAATTAGTTTAGTTTACATTTTTTTTATTTAAAAAACGAATTTTTTTTAAACAATATTTTTGACATCAATATTTTTTTTCTCGATATTGTTGTACTTACCTTGTTGTAGATAGGATGTCGATATTGTTGACATCGATATTAATGCTGGGATATTTTTGTACTTCGATATTATGTCTTTCTATATTTTGTCAGACATTCGTAGAACGTGGCACAGATGCAGTACATTTGATTCTTTAATATTTCATTGCACAACATTTTTTACAAAATATACAAGCATAAGTAGCACCCTGTCTTATCTATGAAGTCTCATAACATCCTTGTATACATATATACAAATATAAAACATGCATTTTTAAATGAGTTCAAATATTAAAGAATCAAATGTACTGCATCTGTGCCACGTTCTACATGTCTTGGAACAATGCAACATAAATTTGAAAAATAATATATTGATTGATTTGGCCATTTTGTATACAAATAGCTGATGGCTTCCTAGTTAAGAACATTTGTATTTTAATAACTCGTACTGCCGACGTCTATTCTGTACCTATTTTATGTGCAAGGGAAGCTTGTCTGATGCCTGTTTAGTAGTACCCATGTTGTGTATCAATGAAGCTTGACTTTACCCTTAGCGTTGAAATGGAAAAACTATTGGTATCGTGAATGCTCTCCTCAATGCATGATGAAAAAATGTAAGTCTCACAAAACGTGAACAAAGTTTGCTGTTGCACATGAAGCAAGCAATCACTGTCATCAAATTTACGTGTGAAAACCTTGCCATTCCTGGCTTATTAGCCAAAATCGCGTTGCATAATAACATTTCTGATACCATACCATAATTCAAGTGTTAAAGGAAAATCCACAGGCCCCAGAGTCCAACATGCAGTTGGCTGAAAAGTCAGGTGTCGCTGTAAACGTGGAGCTACTTGGCATCAGTACAAAAATCAAAATTAAAATTATTTTTTCTTTGATGCGTTTTGTCTCCTCCTCCACCAACTAATATGTACATTTTATTTGGAATACGCCATTCGTTTGCAATTTGGTATAAAAAAAACCCTGATAATATTCCTGGTGACCACCCTACTACTACCCATGCTCTCTAGCTGTGCCTACTGCTGGGACCCTGCTCTAACAGGAATCCAGTGGATGTGAGGAGCAGGGAAATCACCTGCAGAGCAGACAAGGATGGGCGAGGCGATGGCACTGAAGTGCAGAATTTAATACACCTTTCGACAAAGGGAGCTAAAATAAACCTTCTTGCCCAGAACAGTGAAAGCCCAGAGGACATAGAACCACCTGGATATTGTGGCCCTTTTGTGATTAGGACCCTTAGCAGCAGCACATATTCTGAAGGGGTAAACCCAATGAAAACCAATTTGCTGCATCAGAGCACAGCGAGCCTGCCAGCGTCTTCACTCTAAAATTAGGGTAACGCTCCATCGATATGGAACTCACTCCCCAAAGACCTCCACCTCAATCCTTACTAGTCTCATTTCAAAAGGAATCTAAAAACTCTACTGCTGAATAAATACCTCAGCCTGCCCAATGAAGCTTTTTTTTTTTAAGTTTTATATAGCGTAAACTAAACCCGAGACACCAGGTATCAGATTAAGTGATTTGCCCAGAATCAGAGGATGTTGAGCGTCGTTGCCGAGACTCGAACCCTGTTCCCGAGCTTCGAGGTCGACCGCTCTAGTCGTAAGGCTACATCCTCTCCCCAAGCTTTCTATACCAGCTGGATAATTTGACACTGTAGCCTGACCCAAGTCAGTGTTTAATCTATCACTATTGACTCAGACGTGGATGGACAGTGTTGGATTATTTGTTACTTTTGAGATACATATATTATGTAACACTGTTTTGATTACCTCTCGCTATACTGTGTTGCCTTACGGATCCTTCTGTATATATTATAAGTTGTAAAGCGCTCTGATACTATCGGGTCTTGCCAGCACTATATAAAACTCTCAAATAAATAAAGAAATAGTGGAGGGACTCCATCCACCCAAGACCACCTCCAACTTGTGCCCTGATGGCTACACCCAGTTGATGCTTATCTTTTTGAGGGTTTTCTGCTTATGGCGGAGATTCCTCGTGTTTGTGGAGGTGGCAGGATGAGATCCAACAAGAGTACAGTACACACAAGGAGGTAGTTCTTGTTTGCAAAGGCCAGTGTGTGTTCCCATGTCAATCTGGTATTAGAGCGTACCCTTAACCCCTTGGCTGCGGGCGTTTTCAACTGCTGTGCGGGGGGAGGGGGGGCCGCGCGCGGCGCCGCCGTGCTGGTGATGAGCTCTGCTCGTCATGAGGCACAGTGGAGCTGCACTCATGACGAGCTGAGCTCGTCACGACCACACCCGTTTTGGAACGTTCAGCACAGAGGGGAAATGATCCCCGTGTGTGAACGTTCCAACGGTCATGACGAGCTCAGCTCGTCATGAGTGCAGCTCAACGGTGCCTCATGATGAGCGGAGCTCGTCATGAGCACGCAACGGGTTAAAAAGATATAAGCCAACGTGACTTCCCATTGGGCTGAGCTTTCCTGTAGGATGCTCGCTGCTGTGAGGCTATATATCTGATTTTATTTTATTTATTTAAAGTTTTGTGTAGCGCGAACATGACCCATTAGGGTATCAGAGCGCTTTACAAGGAAAGATATGATACGTACAAGAAGGCAGGGGCAAAGTACAGGGATAGGGAAAAGTCAATAGTGGGACAAAGCCGTGGCTATATACAAGAGTCAATGCAGTTCCATAATTTGCGATGACTGAGTGCAAAAAAGCAAAAGGAGGAGATATATACAATAAATGGTGCAGGTCCAAGTACAGGGTGGCGTGGGCAGAATACATGGATGGGAGTTGGGGAAATGGCAAAAGTAGGACAAGCAGTGGAAATATACAAGGGTCAATACAGTTCCAATATCGGCGAGCGATTTAATTACAATAGGACGAAAACGATGTGTACAAAAACAGGAACAGGGAACATTGGAAGGAGAAAGAGTTGTTGCAGGTAGCCGGTCACACAAAAGTGCACCAAGGGGCGTTATTGGAGGAATTTGCTCATTAAGAAGGTTTTAGCTTCTTTTTTGAAGAGCGCCAGAGACGGTATTCTTCTGACGGAGGAAGGAAGCGAGTTGCAGATTCTTGGTTCAGCTCTGGAGAATGCTCAATTGTATTTATTTGCCTTGCAGAAGTGGGGTGGCGAAGCATGCGTTCTCTGGCGGATCTGGAGTTTCTGGATCTCCCAGATACCACGATTTTCTGGGCAAGATATGCCGGGGAGTTCGTGTAGAAGGATTTGTGAGTGATGAAGGCCAGCTTGAGATGAATTCTGCCTTCAAGGGGAAGCCAGTTCAAGGCCTTCAGGTGTGGGGAGATATGGTAAAAAAAATTTGAACTGGATAAGAGTCTGGCTGCTGCGTTGAGGCACGCTTTTAAGGGGGCAGTCGTAGTTTAGGTAGGCCAGATAGTGTGGAGCAGCCATATTTGATTCTGGAGATAACTAACGCCTGCACAGCAGGAAGGGCTTCAGTTTTCTCAAGTAGCTCATATGAAATCTGGCAGTTTTTCCCATCACGTGGATGTGTTCCATCATATTCAGGTTGCGGTCCAAAATAATCCCAAGAGATTTGGCCAAGTCCACAATGGTAGGGGAGCAGTTTCGTGCTGTGATGGAGTTGGTCCATTCTAGGATGTCAGTAGATTGTTTTGGGGGGGAGACGAAAAAGCATGACGGTTCACTGCTTCCACTCATTATGGTTTGTTTATTCAAGGATTTTAGCCCTTGATTTCCAAAGTCCTATTTCCTGCGGCAATTCAAATTAATCAAGCTGGTACTGTATTCAAGACCCATCATGAAATCTGGTCTCTCGACACGACTCCCAATGTATTAAAGAACAGATGGAAGTTTGACTAAAAAAGTCTAACATCTTAAAAGGCTTAATTGTCTGTTTTTGTAATTAATTCAGAGAGACTTTTCCACAGTGAGCTTTGAAGGTATGTTGCCCGTCTGCACTCATCTTCCTTACCCATGGGGCAGCCACAAGAATGTATTTTCCAGGCATCTCTCTTGTGTGTAAGAGGCTTGTTAAACTCGGGGTGGCTAGCAGGGAACGTGGGTGGTAGAGGATGGGGTTGAATTTTTTTCTTTAGAAAAACACTAACTTTTTCATGACCGCCATCCTTGCTTCTCTTCTGGCGAGTCCCAGAATTAGGAAGCACCCCGGCTCCCCAAAGTTAATCACAGTGCTGCAATGCAGTGTTGTGATTGGTCTGAGTGCCGTGAAACAATGCTCAGCCGGGGAAAGCTAGCATGTTCCTCACCAGGCTGTGCATTACAGCCTGGCGGGGGACATGCAAAGTGTGCAGAACTGTTTGGCCGGCCCAAGACGGTACTCCACGAGGTCATGCTCATTTAACATGTATGAATCAACCCTCTTCCCTGTGCCACCAGCTCCTCACTGCCCTAACCCAGCCCCGCAGCAACAAAAAAATAAAATGACAATAACGAGGTTATTATAATTTTCATTTTTTCAGCACTGAGAGCAGTGGTGCAACAGTCTTCCGCCTTAGCCGAGGAGCCACCCCCTGGTTATACTTGGTCTGTCTCTTTCAATAGTCAGATGAGGTGCTGTTGATGTACAAAAAAGTTCAGGGCCACACCTTAAATTCAATACATGCTTTTACTGGAAGTTCTTGAAATTGCTCAGAACCACTTTCATATGTACCCTGCTAACAACCTTGGCACCTTGGTGCTGCGGCATCTGAGGATCCCAGCATCTAAAAATCCAGCTCGAGCCCTGACTTCTTCTGATCCATTAATTGCCACTAGTACGCAGAACAGGTGTCTTAGATTCTTCAGGACAGAAGTTCCCAACCAGAAGGTTCTGGCTCAATTCTGGTAATCCAGTCCAGAATTTATGAACAATCAAAGTCATCGAAGAGAACTTGTGCAGCTAGATGGATAAGAACTCAGGGAACTTTGTATGCCTTTTAAGGTCGAGCCTAGCGCAGCATGCATGCGTTGCTCTATGGGAGGCTTCTTGTGAGCACTCCAAACTTCTCTGTGTGGGTTGGACTCCTCCCACACATTGGATTGGCCTTTGCCTGTGTCTTTCAATGATGAAAGCACGCAAATGGCCAAAGGCGGGTGCATGTCCCACCTCTTCTCCAAAGGGCATTCCTCCCTCATCGTGGATCAAGTTACTAAATAAACACAGCATGGTCGCTTTCACTTTAGCGACCACACTTGTTGTTTTGTTAGGCTTTTTTGCTTTTTATTTACTTTAGGCACCATGTTAAGAAAAGAAAGGCTTGTGTCCGCTCTATTTGCCGCACGTCATCGTTCATTATGGATGCCACACTCTCTTGTTTCTGGTGCTTTTGTGCTCCGCAGCCCCGGAAGGACATTGACGCCTTCGAGGTCCGCTTACTTTTTAGGTTTCGCTGGGGAACGGAGCCTTTAGGCTCCGCCTCCAGAGAAATCTCTTGATTGCAGTAGTGACTCTGGAATACGCCCCCCCGTCCCATTGGCTAGCTCCATAAATGGAGGCTAGCCATTGGAACAGAGAGGCGTCCGTCATGGCCGGAGGAGACTCGGGGGCGTTCCCGAGATTCTTTGGCTTTTGCCGACGTCACGCGACGCCGGGAACGCCCCCGAATCTGGTCCGGCCGGGCCGTGCTTGCTGCTGTCCTGCCTTGTGTCCCTCCTCCCGCCGTCCCCACGTTTCCCGCCTCCCTCCCGACGTCCGTGTCCTTTCCCGCCCCCCTCCCGCCCCCCTCGTCCTCTCCCGCCCCCCCCTGTCCTCACAAATTGTGGTATCCCGTAGCTTCCTCTGGTACTCCAGGTACAGGCTTGTTATGCACTTACGAGCACCTATTACAGAAACATGGCGTCTGCGAGCGCCCACAAGGGCCCCGTACCTTGCTGGTACCAACGCGACCGAAAACGAGCCCGCTGCTCTCCGATTGGACGGGAGAGCCGAGCCCCCTCACCAAACGCCGCGACGGGATTGGCCCGTGCGGCGCAGCGTCACCACTGTTGCCGTGTGGTGGTTGCAGCTCCCCTTTCAAGGTAATGACCAGCCTTCCAAACCAGCTTCAGAAGGAGCCAACGAGTCGGATCAATAAAGGAAATGAAAACTCGAGTGAAGGGTTGCGTAATGGCGTCGCCATCAGAACCAAAATAGTATTTTAAATGACAACTCACACAGCAGAATTGTAATGTAAATATTGCGAAAATGTTCGTGCTTCTTACACCGTTAACAGACACTCTGTACCGTGAAAGAAACGGCACCCAGCACACAGAGAAACAGAGGGCCGCTACACAGACGAGGGAGCTGAGGAGATTTGCATCGAGGATGGAATGTGAATCAAAGGCTGGGGCTCTAATCCCAGCTCCCCTGGGACACCACTTTGTGGGATCCTGGGCAGATTCGTGTATCTCACCACGCTTCAGGTCCTTTATCCGCCGAGGAAAGCTGAACACCGTGTAAACAACGAGACACTGAAGTGTACGGATGTGTCTGCAAACGCAGGTCATATGCAGAGTAGTGTCAGCGCAGAGCCGCGGATCCCAGCAGCCAGTCGCACAGCTGTGTGCAGCGTGTTTGTACACTCTGTTGATCCCACGCAGGGGGCTGGCAGCCTTTCTGCCGTGTGCCCGTATCCGGGCTCCCCCCGCTGCTGCCCCCTCGGGTGCACAGCTCACGATACATCTCTGGAGAATGGATCTGCGGTGCCACTCGGCGCTCCTAAATAGATTTGTAAGCCGCCTCCGATGAACCATTAACATTTAGCACAACATGTTAGCAGCACTTCCGACTGCTGTCGTCCTGGGGTGCTGGCCACTTAGCCTGCATGAGCAGAGGGGGGTGGGCGAGGGGGAAGAGGGCGCTTCGCATACATCCCAGCCTGCTCTATGCCAAGGCTGCGTTCGTTCTTAGGTGGCATTTCTTGCACGGGCCGTGCATAGCCTGGCACGCGCGTGCCTGTAATCACAAGCAAAAGGCGAGGCGAGTTGCAAACTCGACACCTTTCGCTCACAGACTTCTGCTAAAGATGAGCGCTTTAACTAGCTCCTGAGGAAGAACGGGTGCATTCCCGGCTCAAGCATCGCCTTTCCAACTGCCACGCGTGCTTTAAAGGTGTCTTTCAGCTGGGCCTGAGGCCAGAAGTTTCTGCTCGCCACCAGCTCATGTCCTAATAGTTTCTACCAGATCTTGGAGCAGCCCTGTTTGAGGCACTATCTTCGGAGATCTCGTTCAGGGGCTGGGAGATGTTCTGATTCCGATGTGTTATTGTTGTTTAGAAACCGTGTTATCCACTTTATGACTTCACTTACGTTGCTTCTGCTTTATTTGGGGTTTTGTTGCAGACGCTATTCCCTTTTCACAATCAGACCTGCACTTCACGTCGTTTAGACGCGGTATATTTCTCTTGTTTTACCACTGCCGGGGTAGGCTCTGTTAGGCGCTTTTGGAGGTTGTCCACGGGCTTATTCGGGAGGCAGCTGGACACATCTCCGCACGTCACATGTGCTTGGGTGAGATTACAAATGTGACAATCTTTGTACGGTGCACTGACAGACGGTGAAGCGCGCCCTATGGCTAAGATCACAGGAGTAGTGTAAGATCCACGCCTGTGAGGAGCACGGGGAGATGTAGAAATGTCAAATACAAGAGCGGCGGGGACACGACTGGTCACTCGCAGCCCCCAGAAGCAAACACTCTCACAGAGGAAAGACACATTGAGAAACACATCGCCGAAAAAGGAAGAGACGGAGGCAGAAAGAGAATGATACCGAGGGAAAGAGTGAGAATGAGATAGATGGATGGATGGATGGACATACGGGCATTCTCTCGTTGCTTGTGTATGCAGATAAGCAAAACGTTTAACACCCTTTAAGTTCAGCACCCCCGCCCAACGGGACGGGCTCTGCCTTAACCAGGGGTCTAAACTTAGAAAATCTCACGAGGCCAGCAATAGACCCACCGGCCTCCATCGCATCCTCCCACGGATTCTTCCTGAAGAAGGCAGGACCAGGTCGGCCGTCATGTTTCACACATGACACCGCCCGACTGCACAAGAGGGCCGGGTCCTCAGAGCAGGGCAGCTGGGGTCCGGCTGCAGGGCAGCGAGACAGACCGAGGGTAGGGGCCCCCATGACACCTCTAATGTGGCAGGGGGTTAAGGACGGGCTAACCCCAGCTCCCGTCATGCACGCCGAATCTTTTTAATTTAGCACTTCGTGCAAATCCAGATTAAAATAACTCCGGCTATTGATCCGGCCAGTGGAATTGACATTAATTTTAGTTCACTTCTCACTTTGCAAAGAGATCGATGCCGAGTAATAACAGCTGACATCTCTGCTGAAAGGAGGAGAAAGGAGAGCCGACCAGAGAAATCGAAAATGCAACCAAATAAATCACTGGCCACTTTCCCGGGAGCGGAGTCGGTTCAGGCATGGCCAGGAGAAGGGGCGTACGAGCCTGCCTGTGGAGGGGGCTGCCGGGGAACAGGGGCAGAAGCCAGAAGGGGCACACGAGCCTGCCTGTGGAGGGGGCGCAGGGGCACCACCACCCCCACATAGAGAGCTAAATAAAGGGGACATCTATCGTGTCTGCTGCCGCCTCCGTGACCCAGTTCAACTCTGTGTATTTTATTAAAACTAATGTAAGGCACCTAGATGTATTAAAGACCATTCATTCTGAATGAACTTCTACATATTAATGAATATAGTAAATACATATTTAGTTTATCCTAATTTATTTGTATTTAGTCTAGACGAACAATATAACTAGCTAGGGTACAAAGAAGCGGGCGAGTGAAAAAATGAGTTTTGGTGCAAATGAGTACTTTTTCTGTAAAGAAAAGGTCAATACCACCTTTAGGATCTGAGGCGAGTGATTTAAAACATGTACAATCACACAGGTAAACATGACACTGTGCATGTAGGAGATCTTGCTCTCAGTGCCTCGTTGCTATAGTGCCCAGGACCCGTGTAAATCACTTTTTACACCAGCACCAACCCAGCCACCAAGGAACTTTTCAACCACAAATCCACGGAGGCCGGACCCTGGGAACACAGGCCTCGTCTCTGCAGAGCCGAGCCCCCTCCCCCCTGCTGCAAGACTCCTAACCAGGGGTCATGCAAGGATGGTCGTGGAGTGCAGGACCGGGTCACTGTGTCTACCCGGGTTCTAAACATATAAACATAAGCAAAGCTCTGATGCATTTAATGAGAGGGGCAACCATGCGCTCTGAGGCAGCTGCAGGGCCTCCCAGGGCTCATGACATCTCCAAAATAAACAGCATGGCTCTTCATTTTCAACTATATATCTATCTATATTATCGAGGAAGAGAGAGGGCAAGTTATCCAGGTTAGGTGAGATTCTTGATCAAGCAAACTGTATACACCACAGTACACCCCCCACATAGAGTTCTCAAGAGGGCTCATTGAGTCAAACTGGCACTGACATCTGCTGCGACCTGCAGGTCACGGGCTGATATCCCAGCAAGGCCAACTCAACCTTCCATTCTTCCGAGGTTGGTACATAAAGTGCAGTTTTAAGAAGATGTTGTTTTACTGATTTTCTTGCATTTATGAAATGGTTACATCCCAACTTCAAATGTAATATGCAGTTTCGGAGAATATGCAGTATCTGAAAAGCCGTTCTTTCAGCTCTCAGCGTATTCTTAAATTGAGTAATAACACCTGTTAATCACAGGAACGGACAGGCTGCAAAACTGTATTATGAAACGTATATAACTGAGGCAGTAGACACACACAAACAAGGCAAACGTGAGTACATACATATACAAACAAATCAATAAGGTCATTACTTTGCTATTACAACGTTAAAATTAATGTCGAAATCTCCAGAGCAGCTTCCTATAATTTTCCCCATTTTTAGTAGCAGAATAAAGTATTTAAACGTTTTTCTTTTTGCGGCCTTCTATACAAAAAAAAATCCAGAAGCTTATTTCACCCCTGCGTCACAAATCGGGCTGGGTGAGAAAAATAGCCACCATCAAAGCCAAAAGACAAACAGGGACTGAAACCATTAGTCTGACACAAAAAAATTGCCGATAAATTGATGTATTAGTCAACCGATTTAAGTGTATTTTCCGAACCTAAAAAACAAATAAAACTCTTCGGCTATACCATATCGTATCATATTTTTCTGTTTTCCAGTATAGAGCATTTTGTATTACTGTGGACAAATAGCGGCTATTTTATTCTATTACTATTTGCACAAATTGTCCTGCAAGAAAATAATCCTAAATATGATGGGGGCAGCGATTCGAGACACTTTTAATGAGATATGTGTTGCCTCGCTCATCATATGGAAAATATATACAAATGTTAGAAGTGTGAGGCAACACTGGAGTTCCACGGTCTTTCACCTCCTGCTCGCGCGCAGAGTCTCAATGCAGCACCTGGGCAAAAGCGTAAAATCGGCACAGTAAATCCGATTTCCGTATGTTGTTTCTCCAAAACTCCGAATTGCTGTTACTTTCCTGTCCCCTAATAACCAGGATCCCAGGCAGGTCATGGTAATTCTGGTGCGGGGAAATAAGGAAATGATCACGGGTCACGAGGTCCTCTCTTCTTTCCCTGGTGATCCTTTCCTGCCTGTCTTCACTCCATCCCCATCCTCTGCCCGCCGTTGGCTCTCTTCTCTCGTCCTCTTTCCTATCTGTCCCTCGCGTCTTTTTCACCCATAAGACTCCCTCCCCAGCTCCTCCCAATTCATCAGTCCCGTTCACACTTTTTTAAATGTCCCCCTACCTTCCCTCTCTTCTGCCCTCACTCACCCCTCTGCCCCAGCCGTCCCCTCTCGCGTTTCCCCTATATTTCCTTGTTGGTTCCCCGCTCTGCCTTTCCCTCTCTTTCTTCTCCTCGCACCCTACACAGCTCAACCTCCTCCATTCGCCGTCCCTCCTGCCCGCTCACCGTTGTCCTCACACACTCCTCTCCATTTCGGATGCCCCCTTCTTTCCTTTCTCCCTCCCATCCTCTCACATCCTCCATTGATACATTGTACTCGCCCTATCTTTCTTTTGCTTTCCTCTTCCAAATGTACCTCTTGCCCTCTCGGCTCATTCCATTGCTACTCCTTTACTCCGTCCCCTTTCCCTCTCTCTCTCTCTCTCTCTCCCTCTCTCTTGTGCTTTCTCCACATCTTTCCCTCTCAGCTTTCTTTCTTCCCTCTTACAGTTTCGGTTTCTCTCGTTCTCTCACTCTCTCTCCCCTCCTGCCGTCTCTTTTCCTCTCACCCCTCCTCTTTCCTCGCTCAATCTGTGCCCCTCGTGTCTGCTTTCTCTGGTCACCAGAAGAGACAGCGCCTCCCACCGCCGCAAAAACGCCCGCCATAGAAAGAGCGCAAGGGACAGGAAACGAATAAACAAGGGAAGGAAAGACACACAACCAAGAGTGGAACACTTAAAGCTGCTCCAGAGAGGGGGAGCCGAGCAGGTCCGCCTGAAAATGTACATGTGTAGAGACACTTCCTCGGGAAGGTCCCCCCTCCCCCCGATCAGACCCTTTCAATTATTCAATAGCTAGAGCAGACCAAGTGACTGCCAGGTGCAATACATCAGGCTTAGGAAGGGCTTTCATTAGATTCGGAGAGATTCACGCTGCTCTCTCCCTCCATCCCTCCGCCCTCACTCCTGTGTGGGTGGCTCTGTGTGTGTGTGGGTGGCTCTGTGTGTGTGTGTGTGTGTGCGTGTGGGTGCAAATGCAATAGGTCTCACATTTGCGAAAGATTAAGCTATTGGCATTGTAAATGACAATGCCATTTATTTATCTGTTTTCAAAACCAACACATAAATAAAAAAAATTGTCATTTACAATGACAATAGCTCTAACTTTTACAAAGGCGAAACCGTTGCATTGTAAATGCTTGTTTTTATTTTAAACGGGTGCCACCAAGATCTCAGGCCTCTAGGAAGAGAGCTTTTCTCTGAAAGTGGAGCTCAAGTGGCTTCTAATGTTGTGGTTGGTTAAGTAACTGTGAACATGTTCTAGGCTTTCCCTATCCTAAGCAGGCGAAATGGATTAAAGAACATACTAATGTGATTTGAAAATACAGTGACGAGGGTGCAGTACAGGGGCCAGTCCACGGACACCTAAGTGGTTGCTTCACACTTTGACTCTTTTACACTGTGACACTCAGCAGGCAGCAGCCCTCCGTCCCAACCTCTCTCTAAGTAGGATGGGCTTTGGGTGGGGTCAGTAGGGCGTCACCTTCCTCTTCCTCTGCCCTGGCTTCCTCTATTCTTCCTATGCACAAGCACGCAGTGTGGTTCCCATTCTCATTCTGGGGTTCTGCTAGGACATTGCACATGCTCTCTCAGTTGGTGTGGGCGGCTTGGTGCTGGGGGGGTATGGCAGGCTTGTTGCTGAGCCCCCCCCCCCCCCCCCCGGGGATGTATGGGGCTCCAGAACCCAGGCGTGGTAAATCTCTTGAGAGCACTGAACGGCAGCAGTGGCAGGGAGAGTATTGTGGAACCCTGGCTATATTTATTGTTTTGTCGCATACAGTAACTGTAGTTGCAGTGTCAGTACTGTATACCGAAGACTTGGGGCTACAATCGTGCATTTTGAATGATCAAGGCAAAGTGCAGGTTGTCAATGCTTTAAGTGGGATGAAAAAGTTGTGGCTCTTCAAAAGGGCTGTGGCAAAAAAAAAACATAATTACAATTGGAATATATAGATCCATCGCTCCGCAGAGAGTCCAAGATTTGGATGTGCATGTAGTATGTACACATCTGTGACCCACTGACTGGAGCCATGAGAAGCCTCAGCTTCAGAACTCTCATTCCTGCACCATTATGAACACCTATGCTGACCTGAAATGACTCAGACAAATGACGAGTCAGTATTCACTACGGGAGAGAGTCATGTGTTGCATGAACAAATACAGAAAAACATCTTGGAAAGAAAGCAAATATTGTTAGGTGATTTACGGGGGAGGTGTGGCGCAGTGGCAAGGGCGGCTGACTCCGGATAGCAGTGCTCACGGTTCAATCACCGGCTGCAACTCTGCTCAGCACGCTGTGACTCTGGGCATCAGCTCACATAATCTCGCCGACGACCCACAGTACCTTGAGTCCCCGAGGGGTGAGTAGTTCCCGCTTTACAAATAATGGGTTTATTTATTATTCTTGTGTCACACTCGTGGTACAACAGCCACACTGCTCTACAACATAGCTTGAAGACATTGCATGCGTTGTAAAGGCATCTACGTGGGAAAGGCATGCTCTGGCTAAACACTTATAAAGTCCTAAAGGCGAGACCTATTGGCTATGCCAATGCTTGTTTCTTATTGGTTCTCATTGCTGGACTTTTCTGAAGGGATACGTTTGCAATGCCTATTTCTTTTGGGACAAACAGGATGAATTTTAGCAGGGGTCTTCTTTTCTTGAGTAAGAGGCAGGACTAGTAAGAGTGCCCTGCTCTCGACAAGGGCAAAATGAACAGCACAAACTGATGCAGTAGCACAAAGTGTTGGCAGCCAACTATGCACCTGCTGAGCCCGCATAAACTGCAGTCAGATTTAAAGGAACCAAATGAGAATCCCTTACCGTACATAATCATTTGTGCGTGCAATTCTGAAACATATAGATGCCCCCAATTAATGTATACATGTGTCTTTGGTCAAGTCGAAAGATCCATGTGGCTGAGTTACATTTACCTCTTGGGCATCTCTCTCACTCCCACAGCCTACGCTGGTGATACATCATCATTCACTCTAAGATACTTAAGGTTGAGTCACAACACTGCCACTGAGCTGACAGTATATGACAGCGCTCCTGTATATAGTATATGAAACCCCGAGCACTATTTACAGTTTCAGTTGGAGCATAGAGTAAGGCGCTGCATCCTTCTTCTGCGATTAGGAATTCTTCCTTTAAAAGTATATTCCTCCCGATGGAACTCCCCTGAAAATCCCTCAGGTAATTCCGATTTTGGTAGAGGCTCGGCAACGATTTATAAAGCCTATTTGCTTTAGATACAATGCTATTTTAACTCAAGATTTAATTATGTTGGGTAAGTCACCCCCAAATGAATGTGTTTGTTATAACTTGTTTAAGTTTGTTAAGAGTTTTTTAAAGCTGTTTTAAAAACGCATAAATGTATCAGTCTTAAAGTCATGTATTCTATATTTGCCAACCCCAATTCGCTATAACCTGCTTAAGTTTATGAGTTTTTAAAGCTGTTTTATAAGTACAAATATAACTGTCTTATATTGATGTATTTGTATTTGTTGACCTCAGTTGAGGTCTGAATCAAATACAATTAACTGGATTGAATTGAATTGACAGCGCTCCTGGTCCCAGTTTCCTTAAGACGTGGCAGGGCAACACCAACCAGCAACAGTGCATTTATAGAAGACACAGGGTCGCTTTGGATTTAGGGATTCATCCCCCCGTGGACCTTGAATCTGTGAAATGTTTTGCATGCCCTAAATTTGTCTTCGGCTTTTAACCGCAAGCAACTAAAGCTGGGTCTTAGTAAAATTGTGATGCAAAACACACTAAAAATTACTCCCTGCAATCAGATATAACAGATTGTAGGAAAAGACCACAGGTGGCACATTTAATACATAAAGACTACAAAGTAAAACTACAACCGTATCTAAAAGATTTAAAAGCACAAAATTCTTGGCAGTGGCTGCTGAAGCTGAGAATCGGTCAAGTGCCGTTATTTGTAAAATGGAGAAAGAGCTATGGAAGCTTCATCAGGGACCGTCAAACAGAAAGTCTCTGTCCATGTTGCGCACAGTACACTTTAATCCAAATCCATATTGTAATCTTTTGTGGTTCTTTTAAAACCATATATATATTTTTTTTATTGCTGGATAATAGAGAGCTACAGATTCGACATACTCAAAATTTACTACCCCTAATACTGGAGTGTAGCAATATAAAATTATGTTCCAGCGCGAGCAAATGTTTAGAGACAGTAAATAATAGGCTGAGTAAAGAAGTCGATGGTCAATTATAATAATGGCATCCACCACTACTCACGGTGATAACAGTAAGATCTCAAAAGAAGCAAATCTTGCTGTATTTATAAAATCTGTATATATATAATATATGTGGGTTCCAGTTTTACTGGAATTGCACGTGTACTATGCTACAAAGTTCTTAGGTCTGGGATGAGTGTATAAGATTTTACTATTTATCAAGTTTAGCTACTCTTGAGCTATATTAGGTCTATTTTCAAAGGAAACTACGGTCAATCTATCGGAGATGAGGGTGGGTTTGTGAGATGAATGATATGATAATGGTTTTATCTTTTTATCATTTTGCTATGTAAAATATGCCTAAGATTTTATCTTGTTGCCATGTGTAATATATGTAGGGCTTCTGTGCATTGCTAGGCTCAAATCAAACAAATGAATAATACAATAAATAAGACACAGGATCCAATAATACATTTGCCACCCTGTAAAAGATGTGTTTTTGTATTCTGTGCAACAATCAGCTGACTCAAGGAGTGATAAGTAACGACAGATGCATTTCAATTTCACACCTTTTACAACCAATATACAATGGGTAAAATAATTGTTTATTTTTCCTACTCGAAAAGGCCCCAAAAATGTATAGGTTTTCCTGAAAATGGACTATGGAGGCTGTTCTGTAGAGCCAAATCTTAACAAGAAACTGGTTGTAGGCAATATATGACACTCTCCCATTATCCTTGACTTGCATTGCCTTCTTACACATTTTATCTAGCAGGAGCATAAATGTCTTCTAGACATAGTAGTCTCTGTTGTTTTCAAGGAAACTTCACAGTAGGCGGATTGATGATGGGCATTTAACAGTGATTTCCAGAGGCACAATAAATGATGCTTACATGTTGGGGAGCTGCCACCACATCATTAGTAAACGCTTCCAGCTGGTGTGGATGTTAGAACTCATCAATGCTGTTGTTGTGAAATTAAGAAATGGAAATGTTGTTCTATGATGTAATTAACTCTGATTGTCTTTTGAATTGTGTTTAATTGATGGCTTGTGAAATTGACTACACATTAACTCATTCCGTTTGTCTTTTTGATTGTGGATAATAGTCTGATACTAAATACTCATTTATGCTTTCTGAATATCTGTTTAAATGTGGATAATAGAGGATTTATGTCATGAGATTCAGTGCCAATTGATTGCATTAGTATGACCCATAAACCGTAAAGTGAGAACCATATGAAAAATGTTAGATGACAATTCACGTGGGCTGATGATTTCTTGCAGTAATATTCTAGCCAGCTTTGAAGTAATCTGGCTTATTTCCTAAAATATGAAATGTGAGTTTTGTAAAGTAATCTACTACCAGTCATATGTCTATAGTTTCTCGTAAAAGCTACTAGTTATATTTCCTGTTCTCCCCGCTGAGATATAGTAACTTCTGATGTCATATTCTAAGCATCGGCTTTAGGTGTGAGGGGCCATTCTGCAGTTTTATGTTGAGTTCACTGTAAGATGGCATGGCTTGTGTACCTTATTTGTACATCTGATTCAAAATTATGAATTAAAAAGAAAAGTATTTCCTAAATTGTATTTAAAAGTTCCTGGATAGTCTCAAGATGTTACCGCACAGGCTTCAAAAAGATAAGAATATACTCAGAGTAGCTAATAGATAGAATACAAACAATGAATAATACAAAATAAAATTAATAAAGAAATGAACAAATAAAACTAAAAATCTAGGATATCTATATAATAGGTATGTCTAATAATGGAGACATCCATAAATGTTTCAAGTTAAAAACGCAATGGTTTGCAATATGTAATGACCTACCATGCCACCTATGTGGCCTAATTGTTTATATATCTTTTAAAAGTAATCAGTATTTATCCTTTTTTTAATGTGGCAAGAGCTACAATGTCGCTTACGATTTTTCAGGAGTAGATTTCATAAATATTATCCATTTGCATGTCACCCAAACAAATTCTAGCAACTAGTATATTTAGGATGGGTTCATAAAAGCTTTTCAGTGCTCGTCAGGGGTAGTATTGTAAGAGATAGCAGGAGTGTGACCCATAAACCTGGTCGGGATTAGGGTTCAGGGGTAGTAAGCACTATATAAATGCAATTACAATTACAATAATTTGATCATAAGATACAGATAATTATGAAAAGAAATTATTAAATCAGACCAGTAACAAGAGGAAGAACTGTTGATCAATTTCTCTATTATGTTCAGGAAATAAGAGTTGATTTGTGACTCCAGGAACAACCAACCTAGATATTTTCACCATGGAGGAAGATTGTTGTAATGTTTAGAACATGAAGGATCCTACTAAGCCTGTTCTTTGATAGCCAGAAGTTTGGTAACATTCATGTATTGTGCTGTACAGATGACACAATACCAATACAGCCTGAAGCAGCAGCTTCAGGCTGCTATTTAAAAGTACTGTACTCATTGTGGAAAACTAGCAGAGATGGAAATGCACTGTATTCAGTACTGCTGCATTGTGAGGTTTGCAAGAGAACTTGTTGTCACAGAACGCCCCAGGACTCCTCAATGAATCCATAGGGGAAGCTGTGATTCCATGTCTACTGGGCCATCAATTGGAAGTGGAGGAAGGTGGGGTTGGCCCAGTCAGCAGCAGAATATCTGCATTCAGTGTTTGCTTCTTGGTAGGTTAGAGAATCAGATGTATGTGTGCATGTGTGAGATAGACTGAAGTAAATGGATGGATGATCGTACAAGTCCTAGCATGAATGCGTGTGGAGGCGGATAGGTGAGTGAAAGTTACCCAGTGATTTGGTGGAGGAGTAGATAATGAAAAGGATGAGTGTATGCCTCTCATTAGATTGAGTTTGAAAAGTGAACGTATGAGTGAATGGAGAAGTGGTTGAATTAATATGTTGGTTTACGACTGGATAGATCAATGGGCTGCTGGGTTAAATGCTCTGTTGTCCGGGACTCAAGTGTTGTGTGAAACTTTCACTCTCAAAAACACAATTATAGTCTATAGCTGTGTGTTTTGGCTGTGCACAGGGAGGCTCCAGAGTCCAGTTGTTAGGTAAGGTGGCACGTTGACATTATATGAAGGCGGAGAATGAGTAGCTGCCTGCTCTCAAAAAGTATATGTTAGTGGTGCACCGACCGTCCATCACGAGGTGAGTGAGAATAAATATGGACAGGGAGAGAGGTGTCTGGGCAAATAGGGACATGAGCATGGCAAAGGGGTTAGTATTATAAATGAGGACAAGAACAGTCAAAGCAGACATTGGACAGCCAAGGTTGTCTGCCATTTTTGTTTAATAAATGATGACAAAGTGAAATTTGTGTTTATTTGTCCCAAGGTTATATTTTCGAGCTAATAGAAGCTGGTGAGGACTAGCTGAAAGTCAGATATGGGTTGATGTGAAAAACCACAGAATCGTAATAAGGTGTCTTTTGTGTTTCACTTTACTTTATTTATATACATATATTAAATTTGTTGTGACATTATCTTTTGAATAATGTGAATGTGTATTTCAATACATGGAGCCTCCACGTCACATAGTAAATAAACACCTGGTGATTTATATATATATTATAAGTAAGACGGACAAAGACATAATGGTTGAACTTATGACAAATAGTGCACCATTCTTTAAATAATAGACACTGTATAAACCTTCAGTTTTGAGAGCAAAACATTTTATTTAAATTTAAAACAGGGAACTGTATTACACAGGCTGAAAACCCTACTTGACCCAACTTATAAACCTTTCTCTTCCCCCAATTAATGACAACATTGCAAAGTAAACCTACATCAAGCTGATCACAGTATTCCTAATGTGTTGTTTTTTTAGCACTGGACACATATGGGTTCTGAAAAGTGCAGCAGTACCCCAGGTGAAACGTGTAGAACTGAAAATAAACCTTAAAATGCGTCCTCCAGAACTGAACACAATATGACAGAGGAGGCAGTGAAAACTGGAGAAAATATTCTAGATGCAACCTTCAGAACCGGACACTGCATGCCAGATGTGGCATTCAGAACTGGTGGCAGTGCACTAGGGTAGATTCCTAGACCGTGTCACACTATGCTATGCTGGAAGTGACCCATAAATGTGGACCACAAAATTCCAGATGAGTCACCCAGAACTGGCCAGAATAATTTAGATAAGAGAACTAGAACAGGAACAACATTCCGATTGCGGCTTCCTGAAATTGACACAATACTCAATGTGAAGCCTTACTGTAGATGTGTTTACCCTACAGTGGTAAAACAAGCTAGCGTTTCTTAAAGTGGTATTACTTACTCTGCACCCCAGCACTCTTGTTTTCCCTGTGACCGTCATATTATTTACCCACTTTGAGGTCATCTGATAAATCCAAAATGCTCATGGACAAAAGACGTTTGCACTTCTGCTGCCTCTGCTGTGTGTACATGTGCAGCCTTCCCATTGGGTGCCTGTGTTGAGTGATGGAAGCTTGCCCCACTGCTATACCTATCACAGCTTGTCAACACCTTCTCACATACAGAGGGAAAACTATAGGATTTGTTGGTTCGTGTGTGTTTGTAATGCCGAGCTCTAGATAACCAGCGAATTACTAAATTCCCTGTTGTGATCCAGAGCAAAAAATAATGAGTTTCTAGTAGCTAATATTGAGTAACAAGTAATGTCTTAGATTTTATTCTATATACTTTTGCTGTTCTTATAATTTGTATTCCAATGTGTACCTTAAATTGTGGAGATCCCAGAGCCTAGGGCATGGCCAGACAGAGAATAATTATCTATAGGTGCAGCCATATGGACCTCCCTGAACATATTCAGATCTATTCAGAGGCTGTAGCTGTTTTTTGACTACCAGAAAGACAAGAACGAGAAAATAAAACAACAAATTATTGGATGGAATTACTGATTACTTACTTGTTTTGATTACGATACATTTAATTGTGTTTTAACCATAATAGGGAAACCTTTTGTGTAAATTCAATGTGTGCTGGTGAGTGAAAAAATATTCAGATCTAACTCTGAGTCAACAGTCAGGAGACCTTGAACATCAGTTTCTGACAGCATTTAATAGATAAGGGCAAGGTTTATAGAAAATACAGATCCTGAAGTTGGGATGGTGATGTTGCATTGTACCTGAAATACATTTTAGGTAGAGTGTATTAGGCCAAACCATGTATGCTTTCCAGACACCCATTTGAGGAAAGTTATACAAAGTGGAACAGCGTCCCAATCCACAATCTCGATGCCAAAGGATAGTTTTGCCCACCAGATTCGGTTTCTCCAAAGAGAAAAATCTATTGATTAAAGTACTCTGTGTTTTGTGAATCCCAAAAGGTGAATATGACCACTCCAAATAGGTTTTGGGTCAACTCCTTGGCAGTCGCGGCTGCTGCCAATATGCAGTGGCGGGGTGGCAGGGCAGCGGCGGTGGAGCGGGTAGGCGGCAAGGGTTGAATACAATTTTTTTTAAACGTACCTGATCCTGCGGCCACCTCGCGGAGCTCCTCCACTCTCCTGCTGTTCCTGGCAGTCCCTGGTACAGACTCCCCATCCAATCCAGAAGCTTCTCTCATACTATGAGAGTAGTGCCAGGATTGGTCTGAGAGGGCTGGCTTGACTCTTACTCAGGCACAGGGAGCCTGTGCTGTTTCTCCACCCAGCTGTACAATACAGCAGGGTTCGAGAAACCCAAGTGTGCATGTTTGTTTGGCCGACCTAAGTTGGCCAGCCAAACAGACATGCGCATTTACACGTGCACAAAGCACTCCATTCCTTCTCCCTCCCATGGCCCAGCCCCGCCCCTCTCTACATACGCTGGCTCTGCCAGCAGATGAAAAATAAAACGATAGTAAAATATTGTTTTCTTTTTCAGCTGCTGGCTCTGAGCCAGAGGGAACCCGCGCTCCTGGAGTCGCCGCTGCTCTTTGTTTTTTTGCCATGTTCTGGGGTTTGTGTCACAGGCCTTGTGCCTGCCCCTAGGGTTTATGCCACCTCATTCGAATCATGGGAACTCTCAGCTCCAAGGGTTTGTCCCAGCTCAGATGGAAGGACGACTCGATGAGCTAAACATTAGCTGTTAACCAATGAGGCATTCCGGAGGTCATCAAACTGAACCTGGCAAGGAACACTCCTCCTCCATCTCTCTGAGGAGGCCAACTTGAGCAAGATAAATTGGGTGCTAGTGACGTATTAATTGTAGTGCTTGGAAACGCTAGCCGTGCGGTATTAATTGCTATATAAAAACAAGCTATTATAACTAATAGGGTTTGTATCAGTTGAGAGCTTCTGCCAACTTCCCAGGTTTTCGTCCAACTCACAGTTCCCATGCCAACTTAAGGTTCATGCCAGATATGCGCCAGTTCATACGGTGCAAGCTACGCTTGTGCCAGCGCCGGTGGTTTGTGCCAGCTCAAATGTTATTTTTCTCAAGTGCATATGTTTTTTCCCAGCTCTTGCTTCGTCCATTTGAGGCTCTCTGGCATCTGTGCCAGCTCCACGGATGGTTCAGCAGGTGACTGTGGCGCAGGCATTGGGTGACCCTGACCGCGGCGGCGAGGTGGTTGCCCGGCAGGCCTCAGGCCTTCAGACCTCCCAGTCTGGCTACGGGCGTCGAGGGAGACCACGGCCTTTTATGGGAAGCCCGCCGACTGCCAGCAATCGTTTGTTTCAATCTGAGAGGATTTCATTAGGGGAGACAGAGTGTGCTGTGCCGCGCGCGGGGCCATTAGCCGCCCCCCTGAAGGCTCATATCTTCTCCAGCACGAGGGAGGGGAGGGGGCGGGGCAGCGCGTGCGTTAGTCTGCGCCAATGGGAGCCTCGGATCTGCGACTTCTCCTTCCACGAAGGCACGAGCCACGAGAGATGCATGGATGAAGCAGATAAGCGCCCCGGGCCCGAGCAGCTGAGGCCTCCGGATACATAGGCGCGGTGTTTCAGCCTTGGGAGCGCCAGCTACAGTCGAGTCAACGCGTGTGACCTTTCCAGGTCAGGGGAAAAGCCCCAATGGAGGTTACATGCATGCTCAGACCTCGCAAGGTCCCCAGTCTCATGCGTAAATGAGCTTATACAGTCCAGATATTTGTGGTGCACTGTGGGAGCTATAGTCCTATTGATTCCATCATGAAATCAGGACTGCATGCCCCACAATGCACATTAAGAAGCTGCCGTGCGTGAGCTGCGCCCTCATGAACCAGGAAAGCTAGAGATCCCTGATGCCAACGTTTAGGCACAGGCAAAATCTATTTATGGAAAAAAATCGTCGGCGGGGGAATTTCATTTCTCCATTAGCATTCAGTGAAGTGGGTGATCTTTTAAGCAGAAAAAAGGTAAAATAATAGTATGTGTTTTTTTAAAAACATTATGTTTCCTGCCTAAATCGGTAGCATTTGCCATGTATTGGTACACAACGGATGACCAAGGTTCAGCACTTCAATCCCTGTTGCTTTTGGAATAAGTGTCCTGTGCAACTACTTCCAGCACTCGCTGTCGTTGAGTGCCACTGTTACGAAAAGATTCTTTGGAATGGAAGGTGCACCAAGAAAATGTTCAAGAGAACAAATTGTGTCCATTAGTCTTCTTTATTCAAAACATATGTTCAAACCGGCCCACAGCCAACGCGTTTCGTTCCTTGTGCAAAAGAAACTTCATCAGGCATTAATAAATAATGTAGAGTGTTCACAACAAAACCTACTAATACACCGCAGAGTAGTCCTGGTGTTCGAAACACATTGAGGGGGAAATGGATCGGATCCCAGCTCGAATTCTTAATAAAAAGCAGAGCGTTCTCACAAAATCTATGTAATGGGTAGAGAAGTTGTCCAGTTGTTACATTCTCAGTTAGGGGGAAAGTTAATCCGATTCCAGTTTACATTCTTAACAGAACGAAAATCACATTAACGGCATGGGAACAATGGGATGCCGAACCATACAGTGGGACATTGAAACACAGACAATGGGATGTCGAGCAGCACGTAGGAATGTGGAAACACAGACAATGGGATGTGGAACAATACAATGGGACATAAAACACGTGCAATGGGATGTGGAACAACACAGTGGGACACAGAAGCAGAGTCAGTGGGATGTGGAACAACATAGTGGGACATGGAAACACAGACAATGGGATGTGGATTAAAACAATGAAAAACCAAAGTGGATGATGGACGGAGTGTTGAACATTGCAAGCACTCACCTCCAGTCAACTGATCTGGGTTTAATCCATCCTCATTCTTTAGCTCACTCCACCACCCAAGTTCAGCCATTGCCATATGCAAATCAGTCTGACCCTGTGCCTCATGGAAACAGTCCAACCCGAACTGCCAAGCCATGTCTTTCCTGGAACGGAAACCAGCATCCTGGGACCAGTTTCTGGCTAATCAGCCGTCATCAGCCAGGCTAGTTTGAATCCAGTGGCTCTCCATGCCACTGCAGTCAAGCTATCCTGGCTGATGATGACTGAAAGCCCGAAACTGGTCCTAGGATGCTTGTTTCCAGTCCAGGGAAAACCTGGTCTGGCAGTTCGGGCTGGACTGTTCCCATTGGGTGCAGGGTTAAGACTGATTTGCACATGGCTGGGTCCAAATTGGAATGGCATGGTGAGCAAAAAAACAATAGATTTAGGCCCAGATCTCCGTACTGGGGTGAATGTATGACATTGTTCTTCATTCTGTCCACCAATAGTTCTTTTTGGATTGATACAATGGGACATGGAAACACAGGCAAGGGGACAGTGAAACACTGACTGGGAAATAAATTGGGACAGTCAACCAAAGGTATGGGACATTGGAAAAAAGAGTCACTGGAACAGTTAGACACCAAGATAAGGAGTCAAAAATACTTGGAGAGGAAGACACCTGAACAAAATGCACAGGACCACGAGGCATAGGACATTGATAAAGATGAGCAGCACAGACGCCTGTAATGAACATTGAAAGGTTGAAGAAACGGTAGGTCATGCACCCTGAGTTGGTGCCAGGGACTGTAACCTCATAGGCAGCCCATCAGGAGGTCTAGATATTTGTATAGCACAGTTGTGCAACAGGTAGGCCTTGTAGCTATGTACATTTTCCTACAGATCATGCTCTATTTAGCAGGATACTGTCTCCCTTCGACTGCCTCTGTGTTGCTTGGTCTGACTATTGCGTCTCCCTGTTTCTGTCTTGTTGTAGTCCTATCTCAACTTCTGAGTCTGGGTTTCTTTATCCCAGTTTTTGTTCCTCTGTCCTTGTGTCTGTTATCACCTGTCTCAGTGTAAATCTTTCTTGTCCACTGAAAGACGCTAAAACATGGGAGCACTGGGACTAGGAGATAATGTGACAGGGACACACAGACAAGAGGTCAGGCAGTCAGAGCCACTAGGATATACAAGAGGCCCAACGGAAACTTTGAATGTTGTGGATTCTCAGTAGTGCTTTCATCAAATTGAGTGATCCTCAGCAATTTACTTTATGCCCATGTGCCTTAGTTCCTTTACCCTCTAAACATTGCGGGTTGCCAAGAGGCAGTTCATTTTGCCTTCTTCATTGAGCGGTGATTAGGGTTATTTATTCATTCATATTGAGCCATTGCAAAGCTCTCGCCTTCTGCTGATGTGAAGGCGTCTGTCACCCCACGCCCACGATGGCCCGATAGTGCCAGATATTTGTGAGCAGAGTCTTGGCTTGTGATGAGGTTGCTGCAGCCAGACTCTTTCACAGAAACGAATGAAACTAAGGTGAAGGGAGGACTCCTGGCAGCCGCTCCTGTTCTTGGTCCCACTTCTTGTGGTTCGGCCTCTTACTGGCAAATACTCAACTGCAAACTGGTTTTGGTCCAGAAAGTGACAAACTGCATGATGATGGAACCGTACAAAATATGTTAAAGGCTCTGCTCGCTTCTACTTGCATACAAGCAGATGTTCAACTTTCATGGCAATGGACCCTGTCTTGCTCATGCCTTCATTTATACTGAAATGAGAGCCTGATCTGCTGCCACCAGTTTTAGCGGCATTCGGGTTCTAGCCCGCTGCCAAAGCCTGGACACTCAGTGTGCTCTTGGCCTGCGATCAGCTGACCTGTCCCTCAATTTTAACGATTGTGTGTGCGGAAGTCCCACAAAAACACTCTGCGGCTGTGCTATCCCTCTGTTATTCCTTTGTCCCTGAAAGTTGAAGGCCATGGACCCCTAAAAATGCACCCTGGTGCTCCTCAGGGTGGGTGTACTCTGATGTTGGAGCCCTTCACTGGATCTCTCTACCCAGTTGTCTCTTTGCGCTAGCCTCTGTTGAGGTGCTCTGCACAAGAACCAGCAGCTTCATATTGTTCTTTGTGGTACCTGGTGCCAAGCAAGGGAGTTGTCTATTGGCCCCTATCTGTAAATTAGGTACTTATGATTTAGGCAGGTGAGAAGCCCTACATCATTATATACCTTGGCGATAATGCTTGGGAATATTGCGGGCAGTCGTTGCTGCTGTAATCATTAGTGAACGTTAGATAAAATGTGCAAGGTAAATTATTCGCAAACACTTCGAGTGCATGTGTCGTTAGGGCTGCCCCTAGTTGGTCAAGTACTTTAGTTACAACTGTGGCTTGCACTTTAGAGGATAAGTAATTACCCATGTCTTATTCCCTGTTCCTATTTGAGAGTCTGTATGGAGGAAATTCACACACATTCCTGAAAGAATAGACTTTTAAGCGTTCTAATTTGAAGTCTGCATTGAAGGAGGATGCCACCGCATTGCATTCTGGGTCATGGGCCTTCCCAGGCTCCTGTCTAAGGTGGGAGACTATGATTCAGCCTGGTAGTCTGCAATTTCATTCTGCAAGGATGCACTGGACCCTGATTGGAAATGGGCATCTGCCAAAGTGACTTTTTTTCTTGATGAAAGCTGTTGTTTTGTACTCGGACCTGTGTGAAGCCTGTTGCTGGTGGTGTGTCCAGAGTGTGGAGCTGCTGGCTGCCCACTTTATCCTGACCAGGGCTAAGCAGGAAGACCGCATAGCTGTGTGGAAGTCCGCAGGGAGTCCAAGGGGACCTGAGATGCTGAGATGCTTAGCATAGTCTCGAAGCCCGCACAAGAGACCAGAGGCTTGCAGTTGAAAAGGAAAACTCGACAACTGGTGGAGTATGCGGACATCCGCCAGGCCCATCACCAGTACCAAAGGCATGCTGCTAGAGAAACTGACCACTTCCAAGTGCAGGTGAGATGGGCGGCAACTCAATCTGGTGAGCAAGTTCCACACTTGCACCTATGTTTCATGTTTGTGTCCTACTTGGCTGTTTGTGGTGGTTCAGCACCCAGCTACAAGCCCTGTGTGCCCTTGGACTTGCACCACTTTGACTTATTGTGGGCACCAGGGATGTTTGTCAACTTTTTGGTGTAAGGATAAACAAAGTCCAAGACAGTGACCCCTTACTTGTAGGTACAATGTGTACTGTAACTAGAATTACTGTGACCATGGTCTTTGCTTTGTGCTGGTTAAATGTTTACAGCCACCAGGTTTGCAAACCTTAAATGTTATCCACTGGTAACAAAGTAACCCCTTTGTTCGAAGGTTGTAATCGTCCCTTTGCTTCACTATCCTGTGTTGTTATCATTATTGGCCCTCAAACAATGGCCTTTGGTGAATCCTGTGTAACTCTGCTAAGGGTTCCACACTGCTCTGTGTTGGTCTTTCTGTTCCAGGTGTATTCCGACCATTCGAACTTTGTGTGTGGCCAGGGGTTCTAGTTTTCTTTGCAGTATTTCTTTCTCTACGTTCCTTGAGATTTGTCTTGAGTACTGTATTTTCTGTAAGTTACATTTTGAAAACCACCGTTTATGCTTCTGTAATGTTAATATATTATGGTTCTTTGCTGTTATCACATAACTCTGGCTGGACGTTCACAACTTTAGTGCACCTGCGATAATTGTGGGTTATTGTATGTAGACTCGCACTGCTAGAGCGCGCAGTTTTACCCAGGTCACCCGAGTTACCAATTCCTTCACACGCCCTGGGCCCTTGGCGTGAAAAGACACTATTTATTATTTCACTAATTTTATTGGGTGATCCGGGTGAGGATTTCTCCTCCTGCACGCTGCTAAGAGTAATAAAGTTTGGATTTACCTCTGCTTACCATGTACCCGACTTACCACAGGCACAATTCTTACGACGGACCTGGAGCTATTAGGGAAAACAGTAGACAGGCCTAACATCCAATACACTTTAAAATCAGTAATATACTTTCCACAATTCTGTAAAATGACCACAGACACCTGATGAAGTTAAAATATTTATATAGGAATTCAAAGAGAAGATGCCAAGATAATAAGCGATACACAGAGTAATATATCAAACATTAAGATCAACACCAATAGGTAACTTTGTATCAAAAATAAGACCATTAGGATATATGGGAAACTAAAGGTAGACGTTTTAGAACAAACTAGTCACTGCAATTTTATACTAGAACGTAGGATTGGGGATGAGACCTAGAACATGTACTTAACCTAAGTATTTGAGCTATTCTTGCTAAGTTCACTGCAAACCACTAAAGGAAAGGGGAAAAAACGGGAACATGCTATGGTTTTATAAAATCAATGAGTTTCTAAAGGATGGGGGGGAGAGAAGGAACCAACTAAAATTCAGTCACATATAATTGCAATGGCAATAAAGCAATAACACAGGTATCAGATAAAAGAGAGAGAGAGAGAGAGAGAGAGAGAGAGAGAGAGAGAGAGAGAGAGACGTAAACCCACAATCTATATTTACCTAGTTCAGATTGAAGACCAACCCTGGCCACGGGTCAGTTGGGAAGACGGGGACAGGGACCCTCAGAAAAGGAATGCCAGAATGCGAGCAGGTACAGCTCACGGACAGTAAGGACAGGATACCCCTCAGGTTCAGGTCAAGGACTGGGCCTCCCAGGGTACGACCAACACCCACAGCTTCGGACAGCAACGCCTGCGTTACCCCCTCCTGCAAGTAATCCGCCAGAAACCCCGATTGGATTTTCGAATTCCCCAGCAAAGTGCTTCGCCAGCACTTAGGATCTTCCACCCCTTTGGGGATTGTGGAAAGTATGGACAAAGTGCTCCGCAGCGCTTTCGGAATGAGCACCTATTGAGATCGTAGGGTCAGTGACAGGTCTGCTACTCGGACAAGTCGGACAATTTTCCTAAGCTAAACTAGGGTAATTATACTATTTTGGGGACCCTTAGACCACCCACTAATGTTGCAAGTGACAGTTTCCCACATTGTGATTGGTCAGGAGAGGTGGTGCGGTCATTACCACCTCCTAGAATTCAGCTTTCACATGTTTAATATTCAATTTTATACACCCGCCCCCCGGGTTCACGTTCCCATGCATAGAATACAGTAGTACAGGACAGTTTTACAATAGGTAGCAACAGTATTGCTTCTTTCAAGGTAAGACTCCGTATTCCCAGCGATGTTCCCAGGCGCATTGTGCTTCAGGAGCCAGCTGGCTAGATTTAGCTTCTGCGCAGTTGGAACTTTCTCCGGTCATGTGACGGTACCCAGCAGAGCTTCAAGTATGGCTCCGCTCATGATCGCCCCAGCCCACAAAGACGCGGTACATGAAAAGTAAGCGAAAACAAATTAAAATCATACATAAAAATGATCGCACTGTATACCAAGCTAAAACTTAACCAACCCTTACTTTATAATGACTATTGCGTTAAAGATTAGTGCGAAAAGACAGATAGGCTAAAGCTGCTGCAGTAAGCAAAGAGCGTGGTGAGAGACAAGCAGCCATTTTTAGCATCAATGCGCATGAGCACAGAATCCCTCCAGAATGCGAGTGCGTCACATCACATGGGTATGACCGACGCATGCGCAGACTGAACTTCGGCAAAGCAGCCATTTTCAGTGCAAGCTTCGTTTTAGTACGAAAAGACAAACAAGCAAGCATCCTAGGGACACCCGCGTGTTGGGAAAACCGCTTTATAAATGACGAATAACGAGGTTAATATTATTATGCAGTTTAGACAAGGGTTTTGCATACGAGCAAGGCGTTTACGGGCAAATCCTTGCTCCATCAATCCCCTCTTTGATGATATTTACTATCATCACTACATGAAGGAAACAGATGCCAACTTTTCTCATTCATCCACATCACTCATCCGAATTTCAACAAATTTGTCGTTTAGTTTTCTTGCAGCTTCTCTATGAGAGTGGTCATTTTTCGCCTTTTTGTAAATTGCACTCTTCAACTCTTCTAATTCTAAATCATCAATATTTCTTTTCACCCCCCTCGGATTTACTGTATATTTCTTTTTGTACTTTTGACATTTGCAGCAGATAAAAATGATCAATACAACCACACCTATTATAACTATTGGCATCAGTATTTTCCACAAAATATTTCTACCTAAGTTAGTAAACCAACTACCTATAGAGGAGAGACCTCCAGTCAGTCTCGTCCAGGCACTGTCAACCTCCAATGGTTTGAGTTCCCTTTCCAAATTAGTTATGTTCTTCACATATTGTTTTAATTCGATACTTTTATCAGGAATGTAGGTGCAACAATGTTGCGCTTTCAGCATTCTACAGACTCCGCCCTCTTTTGCTAATAGGGTGTCAAGGGCAAGACGGTTTTGTAAAACCATTGATCTGATCGCAACCATTTCAGTATTGACCAGCAGGAAACCAGCAGCAGTGTCCGTTGATAACCGGTCCACTACTGTAGACAGTTTGCAGATTCTATGGGTGTTCAGAACTACCCCCATTCCAGGTATCAGTGCACTAAAGATATCACCTACAATTTCGCCTACACTTTCGCGTCTACTACGCACTAAGCCATTAGTTTCATCATCGCTTCCAGCTGCGTTATTCACATGGTATACTTTCGGGAAAACAATGCCAAAGTAGCAGCTTCCATACCAGTGATCTGGCAATTTGAAATAAGCCTTGTTCCCACATATATAATATATTCCGGGAAACACAGGTTCTGACCCATTTTTGAATCCCCAGCCTCCAATTACCTTATAATTATGTTCACACTCGCTGGAACCGATGAATACATTGTTATAGTACTCTGTCTTTTCCCTATGGATACAAAGTTTCCCCTTTCTTTCAAAATCCAGCAACAAGGCAGGACTGGCTTCGCCTTCTGAGGTGTTATCCATGTGCTCAGCCCACCTAGGGATTCTATCCTTCTCGTCATTTGCCTTCTTCTGAAACTTTTCTCTCCTTCTGTCTGCCATCTTTATAAACATCTTTTCCTGCTCTTGCAGTGAACAGGTCAGATTGTCTTCTCTTGCTTGATCTAAGTCTATGTTACCTATAGTCAGGAAATATTCTCCCATATAGCGGGTCACGTCACTTGTAGTATGTACACGGTTCAAATGTCCTCTAACAGGAAGTTCAGAAAATACTACGTCATCATTTGAATAATAGTACTGCAAAGTGCTTCTATAGAACAAGCTAGCTAATATACTACAGGAGATTCCATAGGTCAAAGGTAGATGGTGGTATGTCACGCCTTCAGCCACTGATGTTGGTAGCTTCATGCAGACATAACAGTCCTCTATTTCCATAGCTTCTACATAATGCACTAACAAGTTAGCAAAAACATTTAGATGCGTTCTGTTCTTCATTTTGTGAAAATGCAGTCCATCCTCATCTGGTGCTTCTAAATTAGGTCGTGTGTGTGTCAGTCCTACTCTTTTGTCGCGTCTTTCTAGTCTTCGTGGTGTTTCTGCAGTCTGTACAACCCCTACATCTACTGCTTCGGGTTCAGTAGGGGACAAGTTTGGATCTCTACTTATCATAAAGGGTAGAAAAACTGTTAGTCCTATCCACATTACTATTAGCATAGCTACACTACACAAGCATATCTTACAACAGGTTTTGAGACACCCACACCGGGATTTCCCAGAGACACTCGGATCAGACATTTTTAGCTTACAGGTGGCTTTTGCTACCCCTCTTCGTTCCTTTGTACCAAAGGCTCACTTCAGGGGTTCTCTTACGGAGGGTCTTCGTCCGAACTCCGATCAGCAATGGACTCGTTGTCACTGTTGCCACTGTGGTGTGGCTCGTCAATTTCTTCCAACACAAAGTACGTCCACTCAGGGCTCCGATACAGTCGGTTCTGTTTCTTTATTCTGTCGCTTTTTCTCAGCGATTTGCCTTGGGCTGCACTTCTTTCACTTTGAGCCCTTTTTCGGTCTTTATCGTTTTCTCCGACTGTCTTTAATCTGAGCCTTAGTCTCTTGACGTATCGGGGTTCACTTCTTCCTCCGTGCCTCCCAGTGGTTGAGGAGACTTCGCCTTCCTCGTGTACTCTTTTCACTTTTTGATGTGGCACTTCTGTTTCCCTGCCTGTCTGACTGGTTCCAGGTCTTTCGTCTATTTCTTCTGCCTGGTCCCTATTCTGTCCCTGCTCAGATTCAAATCGCACTTTCTTTTTATTTCTGGTTACTGTTGTTTCTGTTGTCTGAGCACTTTGATCTAGTTCTATCTGTTCCTGTTCATGCTCTTCGATCTCTTCGTTTTCTTCTGCATGAACGTCAGCTCTAACTTCTAACTGTCCCTTTCTCGGCTCCGGAGTTTCAGGAGGAGTCTCGAGATCTTGGTCTGACCCTACTTGGCCTATGTCCTGATCAGGTGTGTTGTGGCTTTCGTTGACCTGACCTGCTTCTTCTATTTCTGACTCACCTGGGCTATCCCACTCACTGTCTAAGTAGGAATATTTCCTGGTTCGTATTGGGTCATGAACTGGTTCGTCGGCGGGATACCATTCAACGTCTCGACTTGTGCTCGGCAGTTCGATGTCAGCTAGTTCCGGACCTTCCTCCTCGGAAGTCTCTTCAGCTGTGCTGCCTTCAGCTCCAGTCGCGTTTTCTCCAGATACCCGCTTTGTGTGGCTGGCGTGGATCCACTTCGGTACACCAGCGCACTTCACAGCAGTGGTAGTGACGAGGATCACTTGTCGTCGCTTTCCCCACCTTGGCTTCAGGCAACTGCTCCGGGTGTGTTTCTTTAACACCACCCAGTCTCCTGGCTGCAGATTGTGTGCTGGAGTCTTTGGCCACTCGTCTTCTGTCTCTCCAATCTGCTGAGAGAGAGAACGCACTTGGTCACCCAGCTGCTTGCAGTATTCTAGCACCATATCATCAGAAATGCTTAGCAGTTTGTTTCCGGGTACCCATGCCTGGCGCATCACTCTTCCCATCAACACTTCATGGGGACTTAGGCCAGTCTTTCGATTCGGGATACTTCTCAAACTCATCAGCACCAGGGGTAAAGCTTCTATCCAGTTCATTTTTGTGGAATCACACATTTTTCCCAGTCTGGACTTCAGAGTGCCATTTATTTGTTCCACTACCCCAGAAGCCTCTGGGTGGTAGGCACAGTGCAATCTTTGCTTCATTTTGAAGGCTCTACAGAGTTCCAATAGGACATTGTTGGCAAAATGCCCACCTTGGTCTGTTTCGATCGTCTCTGGGATCCCATACCTAGGTATCAACTCCCTGAGCAACAATTTGGCTGTGGTGATAGCGTCATTTTTCTTAGCTGGATACGCTTCCACCCACCTGGAGAATAGACATACTACGACTAAGACATATCTATATCCTTTGCATCTGGGCATGGTTATGAAGTCTGCCTGCATTCTAACGAAGGGACCTACTGCCTTTCCAATAGTACTCTGTTTCACTACAGTCTTCTTTCCTGCATTGAATTGCTGACACACTAGGCACCTCTGGCAAAGCCTTTCCGCCTGGTCCCTGAACTTTGAATTACAGAACACTTGTTCAAACACCCGACACATCGCGTCTCTTCCCATATGTGTTGGCTCATGTATCATTCTGATCATGGGGTCGATCAAGCTATCAGGCAGTACAGGCACCCCAGCCGGATTTACCACCACACCATCTTCTCGCAATTCGCATTCCTTTGCGGCCCACCTGCCCTTTTCTTGCCTGTCTGTGGCTTGTTGTATCTCCTTTAATTCTTCCCACGTTGACACATTATCAAACAACATAAGTTGGCAGCTGGTTCCATCCCACAGGGCAATTTGCAGGGACATCTGGTGACGGGCACAAAACTGTGCAATTTGGTCAGCGTACCTATTACCGGCAGTCACGTCATCATTTCCAGATCTGTGAGCCGCACACTTGACCACAGCCAATTCTTTGGGCAATTGGATAGCTTCCAGTAAGTCATGCACTATTTTCCCATTTCGGATGGGTGTGCCAGAGGAAGTCATGAATTCTCTTTGTAACCACAATTGGCCGAAGTCATGAACAACCCCGAAACAGTACTGACTGTCTGTGTAAACAGTAATTCTTTTGTTTTTTCCCCTCTTACATGCTCGAGTTAACGCGATGAGCTCTGCCACTTGTGCAGATTTCACCTCGCGCATGTAAGATGCCTCGACGACTCCTGTCAGTGTAACCACAGCATAGGCAGCACTCAGACTCCCACTTTCATGTCTCAAACACGAGCCATCCACAAACATTGTTTTATCCCCGTCACGTAGTGCTATTTCACGAATGTCAGGACGGGGCTTGGTGCTGTATTCAGTCAGATCGATGCAATTATGTTCCCCGCCCTCATCAGATTCTCCATCCAGAGGGATAGGTAACAGTGTCGCAGGATTTAGGACATTGCACCGGGAAATAGTTACATTTTCAGCACCAATCAAAATTCTCTCATACTTAGTCAGCCGACTAGGTGTGAGGTACTGGGTCTTAGTTCTAGTCAGTAGGATGACAACAGAATGAGGAACATAGACAGTGACGGGATGTCCCATGACAATGCTCTCACTCTGTTCCAGACTGACGCAAGTAGCAGCAACGGCTTTCAAGCATCCAGGCAATCCAGCGGCCACTGGATCTAGGGTGGCCGAAAAGTAGGCTACTGGTCGTCTGACTGATCCGTGCTCCTGGGTCAGGACTGAAAGAGCACAATTTTCTCTGGTGTCACAGAACAGTTCAAAGGGTTTAGTGTACTCAGGCATACCCAATGCAGGTGCGGTACATAGACAGTTTCTCAGAGTTACCCAAGCATTCATGCTTTCACTGTCCCAGTGGACGGGGTCTTCCACTCCTTTCTTTGTCATATTTATCAGGGGTCGGGCTAGAGCTGCAAATCCTACAATCCATTGTCTGCAGTAACCCACAACTCCCAAGAACATTCTCACCTCTTTCTGCGTTCTGGGCAGTTCCATTGCTTTAATTATTTTGATCCTTTCGGTAGTGACCTTCCTGATTCCTTTTTCTATCTGGTGCCCCAGATATTTTACTGAGTTTTTACAGAATTGTAATTTGTCAGGCGACACTTTATGTCCTCCTTTTCCTAGGTGATTCAGCAAGGCAATTGTGTCAGTGACACAGTCAGACTGGGTTTTAGATGCCACTAACAGGTCATCTATGTACTGCACCAAAACAGACTCTCTTGGCAGCACTAGGGATTCAAGGCACCTTTTCAGTATCTGGTTGAAAATCGATGGACTTTCGGTGTACCCCTGGGGGACACGATTCCAGACATAGATATGGCTGTCAAATTCAAAACTGAAAAGGAACTTGCTTTCGGGATGCAATGGGATGGAAAAGAATGCGTGGCACAGATCGATGACAGTGAACCATTCTGCGTTCCAGGGAATCTGGTAGAGTATCACTGCAGGGTTGGGTACAATAGGACAGCAAGGCACAACAATTTGGTTTACCTTGCGCAAATCTTGCACCACCCGGTACTTCCCACTAGGCTTTTTGATCCCAATGATAGGCGAATTACAGGGGCTGCTCAGCACTTCTTCTATTATTTCTGCTTCTAGTAGCCTCGTGATTTCAGTCGCTACTCCTGCCTTCACTTCTGCACTCATTTTGTACTGTCTGGTTTTGGGGTATACAGCATTTGTTTTTATTGCTATTTTAACTGGGTCCACATTTGCCATCAGGCCTACATCTTTTCCTGTGAAATCCCACACTTCTGGTACCACTCTTAGCTGGAGTTCCTCAGGTAAATCCTCAATTGTCAAAGGCTTGATATCGGCATCTTGTCTGACTAACATCAGTTTGTACAGGCCATCTTCATCGGGGGTCTGAATTTCAACGCCATTTGGTGTGCAGTAAATGGTACAACGCATCTTGCACAACAAATCACGTCCCAGTAGATTTACAGGACTGGAATCACAGACCACAAATCTGTGCATTTCCTTGAAATTTCCTATGGAAATCTCCATTGGCTCAGTTACAGGGGTACTTATTATCTGATTTGAGACGCCCACTACTTGGATTGCTTCTCCCGAGAGGGGTAGGTTAGGAACATCCACTGTTCTTACAGTAGATCGGGTAGCACCAGTGTCCAACAGAAAGGTGACGTCTTTGCCTTCAACCTTTCCTTCAATGTATGGTCCAGTCTGGTCTACCGGTAAGGAGGCGCCAAGCACGCACTCCTCATCCTCCCCTCTCAGGCCCCGTCAATCTTGATCTTCACAAAGGAAGGTATCATTTAGCAAGTACTGTGGAATGACTGCATTTCTTCCACTCTCAACCTCCCATTCTTCCGCCCTCTCATTCTGCTGACCCTGACTCTTAAAATTCTGTCTAGGAGCGCGAGGTACTGGAGGTAATTTTACCTGTTGCTGGGTTTTTCTTGTCCCCTCTTTCGGCACCTGTGGATTTAAACCATTTACAGGGGCATTACCGGCCTGTAGGTGTGGACACTCGTCTCTCCAATGCCCCATCTGGCCGCACCCATGGCACGGAAACTTTTTCATGGCCTCTTCACGACTCATTTTAGGTCTGGGCTTTCCTCCCCCCCCAGAATTGGTATTCGGAACATTATTATCAGAAGTCATTTTACTTAACTGTTTTTCTTGCTGTTCAGCTAATTTCACCTGTGCCCACATCACTTTCTCCTTGAGGGCTTTCTTTTTATTTTCGATTTCATCTTCGCAGTATTTTGCATATTTCAGGACATCATCTATGGGTTTTCCCTGCCAACTTATTTTGTTATCTCGAATCCATTGTGAGATTTCAGGCCTTAATCCTAGCACAAACCTATAACTGAAATGCGTCATGTCTTTCATGTCTACATTATCGATACCACTGTAAGTTTTGAATACCTGCAGTAACCTTTCATAAAATGAATGCACCGTTTCATCACGTTCTTGGGTGGTTCTATCTATACGGGTCCAATCTGTCTCCTTTGCTGGCACCTTTTTCTTAAGGTACTGGATGACCTGGTCATATTTCCTCATTACATCCGGTGAAGGGGCCCCCGTTCTCTCATCTCTGGGATATTCATCATTCGGCCAATCAATTTCTATCTTACATTCGGTCCACAGATCTACAGGGACCACAATGTCGAAAAACCCATCCAGGTCTTTCAGCAGACATTTCTGAACTTTTATGAAACGTTCTACCTGTCTGTACCAGTCAACTGGTTTTTCACGTAATTTCGGGAAGTCGTTTGTAAATGACACAATGTCTTGTCTGGACCAAGGGACATGGACATATTTTCCTCCCGGGACCTCTCTCATGGGGCACAATTTTTCTGTTGGGGTTACTTCCTTTAATACGAATTCTGAAGTTACGGACCCAGCCCTGCTGCCTTCCTTTTTCTTTGCCCACCGTGTTCTCCATTTCCCCACTTCGCCCCATTTCTGCAGGATTTTCAACAATTCTCTTACTTGGATCTGCTTTCCCATCACATTCAGGCTTTCTAAATCCTTGTCTGAGAAGTCTACTCTGTAAGGTTTCTGAAGAATTTTGGAGCGACTAACATCAACTCCCATTTCTGTGGCGGCATCCATTATCTTTTCATGGAGCACCCTAGCACTCCGGGTAAGATTTTTACTGATGAATAGTAACTCTTCTTCATTATACGAGCTCAGGCGCTCAACTCCCACGTTCCCAGCCATCATTTCTTCTATTTCTATTCTTAATTTATATATTTCCAATGCTTTAGGTTGGGGAGCGGTCTCCTTCTCTATCTCCTTTGTCCATCTGTCTAATTCTTCAGGGGAAACTAAAGAGGCGTTCCTAATTCCAGATGCACTTTCAATCACCACTTCCTTTTGTCTGGGCTGACTTCTTGTCCCTACTACACTGGCCCTTGACTCCCTTATGGGCAGATCCATCAAACTTCCAGATTCACACTCACTTTCCTGATCTTCATCTATGAATACTTCCTTCCTCGGGGTCTGGAAGCTGGGAGTAGGCAGTATTGGGGTGATAACAGGAGGAAGGGGACTAATCAGGTCATTTTTATACATTGGGATAGCAGGACCAATAGTTACCGGAATGGTCAAGGAATCAGGATGGGGATGCATCTGGGCAATGGTTCTGACTAATTCCTCTCGCTGTTTAGTCAGGGCTTCTCTCTCTTTTTCCTGCAACCCCCTTTCAGCAGAGTTGCCATGCAATACCTGAGGTACTAAGGACGGATAGATACTCGGGGCAGTCGGGGCGACCAATCGAGGGGGACTTTCCCCGAATGGCTGATAATTCGGGACTGTGGACTTAGGTCTGCAAAACTCATCCCTTCCACTATATTTACTGCTTGTAGCTGTCCCGTCTGAATCACTTTCCCTCCTACTTCGGGGGTAATTGGTAACAGAATTTTGAGAATGCACCGAATCTGATTCTGCTACATAGGGAGGTGGATCCTTCATTAACAAGTCTTCCAGGTGTTCATCTTCCATATCCCCCATAGGTGCTAGGTGATGGGTCTTTTCTTTTCTTTTTCCTCTTTTCTCCTCTAATACCCCCATCATGGGGAACAGCCCTTCAGTTAACATAGACTGCCTCCACTGTTTCATTTTCTGCTCTTTGGTTGGCGTTGGAAGTCTGGGATACCACTTACTCACTCCCTTATCCATTCGTGGTTTATCTCGCTCTGCAGCCTCAATCTCCCATTCTTCCAAAGCTTCGTACTGGGTCAACCTAGGTCTAGGGTGTAATTCGTTCATGCGGGTCCTTAAGTTAAACAGGATCCGACCATTAAATGTACCTTCAACAGGGAATGCTAGGACTCCGTCATCTACAGTATACTTTGCCCAATTTTCTAGCCAGACACAAGTGTGATACCCTTTATCAAACAACATGAAAGAGGCAGGGGTATTTGGCGGGGGAATGAGTACGCCTTCCCTCGTTCTAATGGGCTTGTCAGTTTTGAAAAAATTCTTTACTTTATCGGAAAACGACAATTTTCTCTTTATTCCATACATCATGTGCGGTCTACCTCGTAAAGTCTGCTCCTTATAAAATCCTAGGTATTTTGGATTTGGTATGAAATCTGGATACCACATACAACTCTCCAGATTCGCTTCTATCTCGGCTGGATTAATTTTGTTTACCTTTGTGCTTCCAATGCTAGCGCGACTTTTATTTCGCACCACCCAATCAGGTCAGAGAACACAACTACGGTTAACCAATGGGTGCGCGGCCTTTTCGCAAGACAGAGTCTCACGCTTCGGCACTCACCCCTCCTTTACAAATTCAGCTCCGCTACCCACCCGCTGTTTTGACCAATACCAGCGCGGCGCGGAGTGACGTCAGAGCAGCTCTCCGACTGACTCCCTCCTTCACAAGGTAACGGAAACTTTTTACTCTCTCTAAAGTGCGAGTGCAAGTTTTAGTCAATAACACACAACGTTTGCCACTATGTCTGAGTGTTCTAAAGAGAGAAAAGACTTTTCTTTCGCTACTAGTAAACCACTTCTGTCTACTTTTCATTCACTCTGGATAGACTTCTTTGCCTGTCCCTTCACACTAGTAACATAGAACCCGTTATTCTTCTGACTCATCCACCTTAGTCGGGGATATGTACTGAGCCAGGATTTCACCAGCGAACTATTTTACTTACCAGACAAGCCTCGGAGACCCTACTACTCCTTCCGTATGCGACCCTTACTAGGTGATATCGCAATGAAAGTTTTATAATGGACTCGTAGCTATCATTCACTCCAGAAAAAAATCCTAATTAGTGCTTCCAGTTACTCCTTTAACCCTGCACTAATGATTCAAACTTAGTGACTTCAACAGCTAACCGGATTCTACTCACCGTTAGCTAAAATACTTCCCCGGGGATTCGGACTACACTGAACATTTACAAACAATTCTGGGTTAATTCAACATGCAATATTTATAGCAGAAATGCAAAATCATGCACATTTATATATAAAAACACATTTCATAATTTTTGGGAAAAAAAATACAGTAGAAATCAGCAGCACGTTTTATTTTCACGGTTTGTTTATGACCTATCCTGTCTACCTAATCTAACTAGTCCAAACCATCCTCTGGCTACCAGAAATTACTGCTAGAGCGCGCAGTTTTACCCAGGTCACCCGAGTTACCAATTCCTTCACACGCCCTGGGCCCTTGGCGTGAAAAGACACTATTTATTATTTCACTAATTTTATTGGGTGATCCGGGTGAGGATTTCTCCTCCTGCACGCTGCTAAGAGTAATAAAGTTTGGATTTACCTCTGCTTACCATGTACCCGACTTACCACAGGCACAATTCTTACGACGGACCTGGAGCTATTAGGGAAAACAGTAGACAGGCCTAACATCCAATACACTTTAAAATCAGTAATATACTTTCCACAATTCTGTAAAATGACCACAGACACCTGATGAAGTTAAAATATTTATATAGGAATTCAAAGAGAAGATGCCAAGATAATAAGCGATACACAGAGTAATATATCAAACATTAAGATCAACACCAATAGGTAACTTTGTATCAAAAATAAGACCATTAGGATATATGGGAAACTAAAGGTAGACGTTTTAGAACAAACTAGTCACTGCAATTTTATACTAGAACGTAGGATTGGGGATGAGACCTAGAACATGTACTTAACCTAAGTATTTGAGCTATTCTTGCTAAGTTCACTGCAAACCACTAAAGGAAAGGGGAAAAAACGGGAACATGCTATGGTTTTATAAAATCAATGAGTTTCTAAAGGATGGGGGGGAGAGAAGGAACCAACTAAAATTCAGTCACATATAATTGCAATGGCAATAAAGCAATAACACAGGTATCAGATAAAAGAGAGAGAGAGAGAGAGAGAGAGAGAGAGAGAGAGAGAGAGAGACGTAAACCCACAATCTATATTTACCTAGTTCAGATTGAAGACCAACCCTGGCCACGGGTCAGTTGGGAAGACGGGGACAGGGACCCTCAGAAAAGGAATGCCAGAATGCGAGCAGGTACAGCTCACGGACAGTAAGGACAGGATACCCCTCAGGTTCAGGTCAAGGACTGGGCCTCCCAGGGTACGACCAACACCCACAGCTTCGGACAGCAACGCCTGCGTTACCCCCTCCTGCAAGTAATCCGCCAGAAACCCCGATTGGATTTTCGAATTCCCCAGCAAAGTGCTTCGCCAGCACTTAGGATCTTCCACCCCTTAGGGGATTGTGGAAAGTATGGACAAAGTGCTCCGCAGCGCTTTCGGAATGAGCACCTATTGAGATCGTAGGGTCAGTGACAGGTCTGCTACTCGGACAAGTCGGACAATTTTCCTAAGCTAAACTAGGGTAATTATACTATTTTGGGGACCCTTAGACCACCCACTAATGTTGCAAGTGACAGTTTCCCACATTGTGATTGGTCAGGAGAGGTGGTGCGGTCATTACCACCTCCTAGAATTCAGCTTTCACATGTTTAATATTCAATTTTATACACCCGCCCCCCGGGTTCACGTTCCCATGCATAGAATACAGTAGTACAGGACAGTTTTACAATAGGTAGCAACAGTATTGCTTCTTTCAAGGTAAGACTCCGTATTCCCAGCGATGTTCCCAGGCGCATTGTGCTTCAGGAGCCAGCTGGCTAGATTTAGCTTCTGCGCAGTTGGAACTTTCTCCGGTCATGTGACGGTACCCAGCAGAGCTTCAAGTATGGCTCCGCTCATGATCGCCCCAGCCCACAAAGACGCGGTACATGAAAAGTAAGCGAAAACAAATTAAAATCATACATAAAAATGATCGCACTGTATACCAAGCTAAAACTTAACCAACCCTTACTTTATAATGACTATTGCGTTAAAGATTAGTGCGAAAAGACAGATAGGCTAAAGCTGCTGCAGTAAGCAAAGAGCGTGGTGAGAGACAAGCAGCCATTTTTAGCATCAATGCGCATGAGCACAGAATCCCTCCAGAATGCGAGTGCGTCACATCACATGGGTATGACCGACGCATGCGCAGACTGAACTTCGGCAAAGCAGCCATTTTCAGTGCAAGCTTCGTTTTAGTACGAAAAGACAAACAAGCAAGCATCCTAGGGACACCCGCGTGTTGGGAAAACCGCTTTATAAATGACGAATAACGAGGTTAATATTATTATGCAGTTTAGACAAGGGTTTTGCATACGAGCAAGGCGTTTACGGGCAAATCCTTGCTCCATCAGCACTCCACCCCTCTCTTGATCTAGGGCTTGAATGCTCGTTGATATATCCCTGGAAAGTGCTGGGGCTCAACGAAGCCCACCTTCCACAGCAGCTCTTGTGTTAGGATCACTGGTCGCCAGGGACCCTAAGCTGTCGCCATTTTGAAGTTCTTAGCGGAACGTGCAGGAACAGACTTTGACTCGGAGAGCTGGGCCCCTGCCCAGGGCGCCACCATTCAGAGTGGGCATACACAGGTCCGTCCCTGATGTCCCAACCCATGCCAGGGCATTTGGTGAAGTGTGGATGGAGGGCTACATTTGGTTTCACCTATGGCGCTATCTGAGCCGAAGCCAGCCTTGGCTGCATCTTCATGCCCTTCAGACTGATGCTGGCAGTATGCTTGTGGTCTGCAACCAGCGTCTGGTACCCTCTTCTTAATGCCAGTCTAGAAGCTGGCAGGCCATGCATGAATCCTTGGTTTTCACAACCGTGGTTTTCTGGATTGTCGCAGTGTCGCAACATTAACAGATTGTGTCTTAAGAGCAGGTGGCATTTGGAGACAGGGTTGGGGGCAACAGTGGTGTGAGTGGGCCCAAACGCTTTTTTACTGGCCTGGCCCCAACAAAAACAGGTAACATCTGTGCCTGCAAGAGAGATTAGAGACAGAGCCAGCATTGCAGACCCTACTTTCAGACATCAGCGGATGGTGCTGAACCTGTCATCAGTGGAGGCTGCAGACCCCGGACATCCACAGAAGTGTGCAGACTCTGGGCTCTTAATATAGGTTGTGGACTTTGGCCTCTCAATGGGGATAATGGCCACTGATGGGCCAATGAAGCTTACTTTCCTGGACCCCAACCCAACTTACATATACCCTCGTGATAGAAAAAGTCAGACTGCACCCCCACCAGTTGAGGTTACAGACCCTGAGCCTTCAAGGGTGGATACAGACCCTCACCCTCCTTTAGAGTTTAGACGCTCTGGCTCTAGAAGTTTCTGACCTTGTGCCCCTAAGGATGTCCTATACCTTCGGCTTACTATAAAGTATCCCTGGGTCCTTCAGGGATGGGTACAGACCACTTCCCTGCGGTTACAGATCCTACATTCCAAAGGGGGCAAGGCCCTGGCTTCGGCCCTTATAGAGTTTTAAAAAACAGGCTTCCCCAGCAGGGAACATTCTTTACCCCGCATGCGTTACTCCGCAGTGCCTTTACCCTGCAGTGTTTACTCCGCAAATTATTTTACAACGCAGGGCTTTACACCGCAAACTCTTACAAAGCATTCCCCAAGGTAACGCCACAACGGAGTTAGAATAGTAAATTGCGCTGTAAAGGGGAATGCGTTGTAATAGTTTGTGGTGTAAAGTCTTCCGTTGTAAAAGATTTTGAGGAGTAAAAACTGCAGGGTAATAGGCACGCGGAGTAATACTGTGCAGGGTAATAGGCACGCGGAGTAATACTGTGCAGGGTAAAGTGTCCTATTTTCCCCAGCGAACTATACAGATCGCTCAGACACACAGACAACTGGGGTCACTGTTGCCAGACCAAAAGGAGGCCGCAGACCCTCTGCTTTCTGTAGTGAGTAAAAACCTTGCCACCCTCCGCCGTCACTTTAAGCTCCCCCCGCCCCCTGAGGTTATAGATCCTAGGTCCCTTAGGATGTCACAGGCACTCGAACTTCTACGGAGATTACGTATCTTGGGCCCCCAATTCAAGGATACAGGCTCCCCCTCCAGCCGAGGCCCGCGTCCATTGTGTCGCGCGACTGGAGTTGACACGCAAAGCCCCACAGACGTCCAATGGGGTCTGGGGTCAAAGAGAGATCCTACGTGCTGCGTCGCCAGTAGCGTGTGCGCATGCGCCGGGGGGCGCGCCGAGGGGTTATTTTAGGTGCGTCTAGGATGTCGGTTCGGTCATGTTTTCTTTCCGATTCAGGCATATTAATATCCCCAGACGCAGGGCTTTTGGGCCCTGTGTATTTTGATAGTGGAACAACTGCGGCCATGTACATGGCATGTCTTCCGTGCCCTAAATAGCCGCCAGGCAGCTGCTCCCGGGTCACTCTGGTGCCCACACTCCATTCATATCCTTCACAAACTAACGGCATACTCCCTCTCCCACAGTCGGCTCTGCCATTCCCCGTGCCCAACAACAGGATTAATAGCTGCCACTCTCTACACCCAAATGCCAGTCTAGCAAGAAGTATCTTCCAAGTCCAATGCCAGAAGTTCAGTGCCAGCAGAAAAAGGTGCCAGCCCAGCAGCTGCCAGCCACTGTGCCCAGCATCTAGTTTAACTGGCAAGTCTAGTGCCAAAACCCATCCAGCGGTATGTTGTGCCACCCTTTGTGTTAACAAGCAGTCAAACAGCTGCCATGGTCTGTAACCAACAGTCGCTTTCACATCTGCCACCCTCTGTGCCCAACGACCACTCTAGCTGTCACTCTTGATGGCCATCAGCCAATCTCACAGATGTTGCCCGCTTTACTCTCAAGCAGTCCCACAGCTGTTATACTGTATGTTCAAATGCCAGGGTGGAAGGGGGCATCCTCTGTGTCCGAGTGCCAGTAAGGCAGTTGACATTCTCTGTGCCCATCCACCAGTCTAACAGCTGCCATCTGCAGTGCCCAGGAGCCAGTCGAACAGCAGCCAGTCTAAAAGCTGCCGTCGCTGTGCCCCATGGCCATCACCGTCGCCCATGACCGAATGCCGGTCTAATTTTTTCCACCTTCAAGGCTTTTAAGGAAAGTACCATGTGGCATTCTGTGCCCAACGGCCAGCCTAATGGTGGACTTCTTTGTGCCCTCCAGCCATTTCCACACATTCCTTCCTCTATGCCCTACACACTGTTGTGAACTGGCAGCCTCCTTGTCCAGCAGCCAGGAGCCAGACTTAACACTGGCGCTCTCTGTGATAAACAGCCTGTCTAGAGAAGTGACTGCTGTAACCAAGCAGACAGCTGCACAGTTATCGTCTTCTGGATTTTACAGGCTGTCTGTCAAATGACTTCAGCGGTGCCCCACAGCCAGTCTCACTGCTGCCACCCAACATTCCCACTGGCAGCTACCTATGGTGCAGAACAACCAGTCAGATGTGCTCTCTGTGCCCCATAGTAAAGTGTGCCCATGTCCATAATCCACACCAAGCTGCCAGATTGACAGCAGCCATTGGTTGTACCTCACAGCAGTTTCACAACTAACTATTATGCTGCCTGCTGCCCCATGAAGATTTCACTTTGCCGCGGTCTGCCATTTGTAGAGTCTCCCTGCCTGTGGCAAGGTGCAGGAAGCAGGGTCCAATGCAGTGCTTAATTTGTAAAAGAATAAGTGTCAGGGCTCTCGTCAGGAGGCCACTGCAGCTTGCACCCCACATTACCCCTGCCAGCTGCCAATGATAGTAACAACACAGCTACTAACCATCACACCCCTGCAAGGGTGAAAATTCAGGCTATTCCAGGCCCCCAACGCTATAGGAATGGCTTGGGCGGCAGGCAATAGTCATTTTCAATGTATTGTGAATTAATAGTTAACTGTTGTTGTGGTCATCTCTAAATTAGCCAGACATTGCCACCTTGTGGCATACTGTCACACCCACCAGTGTTGAATATTAAGTGCAAGTGCCGAGCACCGGAAACCACTGGCTCAAATTAAGCACTGGCAATGTGTGTACTAACACACTCACGCTGGTCTCTATGGAAACCACTCTTGACACTCTCTGTACATTCTTCCACCTCTATGGGTGCTAAGGTGTTCCCTCACCTATAATCCAGTTTCCAACACTTTCTATCATTACCCTTTTCAGTACATGTTTGTAAAACCCTTCTTTCATAAGCTGGCTCCTACTCAAACATTTTGTGAAGTAAAAGAAGTGACACGTTTAGTTACCCCAATCAACTAGCAACAAGGTTGTAATTTTCCATTCACTCATATTTAGTCTTACAGCCACCATCAATCATGCCCAACAGCCAGCTTCAGAACGCCCTTTTGTATCGCTTTGTTCACCCTAAATTGGCAGGGTATGCTCAGACGTGAGTCCCTCGCTCACTTAGCCACTGAATTAAAGCAAGCCTGGTTGATGACGGCTGAAATGCCAGAAACCGGTCCCAGGGTGCTTGTTTCCGGTCCAGGGAAGACATGGCTTTGACAGTTTGGGCTGGACTGTTCCCATGAGGCACAGGGTCAGACTGATTTGCATATGGCCATGTCTGAACTGGGGTGGCGGAGTGAGCTAAAGAATGGTGATGGATTAAACCCAGAGTAGTTGACTGGGGGTGAGTGTTTGATTTGCTCAAGCGCACCGTCCATCATCCCCTTTTGTATCGCTTCATCCTTTGCACACAACATCCTGCTTCACAGTAACATCAGCAGTGACCGGGAGCCACCTTAACATTGGTCTTCCTTTGCGCAATTCATTGAGATGCAGATCTGCCAACCTTATGGCCGCTACTGCCCATGTCCCGTATCCCATCTTACCTCTCCCATCCATTATGCTCAACATTCAGCTTTGCAGCTTATTTACCAGTTGTAATCACTCCCACAACAGAAATTCTACATTCTGCGCATTTTCTGTGCCCTACAGATTTTCCCCGGCTGAAATTCCACAAACACAGCAGCCAGTCCAACCCTTGTACTCAACAGCCAACCACAAGGCTACTGTCATGCATGCCCAACATCATGGTTCACAGCTAGCCTTTTGCTTGCCATCCTCTGTGGCCAGCCGCCACTCTCACAGTTGCCATGCTTTAGACCCAAAATGGAAAATACCCATCCTCTGCAGCCAGCATCCATTGTCACAACTACATTCGCATATGCCCAACAGCCCTTCTCGCTCCTGCCACCCTGTATACTCAGGTACCAGTCTAAAATTATGTAACTCGCAAACCCAATAAATGACCTGACACCTGCAGATATTACTGATCAACAGAATGGGTAAGGATGTCTGTCCTCTCTACCAACAGAAAGTCTGCCCACTGACAAACTCTTTCCAAGGTGTCTTTGCACAGGTATTCTCTTCCATACACAAAATATGGTTTAGGGACAGCCAAACTCTACAAAGAACAGTGACATTTGCATCTTTCCTTCTTTCTGCCCAACAACCAGTCTCACTTCTGCTCTGGTGTTCACCCCAAAACCAGTCCAATCACTGCCAGTCCATCAGCTGGCATCTTCTGTGGCCATCAGTTTGTCTTACATCACTGTGCCCAACTTTTTGTCTCACAACATTTTCTTGGCGTGGCGGTAGATCATGCAGCCTTCCTGTGTTCAGAAGGCTAGTGAAACATGGCTATCCAGTACCTTTATCCTTTTGGTACATGCCACCTGCTGCGTAATTGGACTTGGGCCAGACTATCTCTACCAATTCACTGCTGTGCCTTAGCAAATTGTGCTGTTCATTCATTCCACTTGCAATGGTTGGGTTGTTGTATGTTGCATTTATTACCTGACAACACTCCTATTACTGTTATGTAGATTACATAGAAATGGGGTGGTTGGCACCCACCCTCTATCTCTGGCAGTTTTGCAGTGGTATAACCCATCTTACCCCATTTCCTACTTTGCCCAACTTGTTTAGATTCTGGAAAAGGCAGGTGAATCCCAAAGATCAAACTGACTGTGATTGCAGACTGGGGGAAGGGCTTGAATTTTGACACTGGCTCATCTCTCTTAGCACACCAAGCAGTTTTTCCAAGTTTGTAAGATATTTCTGAAGATCTTGCCAGAGAGTGCAGGTTTGCAGTAATAACTCTCATTGGATTGTTTTCATACACCAGTGCTATTAGTGCAGGTGCAATTCATACATTTATCAAATAATGTACACTTATATTACAGGCCTAATCCATAGTGTATTCTAATTTACTAGAGCCACACCACACATGTAATAATTGGACCCAACTGCGACAACGTACAGATCAATTAAACTTTATTTATTCATGTTCTTATGAGTGTACATATTGCTTCTCTGTAGATTTCGTAGGTTTCTTTAAATTGTATAGTTCTGTGGTTTTCAACTGAAGTAAACTTGACATTCATGTGTTTTTCAACTGTTGGTGTTTTACAGATCCCCTTTGGGCAGGATTGGGTCATTATTTTCTGACTTATTCCGCAGAAATTGCGGGGATTTGCGGTTACCTTTTAAAAGTTGAGGGTATTACAATACTATTTGTTTCTTCAATAACTTTTACTTTGTAGTTGCCCACGGTGCATTATGACTCATTAATCTGTTGGTTATTCCTTCTGTGCCCAAGTGGATTGATGGTGCTTTTGTTTAGTTTTGGGTCAGCATGTTTTCATTTTTTCCCCTAGATGCTTTGGTGTTTACAGGGTTCTTTTATACAACTTGGCTTAGCACAATCGCACTTTCTCCTTAGCCACTTTCTGGTTTGTGCATCACCATTGTGAAGGTGGTTGGTCCTTCTCCGCTCTGGTCGGTTTGCTGGTCTCTTCTTTTTAGTTTTGGGCTCAGTGTGTTCACATTTGTTCCTTAATTGCTTGTATGGATTTTCAGTTTCTCTGGGCTATTTGTGGCCTGCATAATTTACTACACGGTGAACAACCTTTACAACAAAACTTTTACAACGCACTACCATTACAACGCAGGCATTACAACGCAAACCATTACAACGCATTGTGCTGGGGGGCGCTCTAGGATAGGGAATAAGTTTAATTTTCTATCCAACACCTTCCCTAGTGTCCACGGGGACTGGAGTTGGAATAGAAAATTAAACTTTTCACTATCCAGCACCCCAAAGCGCTATGCGTTGTAAAGGTTTGCGATGTAAAAACCGCGTTGTAAAGGCATGCGTGGTAAAAATATTCGTTGTAATGTCATACATCCTTTACTACACCATTGTGCAAGTGATTTTCCTGCCTCCGCTGAGGTAGTTGTGTTGGGGATTTTTTTTCGGCTTGGGGTTAGTGTATCCTAATTTGATCCTTAGGTGACTGAGCGGTTTCCTAAGTACCTTTTGTACAGTTTTGTGTCTTTGCAATCTCTTTTGCTCCGTCTATGTCACTTTCTGGTGGCAGGTGCCTAGTCTAGTGTATAACCCATTAGGTTCTTGATTGTTCCTCCACTTGGGTGGTTTTGGTTGTGTCTTTTACTCAGTTTGAGGTTAGATTGTTGTTCCTTGTTTGCTTGGATGGGTTTGCAGGTATTACAGAACATATTTAGGTGAATGTTCCTGCTGTTGTTCCTGTGCCACTTTGTGGTTTTGCAAGGGTCTCTTGTGCAGGATAGGAAGTTTATGCTAATATTTGTTCCTCAGTTGTGTGCTTGTGCGGCTGCTTTTTGCATCTGGCTAGAGACAGCTTTAGCCTTCTACCAAAGCCGATGTAATCACTACAAACAGTATAGAAAGAGGCATATTGGCTTGTTAATATGTTGATCTTCTTTATGGGCATTGGATAGGGGAAACAGTAATATAAGCCGGCTCCTGGCATAGTACAGTTGCTAGTAACTTATAGGCATTTTAGCACAGACCCTGCATCAAATACAGTAGGAAGGGTTTTCCATGGTTTATCTGTGACAAATACAATTCAAGGGGGTTTTACATTCTAAACTGCACGTAAAATACCATAGGAATGGACTTTACGTTGAGTCAAAACTAACAGATCTTCTCACATAGATCTCTTGTTGCGGAGCGGCAAAAGAGACCCGGGTTTCATTGTATATGTTTGTAATTATATATTTGGGGCAGATATATAATTATTTCACACAGCGCTCAAAGCCACCTTGCTGCACCGAATAAAGGGAATGGGCCGGAATGCGAAGTATTTAACATGATGAAGCGCATTCCTGTCCTTTCCTTGCTCTGCCCTGCAATGGCCGCCTAGCACCAATGCAGGCCGCCTTGCACCATGGTGCAAGGGTACCTGTTTTGCAGGCAGGTTTGTTTTTGTCCAGGAAGGGGCATCATTCTGCACAAAAATCAATCCTCGGAGGCATTCTCCTCTTTCTAAGTGTGGTGCACACTTTGAAAGAGGAAGCAACTAGGAGAAATAAAGATATTTCTCCTCATTGCTTCTCCCCTGGGAGATGCTAGTATACACAACTGCTTGTGTGCATGATGTGTGGGTCAGTGAGCCATGTGTCGGGTTGGTGGGTGGGGACAGCGTTCACTGGGAAAAGAGTCTCGAAAGTAAATAGATGGTGAGGTTGGGTTTTTATTGCACCACCCAAGCCCCTAGTCTTTGGCAAGCCTCCTTAGTCGAAGCATACAACCAAGGCTCACAAGCAGAGGAAGACGGCTGCGCTTACCCATGAAATAATGCGGCAGAGACCATTCGTAAGTGTCAACCATCTTTAAATAGGTGCCTTCTTCCATGGCCTCAACCAGAACATGGCAACTTTTAAAGCCCTTATGGTGGAAAAGCAAAGCACCCTAAACACTGACGGCTCTCTCACGGCTCACAAACTAGAAGACAAACACAACCAGAAGCAATCTCATGCTCCTCACAGAGTACCAGTAACAGCAGCATTCTTACACTATCATCTTCCATTATTGACAGCACTCTCACACCTTTCACAGTAGAAGTCATATACTTTAAGAAGGACTCTCCTCCTTCACACTAGTCTGCTCTCACTATCGACAGCACTCACACCCCTAAATAAGTTGCAGTCCTACACCGCTGACGGCACCCTCACAGCTGACACAGACTGGCAGTCACACACTACTAGAGGCACTCTCGCAGCCCTTATAGAGTAGCAGTCACACTCTACTGGAAGCACTCATACATACACTTCTCACAGACTAGTAGTCACACACCACCTGAAGCACTCTCACAAACTACCAGTCACATACTTCAAGAAGCACTTTCCCACCCCTAACAAACTAACAGCAAAGCCAGTAAGTCTGGCCAATAGCTGAAAGTGCCTCTTTTTTCTCTCCAGAGTTGTATATAGCGTGAACTTGACCCGAAGGTATCAAAGCGCTATACATGAGCACCAGTTGAGTTACAGATGGACACATTCATTTTGTTTTTGGGTACAGGGAGTTTAAGTGATTTGCCCAGAATCACAGGATGTTGAGCGTCCCTTCTGAGTCTCAAACTCAGTTCCCCAGCTTCGAGGTCGACCGCTCTAGCCATTAGGCCACATCCTCTTAATTCGATTGGGGAGTTTGTACTGTGTGAGTGGGTGAAAGCAAAAATGACTCAACGAGTCAGTGAATGGAGGCATGAGATCACAGATGAGTGGCTGCGAGCAAGTATGAGGAGTGAATGTGTGGATAAATGAATGAATAAATGAATGAACAAACGAGTTACTGCATGGATAGAGGCATCCAGGCATTTTCAGTTATAATTCAGCATTAACAGCGTTGCCTATTCTTATTTATATAGGTTGAAATTAGAATGTTCTCAAACTGTCCCTAACTTCTGTGAAACTGGCCTGAGTTCTTGGTTCTTGTGAGCTTGCAGAGACCAGATGCCAAATCATAAGAGGGTAAATGCAGGCATGGAAAAAACTTCTCTCATCTAATCTAGTGGCACCATATGCTAAGTCCTGCCGTTCAATTAGTCACATGCAAAGTCAGCTTAGGGTTGTTCTCATGTTGTACTGCTTTCGCGGAACAAGATGTAAGTGTAATGGTGAGTTTTCACCTTGTGTTTTATTCTGATACTCTTTCATCCTTCTTTTGCTAAACACAAAAGTAATCATTTTTACTTCCTGTTTTTTTATTTTTTTATTTGTGTTGTTCCCTGTTTTTCTAGGTGTACTTAGTTTTTTTCTTTCACTTCACCCCTAACTTCTATTCTCACTGTACATTTCAGATAATCCACAGGCGAGCAGCAATGGTGGCCTCCGCACACGACTCCTTCCCTCTGCTTGGGCTCTGTCTGCTAGTCATCTCTTCCACCCTGGTTGCGGCACAGACCGACAGCGAGCTCGTGGTCAGCACCAGATCTGGCAGATTGAGAGGTGCCAGAGTTCCACTTCTTAATGGCCATCTTTCTGTTTTTCTGGGGATCCCTTTCGCGGAACCACCTGTTGGTAAGATGAGATTTCGTCCGGCTGAGCCGAAGAAGCCATGGAATGGGATACTGGATGCCACGGAATATTCCAACGCATGCTATCAGTATGTTGACAACCTATTTCCGGGGTTTTCTGGTGCTGAAATGTGGAATCCTAACAGGAACCTGAGTGAGGACTGTCTTTACCTTAATGTCTGGGTACCCTCTCCCAGACCTAAGAATGCAACTGTGATGGTCTGGATTTATGGTGGTGGTTATTACAGTGGCACCACGTCATTAGATGTATATGATCCAAAGTACCTCAGCTTTACGGAAAAGGTGGTGGTGGTGTCAATGAACTACCGTGTTGGACCATTGGGCTTTCTGGCCCTTCCAGGAAGCCATGATGCACCAGGGAACGTCGGGCTGATTGACCAGCGGATGGCCATGCAATGGGTTCAAAACAATATCCAGTTTTTTGGAGGGAACCCAAAATCAATCACCATTTTTGGAGAGAGTGCAGGGGCAGCATCTGTGGGAATGCACCTTCTTTCACTTAACAGCAGGTCTCTGTTCCAACGGGCGATCTTGCAGAGCGGGGGACCCACTGCCCCCTGGGCCACTCTTACTCAAACTGAAATTCGTCGGAGAACCAAACTGCTAGCCAAGCTGGTTGGGTGTGAGAGGAACAATGACACTGACCTAGTGAACTGCCTGAGGACCAAGCACCCCCAAGAGCTCATCGATGAAGAGTGGTCTGTCCTACCTCAACCAAGCGTCTTTCGTTTTGCATTCGTCCCAGTTGTGGACGGGGATTTCCTTCCTGAGCCTGCAGAATCCATGCTGAACTTGGGTAACTTCAAGGAGACGGATATCCTGGTGGGTGTAAATTCGAATGAGGGTTCCTACTTCCTTGTGTACGGTGCTCCAGGCTTCAGCAAAGACAATGACAGCCTCATCTCACGAGAGGACTTTTTAGGAGGTGTTAAAATGAGCGTCCCCCAAGCTAATGAAATTGCTAATGAAGCTGTGGTCCTCCAGTATACAGACTGGACAGACGAGAACAACGGCTTAAAGAACCGCAAAGCCATGGACGATCTTGTAGGAGACCATAATGTCATATGCCCTGTGGTACAAACAGCATCAAAGTATGTGGAGCACGGCAACAAAGTGTACACATATTTGTTTTCTCATCAAGCATCTAATCTAATGTGGCCCAAGTGGATGGGTGTGCTTCATGGCTATGAGATCGAGTTTGTGTTTGGACTGCCACTGGATAGGACGCTCAACTACACGGAAGAAGAGGAGATGCTGAGTCGGAAGATAATGCGCTACTGGGCCAACTTTGCCAGAACTGGGTAAGAACATGATGAATTCAGGAGCTCTAGGTGGTGGGTTGGATAGGGAAAAAGTTGGAAGCAATCACCCTGGAGGTACCAATAGAATGAGGAACAGAATTGGGCATTTTCTTTGAGATCAGTATTAAAAAAGAGAAGAAAGGCATAGGTATGGTGGTTAAAGCTACAAATGTGCCTTTAATGGACCTGTGGGCCAAAGAAGGGTTTGTAGACTTCATAGTGCTTGTCACAGAAAGTGTTTGATATCATGCTTTCTATCATCTTATGGAAATTTATAGCTCAATTTCTGCTCATAGTTTGGTTCTGTTGACATTATTATTTAATATGTTGTATCATGCTACTAGACCTATAACGTTCCTAATCCTAAACCAATTTGTTGGACAGGCCACATGACGGGCCGCTCTCCCCCGGCTCGACCAAGCCCGAGCCAGTCATACAAGCACCACACACCACCATTGCACGTCCTACGTCCCCTCAGGGACACCTGCCCTCGAGCATGATAACCTCGTGGGTCCGATCCACGGCCGACCCACGCGCCCAGCCCGGGCCGCCATCTTGGACACTTCGCCACGAGGCCGCCTGGCCCCCGATCGACCTCAACCCTGGGCCTAGCCCGGCCTCAGACATTCCGGCACCACCCTCCACCCAGGAGGCGAGCGAGCTACTTGGCCAGTCAATGGGAGAAAGAGGTGTCGATGGTTCTCCCCCGGCCAGTGCCGCTCGCCCATCGCCTCCCCGGGCGCTGGCTCCACCCCCCTGCTGGGTGTCTGGACTCCCTCATCCCGGACCTCCCGACCTCCAAGTGCGAGGGTCCGGACATCAAAGCACGCCAGCCCTATAACTGGGGCAGCTCCAGAACAGGAAGGCAGTTGTATCTTGGAGTCGAGAGACGAAAGAAGAACTCATCCTGGACGGACTACTGGCGCTGCCGTAGCTCTGTCCTGTGCACCATCATCCTGCCTGTTGGCGCTGCCACAGCCGTCGTAACCTTCATCCTTCACCGTCGTCCGGATCTGCTGGCGAGGCCGCGGACCGTTGTAACTGTCATCTGCATCGGGACCTGCTTGGCTTCTCCACGGCCCGTCGACCATCCATCATCCATATCGGGACCTGCTTGGCTTCTCCACGGCCCGCCGACCACCCTTCATCCATCTCGGGACCTGCTTGGCTCCTCCACGGCCCGATCAGCAACCACGCCGAGCTCGAGGATTGAGAGCTATTGAACTCATTGGTAACTAAGACTGTCCCGCTACCCTTTTCCTCAACCAGAGATCAGAACCGAGGGGACCCCTGAGTCCAGACCTCCTTGTATTATATCAACGTAACCTAAGAAGTGCATATAAAGTCTCGTTAACCTTCAATCTTGTGTGGTGTCCGTCTGTGGGGGGGAAGTTACTTATCTGTACAGTCGTTGGAGACGGCTCTCCCTGGAGACCTCTCCCCGTAATCTCGGCCGACCCTCCCGGTCCGTCTAACATTGGTGGCCAGCGGCGCGATCCGAATCACCGCATAACGTACAGAGAGTAGCTCACCCCACAACGAACAACAATGTCGACTAAAGAGAGCGGATCAACTGAGAAGTTCCAAATGGAAAAGCTAGAGGAATACAGCCATCGTGAACTAAAGCAGTTCTGCATCGAACTAGGTATCGCTACCACCGGACTAAGTACCAAGGACGATTTTAAGCATGCCCTAGAATCTTGGGCAGAGACCGGGGATGTCGAAGCCCCGGAGCAAAGCACCGCGAAAAAGACCAACACGGCCCCTGAAGAGCAAAGAACGGGTCTCTCGCAAGACGAGATCCAAGAAAGAGAAAAAGCCCGACTACACGAACTTGAAATGGCCCGACTCAAGATGGACATAGAACTCAAATTGGCCGAGCAAAAAATAAACTTAGAGCACCTTCGCCTCCGAGAAGAAAGAGAGGAGAAACAGAGGCAAAGGGAGCTCGAGGAAAAAAGACTAACGTACGAGCACGAGCGGAACCTAGCCGAGATCAACCTGCGCAAACAGAATAAAGAATTAGGGGTGCCCGACAGACCGTCCACCCCCGGGACCACGGACAAAAAAGTGCACATCCCCAAGGATGTGGTCCGAGAATATTTTCGAGAAGACGACATCCAGCAATGGTTTAAGGCATATGAAATCGCGATGACTGCGCACCGGATCGATAGAGCCGACTGGGGAGCCGGCCTATGGGGCAAATTCCTCAATGAGGGCCGCGATACTCTGTTACAGCTCCCAGACCACCAGATGACCTCCTACGACCATATGAAAGCGGCCCTCCTCACTCGCTATGGCCTCACGCCCGAGATGTACCGTCAGAGGTTCCGAGACTGCACACGCATTCCAGGTACAACTTGGGTGGACTATGTAACGTACTTCAGCCGAGCCTTCGAAGGCTGGATCAGAGGGAACAACGTCACGACCTACGAGCAGTTGTTCAATCTGATGGTATGGGAGCATCTGTCCAACAACTGCTTCATTGAACTACGCCAACACCTCCTCGACAGCAAGTTAACCGATCCCCGGCAGCTCGCAGCCGAAGCTGACCGGTGGGAGATCACCCGAGTGGGCCGGAATGGGTCCTACGAGCAGAACAGGAACAACAATGGTCACCACCGATCCAGAGGAGGAGGAGGGGGCCAAGGACGAGGAAGAGACAACACTCCGGCCGCCCCCACTACCAGCACCACCCCCCCGGCCAACCGGGGCAGCACCCCGGCGCGACCGGGATACAGAGCCAATGTTACATGTCACCGATGCCAACGAGTAGGCCACTATGCAAATGACCCAAGCTGCCCGCAGTATCCGAGCCCAAGACCCCGCCAGGTGGCCGCCGCGGCACTAGGGGAAGAACAGATCTCCGAGGAACCAGAAACAGACGAGCAAGAGTATCAAGGGTGGGAGCCAGCCGCCATGACTCTCGCGTGCTTAGGGGGAAGAGACATGGTCCCGCGGGTCCCCCTACCCGCTAACACCCAGAAGTACAGCCAATGGGTGAGCATCAATGGACAACGGGCCGAAGCCCTTCGAGACACCGGGGCCAGTGTGACAGCCGTCCGCTGTCATCTGGTGACCCCAGAACAATATCTACCGAACATTCTCTGCCCTGTACGATCAGCCGACAACTCGGAGAGTCTGTGTCGGATGGCCTGCGTCCCCTTTGAGTGGGGAGGGGTCTCCGGCATGTTGAAAGTAACGGTCCGAGACGACGCCCCCGTGGACTGCCTCCTCGGAAATGACCTGGAAAGCTCCCCGTGGGCAGCCGTGGAGCGAAAAGAACACTTGGGGATGTTGGGCGTCCCAGACTGGGCGTGCGTCACCACCCGGTCTATGGCCGCCCGTGCCAACCATCACCCGGAAGAACCAGAATGGCCGGCGCCTCCGCCTCCGGTCGCCCCCGCCGAGACCCCCGACCAGGGCATCCCCCTCGAACCTGCTCAACCTTCCGACCTTGCTAATCTCGACCAGTGGGCTCAAGAAGGGGGGCCCACACAAGAACAATTTCGTCAGGAGCAGAAGACCTGTCCCTCCCTTGAGGGACTCCGACAACAAGCGCTCGCCCAAAGCGCAGGGGATACCTCCGGAACTCATTGGGTCTACTGGGACAATGACCTACTGTACAGCGAGCAACGAATCGCCGAGCTGGGGGCCAACCGAGTACTAGTGGTGCCACTCCGCTTTAGAGACTTCCTGCTAAATCTGGCCCACGATGTCCCCCTGGCAGGGCACCTGGGACAAGATAAAACCTACAGCCGCCTAGTGACCCACTTCTTCTGGCCAAAAATGAGAAACGATGTGCACCAGCATTGCCGATCTTGCCCCACGTGCCAAGCCAGTGGGAAGAACGGCCGCAAATTAAAGGCCCCCCTGCAACCCTTTCCCGTAGTCACGACCCCATTTGAGAGGGTCGGAATAGACATTGTGGGACCCCTAGACCCACGTACAAGACAAGGCCATCGCTTCATCCTAGTACTAGTGGACCACGCCACCCGCTACCCTGAGGCTATTCCTCTCCGGACCGTCACAGCCCCAGTGGTCGGCAGGGCCCTGATGGGGATCTTCTCCCGTGTGGGGTTCCCCCGAGAAGTCGTCAGTGACAGAGGCACGAACTTTATTTCCAAATACATGAAGTCCCTCTGGCAACAGTGTGGGGTCACCTACCGCTTCACGACCCCCTATCACCCCCAAGGAAACGGACTTGTTGAGCGGTTCAATCGCACTCTAAAAGGGATGATCGGGGGATTGGAAGAACCCCTCCGTCGCCAGTGGGACGTGCTGCTGCCGTGCCTCCTCTTCGCCTACCGGGAGGTCCCACAGAAGTCCCTAGGCTTCAGCCCATTCGAGCTGCTCTATGGGCACCCAGTACGGGGGCCACTCAGCCTGATCAAAGAAGGCTGGGAGTTGCCTCCGGCCAAGAGTCCTCCAGATGTCTTCCGGTACCTCCTCACCCTCCGCAACCAGTCCCAGCGGTTCAGAGACCTAGCGAAAGCCAACCTAGAGGCCAGTCAAGAGGACATGAAGAGATGGTATGACCAGAACGCCTCATCTATTGAATTCGAGCCGGGGCAACAGGTCTGGGTAATGTCCCCCACAGAACCGTGCGCTCTCCAAGACAAATGGACGGGACCCTTCAAAGTAATCGAGCGCAAGGGACCCGCCACCTATCTGATCGATATGGAGTCCGCCCGGAATCCGCTCCGAGTCCTCCACACCAACAGACTGAAACCCCACTTTGCACGAACAGAACTCAGCCTCTTGATGGCCACAGACAACGGGGTTGAGGACGACTCCGAGCCTCTCCCTGACCTCTTGCGGACCCAGGAGCAAGACGGCTCCATGGATGGGGTCCGACTCTCGGAGACCCTCTCCCAGGAACAACGCCAAGAGTGCCAAGCCCTCCTATCACGGTTTGCCAGCCTGTTCTCCCTCACCCCAGGTGTCACTTCCTGGTGTGTGCACGATGTGGACACCGGAGACAGCCCTCCTATCCGCCACCGGGCCTACCGCGTACCTGATCGGGTACGGGCCTGCATCCAGGCGGAAGTAACTAAGATGCTCACGCTCGGGGTCATCGAGCCCTCCGACAGTCCATGGGCCAGCCCGGTCGTACTGGTCCCCAAAGCAGCCGCCCCCGGAACCACACCCGAACTCCGGTTCTGTGTCGACTACCGGGGCCTGAATGAAGTCACCAGAACGGACGCACACCCCATCCCCCGGGCAGATGAACTGGTCGACCGAATGGGCGCTGCCCGCTACCTCAGCATCTTCGATCTAACGGCAGGATATTGGCAGATCGGCCTCACACCCCGAGCACAAGAACGTTCTGCCTTCTCCACCCCCGATGGCCACTATCACTTCACGGTCATGCCCTTCGGCATGAAAAATGCCCCAGCGACGTTCCAACGGCTCGTCAATCAGGTCCTGGCGGGGCTCGAAGAGTTCAGCGCCGCCTACCTGGACGACATCGCTGTGTACAGCCACCACTGGACCGAGCACCTCCACCACCTCCAAGCAGTGTTGCAAGCCCTTCAGCGAGCTGGCCTCACGATCAAGGCCAGCAAATGTCAAATTGGACAAGGGTCAGTGACCTACCTCGGACACCAAGTGGGAAGCGGTCTAGTGGCCCCTCTTCAACTGAAAATTGCCGCCATCCAGAACTGGCAACCCCCTAACACTCAAACTGAGGTGCGAGCCTTCCTGGGCCTCACGGGCTACTACCGAAGGTTCGTGAAAGACTATGGTACCATCGTGGGGCCTCTCACCGAACTCACGTCGAAAAATCAGCCCAAGAAGGTGAACTGGACCCCAGAGTGTCAAGCGGCCTTCGAACAGCTAAAGGCCGCCATGTGTTCCGCTCCTGTACTCCAGGCCCCAGACTACAGCCGGGAGTTCGTCGTCCAGACGGATGCCTCCGACCAGGGCATTGGGGCGGTCCTGTCCCAGGTGAACACCGAAGGCCTTGATCAACCGGTGGCCTTCATCAGCCGGAGACTCCTACCACGGGAGCAACGCTGGAGCACCATAGAGAGGGAAGCCTTCGCTGTGGTATGGGCCCTCAAGAAGCTCCGACCCTACCTTTTTGGCACCCACTTCCGGGTGCAGACTGACCACCGACCCCTGCAGTGGTTGATGCATATGCGGGGGGAAAACCCAAAACTGCTACGCTGGTCCATCTCCTTGCAAGGTATGGACTTTACCGTTGAACACCGGCCTGGGTCTGACCACGCCAACGCGGATGGCCTGTCCCGGTTTTTCCGCCTCGACGAAGAGAGTCCCCAAGAGGATGGGTAACTCTCCCCGCCTTCAGCTGGGGGGGACGCATGTTGGACAGGCCACATGACGGGCCGCTCTCCCCCGGCTCGACCAAGCCCGAGCCAGTCATACAAGCACCACACACCACCATTGCACGTCCTACGTCCCCTCAGGGACACCTGCCCTCGAGCATGATAACCTCGTGGGTCCGATCCACGGCCGACCCACGCGCCCAGCCCGGGCCGCCATCTTGGACACTTCGCCACGAGGCCGCCTGGCCCCCGATCGACCTCAACCCTGGGCCTAGCCCGGCCTCAGACATTCCGGCACCACCCTCCACCCAGGAGGCGAGCGAGCTACTTGGCCAGTCAATGGGAGAAAGAGGTGTCGATGGTTCTCCCCCGGCCAGTGCCGCTCGCCCATCGCCTCCCCGGGCGCTGGCTCCACCCCCCTGCTGGGTGTCTGGACTCCCTCATCCCGGACCTCCCGACCTCCAAGTGCGAGGGTCCGGACATCAAAGCACGCCAGCCCTATAACTGGGGCAGCTCCAGAACAGGAAGGCAGTTGTATCTTGGAGTCGAGAGACGAAAGAAGAACTCATCCTGGACGGACTACTGGCGCTGCCGTAGCTCTGTCCTGTGCACCATCATCCTGCCTGTTGGCGCTGCCACAGCCGTCGTAACCTTCATCCTTCACCGTCGTCCGGATCTGCTGGCGAGGCCGCGGACCGTTGTAACTGTCATCTGCATCGGGACCTGCTTGGCTTCTCCACGGCCCGTCGACCATCCATCATCCATATCGGGACCTGCTTGGCTTCTCCACGGCCCGCCGACCACCCTTCATCCATCTCGGGACCTGCTTGGCTCCTCCACGGCCCGATCAGCAACCACGCCGAGCTCGAGGATTGAGAGCTATTGAACTCATTGGTAACTAAGACTGTCCCGCTACCCTTTTCCTCAACCAGAGATCAGAACCGAGGGGACCCCTGAGTCCAGACCTCCTTGTATTATATCAACGTAACCTAAGAAGTGCATATAAAGTCTCGTTAACCTTCAATCTTGTGTGGTGTCCGTCTGTGGGGGGGAAGTTACTTATCTGTACAGTCGTTGGAGACGGCTCTCCCTGGAGACCTCTCCCCGTAATCTCGGCCGACCCTCCCGGTCCGTCTAACACAATTCCTTTGACAAATTATTTCAGAGTGAAGATGCCACAACCAACTTATCTACAGATAACATCTTCCAAATGAGTTTGGGCAAAATCCCAATCCATTTGAGCCAATTCCTTGCCACAACTCTCAGACAACACTTATATTGCATTTGAATACACGAAGACCTGGATTCACAGATAAATCTCCATCTATTTATTTATTTAAAGGATTTGTAGAGCAACTGGTTACTCCAAATAGTGTCCCCGCTCTATGCAATAGCACCATATCGTGGTCAGATAGAGTCAGAAACGGTTAATGCCCACTCGTTCTTCTAACTCAGCCTAAAGATCCAAGTCTTGACGTTTTTGCGGAACCTCGCCTCTGAAGGTTCAAGTCTCAGGTTCAGTGGCTTTAAAATCCACAGCTTGGTTGCCCGTAGTTTAAAAGAGCTGCCCGCAATCGAACTGGGGACTCTTGGGATCACTGCCAAAGCTGCCTCTCTGGATCTGAGATGTCTAGAGGAGATAAAAGCCATAAACAGGGGATAAAGGTAGCCAGGACCCCTCTGATTCAGTATCCTTTGCGCAAAGCAGAGTGCTTTAAAAGAGACTCTATGCTTAATGGGGAGCCACTGTAGTTCAGCAAGACCCAGACTAATGGTAAGCCATTTCTGAACTCTCCGTAACATCCGGGCTGCTGCATTTTGTGCTCTTTGAAGCATTCCGAGTCTGTCTTTGTTGACTCCCAAATAGAGCACATTTCAATAGTCAAGCTGGTACACCAAAAGAGCTTGTATTACCATCTTTGTATCTTTGTAACTGAGTCTGGTATAAGACCTATAATCTTCTTCAATAGCCTCAGCACTCTGAAACAAATGCCCACCGTGACCTTGATCTGACTTTCAAATGATAACTGCGCATCAAAAAATGATGCCCATTATTTTCACTTTCGATTTAAGGAGCGGAGTAGCGACCAGTTCCCAAGGCCGCCATGCGAAGGACCAGACTGAAGGCTGTTTCCCGAACACCATGACCTCTGTCTTGTCTGCATTTAATTTCAGACAGCTGGCATGCATCTATTTTTTCTGATTTCTAGCCGCAACCCTCAGACAGCCCTGATATCACTACAGAACATGAATTCCGCGATCTACAGATACATTCTAATCTATTTTGGTCGATTATTGGCAGCAACTTGGTGACAACCCTAATGTAACCACAGAACATCTGCATACCTGGGTGCAATCAGGGTTTCATTCTGTTCTTTCTCTTAAGCAGGTATTACATAGACACGCCTTCCCTGCAGCTCCTTGGTACATGAGTTTGCAGGCCAAAAAGTTAAAATTCAATCATTGAGGAATCCATACACTCTGACTGAAAAATGTAAATATTCAGGGCTAACTCCACATCTATGTGACTTGAAGATGTATGTACCGCATATGTATATATATATGTATGGGTAGCAATAGAAAATCCAGAATTACTTGCCTGTCAATATTTGTTTTTATATTTAGTCCTCCATATTGTGTTACATTGGTATCCTGGGATCGATATACATGGTACACACTAATGTCAAGGCTTGATTCTACGAGCATTACAACTTATCTTCAAGGGTGGGAGCATTTCTGTCTTGGTACCAGATAGTGTGCCACTTACCATCCCCATCCCAACTGGAGCTTCAAGCGCGGCAATGTGCCCCCCACCCCAGGCATCTGCACTGATCTCTATGCTCTTCAACACATATGCAGCACTGTTAGCTGCTATTGTACAATATTCTGCCTTCAATGTTTACTTACTCTGACAAAACCCAGATTCTTGTATGATTGGACAACTCTACTGGCACAGCTCCCTCTGATTTTCAAAAGTTCCTTTCAGTCTTGGCCAAATGATTGTTGGGAAACTTCCTGAGACTTAGTTTAACAAGACATTTACTTCTGAATTGGGCACAATACCGGTACCAGTATATTCTGCACACAAATGCAATGTCTCCTGCTTTCTGCTATTAAAATCTTTGAGGAAAATGCTTCCTTTCCTGAAGCAAGAAGCCAAAAAATCAGGCATTTGTTTTGCTCAGATTGGAAACGTTCTCCATTTTGGCCAAACATGTGGCTGATAGGTAGAATTTAAATTATTTCTAATATGGCAGCAAGACTCTTACTAGATTTAAGGAAGCATGATACTGTAAAATCCCAAATAGCCCCATTACAGTGGCTGCTGGTAGGCAAATGCAAAAAAACAGAGCCATTGGAATTATGCGGCATGGGAGCGCCACATTATGGAGCAGAGTTGCGGCAAGAAAGCGCAAATTATGAATTATAATTTGACAATTTTATTGATAGTATTGCTTCATTATTTTGTCATTTTACTGTCCGGGCAAACATTTCACATAATTAGTACCAGTTCAACAACCAAATTCAGAAAAAAGCAACAGAAAGATAACCAGTTAACCTTTGCACAGGGCCTTCCACTGCACGTGAATACATGTTGCCATGTTTTTAGTAAAGTTTGATCTGTTTGAGCCACCATCAACTTTTCTTTGGTCAAATTGGCAAATTATGCACCAGATGATGGATTATATGGCAAACACTGAAAATCCATAATTATGCAAAAAGAAAAGCTGCAGCCGTAAAATTGCATAATTCCAGTGGCTCTGCTTTTAAAGGCCTCTGCATTGTTCATCGGGCCGAACATGCAACAAAATCTGAATATATTTAAACAAAAATAAATTGTATGTGTACTCCTTGACAGATCCATTTATACCTCCTTGGTCAACCTCTAAGTAAGAGAGCAAGACAAAGAGACAAATTGTTTTCCTTTCCCTGGAATTCTTTTCAGTTAACTGCAGTTCCTGGCTGACATCTTTCCTGTTTGTAGGACACTGAAAACATTCCTGTTCTCACACAAGTGTAAATGTCTTGGTCCCACATCCATAAAGCTTTGGATAAACAGGAACTGATGCCAGTGTGTGTTTGTTGTCGCCCCATATAGCTTGAAGTCATCACATCTGGGGCAGACAAAGCTATGAGTGGAGTTGCATAGCGCCACCTGGTGGTGTTGGGGAGGTATTGCTAGGGAAAAAGATACACTGGATCCAGTCTGGTGCCTTAAAGGTGCATGATGAAGGTGGGGCACAAGACAGGTCCTTTGGTGGCAGAAGATGCTGCCTTTCTAAAGGTGGAAATGTTTGGAAGGGGGAGTTCAAGGTAGAGGGGACAAGCTAAGGGCAGGGAGATTGGGATGGAGATAGAATAATATGGCATGGATCAATCCTGTGAGTACCCACTTGCTTTATCCTCCTATAGGAACCCCAATGAGGCGAACGAGCATGAGAACAGGTGGCCCTTGTATAATCTGAATGACCAGCAGTTCATTGAACTCAACACCAAGCCCGTCCAAATCCACAGCGGACTGCGCGTGCAGATGTGCACCTTCTGGAACCGGTTCCTCCCCAAACTTCTGAACATGACAGGTAAACACCGCCAACACCTGCCCGGCAGGTCCATGCCTTGCATCTCATGTCACCGCTTGTGCATAACTCATTGCATCACCATAGCCATCTGTAGAGCTCTGTCCCAGATTGAGATGCTCCAGAGGTTATCAAAGGCGTGGAAGAAAAGCAAAGACCCTGTACATAGAGGAGAGGTGTGATCTAGAGGCTTGTAATGAAGAAGGATTCTGTGACTAAAGAGGGGAGGCCCAAGGGGCAGGTGTAAGTAAAGGAGCACAGAAGCAGGTGGGGAACAGAGTACAGGAAAAGTAGTGCAGTACAGATCGAGCAGTGCAGCACGGGTGAGTGCATGACTAGTGAGTTATAGAACAGTGCAGTACTTGTGATAGAATGACAGGTGAGTGATAGAAGAGTGCAGCACTTGTGGGAGAATGACAGGTGAGTGCTAGAACAGTGCAACACATGTGAGTTCATGACTAGTGAGTGATAGATACAGCAGTGCAGCGCTTGTGAGAGAGTGACAGGTGAGTGATGATCCAGTGCAGCACAGGTGAGTGCTTAACTAGTGAGAGATACAGCTGTGCAGCACTTGTGAGGGAATAACTGGTAGAGTAGTGCAGCACTGAGAAGGGCATCTCTCATGAATGAATGACCGGTGAGCGATAGAGCACTGCAGCACAGGTGAGTGCATGACTAGTGAGTGATAGATACAGCAGTGCAGCACTTGTGAGAGAATGACAGGTGAGCGATAGAGCACTGCAGCACAGGTGAGTGCATGACTAGTGAGTGATATATACAGCAGTGCAGCACTGTGAGAGAGTGACAGGCGAGTGATGATGCAGTGCAGCACAGGTGAGAAAGTGACTGGTGAGTGATAGAGCAGTGCAGCGCAGGGGAGAGAGTGACTGGTGAGTGATAGAGCAGTGCAGCTCAGGTGAGAGAATGACTGGTGAGTGATAGAGCAGTGCAGCACAGGTGAGAGAATGACTGGTGAGTGATAGAGCAGTGCAGCACAGGTAATAGAATGACCGGTGAGTGATAGAGCAGTGCAGCTCAGGTGAGAGTAACTGGTGAGAGCTATATCAGTGCAGTGCAGATGTGAGAATGACTGATGGAAAGGGGAGTACATGGCAGAGGAGAGCAGGGTAGAGCAGTGCAAGGCTTAGCAGTGCAGTGCAGGGTAGAGGACTGCATGGCAGAGCAGTGCAGGATAGAAAAGTGCAGGGCTGGGCAGTGCACGGTAGAGCAGGGTAGAGCAGGAGAGAGCAGTGCAGGACAGACCAGTGCAAACCTAGGGCTGCATATCAGAGGGCAGGAGAGACACGTGTCAGAGAGAAGATTATTAGACATGAGTGGTGGGGAGAGGAGTTCTTTATAGCAGAGTGGGGAGCGAGGGATCAGCACACAGGAGTGTTAGTGCAATGCTGGAGAAAGAAGTAGAGAAGGGGGAGATGTCAGAGGCGGGGAGATATGGGTGCAAGAGGACAGAGTGCTGCACTGTAGTAGGCGTGCGGTGGACGCTAGACAGGTGAGTACAGGGACAAGGGTGCTATAGAGAAAGAGGGGTCTGTGGAGAGCAAAGGGGGTGCATCATAAAGGAAGGCTGGCAGAACCTCTACGCTTTGGGGGCATGGCACTGACTGACAGTTTGCTTGCTCTGTGATTGGCATACCTGTACACGGCTGCTGACGCAAACAGTAAATCACACTGACACAGGTGCATCCCGGCATGGCACACTACACACGGTGTGTCTGTGCCCCGACAGCTGCCTCGTGGGATAGTACTCTGCATGTAGCACTAAATGCATATTATCTGATTCTGGCACTGCAGGCTCCTTATTGTCTCTGCTACCTCCTAGTGTATGTCTTCTCAGCACTTCACGGTCTCCAAAAAAACACCCTATGCTCAACTCTTGAGAGTACTGTCAGGGTATGTGTTTTTACAGTCACCAGGGGATCTCCTTCAGCCAATGTGGAATGTTTCAGCATTAGCCACAGTCTTGCACACACATTTGAACACTCCTGACATCTAGTGGCTGGGTGCAGAATAGGCCAAAAAGTTCTGCAAAAACTACAATTGTCCCCTGTGTCATTGCTGTAAACACCAGAACACCCTCTGATTCAAAAACATCCTCATGTCTCTTAGTTCTCCATTCCACTCAGTCAAGGGATCTTGAGCCGAAAATAATTTGGAGCTACTTCTGCAACAACAGAACATCACAAAAGTAGAGAGCACAGGAGACAATTCACAAAGGCATCAATGAGTAAGTATGTGAAGTAGCAGGTCAGTAATACTGCGTCAATTACTCGTAAGTGCCTTTGTAAACTGCCCCCTAAATATCTAAAATTGGAGTATTCAGAGAACATTCATATACAATTAGTAGAAACAGAAAAGTCTGCGCCTTCCTTACAGTTCTACTAATCTGAAGCTGGACTTTTTGGGTCCAGTTCAGAGGCGTTTACGAGTTTGTGTGGCATTACTCCTTTAGTACCATTTCAAGTACACGTAATGCTGTTGTGAATGGGCCTCAGAGGCTTCATTTGCATTGAGGGCAGATGCAGGCTCTACAATTGTATTTGATTTTGTGATCAGAGGTGACCTGGCTATTCTGTCACGCTGGCACTTTGCTTGCGGCCTGCAGGTTCGGGAGCTGCTTTCAGAGCAGGTTAGGTTTCCGCGACATGACCACAACCCGTGGACCCATTCTCGTCACAGGCCCCTGCAATGTTGTGGCTGTTTTTCACTATCTTAACAGGGCTGATTTTGGTTCCCTGTTTAGTGGTGTATTGTGATTTCTTTTCCCTTTCCTGATTATGCCAAGGTGCTGGGCCACAGAGAGCTTACCTTTCAAGTTGTGCCACAGCTGCCGTTATAAGCATGGGATCAGTGTTGTCATCAGCTTGAGAGCCTGTTGTTTGTCATCAGATCATGGTGAGCGTGTCAACGCTTAGGATAGGTTCCCAATCAATGCTCTAAAGGTGAAAGGAAACCATAAATAAAAGGGCTTGAAGGACAGAATGCTCAGATTATTTACCGGTAATCTTCATTAATCTGAGTCGTTGTCCTCCTCGTCGTTGGAGGCAGAAGCTTTATTAGTAAGGACTGGGATGAAGAAGATAGATGGGGAGATAATGGTGTACGTAACCCAGTGGGGATTTGTAATTGCCAAGGATCTCAAGAACCAGCTTGTACGCACAAGCCTAAAATGGATTCTTCCTTGGCGATTCTGGAATCAGGCGCATGTGTGTGAGAGCCACCTTCATTAATATAGCCTTATAGCCCGCCGTAGTGGGCTATACCGGCTATTAAAGGCCTGTTGAATCGTTAAAGGCCCGAGCCGAAGGCGAGGGCCTTTAACGAGACAGCGGGACTTTAATAGCCGGTATAGCCCTGCTACGAAGGGCTATAAGGCTATTAGAACATTCTGCCACTAGAGGGCAGAATGTTCTAACAAATAAAACAAAGGGTTCTCGAAGCTCGAGGGGATATAAATCCCCTTTAGCTTCGAGAATCCTTTGTAGAACATTGGAATGTTGCTCTGCGGGCCTTTACCGGCCCATAGAAGCAGGGAGCACTCCATTGTCTGCAATGGAGCTCCCAACATTCCAATGTTCTAATACGGAGTAAAATGGGTCCAGCAGTGAGTCTGTCTCACTCCCATCAATGTGCCGCAGGCTCTTCTTAGACCATATCTAAAGCTGAACATTTGTTGACCCAAGCCATGGAAGAAAGGTACCAATTTATCAGCACTTTCAGATTCAACATTGGCTGCAACCTTTTCTATACAAAATAACTGTTGACGTCGAAAGAGAGGCGCATGAATCGAGAGCACTGGAGACATGCTTTGTTGACTTGGAAAGCATCACAGTTGAGAACAGTTTATGCCACACATTTTAGCACTTGCGGTGTAGAAAATCCTTACTTTAATGGTTCTCATCGAAGTGGAGGCGGTTCAGCCGACAGGATACACTGATGATGCCTGCCTTAATTAACTGGATTCAAACTGTACTTACGAACTTTAAAGAACAGTTGGGCCATATGCGCAGAGCACCCACATCTAAGCAGACGCTTAGGCGCCATTTTGTGAAACGCTATTTCTCTGTGAATTGACCAAGATGCAGGATGGCCACACTTTCCATCACTAGTGCAATCTCTACCTGACTATTGGTTCATTGCACAGTAGGTCATAATGTGCTGTGTGTGCTGCCAATGTAACCTTTCGCAAATAAGAGAGCACTCTCTTTTTTTTTTTACATCTCTGCAGTAACTTATTTTATCACATGTTTTCCAAAAAGACAGGCTTGGTTTACCCTGCAAGCAGTGCTAATTTTGAGCCAGAGGTCTCCAGAGGTGGCCACAGCCACTCTTTGTGGGAACTGGAACTTATTTTTCTGCATCAGACATTTACTGATAGCAACAGAGGAAAAACGAAGCAGAGAGACAGAGGAAGAGACAGACAGGACAGCCAGCACAAAGGGAGAAAGCAAAGAGAGATATAAATGAGCAGGGAGTGTCTGGTATTGGGTTTACCAGGCATAAAGTGGATTCGGCACACAGACATGTAATTGCACCAGCCTCTGGCTTCTGTCCAGAGCTCTGGGCACCAACTCTCATTCGTTTACAAATCAAGCACCATTTGCAAGTATGCTGTCTGCAGGGCTGACAGGCCCATCTGTTTCCCACCTCCTGGAAGCAAGAGTGGTAAGAATGATGGTGCCAGGCCTGACTCTTTGGATGGCAGCCCTGTCTCTTTTTCCTTAATCATGCAGCATATCTCAGCGACTCGCTAGGATAAGCTGTGAAGAGGAAACCCAAACACTTGTCAGGCTTGTGTTTATTATCTGCGCACCATATTGTGCGCGCTGACAGTCCATATTCTTTCCTATGAGTGTGTTAAAGAAAATCTGCTCTCCAGCTTATTTGAAGTCTGAACATACTTATTAAGCAAAATGCAATATCGCTATGCAAACTTCAAATATTCCCCCTCAGAGCAGATAAGCAGCTAAAGCTGTTTGCACCCCCCCCCCCTCCCATTACATGGCCAGGGGTTGGACATTTTGCCTTAAAAAATTTAAATAAACTACTTATGAGAAAAACATAGATAGCACCAAAGAGGCACAGTTTACATGAAGGCAGAGAAGAGATTCAGGATTGTATGATGGTATTCCACATGCATTTAGCACGCATGCCTTCTGAACCCGTCATTAGTACGAATGCCTCTTGAGCACGCCTTCGTTCAGCATGCAAGTCGTTATAACGAGTTGCCTTTATGGGGCGCTAGATTTTGGAATAGGTTTACTTACCATACACACTTCAGTCTGCGCAACAGTAGGGAAGGTGTTGGACTTTAAATCAAACGCCGTTCCACTAATGTGGCCCCCTAAAGCAAGTGGTTCTAACGACTTGCTTGCTGAACGAATGCTTGCTAAAGAGGTGTTTGTAATATTGCTGGCACCATAAAGGCACAGCGTGATTCAGGCTTCATCCTAAAGGACTTTTCACGAGATACAGACATAATAAGTTTTAGATGCTGAGCTAGGAAATACAAATCCTCTCTTAGGATTGTCAAGAAAAAGGGTGAGTCTAATACTTCAGAGGTGAAGCAGCCTGGGCAACCATGTTTGACATGGGCATAAAATATGGCCTCAGCTAATACAGTATTTTTAAAGAAAATTTGTGTGGTTTCTCAGGTGTTTGGCATTTATTGGAAGATCGTAATTCACAGGTTGCAGAAGCGATCTCAGACATGAAATGCACAGACTCCCTACAGCCCTGTTATAGGGGTTTCACCCCTGAAAAAAAGGCATAGAGGGAAGTTGTGGGTAGAAATATTTTCACAGCCGATTCAAACATTTTTAGCTTGAGTGTTAAAAGTTCAGAATACCTTGACAATTTAAAGCATTATCTCTTTGAGTGCTGCTTTGTCAATGAAATGCTGAACATATTGAATTTGTCAAACAAATACAGAGCTCTCCAATACATATTCCACAATCACAGACATGTTCTGCTTGGTGAGTTTTGTCATATTCATAAAGGGATAAATGTCTGATTTATTCAGCATTCCGTCCATCAATTGTTTGCGTAACGTATTTATAAAGGGAGCGACAGCAACACATTGCATTGTTTCAGCTACTGCTTCAATAAATAATAACTTCTTTATAGGGTCTTCAGATCGCCTTATGCCTTCAATTGCATCAGCTTTGTAATGTCGTCAATATCACTTAGCCAGCAATGAGCTATTGTCGTGCACCGCCTGATGCCAAACCCCTGGCACCAAAACCTGGTACAAAATGGAAATTACACCGAAAAGTCTGCAATATGGTCCAGGACTCGCAGAATGTAAGCCTTCAGCTCACACCTTTAATTCTGGAGCGGTCCTTTAATGACAGGTATAGCCTGCTAAGGCGTGATATAAGGCTATAATTGTGTCCAATGCATAAAGAAGATCTTTCAACTCTCTCTCTCTACTGCTGTTTCAATAAGAGGGAAATAAAGAGACCAAGAGGGAATATCCACAGCTCAGCCTCTCCCACCTTAAAACAAACATTTGCAATGCAATAGGTCTCGCATTAATGAAAGTTTGAGCTATTGGCATTGTAAATGACAATATCTTCTATTTATGTGTTGTTTTTAAAACAGATAAATAAAAGGCATTGCCATTTACAATAACAATAGTTTAAACTCTTACAAATGCGAGCTCTAAGCAATAAAATCCGGATTAAGGTGAAATAATAAAAAATGGCACATTAGGGGAAAGATAGTGGTACAATAACAGTGAGAATACCAACAAGTAGTGGCAAGAGTAAAGACAAGAGAGCTCTGAGCCACCTGGCATAGTAAGGTTGACCCTTTATGCCACCTGTAACCTCCTGTTTGCTGCTGTGAAGCCACCGGAGAATAAGTATAAACTACAAAATAGTAACTTACCATCGTGGCTAGTGAATAATCTTTTTTTTTTAAACACTAACAAATGCGTCCCTTAAAGATTTAAGGGGCGACCCTCTGGGCGCAGCTATATCAATCGCTACAGCGAAATTCTTTAAATTAACAACAATATGTGCTTCACTCCTTTTTCATGAGGTTAATAACTTGAACAGTTCCATGATAGTTCCTTAAACGTTTATTATTTCAAACGTATATGAGATCCATTTAAATGTTGTACATCACATCAAATGCATTCTTATTTCAATATGTCATGATCCCAATGCATTTCGTGCCAGTGGCACTTCATCTCGGATCTTTTTCCGTTATATAGATGACATTTTCGTGTTGTGGCAGGGCCCTCACGCAACTTTAATACAAGAATTGGATAATCTGAACAAAATCAATCATCGCGTACAATTCAGTCACCAAGTCCATGAAAAATCGATTGCTTATCTTGATGTTTTACTTCAAATTGAACACAATAAAATTACCACTACTTTATACAAAAAATCAACGGATCGGAATAACTTATTACATTATAAGAGTTTCCACCAACCATCACTCAAGAATAATCTGCCGATTTTCACAATTGTACTGAACTAAACGAATTGTGTCAGAATCTAATGAGTCCAAGGTTCAAATACAACAAATGATCCAACTTAAATCTTTAAGGGACGCGTTTGTCATTGTTTCACATTAACACCTCTAGGACGACGCGGTGATACCTCCGTGGCACGTTTCAAAAATTCAAGAGTGGATTGATCACGCCTGTGCACAGTCAAAAAACCTTACTTTTGTTTTTTTTTAAACACTAAAAAGGGTCCATGGCCATGAAGTTATTTTAGTTCCCCCCTGCTGGAGCTATTTAAGGCCAAGGTTCTTAATTCTTAGGCCCACCTCAGGCTGCTTTATCTCATCTTCCCCACTTACCGATTCTACACTCCACTCATGCAATTTCTTTTTCATTCCCGCTCTTTCCAGGTCCCCTCCTTTCTATTCCTCCCCCTTTTGCCTTTCTCTCCAACTATGGGTCAAAGTCTGACAAAAAATAGGTTGAGGGTCTCAAAAAAAGAGTGCTGGTACTCATCACTCGAAAACCATGTCCAAATGAAGCACGCCCACTGTAAGCCCGTTCTGTTTCTGCTGCTGGCTCCCCAACTCTTAAAAAAGGGGTAGCAGGGAAAAAGGGGTAGCAGGTCCATGGCACCTACTCTATATTATGACATATCAATTTCCACGTCCACGCCTCGTCGGGCAGGGGTAGTAAGCGCTATAGCAAACACAAGGAGATGATGGACGAGGCGCTGAAACTTTTCAGACCCTCACCCCCAGTCGCTATAAACATGCAATTTGGTCACCACGGCCTTAGGCTCTCAAGATGCACACCACCTCATGTCTCAAGTCTATGGCAAAATAACAGCTCTGTTACCCGTTACTTATTCACAGACTTATTCACAGACAGCCACCAAGAGCATCCTTCCTCCACTGTGGTGACGCTCCCTCCATTTAGTTGTAGTAAACTACCCAAAGAGTCTTCTAAAAAATACCTTTCAAAACACCCTTCAAGCTTGTGAATTTTACAAGCGACTGTACTGCTTCCCTGAATAGAGCGCCACGCAGAATATAAACAAGCAGGATGATGCAAGGTTGACAGTTAGGAATGGACCAAAAAAAGGTTCGGAGGTGGGGCTGGATCACATATAAATGAAATAAGAGGAAAATATTTTTTGTTATCTAATCCCGTAAAATGGGACCAAAAATAGACACCTCATTTGCAATTGGATTACAGAGTGCGGTTTGATACAGTGGATAGAAATACCGACATATAACACAAACAGACTAGAGTGCGTACCTCCCAGGGCTCCCGAGTATGCCGCGATGAGGGTCTTCATGACGAGCCCCTGGCTGCTCTGGTGTAGAGATGTTAATGCGCAGGAGGAGGGTCTAACTCTGTTGCCACCGGCACAGCTTCTTCCCTGACCTAGCAGCCGACGCGTCTACCTTTATATCAACTCTGGGGTGTTGGGGTGCATCAAACTCGTGCGGGGTAAATTAGTTGGAGGGGGAGCGGTGTTCTGCCAGCTCTTTCCTCGGTTCACAGACCGTCCCCGAAGGGCATATTTTACTTCAGCTTGGCACAGACTGTCGGCGTGCGTGATGTAGAAATGCCATCTGTGGTGCCTGGCAGCGCCTCTGCCGTACCTCAAGACGAGAGACGTCCCCTCAGCCACATTCACTGTGGTATGTCCCAGCAGGGACTTGGCACACCTGCAGGGTGCAGGGCCAGCAAGATTGCGCTTCGCGTGACCAAACAAGGTGGAAGCGTGGACTGATCCTGCGCACCTAGTGGCACGCATTGACCTCCATCTACCGTGTGTAGCATTCTGTGAATGTTTGTAAGCACACCAAGTAATGAAAAACAAGAGCGCGCACCGGGGCTGGATATTGTAAAACACATGTCGCCCCTGAGATGCGGGAGCTGCTGGTGGGCACGCGCGGTTGCGAGCAGCAGCATATGTTTCCAATTATCGCGCCCGTGTCTGGGCACGATAATTGGAAACATATGCTGCTGCTATGCGTAACAGACACCAATAGGCCAGGGGCGGAGCAATGCGCCCGCCTTTGGCCAATTGCGTGCAGTCTTTTTTAAAAATGACGCACGCAAAGACCAAAAGCGTGGACCAAAAGGAATCGCACACGCACAAGCTTGTGCGATTCCTAGGTCCATTTCCAAACCCCTACAAAAAGTCTCTTGCGGCGCTCGCGCGCGGCGCTCGCAATGCTGCGCACTGCACCGCTAGGCGCGAGACCTAAACAGCCAATACCCTTGTCAAGCACAAAAAGTCATGGCTAATAAAGTTCCAGACAGATGTTAAGTATGAAGGGGCTGTGGCTGTCTTATAGAAAGGGCAAACTTCTGCACAGACATTCATGGCTCCGAATATCAGAATTTATTCCAGGATTGTAGGTGCATTAGGTAAACATCCATTTAATGTGAACAGGCTATTAGGCGAACTAGTGAAACGTGAAATATCTTCAGTAATGAAAGATGCCATCCATTGGAGACCTCAAAAAGCATGGAAGCAACAGCTTATAACCAAAATCACGTGTAGTTAGTGCCTCTGCGATTGCGACAAGTACATCAGGTAGTAGCCCAGCACGGCGAGAGGCAGCCAATTTGATGGATATGACATAGCAGACACAGCACTGCTATGTGTCTCTAAAACTGGCTTGTTGCTGATCCACATTGTTTCAGCATGGATGAGATAACCAGTGCTTCAGACATTATGCGCATGTCTGCACATCCTTTGCATCCATACCCATGCATCCATCTTGATATGCCTCGTTTGAGCGCATGGTAGGATTCTTCTCTGGAATGCAGATAGTCTAGACAAGGGTAGTATGGCTTTCACGTAGCTCCAGAGTTTAAAGTAGCTCACGGCAGTCCTGATGGAGGCAGAAGGCATGTATATAGACAATGTCATACTGTATATGGAAACAGCATTGTGTGTCTGTATGTACTTCATTTAACACACACAAGACAATGTGCTCCCATCCAGCCTGAAAACATCAGTCCAACACAGGAAAGGATGTAGCGCTTGGTCATTATTTAGAAAAACAAAAGCGCGCATCTTTTGGAAGGGATTAAGAGGAACTTCCTACAGCAAAATGACCTGCCCCATTTTAGTAGCTTAACTAACTCTTACCTGAACCCACAGAACCTCCATCTGCAACCACCCAGAAGCCTGTCAGAACGCATATTCATTGCTGCGGTCACCTCCAAATTGTTCATTGAACTGCAAACATTTTGTATAGACTAACAGTTTGCTGTCCTAAGAAGATTACACCTACTGCATTCATAGCAGCCTAACATAAAGAATATGGCTAAAAAACCAAGACAAAAAACAGGTCTTGTCAGTGACAGAAAAGCTGGAAACTCTGGGTTTTTAACTCACTAAGTGAGTGTTAAGGATTTATTTGAAAAACTATCGGCCACTGTCTTTCTGTGTGTCAATATGCAAAGCTGAAATACTTTATAAACAAAACGTTAACATTAGTAAGTAATATGACTTTGGTTGCAGCAGACGTGGGAGCAATAGAAAGGGCAGAGCATGAACAGTGAGTTGCAAAGTAGTGGGAAAAAAAATAATGTTGTCTCTCAGCTAATCTATCAGAATTATCTTAAAAGTTTGCCAAGAGAAAAAGATCAGTCTTACCCAAACTAATGTGGGTTTGGGAATGTGGGTAAGAGAAGAGTGGATACTGATCTGTCTTCTGCATAAAACATTAAGCACACCAACCACTTTCATCAATCAACACACACTGGTCGATGCAAATGCTGGCCCGAAGCTTTACCCTGAACATCAAATTTAGCACCAAATCCATCTATATGGAGGCCTTGGCTCAAACCATAATCCTAATCATCATAATCAATGTCACAAAATCTACAGCCCATAAAGATCTAAACTACTAAACCCAACCCCTTCAGAAGCACTGAGAAATCTTCTGCCCTTAAGATGCAGAACTCCGTACCTTCCACTGACCAAGCTGATGCCGACCTGTGATGAGGGGGCTCGCATAGGGCACTCCTTCGAAAAGAAATATCCTCAAACACTCAACATGTAAGTGAGCCCCCTAATCAAACAAAAGAACCATTAATATATTCAGGGAATCTACCAACTCAAGCATCATCAAAAAATAGCCACTCTCAATCTATCAGCAAAGTGAGGATCTTCTATTATTCTGCTAGTCAAAAATCCACTAATGCGGTAGGACAAAGCCTGACCCATCCTTGTTTCACCGTCCCCTATCCTCATATATACTTGCAAGTCTTCCCATTTGTATACCACTGAAGCCAAGGATGTTAGGAGGCTTGCTCTAAAATAACCGAAGACTTTAAGACACCAAAACACATTACATGGCAGCCTGCATTAGCGCTTCTCTTCAGCTCTTGCAGCTGATATCACAAATATGGTCAGTGCTTCCCTCGCGCAGAGGATGCGACCCTGAGCACTCTCAAAAATGCATTCAAAACTCCACCGAATCCGATAGCAGACATCATGAATTACAAGGTGCTCCCAAAGCTACCTGATTCCAGCAAAAGATTGGGAAGGATAGTGAAAAAGCAACAAAGCTTGATTTGGGCTTCAGATTAAAAAGAGGTACTTAAATCACTCTGGTAGATATTGGGGAGGGGTGCCGCACCACCCTGGGTAAAGAAAAGCAAACCACACTCGTAATCTTTGTCCTTTCATCAGCCTATTATACTGTGGGCCATATTATTCCTGTAATAAAAGCCAAAAGACTGGGGAGGAGTGACTATGTTTTTCAAGGTCGTAAACAGTGGAACGACTTAGACCCCAAACTTCAGGCGGAACCCGACCTCCTTCAATTCAAGAAATCCTGAAAATGGAACTAATCAGGATCGCCTTTGACTTTGTAGCTGTGACTCAAGAGCTGCAATTCAGGAATGTCAGATAGAAGAACCTTCTTTACATGCTGTTGGACTCCATCCTTGTCTAGCTCTCTTCCCCGTCGTTATATCTTAGTATGTGGTGATACTGTAGCACTACACAGCATTAGATAAGTGAAAAAGAGACTCCTTGCTCCATCTCAGTAGATCCATATATGTGGTATGACTCGTTTGAATGAAACACAAAATATAAACATTACAAATTTAGGGTCAAATGGCCATCAAATGATTCAATCTGGAAATGCCAACCTTTGGGAATAAATGTTCAGTGATACTTTCCTTTCTTTACTATAGCTTATCTTTTTAGCCTTTTTTTCTTTTCCGGTTCCCTGCACGCAGCAGGCTTCGGGGAGGATCGCTTAACCAGAGACCATCAAATCTCTGGCGATCCAGGATGGGCGATCAAACAGAGAAAAGACTGTAAAAATTTGACCCTGTTGTCTGATAATTGTCGTTTGGCACTCTACGAAATGTGTCACTTACGACTACTTTAAAGCACTCCTGCAAGTAGATTCTCTAGATTGTGTTGAGAGGGTAAGTTTCTCTATAATGCTTTTGTTAAGGTGCCAATGTATCCATTTGCGGGGACAAGAGAGGGAACAAGGTAGTACGGGTGCAAGTTTTGAAGTTAAAAAAGTTTGACACATTAGCGTTTCTCTTGATGGAAGAGCAGCAAATAAAAAGTCCAAACCGGAAGTTACATAGGTCACCCCTCAGCTTTCTTAGGCCTTTGCATCCACTTCATAGGAGTCATTATTCTCACAGTCCCTACTTAGGTGATGAAGGTTGGCTTCCTGATTGCCCCCTACTTAAAGAAGAGGTGGAGAATGCTATATGTAGTTGGTCAATTTGACTACGATACTCCAGTATACCCTTTATAATAGTTAGCTAAAGCCAAACAGCCAGAGCCCATTTCATAAAAAGGAAGGTGACTACAGCTGTATTCCCAGAGAACATACCACTCACATAGATATTCAAAGCCCCAACAAGGCCACCCATCCGTGCATTCAGTGAGCACAACTGTTGGGATTGTTAGGCCATACAGATGTTTATGTAGGAAAATTGTTCTTAGAAACAATTCAGGTTAAGTGCATGCCTCAATACAGGAATTCTGTGAATTCAGTGATATACTACTTGTTGCTTTGTGTCCTGCACGTAAAGCTTTAACAAATCCATGTTGCAAAAGGATGAAGTTAATTACAAATAACTCTACTTTTGTAGCTTAATGCTTTATTATTGATTCAAAGGTAATCAGTCTACCCAACCAACACCCACGCTGCACCCGCGTGCGAGTTTGTTCGTAAACCAAATGCTGACCTGATCAAATTCAAAGTATAAAATCATTCTGAGGATGTTGTTGATTCAGAGGGGACTCTAGGCATTGGTTCAATTGCACAGGGGATCCTGATGGCCTATAGGGTTGTTTTATAAAACTTTCCAAACTACTCCCCATGCAACCAACAGAGGACAAAAGTAGACATGAGCATTTTTAACAGACTTCATTCTTCTAATTTAAAACCTGATTTAAAATTGGGTTGAGTAGAAGATTCTGTAAGGAGTTTGCTAATCCAGAGGTGAGTACAGTGTTGGAATATCCTCCACCATATTAGGACTATGGGGGGTGAATATTCGACCAGTAGATTTTCCTCCAGAACTAGCACTTCCTCCAGAATCCTTAGGACTTTCTTAGACTTCCCACCTGTAAATTAGGCTGATTGTGTCATATATTACTACTGCTTCCTCCTCACACTTCACGGTTTCTCCTCGAACCCCTGGGATCGCCTCACATTTCTTGGAGCTTACCCTACAGACCCCTGAGGTCCCCACCAAGTGCCTCATGGGCTTGATTCACATCCCTGGGTTCCCTTCACAGTCAGTGGACTCTCCCTCACAACCCGCCTGTGCCTGCTATTTGGCTTGTTGTTACACTGATGCGCGGGTGGGTTTTTAACGTGCCTCTGTTTGTTTCTTGCTCCTTTGTAGAGACTGACAGGCCTTGCCTGAACTGCGTCCTGGGGCACAGCAGCTGGGCACTCGTCTTTCGCCTCATGCTGCTCTTTCTTTGGTTCCTGTTCTAAGAACCAAATGGACTCGCAGCGCACTGAAGACTTTTACATGAACATCAAAACTTGAATGGCACCTAAGGGTTGATAGTTTCTAAGAGATGAACTCCATTAGTGAGTCCCCAGGGATGCATGGCTAACACTGTGCAGCTCCCTGGTTGAAGTTGTATGGTCCCTCCCGTAATGCTCACAGTGACCGTAACAAATGTCACTTTCACCTCTCTGGCATTGCTTCTTCGAAATGTCATGCAGGCTGTAAGAAATATCAGTCTCCTACAAATTTCATCAGCCCTGACCGTGCTGCGAGCATCAGAAAAAGGTGATACTAGGACTTTCCCACAATGTGCTCTCTGGATATCATTAAGGTGTCTGAAGAAAAACACACTTACATCCATCACATTATTTCTGGCTCTGTCCAATAGTAGTAAAGAACTCTCTGGAGGTAGACAACAGGATATGCTTTGACTATTGGTCGTGTCCAGTGGTGGAAAAGACTTTTATTGGACAGAGCACATGATCCACACCTTAAGATCTTCAGAAAATGGACACAGACACTTCAGAATAGTAGATACCACTGCTACATCAGGCAGACCATTTGTTTATTACCTTTTGCCTTTATTCGCATGATCTCTGTAGTAATGTCACACAGTACTGATGACCTTCACTAAGGTAGAACACATGACTGATGTACTTTGACTTATAATTCTGCCCATTGGTGGAAAACACTCTTACTGGACAGACCAGACGTTTTATACCTTTCCTTTTTCAACATGATACCTCAGGCACTGGAAAATGGTAGCATAAGCCCTTACAGGGCAGTACATGGGGCTCATGCCTTTTGACTTTTGTTGTATGATCGCTATATAACTCTCACATAGCTCCACTGAACTCTTTGTACTTGACCATACTCTTTCAACAGCCATGTGTTTTCTGCACTGCTGTCCCAACAATAGCAGCAAAGTCAGTAGAGTATGTCAGAGTTGAAACCCTTTGTTGTGCAATGGTAGCAAAGACCTCTAAAGGGTAAACCACATAATGGGCATTTTTACCTCACTTGAATGATCTTTGTGGCACTGTGCAATGGTAGCAATAATCTTCTTGGGGCTGACCACATTGCTTGTACAATGTAACCCCAGTTTCAAGATCTACATGGGCCTGTTGATATGCAGCAATGGCCTTTATGGGGCAAGGCACAGGTGGAGGCTTTATGAGATAAACAACATGATCTCCAGCATAATGCAATGTTAACAAAGACCTCTGTGTAGTAGACAATAAGGCTGTTACCCTTTGAATTCAATAGCTTCACCGAGAGACATATATTATCTGTAGTGTTTCTGGTATTCAGTTAAAACTGATTATAACTGATAAAACACCGTTGAAGAGATGATTGTATTTTCAATGGAAATCTGAAAACATCAGCTTTGACTGTAGTTGTACATCTTAGGTATCAAAGCAGGATACTTGCATCTCCTACATTTACACACTTTTCTGTGGTGGGTGCTCCCAGCATCACCAGCATGAGCCATAGTAAGTCATTAAATCCCATGCACATAGCCAAACAATGTAAAATAAATTCCATTCACCATGTGCACTGCCCATACAAATGGCTCATTTCATCCAAATTTCACTATCACCTGAGCCGCATCTTTCTACAGCAGCAGAACTGGCAATAGTGTGAATATTAATTTGATAGCAGACTCTACGTATGACCAGGTCAAGCAGGAATAGCCCCAAATCAGATACTAATGCCGCATGTTCATTTTTTGCCTAGTCCTTTCTTGGTATCTGTAGACTGAGAACATGGCAGTGTGATAACGGCTTGCAACAACAGAGCACTCCAAATATATATATATATTTATATATATATATATATATATATATATATGTTAGCACACACCTCCGTGGTCTTTGCGAAGGTCAAGAAAAGACGGCACTCCAAGTTGTTGTTTTCTCCAACAATGGTTTATTGGCATACCCCCCTGCCCCCCTGACATACGCGTTTCACCGATTTGGCTTCTTCAAAAAAAAAAAATATATATATATATATATATATATATATATATATATATATATATATATATATATATATATATATATATATATATATATATATATATATATATATATATATATATATATATATATATATATATATATATATATATATATATATATATATATATATATATATATATATATATATATATATATATATATATATATATATATATATATATATATATATATATATATATATATATATATATATATATAATGCCCTAAGTAGGCAATCTTAATTCAGTTGCTCTTTGCTACTTTTTATGGTAGAATCGAAAAGTCAGGAGGTGAGGAGGTGTGTTAAATGCTAACCATTAATCTGTTATCAGCTGAAGTCAAGTATTATTGAGGTGCAAACATATTCCCATCTATGCACATCATGGACATGTTGAGGTCTGGACTGCTGAAAAAAAGTTACAGGGAGGAAGGGGATATAATGAAAAGTAACTTGTAAGAGCAAGTTTAAGGTAAAAGGATAGAAAAGGGAATCAGGAGCAGGAAAGAAGGAAGCAAGATTTGACAATAGGAATTAATGAGAAAGGAAGGAAAGATAGACTATATTCTTTATAAGCGCTGGAAAAACACCATCTGTGTGGTTTTTTTTAGGAACAAGAAAGAGTAAACCGTGATAACTTCCGATTTTTACAATTTGTGAAAACATTGCAAAACACTGAAAAAATCTCTGGAATTCATAACAATAGAAACTGAAAACAGGAAAGCCTTATTATCCATATATTGCACTTCATAGTTTTATGGGTGTCTCACAAGCTCAGATCCTTCATATTTAGAGTCTCTGGCACTGTCCAATGTTAGAAAACACAATTTTAGCATAAACTACAGACCTGTCTTTAGGCTCTCATTGGCACTCTTGAGTAATAGCAAAGCTCACTATTAAGAAGAATGCATGGCCTATTTGATTGACATATAGTCACTTGACTTAGATGACAATTTTCTGTGATAACAAAGCCCTCTATAGGGAAGACTAAAGTTTTTGTATGATTTGATCCTACTTTGGAAATACTAGTCACAATGTTTTACCTCCGTGGGGAGACCACATGGCTTGTATCCATTCACCTTAGTCAGAAAACATTGTGGTATTGTTCAATAGTACCAAAGTCGTCTATGGGCAAGACCACAAGTCTATATCCTTTGACCTAAGGTGAGCATGGTGGTTTTATTCATTTGTAGCAAAGAACTGCTATTCTTTAACTTTTGTTAGGTGGCCTCAATGACACAAGTTAGTAGAAGCAAAGACCTCCATGGGGAAGGCCGCAGTGGCTGTATACTTTGATCTAGACTAGTAACCTCCATGGCAATGTTAAGTAGACGCAAAGAACTCTATGAAGTGAATCAAAGGATTTGCATGTTTGGTCCAAGTCACACAATCTCTGGCAGTGTCCAATGATAGCAAATACTTCTGTGGGGTAGATCTCAGCTGTACTACTCTTTGACCATATCAAAATGTATGCACGAAAGAATGGGATGACAGAGTCCTTCATAGCAGCATGTAATTGTGCTGGTCATCTTGAATTGGAAGTATTTTCAAATTACTGCATTTAGAAACAGTTGAGAGCCACATGTGTCTTTCATCGTGCCCTAATCCTCTCATCATCTCTTCATACCTCCAAGGATTAGGATATGGTTCCATGTTCACAGCACCTACATAATTTTGTGATATATGTGGCCTAGTGCAAGTCTGGGATAGGTACTTTGTCTGTTCGTCTTTTAAATTCACTTGTTTATAATTACTACATAATGTAGTGGTTGAGCCCAGAAATATCTAGAGTAAGTAAAGAGTAAATAAAGTTATTATGGTGTTGCACTTAGGCCCGCATTGCCCCTACGCCAAAGTCTCCATCTTCAGATTCTTTTTTCCCCACTGTGTTGGTGGGGAAAAGATCAGTTTTGTGCAGATGGAGTCAAGATTTGACAAATAAGTATGAGAAAAGAAGATCGTAACCAGGAACAAAGACGTACATGACCAGAGGAGACAACACCGAAGACATCTGTGAGGAAAACAGGATTTTTAAGGAGCTTCAACGTTAGCAGGGTCAGAGAATGTACATTCTAGGGGTTCTGTTGATCTTTACAACAGTTCAACACCCTCAGTCTAAGGGTCATGTAAGACACTCCATTTAACCTTTGCGCAAAGTGCCACTGAAAGTTTGCTGAAATGGATGTCAGAAGATATGTAATTCCTTTCTTCCTCAGCACAATAAGACTGAGGCCTGTAAAGATAGGAGAAATGCAGCAGTGGGCACACAGTGCCATGGCCCAAGCAAAGAACAAGAGTTTGACTGAATACATTCTGCTCAATGATGATGGGTCGCTCATTTTAGAGGTTAGAGGTTACAGAGGAGGCACAAATAGAACAAATCCATTAGTTGGACATCAAAGACACAACATCGAGTTTCCACACTCTAAACTATTCAAAAAGTTGTTCAAAGGCAGGAAAAACACTAGAATTTAAACCTTGATCACGGTCTACAGGGAAGGGGGAGAAACCCTAGCATATGTGGGTAATGTGTCTATATGTACATCAGCAACATCATCGTCCACATTCACCTTCACCACACCTTACCAACAGCCAGTGTTGAAACATGTATTCAGTACTTCCTTCCCATTCACACATTTCCCCATTAAAGGAAGGAAACTTCTAAATAATCAACGTAAATTTAGAGTACTTTCAACCTGTGCATGAAACTGGTTTCTCATCTGTAATGACAACTCTTCTAGATTCACATGCAACCCTCCCATGTCCTCGGTGAGTGGCTGGTAATACCAAATCTATCAAGCGAATGAAAAGAAAAGTAACTATTTGAAGAACTAAATTATACACAGAACAAAGAATCTTAAGATGGAGGAAATGCACAGGAGCATTTTGGGTTTATTGTGGATATTATAGACTCTGCCTATGGATGACCCCCAAAAGAAAAAACTTTACTCACTCTGGTATTTCCGGGTCCAGCCAGTAACTGGCGGAATAATGCAAAGTATGTTGATCCAGAAGACGTCCAGGCAGAAAAGCGACTGTTGCAGGTAGGTGCATCAGCTTTGAAGTTAAGCTGCTCATATGCTCGTCCCAGACACGATTCACTGCCCCTGGCATCTAACTCCAGGGACTTATGATTGATATTACTTGACCAGTTAAGGGATTATATTGATCCAATTGAGTTGGGCCCTATAGTTTGTTTATAGTTCAGGGATACTTCATCATTTGTTTTAGAGACAACGAAGGTGCATTGAATATCATACGTTTATGATCAATAGAAAATGTCGACTCTGTCTATAATGTTGCCATGGGTTCGATTTGGTCATTTTGGTAGTCACAACCCACATGGTTTTCACTAACTGTTATTAGAAACAATATAAATCAAAAGACTTTTACACACAACGAGACTGGCCATTGGGGAGAAAGCATGGGAGATTTTAAAGATTAGTTGAATACATTTTTGTTGACAGTGTTCCTGTATTTCGCACAGGCAGCAATATTCTCGAGGGGCGTGGCATGGAGCTGCCTGACTTAATGGTATGCAAAGAGCAGCATGTCCATCCCACTTGGTCTCAATCTGAGCCCGTTAAAGACTTTGTAATCAGCCTATAATGTACCTCGGCGTAATTTTTAACCATCAACCCCCTGCTCTCCTCTCATCTTCCTCACACCTGCTGCTGTCACACCACAACGACCCTATGCCCAAATAACAAACAAGAAATGTTCTTGTCGCCCAGGGCGCTATCCTGGTCAATCAGCTTTAGGGCTGGTCCTGGATGAAACGTCATCGAGGCTGCTTCCTCAGTGGAACTCCATACTGATATACCTGTCAGTGGCCCTGGTGCACCCTCCATCTCCATCTTTATTTTTCTCACCAGATATGCAGGACTTGGCAAGGATTTGTGAGATCTCACTAAATGTACAATGCAGGGCTGCCCCAGGCCCTCGAAGGGGGCCCTCTTAAGAGTGTGGCCCCCCTTAGTGCCACGGGATGGCACACGGTTGCCTCCCTGTGTTAGGGGATTCTCAAGAGTCCCCCAGGCCTGTGTCACTTCCGGGCAGGAGAGGGCGGGGGAGAGGTACTTATACCTTTCTCACCCACCGATCTCCCTCTTTTCTCTTGCTGCCCTGTCGCCGTTTCCCTCCCCACCGCATACCCGGCGTACAGGCAGGGGGGTGTGATTCACTAACTTATTATTTTGTGTTGCAGGCGGAGTTGCAGGGCGATCCAAAGGCTGTAAGGTACAGAAGGGTACCCTCTGCAGGAGCACAGTAAGGGAGCGAAAGCCAAAATCCCCAGGGAGGTCCTCACGATGGACCCTGGAGGAGCGACGGCGCCCCGTTACTCCTTCGGGCGGTTGTGGACCTGAGCAACCAGGGGTTACCTGCAACTCTCTGCCCCCTGAGTTAGGAGGGGTGTGAGTAAGGGGGTGGACTGGCGGTCCACCGGTGGGAGGGGCTATCTCCTCCCCCTAATAGACAAACACAGGTTAGTGAGGGCCACCAGGTGGGCAGGCGGCGAGGGGCTGCCTGCCCTGGAATCGCCCGTAAGATAACCCACCATGTTTGCATATTTGTTATGCAAATAAACATGCAGCAATTTTCTCAAATTAAAAAATGTGTTGTCTGATTATTTCTCCAGAGTATTGCTGTGGGAGGGATGGCGAGTGTCGCCGATATGGGCACTATGCAGTCATAAAATCTGCCTGGCCTGATCTCATGACTTTCTCTGGGAAACCACTAAACTAGTTGTGGACTTTTCATGAAGAAAACGAATTCTAATTGATTGAATGGAAAGTAACCAAGAATACAGCTCATATGTTGCTCTTGTTTGTTGAAATAAATCTTAAGACAGTAAAAACAAGTGGAGTAAAAACAAGTGGAGAACCTATGACTTGGTGTCCTATTGACATCCTGCTAAGAGCAGATCTTCTGGCACTGCAGTCTGTTACATTAGCGCTAGAGGGCGCACAAATACCATCTAAAACAATTGGGACCTCATTGCATCACTTCTACTATGTACAATTTCTATATCGGCGTTTCCTTTTCTCCAGAAATTCAACTCTTGCTCCAAAAACCGCAGGGAAGCGTTCAGAGTGGGTCTTAATATCTGCCCATTGTGTGACAACGTTAGCCAGTCCCGTCTAAAGGGCACGTGAATTCTTGAACGTCTGTGTTCTATTCGTGTATCTGCATAGCATGCAAAGTCCGATTAGTGGCTTCTTGGCATTGTCAGATAATTAAAATAATAACATTAAGATACCAAACAATTAATGAGTGGACAGAGCAGTTGTAAGGGTTTTGCTTTCTTAAACCGGAGATGGCCTGCCATCTGTGGTCACCAAAAGCAATACCATTTTCTAGCAGCAAAATATGACCGTGAATATCCCTCCAGATGTCACATGTTCCTTCCATGCAGTCTCCACGCTGCAGCACGGTGGATAAAACCGGCATCTCCCAGGCGTGTTGAAAGCTGCACAAAGCCCCATCTCACCAGTGTTAGGCTTTCATCCAAAAGCAGCTTGCAAGCTGGGATTTTTCAGTCAATACTTTCAATGTTAAAAGTCAAACTACAAGTCCCACAATGCAGTGTAATGCAGGCGTAAAAGGCAGGACTGGCTGGAGGTGTGAGGCATGCCATAGCGCCAGTGACCAGCTATGTATGTGGTGCGTCATATCATTGCCCTGATACATTGTTCGATGCCATAGAAATCAGAGAGTGCAAAGCCAGTGCTTAGTTTGTGAAAAAATAAGTGGCGGGCACTTGTGAGGAGGCCACTGCAGCTTTTGGGCTACAAGCGTAACAATTTACACTATTCCAGACCCCAAAGCCATAAGAATGGCTTGGGAAACAGGTATTGGTCATAGTTTATGCACATTGATTTAACTGTTATTTTACTCGTCTTTAAATTATATAAACAGCGCCTCGTTGTGGCAGACTATCATAAGTGCAGGTGTTGACAATTAAGTGCCGGTGCTGAGCACCGGAAACCACCGGCTCAAATTAGCACTGTAAAAAGCACAAGCGCTTGAACTCACTCCTCTTTCACACAAACAGCCAGTGCAGAGACTGGCTTCAGGCGCCTCATGGCCAGCGCTGAACTGCTTCATTCTGCTACCCCCACAGTATCTACCTTTGAGTGCCCCTAGCCAATGATATTTTGCTAGCTTTGCTGAGCTGAGTCAACTCAATTCAATTCATTCTTTATTCTGGTGCAAAAGTTTTCATAAAAGTGCATTTAAAAAACCACAATAAGTATTATTAAAACATTTAGAACAAGCAATTCATAAAAATCAGTATATCATTCAGATGCTTGACGAGTCAACATGCAAGCATTTGCGGCTTATTCTGTGGGGACATCAGTAATTACATTTACTCACCCATGACATTCTTCTTTGTATCCCCTGTAAATTAGGTTATCAGGAAGGAAACCATTACATTTTAAGGTTACTTATGACCTCCTGTCCCTAGGGACACCATGTCCCAAGCCAGTGTTTTCTTCTACATCTCATTGCAATTTAAATATTTAGTTCAAGTAATTTAATTCCAGTTTACCTCAACTCCCACAATGCATCAGGATGTTAAAGGGGCATTCAGGACTGCAACAAAGTGTTGCTGACACTTTAAGTGTTGAGGGAGTGGTGAATGGGCTCACAATGCCTACTGCTGCATTGAAAATCTGGGCACTAATTCAGGTGGCGGTTCATCTGGCCTGGGGACAGCAGGGGATGCTCAAGAAAGAATTTGCCAGAGACTGTCGAAAAACATTTAGTATCGATGAGAAGATTGTGATCATTCTTCGGATACAGGAAAGCAGGCTATAGTGTCCATAAGTGAGGAGATGCTGATATCAGTAGTGTGACTTGTGTGATTCTGCCAAAATTGCCAATGAGTAGGGAGATTCTGACATCAATAACATGAACACTATGATATTATCACTAGTGCTGCTGTGATCTGTATAACACTATTACCAGTGCCCATAAGTGCAGATTCTTATAATACTAATGTAGGATATTTAATTCTAACTCGAATGCCAAGGAATAGTGAGATTCTGACATCGATACCATGAACAATATGATATTATCACTAGTGCCAATGTGAACTGTATCACACTATCACTAGTACCCATAAGTGAGGGGATTCCTATATTACAAATGTGAGTTCTGTGATTCTACCACTAGTGCCAATGAGTAGGGGGGTTCTGACATTGATAACCTGAACTATATGATATTATCACTAGTGCCAATGTGATCTGTATAACACTGTCACTAGTGCACATAATTTTTTTAATAATGTGAGGTCTGTGATTCTACCACTAGAGCCACTGAGTAGGTGGATTCTGACATAAATAGCATGAACAATAAGATATCATCACTAGTGCCAATATGGTCTGTATAGCACTATCACTAGTGCCCATAAGTGAGAAGATTCTTATATTAATAATGTGAGATATTTCATTCTACCTTTAACGCCAATGAGTAGGGAGATTCTGGCATTGATACCATGAACTCTATGATATTATCACTAGTGCCAATATGAACTGTATCACACTATCACTAGTGCCCATAATTGAGGAGATTCCTATATTATTTATGTAAGTTATGTGATTCTACCACTAGTGCCAATGAATAGGGGGATTTTGACATTGATAACCTGAACTCCTTGATATTATCACTAGTGCCAATGTGAGCTGTAGAACACTTTCACTAGTGCCCATAAGTGAGGAGAATCTTATAGTACAAATGTGAGTTATGTGAGTAGGGCAATTGTGACATCAATAACATGAACTTTATGACCTTATTGCCAGTGCCAACCTGATCATATAATAATATAACTATTACCCACAAGTGAGGAGACTCTTATAGCAATAATGTGAGTTCTGTGATTCAACTACCAGTGCCAATGAGTAGGAGGATTCTGCCAATGATAACCTGAACTCTATGATATTATCACTAGTGCCAATGTGATCTGTATAATACTACCACTAGTGCCCATAAGTGTGGAGATTCTTATATTAAAAATGTGAGTTATGTGATTGTACCACTAGTGCAAGTGAGTAGGGCGATTGTGATATCAATAACGTGAACTTTATGACCGTATTACCAGTGCCAACGTGATGATACAATAATATCACTAATGCCCACAAGTGAGGAGAATCTTATAGCAATAATGTGATTTCTGTGATTCTACCACTAGTGCAAGTGAGTAGGGTGATTCTGACATTGATAACCTATACTCTACGATATTATCACTAGTGCCAATGTGATCTGTGTAACACTATCACCAGTGCCCACAAGTGAGGAGAATCTTACAGCAATAATGTGATTCCTGTGATTCTACCACTAGTGCAAGTGAGTAGGGCGATTCTGACATTGATAACCTAAACTCTACGATATTATCACTAGTGCCAATGTGATCTGTGTAACACTATCACCAGTGCCCACAAGTGAGGAGAATCTTACAGCAATAATGTGACTTCTCTGATTCTACCACTGATGCGAGTGAGAAGAGAGATTCCGACATCAATAACGTGAACTGCATGATGCTGTCACGAGTGCCAATGACTGGGAAGATTCTGCTACCATTAATGTGATTTCTGTCACTAGTGCCAAGGAGTAAGGAGATTCTAATTTCAATGTTGTGATTCTGTGATACTATCACAAGTGCCAATGAGCTAGAACAATGACACCAACAAAGTGACCTCTCTGTGTTTGTATCACTAATGGCCGATAGAGATGTACTTTATATTGTGAGAAATGAAACCTCAGGTAGACAGACTCTGTTGTATTTGCACTGAGAACATTGTTCATCTCATTCTTTATCCATTGCATGCCAAATTGCTCTCTTCCATGCTGACCGTTCCATCACCACATTCTCCCTACAACCTTTACTGAAGAGATTCACCTATTCCCTGGTCTCAAGTCAAACTCTGATGTGTGGCTCCAGCCTATTATAACATTGCATTTCCTGCAGACCACCCCTTCATAGCCTGTGGTCTCACCTCATTTCCTGTAGGGCCATTGCTTCCAACCTGAGGCACCTCTGTTGTTCCTGCATCTCCCGCTTTGGGACTGCATGATGCCAGTGCGTTTCGTATGTCCCATCTTTACTATCCGATTGTGTTCATTTCCTGCAGGCCTGCACTTCCCACCCTGGGGCACCATTCTTTTTCCTACAGGCCCCTTCATCCTTGCATGTGGTACTGCTATATTTCCTGCAGGTTCCTTCTTCCAAGCACTCTATAATGCCACTCATTCCTGCAAGCTCCTCCTTCCAAGCAGTTTATAATGGCACTCGTTTCCTGCAAGCTCCTCCTTCCAAGCGGTTTATAATGCCGCTCATTTCCTGCAAGCTCCTCCTTCCAAGCGGTCTATAATGCCACTCATTTCCTGAAAGCTCCTCCTTCCAAGCGTTCTATAATGCCACTCATTTCCTGCAAGCTCCTCCTTCCAAGCGGTCTATAATGCCACTCATTTCCTGCAAGCTCCTCCTTCCAAGCGGTCTATAATGCCACTCATTCCTGAAAGCTCCTCCTTCCAAGCGGTCTATAATGCCACTCATTTCCTGCAAGCTCCTCCTTCCAAGCGTTCTATAATGCCACTCATTCCTGAAAGTTCCTCCTTCCAAGCAGTTTATAATGCCACTCATTCCTGCCAGCTCCTCCTTCCAAGCGGTTTATAATGCCACTCATTTCCTGCAAGCTCCTCCTTCCAAGCGTTCTATAATGCCACTCATTTCCTGCAAGCTCCTCCTTCTAAGCGGTCTATAATGCCACTCATTTCCTGCAAGCTCCTCCTTCCAAGCGTTCTATAATGCCACTCATTTCCTGCAAGCTCCTCCTTCCAAGCGGTCTATAATACCACTCATTCCTGTAAGCTCCTCCTTCCAAGCGGTCTATAATGCCACTCATTTCCTGCAAGCTCCTCCTTCCAAGCGGTCTATAATGCCACTCATTCCTGAAAGCTCCTCCTTCCAAGCGGTCTATAATGCCACTCATTTCCTGCAAGCTCCTCCTTCCAAGCGTTCTATAATGCCACTCATTCCTGAAAGTTCCTCCTTCCAAGCAGTTTATAATGCCACTCATTCCTGCCAGCTCCTCCTTCCAAGCGGTTTATAATGCCACTCATTTCCTGCAAGCTCCTCCTTCCAAGCGTTCTATAATGCCACTCATTTCCTGCAAGCTCCTCCTTCTAAGCGGTCTATAATGCCACTCATTTCCTGCAAGCTCCTCCTTCCAAGCGTTCTATAATGCCACTCATTTCCTGCAAGCTCCTCCTTCCAAGCGGTCTATAATACCACTCATTCCTGTAAGCTCCTCCTTCCAAGCGGTCTATAATGCCACTCATTTCCTGCAAGCTCCTCCTTCCAAGCGGTCTATAATGCCACTCATTCCTGAAAGCTCCTCCTTCCAAGCGGTCTATAATGCCACTCATTTCCTGCAAGCTCCTCCTTCCAAGCGTTCTATAATGCCACTCATTCCTGAAAGTTCCTCCTTCCAAGCAGTTTATAATGCCACTCATTCCTGCCAGCTCCTCCTTCCAAGCGGTTTATAATGCCACTCATTTCCTGCAAGCTCCTCCTTCCAAGCGTTCTATAATGCCACTCATTTCCTGCAAGCTCCTCCTTCTAAGCGGTCTATAATGCCACTCATTTCCTGCAAGCTCCTCCTTCCAAGCGTTCTATAATGCCACTCATTTCCTGCAAGCTCCTCCTTCTAAGCGGTCTATAATGCCACTAATTTCCTGCAAGCTCCTCCTTCCAAGCGGTCTATAATGCCACTCATTTCCTGCAAGCTCCTCCTTCCAAGCGGTCTATAATGCCACTCATTCCTGAAAGCTCCTCCTTCCAAGCGGTCTATAATGCCACTCATTTCCTGCAAGCTCCTCCTTCCAAGCGTTCTATAATGCCACTCATTCCTGAAAGCTCCTCCTTCCAAGCAGTTTATAATGCCACTCATTCCTGCCAGCTCCTCCTTCCAAGCGGTTTATAATGCCACTCATTTCCTGCAAGCTCCTCCTTCCAAGCGTTCTATAATGCCACTCATTCCTGAAAGCTCCTCCTTCCAAGCAGTTTAGAATGCCACTCATTCCTGCCAGCTCCTCCTTCCAAGCGGTTTATAATGCCACTCATTCCTGCCAGCTCCTCCTTCCAAGCGGTTTATAATGCCACTCATTTCCTGAGGCACCTTCTTCCAAGCACTCTATAATGCCACTCATTTCCTGCAAGCTCCTCCTTCCAAGCGTTCTATAATGCCACTCATTCCTGAAAGCTCCTCCTTCCAAGCAGTTTAGAATGCCACTCATTCCTGCCAGCTCCTCCTTCCAAGCGGTTTATAATGCCACTCATTCCTGCCAGCTCCTCCTTCCAAGCGGTTTATAATGCCACTCATTTCCTGAGGCACCTTCTTCCAAGCACTCTATAATGCCACTCATTTCCTGCAAGCTCCTCTTTCCAAGCAGTTTATAATGGCACTCATTTCCTGCAAGCTCCTCTTTCCAAGCAGTTTATAATGGCACTCATTTCCTGCAAGCTCCTCTTTCCAAGCAGTTTATAATGCCACTCATTCCTGCCAGCTCCTCCTTCCAAGCGGTTTATAATGCCACTCATTTCCTGCAAGCTCCTCTTTCCAAGCAGTTTATAATGCCTCTCATTCCTGCCAGCTCCTCCTTCCAAGCGGTTTATAATGCCACTCATTTCCTGAGGCACCTTCTTCCAAGCACTCTATAATGCCCCTCATTTCCTGAGGCACCTTCTTCCAAGCACTCTATAATGCCCCTCATTTCCTGTGGCACCTTCTTCCCAATCTGTGGTTTCACTGCATTTCCAGCAGCCCCCCCCCCTTCTCGCCCTATGGTACTGCTCCATTTACCAGACCCCCTCTTTCCTAGCCTGTGATACCATTCTTTCCCAAACTCGGATACTACCCTAGTTCCTCAGGCCTCTCTTTCCCAGCATGTGGCATCACTGAATTTCTCATGGTCATTCCCTCAGAGACTGTGACACCACTCAAATTCCCGCAGGTCCCATCTGTCTTCAAGGTACTACCCCACATGCAGCCCCCTCCTTCCTGCTTTTGATACCATTCTATTTCCGACAATCCCCTCTTCTTCATCTGTGAATCCCAGAACTGCCAACTCACACAGTTCCATTGTGAGTCCCACATTATTGGCAAACTTCAAAGGATCACCATTTGAAGAGCCTTTACCACACAATGTGCACAAGCTGAGGTGCAAACTACTGCAGATAGTAAGTTTCCAGCTGATTGGATGCTCTGCATTACAGTTCATGTCCATCAGGGGTTCTGCAACCTCTCCAGGGTATTGATAAGAAGAACAAAAACATTTACATTTTTAGAGCGAGGGTGGGAGGTTTCTTGACACAGTCTTGGGCTCTAAGCCCCTCCCACTCCAAGGTTCCTCCATGATTGGAAGGGCAATGATGGGCTCAAAACCTGAAGCCCGCTCCCAGGCCCCATCCATGACAGGAAGGTCAGAAATAGGCTCTTAGCTCTGACCCCTTCCCAGACCCCACCCTGTCCAAGAACCCTGCTTTTCATCCTACATGGTTACAATATTCTAAATGTTGTCATGTCAAGATACTGTCCATTCCATAAGACCCTCCCAAACCCTTCCAAGCTGGTGATACATTTCTATTACCCAATCCCCTGCTCACCATTCCCAGCCAGTGAGGTTTCTTCTCTTCCAGCAGGCTGTTCCTTTTTAAGTTCCAATACCCTTCATGCAACCCCATCATTCCAAAGATATTTACTAACTTTCCCAGACTGACTCCTTCCAGTAGCCCCCTCCTTCATTCCAGGTAGGCCCTTCCAAACCTGGTAGCGATGTCCCTTACCATCTGCATGTCTCCTAATCCTAAAATCCTCTAACTGAAGCTTTGTCTTTGCCATTCATGTTTAATTGTATAGAGAAAGTGTGCCGTCCCTGATAGGTTCTTCTTTATCAGGCTGTTTACGCCTTCCTGTTTCAGTACACTCGTCCGTCCTCTCCAGAAAATGGCCTCCACTCTCCTCACAAACTGTGTTTTCCCTCTTTTTTTCTGTATATCCTTTCCTTTTCCAGGCTGTCTAATAGACCCATTCTCCTCTTTCATACTTTGAGACACAAAGGCCCTTGTAGTATGTTCCAGCTTTACAAGATGTTTGATTTGTCTGGAATATCCTACACTCAGTTCCCCCTCACCCAACTTTGCCGGGTCTGGTGCTTCGCTCTTTATATGCAGCATGCCCCTCACCTTCTTGTATGCCCTACATATCACGCTGAATGCCCCTCTCATTTCTGTAGGAAGGACCTACGCTGCATGCTCCTCCCCTTCCTGAATGGCCGTTCATCTAAGGCTTTATGCCCCTCCCCTTCTGATATATTCCTCCATCACAGGATGTAGTTTCCTCCATCCTTGGCTTTGTGCCCCTTTATGCCCTTCCCTTTCCTGGTGTTTTCTGTACCAATTTTGCTTCTTTTGTACTCCTCAGATATATATTTTTGTTACCAGTATTTATTGATTGATGTTCTTATCTCCGTTGATTTCTGCTTTGTACTTTAAAGATTTAATAAAAGAGTTTATTTTCATGCATTTTTCTAAAGTCAACTTTATTTGGTTGCTATATTGTGTTGTATGTTGAACTAACAGTTGTATATGAATTCCAATAACTGTTATCATAATCCAAACTCTACCTCCTCTTTCACTCATAACTACCCTCTCATCTCACCCCAAACGTCCACTCATCCTTCCACTCATTCATGCCTTTCCTCCTAACTGACACCTGTTCACCTCTCGCCCGCACCCACCTTCTCTTTATGATTCGCATTGATTCCCTTTTTCTCCATCTTTCTGTTTTCATTGCCATCTTTTGCCTCCACTCCATTGTGTTCCTCCTCTACTCAACTCATATCCTCCATTTCCTTATCTCCCCTGATTACTCCTCCCTTCTTTAAATTGCTATGTCTTCCTCTGTTCCTTGTTTTTGCTTTCTGTCCTTCCGCACCCATTGGATGTGCCTCAATTTTTATCCCCCTCATTGTCTCTCTCTCCTACAACGTCTATTCCTTTTAAATTCCATCCCTTTGTCGCTCTTACACTTATGCCTGTTACCCCCATTTATTCTTTCTCATTCTTATTTCCCCTTTCATACCCTCTTTATCCCATATCTTCCCACTCCCACCCTCTCCTGGTGGTGACTCTTCCTCTTTGTCCCTTCTGTCACTAATTTCCCCTATCACTTCTCTTTTTCTATCCCTTTGTCTGAAATTCAACCTCTCCTGGGCCTGCTTCCACCTATGTGTTCCTTCTCTCACTCATTCCCCTAACTTTTTATCATTAATTCATGTGTTTGTCCCACTCACACTCTCTCCTGATCCTACCTCCTTCTCTTTGTTCCTTCTCTCATTTATTTCACCTATCTCCCCCTCTTTATCCTACCTGTTTGTCTCACTCATCTACCCCCCCTCTCACACTTCATTCCATCTCCTTGTCCCACTCACACATTCTCCTGGTCCTGTCTCCCCTTCTTCAATCCTTCTCTCACTCACTTCCCCTGCCCCTCCCCCTATTTATTTAATCTTTTTGACCCACTCGCACTCTCTCGTGGTTCTGCCTCCCCCTAATTTGTTCCTTCTTTCACTCATGTCATTTTTGTTCCCCACTATATTTCAACTTTGTTCCACTCACAACCTCTCCTGGTCCTGCCTTCCACTATTTGTACCTCCTCTCATTCATTTCCACTGCCTCTCCCTCTCTTCCTCTTGAACCCGTCTCTTTCTCTCTCTACCTCTGTAGATAACATTGATGAGGCGGAGCGCCAGTGGAAGCTGGAATTCCACCGTTGGAGCGCCTACATGATGCACTGGAAGAACCAATTTGATCACTACAGTAAGCAAGAGAGATGTTCCGATCTGTGAGGAGACCCCGAGCCCTCTCACAGCCATTTTGGTCAAAGCTCCAATACCCCTCCCCAGGCCAATGCCCCTCCCATTCCAACTCACACACAGATCTCAGGTAACTTCTTTACCTTCTGTTTCCCTGGTGGCAGCCCTCTTAGCAAAGTGTATCTTCAGCCCTGGAGGAAGTGCAAATTATCTCTGCACACAACCAGTCAACGAAGGTCGCCGAAGAAACCAGGAACATCTCTGGAGCATGCAGCCCTTTTTGAGAAACTACACAACACACACCTGGAGTAGAAACATCATCGTCTTCCTCTCATCACTCCACCGTGGCCAAGAGGTCACCCCTTCCCATACGTTGTCCTGCAAATCCACAGCTTTCTCAAAAAGCAGCCATACGTTGCAGATGAACACCCCTGTTAAGCCAGAAGGTTCTAAGTCTGAGCCAATATTTATGGGACATTACCCAGCATTTCCCCATTACCTGGAAACGTCTGTCACTTGACCTTCATGTGTACCTCCCTGATCACTCATTGGATCCATCCTGCATTTAGTAATGATCAGAAGATAGAGTCTCTAGTTCCACCCCTTAGTGTATGTCACATGATAATTCCCTAGTAAATGATAGCATTGAACACAGAGTATGTCTAAGCTTCTTCTCGTGACCTTAAGCCTGATGACTGTGCAACATCTAGCATTACTGGTAATAACACCTTAGTAAGTGATTCTGTTAACTGTATGGGGAACCCAGGCTCATTCTTAAGGTGGTGAGCCTCATGATTGCCCAGTATCTAGCACTGTATGGGATAATATTTACCATAAGGATTCCAAAGATGCTTCTCATTACCTTGAGCCTCATGCATGTGCAGGATAATAATACACAAGTTAAGGGTAGTATTGACTGTTGCAAGTTCCAGAACTTCTTCCCATGGCCTTTAGGTTGCTGATTTCCAGCATCTACTCTGATGGTAATAATGTCCTGGGAAGTGCATGCATTGATCATAGGGGTTCCCAAACTTCAATTTATGGCCTTGTCCCTAATGATCACCCACCATTTAATACTTTAGTGGTTATACTCAAGTAGGCCTCACCATCTGTAAGCTTGCCTATGTCTACGTATAGCACTCTGCTGCCTTTTGGTTATGCTTGTGCTATAGAATATCATATACATACGTACATAGCATTAACCATAGAGGTTTCCTGATTGTCTTTTCAAGGCATCAAGCCCAAAGATCGTCCAACAACCAGTAGTAATGCTCCTGATCATGAAACCCTAGTAAGTGATATCTTTAGAGTGTTCTAAATCTTCTTTGCATGGTCTTGGGCCTAACGGCTGGTCAATTTCTACATGCCTGCTACCAGTTATCTGATATGTGATAGCCATTCCTTGACTGTGTAGGGTCTCCAAGGCTGGTCCTATGGCAAAAATCTGATCCCTGCCCAGATATTCAGTGCACCTTGGCCTATTGATAATTTTCTTGCCATTATTTGCCTCGAAGGCCACAGCGTGTCTGCAAAGAACCCTATGCCTGAGGACTGGGCCAACTAATTCCCTCCATAATTCTGATATTCTGTCTTTATTCAACATCTGCTGATTATATGAATGGCCAACCAATGTGCTGATAATATCTTGAGGGTAAAAATCATCTACTCACCAGGGGACATAAGTACTGTTGTGGAGCGCTGTGTTACGACCATGGGATTGAAAAGGATTCTGAGTATAGAATACCATCTGCATTTGGATTTGTGATGAGAACTGGACCGATGTCTATTTCCAAATCATGTCTAAGCTAATACCTCATTCATGGGCCAAGCACTCTTTGAATGAGGCAGATACATGGCAACATCCGGAGGAAGTAGGAAAATACATGTTGCACTTGTATACAAATCTGTTTTAATGTTTTTGTATTTTTAACTTGTTTACATTTTTTGTTGATCCAGTCTTTTGAAAATGCCAAAGCTGTGTGTATTTTGTCAAGGATTTTCCTAGTGCTTGCAATGGTGTCCCTAAAGGGACAGAGGGTGGGTTTAGTTTGGAAGGTATGGGCAGAGAGAGTGCATAAGCTATGATGTTGAAAAGGATGCACTCACCCTCACATAATTTTTTCCTGCAGTAGATTGATCGAATACCACCTCTTCTGCACCAGTATGCATGTTTGGTATTAGAGGTAGGCGGTGTGCATTCTGGCTTGGTTTACTCCGTGGCATGGTAGGTTCACTACCACCACTATTCTATATGTCCTGTGGTATTAGAGCTGTGAGGCATGCATTTGGACTCCGTTGAATCTGTGGAATAGCAATTTCACCACTGCCACCATTGTAATTGTCAAGCGGAATGCTGGCTGTGATGGAGGTGGCCTTCTCCCCACACTCAGTTTGCTCCGTGCTATAGCAATTTTCCGAAAAGCAGTGCAATATTGACTGGGATGGTGGTTGCACCTGGTACAGACTCAGTTTATTCTGTGGTAGACTGGATGAAGTAGCATGCTTAGCGGCATTATGAACAGTTACTTATTACAGGTTCGGATTTCTGAGGTAGAATAAATAGATTTTATAAGGGACTCCCATCCCAGACTCATTTTAACTGTAGAAGAGCAATTTATTTATCGCTGTCTCTATAGATGATCTGCGGTGTTATGGATCGGAGAGGTGCCATCATCCCGGGCATGGGTTTCTCTTTGATAGGACCCATGCGCTATCCATGCCTCCTACCTGCACTCTGGTGTTACAGGTATGAGCAGGCAACCATCCCTCATTTGGATTCTTCTATTTGGTTACTTTGGGGCAGTGGACACCTCCAGGGTCATTGCCTTCAAGTATGTGGGCCTACATGTAAGGGGTGGTCAGCAGAATGGGGCTTCCAAGCACCAAACTCTGCCTTTTAAAATGAATCTCTGTCCAGTTCATGTGCCATGCAGGGACTCAACCTTCAAGGGGTCTACAAAACCTTCTTAGATGCCAAATGTTCCCCTTACTAAGAAGGCTTAACAGAATTCTTTTGACCATACTCTAAGCTCCCCTTTCATCTTGGTGTTGATTCGCAATAGAGTCTCAGTAAGTACATTAATTTTCACTGCTCCTATCTAGGGCAAGGCCTCAGTAGAATATGTGCAGTTTATTCCAATTTGTAGAGCAAACACCAATGAATATTGGATTTAATTGTGTACTTCCTTAGCTCAGTTTCAAAAGACGTGAAAACTTTTCATGACAAAAGATTTGCTAAGCGTCTGCTGATGGTGTGTCTCTGTCTGACTCTCCCCCTCCCCCTCCCCCACTCTGTTCCAGGAGATGTTGAATTGCATCCTGGTTTCTTGCCCTACCCAACTCTAGCAACTATTGTGGTACTTTCTGGTTCTCATGCTCTGGACCTGGCACCTCATTATACTGTGGTCTATACATGTGGGTTCTTAGCAGATCTCAGCACACTGTCCCCTCTGAGTATGTTGAGGTGACTCCCACGTTTCACTACACTAGTCCCTTCAAGGGTTAACTATCCTACTCTTTATTACTGTCTTCAGTGTCACCGGTTGTAATGGTTCCTCTTGTCTCGTTGCTATCAGTGTCACCAAATGTTGGAGGTGCCAATTGCACTCTTTATTTCCCTTTGAAGTACTGCGCTGAACATGTCTGCCTCTCTTTGCACGGTTATTTGTATATACTGTTGATTTAAAGATTTGTGAGAAATTATATAAATATATATATTATATATATATAAAATGGAGGAGCTCCAAACATCTGTGTATTTATTTTGGGGTCTTGAATTGACTGCTTATGCTGTTCTCATTGGTCTTCACTAGGATGGCTTTATTTGTTTATTTTGTTTGAGATGTTTTTAAGGTTTCTCTGGAGTTGGCCTCCTCTGCAGAAAGGTTCCCTATGAACTGGCACTCAGTCACGCAGGAGTCACGGAGTTACTTTTGCCAGAAACGCTGCAGGTGGTGGCATGCACACGTTCTCCACTGCGATAGTGGTACCTGCTCAGGCTGAAGGTCTTCATGACCACATCTTCAGCACTGTCGGAGGGAGTAGGACCAGGATTCCATGAGGCTCGGGTCTCGTTATGGTGCCTCTCTGCAGATGTAATTCCTCTCCGGAAATGGGTGCTTCGAGTCATGCCTTCCCACTCTCTCACCATTATACAGTCTTGCCCCATGCATTTTACCTCCATCTTTCTTCCTGCTCCTGTCTTGCACCTCAAAACACCAAGGGGGTCAAATCACTTCCTCACTCTACTCTCTTCCTATAACACCCAGACCCTCTCTCTAATCGCCAGTGGCATCCCGCTTCCCTCCGGATCCCATGGCTCTTTTGTTCCTTCTACCACTGCCTCTCATTTCTCTGAGTGCCCTGGGCCCTCACCTTCTAACCAACACTATGCATTCCTTGATTTCCTCCTTCCATGCTCCACTTCTCCCTGTTGGGCACTCGCCTGGCTCCTTTGCTTTCTCCCAGTCCACCAACAATCTTTTTATATCCAAGCATGGATCCCATTTGGTTTTCTCTGATTTCCCGATTGCTTTGATTCAGATATCCTTGGACCAACTAATTTGTCCTCCTGCCCCCCCGGACCTTCAATTCTGATGTCCAGGATACTTCCAAATTCTCCTGGAATCCCTCTGTGTGATGCTCTTTATGATCGATCTCTATATGATGTCCTGCTCAACTATGACTATGATCCTCTTAGTAACCCCTTGGTGCTCTGTACTTCAGGCAATTCCTTATGAGTCATCTCCCCATATCTACCACTCTTTCTTCTCTCTCAATCTCTCCTTTCCTCCCACCTCACTCCCTCTCTCCTTCCCTCCTACCCTCCTCTTCTTTCTCCTTCTGTTTTTTTCTCTATTGATTTTTTTCACTCTGCTTTTCTTCATGTGCCTTGTTTTTTCTCTTTCGTTTACTCTACCTTGTTCTCTCCCTCTCTTCTCTGTCCTGTGCTTTTGACTTTCACTTCATCTAATTTTTTCTCTCTCTCTTTCTGTCCCTCTCTACTGTTCTATCCATCTTTCTTTGGCTTACCCTTTGTTCTATCCCTCGCTGTCTTCCTTACTTGCGCTCCCTCTTCCTCTTCCACACCTCTCTCTTCCTCATCTGTTTCTTTCTCTCACTCTTTTATCTGTGGATGTTCATCTTCCGCAGGAAGGATACAGTGGAAATAAGCCTCAGGTGATTACCCTCTTATTTATTTAGTATTATTTGGTGTTTCTGCTGATCCTCTGGTGTTTCTCTCAACCCCCTAAATGTCTGCTGATCTCTAGTCTTTCTCCACCCCCTGAGTCTCTTCTGGTGGTTTTTTGTGTTGCTAAGGTCCCATAGTCTCTGTAGTTCATTTGGTATTTCTTTAACCCCTCAGTTTCTACTGATCCTTTGGTGTTTGCTGGACTCATCCGTCAATGATGATCCCTAGATATTTCTCCATCTGCTCAGCCTCTGTTGATCATTTAATGTGCCTCTGACCCCTCAGATCTGTGGCCCTGTAGTATTTCTCCTCCTCTCAGTCCGTGTTGATCATGTGTTTCCCTTGATATCCCACTCTCTGGTGATCCCTTAGTGTTTGTTTAACCTGTCAGTTTCTGTTGATCCTTTGTTCCCACTGACATCCAACTCTCTGCTGATCCCTAAGTGTTTGCATAACCTGTCAGTCTCTGTTGATCCTTTGTTTTCTCTGACATCCCGCTCTCTGCTGATCCCTTAGTGTTTGCATAACCTGTCAGTCTCTGTTGATCCTTTGTTTTCTCTGACCTCTTGGCCTCTGTTGATCCCTTAGTTTTTCTATGATTCCTATGTCTCTGCTGATACTTTGGTTGTTTTCCCTTCTAACAATCTCTGCTCTGCCTTTTTTGTTCTCTGATGATCCTCCATTTCTTCATTCAGAGGAGATCCTCAATGGTGTCTATTTTCATGCACTCTCCTATGATATTACTCCTTTCCTGCACCCCTTGCTAACTTCTAGGGCTTCTTCTCTCTCATTTCTATGAATTTCTAGTATTCTTCCCTCGTATACATCTATGGTGATCTGCATTTGTTTATTTTTGCCAGTGGTCGCTGTCAAAAAGTGTGGGCCTGATCCACAAACTGCACTTTGTTGTATGTTCTATAGTACTACAATACATACAGCAATGTTCTATTCACAAACTACTTGCAGAGTTCATACCTCTGCATTACCTACTTATGTATGTGGAGCTCTCCACCATGACTGCAGAGTTCCTGCATACATAGTTTCTTGTAGTAGAAAATGTTGGAGGTACACAGGGGTGGCTTATAAAAATGGGCAGGGATGGGATTAGAAGGGATAAGATGGTTTTAGAGATGGCCGGGGAGGACTTTAAGGAAGGACGTCCTCCATCCTCACAAGAGTAAGCAAACTGCTGGAGACGTGTAGCTTACTTTTGAAGGAAATTTACACAGTTTGTGAATATCAAAAGGTAGTAAATGTACTCAAAAGTGTAAATTACTCAAGAGTGTATGTTACCTCTGGGAATCAGGCCACTAGCAATGCTCTGTCCTTGTTAGTTTTACTCCCTCACCATCTCAGCCATACGTTTGAGTTTCACTTTCTATCCCTCTCTGCCAATCTTCTAGATAGTTATTGTCCCACACCATCTGTTCCACTGATCTATCTATGTCCACTTGTTCTGTGATGATTCTTAGATATTTCTTCATTCCTACAGACTCGCTGATCATGTAAGGCCTCCCTCCCTTCCTTCTTTTTAGCTGATGTAGAGTTTGTCCAGTCCTCCGCTCATTTATAGTAGGCTGCACTTCTCCCTTGCCGCATTCTCCTAATCCTCTTGTGCTGCTGGTCTTTGTTGATCCTTGTGGTTTTCTGTTATCTTCCTCTTATGATGATACTCTGATGTTTCACCTTTACCTTACTTTCTAATTATCATTCAGTGTCTCTGTTGTCCTCTTACTCACTACCAAGCCTCTGGACTTTGTGTGCAACTTCACTCTATGGATCCATTTGTGCTTCTTTGTACCATTGGTTTCTCCATTCTCTTTGTATCTCTACTGCTCCATTTGTGTGTCTTTGTCTCCTAACTCTCTTTGTAGCTTTGTGCTGACGCCCTCTCTCCTATAATACTATCTCACAGTGCATTATTGCTTCAGTGTACTCCTGCCTTTACATGATCCGCAGGCATGTATCTGTCCTCTTACTCTCTAATTATCATGTGTGGTCTCTACCTCATCTCCTTTTACTTTTATCATCTGGTGTTTTCCTTCTCCCAACTCTTCACATCTTGTAGTGTCTCAATGTCCTCTTACTTTTGACTATCCTCTGGTGATTGTTTATTCATTCTTATCTGCTGTTTCTTTAGTGTTTATTCTTCTTCCTAATCTACTGATGGTATGGTGGTCATCCACTCAATCCCAGTTGTTTCTCTGTTGTTCTTCTGCTCTACACTCTCTGCTGATCCACTGGTGTTTGTACATCCCTCACTATCTTTGGTCTGGTGTTTGTGTCCCACTTGCTGTAGGTCCTCTGGTGTCTGTTTGTCCCCTCACTCTCTGTTGATCCTCTTGTATTTATCTGTTTGCCTACTCTCTGACAATCATCTGGAGCATTTATATCACTCACTGTTGATCCTTTGGTATTTGTCTGTCTCCTCAGTCTTCTTCAGTCCTCTGATGTTTGTCTGCTTCCATGTCTGTCCTATCTCCCGCCTACACACTCCCTATTGATCCTCTGGTGTTCATCTGTCACCTTAGTCTGCTGGTTTTCTGGTTGTACGTCCCCTCACACTCTGTTGATCCTCCAGTGTCTGTCTGTTTGCTCAATTTCCGACAATCATCAGGTGGTTTCTTTAATTTGCTATTGATTCTTTGGTGTTTGTGTGTCTCCTCAATTTATGCCAATCCCCATGTGTTGATCTGTCTCCTCCTCTACTGATCTGGTGTTTGGATGCTCCCCACTCTCTTCCGAACCTTGGATGTTTGCCTTCGCTATCTGCTGATCCTCTTATGTTTCTATCCCCTCACTTTCTGCTTACCCACTAATCTTTGTCTGTATTTTCACATTATTATGATCTGCTTAAGCCTTTCTCCCGGCCCTTACTTTGTAATAAAATCATGTGTTTCTCCATCAGTTCACTCTCTTCAGTTTCTTCATCCTCTCGATTTCTACTGTCCTCTTCTGTTACTGCATTTCCTCACTCTGCTGAATCTCTGGTGTTTCTCTGTTTTTTATATCATTGCGGGTTTTCAAGTGTTTCTGACCCCATACTCTTCTTGATGCTTGATTCTTTCTTTGTTGCCTCACTGTTTGATGATCTTTCTCCACTCCTTTATTCTCTGCTGGTCGTGTTCTCTTGCTAGACTCCTGGTTCTTTGTTGTTTTCCTACCCCATACATTTGTTGGTGTTTTTCTGCCTCATCTTTCTATGATGATTTTCTGTTGTCCCTACTCCCCCCATTCTTTTCTGATCATTTGTGATACTCCAGTGATCTTTCACTGGTCCGTTCTTTACTGATTCTTTATTGTGCCCTGAACCTCATTCTCAGCTGATTCTCTGGTACATTTCTATCTCTCTTCTTTCATTCTCTTCAATTGTCTTGTGTTATTTTCTTCCTTGTCACCATTGTCTAAGTATCTAGATTTTCCATGTGTCTTTCCTCCTGCTGATATTCAGGTATTTCTCCTTTCATCTCGTCTCTGATTATAATGCGTTTTTTACTTTTCTTTCCCTGACTGTCTGCTGTTTCTTTTGTGTTGTTTTCTTCTACTCATTACATTACTGATTCTCTTGTGTTTCTTCTTCCCTTCTTCTTCCTTCATACTCTGCTGACTCTTTATTCTTTGTTGCACCTCAGGTTTTTGTTTACTTCCGCACCTTCTGCAGATCCTCTGGAGTTTGTTCATTTCCTCACTTTTGGTGTCTTTTTATCCCCTTACTTCCTGCTAAGCCTCTGGTGCTTGCCTATGCCCTCACATTTTGCTGCCCATCCAGCGTTTGCCTTTTCAACTTCTGGTGATGTTCCAGTGTTTGACTTTCACCTTCTGTTGATCCTCTGTTGCTTTTCCTCTCTTTGCTCTCTATTCATCCTCTGTTGTTTGTCTTTTCATCTTCTGATGATCTTCTGGTGTTTGTCCTCTTCCCCTCTGCTTTTCTTTCTGGTGATCTTCTGGTGTTTATCATCTTCCTCCTGCTGATTCTCTGGAGTTTGTTCACTAACCTCTACTGATCCTCTGATGTTTGTCTTTTCACCTTCTACTGATCATCTGATGATTTTCCCCTTTCTCTCTGCTGCTTTTCCTGTCCTAATTCTCTGCTGATCCTCTCTTGTGTGTCCTTTCATCCTCTGATGATCTTCTGGTGTTTATCCTCTTACTCTCTGCTGCTCCTTCTTCAAGGTAGTCTTCTGGTGTTTATCCTCTTATTTTCATCTGATCTTCTGGTGTTTACTCCCTCACTCTCTGCTGATACTCTGTTGTTTGTCTCTTAATTTTCTGATGATCTCTGGTGTTTGTCCTCTTACTGTCTTTAGATCCATCTTCTGATGGTCTCTGTTGTTTGTCCTCTTACTGTCTGTTGATCCTTCTTCTGATGATCTGATGTGTGTCCTCCTAGTCTCTGCTGATCCTCTGGTGTTTGGACCCTCCCTCTTTACTGATCCTCTGGTGTTTGTCTTTTCAACGTCTAATAATCATCTAGGGTTTGTCCCCTTACTCTCTGCTGATACTCTGCTACTTCTTTGCCACTTATTTCTCTTCTGAGCTGCTGCTCTTTCTCTGCCTCGTCACTCATTTCTGATCCACTGGTGTTGCTCCTTTCTTCTGCTGACCTTGTGGTGTTCTTTCATTTATTCATAATCTACTGATCCTCTGGTGTTCCCTTGCCTCTTCACCCTTTGCTTGTCCACTGATGTTTCTCCTTCCCCTCATTGTCTGCTGATCCCATGGTGTTCTCTACCTCTTTAGTCTCTGCTGATTTTCTGGAGTTTCTCCTCCTAGTCCCCACTTCACCTTGTCCCCCTTCCTATCTCTAAAGGCAGTCTTGTGATCTTTACTGTAAACTCTGTACATGTTCAGCCTCAGGTATGGACAAGTCCTGATTCGTGATGTTTCTGCATAGTCCAATAAAACTGTTACAACCCCCACTAGACCTGTGTCAGAGTGAATATCTGTACTATCCAGATGTACTATGCATGTCCATCTGTCAGCAGTGTGGCTCTGTACTATGCGTGTCCTTCTCTCAGCACAGTGTACCTGTACGATAGATTTGGCTTGTCAGGCTCTCTTCACAGGTCATCTGTGCTACATGCATGTCTGTCTCTGCAGGTTGTAATGATGCTATAGGTATGTGTGTTCCAGGTATCTCTTCTGTGTCTGTCAATAGGATATTGCTTTACTATAGTCATTTCTGCATGTACACTGCATGGCATGTTTACAGCAGTTGTGTATGTATATCTTGTTGTCATTACAGTTATGTTCTCTGTACAGTGTATCGTTTTGCCTTCCTCTCCGTTCATTTTGCGTGTTTATGTTGCACACTGGGATACATATTTTAAGAGGTCCCCGACATGTATTTTACCAGGTGATTGGTAAAATCTCAAGTTTTCCCCAATTACGTTAATACATTGTTATCCCTTCGTCAACCCAACTTAGCGTTTTACTAGCTCCTCTGAAATTGCTAATTTCTTCAAACCTTGTATATGTGATTGGCTGTTCTACGCCTTTGTGTATAATCCTGTCCACCCGTTTTGTGTGAATTTGAGTCAGTCATTTTCTTCATCTCACAGAATTTGGTAATCTGGAGTCTTCTGACATGGGTTGGTCCACAGATAAATTTGACATACATATATTCCACACTCCTCCCCAAAAGGAGACCATCAGCACATCTATATTTAAAACGTCTGTGTTGTTTCTGATCTTTTCCTGCAAATAATTCATGTCTCTGGACCGACCAAGTGACTTGTCAAGCTTGAACTGAAAAAATAAGATCATCAGAACTGTGTTTAAATTAAGTAATGCCCCAGGCACTCAATTTTTTATATTCTGGTTTGACATTCACTTGGTTTTGAGGCTTTGGGGCCTTTTTATGACAATCCTTTGCCACAAACTAACTAGATATATTTGTACAGCGGTGATTCTTCCACATATCCTTGGAATGCCGCCACACCATCATCAGGCGACCTTCCAACCATTGTTTTGATGGTGTTGCCCCGGCAACGTGATCATGCACCGATTGCACAACATGTGGATCCTACTTCCGATGCAAAGGTTTGTGTTGCTTTAGGCAAAATTACATTTTTTGCAGGTCTGGGCTCATCAAACCATGGAACAATGAGATGTATTCTGGTTTTCAGAAAGACCCACAACATACACTGAAATTAATTACATGTCAATTGTCTTTATAAACATTTGTTTCGACAATTCCGAAAGGCTGACTGGCTTTTCTACTCAGTCCTCGAAGGACTAGCCATTTGTCTTTTGCCCACTCGCCCGCAGCCTCCCTCAACACACATTTTCCAGCTGCAGGACTGTCTTTGCTGTTTCTCAGGGCTCGGCCACCTGAAGGCTTGGAAAAGAGCATTATAGAAAAGCACCCATATTGCTATCAATGTGTAACAGTAAGAAAATGTAACAGTAAGTGTCTTCTTAGGTAAGATATCACTCAATATAGAAAGAGGTGAGTGCAACAATTGACTTGGTGAAACCTGAAAACTGAACAATGTTTGTAAAATGCATTCGCATCACATACTAAGCCACCCTACATACAGTCGAATTAAGGTAAAACCCCTAAAAAATGTCCAAAAAGGCAAACAAGGAGATGTACCGGTATTATTAAAATCAATTATATTTTGGCAGGAATTTCATAATTAGCATCTTTAGTACACCACAGAAAACCAGATATCCGAGTTGCTCAATTAAACGTGTAATAGAATGACCTAAGAAGATTGATAATGGAATGTCATGAATAAAGGTCCAAGCATATAAAGTCGTCATTATTAGCAGAAACCATGAAAAGACATGTAGTTAAAAATAATATTGCAATCACAGGCTTAGGGTGCTACATATATTATACAGAAAAAGAACAGGGAGCCCTGGGTATTTGTCCAGGTTTTAGGTGGAGAACAGTTCCTTTGAATAGAACACTCTACAATACCACCGACACTCCAAACCTGCTCACCTCAAATGTCTGTATTTATAGCCAAGTTTGTAAGCATTGGTTTAGCACAGTACCATACACGCCGACGCAGAAGTGACAAAGCCTTTTTCAATTTTTCCTGTGTAGCAATTGATAAACTAGCACTTACCTTGACAGGCTCTCCAAATTGTACATTAAGAAGATAATTTCAATGACTACCCTAGCCAACAGCGTCAAGTAACTCTATACCTCTCCCATCAACATATGCAGGTTTTTTAAACAAGCAGTAATCATTAGAAACTGCACAACTATTTTAGAAGTTTCCACCTATGGAATTCTGACATGTAGTTTCTCTCTGCAGCATGGCTGACAGAAAACTATGCCTAACTGTTCAGCATACCATCCACAACATGTAAAATAGTGATACATAAACAACTCAAGTAAGGGGGCGGGGCTGCTATGACCAAGAAGGAACAGAGAAGCACCCAGGCAACCCCAATTTTCTGGGATTAATACACCTTTCTCTATTTCCTCCACTTTGATACACAAACAACCTATCATTCCTTAAAATGTAGCAATCTCCGACAGCCAGACCTTGAATTGTGGAGACACACAACAGACTCAGTGGCTAACATCATCTCCAATCACTCACATATCACAATCCTGGGAGGTTTTAGCAAGTATCTTTGTTCTACTGGCAATCCTGCACCTGAATCATGTGGTCATAGGGTTGCCCAGTGATTGGGTCGCATCCTAGATGTTATCTTTTGTTTGGACAAACTCCTAGCTGTCTCTGCACAGTCCACTGACACCTGCAGAAATCCAAACCTCTCATAAAACAACTTTCAGCCTTTGGCTTTTGTTCATCCTCTTCCCCACAAGTGGCGTTGGCACACATGACCGAGGTTCCTTAGAATCTCCTACCGTCCTACTACTGCCTGGAGACTGGAACATATTCTGTTTCTTCTCTTACTCTCTTCCTGCGTTTAGTTCTTACAAACACAACTTTGCTTTCTGGACCCCTCAGCCAAGTCACCCAAGAATCTAATGTGAATTCTTCAAAACTCATCTCACCACCAAATGCACAAATGGCCCAGACCCCACACACCCACTCGACACACCACGTTTCATCTCTACACATTACATCCTGTCTCACACATCCACTCTCAACCACACAACATCCTCCTACTACACGCACCTAATCCTCAAATCATCACAGCCACACCAAACACAAGACCATACAACACACCCAGTGTTGCCTCAAGATGTAGCCTACACAAATAAATCATCCACCCCAAATTCTATCCCCCTAACTTCCACACACACACACCCGGGACCCCTTCTGGAGAAGAAGAACCTAGATCCATCAAACTACAGAGGGATCTCCAACAGCCATCTTCTGGGAAAACAATTAGAAAGAGCAAAGTTTTCTCAAATCTGCATCTTTGTTGAAGCCAATACCACTTTCTGATCAACATCCTCAGTTCTGCCCAACCAGCGACATGGAGGCGGCACTATTTGGGATGAACTGAAGCTGACACATCGCAATGTGAGATGGCTGCACCTCTGCCTTATGCCTATCCACTGATGTTGACATCACATACCATGAGACATTGTTACAGAGATTAGAAGAACTCTGCAGTCAAGGAAATATGATACAGTGGCTCTCCTTTGATCTCAAAGACAGACAACAATTGCTAATAACCACAGGGCAGGAAAGTGATGATTACCAAAGGATCTGCACCTGGGGGAAGAATTAAACATCTTCTTCAAAAACAAACCCAGGGTGAGGGTCTTTTTAGAGCCGAGTAAGAGCAGGTTGTCTCCCACCCTCCAGGGACCAGCTCTGGAACACGATAGTGACCCCCTGCCCTGCCCATCACCCCCCTTCCCCCAGAAATAAAATTGGTCAGACAGAGGGTTGCATACCCTATCCCATCTCACAGCCTGATAGTGGAAGATATACTGGGAAAGGATCCATTGGATGCGGCCTCTGATGATGGCTTTTTTGGGGTCCTTGGTGAAAGATGGGTCACCTATGGCACCTGCCTTATTTATGTCACTAGCACCCCTTTAGTGTAATAAGTCTTAGTGAACGTTTGTGGAAGACTTCTGTAGTTAGACTCTGGGAAGGGGATGTCTCCATGTTTATGAATGTGTGTGCTGAAGAACATTCACACTTTATTTTGGGGTAATGCTCAAGGGGTACATTGCTCTTCACTGTGATCCTTAAGTAACTAAACTCACACCAGGTGCCATATTATAGGATTGCCTCTGGGACACAATCATTATTTGCACACACATTTGCACCCTAGGTGCTGCAGACATTTGTCCAACCCCTTCAGTAAAATGTATTGCATGTTTGCACCTGCATATTCTCAAGCTGACATTCCCTCATTTGCGTATGACTGAAGCCTCATACAAATGAGGGAAGGAAGGCCTTTGTCTCTGTGACTAGACATTGAGCTGCCCTTCACATAGCCATCTTCTTACAGTGATGGCGGTACAACTCTTACCTTCTCTGACATATGGCCTGGAAATATGGCATGGCAAGGAGATAGCCATTCTAAATGAGCTACAAACTAAGGTGTACAAAACAGTTTTCTGTCTCCCCAAAGCAGCCTCCTCAGCCCAGAAGCATTTGGAATTCGGTCTTCAAAATCAGAAATTCCAAAGAATACACACTTTTGTAAAACTGTGCTGGAAACTTCGTGCTTCAGAGAGCGGAACACTGAATAACCTATGTTGGGTTGAGATAAAAGCTCAGATGGAAAGAAAAAAGCCAACACATGGGGCGCCCATTTGGAGAAAGTATTTGTTGACCTAGAAATACAAGAAGCATGGGACAGCCAGATGGACCAAGCAACATTTGCTCAGTTTAGCAATGCCACAGCAAATAAATTGTCAGTTTTTCAAGATAAAACCACCCTAGCAAAGCAGCGACATGCTTGGACCATGATGAATTATTATAATAACTTGAGGCTACAAGCAAATGCCTCCGCTCACTTTAACCCAGCCATAAAAAAGAGCTCCATGCTATATCACTTTGGATTTTATGACTCAAAAGATCGGCTTCCAACATGGAAGGGCAGGAAGCAAGCAAGACCCAAACTGCTATCTAGGCGGCTACAAAACGAAATCAACAAGTCACCTTATCTGCATATGCCCAACAGTCATGGTCCAAAGGAAGACACTTTTTAAACCAATCTTACTGAGTTAAATATTCGTACCTGCAGGCAAGCCGTCATCAGCTGGCTGGGAGGTGCCTCAATCCAACTGGTGTATCGAGGAGTAAAATGTTTTTCACTTGCAAACAAACTTCTCCGAAAAGCTGATTTGTAAAAGTAATTTCCACCAGGCTTCTGAGCCATATAGCTATCTCTTGACTCTTCTTCTTTACAATAAAGTCTGTGATCTTGGTTTGGGATCAGTAGCATTCTTCTTAAGCAAAAGGCGACTCCTCACAGAGTGTTTGGCACAGAGAGTAGGCGTACGCGAGATGACTGACCCCGGATTGGACACAGAAAGACAGAGAGTCTCCTGTTGTAAACTGCTTGCTGCACAACACGTGGTTAAATCTACAGCACTGGAGCATGGGCAAAGGAAAAGAGAACAAGCATTGCCAAAGGCCAAATGTCTGGGTTTACTGTGTTAACAGGTGCAATGTTATCACGTTAGAGTGAGACACACAGGAGGAAGCCAGCAGAAGCAGAGAGATGGCTATCGTTGTAAAGCAGCCCCTCACGCATTGCAGTTCAAGCACTTGAGTGGAAGCAGAAGGCTATATCAAAACAGCAATAGCTGAGAGGCGGATGCTTCTCTGGGCTGAAATACGACGGCATGACAATCTCAAGCCAATGTGGAAAGAGACAGCTCAAAGAAAGGCAGTGCTTAAAAGGGGCAGAACCAAAAGCTCAAACTATGTATATTGTTAGACATAGGTGCGTTTGACAGCTGCAATGTCAAAACACCTAAAAACAACTAGAAATGCAAAAAATAGATGATGTAGTGGGAGTCTAAAGTGGAGAGTAACTAGGAGCAAGTTAAGCAGGTTGGAATCCACACTCTTCTGAGGAAAAACAGAACATGCAAGGGTTCACATCTGTGCAAAGGAATCTATAATCAGGGAGAAAAAAGATATACATGTATAAAAGCTATTCCTACATATAAGAAAAATAGCCTCAGATATTTTAAACTTAGGGACGATTTGGGTGCCTTACTGCCAGAGGAGAGGGAGAAATGAGTTCACCTTTCTAGAACACAGTATTACCAAGCTCTCAAAGAATCCATGAGAAGTGGTAATTCACCTGACTTCTGAGGAATAAGTAAAAAAAGACAAGGGTTGTACTGTCAAAGATGGCACGGAGAATGGAAGAGCCTGCAGAAGATATCTCTAAAGTTAAGGTTACTTATACATATTAAAGACCACCCCAAATACAACTTTTTTCCACTGAACAAAGAAAGATGTAGAAAAAAGGGATCAGCAAAACAACATTAAAATAATTGGGATACTGAAGGGCACTCACCTTCTTAATGACACACTCTAGATAGAGGTTACATATATTACATAGTAAATAAGTCACACACATCAATCTGCCTTAAATCCGATGAAGGCAAACAATCAATACCAACAAATTGCCACTTCTTCACATTTTGGAAAAACGTTCTAGAAAAGGTAGGATATAAACAAAAAGGAATATGGGCTAGGTGTAGCAAATTATGTTACTATAATATAGCAACTAATGTGGGGGAGACAAAAAAAATCTACAGGCTTGTAAGATTCCCTACTCCTGGAGGTTTCTGCCAGACTTTTCAAGATACTGAAAATATGATAAATCATTTGACATGAGCCTTGCAATAGAAGTTGTGCCGTTGCTGGTGTCCAGGAGCAACACAGACCTCTGAAAGTCACCAATGATGCCCAACCACATCGGCAGAAATGAAATGCGTGGAAAAAGAGAGAAGAAGCAGTTAAGTGAAGGTACCACAAGTGGTAGCAAGTTGAAAGCAAACAGAAGACTACGGTTCATTTGGGAGCTGAGTTTGCATGGGTTTCACAAGAATGTGTAATTTATTTACCTGAACCACACTGCACATGTGTTAAATATGAACATGTTGATGATTGTGTGTTTGAAGAAATGAATGAGAAGGTGATATGAAGGAAGGAAAATAATGAGTGGGGTGTTGGGATTGGATGTAGTCGTTCTTGGATTTCAATAGGTTCGATAGTCAATGCTCTGTACCTGCAGACAACTGAAGAGATGCCTTTGAGGATGTGTATGGCCACAAGGCATGCAGAGCTGCATTTTAGCATGAGTACCATTCAGAGAATTTCCTGGAATGTCTATGTCGGATACACCACAATACTCGCTTATGACCGCTGAGGAAATGTTGGCAGGAAGCTCTACAGGAAATCGAATGTTTTGAAGTAGAGTAAAATAATGCCTGCCAAAGTGGATGGGGCAGATTGTGTATTACTAAAGCCTGGGCGGTGAACTCCGCTCCCCTCGTGGAGTTTGCAAAATTTTTCCATACTCCTCATTACTTGGAGCACGTTGAGTAACAAAAAACTCCGCTTTGTGGGCGTGAGTTTTTCTCCTCGCTCTCATTCGTCTACATCAAGTTGGCGAGCACAGCAAGAAAAATCCACCTCCCGGCAAGATTTTTCCTCATTAGTGCTCATCAACGTCAAGTTGGCGAGCATGAGCGGGTGAAATCAACCTACCTGTGAGATTTCTCAACACGGGCGGTCGGCTTTCTCAATGCGAATGGCTACATATGCTCTCAATCACTGGCGTTGAGAAACCTTCCTTTCAAGTTGAGAAAGCTGCCGCTCGGGTAGAAGATCTACTAGAGCTGCAGAAAAGTCACCGCCAAGTAAATTAAATATATGCCAAATGGGTTTTAGCCAATTCTATCAAGCTTAAAGGACAGAACTCAAACACTTTATCGCTGGTTAGCAGTGATAAAGTGTACAAAGTCCTCAAGCCAGTAAAAAGTAAGTCCGCAAAACAGCAGGGTTGAAGGCAAAAGGTTAAGGGAGAACCATGCCAAGGATGCTAAGTTGAAAATGGGGAGAACTACTGAACCTCCTAGGAGGTCTTATCACTTAGGCGTAAAAGCCTGGAGAGACCATCAGCACTAATGTGGTCTGTTCCAAGGTGGTGTAACACCATAACGTCCATTCCCTGGTGGGAGATGGACCACCTCACCAGTTCGGGATTCTCATCCCTCATCTGGATAAGCTATCTTAGGGGTCTGTCTGAACCTGGTAGTGAGCACCAAACAGGTATGACTTCAACTTCTTCAGTGCCCAGACCACTGCATTTAGCTGTGAGAGCACAACCCCTATCCCATGCTGTGAGGCATCGGTTTGCACTATGAATTCCCTAGAGAGCTCAGGGACCTTGAGCATGGATGATGTGCAGATGGCCTCCTTCAGGCTGCCAAAGGTGTTCTTGCACCCCTCGGTCCAGATCATCTATCTGGACTGTTTCTTGGAGGTCAGTTCTGTAAAAGAGGCAACAATAGTGCTATAACCCTTGACAAATCTCTTGTACTACCCGGTGAGGCTCAAGAGGACCGTCACCTCTGTCTGGGTCATGTGGGGGTGGAGGGGTTCCTAAGCCAGAATGGTTTGGATTTTGGCCTGGAGGGCTTATACCTTTCCTCCTCCCACTTGGTGTCCCAAGTAGACCACTGAACCTTGCCATTTCTGGCACTTACTGGACTTGATACTCAGGCCTTCATTCTGCACCGCCTAAAACATTTCTCCGAGGTGGCACAGGTGGTCCCCCCAACTAGAACTGAAGACTGCAATGTCGTCCTGATAGGCAGAACTGATATTCTCCAATCCGGCCAGCACATACTTGACCGACCCCTGGAAGGTGGAAGGGGTGTTTTTCAACCCGAAAGGCATCACCCAGAATAGGAAATGGCCTTCTGGGGTAGAGAACGTAGACTTTCTTTGGTCCCTTGGTCAAGGCAATCTGCCAGTACCCAGACATGAAATCGAATGTGCTGAGGAACTTGGAGGCTCCCAACCAATCTATGAGCTCATCTCAGAAGTTGGGGTGGGCATCAGTCTTGGTGACAGCATGGAGTCCCCAGTAATCCACGCAGAACCTCATGTCATGGGTAGCACCTGGAAGGTCAGCTTTGGGACTAGCACCACTGGGCTGGACCAAGGACTGTTTGAGGGATTGATGGCCCTTAGCTCTAGCATTTTGGAGACTTACTCCTTTATGCTGACTCTCACCTTATCAGATAGTCTGTAGCTTTTACTCTGAACCAGGCGTACTATCCCCAATATCATAGGTGCACCCTGTACTAAGCAAAGGGAGAAGAGAAAGGCAAACTGCCCCAACAATTGGCAGCAGTCCCTCTCTTACTCTCGGGTCAGGGTAGGGGAGAGGCTGACACCCTATGCTGACCATGGAAGAAAGGAGGTTAGGGAGAGGTTTTCTCTCCTCCTCTACTCCTTCAACCATGACCTCGAGCTTGGTTACCGTTGACTTCTCAAAGGGAGTTTGAGGTAACTGACATGCAAAACCCTTAAAGAATTCCTGTGATCTTGGGGTCCACCAGGTAGGTGACCTCACTCATGCGTTCTTTCACCTCATAGGGACCAGACCAGCGCTCTTGGAGGGCTCCACAGGCTCCATTACCGACACTTTTTGGCCAGGCTGAAACTTGACCACAGTGGCCTTCTGATCATTGTTTCATGACCCCCTGAATAGTTTCTGGATTCTCCTTAGTCTTCTTCCAGAAGCGCTTCATCTGGGTACGGAGTGTTAGTCTGTATCTGACTACATCCTGTGAGACTTTTCTGGGAGCTTGCTCCCAACCCTCATTAACTAGACTGAGAGGCCCTTGCAAAGAGTGCCCATACAGAAGTTCAAAGGGGCTGAATCTAATCCCCTTCTGTTGTTCTCATTGTATGCAAACAACAGGCATGGCAAGAAGACGTCCCACTTCCACCTCAAGGGCTCCAATGGGCCCATGGCCTTGCTTTTTAGGATTTTGTTGAACCTCTCAACAAGCCCATTAGTTTGGGGGTGGTAGGGTGTCCAAGCAGAGAACTTACAGGCTTGGATGGACACTTAAAGCTACCCTTAAGGAAACTGAGACACCCCTCACCCCCCCCCCCTCCATGCATAATGGAAAACAGAGCCACTGGATAGTGACTCTCATGGTTGTCAGCTACAATAACCCGGTGGAATACAACAGGGACTGCCTGCTCTAAGGTCACCAGATGACATCTGACAGTTGTCATGCTGGCTCCAGTGTCTCAAAGAGCCTCTGCCCTCTGCCCATTGATGGTGAACCACTGCCTATACTTCTTAGATTTACTAGACATATGAGCCATTGGTACCATGTCTCCCTCACCCAGGGACACTAGGGTAACCTCTGCACTACCCCCCACACTATCTAGGACAATCTCCTCCCCAAGCACTACAGTCGCCAGCCCCGGTGTCTGCCCACCAGAGGGGGGCTGTGCCCCCTTGGGACACCGGAATCCCTATTGTAGTGCCCAACCTTTTTGCAGGCATAGCACTTTAAGGGTCCTCCCTGAGGACATGTTGACAGGGAACCATTGTTTCTTCTGCTCAGGTGGGGATTGGGAGCTCTGACCCAAGGTAATAAATCAAAGTGGAACTTTAGAAAACTCCTTGTTTTTATGTTTATCTCCCCCTACTTCCTCTGGAGGGGACTCCATCCACCTTTGTGGTGATCTCTCCCCGAATACCTTCTTATGGACCCTGGTGTTTAGCCATCTGTCTGCCTCCTTGGTAAGCTCTACAGTCAATCAGGTGTTGGCGCTGATCTGAAAATCAAAGAATGAACAAATGCTCTCTGTCAATCAAATTGCACATCCCCTGGTAATCCTTTACTTCACTGCCCTTCACCCAACCATCCAGTGCCTTGCAAAAGGAATCTACACAATTCACCCAAGACTGGGGGGCAGCTTCTGGATGTCTCTACATTTCTGCCTGTACTTCTCTAAGGTGTGTCCATACTTTCTGATGAGGGTTTCTTTCATCCTGTCTCTCTTCCCTAGGGCCAGTAGGGTGTTGTAGTGATGCCCTTTCTAGGCGCACTTTGGTTCTCCCATAGTTTAGCATATTAGATGTTTTAGACCGCCTTTGTTTTGCACAGCCATGCATAACACATTTGTTTTTGTGACATTATTTTAGAAATATTCTATACATGTTGTTCTGTAATTCAGTGCTTCTTCTTGGGATTCCGTCTACATATTTCGTACAAGGTCATCTAAAATACATAACATCATGTTGTACTGTTTTCTGCTCGGTCAGCAATAGCTCCTAACATTTTAGACATAAAATGGCAGCCCAGCTGCAGGTTTTCAACACAGTAGTTTTATCATATAAACTGTGCCTTGTGCCTTGTCCCTTCGGGGGCAGAAAGAAGGACTCTGGCAAACAGGCCTGTCCTGGAATGAACGAACACAAGCCAGCAATGGGGTCCGTTGCTAATCCCATAGATCACTCATATAGACAGATAGATAATTTGCCATGGTTGGGCTGTTTATTGTGTACAGCCTGCTAGTAATGCTGATTACATTGCTCAGTTGTATTTGCCCACTCAGCACATGGACATTTGCTTCAAAATAGACTATGATAGTTTCAATAAATGTATTGTAAACTTTAATTGTGCCTTCCCTTGTTTACTAAGGGCATGCATGAGTGAGAGACAAAAGGTTATGATCTGTTTCCAAGTTTCCATTCGGGACTAGAGGGTCATGTTCAAGTTTGCCAAAATCATCTGCTACTCTGGGAAGATTAGGAGTTCAGGTGACGTGCTGTGAGCAAACCAGGATTTGGGCCAACATATACTGATGTTATAGACCGACTCAGTCCCTCCATTCTGATGTCCTGTCATCCCAAAACACAGTAATGCCTTACCAGCAGAATCCCTGCACCAGTGTTCCTCCCTTCATTAGGCATATGCCTCCAGAGACCGGCTTCCCAATTCTCTTCAGGGATCCTATTTATCTCCACTTAAACCTCATAGTCTTCAAGCCACTAGTCAATGTATTTCCTGCACAACAGCGTTAGTTGCTAGATCCTTAGAAATGATGGCCCTCTTGTCTCCAGAAGGCACTGCAGGTACATTGCCACCAACACTGCTGGACTCTGCTTGTCTGGCTTTGAGATACAGCTCTTGGAGATTCCTTTCAGGAGCTCTAAGACTAGTTTCTCCTCCATGGCCAGTTTCCTTTCCTCCATCTTGAGTGTGTCCATCTCCAGCCTAAACACCTGTTCTGCCTTCCTGTCCACCAGCTTCTCTAGGTGACAGGCCTTGAGAAGACACACTGCTCTCTGCTCTGGCAGGGGGCTCCAATTCGGAAGACAAGTTATACCCCTCAGTTGACTGCTGTATTTCAGGACTGGTGTCCCACTTCTCTCTTTGCCATTCCATCCCATTCTGTTGCTGTAACCAGTTGCTGTAACCAGTGACTGTGGACTTCAGCCCAGGCCTGTGTGCATCTTGGAGCTCCAGAATTCTGGTATTGCTCTTTGCTGGAAGTCCCCTCTCCTTGAAGAAATCCTCGACCTCCACCACAGTGTAGACATCTATGTTGGTAAGCTCAAACTCCATCCTTGTAGGTGTGGTTTCAAGCATAATAGTCAAGTGGAATGAGAGGGAATTGGAAAGAACAAAAAGGCCAATCAAGGACAAATTATAAACTCAAATTGGTCTCAGAAAATGTTGGGGGGATTTTCGGTGTAACACAAAAGTGCTGTATGGCACTGCACAAACACAAGTCGAATTCTCACATTGGATCACCAATGTGAGAAATTGGGTTACTGGTTCACTGGGAGTGAGACCCTACTGAAGCAGAAACTTTAATCCTTGTCAGGGTGAAGTCACAAGCAAACCACAAATTAACCTGTGCTAAACCTTCTAGTAGCTTGGCACAGAACAGTCATGCTTAACTTAGAGGCAATGTATAAAGTATTATTGAAGCACTTCAAACAAAAATAAAGTGAAAACACAACACAAGAAAAGTTCCACAATAATTTAGAAAAAGTATAGTATTTTTTTATAAAATAATCAAGACCAGAACAACAAAAATCCAATCAGGAGAAATGGAGATGTGCAAGTTTAAAGATTTAAGTGAAAATAGCGCCAAATGGCACCAAACCTCAACTGTGGCTAACTGGCCACCTCGAAATGGGACACATTCACAAGTTCAGGCCTATCGCAATGGAGCATGAGCCGGCTACAGGGACCCACTAAAGCCTGCTGAACCTTAATCCTATTTGCAAAGAGATGTGGAGTCCTGTAATGAGGGTGTGTCATGCTTCAGAGGTGATCCAAGGTCCAGGTGAGGAGATACATCACGTAGCAGCAGTCCAGATGGACTGCACTGGGTGAGGCGATGTCCTTGCATGGAAATTCATTGGCTCCGATGGGCTACAATGGGCAATGCGAAGTCTTTGCATTGGCAAAGTCCTTGTAGCAGAAGTGATGCACTGGTTCCGAGGGCGATGTGTCAAGCAGCAAAGGGGATGCACCGGTTCTGTAGGACATGCACCATGGAGGACCAACGTCTGTTCTGTTGAATCTAGAGATGGGACGGAAGAGCACCTTCCTGCCCACTTCCAAGGGCCATTTCCAAGGGTCCAGGACTGGAGACGCACTACTTGGGAAAGCAGGACTCACTCTTTGCAGAGTCCCAACGCTGGGCGCAAGGATGTTGGAAGCCCAGTGTGTCCCTGAGGTTTCTGATCAGGAAGCCGGCCAACTAGATCCTGGAGACTCTCTGGGTCCTGGGTTTAGAGATGCAGGTCTGGTCCTTCTCACCCAGGCAAGAGGGCAAGAGGGCAGCAGGGTAGCACATCAGGGCAGCAGGTCTTAAGAGCAGCAGTCCAGCAGAGTGGCTGTCCTTTCAGCAGCAGAGCAGTCCTTACTTGCAGAGTTTCCAGGTTCAGAAGAGCACATTGGTGTGCATTGTCAGAGTCGCTGTGGCCACGCGTCCGTGGGCCGAGATCCTAGATAGGGCCGGGAGTAGAAAGGCAGCTTAATTACAGTACATGTAGTGTCAACACGATGGTGTAGTCTCATTCGTCTCCACAGCTGATACCTTAGCATTGGGTCCCCAGTAAGGGAGGGGGATTTCCACTGGCCGGTCGGAGCGCAATGGCATGATCCGGTTGAGACAGGGATACTTCTGAAACCAGGTGATAACCTCCCCAGTTATCACCCTATTTCTGAAAGATCTCTATTGTGGGAAACGTGGATTATCGTGAATCTCAACCTGATCACGCCATTGCACTCCGACCAGCCAGTGGAAATCTCCCAGCACTATCTAAGTTCTCGGCCCATGGAAGTGTGGCCAAGGTGACTCTGACAAAGCACAACAATGTGGTTTCTTATATGATATAATATATTGAGTATCAACAGGCTATCACTCAGGCATACATTTTTGTGTCCTGATGATGGTCCCCCAATTCTAGTTGGGATCGAAACATCATTGACGTATGTATCTTGACTCCAAATTGGCTCCTTTGACTTTCTGTGGAGCATAATATGCCTTTTCTATTGTGACAGACTGAATATGTGCTTACTGACAAAGTCACCATGTATACATTTGCCTGAGGTTTGGAAATCTGTTAACTTCCACCTTTCTGCGCACATAATTTTTATATGTTCTTCCTTTATGGTTTCAAATAATTTTGTATATAATAAATGTTTGAAGTCTCCATTTGGAGAATATCAATACAGGTCCTATTGTGGTTCTGTGTACAATGTTTAAAGTAGAGAGCACGAGCATTTTAGCACTGGTTAGAAGTGGTAAAGTGTGCATAGTCGTGAAAAGCCTGCAAAATCGAAATCAGCAAAACAGCAAGGTTTAAGGCAGAAAGTTAGGGTAGAACCACGCCAAGGATATCAGGTCTAACAAGGTCATAGGGCTTAAACAGGGCTTAATTTGTAAAAGCAATAGTACAGCTGCCCAACGCTATGTTCAGAAGCCCGCAGCGGGGGTAATTGAACATCAGTACACAGAATACCAAGGCTGTGTAGTCTTAAATCCACCTCATGCCTCTTTAATCCACTCCCAGATACTCCCTGGGCCTAACCTCACTCCTGCTTTCTCCCTTTATAACATTTTATCCGTCTTTCTCTTCCTCCCTCTTTCTGATATGTCTGTTTTTCCCTCTCTTGCTCTTAGTAAATATTTGATGCAGAAAAAAAAGTGCTGGTTCCCAAAAATAAGTGCCAAGGGGCCCCACCAGCACTGTCAGTCTTTCAATACTCATCGTACGTTGAAAGACTGTAAGATGCCCAAGGTGGAAGAGTGATCACTTAAGCAGAATATGTGGAGATGTACGTGGTATTGCTGTTAGCTTCGGATATTTTTTTAGGAAGTTTGTGGGGTTTTTCTCACTGGTATGAGAGGAGATGTTGTTAAAATGGAAAAGAAATTAAATGAGGTGATCAATCCAGATTTCATTACCTGTCAAGTGTATTTGTAGAGTGCAACTCACCACAAAGACTATCTTGGCGCAAATGACAAATAACAGTAGTTTATTGTCACCCAGCTCAATGGTCAATAGACCGTAGAGGGGTAAAAGACTGGGAAGGCATGCCGGGCTTTGACTAGGTGATCCTGCAGTTACACACACAACACAAATCTCTGTAGTGATTGCATTAGTCCACTGATCCACCAGATCCCAATTTAATTTAATTTCAGGAGGATGGTGCAGGATTTATTTCACAATAGATACCGGTGAGACCTTTCTTTCTTTAATGCGTGACACATGTCATAGAACAGATTCAGGAACTGTGTGCTGGAAGTGGGACCCTACTTTCTGCACCTGTTCTCACTTCACTTCAGTTTTGTTCTCCATACTTTCATGAATTCCTTATGAAATGAAAAAACATTTACTCTGTGGATCTTACCTATGGATATCAATGGGTTTATTCACACTTCCTCATACATTATCACTCCTTTGTGGTCATTCCCAACAAATTTTCCAATAAATATTCAGCTCTTCTGATTGGTATCCAAATATTCCAGTCCTCTATTCCAAGTATCCCAACACTCTAAAGCCACTCGCTGTACTGCGCCTCTCATTGATGGCGAAGATACTAATCGGGAATGCCAGTTGTTTGATGATAAACGGGCCCCTGATGAAGCGTCTATGACCTGCAATGCATTAGGCAGGATTGGAATATTTGGATATCAATCAGAAGAGTTGAATTTTTATCGGAAAATTTGTTGGGAATGATCACAAAGATTGATAATGTTTTTATTTTTTTGTTTTTTATGAGTTTTATATAGAGCAAACTTGACCTGAAGATATCGCATATCAGAGGGCTTTACATGAGCACCAGTTTAGTTACAGATGAACACATTCATTTGGTTCAGTATCTAAATATCGAGGGACAGAATATCAACTTACCAAAATATTGACTCAGAAATATCGAGGGACAGAATATAGAATGCCTATCTACAAACAGGTAAGCACTAAAATATCGATTCCAAAATATTAAAAGTTAAAATATACTTAACTGAAATATCCCATTTTTTAAATGTATTAAAAATACTATAAAAGTAATTAAATAATAAACACAATTAAATAAAACATAGTTCAAATAATGTAAAAAACTTAAATGTATGAATAATAAATGAAATGTAATAAGAAAATGTAATATATATTTACTTAATAAAAATATAAAAGAATTATTAATCTTAATTATAAAATATTTAAAACATTATTAAAAATATAATCACATATATATATAAATAAACATATTTAAATAAAAAAAAATATATATATAATAATTAAAATAATTATAGTAATAATTTTTATGTTAATTAATAATGAGTGCTACAGTAGTGAAAGTGTTGGATAGCGTAGGGATAAAAACTTACTATTCCCACTCCAGTGAGTGCAACAGTAGGGAAAGCATTGGATAGCGGGAGGGTAAAAATTACTATTCCCACTCCAGTGAGTGCAACAGTAGGGAAAGCGTTGGATAGCGTAGGGGTAAAAATTACCATTCCCACTCCAGAGACTGCAACAGTAGGGAAAGCGTTGTATAGCGTAGGGGTGAAAATTACTATTCCCACTCCAGAGAGTGCAACAGTAGGAAAAGGTTTGTGTAAGGATCCAAGTGTAGTCTCTGCAGGAGTATTCCGGAACCGAAGACGGGCCCAACCCCTCCCTCCTCCACGTAATGCGTCTATCAAACTCTAGACCACACTGGTGACATGGAGGCAAAGGAGGGAACAAAACAAGGAAAGGAAGAGGGAGGTGAGTCCTTGGTTGATTCTCAAAACTGGCTGGCAGAACACAGGTACTGAAAGAAAGAACAAGGTCAGTACATGCTAGGAAAATACCATACAACACTAGCTGTTATTTTTATGAGATTACCTAAGGTCTTTCTTGTAAGTTCCCCAAACACAGGAATCTTCCAGAAACAGAACCGGATCCTATAATGTTAGTAAGCTGGCAAAGAAAAGAAAGGTAAGCCTGTTTGAACTACCCAAGGCTAAACCATATGTTACCCAAAGCCTTGAATAATCTCTCACCCCATATAGTTGTCTGCAAATAGGCTTAAAATATCTTCTTGGATTTCAATGGTTAACTGGTAGATTCTGCAATAGATAGTACACTGTGTTTATAACTGAATAATTTCACTTTGCTAAAAAGTACAAAAAAAAGTGTGCAGAGCGCCTTTACCAGGTCTTCAATTTGCTGTATCTACGAAGGGTGTCTGTGGCCAGGAAGATGACGAACTCCAAGGAGGGTACAGGGAATAGGCGGACTGCAACTACCATCAAGGCCCTGGAAGAACGGACGGAACCGCACCACTCGAGTCCGACGGGACAACAGGACCGGTCGGTGAGCGGAACCCAGCAACAACAGTCTGGCCAGCCCCCCAGGGAAATGGAGAAGGCAGCCGGCACCAAAGTACAAGGGGGGGGGGCAAAGGAGGAAGGACCAAAACTGCACAGCAGGGAAAAGCAGTCCTTTGCCCCCGGGAAGGAAAACAATCTGAAAGAACACGACTCCTTAACAAGCAGGAGCCGCCCAAAATACTGGGGAAACAAACCAACACGAAGATTCAGGGATTCCCGCAACGCAGGAAAAACACAGAGGACAGAAAAAGGGTGGCGCGGCGAAGTGGAAGCGACGCGACGAAGGGTCGTGCACTACAACGCGAAGCACCGCACTTAGGTGAAGTCAGGCTTTTACTGTTGCCTGACTTCCTCGCACATGCGCAATGCGAGGCGGCCATCTTGCGTACTCTGGAATTGGCAGGCGTGCAGTTCGATAGCATAAGGGGAAAAATTACTATTCCCACTCCAGAGAGTGCAACAGTAGGGAAAGCATTGGCTAGTGTAAGGGTAAAAATTACTATTCCCACTCCAAACAGTGCAACAGTAGGGAAAGCGTTGGATAGCGGAGGGTAAAAATTACTATTCAGTCTCCAGAGAGTGCAACAGTAGGGAAAGCGTTGGATGGGGGGGGGGGAGTTAAAAATTACTATTCCCACTCCAAAGAGTGCAACAGTAGGGTAAGCTTTGGATAGCGGGGGTATAAATTACTATTCCCACTCCAGATATTAATATTAAATTAATTATCAATACCAATAAAACAATTTAAAAAATAATGACCAATTAATAACAATTAATTACCAATTAAAACAAAGTATTACCAATTAATACAAATTAATTACCAATAAATACTTATTTATCAATTAATTATCAATACATATAAATAAAAATAAATATTAACTTTATTACAATGAAATTACTTCCCACCCAGTTCCCATATAAACGCACAACCCGCTCCTAATAATAAAAAATACAATTAACATAATTATCAATTAATTAGTTAATGAATTAATAAAAATGTATTTCCAAATAATATAAATTAATTACCAATTAATATAAATGAATTACCAATTAATATTTAATTATCAATTAAATATCAATATATATAAATACAAATTAATATTTAATTTACTTTAATTAAATTACTTCCCACTCTATTCCCCTATAAACCCACACCCGCTCCTAATAATAAAAAATACAATGAACAGAATTATCAATCAATTAATAAAAATGAATTACTAATTAATAAAATGTAAGTACCAATGAATAATTAATTATCAACCAATTAATTATCAATACATATAAATAAAAATGAATATTTAATTTAATATTATTATATTACTTGCCATCCTATTCCCCTATAAGCCCACAACCTGCTACGGAATTAAATTACGCAAAAATTAAATTACATAACATTCATTACTTTTAAAAAATTCAACATACATTAGAAAAATAATACATCATTTTAACACATATACTACCATACATAACACTAAAAAAATGATATTATGGAAATCTATATTATAAAATTCGATATTGTGGAATTCGATATTTCCTACCCCAATTTCGATATTCTGTCCTATCTATATTTTGATAATTCGATATTCTATATTTTTGATTCGATATTATGGGCAGTCGATATTTTGGAATCGATATTTAGGGTGTTCACCCATTCATTTTTGTTTGGCACGGGGAGATTAAGTGATGTTCACAGAATCACAGGATGTTGAGCGTCGTTGCCGAGACTCGAACCTTGTTTCCCAGATTTGAGGTCGACCCCCTCCTAGCCGTTATGAAGTGAGAATTAACATGGATATCCATATGGAAAATCCACAAAGAAAATGTTTTTTTAATTTCATAAGGAATGCATGAAAGTATTGAGAACAAAACTTTGCAGTTTTAAATGAAGTGCGAACAAGAGCAGAAAGTGGGGTCCCACTTCAAGCACACAGTCCCATTGTTTATACAGTGCAAGATAGGAGACACTGCACTTAATTACCTGGTACGGAAACAGAACAAACTCTCTGTAATAATTTTGTACAAACAAGATATACAGCAAGGATTGAAACCAGAGTGCGCTAAGGGAATACAGTATAATAGAACAGATTCTAATAGGGACTCTGTGTCCTTTACACGCCACTTGATAATGGCTGCATTATAGTCAGAGAATTGTTAACCATTCTCATGTTCTAGTAATTTGTTATACCAACAAAACTGCACAGGTCAATTAAGAGGTGATACAGATTCCCTTAGTAATGAATGATATTTTGGAAGAATGTTTTGAATTAAATGATATGGAAAACTTGCGCAGAGCTCAATCTGGTTCAGATTGCCAGACACCATTAACACCCACTATGTGCCAAGGACATACCGACCACAAGTGAGAGAGCCAACAACCCGAGAACCTTGTAATAACGTGCAAGGAAATAGGGAGGAAAACAAGCTATGTTTTAATACTCTGAGAACTACAAAGCAAACTGGTTCACCAGAAGGTTAGATCTTAACCCCTCCCCTGCTGATGACGGAACTGCTCCATCATCAGCTGCGGTGGCGCTGTGCTGATGACGGAGCGGTTCCGCCATGGCCCGCCCAACGCTCCTGCGCGGCGTGAATTCCGCGCCTGCGCTGAGCGTTCTATTGAGTGGGCGGGGCCATGATGGAACCGCTCCGTCATAAGCACAGCGCAACCGACGCTGGTGACGGAGCGGTTCCGTCACCAGCATGCGCCCGCCGTATTTCCGCCCCGCCCCCTTAGCACTGCGGCGGAATAGCCACCGCAGTGAATGTGTTTAAGCTCTCCAACTGGGTAGCCAGTCTTGTCTGACATTGCCTCTGGTTGAACTATCTCATGGGAGCATTGAGAGCTGCCATCTTGACTTAGTAACCTTCCATGTGTTATCATGATGAACCACCATGTTAGATCGGTGTCACAGACACGCACTATGAATGCTTGTCGGCGGATGGAGGAAAGCTTTGTCAACTGGTGAAATTCCATCTTCGTGTCTGTAGGGAAGGATCCTGATGTGCTACTGTTTAAGCACTTGCAAGGCTATTCACCAATCTCTACACAGTTTTACCAGAATCTCCTCCTCGGTGCTTACATTCACCCCCTATAGTCTCTCACATTGCTACGATCATGAGGACGTTGCTTACTTTGAGCACAACTAAGAGCACTCCATAATTCCCTAAGTATGCCCTCATCCCTCCTGTTTTATTTCTACAAATAGTTGAACAACTCATTACAAAGATCACAACCTCTCCATCTTTGAAAGTCATACCCTTGCAACCTCACAATATCTAATCTCCTCTAGCTCCTCTATTAATCTCACCAACCATCTACGTGAATTCACATACAGCTTACTAATCAACACAGCAAACGCCTAATGATTTAATCCAGCAAAAGAAATGCATGGAAGGGTTTTCCTTGAAAGCATAAACTCAATCCCAGTAACCAACAAAGATAAATAACCATTGGAGTAACCACTAATCGTGGGTTCTGGAGCATCGTGCTTCCTGGCATAAAGCAGTTTTAACCCCTCGTCAGGGGTAGTGCTATATAAATGCAACTACAGTTCGATACAATAAATAAAATTGGGTCTGACAGTGACATGCCAGTGAACAAAACAGTACATAATGCCCTGCATGAGACAGAGAGAATTAATACAGCTTCTCTGTGATTTCTTCTGACATCTGTGTCAGCATCTGGATCTGGATCAGAGGATGTGGGACAAGAAGAGAGAGGCTGTGAAGATTAGATTCTAGCCAGTCTCATGAGCATTGTACAGTGAATTGGAAGCCTCATTGCCAGTTTTTTTTCCTGATCCTTCAGTTGAGGTTGTAGGTGTTCCCTTATGATCAGGGTACTGATTGGTTAGCCTGCAATTGCAATTTGGTCTCCCAACCCCAGTGCTTAATTTAAGCCGGTGCTTTCCGGTGCTCTGCACCGGCACTTTACTATCAACACCGGCTCTTATAACAGCCTGCGTCATGGTGACACTGTACATCTGATTTAGTGAGGAGCATAACAACAGTTGTTTAATAATTAAATTTATGTTAAAATCACCAATACCTGCTACTTAAAACTATAAGAATACCGTGGCCGGCATGTGTTAGTCATTTTTAATGTATATTTAAAGGCTGAATTGCCACACTTGTATGCGTGTGATGGTTAGTTGTGATGGTACTATCATTGGTAGTGCTATTGGGGGCAATGGGTAGTGCAAGCGACAGTGGTCTTCTGACAAGGGCCCGGGTACTTTTTTTTTTCTTATTACAAATTAAGTACTGCAGTCTTGTAGCCTTTCAAGGTAGCATGATTGAGTCATAGTGTGATGGTTGAGCTGAGGTACAATACAACACATTAGCACAGATTTATGATGGACATGAATGGTTAACCTCAGTTATCTTCTGTAAAAGAACACCATTTTAATAACAGATCTAATGATTTATGTGTAGTAAAAACAATGTAAAAAAAGGAAAAGAACAAAAGCCCAAAAATATACAGTGATGAAACTGTGAAAAACATAGCAGAAAAACAGAGCATCTCTATGACACAGACCATTTACTGTACACCAGGGGTCTTCAACCTTTTCTGTAATAAGTGCAACTTATATGCAGCAAACATCTTTCTGATCTGCCATTAATATCAGTCTTGTAATTGTGACCACAACAGACAAATTTACATTAACAACCACAATATGCAAAATTACCAGCAATGGTCACCTTAGTGCATTATAGTTAATACACCCACAGCTGCAATGCCTGTGGCACCAAGAAAATCATATTAGTGGTAAGTCTCCCCAATGCCACATGATTTATCCCTCAAATAACAGCTTTAACTATATTTTAGAAATTCAACCATTTTTCGCCATAGATCCGCTTATTGGTTCTAAAAATGCACACTTTTTCGGCTCACCTCCACACATTTAAATTTTGGGGTATAGATAATATTTCAACCAATTAAAAACGTCTAATTTAGTAGCCTGGGCTGCACAAAGGTGAGCTACATATAGGCAGCTGAAGAGCTACTGTGGCTCACGAGCGACTCGTTGAAGGAGCCTGCTATCTGAATGTATGACGTTACAACGCATACTTTTACAATGCATACCATCACAACGCATTTTTTACAATGCAACATCCATTACAACGCATTCCATTACAACGCATGCCATTACAACGAATTATTTGAAACTACCATTACAACGTATTCCATTACAACGCATACTACCTTTACAGCGCATACCATTACAATGCTTACCATTACATCGCATGTATGGTAAGTATTGGATAGTGTAGGGGTAAAAATTACTATTCTAACTCCAGGGGGGGCGCAACAGTAGGGTAAGAGTAGGATAGTGTAGGGGTAAATATTACTATTCTAACTCCAGGGGGTGCAACAGAAGGGTAAGTGTTGGATAGTGTAGGGGTAAAAATTACTATTCTAACTCCAGTGGGTGCAACAGTAGGGTAAGTGTTGGATAGTGTAGGGGTAAAAATTACTATTCTAACTCCGGGGGGGGCGCAACAGTAGGGTAAGTGTTGGATAGTGTAAGGGTACTATGCGTTGTAATGGTATGCATTGTAACAGTATGCGTTGTATTGACTGCGTTGTAATGACATGCGTTGTAGTGGTATGCATTGTAGTGTCATGCGCTGTAATGGTTGCGTTGTAATGGCATGCGTTGTAATGGTTGCGTTGTAATGGCATGCGTTGTAATGGATGTTGCGTTGTAAAAGTTTTGTTGTAATGGTAGTGCATTGTAAAAGTTGTGTTGCAAAGGTTGTTTCCCCTGCTATCTATAATCACTGGATGGTTACAGAACAGTCCTGAGAGAAGTTCACTATACACCTACTGTTTCTCAATACAATATGTAGTGTTTGAAAACATATGCCATTTGTGGTCCCTATCCGACCACAAACACCGGCTATTTGTAACAAGCATTTACAATGCAATAGGTCTCGCAGCATTAAACTTTGAGTTATTGGCATTGTGTATGACAATGCCAATAGTTATAACTTTTGCAAATGTAACACCTATAGCATTTGTAAAGCAATATGTGTTGTATTTACGTGACTTAGATGTATTGATATTACAAATAACAATGGGTTTTAATTTTTTTTTTTAAATAATACTTAAATAAAAGTTATTGTAATTGAGTCGGTGGAAGGGTGAAGTGAGTCGTGTCCCCGAGTGATGTGGTGGTGTAAATGACAATGCCTTAACAATGTCTTCACTGGGACTTAATGCAGCGTGCCTTCACACATAAGAGGCAGTATTTGTTTCCTCAGTAATGAACCATTACCTCAGAAGCTACTGCGGTTTGTGTGCACACCTTCGGGACAGGGAGCTCGAACCAGGGCCTACTGCAGCCTACCCAACTCCTGACAATGGCCCAGACACCCCTCCCTCTGCACTTGCTCATTCCCATGCAGCCACGAATGTCTCTGCCAATTGGGGGACACCAGAGTCGCCGTTCTTTGGCTTCCTGTTTTCAAAGTAGTCAGACAGACTGTCATCATCAAGTAACTCAGTGCGACTGACTAACAGGCCCCAGGATCCTAGTTGTCTTTGTGTTACCTGGTAGGGCCTGGCGAATTTTGACTCATAACTAGCTTTAACAAGTTTGAACTATTGACATTGTAAATAGCAATGCTTTTTATTTTTGTTTTCAAAATATAAATAAAAGGCGTTGTCATTTACAATGCCAATAGCTTATGCTAGTGTAAATGCGAGACCTATAGCATTGCAATGATAATATGATGCCAGGTTCCCGGAGCCAAAGGTCACCGCAAACCTGTGAGCAGCAATCCTCTCGTGGTTCTACTCTTTCTTATCCATTATAACACATGGTTTGCGGCACTCCTTTCTGTAATAGCAGGTGAAATATTTTTTTGCAAAACCATGTGTAATTTTGATGTTACATTTTTGAATGCTAGCTTCAACTATTGCAATCGGCGTTAATACAGTTTTAACTTTCTGCAGTGCAAATATTCTTTTCAAGCAATGAAGATGATGGAAACAAATATTAGCAATGACTCCCATCAGCGAGGACCATGTAGTTGTTTTCAAACGGGTCTGACCGGCACCATAGTGTCCCACCTCAGGACACATAATGGAATTAGTGCGTCTGAAAAACGCTGAATACGAAGTAGCACAGTGAGAAGACACTGCTGTGTAGCAGTTCAGAATAAATGTGATCATGATAGTGTGGCACCCTAAGGAGTCTAAAAATATATTTTTATGAGGTAGCATTATAAACTTATATCTCACTGTAGGCGAGGCAGCGAGAGCAGCAATTCCGTGGCCAGCCTCCGCTTACGGTCAACTTGGATTTACGGCCCGACTTTTTAACCGGTGTACAGTTTCAGGAGTGAGTTAAAAAAACAAACCCATGTGATTCAATTGGGGGGGTAGGTGAAGGAGGCCCCCCTCCATTACTGTGGTGCAAGAAGCAGCGAGCTGCGCAAGATTGCACCTCTCAGTGAGCAGACATAGAATGTAAATACATAAAAAGAACCGGACTCCTAAGTCTAAATTTAACCGGAGCCGACCCCGCTCAAAACAAATGCGTGCAGCTACAATACTAAGATGAGGCTGCGGCGGACGGCTCAATGATTATTAATAAAATGTTACCTACGACGCGGTGCCTCCTGAAGCGGCCACCATGGGTGAAGTTGAATAAACACGTCATGCTGATGAAGGGAAACGCGCGAATGTGCGCAAAAAGCTGTTCACAACAAGGAAACAAACCTGCTCCTGTACTCCCCAGCTGGTCATGTGGTGCGCGTGAGGAAAACTACTGTGGGGCGGGACTTCCGTTTCCTGCTGGAAGCTCGCGCCCACGGAGTGCCTGGCCAGGAGAGGAGCAGTGGTGGCGGCTGAAGTCCGGAATGGCGGTAAGTGGGCTGGGGGAGTAAGGGGGGGTGGGGGGGACACTCGGTGCACTTGTGGGTGTGTGTGTGCGCGCGTGTGTGTATGCGACGGCGGGGGTGGGTTCTCTGTATGTGTGGGTGTGTGCGTGCATGGGCGCTTGTGTGTGTGTGTGTGTCTCTGTGTATGCGCATGCGTGTATGGTGTTTGGAGCTTCCCAGGAGACAGCAGCTGAGCGCGTTCCCCGCTCAAATCGCCTCCTTGAAGAGGCAATGCGCGTGGCCAGCACTGTCTCCTGGGAAGCAGAGTCCATAACAATAGATCTCGGCGAGTACAGTGCTTACGCACTGTATCGCTACGAGACCTAAAAAGGAAGGATTCCAATCTTCCTGCCAAAACGTGGTTAAACTTTGTGTCCATGTCTTGCAAATGAATGCCAATCCCAGTAGGTAAAAGCATCCAATAAATGAGGAGACAAAAGAAACAGTGTGGCAATCTGTAAGGCAACAAAACTGTAATTTAGCACAATGGAAACAATCTGTTTCTCAGTTCAGGGAGAAAGGATGGGGAACAGCTGCTCACCTCATTCATTAGATTTAATGTTAACTGATCCCTTACAAAATGGATATCTTGTGACTTGTGTGTCCTAGAGGATCCAGGTCCACAGATCCAGGCTAATTTGGGACTGGTATCGATAATGATCAGAGGCAGCTGTACGTCTGTCCGACAGGGGCTTCCCTTGTGTGAGCCACAGGCACAATGACTCTCATTCGGACCATTCAGACCCTTCCCCAGCATTCTTAACTGGCTAGCGTGCAGAGTCAAGGGGTACAGACCCAATAGATGGTTCACAATGAGGTAGTATGCTCACTAAGCAGAGTCAGGATTCAGTTCATCTGCACCTGACTGGTGTTGTCATGCTGGCCAATAATAAGGGTGAAACCGGTCCTAGGTTGCTTGTGAAATGCTATAGGGAGGATCTAGCATTGCAGTTCGGGCTGGACTATTCCCATTGGAGCAGGGTCAAGGCTGATTTGCATATGGCTGGGTCCAAACTGATGTACATGGTGTTTGAAAAACAATGGATTGGAATGTGGCCCAAACAATCGCCAGTGGCTGAAATTAATTCAAGCATTCCATTCATCACTTTGTTTTTTAATGAAGGAAAGGTCTGCAACTGGAGGGCCAACCAGCAGGACTGCATCACGGCTTCCTGCTTCGCCTTAGCCTTTTGAAGTGGGGAGGCTTTGTCTTTTACTTCTCGTCTTTCACATTTGAATGACAGCCCCCTTATAATCAGCATTGGGGAATCGTATAAGTTCAAAATCCCAACCAACTCGTTAGGCACAAACCTTTCCTCTTCAGAGGGATGTCTTGAAATTGGCAAGCTGTGCCCTCCTCCCATATGACACTAGGCTAGTACGTGCTTCAGAAGTCGGAAGAAATCCTGTGTATTCCTCTGTGAAAGACCTTACAGACAAAAGAAATAGAAGAGGAAAGAGAGGTTTGACTTGGGCTGTCCTTAGCATTTCTCTGCAGGTAGCAGTCATCTTGTACTCAGTGGCGCTTTCTAACAAGCATTTGTAATGCAATAGGTCTCTCATTTGTGAGAGTTTGAGCTATTGGCAGAGTAAATGACAATGCCTTTTATTTATGTGTTTTGAAAACCTGAAAGCGGTGTGTAAACACGCACTTTCTACATACAGTCCTTGCTTATGAGAAGCAAGGCTGGCAGTAAAAGAGGCGCTGCTACTGCCAGCCTTGCCTCTCATAAGCAACGACTATAAGTACGAAGTGCAGGTTTTCAAAACACATAAGTAAAAGGCATTGTCATTTACAATGCCAATAGCTCCAACTCTTGCAAATGTGAGACCTATTTGTTGGAAATGGCCCTTTTTGCAGGGTTATCCCAAACGTTTTGCTTCTTCCTCCTATTTTTTCCTGACCTGCTTGTGTTGGTTTTAGGACTCTGGGCACTTCACCACTGCTAATCAGTGCTAAAGTGCGTATGCTCTCTGTGTAAATTGTGTTATGGATTGGTGTTTCCATGATTGGATATTTGATTTACTTGTTAGTCCCTAGTAAAGTGCACTGAGTGTGGCAGGGCCTGTAAATCAAATGCTATTGAATTGCAAATGCTTGTTGAGCTCTGAGACGGAGGCCGCAGCAGCCATAGGAAGCCAGGAACCGTGGCGCCAGGCCGTGCCTTTCAAAAGCATGAGGGAGGAGGAGGCAGCTGCAGCCAAAACAGACCTCAGTCTTTGAATGTAGGGCAAAAGTGGCAAGATAACATCAATATTTTTACAGCCGTGTTTACAACAGAGCTCTGTAAACCATGAGCCCTGGCATCCAGTGATATAGGTTAAGGTAATAAATGGTGCTCTCAAGCTCTGAGTAACAACACATGTAACAGGGGCAATCCTTGAAAATGCCAGGAGCTTTTAAAGCCCATGTCCTAAATACAGCATGTCTCGCAGAGACAACGCAAGCGCTGCCTAGACGAGACCTAAAAGGATGTTCACAATCATCTGAAGGTAACTTAACTGGAAAATCACGGGTGATCACAGACTGTCTTTCATCCACACGCATTCCAATGTTTTAGATCATTTTAGCACAACAAATGCATATAATGTTCACAATCAGGAACAGTTCTCAAAAAAACATACCCTGAAGTGACCTCCCTTGCAAAACGTCACTTGACTTAACTTGAAGGCCAGTAAGCATAACCCCAGGTTCATCTTTTATGCCCCAAAAACTATGAATGCTGTTTGCTGCTGGGACTGGGTATAAGGGTTGAGAAGGGATGAATGAGGGGGGGGGGACCAGTTGTATGGTCCCCACAATCCTAGAGGCCACCAATGACCAGATCCACAACATCCCTTAGGATTAGGCACCCGGCAAACGGTGCCAGCACGAGAAAAGATTCAGAAAAGGGGGTGGTGATGGACAGAGCATCTGAATTAAGCAGAATACTACTACCCAGTCAGCAGGATGTCATGACCTGACAGAAAGACGACGGACAAGGCGACAGGACAGTAGGGACAGTAGACACTAGGACCCTGTGGGTCGTGAGGGAGGTGACCAGGTCACCGGACACCACATCCGGTCAGGGGACAGGAAGAGGACAGATTCGACCAGGGCGACCAAGGAGAAGGACGTGCATGTAACCAGCTGTATAAAATACCGAAATAAAGAAGCGTGATTGCACCTACCTGTGTCCGTGAGTGATTGCGCTGCGCAGTGCCAACCTCGTAGACACGACAACTGGCGACGAAGGGTGTGAAGGGAACCGACGTGCATCCTGACGCCGTCGACATCGGAAGAACCAGGTGCCCACCCTGGATGTGCCCAAAAGCAGAAGAAGAGTGGAGAAGAAGAGCGAAAAGAAGCGACATCGGAGCCCACCCGACCGCCTCTGACGAACAATCCGGCAAAACTAGGGTAAGCGCGAAGAGACGCGCCAAATCTCAAAATAGGCGCGAGCTCTCGCGAGAGTCTCGGCGGCCATTTTGAGATCAGGCGGCTAGGCCAATCAGAGGCGAGAACGGGGAAGCGGCCATTTTGGGGCCAGGCAAGCGAGATCTCGAACGCGAAATCTCGCGAGAAGAGCGGCGGCCATCTTAGAAAAAAGGACAAAAGCGGACAAAACATAGAAATAAGGAGAGTGGCCATCAAGGAGTCAGGCAATAAGGAAAAAGGAGCAGAAAACAATAAAGGAAAGAGAAGAAAAGCATAAGAAAGGCTAAAAAGGAAAGAAAAGAACAGAAAGAGAAGACAAAGAAGAAATAAACAAAGAAAGAGAGAAGAAAATAATAAAAGAGACACTCAAGAAAAAAAAAAAGGAAAGTGGAAAGATTACAATAAACCAAAGCAAAAGGAGAAGAAAACAAAGGGAAGACAAGGGACAAAAGAGAAAGGAAGATAAAGCAAGAGAACAAAAGAAGAAGAAAAAGAGGAACGAACAAATAAAGAAAGAAGGAAATATGGCAGATCCAAAGCCTAACGCACAATACAGGAGACCACTACCGTTCAACCTATCGGAGCCACAAATAGGAATAAGGTGGGAAAAGTGGATCAGACGGTTCGAAAGATATGTAGACGACACGGATGTAGCAGCTGGAAAGAAACTGGGGCTACTATTGAATTTGGCAGGGGACGACGTAGAAGAACTTCTGGTGACACTGCCGACTGATGAAACAAAAACATATGACCAACTAAAAAAATGTCTAACAGCCAAATTCGACCCGCAACGAAACATTGATTTCGAACGGTATACTTTTACCATCGCATGTCAACATGTCGGCGAAACACTAGACGACTTTGCGACACGGCTGAGGAAATTGGTGACACATTGTGAATTTGATAAATTTGATAACGAGCAAGCAATCAGACTACGGATCATAGAAGGCTGTCGTGACACAGGATTCAGAGCAAGGATACTTAAGGAACCAACGTCATTGGAGAACATCCTGTCACTAGCGAGAGCAGAGGCGAGAGCAGATGAACATGCCAAGGAAATGGAAAGAGGGAAGAGCGTTGAAACGGAAAACGCACATTTTACGACAAGCAGATATCGCACAGACCAACGAAGAAATGACTGGAGGGAACAAAAAGAGAGGAGACGACCGGAAAGAACATGCTACAAATGTGGAATGGAGTTTCCACACAGAGGTCAATGCCCCGCCTTTGGCCAGACGTGCAGAAGATGTGGTGGAAGAAATCACTACGCCAGCATGTGCCAAGGTGCCCCATTAAGAGACGACAATGTGAGAACAGGAAGACCACAGGAATCGACGACAAGGCATGTCAGATATGTTGACAACGAAAGGAGGAGTTCATCACGAGGGTCAGGTGAAGAAGAGGAAACAGAGAAAGTAGAAAGACTATATCACATGTCGGAGGTGCACACTGAGCAGAGCAAGGAAGAAGAAACAGGAGAAACACCACAGCCAGCAGACAGAAGCACCCGAGGAAAGACAGACCATGCAAAGATAAGAGTAGGGGTGTATGAAACAGACTTTGTACTGGACAGTGGTGCAACTTGCAATGTCATGTGTGCATCGGAGTATGAGAAAATGGAAGTCAAGCCGACCCTGAGAGCGTCCAAGGTAAAGATCTTTACATGGGGGGCAAGGAAAGAAGTAACGAACTTGGGGAAGTTCACAGAGGAACTGAGATACAATGACAAGATAAACACGGAGGACATTCATGTTCTACAAGGTGATGTACCAGGGCCATGCCTGATGAGCAGCAGCACCGCCCAAACGATGGGCCTTATAACAATGACATATAAGAAAGACAACAGCTCTGTTGAGAGCAAGCAAAGAGAAGACTCAGGGAACAAAGAAAGAGGAAGAGAACAAAAAAGAACAACAGAGAGAACAAATACAACAGAAGGCGGCTGTAGAAAGAGAGGAGTCAGAAACAAAACGGAGGCAAAAGAAGAACGATCAAAGCGACGAGAGGCCGGCAAAAAGAGAGCAGAAGGACAATGGAAAGACAGAAAGAAGAGCAAGAGGAGAGAACAACGACAAAGAGAAAGAGCGACTGGCAAACTGAAAAAAGACGGAGAACAACTGAAGAGCAGAAAGAAAGATGGCGGCAGAAAACGACGACCAAGAAAGGGATGCAAAGGGACAAAGAGACTACGTAGAAAGAAGTAGGAAACAGAGATTGGGGAGAAGAAATGACGAGACTGACAATCTCTCTCTCTCTCTCTCTCTCTCTCTCTCTCTCTCTCTCTCTCTCTCTCTCTCTCTCTCTCACTCTCACTCTCACTCTCACTCTCACTCTCACTCTCACTCTCACTCTCACTCTCACTCTCACTCTCACTCTCACTCTCACTCTCACTCTCACTCTCACTCTCACTCTCACTCTCTCACTCTCTCTCTCTCTCTCTCTCTCTCACTGCAACGACGAGCAATAATGTAAATGGTGGTGACACGGAGTGATTAGTAGAACTGGGACACGAACTGTTTTGTTTGCAACAAGGGGGGAGATGTCATGACCTGACAGAAAGACGACGGACAAGGCGACAGGACAGTAGGGACAGTAGACACTAGGACCCTGTGGGTCGTGAGGGAGGTGACCAGGTCACCGGACACCACATCCGGTCAGGGGACAGGAAGAGGACAGATTCGACCAGGGCGACCAAGGAGAAGGACGTGCATGTAACCAGCTGTATAAAATACCGAAATAAAGAAGCGTGATTGCACCTACCTGTGTCCGTGAGTGATTGCGCTGCGCAGTGCCAACCTCGTAGACACGACACAGATCAGGGCATAATCCATCACCGTTTTTTAGCTCACTGCACCATCCCAGCTCAGAACCTGGCTACATGCAAACTAGTCTGTCCCTGGCCCAGTGCATCATGGGAACAGGGCAGACCAAACTACCAAGCCAATTCTTTTACTGGAAAAGTGCAGGGCACCACACAGGGCATACAAAGATTGAGCAGCAGCTGAACAAGAGGTATGGGGCGTTTCTTTTGAAGTACAAATACTTTTCATTGAGAAAGTCATCTTCCTTCCATAGTTACCACTGTTACAGCTATAATCTGTTGAATGATTGTTTTGTTTCTTCAGTTATTGTTTACAGCACTATTTAAACTTACTCATTTTAACAAAGTAGAGCATGGCTCTGTGCATTTGGGTCATGTCGAGAATTAATCATTTATGTGGTATAACCAGAGGAGGGCAAAGCATGTGCTTCTTTAATAGACAGCTGACCTTTTCCTGCTATTACTTCCGGTACAGCCTGGTTGCTGTGTATTGAGAGTGCATAGAAACGTGATTCCTATATCAACACCACTGCAGGAACCTCACCTCAACCTGGAAACTGCTGATGTTCACACCAGGTCCTTGAGATGCAGAACTGTTTATCCCCTTTCACCAGCCACGGGACTGAGGGAATATTCAGTGAAATAGATTTCAACACAAATATTTTACCTAAGAGATTGGCCTCTTGCGGGTAGAGGTAATTTTACGTGTGAGACTGCTTTGCTTTTTTTCCAGATTTTCTGTGAGTTTGTGTAAATTCATATATAAAATAGTCCTTATTTTTCCCAATCGCGATGTTTAATAAGTGTATGTTCTCCCCAACTATTAGCTCCAAAAGTGTATTTGCCGAGAACCTTTTGCACAGCGCTATTCACCAGGATGCAAAGGGAGGCGAGAGGTGATTAGAGTGGACAAGTGAATTGATCTGTACTAAAATAAGGCTACTATGAGGGTGAGTTAGACCCTGGCGGATGGACAGCAGGCCTATACCACCCTGTGGTGGACCGTCCGCCCTATTGAGAGACCATCCCCTACCTTGTGAGGATCTTTTTACTGTGAAGGGATCACAGCTGCATCATCTTCCTTCATATGCAGGCTTTTGAGCAAGTGCCATGTTCACAGCACCCATTCGGCAAACGTTTTTTTTTTTTGCAGTTTTATAGAGCGAGAACTCGACCCAAAGGAATTGGAGGACCAGTTGCGTTACTACACAAGGACACATTCATTTTTTGGTAGGCACAGGGAGATTCAGGGATTTGCCCAAGATTACAGGATATTAAGCGGACCCCGAGACTCGAACCTGGTTCCCGAGTTCCAAAGTCAGCAGCTCGGGGCGTTACACCACATCCTCTGTGGGAAAAAAACTCCCAAAGTGTAAGACTTTTCCTCTAAACGGAAAACAAGTGGCTCCATCACACGGGGAGCTTTCTCTCTGCACCTTCAGGAAATCTATATCAGCGGGGAAATCAGAGGCGGTTCAGTGGTGAATAGACATCTGGGTTTTCATCACTTGAACCAGCCGAGGCTCGACCAGTCATAATCAGAGCCACTGGAATTACATAATTTTTGCACCCGTGGAGTTTTCTGCATACATATGGATTTCCTGCATTTGAAACATAATCTATCATCTGCTGCATAATCTACAGAATTCACAAAATAAACTTGTTTCAGCTCAAATGGTCCAAAAGTTATGAAAACGTAGCAACAAGTATAGCAGCGCAGTGGAATGCCTTTCACAAAGGTTGACTGGTCACCTTTCTATTGCTTTTTTCTTTATTTGGGTGTTAGAGTAGTACTAATGAGGTAAAACACTTTCCCAGAAAGTGTTAATATGTGTATAGAAGCCTAAATAAGGAGGTAATACTAACAAAAATTATGCTGCATTATAAGGAATACATTGCTTTTTCTTGCAACATAATTTAGACAAAATTGCTACATAATTTGGTCCTCCCCCGCCACATAATTTGGCCCTCCCCTGCCACATAATTACAGTGATCCTGATGATAACCCACACGTTCCTACACTGCTAAATGGGGTGGGTGAACCATGGCTTTGGCAGCTGAGAGGACTGCCATTTTACAATGTTCCTCCCACTCCACCTAAACTACGCTTTATGTTTGTTAATATTGAAAATGCCGCAAAATGGTTATTCCATTGAAAGATAGGTATAACTTAAAAGGAGATTCAAAGTATCAGTCTTTAAAAAGGCATTTCCATGACACGGAAGTCAAGAAATTCTACACTAATAAAATCCAGTTCACAAAAGCAATAATCCTGAATTTGGTAATTGGTTGCATGCTGCAACATACAAATGTCTTCTAACATACTATAGAATAGCATAACATATTATCAGATAGATTCATGAAGCCAAATTGCGATCGCTATAGCTGCGAATTTGAAATTGCGATCGCAATTTGAAGAAAAGGAATTCATGACAGTGAAAACTCAAAAATTGCGAATTCGCAAAAGAAAAATTGCGAGTTTGCAAAGTAATTTGCAGAATCCAGGAAGAAGCCCATTAGCGAATCGGAAACTGCGAGAAACCATAGATTCTGCTAATTAACTTGCGAAATCGCTAAATAATCGCAATCGCTATTCAAGTAAAATCGCTAAATGCGAAAAACCCGAAAATCGCTATTTGCAACGCACAATTTAAGGAGAACCCAAACCAGGTGGTAACCAGTAAGGAAAAAAAAAAATAATAACTTTAACAAACTACCAACAGGTGCAGGCCTGACCAAACACACTTAAGGATATGCAGGTGGAGCATGAGGACTCTCACAATGCCAGGACTCTACATGGTGGTCAGGCGGCGAAGGCTACAGCGAGCAGCACGGAACAGACGCAGGATCCAGGAGCGAATATTCCACCAGCGGATCACCCTTCTGGGCCAAACTGATGAGCAAATTTACTCTAAGTACCGCCTGAATGGGGCAATGATCATCAAGCTGATCCGGGGCCTAGACACCCTGATGCAGCAACCAACAAGGAGGGCCAATGCCGTGCCCACCCATGTCCAGGTCTTGTGCAGCCTGCACCTACTGGCCTCCGGACGCTTCCAGGGGATAATCGCTGATGCAGGGGGGATATCCCAGCCCACCATGTCCCGCTGCCTAAGGAGTTTCCAGTAGGCAATTCTGACCCGGCTACACCACTACATCTCATTCCCGACCACCCAACAGGACTTGAATGACACCACGCTTCATTTCTACAACATTGCGCAATTCCCACATTTAATAGGATGCATTGACTGTACCCACATCCACATCTGCCCACCAGCACAAACGGAATACATGTACCGCAACCGCAAGTCCTACCACTCCCTCAATATCCAGATGGTGTGCTACGCCAAGACTATCATCACAGACATAGTAGCACAATATCCGGGGAGCACACATGACTCCTTCATATTCCGGCACACACGACTGGCCAGGGGAACCTTTGGCGAAGGACACCTACTAGGTAAGTACACATGCCCCCAAATAGTACACTGTGATCATGTATCTGCACTCACCCTGTGCTTCTTTCCTTCAGGTGACAGCGCCTACGGTCTCCGTGAGTGCCTCCTCACCCCATACCTCAACCCTGCCACACCACAGCAACGGCGTTACAATGCTGCACACATACGCACAAGAAATTGCATTGAGAGGACATTTGGGCTTTTGAAGAGCCGTTTCTGCATACTTCACAAGACTGGTGGGGCCATCAAATACACACCTGAGGTCTGCTGCCGCATCGTGGCCGTGTGTGCAATACTCCACAACATTGCTACCAAGCGTAGGATACCAGTGGAGATATCTGGCAGTGAGTCGGAAGGGGACAACCGCCCACCTCCACATGTGCGTCATGCATGCGGGGAAAATCCTGCAGAAGGACACAGGTGCTGCAACCACATCACTATTAACTGTTTCTAGTGCACCCATTTCCCTCACACAACACTGCACTCATGCATGACAAATGTAATAACGACATGAGTTGGAGTTAAGTGAGACCATAAAATTTTATTGTTAATTCACAATATTGTGGTCTTTGATTTCCTTGGTGTCACATGAGGACAGTATTGCTTCATACCTCCCCATGCAGGGGTAGAGGGCTTGCTTAGGTGTCCAGCATGGCCCTACAGACAGTGTTCAAGGTGTTACTGGCGCCTACGTCGAGACGCACGAGTCGTCTCTCAGGGTCCTGAGGGACTGTGTTGGCCCGTGATCCTGCTGTGGGCCTGCTGCTACGGCGGCGTTCAGGCACCGTCGGCAAGGACATGCTGCTGTTGGTCGACGCAACCTCGCTGACATCGTCACCCCCCTCTGGTTCACCATGGGCAGTGGGCCGCATACTGAGCACTGCTGCTGTCAGCAGTTGAAGTGACCTGGCCACAACTTGGCAACACTGTACCATTTGCCCCTGCATGGCAAGTGATCTTCATGAAAGTTGAGATGTAGCATTGCCTACTATGTGGTTGGACCTGGTGTAGGCCGACAGGCGGGCCAGTAGTTGGCGGTGGCGGCGGCGGGTCATGTCCTGCTGGGCTACCAGCAGCTGGCTATTTTCACGGACAGCTGCTGTCATCTGTCCGACATTTTGGCTAGTCTTCTGCAGCTCAAAATGTATGGCTGCCAGGTGACGCGCCTGTCTTTGGTGTACCGCCAGCATGCAGCGTTCAATGGCCAGGCCAGGATCAGGTAGATTGAGTGCCCTGCCCGTGCCTGTTGAGGCTTGACGCTGATGGCGCCTCAGTCCACTGGACTGGGATCTTGCTCCGGCTGTGCGCCTCGTCTGCCTCCTAGCCGCTGGTGGTGTGGCCTGTACAACTGCCGTGGGTGTCTGTTGGGGTGGTGGCTGGACACCTGTGGCTGCAGGGGTAGACCTGTCCACACGGGGTGGTGGTGGTGGAATCACTGCAGGTGGCTGGGATGGACCTGGTTGTTGGTCAGATTGGCCCTCACCCTCGGTGTCCTCCGGTACCTCCTCGATATGTAGGGCCTCGCTGTCAGTGCTGGGTTGGTCGGCAGCAACTGTGATGTACAAGGGTGCATGATTAATGATATGTATCTTGCACATGAGATGTTGCTACTTGCATGCAGGCTTGTTTTCCCTGACTGGCTTTTTGAATTACTATGATTTGACAGGTCTGGCTGTTTTGGGCTATCTGGGGAATTATGATTACACTACAACTACCACAATGCATTGGGGCATTTCAGGTGTGCATGGCCTGCATTACTGGGGATGTCATATTGCTAGCTCAGGAGTCATGGGCATTGTTAGGGGACGGGGTTGCAGTCGCATGGCACTTACCTTGTGATTGTTGGCTGGGTCGGGACGAGTCCAACTGAATTACACCCACGCAGGCTTCTGGTGTGAGGGTGTCCTCGACAAGGTCCTCCAATGGAGTGTTGGGTGTGGCAATTGGATTTCCTCCACCGGTGGAAAGACGCTCCCCAAGCCTCTCCACAATGTGCTCCTTTGCACGACCTCTCAGGTCGTACCAACGCTTCTTCAAGTCGTCGATTGACCGCTGGGTCACCCCGACTGTGCCGAAGAGGCGTCCATGGTCCTTGCAGACCCCCTCAATGAGGTGCTCAAGTTCTTGTTCAGAGAACTTTATTTTTCTCTTCCTTCCTTGGCCACTGCTCCCTGCTGCTTCCTGGGACATGTTGGTGGTATGTGTCCTGCTGGGGTGCTGCAATATCACTGTTGTGGTGCTCTTCACAATGCTGCTTCCACTGTCTGGCTTAGTGATCTGTATGTGGGAGGGAAAAGCCTACTTCCTGGTTGTGATGTAATCAATGGGCTCGAAATGCGACTTCCCGTTTTTGCGATCTCGCAGTTAGCGAGATCGCAAATTGCGATTTCGCTAATTGCGAGATCGCAATTTCAACATGGAAAACGGGCGATTCTGCGAAATTTAAGCGATTGTGGCAAAATCGCAATCGGAAATTACGGCTGAGTGCGATTCGCATTTTTCAATCGCATTTCTTCATGAATGCCATTCTGCGACTTTCTAATTGCGATTCGGTATTTTTCGCTATTAGAAATTCGCAGAATGGCACTTTGATGAATCTATTTGTAAATGCTTCTTGATAAATACAATTTTAAATCTAAAGGGGGTAGGCACCAGTTCCCACGCTCCCTGTGATTCAGTGGTGGCTTATGGTGGAGGAAAGTGGCAACTTCACATGCATGGAAGAAAGTAGTCACACTCTGTGTAGTATCGTTGTTCATTTGAATATCAAGTCCAGGCTTCGTAACCGTGAACTAAAGAAGGTTTGACCGATGGTAGAGGAAATATAAATTGGCGGAAAACAATGAAATATGGAAACGAACCACGCAGGACTACGTAGAAAATACATGGCACGCATGTTTCCATGTTGCCTTGCATCCAAAGCACTACTTCAATTTACAACATTTTTTCATTAAAGGTTATTTTGAGAATTGTAAGGAAATGCCTGTTTTTGCATGCTCACCCCTAATGTTTTGGACTGATGCAGTGAGTTTTTCGACCCTGCGTGTGCACTGAGGACTGCTAACCAGACCACAGTGCCAGTTCTGTGACCCTTAAAAGTGTGTGTTTTTGATTGGCTTGCACCAAAATAATATAACTTAACTTACTTATACATCCCTAGTATATGGTACCAGGGTGGCCCAGGTCTTGTAAGTTAAACTGTCTCACCAGAGCGTCAGCAGTTATTGTGCCACATGGATGTGACAACTTGAAGACGTCTCACAGACTGGCACTACAGACTGGCAGAGCAGTTTTAAATTGCTAACTCGATGTTATGATTTAAACTAATAGCAAAGCCCAAGCTACACTTTTATATATATATATAAGTGACTCCCACAGCAGGCCCAATGATTCCTTACACAGGGTGCTGCATATTAAAAAGTAGTACATGTATTTTTATATGCCCTGAACAGTAAAAAACCCAAATTACAGTTTTTACTGTGGAAATGCTAGAAGCCCAATTGACGAGTGGAAGGTTACATGCTGACAACTCAGCTGTGCTAACTTTTTAATTGGACTACTAAAGTTGGTACTTCAAGGTATCAAAATAACTGTTAAGTTGAACCCAGCTTGATGCTCAAGTCAAATTTAATGTAACTTTTAACAAAATGCAACTTTTAGAAAGTTGCCACTCTGTTGCCCAAGTTTTCTAGTGTCCATTCGCAGGTGCTGGCCACCAGACAGCCTTCTGCCCTCCTGAAGGGAAGTGTGGACGACTCCCAGGAGCAGAAACAAAAGAGGCCTGCCTGTGGAAGAGGTGATACCTCTCCCTGTCACAAAGCCACTCAGGGTGTGAGCACAAAAGGCAACTTTCAAAGAGGAAGCAGCCTCTGATGGGCAAATGGTGGGCACACACAAGAGAGGCTTCTCTTTTTTGAGGTAGACGGGCTTGCATCTGTGACAGAGGGGGGAGACCAGTTGCCAAACCATGTTTTTTTCTGAGCATGTATCCCTCAGATAGTCACACCTTTAGAGGGGGCTACCAAGTGCCACACACACAGAGATGGACCCTTCCATATTGGGAGTGGGCAGAATATTGGATTCTGGGATAGCTAGATGTCACACATTCCACAAAGTCTTCACCAGGCAGGAAAGGTCCTAGTAGCCCATTGGCTAGTTACCGATGCATCCCCGGAGGGCACTTTCTGGGCAAAAATATAGCAACCCTGGCACCAAGACCTCATATCACACCTGAACTGGAGAGAAGAACTGCCCTGCTGTTTCCTTGTCTGGGTGAGAGAGGCTTCAACAACCGCTGGACTGCACCTACTGATTTTTGGGCTAGCAAAGAGAGGTCTGTGCCTGTGGTGACTAGCTCATGGAAAAGTCACTCCGAGCCCAGAAAAAAGAGGTGAACTCCAAGAGTCAGTTGACTGACTTCCTGTTACTGCACCAGGGCCACAAAAGCTGCGAAATTCCATCCTGGCTAGTCAGTAGTCACATTCCCATGATCATCACTGACTACTGATGTGCAGCCAGGGCGGCCAAGTCATGATTTTCAAAAGTTACACTCGAGTCTTCTGGACCTGGGAGAGATATCAGAGTGCAGTTTGGTCCGCCATGAAGGGTTCTAGCTTTTACCAAAAGGAACCACTGGTTTCGCTGTGACTGGAGCCCAGTAGTCCAGTGGTAACCAGACTTTTGCTAGACCCAAGAGGACTTCAAGGGACATCGATTTATTTGGCCAGAGAAACCTCACCTGAACCATGGAGTAGCCCCAATAAGCTCCCAGTCGACCGCACAGCATTCTCAGAATCATACAGCATCTTTGGCATCCATATACCTTACATCAGGGCCACACCGTTGAGGTCTATGGCGATTCGGCCCTAGAGCCTTGAGCGGGATAGAGACTGCTTTGGTGACAAGGTGACTGTCACACAGTTCCTTACTGTCCCCCATGTCAGATTTGAACACCCAAAGAGGGCCGAAATAGCTGATCACAACTTTCTAAAAACATTACAAATTTTCCATACTTTCCACTTACCAATGCTTGTTAGAAATTTGTGTGCAAAGCAGTGATTTATGATTAGTTAAAAATCTGTATCTCCAGAACCCTCTGGCCAACTTTGTTTGTTTGTTTTCTAAAACTTCATAAAAATAAGATCTATTTTTATAAGGCAGTGCCATATAGTCTGTGCATAGTGAAAAGTATCCTTCGTGAATATGCCCTAGAAAGGAAGTGACTGTAGGTATTTCTTTGAGTAGCCAAGTTACTCCCTTTGTACCCTTGACTTTCCAAGGTCACTGAGCACAATTAACATTAGAATTTATTGCACAATAAGTCTTTATAATACAATTGAGACAAGACTCTGGCCAATTGTATTCTATGAATGGCTGTTTGTAGATACCTTTAGCAATTTACTATGGGCACTGTTTACAAATCATAGTCCATGGGGCAAAGGCCCGGACAGAATACTATCACATGCCAAATTTTCTGTATGTGTGCCCTTTGGCCGAGTATCTCCATTGCCCTGTGCATAAGAAGAGACAAATCAGTGGGATTAAGGCCAAAGTGGCTGAAAATCTAACGAAGCATTCTAAAAATCCAAGCCGCAAAAAACCTCAACACCATGAATAAAGACGGGTCCAACTCTAGTCAAGGATGGTGTTTCAGGTTGACAAAAGGCTACTTTCCAAAGTCCAGATGAGTGTTACTCTCTAGTTAATGGTACTACCAGTATTCAAATAGTCTGTGTCTGTACACATTTCAGGGAAAACATGTTACAGGCCCAGGTGTCCTCAGAGTCAGTGTATTTTTCCAGAGGATTAGTGGCTCTGGAGTTAGACTAACAACCATACCACATCCCCTCGGTCTCAAAAACTTCACAAATCCAGTATTTTGAAACTGCCTGGTTGTGGCAGGAAATTTCCTCCAGAGACCTGGAGCATCCGTTGAAGATATCTGTTTACCATTTGCCATCAGGAGACTAAACTTTAGGATGCAGGCCTACGTGCAGATTCAAACAGCCATGTCTCTGGAACTACAAAAACTACATAAGGATGGTACAAACAGATTTAGAATGAAGGCAGGACAGGTTTTCTGCGGGATGTCAACCTATCTTGATGATGGCATTGTCTTCAGGAGGTCAACCTAGCTTGACTATTGTGTTGTCTTCAGGATATCAACCTATTTTGATGATAGCATTGTTTTCAGGATATCGGCCTGTCTTCACGATGGCATTGTGGCCAGGATCTCAACCATCTTGACAATTGCATGGTCTTCATGATGTCAACCTATCTTGACGCTACTGTTCTCTTCAGGATGTCAACCATCTTGACCATTGCATTGTCTTTAGGATTGCAGCCTATCTTGACAATTGCATTGTCTTCAGGATGTAAACCTATCTTGTTGTCTTCAGGATGTCAACCTATCTTGTTTTTAGGTCTCGCCTAGACGAAAGCAAAAGCGAAGCTTTTGCTGTCTATGCGAGACAACTTATGTTGCCGCTTTTCTGGGAATATTGTGGACATCAGACTGTGACGAGCCTGTCCTGGAGATTGCAGCTCGTGAGCGCGCACGTTGCGTCACCCTGCCTGATATTCGCATTCACACAAAGGCTCCCGCACGCATGCGCACATACACACACTGCATACACACACACGCACCCCCTTTAACAGACACACGCGCACACCCCACCCCCACTCACCCCTCCTCCTCCGCAACACACTCACCTGTTCGGGCGGACCGGGACTCGATCAGGAGCCCGAGGGCTCCTCGGACAGTGGCTTCTCTCTCGTCTCGCGCCGCGATGGGGGCGGGACTCCCGGTTGGGGCCGCGCTGCGATTGGCCGGCTGCCCAACCGCTTCCGGGTCGCCGCAGGCAGCGCGGCGGCCCGGCGGGAACTTGATGAAACTCCCTGGGCTGCAGTGGTGAATATTTCATTGCGGGAGCACAACTCGCATTTTTTTGGTATTTTTTCATTAATTCATTTCGCGGCCCATGCTTTTTTAAAAAATGCTTGTCCTGGGCTCGGTCGCCGTCGTCACAGTGTTGGGTGGGGTTACTGACGATGCTGTGGGTGGTATGTGACTGACGAAGGGGACGTTTAATTTCACTGCCCTGGGTACCGGTGGCGATTTAAATAAGTGGGCAGCTTCCTGTCTGTCTTCACTATTAAATCCATCACTGTGCATTCGTATGTTAAACAAGTTTCACACTGAAAAGGTTGGCACAGTTTGAGGATTCAAACTCTTCACTCGTTGGTAGTTAAAAATAGTAGACGACCTGACATTAAGGCGCAATGCATATGTTTTCATAATCGAACTCCTTCTGATTATGCGGGTGTGGGTGCTATGCTAAAGGGGTTACGAAGCTGCCTCTGGCACTGTTTTTCGCATTCATCTTTGCAAACTGGGCTGCCAAGTCTGAGAATCTTAAGTATGAAAGAGGCATTTGACCTGTCTGAACTGATGAATAATGGTTGGCGAAGTAGTAATAGATGGTCCTTTTACTGACACGCGCAAATACGCCATGTAGTCGTTTTAACCCCACAGCGCCACGCGGGACAACAGGTCTCAAACAAATCCATTTACAAGGGTTTGGGAGATGTGTTGAGTTGGTTGAATGCAGCACAATCTTGAGGGGAAACTTTATAAGCGGCGCTGTCAAACACCCCCCCCAACCCCCCCCCCCCCCCCCCCCCCCAGCTGGCTAAACAATGTGTAGGAATGATGTCGACAAAAAGGAAAATATCCCCTGTAATCCCACAATATTCTGTTCATTGCTCTGACTCTCTCCTGGGGATTACAGTGCAGCACGCGCGCACAGGGAAACCAGTGGAAGCATCTCATGTCGACGACAAGTTCAGAGTTCAGAGTTCAAGCCTGTGTGAAAGATCAGCCAAGACCCACTCATTATAGTCGGTGACTAAGAATACCGCATTTTAAATGTTATGTAGAGGTCTGTCTGATGATGCAAGTGGTGTGTATAACATAATGCATATTAACTTCCCTTCCCAAGGCATTAAAAACAAGAAAATGTAGTGACCAATACACGAGGGAGAGCTCCATTAATGCTCCAATAACAAATGGTGCCGGTCACCCCAGCGTGCCTCAGGCCTGAGCCCAGGTTACAAGCCTAAACTCGTAAACCCTACAAGGGCTTCTGGTGCTCCCCCCTCAAGAATAATAGTATGCTCTATTCCTTCGGACATGTCTCCTAAGGGGTTTGTGGGTTGGTCGGATGGTAATGGAAGATCACTTTTGCGGACAACTTTCCGGTCTATGGCATTACTAATTTTTCGTACAGTGGGTCTTAGAGTGCTTATGAGGTGTTGTTTGTATGTGGAGGGCTGTGCAGTGGCATAGCAGGGGTACCATGGTCCTTGGTGCAAGCAGCGAACATTGGTGCCCAGTCCTCTGGTTGCGAGTAAAATACAGACGTAACTTTGGTGAGTTGGCCTCCAGCACCAGTGATGTAGGAGGCACTGCATCTCCTCCTGTGTTATTGATGGATTCATCCCACGCAGGTCGTATTGGGAGGTCACCCATGTACCAAAGTTGTGTCTTAGGACTTTTGAATTTGTAACCACGACCCTTCTAGTGCTCGAGTGCTTGAGATCCATAAATGCGTGCCTTAATGAAATAGACATTTTGTGGTCATTAAATCTTGCAGGATGTAGGGTCTCACCAAAGTTGTTTTGGTTGCAGCAGCCGTCCTTCAAGAAAGCAGGGTCTGACCTTGCACTATGTGGTTATTGCGATATTTGGTTATGGATCACACGGCGCTGGTCAGGCTTTTTTTTTAGGGGGGGTGGGTTGAACACCTAACCCTGTGCCTGAACACTCTGTCATTGTGGTAGCACCTAGCATGGTTTCATAGAGATGCCCACCAGCTCAGAACTGCCTTTGGCGCTTCATTTAAAAAAAAAAAACCTTTGTATTTCAAAGCATTGAGTTTCTCAGGATGGAGTAGGTGTTGGCTGATGGATGCTTGAGTGTCTACAGGCAAATGGCACAGGTCATTCTGTGCCCAAATCAGCTACCTGTAGTTCGAGAGGCCTTGCCGGGAGTACTGGCCCTGTATGGAAATTATTGGCTTGCACACTTCTGACTTGGCAGTTCAAAGAGGTAGCAGTAGGAAATGTAGGTGTGTAACAAAAACATAACTGTTTCTTTGAATTTTTTCGTCCAATCTAATCACGCTTTCAGCTGAAACCTAATTTTCACAAAACCTGGCCTGGAATTAGAAATCAAAGGTGAGGGTGTTTTTGAAAAGTTGTTTTTGCCCTTTTTAAAAATTTATTTTTTTCTTTTCTTTACTTTTCCTTTTCTAAAACTGTTTAAGGGTTGTGGTTCTGTGCTGGTTGCGTTTTTTAAAGTCTGGCATGCTAGGATCATGTTTTCTATTGCAAGAAGCACTTCCCAACCTTCCTTTGTTGTGTGCACAGATACCAGCCCTTGAAGCAGACTCGTGTCTCTCCCCCTCTGGTCTTTGTTGTCATTGTGAGATGTGTTGTTTGCAATGGTTTTATACCACAGTGGTAGATTTAGTGCTAGACACTTTAGTTTTTGACTACATAGCGCTTGGTCAATCTCTTATAAAAGTAAAAAATAAATATCTTAAAATAGTTTTGGACTTGTGCCGGTCTATCACTTACTATTGGTTGGCTCCTACATCACTCTCATTTACTTGCTTCTTATTGGTCAGTGCCTCCTCCACGCCTATGCCTTTTTCTCCTTTTGGCTTTGTGCGTGTCTCTGCCATGGAGCATGGACGAAGTACAGCTTCCACAGGCTAAAGCCTCCTGCAGGTACTTTTTAATTAATTTTTTTATAGCACTTTGAGAATGCACTCTTAAAGAGTGCATGTCTTTGCAGTCCCTCTACTCCCCTGCCCTCCTACAGCCGTTACTGCTCCCTCTGTTCATGTTCATTGTTTCCTCTGCTGCCCCCCTCTTGCTGTCTGTTGTTTCATCCTCCTGCTGTGTCCTTTCTGTATCCCACCCCCTGCCCTCCTTCCGCTGTTTACTGTTTGTTCTCTCCCCCGCCCCCACCCCTGGGCTGTTTTTAGACAAACAGCAAAGCAGCACATGCTGCTGTGCAACATGGCTTAAAAGGGGGGGGGGGGAGCCCTATAATGTGGTCAACACTGGGGACATTTTTACGCTTCATTTTTAAAAATGTATTTAACGTTAAGCTATGCTGCACAGCAGCTTGCACTGCTGTACAACTTGTACAAAAAAACTGAATATAACACAGCAAGAAGCGTTACACCTACAAGTCAGAAGTATTGACTTTGTCATTGGTTGCTAGTTGCATAAAATAACAAGCATTGGCATAGCCAATAGGTCTCGCCTCTAGGACCTTACAAGTGTTTAGTTATCCAGCACAATATCCTTGGTGCAACAACATCAACTGTTGCATGGCTAAACACTTATAAGGTCCCAGAGGCGAGACCTATTGGCTATGCCAATGCTTGTTTCAGGATGTCAACCTATCTTGATGTTGGCACTATCTTCAGGCACATCTCATCAAATTTGGGAACCCATCACAGTCCATATACTGCACTTCTGAGCTCAGTGATGTGACCACAAGTAGGGAGGGAGGGTCACTGAGAAACCTGTGGGGCACCAGCGTCCGCAGTGACCAGTTCATAGAGCTGCCTGCCATGCGCTTATCTGGTGCTGTATCACTGTGGTCTGTGGACAACTTCATACAGCAACCGAAACCACAGACAGTTAATCATGCTTTAGATAAATATGTGTTAAACAATAAATCCAGGTGGCCCGAGGGTTCAGCATCCAGTGCCACGCCCGCGGGTCGGCTGGTTGGCGCGCGCAGCTTGGTTGGCCTGTGTCCTTTGCACACGCGACGGCTCTTGCACGGAGGGTGCAGGGAGCTGCACTTTGATCTGGGTGCAGCGCCCACGCCTATCTCGTTAATCTGGGAGAGCGCGTCCTGGGCTCGCAGCTCGCGCACGCCGGGGCATGCTGCAGCGGGGAACTCCGTGCCCGGGGGACAGGGAGTTTGAACAAAGTACTCCTGCCCTGCGCGCCTCTCTCCTGTTTCATTCAGGATCGCACTTCCGAGAGCTGAGGCCGCCCGTCTGAGACAAATACCCCGGCCCTAGATCGGTGCAAAGACTGGACACACAGCCCGGGTCCAACCAGGTACACTTGGATTTTTTAAAGAGTTTTGTAACGCGACGCGTGGCCACCAGAGCGCGCTGTAGAGAACAGTAGGGAGCCCAGTAAGTGCACAAAGGGGCTTCGAGTGCGTGTTTTGTAATTGCATGCACGTAGCGCTTAGTATGCTGGAGGATGACACGAGGCACTTTAGTTCCATGGGTGCCACGTTGTGACGTTGGTGTTAGCCAATGAAAGAGAGCTCGCTAGGATGACAACGGGCTGGTTTTCTATCACAGTCGGGTTAACAAAATTCCACCCCTGATGCCCCCTAAACCAGTGACATAGGGGTGATGTGTGGGATGTCACGACGCTTAATTTGCGCCCAAAGTTTTGTTCAGGCGCTATCCGAGGTCGGAGTGTCGAATGCCAAGGCTGAGGCGTCTTGGTTCCATCTCGTGCCTCTTTAATCCACCACCTACTCTCTTATTTCTCACTGTTGTGGGTTGTTTTTCGTCCCCACTTTTGCCCGTTGTTGCTTTTTTCCGCTTCCTCTTTTTTCTTTTTTCCTACTTTTGTATTTCTCTATTGTTGTGGACCAAAGTTTTTTAAAAGAAAAATATATTTCAAGTGACCCACCTGCAACCACCGGCTCAAATTAAGCACCAATCCATCCCTATCCATTCTGCCTCTTTCGCTGCTCCTGTGGTCACAGGCCAGAATGCGGGAGCTGGGGGAGGGCCTCTCTGGGGTTACAGAGTCTATGCCACTGGGCGCCCGGAACTCTGCCTGTAACTACCAGTTAAAGGTCCCTCCATGGATAAAGTCCCCGCTGGGCGATCAGAGGTGCCATCTTATCCTGTGGATTAGGAAATGACAGTAGAGTAGATGTTAGGAACCCACATCTAGCAGGCGAAAGACCAAGCACCTCATTAAAGTAGCCCCAGTAATCATGGTCAGAGTGCAACCAAGTATCTGCCCAGGAGCTCCAAAATAAGTGGCCTCCATCTGCAGGTTGCGATATTGCTTGTTTTAGGATGAGTGGGTCGATTTTGGGACCAGTCCCACTGGGCGACACTGTAACCCATCACTACACCACTGCAGTCATCTGCGCCTCCAGGTGCTCGTCTTCAAGCCGATAAGAAACTCATTCGCAGGTCCCTGAGTCCACAGCTCACCACTAAGGCCCTCAGCTCACAAAGACCCTCAGATCCCTGAATGCCCTGACCACCATCCATCCCAAATCCTCTTGCTCTGTGTTAGTGATCTCCACTTCCCACTGACCGAAAGGACCATTCACCATCTGGGGCCCATGGAATGCCCTCATGCGAAGGTCCTGAGGCTTCCACTCATGCCCAAGCCCCCGGGCTCCCACTCACTCTCCTGTTTCCTGAAATGGCTCGATTTATCCCAGCACACCATCAGATCTTCAAGGCTCCTGCTCGCCCTCAGATCTTCAAGGCTCCTGCTCACCCTCAGATCTTCAAGGCTCCTGCTCACCCTCAGATCTTCAAGGCTCCTACTGTGCCTCAGATCTTCAAGGCTCCTGCTCACCCTCAGGTCTTCAAGGCTCCTGCTCACCCTCAGATCTTCAAGGCTCCTACTCACCCTCAGATCTTCAAGGCTCCTGCTCACCCTCAGATCTTCAAGGCTCCTACTCATCCTCAGATCTTCAAGGCTCCCGCTCACCTCAGATCTTCAAGGCTCCTACTGTGCCTCAGATCTTCAAGGCTCCTGCTCACCCTCAAATCTTCAAGGCTCCTGCTCACCCTCAGATCTTCAAAGCTCCTACTCACCCTCAGATCTTCAAGGCTCCTGCTCACCCTCAGGGCTTCAAGGCTCCTGCTCACCCTCAGGGCTTCAAGGCTCCTTCTCACCCTCAGATCTTCAAGGCTCCTGCTCACCCTCAGATCTTCAAGGCTCCTGCTCACCCTCAGGGCTTCAAGGCTCCTGCTCACCCTCAGGGCTTCAAGGCTCCTTCTCACCCTCAGATCTTTAAGGCTCCTGCTCACACTCAGATCTTCAAGGCTCCTGATCACCCTCAGATCTTCAAGGCTCCTGCTCACCCTCAGATCTTCAAAGCTCCTACTCACCCTCAGATCTTCAAGGCTCCTGCTCACCCTCAGGGCTTCAAGGCTCCTGCTCACCCTCAGGGCTTCAAGGCTCCTTCTCACCCTCAGATCTTCAAGGCTCCTGCTCACCCTCAGATCTTCAAGGCTCCTACTGTGCCTCAGATCTTCAAGGCTCCTGCTCACCCTCAGGTCTTCAAGGCTCCTGCTCACCCTCAGGTCTTCAAGGCTCCTGCTCACCCTTAGATCTTCAAGGCTCCTACTCACCCTCAGATCTTCAAGGCTCCTGCTCACCCTCAGATCTTCAAGGCTCCTACTCACCCTCAGATCTTCAAGGCTCCTGCTCACCCTCAGGGTTTCAAGGCTCCTGCTCACCCTCAGGGCTTCAAGGCTCCTGCTCACCCTCAGATCTTAAAGGCTCCCGCTCACCCTCAGATCTTCAAGGCTCCTGCTCACCCTCAGATCTTAAAGGCTCCCACTCACCCTCAGATCTTCAAGGCTCCTGCTCACCCTCAAATCTTCAAGGCTCCTGCTCACCCTCAGCTCTTCAAAGCTCCTGGTCACCCTCAGATCTTCAAGGCTCCTTCTCACACTCAGACCTTCAAGGTTCCTGCTCACCCTCAGGGCTTCAAGGCTCCTGCACACCCTCAGATCTTCAAGGCTCCTGCTCACCCTCAGATCTTCAAGGCTCCTGCTCACCCTCAGATCTTCAAGGCTCCTGCTCCCCATCAGATCTTCAAGGCTCCTAGTCACCCTCAGATCTTCAAGGCTCCTGCTCACCCTCAGATCTTCAAGGCTCCTGCTCACCTCAGATCTTCAAGGCTCCTGCTCACCCTCAGATCTTCAAGGCTCCTGCTCACCTCAGATCTTCAAGGCTTCTGCTCACCCTCAGATCTTCAAGGCTCCTGCTCACCCTCGGATCTTTAAGGCTCCTGCTCACACTCAGATCTTCAAGGCTCCTGATCACCCTCAGATCTTCAAGGCTCCTGCTCATTTCAGGTCTTCAAGGCTCCTGCTCACCCTCAGATCTTCAAGGCTCCTGCTCACCTCAGATCTTCAAGGCTCCTGCTCACCCTCAGATCTTAAAGGCTCCCGCTCACCCTCAGATCTTAAAGGCTCCTGCTCACCCTCAGATCTTCAGGGCTCCTGCTCATCCTCAGATATTCAAAGCTCCTGCTCACCTCAGACCTTCAAAGCTCTTGGTCACCCTCAGATCTTCAAGGCTTTTGCTCCTTTCAGGTCTTCAATGCTCCTGCTCACCCTCAGATCTTCAAGGCTCCTGCTCACCTCAGATCTTCAAGGCTCCTACTCGCCCTCAGATCTTCAAGGCTCCTGCTTACCCTCAGCTCTTCAAAGCTCCTGGTCACCCTCAGATCTTTAAGGCTCCTGCTCACCTCAGATCTTCAAGGCTCCTGCTCGTCCTCAGATCTTCAAGGCTCCTGCTCACCCTCAGATCTTCAAGGCTCTTGTTCAGCCTCAGATCTTCAAGGCTCCTGCTCGCCCTCAGATCTTCAAGGCTCACACCCTCAGATCTTCAAGGCTCCTGCTCACCCTCAGATCTTCAAGGCTCTTGCTCACCCTCAGATCTTCAAGGCTCCTGTTCACCCTCAGATCTTCAAGGCTCCTGCTCACCCTCAGGTCTTCAAGGCTCCTGCTCACCCTCAGATCTTAAAGGCTCCTGTTCACCCTCAGATCTTCAAGGCTCCTGCTCACCCTCGGATCTTCAAGGCTCCTGCTCACCCTCAGCTCTTCAAAGCTCCTGGTCACCCTCAGATCTTCAAGGCTTCTGCTCACCCTCAGATCTTCAAGGCTCCTGCTCACCCTCAGATCTTCAAGGCTCCTGTTCACCCTCAGATCTTCAAGGCTCCTGCTCACCCTCAGATCTTAAAGGCTCCTGCTCACCCTCAGATCTTAAAGGCTCCCGCTCACCCTCGGATCTTCAAGGCTCCTGCTCACCCTCAGCTCTTCAAAGCTCCTTGTCACCCTCAGATCTTCAAGGCTCCTGCTCACCTCAGATCTTCAAAGCTCCTGCTCACCTCAGATCTTCAAGGCGCCTGCTCACCCTCAGATCTTCAAGGCTCCTGCTCACCCTCAGATCTTCAAGGCTCCTGCTCGCCCTCAGATCTTCAAGGTTCCGCTCACCCTCAGATTTTCAAGGCTCCTGCTCACCCACAAATCCTCAAGGCTCCTGCTCACCCTCAGATCTTCAAGGCTCCTGCTCACCCTCAAATCTTCAAGGCTCCTGCCCACCCTCAGTTACTGGAGGCTCCTAATAACCTCAGGTCCCTAAGGCTCCCTACTCACCCCAGCCCTCCAGTACTCCTGCCTACATTTAGTTCCCTGACGGTCCTGCTCACCCTCTATTCCCATTACCTTCTGCTTACCTCATTTCCTGTAGGCTTCTGCTCACTCTTGGCTCCCAGAGGCCCCTTCCCACCTTCATTTGCCCGAAGGCTCACACTGAACTTCAGTTCCCAGAGGCTCCTGCTAGCCCTCAGGCCCTCAGAAGGTTATGCTCATGGAACAGGGGGCCCAAGTGTGCACAGAGCAGCTGCCAGCCAGTACTGAAGATGTTTGGGAAAGCTGGCTTAGTATATCTTTTGTCTACTGAGGTAAACTGGTGCCGCTCTCTGTGCACGGATAATACTCTGCCGCACTAGGGTGCACCTGCAGAGCGGTGTATAGTGTACCTTCAGGGTCAAGGCAGAAGTGCACTGGCAGTGCACATAATATGCACAGGGTGCACACAAGTTAGGATTGAGGTGCACTGGGAGAGCTGTGTGAAAAGTCAGGTTATGATTAAGGGGAGCTTGTTGTGTGCACAGTATCATCAGGTAAGGGCTGAGGCACATCAGCAGAGCTATGTGCACATTGTGAATGCATGTCAGTACTTTGTTGTACTGGCAGATCTGTGTTGAGTTGTAGTGGCAGAGCTGTATGTCCAGACCAGGTCTGAGGTGAAGTGAAAGGTCGCAGAGTGAATGAATGAATGAATGAATGAATAAATGAATGAATTATTTTATTTGCGTGGTTACTCAAAACCATTACAATAAAACAATGCAAAAAAGAGCATTACATTAAAAAAAAAGTCACAGAGTGGGATATGAGTAAACCCAGGCAGAGTTGGTGGCAGCTTTCTCAACGCGAGCAGACGTTTTCTCAACATGAAGGGCGTGACCATACCCCACCACTCGCAATGAGAAATCCAACCGCCTGCGTTGAGAAATTTGCTAGGAGGTTGTTTTCCACGCTTGGGCTTGCCAGCTTGACGCTGACAATCACAAATGAGTAAAAATCTCGCTGGGAGTGGATTTACCTCGCTCGCACTTGCCAACTTGATGTTGACGAGCGCGAGTGAGGAGAAAAATACGCAAGCTCCATGTAACGCAGAGTACGGCCAACTCTGCAAACTCCATCAGCCGAGCGGCATTCAATGCCCAGGGTTAGTTATGAGTAACTACTCCAACAGTGAGCATCCTTGCTGTGGGTAGTAGGATGCCTCTATGTGCCTGATTTAGAGGTGAGCACTGCAGGGGGGTGGACTTACAGGAGCCGCTTTCTAGAAGCCAGTTCCACTCCGGCACCATCCAATTACAACCTAAACAAGCCAAAATTAAGAATATATTCACACATTTTCCAGGACATATTACGCACAATTTTCCCCCCTTCTTGCCTGTTCAATGCTTGGTTTACCACTTGCTCTGACAAGGGAATGGAGACTGTGGAAGACTGTAGCACCCAAATAGCTGCCAGAGGACTGTCAAGTCTTGGGGAATAACGTGGGAGCTGTTGATGGCCCCTGTGGGACTGTGGCCTTGTCTGTTATTGCCAGTGCCTCTTCTTCCATCAATCAATCAATCATTGAGGGTTCTATAGCACAGATTGTCACCCGATCGCATAGAGGTGGAGGTCGAAAAGCCAGATCTTCAGCTGCTTCCTGAATTCCCTCACAGAGGGAGACATGTGCAGGTGGTGGATGAGATTTCTACAGGACTTGGCTGTAAGATAGAAGAAAGCACGGCCACCACATCGGCTGCAACAGGTGCCTGGGACGTGGGCTATGGGGAGGGTGGTGGAGTGGAGCTCTATGGTCAATTGGAAGTAGGTCAGGCAGTTGTTGATGTATTGTATTGTATTGTATTGTAATTGCATTTATATAGCACTTACTACCCCTGACGAGGCGTCGAAGCGCTTTTTCGGCGAGTAGCACGCTACTCCGGGACCCATAGAGGATTAGTGTTGAATTACTATAGTGAAACATGCAAGTACATTTTAAGTGGTGGATAGGTTAGTCAGTTATTTGGATTTGGAATGATAGCAGAAGGATAGAGGAGGACAAAGGTTTGTATTTATATAGCGCTTGTTGACGCACGCTATTCAGGAAGCCTACAAAGGATTAGTGGTGAATTAATATGGTGAAATGTGAAGTAATTTCAGTGGTGGATATTAGTCAGTTACTTGGAGTGAGAAGGATAGCGGAGGGATAAAAGGGGAAGAAAGATAGCACTTGTTACCCCTGATGGGTGTTGAATCGCTTTTCTGGCGAGTAGCACGCCACTCCGGAACCCATAAAGGATTACTGTTGAAAATTAGTATAGTAAAAAAAATATGAAGTAATTTGAGTAGTGGATATGTTATTCAGTTATTTGGGTAGTTATTAGTATAGTTTAATATGGAATTTGAGAAGTGAACATGTTAGCCTGTTAATTTCGATTGAAAAGGATAGTGGAGGGATAGAAGAGTGAAAGATTGTTCTTTTTTGTTGTTTTTTTTTAGGTCTTAGCAGTAGGAGGAGGCTTTTGGATGAGTGAAAATGAGTTTTGGAGGGGAGGACTCAGAGGAAAGAGTTTAGAAAGGTTTGTTTTAGGGGATCTGTATAGTAAAAGAGGTGTCAGAGGATGCAAGGAGGGGTATAGTAGGAGAGAGTCTAGAAAGGGTTATTTTGGCAATCATAGTAGTGGTGTGGGGTTTGTAATAAGTGAGAGAGTAGATGTAGAGGATATATTGATAGATGTATAGGATGAAAGATAGGGTAGTGCATTGGAAGGATTAGTAGAAGAAGTTTGAGATGAGTCAGAAGGTTGGGCTAGAAGATATATTGAGCGAAGTTTAGGCTGATAAATAGGGTAGTGCATTGGAAATGCTAAATTAGAAGAAAGTGATAAATATATAGATCCATAATTACATTGAAAGTATATAGATACACAAAGGAGGTAAGTATATGTAGATTGAAGATATTGATAGAGGTACAGGATGAGAAATAGGGTAGTGCATTGGATATGCTTTTTCAGGAGAAAAGTAACAGGCACACAGATCCAAGTACATGGAAGGTACATAGATGCACAATGGAAGTATGTACATGTAGACCAAAAAAAGATTTTTATTCATTTATTATTATTATTATTTTTTCACTCAACAACATAATTGTTTTACATGTTTTTACAAAGTAATACACATAGATAGGTACATATCTATAGTGAAAAAAATGCTTGTATACAGAGGGATATGCTGTAAATTTCTGTTTGCGTATGGTGCTTATGTGGGGAAGAGCCAAATTTTGAGTAGTTTTCTGAAGATAAGGTGGTTTTCGGTGAACCTTATGTTGAGGGGTAAAGAGTTCCATAGTTTGGCTGCTTGAACAGAGAAGGATGTGCCACCCATGTTTTTTTTCTTGTATGGTGGGATTTTGAGGCGAGATGCTCTTTTAGAGCGGACGTTCCTTTGTTGAATGTGTTTAGTGATTTTATTCCTGATGAAGAGTGGTCCCATTCCATGTATTGCTTTGTGGGTGATACAAAGCAGCTTGAACGTGGATCTTCTGGCAACCGGTAACCAATGCAGGGCTTTCAAGACAGGGGAGATGTGGTCTCGCGGTTTGATATGCAAGAGTAGTCTGGCAGCCGAGTTCTGAATCTGTTGTTGTCTTTTCATGGTCGTTAAAGGTGGTCCGTGGTAGAGGCTATTGGCGTAATAAAGTTTGTACAGAACAAGGGAGATGGTAGCTTGGACCTTGTGTGGAAATCCCAAATGAGGTAAATTTTGTTGAAGCGTTTTTTATAGTAGCAAAGCTTGATCTTGCTAGTTTATCCACTTGGGCATTCATCGACAGTTTGGAGTCCATGGTCATTCTGAGGTTTCTTACTTCCTTCGATACTTTAGGCAGTGATCCCAGTTCATCAGGCCATGCAACAAGCGGGTTGTAATGTTTCCAATCGGCTTTGAGACAGCTGAAAATTGGTGATTTCCCACTGTCTTTGGGGCATTCCAGTTGAAGGAGTATTTGCGTGTCATCTGCATAGTTATAGCACGTGAGGTGAAATGTATTGATCAGTTCTGGTAAAGCCTTCATGTAGATGTGGAAAAGCATGGGCGAGATGATAGAACCTTGAGGGACCCCTGCTTTTGTGGAGTATGGTTTGGACAAGAAAGGTGGGGTATGGTTGACATTAGTTCTGTTTCGAAGGTAGGACGCTATCCAGTCTAAAGCAGTTCCCCCTATGCCGGCTTCATAGAGTCTTTGTTTCAGAGTGTCATGGTCAACCGTGTCAAAGGCAGCTGAGAGGTCCAAGAGGAGTAGTGCAGCAACCCCGTTGCGGTCAACTGTATTCTTTAGGTAATCCCAGATGGCAAGGAGGGCAGATTCAGTGCCTCTTCCCGGACGGAATCCTGTTTGGAAGTCTGAAAGTATGTCATTCTCTTCAATGAATTGTGACATCTGGGCGAAAGCTGCTCTTTCTATCAGTTTGCCCAGGAACGGTCCATTTGTAATGAGTCTGTAGTTTTCAGGGTTCAGCGTGTGGAAAATAAATGCAAACTTGGTGAACATTATCGGCGCCATCTTGCCCCTTTTCCAAGCCCATTCGTGCGCGTAAGCGGCAGCCATTTTTTTGAGCACCATGACCTCCCTGCCCCTTGCTGATAGCCAGCGCGTCTCTCTCTCTCTTAACCTCGCAAGCATTCCCCCGCACGCTGACAACCCCCCCGCTCTCTCATGCCTTGGGTCATAAACCCCTCTTCAGCGCAGCTTCACCACGGAATCCCATCCTGTTCCCAGCGCGACACCTCCCCTCATTCCTTTCATGGCCTCAAACCCTTTTGATGCAAACCCCCTTTTCCTGTGTCCCCGTTTGTCTTCCCTGTTCCCAGGCCGCCACCTGGCTCTGCGGATACTGTTTATTACCCCGTACAGTAGGAAGCTTCCCCTCCCCATCAAAAGACCCCCGAATCGATCAAAGCCCCCACCCCATGAGATCCGACCAACCCCATGCATTCCGTGAATCGGCGGAATGCCCTGCTGTGCGACAACCATCACCTGTTGTGACCGGGGTGGGGAATCCAACTGTAAATGTATGTGGGAACGGGCCTAAAGGGGAGATTCCGAGGATGTTCTTTCAACTATTAACGTATTGCGAGAATGTGTTATGTGCAATAAAGGTCATAAACCCTAGTATAAGAGGCCAGGCCTCAGAGATGTGGTTAGAGCACCTTGTGACGATACTTGCTGTCTGAATTGATGTGTTCTCCTCCGGAGAGAATAAAATCCTCGTTTCCTGCCTTCCAGTCTCCAGCGCCTGCTTCTTCATTGGTTAACATTGGTGGGTCATAGAGGCGATATCGCCGGGCAACAAAAAGGGTCTTTGGTTACTGGTTGTCTTTGGAACCCTTTTTTAACAATTGGCGTCCCAAACGTGGGGCCCATCAGCGACTCGTGGATCCAGTGGGAGAGGTCCTGACGACAGAGTGAACGACTGCAACGATCGGAAGGTACCCTGTCCGATAGACCCTCGTCTGACAGCCGATCATCCGAACTTCACTGGTTCCGAACAGACCTCTCTCGAGTGATCTGCGGTCCTGACTGGGAACCATCAGGAGTGCCACGAGAAGTACGAAGAGAAGAGGACGATCGGGCGCTGGATTCGGAAGACAAGAAACTGTCCATGCGGTCCGGGTAAGGTCGTGTAAACACGACGAATTGCGAAAGTGATAGATAATTGAAAGTGATTGATAATTGTTGAGAAAATACTAGTATTACTTTTTGTTAATTTATTGGAGATTCACTGTCTACAAACGGAGAAACAACAGGCTCTCCCTTTATAAACAGCGAAGGATAGGTACGCACCCGTCGGACCTATCTTTCTCCCCCACTGAACAATTGCCCCTTCCCCCCATTGATTAACTGTTATAGATTGTTTTCTGGAGATTCTCTGTCTGCAAACAGGGAAGAATAGGTCCCCTCTTTGCAGATAGTGAAAGGGTAGGTGACGCGAACCTTTGCGAGCCTACTTATTCTTCCCATTGACCATATTGATTTTTTATTTTTGACCTAACATTGATTGCTCAGAATTGGTTCATGAGGTATTCACTACGTGCAAACAACGTAGAATAGAAATATTCTATCTAGTCTTTGCGCGCAGTGATAAGATAGGTAGTGCTGACTATTATCCCATTGCGATCCGTCATGCCTGTCTTCTCCCCACTGGTTAGTAGCCTGTTTTACCCGGACCGCTTATTAGAGATGAACCATCCGGCTCCGCTGGAAGGCACCCCTAATAAGGACATGTTCATGAAGCATGGATTAAGGAATCCAGCAAATCCATCATCAATTGTTTATACGTTAGCCGCAAAAATCTCAAATGTAGCGAGTGCTTACCCCAGTTGCTTGGTGTTGGGAGAGAAAATAGATTTATGTAATTACCTTTTTCTGCAAAATCTCTAAAGACTGTCTTTTCAACACTCATTTAAGGGTATCACTGTCGGAGGAGAAAGAGACCGGATGTGGGAGCACGCGGCCTGACTGCGGATTGTGGAACATCAGCGACGGAGGCCGAGGCGAGACCACAGCAGTAAGGAGTCGCAGGACGGGGCACTGTTTCAAACAAAGCTAAGGAAAGGGCTGACCTGAAGCCCCTACTCTATGATCAACGTGTGCCAAAAAGTCCCCGCTCTCTGAACATGGTTACGGACCCGCCTGTCGCAAACCCTCCGTCCCCCTGATCTGTTCCCGACTTGGCCTTGCTCCATCCCCTCCTCCTCCGACCTACCATAAGGACTGTTCACACCCGCACCTTTCCACCCGAACTCCCAAGTTCCTCCAAATCCTACTGAGCTACCCAGAGAAGAGTACTCCCTGCGTCAGAAGGGAGGGAGCTCCAACTAAGTAGACCACGAACTATGTTAAATCCCAGAACGGTGACCTAGAACTCCACCAAGGGTCGCCCCCGAAGAAAAGATAAACAAAGTCTGTGGTTCTGCCCGCTACCAAACACCTTGAAGATGATGGAAGCAACAGGAAATGCCCACCACAGAGACTCAAGAAACGAACAGATCTCACAATTCTGGAACAATTGCATTTTCCATTGCAAATCTATGCTCTGCATTGCGGAAGAAGATGCACCTGCTCCAAAACCGTAACGCATTCCTCCTACGAGGTCTGACGAAAACCAAACAAAATGCACCCCTACCCGCAGACCCCCAACGACTCAATCCACATGAACATTTCTGTTGATAGGTAATCCAGGTGCTCGACAGTGCCGACAGAAGACGACAAAGGACAACGAGAACTCTGATATTTTTTACTGTATCTCCTTTCTCTCCCAATCACCATTGGACTAACTATGCTCCCGCCGTATACAAAAAGGACTTACTTATATGATAACTTACCAGTTCTTATTCCAAATGACTATAAGCATCTATGATCTGTACCCAACGCCCTCGCTACGTAATTCTAGTCTGATATTGCATTACGATGACTTTTTCTGCAACCAACTTAACGATGAACCCGCCTACTAAATGATAAGATTTTTCAATATGATGTTTATAATGTGATGTTTATGTACAGTTCTTTCGCCTAAGTCCCCTCTCCCTTACTTATGATCGCTGCATATAGGTGTAGATAGGAAATAGGCCAGCAAGATGTCTTGGAAATGTTAAAGGGAGGACTGTGGAAAATAAATGCAAACTTGGTGAACATTATCGGCGCCATCTTGCCCCTTTTCCAAGCCCATTCGTGCGCGTAAGCGGCAGCCATTTTTTTGAGCACCATGACCTCCCTGCCCCTCGCTGATAGCCAGCGCGTCTCTCTCTCTCTTAACCTCGCAAGCATTCCCCCGCACGCTGACAACCCCCCCGCTCTCTCATGCCTTGGGTCATAAACCCCTCTTCAGCGCAGCTTCACCACGGAATCCCATCCTGTTCCCAGCGCGACACCTCCCCTCATTCCTTTCATGGCCTCAAACCCTTTTGATGCAAACCCCCTTTTCCTGTGTCCCCGTTTGTCTTCCCTGTTCCCAGGCCGCCACCTGGCTCTGCGGATACTGTTTATTACCCCGTACAGTAGGAAGCTTCCCCTCCCCATCAAAAGACCCCCGAATCGATCAAAGCCCCCACCCCATGAGATCAGACCAACCCCATGCATTCCGTGAATCGGCGGAATGCCCTGCTGTGCGACAACCATCACCTGTTGTGACCGGGGTGGGGAATCCAACTGTAAATGTATGTGGGAACGGGCCTAAAGGGGAGATTCCGAGGATGTTCTTTCAACTATTAACGTATTGCGAGAATGTGTTATGTGCAATAAAGGTCATAAACCCTAGTATAAGAGGCCAGGCCTCAGAGATGTGGTTAGAGCACCTCGTGACGATACTTGCTGTCTGAATTGATGTGTTCTCCTCCGGAGAGAATAAAATCCTCGTTTCCTGCCTTCCAGTCTCCAGCGCCTGCTTCTTCATTGGTTAACATTGGTGGGTCATAGAGGCGATATCGCCGGGCAACAAAAAGGGTCTTTGGTTACTGGTTGTCTTTGGAACCCTTTTTTAACAAGCGGGTCCAAGTTTGTTTTCTTTAGTAAAGGGTGTATGTATGACTTTTTGAGTTCTTCTGGAAATATTCCAGTAGTTAAGGAATCATTGATGATTCTTCTTACTGGAGTGGCAGCAGAGGTTGTTAAAAGAATTGTCTTGAAAGTTCGTGGCGGTGATTATAGTTTTTGGATGGGTCATGTTGGGTTTATCAAACCAAATGTTAAGGTCACTCAGAACGCATAGGTTGGAGTGTATTGTTATGAGGTTTGAAACTGTGTCTAGAAGTGCGTCTGGGAATGTTGCCTTGCTAGGTGGAGGTCTGTAAAGGAGCAGGAAGTTACACATGCTTATGCTCCAGACCCCCACCAACCAACACACTCAAAACACTAAAGCTGTCATCCCACTAAAGCTGTCATCCCTTGAACCCAGTTGGAATGTGGTCCATCTGTATGATTTGACTGGAGGATCTGAAAAAATATAAGTATTTTAAATGCACAGATTTTTTTAATACATGTCCAAAAAGTCTGTTATCTCAATATGTTGTCATTTGAGCACATATAGATGCAAAAGGATGACAGTGGAAAGTAAAATAGAAGGGTTTCTTAAGAAAGAATAGAACACATAATTATGAGAGCCTATTGAAAATGGTATTCACCAGCACCTGATGATTTTGCCGTGAACAGAAGCACTGGAATAACATGTTATAAACACTTTCCCTTCCAGCTGCCAGACTGTGATAGTGTACGTAAAATATACAATGTTGCACTAAACGGAATACAAGCCTTTATGTACACTCTTCATGTAACACTATTGTATTGTATTGTAATTGCATTTATATAGGGCTTACCACCCCATAGGAGGTGTCAAAACGCTTTTTCGGCGAGTATCACGCTACTCCGGAACCCATAAAGGAATAGTGTTGAGTTAGTATAGTGAGATATGAAAGTAATTTGAGTGGTGGATATGTTAGTCAGTTATTTGGATTGAGAAGGATAGCGGAGGGATAGAAGAGGGAATAAAGGTTAGCATTTATATCGCACTTGTTACCCCTAATGGGTCGTTAAAGCTCTTTCTTGACGATTAGCACGCTACTCGGAACCCATTAGTATTAGTGGAGACTTAGTATAATGGGCTTGTGTGATCGTGGGCGGTCGGCGGACTGGAAAAGCAGGCGAGGAGGCCAGATATAGTGGGCTATAGTGTTTTTATTGTTCTCTGAGCAGTAGGATACGGGGAGAGAAAGTCCAAGGTATAACACCCAACACGGGAGATACGTCTCTGTCCTTGCTCCTCCAGATGTTGCGAGGGTCCAATGGGCTTCCAGGTCTTGGGTGTAGCCGTCTCGGGATGGTCGGAGGGCACCTCGGAGGGCAATAAGAGAGAGAGAGGAGCCGTTAGTCACACTGGGACTAGAGGTCCGATACCGTCACCGTTACCCGGTAGTGAGAGGAATAGAAATGAGAGTGAGGAAGGTATGGGATGGATTTCAGGGAAGGCAAAGCATAAGAAGTGCACAGGACGGTGGGGGAACAGGGTTGTGCTATATATACAGTGTCAAGTGCTATTTTACACAAGGTGTTCAAGAGCTACCGGTGACGTGCCTAGGATAGCGGGAGTATTTATACAAAGGGGGGGGTCGTACTATTTACACAGAGCACCTAGCGTGCTTAAACGGAAGCTGGTACTCACGCGCTCCGCCGTAACTCTCCTCCGAGTTACGACCGCTCTTCAGCCACCTCCGTGGGACTCCACCAGTCTTCGGACCACTCCTCGATGTCTCCGCTCCCGTCTTCTCCTTCTGTCACAGCTCCATCCGAAATCTCCTGCCACGATCCTTCGACGCCTTCTACCTCTTCTCTTCCGTCTTTTCTGTATCCGGCCGTCGGCAGGGAGGCGGGACTTCCGGGGTCACGGTGAAGTCCTTCCGGTCCTTCGTTGCTCCTGATTGGGTCCTGTAACAGAGAGAGGGGTGGGGTTCCTGTCGTCACGGACGCTGTTGTGGTTGATTCCGCTCGTATGCCTGGATACGGGGATTTGCGGAGGGGTGATAGATGTGGCGGGGTGAGTAGGGGTCTCGTGACCCATGGGGCGAGATCACATTCCCTTCCCCTAGCTGTCTTTCTTGTACCCGGTGGAGATATAGGGTAGCGAGAGAGATAGTCGGCGTTTCCCTGGTCCACGCCTTTCCGATGTATGGTTGTGAAGTGATAGGGTTGGAGTGACAGAAACCAGCGGAGGACTCGATCGTTGTGGCCCTTGTTCCGAGCCATCCACTCTAAGGGAGCGTGGTCTGTATAGATTGTAAATTGTCTTCCCTCCAAATAGTATCGGAGGCTCTCCACAGCCCACTTGATGGCCAGGGCTTCCTTTTCTACCACGGCATAGTTTTTTTCTCGCAGGAATAATTTCCTGCTGAGGTAGAGTATGGGTCTCTCGTACCCATGAGGGTCTTTTTGGGACAGCACCGCCCCCAGTCCCTGTTCTGAGGCGTCTGTCTGCAGTATGAAGGTTTGGGAGTAATCAGGACTCACTAATACGGGACTGGATGTCAGGGCGTTTTTGAAATCGGAAAATGCCTGCCACAACAACGGTGGGGGATTCCTAAGGATGGTTTCAGTTTTAGCAGATTTTTTTAAGAGGTCCGTGAGTGGGGCTGCCCTTTGGGAGAAGTTTGGTACGAACTGTCTATAATACCCCAAAAGGCCCAGAAAAGCATGGAGATCTCTTTTGGTCTGGGGGAAGGGAAGGGAGTGGATTGCTTCGGTTTTGCTTTTCTGGGGTCGAATCAGTCCTTCACCCAGGAGGTATCCTAGATACTTTACTGTTTGTGCCGCTAAGGTGGTTTTGGCGGGGTTTATGGTGAACCCATAGGACCCCAGGGACGTGATGACCTGGCGGAGGTGTTCCAGGTGTTGTGTCCAGTTATCGCTATAAATGACGATATCGTCTAGATATGCGCCTGCATATTGAGTGTGGGGTCGTAGGATATGATTCATGGCCCGTTGGAATGTGGCCGGGGCGCCATGAAGACCAAAAGGGAGAACCAGAAATTGGTACAATCCTTCAGGGGTGGAGAACGCCGTCTTCTTTCTATCCTCCTCTCTGAGGGGTATCTGCCAATACCCCTTACAGAGGTCTAATGTGGAGATGTACTGGGCCTTCCCTATGCGTTCGACCATTTCGTCGACACGTGGCAACGGATAGGTGTCGAAGGAGGAGATCTTGTTGACTTCACGGAAGTCAATACAGAACCTGACAGACCCGTCAGGTTTGGGTACAAGGACGATCGGGGAGTTCCAATCGCTCACCGACGGTTCTTTTTGATTTCTGTAATTTTTTATTGTATGTAAAAAAAATATATATTTACATGGAGCATACATGAGTGGCGGAAAGAAAGAGGGAAAAGAGAAAAGAGAAAAAAGAAGGCGCCGGGGGGGGGGTATATTAATATTGTCCTGCAATAGTTCGTTCCTTGCCATGGTTCGTGGGGTCGGATAGATCTACTAGTCCAAGAAGGAAGCGGAAGTCCGTTATCCGAGCTTTGCTTGGCGTTGTCTTCCCCCCATTAATCTGCCTGGTGGGTATAGCACCCCGGACGATAGAGTGAAAGAGAGTGATAGAGGTAGGAGGTAGGAGAGTGTACTTCCTATTATACCCATCTTCAGCATCTGTTCTGTCTCTCTCCGGATAACCGCCCTGCGGGCTTCGGGGACCCGATAAGGTCTTTGTCGGACCACCTTCCCAGGCACCGTCTGTATGGCGTGTTCTGTGATGGTGGTATGACCAGGTGAGGATGAGAAAACCTGTCGTAATGGGTATAGGACAGTTTCAAGGTCGTGGTGCTGTTGTGGGGTTAAATCAGGATCTATACAGGGGGAAAAGGAGAGGGGAGCAGGGGCAAAGGAGCTGGACAGGACCGGACGAGGGCCTTCCCATTTCTTCAGATGGTTAACGTGGTAAATTTGTGTTACACCACGTGTGGGATCTAGGTCTAGTTCATAAGTGACAGGGTTCACCTGACGAAGGACGGTATAAGGGCCCTGCCACTGTCCTAGGATCTTTTGGTCAGAGGATGGCAACATCAGCAGTACCAAATCACCTACGGCGAAGGCTCGTGGTTTCGTGCCTTTATCATATTGCCCTTTCTGTTTGTTTTGTGCATTCTCCAGATTCTGTCGTACTATGTCTCTTATTACTGATAGGTGGGTTTTTAGGTTGTTCATGTATTCGGGAAGGGGGCGAGTACGGTCTGGTTCAGCTTCCCAGGTTTCTTGGGCCATGTCTAACAGGGTACGAGGGGGTCGTCCATATAACAGCTCGTAGGGCGAATAACCAGTGCTGCTCTGAGTTGTACAACGGATGGCGAACAGGGCAAGGGGTAGCATATCCTCCCACCGCTTGGATTCCAACCCCAGCAGCTTTTTAAGGGTCTGTTTCAGTGTGGCGTTATATCTCTCGACTAGCCCATCGGTTTGCGGATGGTACGCCGAGGTTCTGATCTGTTTAATTCCTAGGTGGGAGCATACTTGTTTCATCAGACCAGAAACAAAGGGAGTACCCTGATCAGTCAATATTTCCCGGGGAAACCCCACCCTAGTGAATACAGAGATGAGGGCTTTGGTGATATTCTGGGTGGTGGGCTGTTGCAAAGGTATGGCTTCAGGGAAGCGTGTGGCATAGTCCACTATAACCAGGGCGTACCGACAACCACTGCGTGAGGGTAACAGGGGCCCTATAATGTCCATCCCCACTCTGCTGAACGGGACGTCAATGACGGGAAGGGGCTGTAGGGGTACCCTAGGGGGTCGGTATCTGCTATGTTTCTGACATACCGGACATTCTCTACAATACTTCTTGATGTGTTGGTATATCCCAGGCCAGTAGAACTTGTCTAGAATCGTTTGGCTGGTCTTTTCATCGCCAAAATGACCCCCCAGGAGGTGGCTATGGGCCAGGAACAGAACTTTTTCTCGAAAGGGACCTGGGACCAGAAGTTGGGGCTTTTGCTGGGTCCCTCCCTTGCGGTACAATAACCCATTTTTCTTGAAGAAGTAGGGACCTACGGTAAGGGGATCCTCTTGGTCTAACGCCCTTTCCCACGCCTCCTGTAGAACAGGATCCTCCTGCTGTGCAGCCCTGAATTCTCGGTCAGTCTGCCAAGGGTGTTCATCCGGGATCACGGGGAACGCCCCGATGTGTTCTCTCTTTTCCTTCTTCTTTTGGGTTTTTGTTTTATGGGGTTTGTGCGCCAAGACGGGGGAGGACAACCCCTGTGGAAAGGGTGCTTCTTCCCACCAGTGGGTCAGGGACTCAGTGGTGTCCTGTAGTAGTCCTGTAATCCGGGATAGTCGCTTCCCAAGATAGCCTGCTCAGGGAGTGCGGGTATGAGTATAACGGTGAGGGTGGTTCCGGGATCCTTGGGATGTTGGACATGTACCTGGGTGGTAGGGTATTTCTTTGTATCACCATGAACACATTGAATGGCGACCATGTTGGATGAAGGGCTAACAGGGTGCTTCAAGTCCTGAGGCCTGAGGACGCTCTGTCGACACCCGGTGTCTGTCAGGGCCATGAGGGTTTGTCCATCAAAGTTCACCGGACAACGGAACGGGGGTGGTGGTACCCCGGGTACGGAACATACATAATTCCGGGCTAGGCCTACCTCCATCGGCTCGTCCTTGTGAGGACACACCCTGGTGATGTGACCAAAACCTCCACAACTATAGCATTGAGGTCCAGGGTTGATAGGTCGTTGCAAAACAGGAGGGGGAGCAGAAGGGTCGGCTCCGATCTTCTCGGTACAGGTGGACGGTGAGGCCGGAGGCCTGTGGGGGTGTGAGGTTTATGTGAGTGTTCCTCTTTGCCTCGCTGACCCTCCTGGGCGCGGCTATAGGCGCTTGTGATTTCCACTGCAGCGTCTAGGGTAAGACGGGCATGTTGGCATACCCATCGTTGAGTGCCTGGATGCAAAGACGTCAGGAATTGTTCTAAATAGATTTTCTCGAGGATTTCCTCCTTGGTAGAGGCATCGGGTTTCAGCCACCTATTGGTTAGGTCTTTGATCCGGAAGGAAAGGGCTCTGGGGGTTTCTTGGGGCCCCTCCTTTGCTTGGCGTAACCGTACCCGGTAGGTTTGGTCATCGATGCCCAGCCTTTCAATAATACACTTCTTAATATCAGCATACGGATTGTTACCCTGTATGTTGGCCTGTTGATATGCAGCCTGTAGATCGCCAGTCAGTAAGGGGCCCAGATAATGACCCCAACGGTCAACTGGCCAGGAGGCGGCCTGCGCTAGCCTCTCAAAGTTGGTAAAAAAGAAGTCCGGGTCTTCTCCCGGCACATATTTCTGGAGAACCACCGAAGGCAGGGAGGCCATGGGCCTCTGATGACCCAGGACATCGGTCAATTTCCCCATAGCCTGCTCGTGGGTGTCTCCCTGTCCTTTCAACACATCGTGGAGTTGGCCACGGTCGTCCTCAGCGGTCTTAAGGAACCGTTCCATTAACTTTCCCAGTTGTTCTTGGGATTCCGCCATCCTATTCATCACGGCCTCCATACCTCCAGGTGATCCCACTTCTGACACCAGATGTGATCGTGGGCGGTCGGCGGACTGGAAAAGCAGGCGAGGAGGCCGGATATAGTGGGCTATAGTGTGTTTATTGTTCTCTGAGCAGTAGGATACGGGGAGAGAAAGTCCATGGTATAACACCCAACATGGGAGATACGTCTCTGTCCTTGCTCCTCCAGATGTTGCGAGGGTCCAATGGGCTTCCGGGTCTTGGGTGTAGCCGTCTCGGGATGGTTGGAGGGCACCTCGGAGGGCAATAAGAGAGAGAGAGGAGCCGTTAGTCACACTGGGACTAGAGGTCCGATACCGTCACCGTTACCCGGTAGTGAGAGGAATAGAAATGAGAGTGAGGAAGGTATGGGATGGATTTGAGGGAAGGTAAAGCATAAGAAGTGCACAGGACGGTGGGGGAACAGGGTTGTGCTATATATACAGTGTCAAGTGCTATTTTACACAAGGTGTTCAAGAGCTACCGGTGACGTGCCTAGGATAGCGGGAGTATTTATGCAAAGGGGGGGGGGTCGTACTATTTACACAGAGCACCTAGCGTGCTTAAACGGAAGCTGGTACTCACGCGCTCCGCCGTAACTCTCCTCCGAGTTACGGACGCTCTTCAGCCGTCTCCGTGGGACTCCACCAGTCTTCGGACCACTCCTCGATGTCTCCGCTCCCGCCTTCTCCTTCTGTCACAGCTCCAGCCGAAATCTCCTGCCACGATCCTTCGACGCCTTCTACCTCTTCTCTTCCGTCTTTTCTGTATCCGGCCGTCGGCAGGGAGGCGGGACTTCCGGGGTCACGGTGAAGTCCTTCCGGTCCTTCGTTGCTCCTGATTGGGTCCTGTAACAGAGAGAGGGGTGGGGTTCCTGTCGTCACGGACGCTGTTGTGGTTGATTCCGCTTGTATTCCTGGATACGGGGATTTGCGGAGGGGTGATAAATGTGGCGGGGTGAGTAGGGGTCTCGTGACCCGTGGGGCGAGATCACAGCTTGATAATAGGCTCTTGAGAATTCCAGAGAATTCCAATAGAAGCCCAAGTTTACACCAGAACATGGATTCTCTGGAATTCTCAAGAGCCTATTATCAAGCCAATTATCGCCGCTTCAGCGGCAGTTTCCTGCCACTAAATCGGCGATAATTTTAACTCCATCCCTGTAAATATGCCCCTTAGTTAGTTATTTGGATTGAGAAGGATAGCAGAGGAAAATAAGAGGGAAAAAGGTTTGCATTTATAAAGCATTTGTTACCCCCGATAGGGTGTTGAAGCGCTTTTTTGGCGAGTAGCACACTACTCCGGAACCCATTAAAAGAATAGTGTTGAATTAGTATAGGGAAATATGAAAGTAATTTAAGTGGTGGATATGTTAGTCCTGTGGTTCCCAAACTGTGCGCCGCGGCGCCCCAGTGCGCCGTAATGAGGTGCCAGGGGCGCCGCGCACACTAGGGTGACCACGGGCCTTTTATCTGTCATTTTGGCCATCACAGGGAGCAGCGCTGCTCCCTGTGAGAGGCCACACCCCCGCTGCTGGAGGCACCTCGCACTCCTCCAGGAGCACAAGAGCAGCCCCTCCCGCCCATTGTCATTCAGTATGCCGCTGATTGCCACTTACTGAATGACAATGGGGCAGTATGGGGGTGTGACACCATGTGGCAGCCTCCTCCTGCCTCAGAGTACAGAAGGGCATTCTGTATGTTAAAAGTAAAACGCCCACGCTGCAACGTTAGAAAACACTTCATTCAAAGAAGCCTGTAAAATAAGTTTAAAAGAACAGGTTTTCGTTCTCTCACTGTCCTGTCATTTTAGAACTGAAGTATTTTCAATATTGGATTCAACAAAGCCATGGTTGCTCCTTTTTAGGTTTCGCTGGGGGGCGGAGCCGTTAGGCTCCTCCTCCAGAGAAATCTATTGAGTATAGTAAGCACTATGGAACACGCCCCCCCGTCCCATTGGCTAGCTCCATAAATGGAGCCTAGCCATTGGACGAGGGGCCTGTCCATCAATGCCGGACCAGACACGGGGGCGTTCCCGAGATTCTTTGGCTTTTGCCGACGTCACGCGACGCCGGGAACGCCCCCGAGTCTGGTCCGGCCGGGCCGTGCTTGCTGCTGTCCTGGGCATCGTGAGTGTTTTTCCCCGGCACGTTTCCCGCCTCCCTCCCGCCGTTCGTGTTCTCTCCCGCCCCCCTCACGCCCCCTGTGTCCTCTCCCGCCCCCTCCCGCCGTCCGTTCCTCTCCCGCCCCCCCCGTGTCCTCGTAGGTGCTGCCGCCATTTTTTTTAATTTTTTTTTTAATCCGCGGCTGCCCACGCCGCACTTGTGCCAATTTTCGTGCCTCACGCCCCCTGTGTCCTCTCCCGCCCCCTCCCGCCGTCCGTTCCTCTCCCGCCCCCCCCCCCTGTCCTCGTAGGTGCTGCCGCCATTTTTTTTTATCTCGCACCCTTCCTTTTTTAGGTCGAGGTAATGTGTACGGAATGTAAAACGGTCTTCCATGGTCCCTGCAAGGTCAGAGTACCATCCTGCCCTCAGTGTGTGCGGAGAAGAAAGTACTACGAGTCGAAGCATTCTGCTGCCTTATAACACTGCAGGGATATGTTTACAAAAGGACACGTTCAAGATGACGCACACCTGCCAGCCGATAAGAACTCTCCAGAGATGGAAATGGTGGAACGTCACACGCAATGTCCCCCCCCTCCCCCTTTCCCGGCTGTCCTGTGCCCGTTCCCGCCCCCTCCCGGCTGTGCGTTCCCTCTGTGTAGTCATGCGGCGGTGGGCGGAGTTGTTTTTGTTTTTTTCGGCGCCATGATGCTCTCATTCTGCGGCCGACCGACGTTGGAGGAAGTCCAGGTGGGTGAGTGCTTGTTTTTCCTTTTCCTTGCCTTCCCGCCCCCCTCCCGCTGACCGTGTGCTGTTCCCGCCCCCCCTCGCTGTCCTGTGCCCCGTTCTCCCCCCCGACACCCCCCCCCGCTGTCCGTTCCTCCCCGTGTGTCCGTTCCGCCCCCTCCCCGTGTGTCCGTTCCGCCCCCTCCCCTTTCACTCTCCATTGCTTGTTATAGTAGTTAGCTGAAGAGTATTTCTTTTATTGACTGTGATTTCCCAGATTGTTTCAAAATGAGGTCTAAGGTTGTCTGTAAAATAGAAGTGAGAGTAGGTACCTCATATCAATTGTGCACTCACAATTGCTATGGTGCAACCATTACGTATTTGGTACAACGTTCAACATTCAGATGCTCCGATTTTGCGTATTCCTACTTCGCAGATTTGCATCTGTGTCTATCATTTACGATCGAGAGATATTTCCCATTTCCTGTTTCCACTACTTTCAGTTGATCACTGCTGGCTGCCCTTGTGGGGTGGATCTCTATGCCATATCATTTACGTACTTTGTCTGCTTCTATCAAACTCGTGAGAGACTGAGCTATTCATTTTAAGACATAATCTAAGCGAGGTACTTCCAGAATGCAGTGAGCAAATGTCCCTTTCTGATTTGAAGATTTTAAATCCTCAGAGGGTACAATCAGGGCTTTAAGTGGGCCGGGTCTCGCGCAGCTCGGACAGTTCCATAAAGAAGGCGCTGAAATGGGTCCTTATCGGGCTCCCAATATTTCCCCTCACCCTCAGGATGAAAAAATTTGAATCTGAACTCTGCAACCGTATTTCCCTTAACTTCCTTTGATGTAACTTCACAGAGACTCGACATGGGACTCCCAGAGTCTCACCATTTCAGAACTAAAGCCTTTCAGGTCTGCAGAGACACAGCACCCCAGTACACGTCTTGTAGACAGACAGCCCCCTCCCGTGCACAGACACTGCACCCTCCCGAGCCCTGTCTGCAGAGACAGACACAGCACTTCAATGCACGGTCTGCACAGACTCAGCAGCACCCTCCTGAGCACACCCACAGCAGACCCCCCCCCCCCGCACACTGTCTGTCCTCTGTCTGCGGAGCCTGGCCCGGCAAAACTTTACGCAGTCCTGTGCACCTTCCATTCGCCGCCAGTGCAGCCCTTTCGTTGACTACGTCCCGTCTCCCCCTCCCCCCCCCCCGATATTCGTGTCTGCGCAGGTAGCACAGTGCCGTTAGTGTTAGTGCACGTGCATCCTTCACATTCTGTCGTCACAGCCCCTTACTACATCCTAATAAAGCCCCCCTCTGACCCCAAGTACTATGCCGGTGGAGAACTTCCTGCGCAGTCCTACCCCACCCCCCTCCCCCCAGTACTCGCACAACACGCCTATGTGCTAGGTTCACATTCTTTTGGGGGGGCACACTGTCGACGCACACACATTGTCCGCAGCTCTGCCCTCGCCCTCCTCCTTTCATCTCCCCAGCCCCTCCGGGTACCCCACCCCCCACATCACGCACGCATTCAGACAGCACATCACCCCTTCTTTCCCCTCTCCCTCCAGGTACTGCTTCCCATGAATGTAAACATTCAGGTGGTGTGACACCCCCTCCCTTACACCCCCTCGGGGCACACCTCGCTATCCATGCACGCACCCAGACACTGTGTCGCCCCTTGTCTCTTACACTCCCTCTGCCTCCTCTCCCTCAGGACACACTTCCCCCCCCTATCCATGCACACATTCAGACGCTGTATTTCCCCTTCTCCCCTGTACGCCCCCCCTCCCCAGCATGCCCCCTCTCCCCAGCATGCCCCCTCTCCCCAGCATGCCCCCTCTCCCCAGCATGCCCCTCTCCCCAGCATGCCCCTCTCCCCAGCATGCTCCCGTCCCCAGCATGCATGCCTCCCGTCCCCAGCATGCATGCCTCCCGTCCCCAGCATGCATGCCTCCCGTCCCCAGCATGCATGCCTCCCGTCCCCAGCATGCAGGCCTCCCCTCCCCAGCATGCATGCCTCCCCTCCCCAGCATGCCTCCCCCAGGACTTCTTTCCCTACAGGAACACTTCCTGCCTCAGTGTCCTCTCTGCAGGACACGTCTCCACCCTACATACAAACAGCACCATCTGGGTGGAGGGCGGGATGCACGTGCGCATGAAAGAAAAGTAAGGGGGGTATTCTGCAGGAACTAATCCATGCAGTTGTGCAGGCAGTGCAAGCCGCCACAAAGTGATGCAACCAAGGCATTGTTTTCAGAAGGCAGTCCTTCGAGGCAGGAGAGATGCAGGAATCACTGCATGCAGTTGTGCAGGTAATGCAAGCCGCCATAAAGTGATGCAAACAGTGTTTCGTTTTAAATTGAGGCCCTGCGAGGAAGTAGAGGTGCAGGAACCAATCCATGCAGTTGTGCAGGCAGTGCAAACATCCACAAAGTGATGCATGCAACCAGTGTGTTGTTTTAAAAGGCGGGCCCTGTGTGGGAGGAGAGGTGCAGCTGTGGTAGAAAAGGCCTATGGACCTGAGACAGGAGTGCATCCCGTGACACGATACAGCTGTGCACGTGGGCGCTGCACACAGCTGGGCTAGAATGCTGTAAACAGACTTGGGCATACAGCAATGAGAGGGAGCTAGTGACTTTCTGTTCCTGTAGAGGCGCTTTAGGTGTAAATACTGCAGTGTTGTGTTTGGTATAGGATTTAAGATGCAATATTATTTTTTTTGGTTTAAATCTTGTACAGATATTGTATTGTTTGCTAAGAGCTGATTTTCGATAATAATGTTTGAATAAACACAACCTGTGTGATGAATCCAAATTAGAGATATTCAGTATTTTCAGTGACTCAGCTGAGTTGGAGGGTGCGGGATCCAAATTGGGTGTCTCCCTGGCCCAAGCAATACAGAGTGTTACTGATTCTTACTCAACTAGCTGGCTAACAGACATGTTATCCCCAAACATCAGCTGATCAATTTTTGAAAATAGCCATATGTTGCTATCAAATACACATTTTCTTTTTGAAAAGAGCAAACAAAATGACAAAAGCTTATTAAGAAAAAATAAAATAAAATGAAACCTGTTTTGTCACAAATATCTTTTCATTTTTCGTAAATACACATTTGACAATCAAACTTCAATTTGTCATTTTCATCACATACTCACAGCCATCACTGCCACACATGAATGCCATGTATCACTATCTCATGCCATGGAGGTCTACAATATGCCAAGAATCATCATGCTTGGATCAACATTAGACCAAGGGTGGGAATCCTGATGCCATGTGTGCCAACAACAAGAAGCAAGTAATTGCCACGGTTATACCTTGGCCACCACTATACTAGGTTGAGCAATATCATTCAGTGGTGGAAACAAATATTTCAAAAATTGACATCAATATGTCAGAGGTGGCATTTGCCAGCCGTTGCCATCATGAAATTGATTCTCACATTATGCAAAGCATTTCCACCTGTATGCCATGGCCACCAATGCCAAAGGTGGGAACCATCAATACGCTAAGAATTCCAATCAATATGCCCGGTACAACATTTTGCCAGGAGTGGGAACCATCTTTTATATTGAAGCACACAATATGCAAATAATGAGTGCTAGGAAGTGAGAGTGACTAAGCAGTGCTAGGGAGTGCAGAGTGACTAGGGAGTGCTAGGGAGAGCTAGGGAGTGCAGAGTGACTAGGGAGTGCTAGGGAGAGCTAGGGAGTGCAGAGTGACTAGGGAGTGCAGAGTGCTAGGGTGTGCTTGGGAGTGCAGAGTGACTGCAGAGTTCTAGGGAATGCAGAGTGACTGCAGAATGCTAGGGAGTGCTAGGGAGTGCAGAGTGACTGCAGAGTGCTAGGGAGTGCAGAGTGACTGCAGAGTGACTAGGGAGTGCAGAGTGACTGCAGAGTGACTAGGGAGTGCAGAGTGACTGCAGAGTGACTAGGGAGTGCAGAGTGACTAGGGAGTGCAGAGTGACTAGGGAGTGCAGAGTGACTAGGGAGTGCTATGGAGTGTTAGGGACTGCTGAGTGACTGCCGAGGCTAATGGCAATGTAAATGACAATGCCATTTATTTATCTGTTTTCAAAACCAACACATAAATACAAATTTTGTTATTTACAATGCCAATAGCTCTAACTTTTCCAAAGGCGAAACCATTGCATTGTAAATGCTTGTTTTTTTTAAGGAACTAGCAACCATTGACAAAGCCAATAGTCCTGGCTTGTTGGGGTGTAATGATACTTGCTGTATTATATATCTGGATGCAATGACAGAGACAACATAATACCAGTGAGGCAGAACACTATGCTAAGCGCATATTTTTAGCCTAGGTGTTTTAAGCTGGGCTCTTAATTACGTCAAACACCCCCTTTGAAGAGACCCCCCAGTTTTTTTACACCGCTTAAAGTCCTGGAAAAAACACCATGTTACAGTAACCTCACATCCTGGCACTGTGCATCATGCATGACTTCTACGTTTTCAGTCTGCCTATGTGCAGGGGCATAGGGAACTCTCCCCCACCGCACCCCACACCTTGCTGTAGTTCGTTCTTGATGGGACTCTTCTGCCTGCAACTCTGCAGACAAAGGCTCAGCTCTTAATGTGGAAAGGTGGGTGAGTAAATAAGTGAAGGAAAAGGTGAATGGCTGGATGGATTACTGAAAGGATGAATGCATGACTGAAAGGGGGAATGGATAGATAATGAAAGAAAGGATGGATGGAAGAGTGAATGAGTGGAAGTATGGATGAGAGAAAAGGTAAATAGATGGATGTATGGGTGGAAAGGTAGATGGATGGGTGGAAGGGTAGATGGATGGGTAAAAGTGTGGATGGGTGTGTGAAAGGATGGATGGATGAGTGAAAGGGCAGCTGATGGGCGAGTGAATTGGTGGATGGGTGTGTGAAAGGATGGATGGGTGGATGAATGAAAGGGTATATGATGGGCAAGTGAATGGGTGGATGGATGAATTGATAAGTGAAATGGTGAATGGATGGATGGGTGAAAGTGTGGATGTAAGGATTGATGAGTTAGTGAAAGGGGGTAGATGGACAAAAGGATGGATAGATGAGTGAAGTGAAAGGGTGGATGGATGAGAGAACGGATGGCTGGATGAGTGAACGGATGGTTGGATGAGTGAAAGAATGGATGAGTAATAGGATCATTGGATGGATTCATGAATGGGTGAGTAAATGGGTGGGTATATGGATGGATAAGTGAAAGGGGGATGGAGAGAGAAAGGGAGGATGAATGATTGAAAGGGTGAATGGATGGAAGGATAAATGACTGGGTGAATGGATGAGTAAGTGAATGGGTGGATGGATAAGTAAGTGAATGGATGGCTGGGTGGAAGAGTGGATGCATGGATGATTGTACAGATGGATGGGGTGAAAGGGTGGGTAGATGAATAATGGATGGATGAGTGAAAGGGTGGATGGAGGGATGGATGAGTGAAATGATGGACGGAAGGATATATGGTGGATAGGTGTGCAAATGGTTGAATATGTTTGGATATAGATGGGCACACAGATGGAAGGACAGACCTTTTTAGTGTAAAACTAAGGCTGGGGATACTGATTACGACAGACCAAACTCAATGTTCCATTTTCTCAGACGGGGTCTCAGTACCAAAAGGTACTGAAAGCAGCAGCTGGCATAAATAAGGGTTTGGGACCAGGTACTCTGTTGGGGAAAAAAACGATGGATTGGGATGCAGCGAGTGGATGAGATTAATAATTCAAGCATTCCAACCAATATAATACCTTCATTGCGTCCCAAATACTTTAAGGAAGATAACAGGAGGTACACACCACCCACCCACACACCCACCGGTAAAAAAAATGGTGGGGAGCCACGGCCAACTGCCGATTAGGTCAGGGGAGCCACAGGTCAAAAAAGTTTGGGAACCACTGTGTTAGTCAGTTATTTGGATTGAGAAGGGTAGCAGGGGAATAGAAGAGGGACAAAGGTTTTGTATTTGCAAAGTGATCGAAACCAGTCTGGGTTTGCATTTGGTCCCTTCTGTTTGTGGCCCCTATTAAACAGAGTTTTTCCTGGCAGGTCAGGATGAATGTTCCCTTGAGGGGCAAAATCAGTACTGATTTGTATAACACGGGCCTTTGTATACAGTGGCCTGGTTGGTGAAATACGATGGACTGGAATGCAACCAGAGTGGTTTCCAGTGGATGAGATTAATTCAACTATTTAACTATTCCACCCATGTTGTGCAGTTTATGCCCTAAGTACGACAGGTGTGCCCAGACATGGGTTCACTGTGCCATAGGACTCAAGCTGTACCTCACTGAGACCTAAGTAGGTCGAATCTAGCCTGGTGTTACCAGGCTGCTGATTGTGAAAAGCTTCAGATTGGCAGGTGGGTCAAACCCCTTGAACTGAAGCTGGCGAGACAGGCAATCGGTTGTCTGCAGTACTTTAAAGTCACATTATTAGGAGGCTGCAAAGCGGTAGACACTGGAGGAGCAGACAAAAAAAGCATGGGTCTGCCCATGAAAATATCAGTCAAGCTGCACTTAGTTCTTGGTTAAGAGTGGCTCTCGTCAATATAAGGTGTGTGGTGTCAGGTAACGTGAGTACCATTTCCACATATATTTTTTTAAAATAATTTTCAGCATTCCATTAAAGCATCCCACTCTTTTGGAGGGTTTAAGACGGTAGGCACCGTGGAAATGTTGTTGAAAAACTTGTACCTTGCACAATTCCTGTACTATGGATGACACAAAAGGAGGCCCTTTGTCATGTTGAGATTAGGTGGAATCCCAAGCTCTTGGATACAATCTTGGATCAGTAAGACAAATGTAACCAGCACTTGTAAACAGGAGCAGCAACGGGGCATCTGAATGAAGTCAATTTGTATGTAAAAGAATGGGCACCAGGTGATCGGGTGGGCAGAGCGGATATTCTTGGCGCTCTTACCAATAATCTATGGTTGACTAACAGCAAAGGATTGACGGTCCTGCTGGGCAAAAGAATGGAAAAATGCTTCAAACCAGTAGGTGTTTGCAGCACAAATAATTAGAGCCCTGCTAAATTTCAATGCCCTGGCAGAGTCAGGTTAGTATATCCATTCAGTAATCAAACCGCGTTGTGACTTTTGTCTCCCCATCAACCATCTTGATGCCATAGGTATCCATTCCTTGGCCAAACACTCTTCACATTCAAGAGTCTATTCCTATGTGATAGGGTAGCATGTATTTTTAGCTATCACTACCTTCCTTCAGCGCTGAGGGGCCTCAAGCGAGCTTTGTTCATGAAGCCCACTCTTTAGTAGAGCCGGGAACCCCTCCGAGGTAACTGTGTGCCTTATAAGTTGCTAATAATAATTAGTGTACAGCGAGAAGTGGGAAGTCCCTCTGCAGCCATAGGAGCCCAAAGTAATGAGCAACACCAAAAACATATTTAATCAATAAAATTGTAATGTTCTTTGTAGCTAAAAATAGAAGCTCCAGTAAGGGCAACAGGTTCAGCAACCTTGGCAGAATACCCTTGTGGAAAACTATGGCTCTCTGCTGTTTCATGCTGGGTACGTGGAGCATATCCCACCACTAATATGACATCATTATTTCTAAGTCAAGGCCCACTGACAATAAACACAATCTTGCAGTTCAACAAAGGTGAATCATTGAGGTCAATTCAAGGTCTAGTAAGGTGGGCAGTTGTAGTAATACAGGGATGAGACTCCATCATGAGAAATAGGAACAAGGATGCAGGGCAGTGGTGCCATGGTACAAGTAAGGTAAATTGCCCCCACTGCCCGTTTACTGGCTACGCAGTAAAATAAAGCCCTCATTTGAGTGCAAAGCCCTTTAACATCCCCTGAGCCCCGCTTCAACTGTACTTGCTGCCCTAATTATGGCTGTGTCCCTGAAGAGGAGCTTAACACAGGGGATCTTACCAGTGTAATAATGTTGAGGGCAGGCAATGGTTGACTTAAGTTTCCCAGATCTATGTGCTAGTAGTTCTTTCAGCCAAGGTTTAACATTGCCGTCTGAGATTTGTAATCTTGTTTGTATGAATGTATGTATGTATGTATATGGTAGTTCTATAGTGTGAACCTAGCCAAAAGGCAGTGGAGAGCTATACATATATAAAGACAAGCATAAACCCAAGGAGCAACAGAAGAGGAAACTGAGTTGTGGGTGTTTAATGCATTGTCATGTAGTGTTCTTTAAAGAGGTGAGTCTTCAATTCTTTCCTTAATTGGCATTCTCTATGATGTGTTATCTCGTTGTGTTATTTATCCCACTATGAAAGCAGAACTACAAGCTGCAGAGTGCAAAGCAAAAGCCTTCAGTGGATAAGCTACTCAGGTATGGCCCTGAGAAACTTGAGTGATCAACAGTGTAACAGCAAAATACTATGTAGGTCTCGGCTGTGGCAACACATGTGTTATCGCCGAAGAGAGATTATGTTCACCAAAAAGACTTGGAGCCCACCCACAGCTTGCCATTTGTCGGCTTCATTGTCACTCTTATTTACTGGCTCCTGATTGGCCAGTGTATCCGGGTTCACTTTATTTCTGTTCTTTTCTCCCTTCTGTGGAGCATGGACCAAGTAATGATTGCTTCTTTTTGATTAGTGTTGTTCTGCTGCTCAAGCTGAGCTTGAGGTACGTGTTTCTTCTTCTCCTGTTATGCTTATTGCTACTTGTTCCCCTGTGCCCCCTTCCATGTCAGTATGCATATCACCACCCAACCAAACCCTACTACCACCATCCTACCAACAAACCCCCATACCTCCTCCACCCCCTCCTGGGCCAATATGCCACCACCCAACCACCATATTCCACCACCATTATCCTCTAAAGCCACCACCTCACAACCACCACCCAACCACCCCTACCATCACTGCCCTACCAACACACCGCCACCACACTACAACCACCAAACATCACCCTACCACCACTATTTCCCTACCACCACCACATACAACCACCACCACCGTAACACCATCACCACCACTGCCCTAACCACAACCACCCTAACATGACCACCACATCACTCTACCCTAACTACTATATCTGCCTACCAGCACCACCCCTAACTGACCTGACCTTCCCCCTCTCTCTTCCACTACCCTCTCCCCTCTCCGCTCCTACTCTTTCCAGCTTCTGTCCTCTGCCATCACCTGGCCCTGCCTCTTGTCCCCACCCTGTTTCTGAGTGAACCTCTTCCCTCAACACTTGAGACCGAACTATTTTGTCTGATGCCCGATGGAGCTTCCTGGTTTAGCTATAGGGGAGATGGGCCGTGGATCCCCTCCTTGGTCGTCACCTACCCAGTCGGTCTTTAGACAGACTTCCATTCGTCTCTACGGTTGTCTCTTCCCTTATCCTCACTTTCTCACCTCTCCTACCCCCCACTACTTTTCTCTCTCCTTTCTCTCCTCTCCTAATGTATTGCTGATTTTCTGATGTAATGTTTAACTGTCGATCTTTTTCTGTTATATTGTTGAACCTCATTATTCCACTTCCTTTCGTCTCTCCTGTCCTCTCCTCCCGCATCCTTTCTCTATTTTATGTCTCTCCTTCTCTCCTCTGTCAATGTATTGAGACTGAACTATTTTGTCTGATGCCCGATGGAGCTACCTGGTTTAGCTATAGGGGAGATGGGCCGTGGATTCCCTCCTTGGTCGTCACCTACCCAGTCGGTCTTTAGACAGACTTCCATTCGTCTCTACGGTTGTCTCTTCCCTTATCCTCACTTTCTCACCTCTCCTACCCCCCACTACTTTTCTCTCTCCTTTCTCTCCTCTCCTAATGTATTGCTGATTTTCTGATGTAATGTTTAACTGTCGATCTTTTTCTGTTATATTGTTGAACCTCATTGTTCCACTTCCTTTCGTCTCTCCTGTCCTCTCCTCCCTCATCCTCCCTCTATTTTATGTCTCGCCTTCTCTCCTCTCTCAATGTATTGAGACTGAACTATTTTGTCTGATGCCCGATGGAGCTTCCTGGTTTAGCTATAGGGGAGATGGGCCGTGGATTCCCTCCTTGGTCGTCACCTACCCAGTCGGTCTTTAGACAGACTTCTTTTCGTCTCTCCTTATTGTCTCTTCCCTTATCATCACTTTCTCACCTCTCCTACCCCCCACTACTTTTCTCTCTCCTTTCTCTCCTCTCCCAATGTATTGCTGATTGTTTGATGTAACGTGTAATTGTAGATCTTTTTCTATTATATTGTTGAACCACATTGTTCCACTTCCTTTCTTCTCTCCTGTCCTCTCCTCCCTCATCCTCCCTCTATTTTATGTCTCTCCTTCTGTCCCCTCTCAATGTATTGAGACAGAACTATTTTATCTGACGCCCGATGGAGCTTCCTTGTTTAGCTATAGAGGAGATGGGCCGTGGATTCTCTCCTTGGTCTTCACCTACCCAGTCGGTCTTTAGACAGACTTCTTTTCATCTCTCCTTATTGTCTCTTCCCTTATCCTCCCTTTTTCACCTACCATGCCCCCTCCACTACTTCCCTCTGTCCTTTCTCTCCCCTCCTAATTGTATTACTTATTTTTTGATGTACTGTGTAATCTGTTGAACTTGTTCTGTTACATTGTTGATTCTCATGTAAAGCGCTCTGATACCTTTGGGTCTAGCCAGCGCTATATAAAACTCTTTAAATAAAATAAATAAATAAATAAACCTACTGACACCACACCATACCACCACCCTAATCACCATCACTGCCACCGTAACCTCAAACCTACCCTAGCCATCACAACCCTAACCAACACCACCTTAACCTTCATCACTGCCACTCGACCCTAACCACCACTACACCCTGACCATCAACACCCTAACCACCACCACGACCCAAAATTACCACCCTAACAACCACCATAACCACCAACCGAAACATCACCATCACTGTACCCACCTGTCATGATGCCTTAGAGCATAGTGCACTTTGTAAATATTTATATTATCTTAACACCACCACCACACTAACCACTACCACTCTAACCACTACTAGCCTAACCAGCCTATCACAACCCTACCACCAACACTCTCATCACCCCTATGAACCGCACCACCATCCTTACCACCTCCCTAACCTCCACCCCACACTAACCACTACCTGACCCTAATCACCACCACCGTAACTTCCATCACACTCACCCTAACAATCACCACACACTAACCACCACTGCCACCCCAACCACTACTGACACTTTAACCACTGCAATGACCCAATTCACCACCCTAACCATCATCCCCCAAACCAGCACCCTAAAATCAACATACCACCATTCTTCCACCATAACCACTCTACCTCCACCATCCTACCACCAACTGAAACATCACCACCACCCTAACAATCACCACCCTACCACCAGCATCACCACCCTAGCACCACCACCCTAATCAACACCACCCTAACCACCACTACTCTACCGCAACCACCACTCCGCCATAATCACCAACACCTGAAACACCACTCCACCCGAATCAAAACATCCACCACCACAACCCTAGCCACCACCACAATTCTCTACCACCACTCTATCCTAACCACCACAACTTTACCTTAACTGTAACATGAATTCTTATGCTATGTTAAGCACCCTAACCAAACTCACCTTAGCTACCACCTCCTTAACTGCCACACCCTAACCACCACCACTCTAACAGCTACAACACCACCTTAATCACCACGACCTTACCCTAACCACCACCTTAATCACCACCCAACCAGCCTACCCACCACCACCTCACCCTACCTACCACCACCCTACCCACGTCCATAACCGCAATCTCAAGCTTACTCTAACCGCCACCCTAACTACCAACTTAAATACCACCATCTTCACCACCACCCTATAAATACCCTACCACCACCCGTTCCGACACCACCACCCTATCATCACTGTCCTACCATCATTCTCACCACCACCATCAACCTACCACCACCACTTCACAACTATCAACCTCATCACCCTAGCCTCCCTACCCTAACCACTACCACCACCCTTTCACTAAACATGACTCTCAATTCCTGTAGAAGCTCCTCATTTTTTGAGAACCATTTCCAATGTATTACTTGATTCTTGTTTTTATGGGAAGTTACAGCCTACATTTGCATTTGTTTACTCTTGTGTAACTTGTTCTCGTCTCAAGCTATGCATCTAGGTATCCATAAAAGCTAAGTCACATCAAAGATTAAGAAAAGTTTACATGTCTGCTTTGGCTATCTTTCTATCTGTCAGCCTTATTTATGGAACACAATATAAGAACGATGAGAAGGAAGGAACTATGTGGCTGGTTGCGGCTCTGAACCCTAGGGTGATTGTATGCGGGGCACATTCACATTTGTATAAACTTCATATTTTACTACCTCATACATTTTAATTGCTGTGCTGTGGGAATAAGGTAACGTGGTGTTTATTGTGTTACGTGGCATGCTTTTAATAAAGCAACCTACGTCATTTCTGCTTCGAAAACTAGTTGAGGGCTTTCCTTCCTCTTTTTTAGGTCCCGTCTAGGCAGGGCATGCGCTGTCTCTTTGAGACATGCTGTATCTAGGATATGGGCTTGAAAAAAAAAGCCCATCATGTTCCTTGGTTCCTCTTGCTGTCCTTTATAAATACTGGCTTTTCCTTGGTGAATACAGTTAGTAGTCCCGTCATTTTGAATTGTTTATCCTCCAATGAGGACTGGCACTCTTACATATGTTCTTACTGTGGAAATTATTTATAGTTAGAGAGAACTCTTTTTTTAGTTGTCCTGCCTCTTTGGTCGCTAACTGTTCTATTTATGTGTGCAATGGAACTTCGGTCATTTCATGTGCCTGCTGTGTGCCTCCTGCTCAACAATACTGCTTCAGTCTCTTATCTCTCATGCCTCCCCCTCACCTCTACTGCAACGCTGCCTGTAGGCCCCCATAAACCGCCTGATGCCACTGCTGTTTTGCTCGTTTGGTTAATTCGTGCATTCTACTCCCACCCCATTGCATGACACGACACTGCTTGCCCACCCTTGAGATTGCTGCTTTGAATTTTTATGTTATTTTAAATTAGTCTCTCTATGTGCTCAACGTTAAACCAACACCAGACTCGAACACGAATCCCCCTGCTTCCCCGTCGGCCACTCTCACCGCTGAGCCATATAATTTCCCTAACCTAATTTATAGTTTACAAAACCCTCAATTGAAAATGGATGAGAAAACAAAAGGTATAACCAGTGCTTTAAATGGAAAAAAATAAGTGCAGGTACGCTGGAGGGTGGAGTGTGGGGCGGGACATGGGGCGGAGCAGGGGCCGGCTAGGTTTTCAATTTCTCCAACTTGATATGCAAGAAATACAAGTGCAAAGTAAATAATTCGGAAGTATCTGTCCTATGGTAATGGATCTAACAATAATAAGGGTATGTTCAAAACTGTCTCTGAATTTTGCCATCAACGCTTTGCATGCTGGCATTTTTAGAAACCCCTACTTATAATGAGAAAGTAGAACTACGAGTCCCAGCATGCAAAAGCATTACCAGCTAAAATCTAGAACTGTCTGAAAGTCTACAGCATTCCATGGAGCTGCCTGTCGCATTTGGATTATGCATGGTGGCGACTGGTCTATTTGCCCTTCAACTTCTGACCGCATTACGGCCCTAGCCATTTCTATATCTTCCTCTGTTCCTACTACTGCCTCTTCGCCTATGCCCTCACTTGCCCCTCACTTGGCGTGTTCCCCCACTCCCCCCGACTCCCCGCATACCTTGGCCTCTGCCTATCTCCTCAATACCCGCTCTGCGGGAAAACACCAATTGGAATTGTTTAACCTGCTCGACTCTGAGTCCCCTGACTTATTGTTCCTCAGGGAAACCTGGTTTTCTACCGATTCTATGCCTGCCGTCCCATCTGCTTTACCTGCTCCTTATTATATCCTCCGGGCAGATCGCCCTGACGGGAAAATTGGTGGAGGTGTGGCCCTGATCACTCGGTCCCACCTACAGTTTCAACCTTTGGCCCATCCCCCAATACTCAATGTGGACTTCCTAGTCGCCCGCTCCACGAATCTTCTTGCCCCCCCTTACCATAGTTCTCCTTTATCGCCCTCCCCAAACTATGCCCCATTTTTTGCCCGCTCTGCAAGACTTATTTGCCACCCTGGCGATTAACAATCAATCCGTTCTCCTATTGGGGGACTTCAATTATTGGCCTGGCGACCCTAGGGAAGACCAGACTTCTAAAGACTTCTCTGAAACACTCCGCTGTTTCAATTTCATCTCATATTCACACTCCCACTCATACCCGCCCGCGGCCATGTTCTCGACCAGATCTGGTCATAAAGCCGAACCATATCGTCCACCACCATTCTCCCCTGCACATGGTCGGACCACTCGATCATCTCCTTTTCCGTTGATCTCTCAGTCACTAACAAACCCCCCCTGCCCAAGAACGGCCTCGCGCGAAACTGGAATCGGTTGGATTTTAACGCTCTTCACTCTTCCCTGGCGACCACCCTCCCTGACTTATCAGACCTCCCCCTCGATTTACAGGTTGATTCCATTAATTCTTGGCTTTCCTCCTCTTGTGACCTGGTCGCTCCTCTCAGGAGGGTCAAAGCTTGTCGTCTTCACGATGCCAACAAAAGGTTCTCTGGTGACCTTAAACCCTCAAATTGGCCCTTCGGCAAGCAGAGCGACAGTGGAGACGCAAGTATTGTCCCCTCCTGAGGGACCGATATAGGTCCCTCCTGAAAAATGACAAAAGAGCCATCCTTTCAGCCAAGTTAGAATACTTTTCGGGCAAAATTTTATCTGCAACCAATACATCTAGGGAGATCTTTTCCATCGTTCACATCCGATAGAGTCAACCCTAACCCTGCCCCCTCTGAATCCCTCTGCCTGTCCCTTAATGACTTCTTCATTGAGAAGATCGCGAATATCAAACGCAACATCCCCCCACCTTCTTCCCCTCTCCCCGCTGCTCCCCTTCCCCCTCTGCTCTCTTCTCTTGATCACTATCCCTCCATCTCGAGGGATTCCTTCCTTGCCTTACTCGGGAAGGTCAAGTCAGGTTCTCCTGCTGACTGTGGCCCGGCTCGTATACTAAAAGAGCTCTTTACCGGGTGCCCCGATCCCCCCCTATCTCTTCTCAACGCGTCCATCTCCCAGGGTATAGTCCCATCCTCGTTTAAATCTGCCACAGTCATCCCTATTCTAAAAAGAAACCAGGCTCTGACCCTTCTCTTCCTGCCAATTTCAGGCCCATCTCCCTGCTCCCTTATCTTGGCAAAATCCTGGAGAGCCATATTACCTCATGCCTGTCGGCCTACTTGGAGGACAACCATCTTCTTGCCTCCCATCAAGCTGGCGTCCGCCCAGTCCACTCGACTGAAACGGTAGTCACTTCTGTTCTTGACGAATTGAAGAGCAAGGCGGATTCCAACTCCCCTCAGGCCCTGGTGCTCCTTGACCTGTCCGCCGCCTTTGACACGGTCGACCATTCCGTCCTCCTCGGCAGTGTCAGGGCGGCGGGCATTCAGGGCACTGCCCTCTCCTGGCTCTCATCGTTTCTCCAGGGTAGGACGCAGGCGGTCCGCCTTTCAGGTTTTTCTGCCCCCCCTCCGCCCGGTGCCTTGTGGAGTCCCCCAAGGTTCCTCTCTATCCCCCTTCTCTTTAATCTCTATATCTATCCCTTCATTATTTCTTTACTCAGCATGGATGTTTCTGTGTACAATTACGCGGATGACCTTCAGCTGATCTTTGATCTCTCCCTTACCCCTGATTCCCCCCTTAAACTTCAAACTGTGCTCATTTTTATTTCTGAGTGGATGAACTAAAACCATCTCAAGCTCAACCCGGACAAAACGGAGCTAGTCCTGACTGGCGGCGCCATTAGCCATTGGACGCCCGCCCTTTGGCCCTCCATTTTCGGCCCTCCTCTGGCCCCCTCGGCAACGGTAAAAACTCTTGGCATCAAAATCAGTCAGGACCTCTCCATGCGTCCCCAGGTTAGTTCTGTTGTGTCGTCCTGTTTTCTGTCCCTCAGGATCATCCGCAAGGTTTCCCGTTTTTTTTCCTCTGACGCCCTCAAAATAATTGTCCTTGCCATGATCCTTTCCCGGTTGGACTACGGGAACTGCCTGTACGCGGGCATCCCTGCTTATGAGCTCTGGCGCCTTCAGACCATCCAAATTCAGGCAGCCCGTCTTGTCCACCGACTTCCTAAATATCACCACACTACCCCCCTCCTTAAGTCCCTCCATTGGCTCCCCATCCTGCAGAGAACTCTCTTCAAGATGGGATGCCTAGTCTTCATGGCCCGCTCCTGCACTGCCCCCATTATCATCAACTAACTGATCACCCATTACCTTCCTAGCCGCAACCTCCGGTCCTCCAGTCAGGCACTCCTTAATGTACCCCGCTTCCGTAAATCCAGAACTGGTGGCACCAGATTTTCCATTCTTGCTCCCTGATTCTGGAACAGTCTTCCGCTCACCATTCGGGTCATCACTGTCTACCCCCACATCCGCAAGGAGCTCAAAACATACCTGTTTGCCCAAGCCTTTACCATCCTGTAATCCCCGGCTAACCCTTCCATCTGATACTTTCTATCTAGTAGCACCAGGAAGCCGCTTGGTCGCAGTGCGCTCTATAAATATTTTCAAACTCATTCAAACTCAAACTCATGGTTTCCCATGCAAAACAAGTGGTTTAAATAAAACAAAATGCTAAACAAAGGCCTTGATTGGGTGAGCAATGCAAAAACAACAGTTGATGGACAGAATGCAGAACAATGTCATACATTCACCCCAGTACAGAGATCTGGGCCTAAATCCATCGTTTTTTTTTGCACTCCACACCACCCCAGTTCAGACATGGCCATATGCAAATCTGCCTTGACCCTGTGCCTCATGGGAACAGTCCAGCCCGAACTGCTTGTTTATGCACTGGATTGAGTGAGCTACGAAACCTTAGAAAACATTAAAGTTCTGCCATTATGGACCCAGTGATACCCTAGAGGCAGCTAATGTTCAAAAATGTCTGTTTTGCAGTAATTACAGGGGCCTTAAAGCCATGGCCCTGTACCCGAACCAAATAACGTAAACCAGGTGCTGCAAATCTATGAAAATACCTCAGTAGTGAACAGGGAACAAGTCGGGGGTACACTTGGGTGGACGGCGTCCATCCACTATTTTCACAAGTTGACCGCTTTCCACCTTGCCAAGAAGTTGGACCCTACTAAATAACGTGCTTAACTCGTTTCGGTGTCATTTCCAAACACCGGGACACTTTCAGCAGCGCCTGCACATTGTCTGCTTTCCATCTGCAACAAGCAACAACATGCAGGTGGGACGGGGGTTTCTTATTTTAGACTCCTGCTGGGCCCATAACAAAGGCCGAATTTGAGTGGTCATCAGGGCTCCTTCTGTTCGAGAGTCCTGGCTGGGAGCAGTCAGGGAGCCTCACACCTAGAAGCAAATGCCGCAGAGGAGAAACAAAGGTTAGCACTTCACACATACTTAAGAGAGGCAGCGTTTCACTTAGTTCAGGCTCTGTTTATTAGATATGCATGCACTGTAAGAATGTCTGCTGCGTTGTCTCTCCCAGTATTTACACTAAATAAATGTAATTTATATAGCGCTTACTACCCCTGAGGAGGCGTTGAAATAATTTAAGTACCACTATTTTTTCTTGTTTAGCGCTACTCATCCCAAAGCAGAGTGTCAGAGCGCTTTACATCAACACGTCCATATTAAAGTCGAGGCTTGTGATGTCACTTCCTATGATGTCAATTCCTGTGATGCCACATGTAATGTCATGCGCTGTGATCTCATGTGCTGTGATGTCGCGCGTCGCGATGTCACTTGCATACTGCCTAACTATGTCCGTCCTCCCTTCTGTTTTTTAAGACTTGTGCCCTGGAAGTGTATGTAACACTGTGCAGGGCTATTTTTGGCAACATGTGTATATTTGGAGATTAGTGTATTTATGACCACAATGAAATATTGTTTAAAGGTACGTTTTTAGCCGTATCATGTATTTCGCTTTTATGGTTTTTAATCGATAATAAAGCTTTTTTGACTGATTGACTGACTGTATATTTGTAGCATCTTTGTATGTTATAATCTGCAAACGTCCCGTCTTCCGATTTATCGTTAAAGATATTGCATACATTGGCACGATATTAACCAGGGGACGCAGTTACCATTGGTGCAACAGGTGCAGTGGCACCGGGCCCATGAGGCCCATTGGACCCTGACCATTGATGTATTTTAGAATACCAATAACAGTCAGAATGGCCATTTCTCTTGCCTGCACTCGGGCCCATGAAACCCTTGATCCGCTACTTATATTAAGAACTTAATAATAACGCTTTTTCCCCCAAAGGGCTGCATAACACGCTGCGACCATTTTTTGAAGCACTGTAAATGACTTGCGTTCCTACTACTTGTCATTACCCGGTGTAACAATACCCGAGTCATTGACTTCAGAAGGATGGAAGTCCGAATAAGCTTTGCCACAGTAACATAAACCGCACGCGTGGTGTGACTGTATCCCCAGCGCAGCAGTGTCTTTCAGGCCTGCTGCCCACAATTACCCGCAGCCAGAGTTTCTCTACCCCCTTCCTTCCCCCCTGCAGTGGCGCAACTAAACTTGAGAATGGGTCCTCTGCAAAGTACATGGGGGTGGGGGGGGGGGGCAGGGACCTATCAGGGCTGGAGGGGGTCTCCTGCGCTGCGTGGGCTTTTATTACGTCACTTCTCCCCTTGACCCTGCTTCCTCTTTTCCTTCCGCCTCGCCACTTCCCTTTGCTTCTATTTCAACGCCAACCCTATCCTCCCATCTCTCTCCCATTCTTCTTCCCACCTCCTCCACTTTTCTCCCCTTACTCCAGTCTTTTCCCCCTCGTTCATTATCCCGCCTGCATTTCCCCATTCCACCCCATCTCTGCCCTCCCCGTCTCCCATCCAATCCTCTTTCTCCCCCGATTTCCTTCTCCTAAGCCCCGCCCACGTTTCCTCCTCCCCTCTCTCTCCTCCTCCCTACCTCGCCACCCCGTTACTCCCCCTCCCCTCTTTCTTTCTTTTTATCGGCTCCTCCTCTTGTTCCTGGAGCCCCTCTCCTTGTCCCGTGTTTCTTTGCCCCCCCCCCATGCTGCCCCTCTGCTGGCTCGGGGGCTGGGGGAGGGGCCCAGCCGGCTCTAGTTTCTGGGCCGATCATGGCTGAAAGCGGACACCCCTCGGGGCTTAACTTGTGATGAAGTTTGAGTCAGTAGCGCACACTACGCCTTGTGTGTAAACACCCAGCCAGCCCCGGGGCTGCGGGCAGACACCCACCCTTCGCACCCCCCACGAGGCCCGGGCTCTCCGGAGCTGGGCACTGCCCGGCATCCCTGGCTGGTCCTGGTAAGTCCCTTGGAGTGATCCTCGTGCAGCATGGCATGCGCGCCTATGCAGGCCAGTGCCGCGTCTGTTCTCACCTCTGGTCGGTCTTACCTGTCTGCCCTCGTTGCGCTGACCTATGCCTGTCCTAACCTCTGCCCTGCCCTATGTATGTCCCCACCTTTGAATGTCCTCGTCTGGTGTGCGTCATCTTACCTGTGTGCCCACCTTTGACTTGCGTCACATGTGTCCTCGCCTTTGCATGTCGGAATTCCTACCGTACCTGCCTGCTCTTACTGTGCCCACCCCCGTCTGCCCACCTGAGCTCTCACCTGCCTGTCCTCACCTCTGTCTGACCGTGCCTATACCCATGTCACTCACTTGTTTGCCTTCTGACTGCCTACTTACCTCAACCCTGCCCTAAACTCTTCCTCTCCTGCACACCTATTTGGCTTCATTGTGCCCACCTCTTAACTCCTCACATCTGCCCTGTTTCTGCCTGTCCTTCACTTCTACCCTTGCCTCCGCCTGCCCTGCTCACCTGTCTGCCCATCACTTTCTGCCCTCAATGAGTTTATCTCTCCCTGTACTCGCCTCTTTCTGACCTCGCCTGTCTGCCCTCACCTTTCCCTGCCCCGCTCACCTGCCTGACTCTGCCCACTTCTCTTTGGCCTCACCTGTGCCTCTCCATGCCCTCCTGAAACTACGCTCACCTCTCCTTGTCATCACCTCTGTCTGACCTCTCACCTGTGTGTGTTCATTACGATCTCCACTGTCGCCGCCTCTTCCTGTCCCACTGCCACTTGTCTCTGCCCCAGCACCTCCTACCCATGCCCCGACGGTGCCCACCTCTGACTGCCCTCTTTGAGCTGACCCCTGCCTGGCCCCACGGCCTTTCCTTTCTTCGGCGTCTCCCAATCACCTGTCCGTCTCCATGGCGACCTCCTCTGCCCAGGCCTCTGTCCTCACTGACTGCCCTCAGCTCAGTCCAGGACTCTGCCTGCCCTAATCAAGGACTGTCCTTCCCTCTGCCCTCACCTCTTCTTGTTCTACCACCTGCCTCCCCTCAGGGTGTCCACCTCGGCCTGTCCTAATGTCTATATCTAACATCAAGGAGCCAAGAGGGAAAATTGGGTCATGGATCGCCCTCCACTCAATACTATTTTAATAGTGAATTTTTATTATTGAGGTAGGAGGTACATCCATGTTGTGTCTGAGTGCGACACAAAGGTGTGTGATATTCGTCGTCTCACAACTGTTATTTTATATTAAGGGCTTGGGTATTCTTTTAATATGGCACAACATGGATGTACCTCCTACCTCAATAATTAAAATAGAGGAGTTAGTTGCAAAAGCTTTGTAACATTTGGTACAACATGAAAATAATGAATTTCTAAGTGCCTGTCCTAATGTCTGCCTGTCCTCACCTTTGGCAAGGCATCTCCGTGCCCCACTCACCTGTCTGCCGCCAGTGTGCCCCCTCTGCCTGTCCTTACCTGTGTGCCCACCTGTGCCCGCCCTCTCTTCTAAGTACAACCCTGTCCCCCTGCCAGGCTCCCCTCTGGCTGCACCCGCCTCTGCCTCCCAGGACCCGTCCCTCCTCGCTTGCCTCACTCCCACCTGTCCTCGCCTCTCTCCGCTCGTACCTGTCCTCTTTGTGCTCACCTGTCCCCCCCCCCCCCCTCCCCCATCCAATGCGTTCACCTCTGCCTGTCCTGACCTCTGCGTGTCCTCGCTTCTGTTTGCCCGGAAGTTATTCTTACATTTATTTCTCCTCGCGTTTCCGTCCACAGCTCTGTCTGCCCGAAGGTTTGCATATATCCCTTGGCTGGTGTTTTGATGGCAAGTGGCAACAGCGAGAAACCACAATATCACACAGGTTTTTAGCAACTGCACTACTTGTTTTTTTTTTTTTTTTTTTTTTTTTTAAAGGAGATGAGCCATAGATCAGACACCGTGTCATCCCAGAAAAAAAAAACAGAATACATCACATATAGACTGTTAGACATGTGGTCTGCCACATCCCGACCGGCTGAGACTCTATTACTCATCTCCAAGCTAAAACACAAGCGCTGCAGTTGCTAACAACCCAAGGGATGTTTCTTTTGTTGGTTGCCATCGAAACACTAACTCTGAACGTGTAAACTTCACTGACTGCATCACCGCACTGGATGGGAAGATGGTAGGCACTTGCTTCACTTGTGATGGACAGCCCTGTGTGTAGAATTATGTAACTTTGTCTTGCTATACTAAACCTATGTACTCTAGCTGCAGTAGCTTTGTATTTTGACAGCAGTAGCTTTGTATTCTGATTTCTGCATTTTCTGGGGCAGCTTTGTATTCTGACTGGTGCATTTGTCTGGGGCTGCAGTAGCATTGTATTCTGACTGGTGTATTGTTTGGGTTCTGACTGGTGTATTGTTTGGGTTTGCAGTAGGCTTTGTATTCTGACTGGTGCATTGTTTGGGTATGCAGTAGGCTTTGTATTCTGACTGGTGTATTGTTTGGGTATGCAGTAGGCTTTGTATTCTGACTGGTGCATTGTTTGGGTATGCAGTAGGCTTTGTATTCTGACTGGTGTATTGTTTGGGTATGCAGTAGGCTTTGTATTCTGACTGGTGCACTGTTTGGGTATGCAGTAGGCTTTGTATTCTGACTGGTGTATTGTTTGGGTATGCAGTAGGCTTTGTATTCTGACTGGTGCATTGTTTGGGTACGCAGTAGGCTTTGTATTCTGACTGGTGCATTGTTTGGGTATGCAGTAGGGGTTGTATTCTGACTGGTGCATTGTTTGGGTATGCAGTAGGCTTTGTATTCTGACTGGTGCATTGTTTGGGTTCTGACTGGTGCATTGTTTGTGTATGCAGTAGGCTTTGTATTCTGACTGGTGCATTGTTTGGGTACGCAGTAGGCTTTGTATTCTGACTGGTGCATTGTTTGGGTATGCAGTCGGCTTTGTATTCTGACTGGTGCATTGTTTGGGGATGCAGTAGGCTTTGTATTCTGACTGGTGCACTGTTTGGGTACGCAGTAGGCTTTGTATTCTGACTGGTGCACTGTTTGGGTATGCAGTAGGCTTTGTATTCTGACTGGTGCACTGTTTGGGTACGCAGTAGGCTTTGTATTCTGACTGGTGCACTGTCTGGGAATGCAGTAGGCTTTGTATTCTGACTGGTGCATTGTTTGGGTATGCAGTAGGCTTTGTATTCTGACTGGTGCATTGTTTGGGTATGCAGTAGACTTTGTATTCTGACTGGTGCATTGTTTGGGTATGCAGTAGACTTTGTATTCTGACTGGTGCATTGTTTGGGTATGCAGTAGGCTTTGTATTCTGACTGGTGCATTGTTTGGGTATGCAGTAGGCTTTGTATTCTGACTGGTGCATTGTTTGGGTATGCAGTAGGCTTTGTATTCTGACTGGTGCACTGTCTGGGAATGCAGTAGGCTTTGTATTCTGACTGGTGCATTGTTTGGGTATGCAGTAGGCTTTGTATTCTGACTGGTGCATTGTTTGGGTACGCAGTAGGCTTTGTATTCTGACTGGTGCATTGTTTGGGTATGCAGTCGGCTTTGTATTCTGACTGGTGCATTGTTTGGGGATGCAGTAGGCTTTGTATTCTGACTGGTGCACTGTTTGGGTACGCAGTAGGCTTTGTATTCTGACTGGTGCACTGTCTGGGAATGCAGTAGGCTTTGTATTCTGACTGGTGCATTGTTTGGGTATGCAGTAGGCTTTGTATTCTGACTGGTGCATTGTTTGGGTATGCAGTAGACTTTGTATTCTGACTGGTGCATTGTTTGGGTATGCAGTAGACTTTGTATTCTGACTGGTGCATTGTTTGGGTATGCAGTAGGCTTTGTATTCTGACTGGTGCATTGTTTGGGTACGCAGTAGGCTTTGTATTCTGACTGGTGCATTGTTTGGGTACGCAGTAGGCTTTGTATTCTGACTGGTGCACTGTTTGGGTACGCAGTAGGCTTTGTATTCTGACTGGTGCACTGTTTGGGTACGCAGTAGGCTTTGTATTCTGACTGGTGCACTGTTTGGGTACGCAGTAGGCTTTGTATTCTGACTGGTGCACTGTTTGGGTACGCAGTAGGCTTTGTATTCTGACTGGTGCACTGTCTGGGAATGCAGTAGCTTTGCATTCTGACAGAAGCATTCGTCTGGGTCTGTAGTGTCTTGGTATTCAGACTGCAGTAGCTTTATATTCTAACTATGAATCGGTCCGAGGCAGTGCTGTAGCTTTGTATTCTGACTGATGCACTGCCTGGGGCTGCAGTAGATTTGCATTCCTACTGCAAGATTTGTCTGGGGCTGCAGAAGCCTTGTATTCTGACCGCAGAATTGGTCTGGGGCTGCAGTAACTTTGCATTCTGATTTGTACATTTGGGGATGCTGTAGCTTTGTATTCTGCTTGCAGAATATTTCTGGGGCTGCAAAAGCTTTGTATTTTGACTGCAGCATGTGTCTGGTACTGCAGACACTTTACATTGTGACTGAAGCCTTTGTGGCTGCAGTAGCTTTTTATTCTGATCTGTGCACTTGTGTTGGGCTGTGGTAGCTTTATCTTCTGACTGGATTTGTCGGGGGCTGCAGTTACTTTGTGTTTTGACTGAAGCCTTTTGTCTGTGGCTAGAGTAGCTTTGTATTATGATTTGTGGATTTTTCTGAGGCTGGGGTAGCTTTGTATTCTGACTGCAGGATTTGTCTGGGGCTGCAGCAGCTTTGCATTATGGCTGAATACTTTGTCTGTGGCTGCTTTGTATTCTGATTTGTGCATTTTTCTGTCTCTGCAGTAGCTTTGTAAACTGACTGCAGCGTTTGTCTCATGCTGCATTAGCCCTGTATTCTTATTACAGAATTTCTGGGGCTCCAGTAGCTTTGTATTCTGACTGATGCGTTTTGTCTGGGGCTGTAGTACCTTTTTTATTCTGATTTGTGCATTTGTCTGGGGGTGCAGTAACTTTGTAGTCTGACTGCAACATTTGCCTGGGCCTGCAGTAGCTTTATATTCTGATAGCAGGATATGTCTGTGGCTGCAGTTGCTTTGTTTTCTGACTGGTGTATTCTCTGCGGCTGCAGTAGCTTTGTATTCTGACTGCAGCATTTGTCTGGGGATTTAGTAGATATGTATTCTAAGTGGTACACTGTCGGGCTGCAGTATCTTTATATTCTGACTAAAGCATTTGTCTGGTTCTGCAGTAGCTTTATATTCTAACTACAGCGTTTGTCTGGGGCTGCAGTAGCTTTATATTCTGACTGCAGCGTTTGTCTGGGGCTGCGGTAGCTTTATATTCTGACTGCAGCATTTGTCTGGGGCTGCAGTAGCTTTATATTCTGACTGCAGCGTTTGTCTGGGGCTACAGTAGCTTTATATTCTGACTAAAGCGTTTGTCTGGGGCTGCAGTAGCTTTATATTCTAACTACAGCGTTTGTCTGGGGCTGCAGTAGCTTTATATTCTGACTGCAGCATTTGTCTGGGGCTGCAGTAGCTTTATATTCTGACTGCAGCATTTGTCTTGGGCTGCAGTAGCTTTGTATTCTGACTGCAGCATTTGTCTGGGGCTGCAGTAGCTTTATATTCTGACTGCAGCATTTGTCTGGGGCTGCAGTAGCTTTATATTCTGACTGCAGCGTTTGTCTGGGGCTGCGGTAGCTTTATATTCTGACTGCAGCATTTGTCTGGGGCTGCATTAGCTTTATATTCTGACTGCAGCATTTGTCTGGGGCTGCAGTAGCTTTATATTCTGACTGCAGCATTTGTCTGGGGCTGCGGTAGCTTTATATTCTGACTGCAGCGTTTGTCTGGGGCTGCGGTAGCTTTATATTCTGACTGCAGCGTTTGTCTGGGGCTGCGGTAGCTTTATATTCTGACTAAAGCGTTTGTCTGGGGCTACAGTAGCTTTATATTCTGACTGCGGCATTTGTCTGGGGCTGCGGTAGCTTTATATTCTGACTGCAGCGTTTGTCTGGGGCTGCAGTAGCTTTATATTCTGACTGCAGCGTTTGTCTGGGGCTGCGGTAGCTTTATATTCTGACTGCAGCATTTGTCTGGGGCTGCATTAGCTTTATATTCTGACTGCAGCGTTTGTCTGGGGCTGCAGTAGCTTTATATTCTGACTGCAGCGTTTGTCTGGGGCTGCAGTAGCTTTATATTCTGACTAAAGCATTTGTCTGGTTCTGCATTAGCTTTATATTCTGACTGCAGCGTTTGTCTGGGGCTACAGTAGCTTTATATTCTGACTGCGGCATTTGTCTGGGGCTGCGGTAGCTTTGTATTATGATTTGTGGATTTTTCTGAGGCTGGGGTAGCTTTGTATTCTGACTGCAGGATTTGTCTGGGGCTGCAGCAGCTTTGCATTATGGCTGAATACTTTGTCTGTGGCTGCTTTGTATTCTGATTTGTGCATTTTTCTGTCTCTGCAGTAGCTTTGTAAACTGACTGCAGCGTTTGTCTCATGCTGCATTAGCCCTGTATTCTTATTACAGAATTTCTGGGGCTCCAGTAGCTTTGTATTCTGACTGATGCGTTTTGTCTGGGGCTGTAGTACCTTTTTTATTCTGATTTGTGCATTTGTCTGGGGGTGCAGTAACTTTGTAGTCTGACTGCAACATTTGCCTGGGCCTGCAGTAGCTTTATATTCTGATAGCAGGATATGTCTGTGGCTGCAGTTGCTTTGTTTTCTGACTGGTGTATTCTCTGCGGCTGCAGTAGCTTTGTATTCTGACTGCAGCATTTGTCTGGGGATTTAGTAGATATGTATTCTAAGTGGTACACTGTCGGGCTGCAGTATCTTTATATTCTGACTAAAGCATTTGTCTGGTTCTGCAGTAGCTTTATATTCTAACTACAGCGTTTGTCTGGGGCTGCAGTAGCTTTATATTCTGACTGCAGCGTTTGTCTGGGGCTGCGGTAGCTTTATATTCTGACTGCAGCATTTGTCTGGGGCTGCAGTAGCTTTATATTCTGACTGCAGCGTTTGTCTGGGGCTACAGTAGCTTTATATTCTGACTAAAGCGTTTGTCTGGGGCAGCAGTAGCTTTATATTCTAACTACAGCGTTTGTCTGGGGCTGCAGTAGCTTTATATTCTGACTGCAGCATTTGTCTGGGGCTGCATTAGCTTTATATTCTGACTGCAGCATTTGTCTGGGGCTGCAGTAGCTTTATATTCTGACTGCAGCATTTGTCTGGGGCTGCGGTAGCTTTATATTCTGACTGCAGCGTTTGTCTGGGGCTGCGGTAGCTTTATATTCTGACTGCAGCGTTTGTCTGGGGCTGCAGTAGCTTTATATTCTGACTAAAGCGTTTGTCTGGGGCTGCAGTAGCTTTATATTCTGACTGCAGCGTTTGTCTGGGGCTGCGGTAGCTTTATATTCTGACTGCAGCGTTTGTCTGGGGCTGCAGTAGCTTTATATTCTGACTGCAGCGTTTGTCTGGGGCTGCGGTAGCTTTATATTCTGACTGCAGCATTTGTCTGGGGCTGCATTAGCTTTATATTCTGACTGCAGCATTTGTCTGGGGCTGCAGTAGCTTTATATTCTGACTGCAGCATTTGTCTGGGGCTGCGGTAGCTTTATATTCTGACTAAAGCATTTGTCTGGTTCTGCATTAGCTTTATATTCTGACTGCAGCGTTTGTCTGGGGCTACAGTAGCTTTATATTCTGACTGCGGCATTTGTCTGGGGCTGCAGTAGCTTTATATTCTGACTGCAGCGTTTGTCTGGGGCTGCGGTAGCTTTATATTCTGACTAAAGCGTTTGTCTGGGGCTACAGTAGCTTTATATTCTGACTAAAGCGTTTGTCTGGGGCTGCAGTAGCTTTATATTCTGACTGCAGCGTTTGTCTGGGGCTGCGGTAGCTTTATATTCTGACTAAAGCGTTTGTCTGGGGCTACAGTAGCTTTATATTCTGACTAAAGCGTTTGTCTGGGGCTGCAGTAGCTTTATATTCTGACTGCAGCGTTTGTCTGGGGCTGCGGTAGCTTTATATTCTGACTAAAGCGTTTGTCTGGGGCTACAGTAGCTTTATATTCTGACTAAAGCGTTTGTCTGGGGCTGCAGTAGCTTTATATTCTGACTGCAGCATTTGTCTGGGGCTGCGGTAGCTTTATATTCTGACTAAAGCATTTGTCTGGTTCTGCATTAGCTTTATATTCTGACTGCAGCGTTTGTCTGGGGCTACAGTAGCTTTATATTCTGACTGCGGCATTTGTCTGGGGCTGCGGTAGCTTTATATTCTGACTGCGGCATTTGTCTGGGGCTGCAGTAGCTTTATATTCTGACTGCAGCATTTGTCTGGGGCTGCGGTAGCTTTAAATTCTGACTAAAGCATTTGTCTGGTTCTGCATTAGCTTTATATTCTGACTGCAGCGTTTGTCTGGGGCTGCGGTAGCTTTATATTCTGACTGCGGCATTTGTCTGGGGCTACAGTAGCTTTATATTCTGACTGCGGCATTTGTCTGGGGCTGCAGTAGCTTTATATTCTGACTGCAGCGTTTGTCTGGGGCTGCAGTAGCTTTATATTCTGACTAAAGCATTTGTCTGGTTCTGCAGTAGCTTTATATTCTGACTGCAGCGTTTGTCTGGGGCTACAGTAGCTTTATATTCTGACTGCGGCATTTGTCTGGGGCTGCGGTAGCTTTATATTCTGACTGCGGCATTTGTCTGGGGCTGCAGTAGCTTTATATTCTGACTAAAGCATTTGTCTGGTTCTGCAGTAGCTTTATATTCTGACTGCAGCGTTTGTCTGGGGCTACAGTAGCTTTATATTCTGACTGCGGCATTTGTCTGGGGCTGCGGTAGCTTTATATTCTGACTGCAGCGTTTGTCTGGGGCTGCAGTAGCTTTATATTCTGACTGCAGCATTTGTCTGGGGCTGCAGTAGCTTTATATTCTGACTAAAGCATTTGTCTGGGGCTGCAGTAGCTTTATATTCTAACTACAGCGTTTGTCTGGGGCTGCAGTAGCTTTATATTCTGACTGCAGCGTTTGTCTGGGGCTACAGTAGCTTTATATTCTGACTGCAGCATTTGTCTGGGGCTGCAGTAGCTTTATATTCTGACTGCAGCATTTGTCTGGGGCTGCGGTAGCTTTATATTCTGACTGCAGCGTTTGTCTGGGGCTACAGTAGCTTTATATTCTGACTGCGGCATTTGTCTGGGGCTGCGGTAGCTTTATATTCTGACTGCAGCGTTTGTCTGGGGCTGCGGTAGCTTTATATTCTGACTGCAGCGTTTGTCTGGGGCTGCAGTAGCTTTATATTCTGACTGCAGCGTTTGTCTGGGGCTACAGTAGCTTTATATTCTGACTAAAGCGTTTGTCTGGGGCTGCAGTAGCTTTATATTCTGACTGCAGCGTTTGTCTGGGGCTGCAGTAGCTTTATATTCTGACTGCAGCGTTTGTCTGGGGCTGCATTAGCTTTATATTCTGACTGCAGCATTTGTCTGGGGCTGCGGTAGCTTTATATTCTGACTGCGGCATTTGTCTGGGGCTGCGGTAGCTTTATATTCTGACTGCAGCGTTTGTCTGGGGCTACAGTAGCTTTATATTCTGACTGCGGCATTTGTCTGGGGCTGCAGTAGCTTTATATTCTGACTGGTGCACTGTCTTGGGCTGCAGGAAATTTGCACTCTGACTGCAAAATTTGTCTGGGGCTGCAGTATCTTTGTATTCTAAGTGGTGCAATGTCGGGCTGAAGTATCTTTGTACTCTGACATGCATTTGTCTGCTTCTTCAGTAGCTTTCTATTCTTGTATTCTGATATGTACATTTGGTGCTGCTGTAGCTTTGTATTTTGACTGCAGCATTTGTCTGGTACTGCAGTAACTTTACATTTTGACTGAAGCCTTTGTGGCTGCAGTAGCTTTTTATTCTGATTTGTGCACTTGTGTGGGGCTGTGGCAGCTTTGCAGGATTTGTCTGGTGCTGCAGTAGCTTTGTATTCCGACTGCAGCATTTGTCTGTGGCTATAGTAGCTTTGTATTATGATTCATTCTGATTGGTGCACTCTCTGGGGCACCATTAGCTCTGTATTCTGACTGCAGCATATATTTCAGGCTCCAGTAGCTTTGTAGTCTGACAGTAGCATTTGTCTGTGGCTATGGTAGCTTTGTATTGTGATTTGTTCATTTTTCTGAGGCTGCAAAACCTTTGTACTTTGACTGCAGCAATTGTCTGGTGCGGCAGTAGCTTTGTATTCCGACTGCAGCATTTGTCTGTGGCTATAGTAGCTTTGTATTATGATTTGTGCATTTTTATGAGCCTGCGGTAGCTTTGTACTTGACTGCAACATTTGTCTGGCGCTACAGTAGCTTTGAATGTTGACAACAGCATTTGTATGCGGCTGCAGTAGCTTTGTATTCTAACCGGTGCACTGCCTGGGGCTGCAGTAGCTTTGCATTCTGACTGGTGCATTATCTCGGCTGCAGTAGCTTAGTATTCTGACTGCAACATTTGGGGCTGCAGTAGCTTTGCATTTTGACTGCAACATTTGTCTGTGGCTGCATTAGGTTTAAATTCTGACTGGTGCTTGTCAAGTGTACTTTGTTTTGCATAGTTACCAAAAACCATCCCAACACGATTTAAAAAATATATATATAAAACAAATATTCTGTGGATTTTCATCAACTATTGCCACCTTTTTTTTTAAAGAAATATGTTATAAGATTAATATTGTCTTTTAATAAAATCTGTTAAAATCCAAGATAAAAAAAATGCTGTAAAGTTTGATATCCGAGTTGACGACGCTGGCGAAGACGAAAGTCATCAGTTGGCAAGGTAAAGTGCAGGGCAGTCGCTTTTTTTTGGCTCCAGCCGGACTTGCCTGTGGATCAGTGTCATATAGTGCATATTGTTCAGTTGTTTGAGCCTGTTCTGAGTTTATTCAATAAAGTACTAGTGTTCTTTCCTTGGTGTGGTCAAGAAAAGCCTATTTTCATCTGTGGGCCAACATGCAACACGGGAGACTTCGTCCTTATGTTGGATGTATTTAATATTTGGCATTTTAGGCATGTTTTGTTCGGCCAGCAAAAGTTATTTTACCAGTCTGCAGTTCGGTTGTGTGTTCTCTGGGTTTAGGCAGGCCAACACTGCTTGCCTCCTGGTGCGGATGCCTTTCTGCTTGAGGGGTGCTTTTAGTACCTGTAGCTGTTCTTGATGCAAGTCCTTGCATGTGCAGATTAGATGTAGAATGTCTCCTTGCTTGGTGTTACACAGCCTGCACGTGCTTTGTGTTGTTGCCCTCAGCCATGGTGGAAGATGCTGAGCACACAGAGGATACCCAATCTATGATTGGCTCATTTGCCTGGGGCGACAATAGTGTTAGACTCTTATTGCACCATTTTGTTGGGGCTGCAGTATCTTGTTATTCTGACTCACGCATTTGTCTGGGCCTAGAGTAGCTTTGTATTCTGAATTCAGCATTTTTCTAGGGCTGCAGTCGCTTTGTATTCTGACTGGTGCCTTGTCAGGTGTGCCATTAGCTCTATATTCTAACTGCAGCATTTATCTCGAGCTGTAGTAGTTTTGTATTCTGAGTGGTGCATTTTGTCTGGGGCTGTAATACCTTTCTATTCTGATTTGTGTATTTGCCTGGGGTTGCAGTAACTTTGTATTTTGACTGCACCATTTTTCTGAGGCTGCAGTGGCTTTGTATTCTAAGTGGTGCACTGTCTGGGGCTGCTGTGGCTTTGTTTTCTGACTGGTGCATTGTCTGGCTCTGCATTAGCTTTATATTCTGACTGCAGCATTTGTCTGGGGCTGCGGCAGCTTTCTGTTCTGACTGGTGTACTGTCTGGGGGGCAGTAGGTTTACATTCCTACTGCAAGATTTGACTGGTGCTGCAGTAGCCTTGTATTCTGCCTGCAGCATTAGGGGCTGCAGTAGCTTTGTATTCTGACTGCAGCATTTGTCTGTGACTGCATCAGTTTTGTATTCTGATTGGTGCATTTGCCTGGGGTCACAGTAGCTTTGTATTCTGATTTGGGAATGTGTCTGAGCCTAGAGAAGCTTTGTATTCTGACTGCAGCCTTTGTCTGGGACTGCAGTAGATTTTCATTCTGACTGGTGCACTGTCTGGGGCTGCAGTAGCTTTGTATTCTAAATGGTGCCCTGTCTGGCTGCGGTATCTATGTATCCTGACTGGTGTACTGTCTGGGGCTGCAGTAGATTTGCATTCCTACTGCAAGATTTGCCTGGGCCTTCAGAAGCCTTGTATTCTGCCTGCAGCATTAGGGGCTGCAGTAGCTTTGTATTCTGACTGCAGCATCTGTCTGGGCTGCATTAGTTTAGTATTCTGATTGGTGCATATGCCTGGGGCGACAATAGCTTTGTATTCAGATTTGTGAACTTGCCTGGGCCTAGAGAAGCTTTGTGTTCTGAGTGCAGTATTTGTCAGTGTCTGCAGTAGCTTTCCATTCTGACTTGTGCATTTGCCTGTGTCTGCAGTCGTTTTGTATTCTAACTGCAGCATATCTCTGGGGCTGCAGTTGCTGTGTATTCTTACTGTAGCATTTGTCTTTCTGGGGATGCATTAGCTTTGTATTCCTACTGGAACATTTTCTGAGGCTCCAGTAGCTTTGCATTTTGTCTGGCTGCAGTACCTTTGTATTCTGATTGCAACATTTGACTGGTGCACTGTCTGGGGCTGCAGTAGCTTTGTATTCTGACTGCAGACATTTTCTGGGGCTGCATTATCTTTGTATTCTGATTGGTGCATTGTCTGGGGCTGCAGTAGCTTTGTATTCTGACTGGTGCACTGTAAGGGGTTGCGGTAGCTTTGCATCCTGATTTCTGCATTTGTGTGGGGCTGCAGTAGCTTTGCATTCTGAATGGAGCATTTGTCTGAGGCTGCAGTAGCTTTATATTCTGACTGCAGCAATTGTCTGGGGTTGCAGCTCCTTTGTATTCTGATTTGTGCAATTGTCTGGTGCTGCATTAGCTTTGTATTCTGACTGCAGCATTTGCCTGGAGCTGCAGTAGCACTGTATTCTGACTAGAAATTAACTGCTTCTGCAGTAACTTTGTATTCTGATATGAACATTTGCCTGGGGCTGCTGTAGCTTTGTATTCTGATTGCAGCATTTAGCTGGTACTGTAATAGCTTTGTATTTTGACTGAAGCCTTTTTCTGTAGCTGCAGTCGCTTTGTATTCTGGTTTGTTTGGGGCTGCTGTAGCTTTGCATTTTGTCTGAAGCCTTTTTCTGTGGCTGCAGCAGCTTTGTATTCTGATTTATTCATTTGTCTGGGGCTGCAGTAGCTTTGCATTTTCCTAGAGCGTTTGTCAGGGGTTGCATTAGCTTTGTATTCTGATTGGTGCATTTATTTGGGCCTGCAGCAGCTTTGCATGCTGACTGCAGCATTTGTCTGGGGCTGCAGTAGCTTTGTATTCGGATTTGCGCATTTTGTCTGGTGCTGTAGAAGCTTTGTATTCCGACTGGTGCATTTTGTCTGAGGCTATAGTGCCTTTGTATTCTGATTTGTGCATTTGTCTGGGGCTGCTGTAGCGTTGTATTCTTATTGCAGCATTTGTCTGTGGCTGCAGTAGCTTTGTATTCTGATCTGTGCATTTGTCCCTGACTGCAGTAGCTTTGTATCATGACCTCAGCATTTGTCTTGGGCTGCTGCAACTTTGTATTCCGACTGATGCATTGTCTGGTGCTGTCGTACCTTTGTATTTTGATTTGTGCATTTGTCTAGGGCTGTAGTAGCTCTGTACTCTGACTGCAGGAGTTGTCTGGGACTGCGGCAGCTTTGCATTCCGAATGGTGCATTTGTCTGGTTCTGCAGTAGCTTTGTATCCTGAGTTGTGCATTTGTCTGGAGATGCAGTAGGATTTTTCTGGTGCTGCAGGATCTGTGAATTGTTGCTGATGTGAGGGGTTGCAGCACTTCTGCGTTCTGTCTTGTTTGATAAATTGTGTCTGGGACTTCAGCAGCTTTGCATTCTTGTTGCAGCATTTGTCAGGTGCTGCATTAGGTTTGTATTCTGATGCGTTCATTTGTCTGGTCTTTCAGTAGCTTTGTATTCTGATTTGTGCATTTGTCGGCTGCTGCAGTAGCTTTGTATTCTGATTTCGGGATTTGTCCGGGGTTGCAGCAGCATTGCCTTCTTGCTGCAGCCTTTGAGGCTGCAGAATCTGTGAATTGTTGCTGGCGCGAGGGGTTGCAGCAGCTCTGCGCCTGTCCTGTTTGATAAATTGTGTCTGGGACTTCAGCAGCTTTGCATTCTTGTTGCAGCATTTGGCAGGTGCTGCATTAGGTTTGTATTCTGATTTGTGCATTTGTCGGCTGCTGCAGTAGCTTTGTATTCTGATTTCGGGATTTGTCCGGGGTTGCAGCAGCATTGCCTTCTTGCTGCAGCCTCAAGAGGCTGCAGGATCTGTGAATTGTTGCTGGCGCGAGGGGTTGCAGCAGCTCTGCGTCTGTCCTGTTTGATAACTCGTGTCTGGGGCTGCAGGTGCTTTTTCCCCGTCGGGTAGTGTTTGTGTTCGTGCACAGGCGCGAGCTCTCAGGTTAATTGGTGGAATCGGATCCCGGCTGATCACTGGTGCAGAACAGCCAGCCATGGTCTCACCTCCATCCGGGGGATTAAATGACAGATTGCTCAACGTATCATTACCGGTGCAACCGGAGCGCTGACCCCGCCTCCCTGCAAGGCGAGGGCATCCTTGGTGGTCCCTCTCGAGTTTTCTCCTGTTTGACTGCTCCGTCGATGATCACTACAGCATATCTTAAAGATATCTTTTTGTCGCCATCAGCACCACCGCTCCTTTAGCTCAAAACGTGAACACCGTGATCCATTGTGTATTCCTGTTTGTCTGACCTTTGTTACGCGTTATCACTGTATGGTGTGTCCTCTTTGCTGCCACGGTCTAGTCAGCTTTATTGTGGGTCTAACTCGCACTATACTTTGCACCTCTTTCAAGGTTAGGTTCCACCACAAGCCAGCTGCCACGTGATTGGAGCAGGCCCCCAAACCTCACACGTGACGCCAAACATGCCACTCTGCAAACCTATGACTCTCTACTGTCCTTTTATAAGAATCTGAGTGGTTACTTGTTGCTCTCCCACAAACCAACACTCTTCTAACAATGAATAACAAACTGAGTAGCTACTAACTAGTCTCCCACAAACCAACACTGTACCAACAATGAATAACAAACTGAGTAGCTACTTACCGGTCCTCCCACAAAACAGCACTGTACCTACAATGAATAACAAACTGAGTAGCTACTTACTGGTTCTCCCCCAAACCAGCACTGTACCAACAATGAATAACAAACTGAGTAACTACTTACTGATCCTCCCCCAAACCAACACTGTACAAACAATGAATAACAAACTGAGTAACTACTTACTGATCCTCCCACAAACCAACATTCTACCAACAATGAATAACAAACTAAGTAGCTACTTACCGGTTCTCCCACAAACCAGCACTGTACCAACAATGAATAACAAACTAAGTAGCTACTTACCGGTTCTCCCCCAAACCAGCACTGTACCAACAATGAATAACAAACTGAGTAGCTACTTACTGGTTCTCCCCCAAACCAGCACTGTACCAACAATGAATAACAAACTGAGTAGCTACTTACTGGTTCTCCCCCAAACCAGCACTGTACCAACAATGAATAACAAACTGAGTAGCTACTTACCGGTTCTCCCCCAAACCAGCACTGTACCAACAATGAATAACAAACTGAGTAGCTACTTACTGGTTCTCCCCCAAACCAGCACTGTACCAACAATGAATAACAAACTGAGTAGCTACTTACTGGTTCTCCCCCAAACCAACACTGTACCAACAATGAATAACAAACTAAGTAGCTACTTACCGGTTCTCCCACAAACCAGCACTGTACCAACAATGAATAACAAACTAAGTAGCTACTTACTGGTTCTCCCCCAAACCAGCACTGTACCAACAATGAATAACAAACTGAGTAGCTACTTACCGGTTCTCCCACAAACCAGCACTGTACCAACAATGAATAACAAACTAAGTAGCTACTTACTGGTTCTCCCCCAAACCAGCACTGTACCAACAATGAATAACAAACTGAGTAGCTACTTACCGGTTCTCCCACAAACCAGCACTGTACCAACAATGAATAACAAACTAAGTAGCTACTTACTGGTTCTCCCCCAAACCAGCACTGTACCAACAATGAATAACAAACTGAGTAGCTACTTACTGGTTCTCCCCCAAACCAGCACTGTACCAACAATGAATAACAAACTGAGGAGCTACTTACTGGTTCTCCCCCAAACCAACACTGTACCAACAATGAATAACAAACTGAGTAACTACTTACTGATCCTCCCACAAACCAACACTGTACCTTCAATGAATTACAAACTGAGTAGCTACTTACTGATCCTCCCACAAACCAACATTCTACCAACAATGAATAACAAAGTTAGTAGATAAATAACATACCATTACCCCGCAAGTCGAAACAACGACTAGCGGATGGGGAGAAGGTGTTGGATTTAAAATCCAACACCTTCCCTGCTGTCCGCACAGACTGGAGTTGGAATTGTAAATGATCCTATTCCAACATCCAGCACCCCCCTCCGCAAGTCGTTATTCCAACTTGCTGGTTAATGGTATGCGTTGGTACGACATGGTCGTTGTAACGACTGCGTTGTAATTGCATGCAAAGTGAAGGCATGCGTGAAAAGGAGGCATATTCGACCAGTGATGCCCCTCTGCCACTGGAGGGGGCCTGACCCAAAGATGAGATGTATGTCCCTACAGATGACGTTCACCCGCCCCTTAGTGACTGACATGGTGTTGGAAGTCCTATAGCAGAGTCCAGCAATGCTGGAGGGAGTACAGAATGCTATGTATCAGAAGCATGAAGGTGAAATACAGGTAAAAGGAAGCAAGCGTGTCAAGCTCTCTTTGTCTGCCAGCATGCCCTATGACAGAGTTAGTGTCAGTACAAATGTATACCGGTCTGGCATTTTGCCTTGCCCTATTCTGAGTGCTGATGCGTGGCCATTGGCCACCACCACCACTACTAGCAGTGCACTTGTTTAACCTATGTGGCCAGTTATGTTATGTTAGCAATGATTTGCAATGAATGTTTTCTTGGCCTGTCCTTGTGGAGTGATCAGTTCTGCATCTGCCTCGCCTACCCTCTGTGTACCTTGCATCCCTATGCACATTTGAGGGGTGCGATTGGGCTGTGTGTTGTCGACACTGTCGCGATCATTGGAAGAGGCCAGGATACATGTTAGCGAATGCCACTTACACAACTCTGTGTCTGGCATGCATACCTTGTGCCAGAGGTGTCCTCCTATGTTCTCACCACCTCTTGCCTGCATGGTTGTGATGGTAGCCCTGGCACTGTGTGTCAGTGGTTGTCCTTCGGCTTTTGAGTATCTTGAGACAAACCTGCAGCATGTCCCCTTCCTTCAATGGAAGCACTTGGCTCCTCTGTTGCTAAGGTTCATAAAGGGTGTTTGAGCAACTCAGTTGCACTCCTATTGGTGCATCATCGGCCAATGGGCGCCCATTTGTACGTTTACTGCTTCCTGGTGAGAAGGTGGTAATAGTCAATAGCCATAGATATTTGCTGCCACCTGTTGGAGGACATAGACCGTCATAAGTGCATGTGTGGTGCTACCTTCTCATAAGATTATGACTAATATAATGGAACACCTGTTTTGCATGTGTCCACTATGGATGTGCGAAATAAAAATAAGTTCAGGGCTTGCTTCACTGAAACAGATGACTGGGCAACAGCATTTTAGGTCTTGTTTGCGATAGCGCATGTGCTAGAGATATTGTGTACAACAAGAGGCTTGCAGGCTGCCCATTGCTTAACATTCGTTGGCTTTGTTGTCACTCTTATTATTTGATGCCTTCTAATTGGCCAGGATGTGCTGGCTTCACTTCCTCTACTTTCGGCTGGAACATGGACCAAGTACTGATTGCTGTCCTTCTGCTGATCGCCCTGTGATTTAGGTACTACTTTTATTTAGGTTTTTTTCCCTGTCTTTCCTTGCTGAACCTCTTGTCATTTGCAGCTATGTTTTACTGTGCCACACTCACTTCAAAGAAACCCTTTTCTCCTTTGAAATTGAAGTTTATTGTAGCAACAGATGTTATCTGCTTCAAAATGTTTTTTTCACTAAAACATGGACACGGGCGCAATTGCTTTCCTTATGTGATAGGATCTTTAGCCAAATATCATATTTTTTTTTCTTTTTCATGTATTAACTGATTGGAGCAGAATCATAGGGGTTTGTGCCGATACCTAACAAGTTTTGGCAAAGCAAATAGTCTCAAAGCCAATAGGTCTCACCTTTGAGACTATTGGCTTTGACATTGCCTTTCACTCATGCTGTACAGCATTGGCATTGCTGACTTTGTAAATGATTTGGAGCCATGCTGCATAGCAGCGTGGCTGGAAGACTATGATGAATCCAGCATTAATGCACTTAAAAAAAATGCCAAGCCCTGGCTGCATATCATAGAGCTTTCTGCTACTACACTTCAGCATGACTTCACAACATTAGCAAAGCCAGTAGCTGTTGCTAGACCTTTTGACTTTGCCAGTGCTTGTTGTCTTGTGATCTGCCCCTGTTTCTAATGAGTTGAAACACAGCCAATCAGAAATGCCAAAGCAAACCTGCTGGGCTAGCAGATTTCATTGGCTGCCTTTTCAATCAGTCCTTATCAACGTGTTTACATCATGCTGGGTGGCTGCCGGGCATTCAGTAGAGTTGCCGCAGCCTCGTCACCTCGCTGGACTCTTTTGTAGCTGGCAGAAGGCAGGGCACTAGGTACACATGTGGTTTTCTGTTTTGAGGCACAGTATCCTCCCCTTTACTTTGGTCCACCTGCAGAGTAGATGTTGGTGGTTGTTTAAAACGAAATCCACTCAGTTAGTACTACAGTTTATAATGGCTGGGCATCACAGGTGACTTGAATGTAAGGATTGTGAGTCCTTTGTTATTTTAACCGGCAGAGGGGTAAGTGAAAGGCTTCTTGGTGGTGATACGTGAGCTCTCCAGGGCTTCTATGATCACTGTCAAGCCGCTGATGACATTGACTTTTGTGTGGGTGTGTCCTATCCCTTGCGGCGTGTCTAAAAAAGAAATGACGATTTACAAAAAGGGGGGTGGTGATGAACAGAGTGTCTGAGTTAAACAGACCACTCTTACCCAGTCCAAAGATCAGGGCTTGATCCATCACCATTATTTATCTCACTGCCCCATCCCAGCTCAGAACCTGGCTATATGCAAATCAGTCTGTCCCTGGCCCAGTGCATCATGGGAACAGGGCAGACTAAACTACCAAGCCAATTCTTCACCAGAAAGGAGACAAGCTACCGGGGACCGGTTTCTGGCATTTCAGCCTTCTTCGGCCCGGCTTGCTTGAATCCTGATGGAGCAGTGAGAAAGGGACTCATGTCTGAGTATACCCTGCCACACCTATAGTGGCCAAAAACGATTTACAAAAAGGGGGGTGGTGATGAACAGAGTGTCTGAGTTAAACAGACCACTCTTACCCAGTCCAAAGATCAGGGCTTGATCCATCACCATTATTTATTTCACTGCCCCATCCAAGCCAATTCTTCACCAGAAAGTAGACAAGCTACCGGGGACCGGTTTCTGGCATTTCAGCCTTCTTCGGCCCGGCTTGCTTGAATCCTGATGGAGCAGTGAGAAAGGGACTCATGTCTGAGTATACCCTGCCACACCTATAGTGGTCAAGCCGCTGATGACATTGACTTTTGTGTGGGTGTGTCCTATTCCTTGCGGCGTGTCTAAAAAGTAATGACGATTTACAAAAAGGGGGGTGGTGATGAACAGAGTGTCTGAGTTAAACAGACCACTCTTACCCAGTCCAAAGATCAGGGCTTGATCCATCACCATTATTTATCTCACTGCCCCATCCCAGCTCAGAACCTGGCTATATGCAAATCAGTCTGTCCCTGGCCCAGTGCATCATGGGAACAGGGCAGACTAAACTACCAAGCCAATTCTTCACCAGAAAGGAGACAAGCTACCGGGGACCGGTTTCTGGCATTTCAGCCTTCTTCGGCCCGGCTTGCTTGAATCCTGATGGAGCAGTGAGAAAGGGACTCATGTCTGAGTATACCCTGCCACACCTATAGTGGCCAAAAACGATTTACAAAAAGGGGAGTGGTGATGAACAGAGTGTCTGAGTTAAACAGACCACTCTTACCCAGTCCAAAGATCAGGGCTTGATCCATCACCGTTATTTATCTCACTGCCCCATCCCAGCTCAGAACCTGGCTATATGCAAATCAGTCTGTCCCTGGCCCAGTGCATCATGGGAACAGGCAGACTAAACTACCAAGCCAATTCTTCACCAGAAAGTAGACAAGCTACCGGGGACCGGTTTCTGGCATTTCAGCCTTCTTCGGCCCGGCTTGCTTGAATCCTGATGGAGCAGTGAGAAAGGGACTCATGTCTGAGTATACCCTGCCACACCTATAGTGGCCAAAAACGATTTACAAAAAGGGAGGTGGTGATGAACAGAGTGTCTGAGTTAAACAGACCACTCTTACCCAGTCCAAAGATCAGGGCTTGATCCATCACCGTTATTTATCTCACTGCCCCATCCCAGCTCAGAACCTGGCTATATGCAAATCAGTCTGTCCCTGGCCCAGTGCATCATGGGAACAGGGCAGACTAAACTACCAAGCCAATTCTTCACCAGAAAGGAGACAAGCTACCGGGGACCGGTTTCTGGCATTTCAGCCTTCTTCGGCCCGGCTTGCTTGAATCCTGATGGAGCAGTGAGAAAGGGACTCATGTCTGAGTATACCCTGCCACACCTATAGTGGCCAAAAACGATTTACAAAAAGGGGGGTGGTGATGAACAGAGTGTCTGAGTTAAACAGACCACTCTTACCCAGTCCAAAGACGGCTGTAATGCCAGAAACCGGTCCCCGGGAGCTTGTCTCCTTCCCAGTGTAAGAATTGGCTTTTGTAGTTTGGTTTGCCCTGTTCCCATCATGCACTGGGACAGGAACAGACTAATTTGCATACAGCCAGGTTCTGAAACTGGGATGGTGCAGTGAGCTAAAAAACGGTGTTGGATCTAGCCCTGATCTCTTGACTGGGTGAGAGCTTTCTGCTTAATTCAGAGACTCTGTCCCCCACCACCCCTTGTTGTAAATAAAAAAGTAATGAAGCACAAGGCCTGAGCGGAGTTTGCGGAGTTCCATGTATCCGAACACTGCGAAGTGACCAAAAAACTCCACCACGCTACGCAGGGTTCCGCAAGCGGCAGAGTGTGTTAGGTCGCGCAACCATTTGATTACTAACTCGGACCTGACACCGTCGACTTTAAGAATTGCCTTTAGGCAGACTCTGGCCGTGGGACATATCGATTGTTTCCAGTGTTATTGCCTGGAACACTTAACTCACCCATCGCTTGCATTATCTTATTCTATTATAGACCTTTTGAAATAGGCCCTACCTGGCTTCCTAACAACCTACGCTGGGCCCACCAGACTTATGTGGAACGCAATTTCGTGTAGCAACTTACATCGTTTACAGACACTCGCCTAATGAGCCCTGAGGAAGTTCCCCTCGTGAGAATGAAACACGTTGGCTGACTTCAAAACTCCAATCTCGTGGGAGTTAACTGATTGAAAATAAAGACTTTCTTTGAAACTCGATACTGACCTTCTGGACTTTGTTACTTGGCGCGCGCCCAACCCCTGCTTTGTGTTATGTTTTAGTGCCTGTTGTTTGTCCCGTGCTGGATAAACAGAGCGAACTGCGCCATGCGCAGCGCAAGAGGACGCTGCTTTTTTCTGCTGCTCTAGTATATGTTCTACTGAAGAACCATCTTCCTCAACATCAATGGATGGTTTCTCAACATGAGCGGTCAAGAACATCCAGGACCGCACACATTGAGAAATGTCACTGGGAGGTGGTCTAGCGTTGGATTTTCCTCACGCACGCTCTTCAACTTACCATTGCAAGGAAAAAACTCTGCTGTACTTTGCAGAGCGGAGTTTTTTGGATCTCTGCGTGCTCTGCGGAGTGTGGAAAAAGCCGCGAACGGAGCAGAGTTCACCACCCAGGCCTATTAAGCATGTCCGATGTGGTTTGAGTGTATTTCACGAAATCAACGAGACGGTCCACTTTAGAGAGTGACTAAGTTGTGAAAATAGTGTCAAAACATCACAGAGGTTGTTTAACACCTTAGCTGCTTTGGAACGTCCAGCTCCAGTGATGAACGTTCCATTGCGCAGGTGCAGTTGGAACGTCCAACGGCCGATGGCAGCACTTCCGAGGTAGTGGTGCCGTCGGCCGCTGGTATAGGCGCAGTGCTTAAGAGGTTAAAATAACCCTCACACACCAACCTGGTTGGTGTCATGCTTCATCATTGGGTTCCCAGTTGGGTAGCCGAATGCTACCCAACTGTGCTGCGACACCTGATTTACAGTGGAGCGTATTTTGGTTTGTTTCATGTGTGATGAAGTAGTGATGAACATCACTATCCAGTGGATGCCAAAACAGGTTGATCAGCGGAGGAGCTCTGAGACAAAAAGTACCTAATAGAAGCTCTTCCCGCCCTGGATACGATTGACATGGAATTCTCGTGAATAACGATATACATTATTTTTTACTATAGCTGAATCTCAAAGGTCAGTTGAACCTCGTGTGGTAAGCACACCTTAGTGTGTATATATATTTGCGCTACACACGTGGTTTATTTTTACCACTCACTTCTTCATTCTTGCACATATTCACTCATTCAATAGGTCCTGAAAAAAACTCCAACATTTTTTTCAACCAAGCTGAAACATGTCGACCTGACCTAAGGATAATCCAGACGCAAATCTGTTGTTCTTTCAGATTATTCTGAATTCTGTATTCGTACAAGTGCCTTGAGACCCTTGCGGGTGAGTAGTGCGCTATACAAGTATCAATTTACAGATTATCCACTGCATTTTTTAAGCATACCATGGGCCACTGGGAATAAAGTATCATATTGTGAGTTTCCCATAGGTATTTTTAATATTCACCACTTTCACTACTTCATCACACATAAAACAAACAAAAACCCGCTCCACTGTAAATCAACTGCCTCCCCGAGGCGGCGGGTGAGTGAGAGGAGGCTGCTCCCCCAAAACTCTTGCTGCTCGGGGCAGACCCCCACCCCCCACTCGCTACACCACTGCCTATGTTCAGATCTCCTTCTTTGTTCAAATCACCTTTTCTTGTGTGGTCTCTTTTGTCATGATACACTGCATGAAAATGGGTGCCCTATGGGTTTGTATTTCCATGCAGCCCATCGCTTCTCGCCGGGTCAGTCCACGTTTATATCCGAGCAGGATCGGATTGGTAAGGCGGGCACTCGGCAAATGGCCAGAGGGCCTATAGCCGAGTTCCAGCACTGGGCGTCTTTTTGGGCAGCCTGGGGGCTGTCTGAGCTGTTGGGATGCCACCAGCAGCCCAGTGGGTACCAGAGTGGGTGCCAGAGGAGTGGCCTTTCTAGAGGCAGATGGGCAGAGGTATCACTCCCTTTCTCTCCTGGGCCAGCCCATTAATGCTTGCTGATTGAGCGGGGCAGTGGGCCTGAGCAGAGGTGCTTTCACTTGCATTCATGTGTGACTCAGCAGTATGAACTAATCTCTGCATTTTTGTTGTTGTATCTAAGTGAAGTTAATAAAACCTGCCCCCACCCCATTTCTTTTCATAAAACTTTGCCGAAGCAGTGTTTTGTGGAATGGCAATCCACAAATGCGGGCCACTTTTTTGGGGCGTGCCCAGGCCGATTTTTAATCCCAATCCAGCCCTGCGACCCGAGATCCGCGTTTTCCCTCTTCTGGGGCAGTTGTGGTGGTGGTAGCTGTGGTGTGGCTTCTTTCTGTTGCCTTGGCCTGTGTGGGTGTGTGCTGTGATTGCAGTGCTGCAAACAGAGTCCCCTGTGACTTGCCTCCCCAGTGGCGGTTGTGGCCGAACAGTGTAGACACACTCAGAGGAAGTGGTGTGGGAGACGTAGTGCTGTTAGCACTCTAGCTGTCGCACGCACGCATCCCCTCATCCGCAGGCCAGGCGTGGCCTGCGGGGAATCAATAAATGGAAGGCGTGTGCTCGGACGTGTCACTTCCGACTAGCATTGGGTGTGAGGCTGACTGGTGTATGTTGCGCGCCTCCACCCCTGCGCTAGCGATCAGCCAAGGCCTGGTCCCCTAAGCCCTACAATATTACATTGGCGACAAGCGGAGGGGGCCCAACCCTCGCCCGTGCACCAGCACCAAACGGAGCAGTCCGCTCCTCTTCCGCGGCGCCGACCACGCATATCCTGGCTCCTACCAGTGAGCCTGCTGCTGCCGGAGCTCTTCTCCCTGCCACTGCCCTGCCTGCTTGCTGGGACGCGACACCCACCCTCTGGCTGCCCTCCGGTGAGGGTTCGAGCCGTCTTCTGGTTCCTGGGGTGTCCCGGTCTGGAGTTTTGCGACGCCTTGCCGAACCTCACGCATCTCGCGTGGTCCGCGGCACCGGCGCCCTGCCAAACCTCACGCATTTCGCGTGGGAAGCGGGAAAACACCCTACGAACCCTCACGCATCTCGCGTGCACCACGTTCTTGGTTTGCTGCATCCCGGGGGTGTGTGCCGACGCCTGGAGGGACAACTGCCAACACCCTGGAAACCTGGAGACTCGTCTGGAGCAGTCCTGACCATCCCGAGGCTGGCCAGGCACGGCGCACGTGGCGCAGGAGGAAGCCGCGACACGGGGAGAGCGGATGGTGCGGATCTTTGCACAGGTACACGTGCTGCTGCGAATTCCTGAGGGGACTGCCCAGACCAGAAGCTATCACCACCCTAGTTGGGAGTCGGCACCATGGGGGATGGAGATGCGGCAGCGCCTGTCATTAATATCCCCTTCCAGCACGCCGCAGGCGGGGTCCTGCCACCATTCAGCGAAACAATCGACCCGTCCACGGCCTCACCCCGCTGGAAGATTTGGCTAGAAAGACTAGAGAACTACTTTGTAGTCACACGAGAGACGGATGACGCAGTCAAAAGATCCTTACTACTCCACTACGCAGGGGATGAGATCTTCAGACTTTTCAAACACCTCCCTAACGCGGGTGCGGCGACCAGCTATGCTGCCGCGGTTACCGCTCTCAATGGACATTTTGACCCCCAAGTGAACGTGGACTTCGAGGTATTCAAGTTGGGACAGGCACGTCAACGAGACGGAGAGACTATGGATCAATTCCACACGCGCGTCAGGGAGCTGGCCAGTTCCACCGACAAGGACCAGCCCAGAGCCATAAGGAGGCAGCTGATCCAGGGATGCCGGGACAAGAAATTGAGAGGCCAGATTCTCCGTAAGCCCAGAATCTCTCTGGAAGACATCCTTATCTTGGCCAGATCCCACGAGCTCTCGGATGTCAGAGCGACGGCCATGGAACAGGCCCTGCATAAAACCCCGATTAAGGCGGAAAGCATCAAGATAGAACACGCGGACGCCGTGCGGCCTCGGGCACGTGGTCAGACAAAGAAAGGATATCGAAAGAAGTCCCCTCAGGCTCGCTGTGGATACTGTGGCCATGAGCCACACGCGGCCAAGGAATGCCCGGCCCAGGGACAGGCCTGTGGGAACTGTGGGATACCAAACCACTTCGCATCAGTCTGCCGCAGGAAGGACCAGATGAGAAACCCTAAGAAATCATGGACACCCACTAAAGCAGTCCGCCAAGTGTCACTAGCTGACCCGGCCCCGGAGAAGTCAGAGAATCACCTGCCCACAGTCTATGATGATGATTCGGACTCGGAAGACGAAGAGGCGTTCGTCATCTCCTTCGCCCGGGAACTCAAGCAGCGGAGAAGACCACAGCCAACCTGCGTGGTACAAATGGGACAAAGCGAAGTGAAGGCGATCATTGATACGGGGGCCACTGTCAATGTGATGGGACTACAACAATTCAACAAGCTGCGTCCCCGCCCCGAGGTCTTACCATCTAAAACGAGAATCTTCGCCTATGGCGCGGATACACCCCTACCTCTCAAGGGGAAGATCGTGATACCCATCCGAGCAGATGAGGAGGAAGTAACGGCAACAATCCACATCATCAACCGGGAGGCTGACACCTTACTGAGTAGTCATACGGCGGAAGATCTGAAATTGATAGCCTTCGCCAACCGGATCCGGGCCCACCAAGTGGATGAGTTGCTGGAGCGTTTCCCTGAACTATTCAAGGGACTAGGGTGCATCAAATGTGACCCCATTAAACTCCACATTGACAAATCGATCTCCCCCACAGCCCTGCGCCACCGCCGGATACCTTTCCACCTCCGACCCCTGGTGGAGAAAGAACTTGAGAAACTGGAGAATCTTGGAGTTATTGAAAAGGGGACTGGGCCGACCCCATGGGTTTCACCCATGGTCATCGTCGAAAAACCTAAACAGCCGGGCGAAATCCGGTTGTGCATTGATATGAGACTACCGAACACAGCCATCCAGAGAGAGAGGCACCTGACGCCCACGATGGACGACATAGTGGCCGACGTGAATGGCTCAAAATGGTTCTCCAAAATTGATCTTAACGCTGGATACCATCAACTACCTCTTGCGGAGGAGAGCCGGTTCATCACGACATTCAGCACTCACCTCGGCCTCAGGCGCTACAAACGCCTCAATTTCGGCATCTCGTCAGCAGCTGAGGTGTTCCAAAACACCATTAGGGAACTCCTATCCGGGCTGCCAGGAGTCATCAATGTCAGTGATGACATCCAATACACTCGCCCACTGCATCTGACCACTACAAACACCTGCGGAACGTCCTGAAGAGACTAAGTGCATATGGAGCAACACTCCACAAAGACAAATGTAAATTCTTTCAGTCATCTATTGAATTCTTTGGCTACATATTTAACCAGGAAGGAATTCAAGTTGACCCGAGAAAGTCCAAGTCCATCAAAGATGCCCCAGCGCCCAAGTCCCCAACGGAGGTGTGAAGCTTTCTCGGGATGGCCACATACTGTGGCCGGTTCATACCGGGTCTAGCCACAAAAAGCGAACCCCTACGAGCCCTCACCAAAACGGACGCCGTTTGGCAGTGGGGCACCAAGGAAAATGAAGCATTCCAGAGCACCAAGGATGCCCTCCTGGAAAACGCCACACTGTCCTACTTTGATCCTGGGAAACGCACCGAGGTCATTGTCGACGCCAGCCCGGTAGGCCTGGGGGCAGTCCTGACTCAGGAGCACGAGCCCGGACAATGGACAGCACTAGCGTTCGCTAGCAAGGCATTGACCTCCACCGAGACCCGGTATGCCCAAATTGAGCAGGAGGCCCTGGCGATCAAGTGGGCCTGCAGCCATTTTCACCTTTAACTACAGGGCCACCCATTCGTCATGGTCACAGATCACCAACCCCTAGTACACCTCTTCAAGGGCACAGCCCCGCATCCACCACCACGCATTGAAAGATGGGTGATCCAGCTGCAGTCGTATGGAATGGAGGTGGTGTATCGGCCAGGAGCCAAGAACCCGGCGGACTATCGATCACGCCATCCACTACCTCAGGAGCCGACATCCACCGATGACGACTGCGACGATTACGCCCGATGGGTGGCACTCACATCCTGCCCCCGATGCATGACCATCAGTGAAATCAAGGAAGCGGCCGCTGATGACAACCCATACATGAGATCGCTGCAAGCTATCCAGGAAGGGACCTGGGCCAATTACCTACACCCCCCCAACACCTGGACGGCAGCGGACAAGGAGGCCCTCACAAAGTTCTGGAACGTCCGTCATGAACTCAGTGCCACCGACGATGGCGTGCTACTAAGGGGAACACGACTAGTAATACCACAACCCCTTAGGCATCGAGCTACGCAACTCGCTCATGGCGGCCACCAAGGCACAACGAAAATGAAGGCCCGCATGCGGGAGAAGGTGTGGTTTCCCGAGCTGGAAACTATGGTGGAAGACTATTTGAAGAACTGCCTATCTTGCCAACTGACGGGTGACCCGGAGAGGCCGGCCCCGATCATCACGGAGGCGGCCTGCACCACACCGTGGACCAAAATAAGTGTGGACTTCGGGAGTTTTCCAGGAGAAGGACACATACTGGTGGCCATTGATTCATACTCGAAATACCCGTTCGTTGAAAGAATCGACTCCACTGCCTTCACACACGTGGGGCCAGCATTAGAAAAATTATTCTCCATGTTTGAATACCCGGAAGAACTAAAAAGCGACAATGGACCACCGTTCCAGGGAGCAGAGTTTGCAACTTTCCTGAAGGCCAGAGGCATCACCCACCGGCGCATAACACCCCAATGGCCGCAAGCAAATGGGGAGGCCGAAAGATTTATGCGAACTCTAAATAAGATGTTTCGGATAGCGATGGTAGAGCAAGCAGACCCAGAACAGAGACTGCATGACTTCCTACGGGAATATAGAGGGACCCCTCATTGCACCACCCAGAGAAGTCCTTGGGCCCTTATGTTCCAAGGACAACGCAGAGACCTCCTTCCCACTGCCCCGGGGATGGCATCGACCCCGAATGACACAGAGGAAAACCAGGAGCGGAGACGACAGAACAATCAGCGAGCAAGTCAGCGTCGAAGAGCAACACCACAACGGCTGTGCCGGAGAGACCAAGTGGTCATACGGAACCGACGTCCTGGAGGGAAGTTCCAGACGCCCTACGAACCGGAACCGTGGACTGTGACAGCCACAAAAGGGACTATGGTGGCCGCGCGCAAGGAAGGGGAAGAAGTTTCGAGAAACACCTCGTGGTTCAAAGTGATACCCCCTGGGCTGGCCAACAACCCGGAAGCGGTGGACAACACTGGGGCATCGCCCGGGGCCCTAGCGCAAGAGGAGGAGGACAACTCGCCAGCAGGGACCCAAGAAGTAATGTTGGAGCCAGAAAGCGGACCACCAACGACGCAAACCCCCACCAGGAGCACCCCACACTACCGGGAACATGGTCAAAGCCAGCCCCCGCGATACAACCTACGGCCCAATCCACCCCCGAGCCAGAAGCTAAGGGACTATGCCTGTCAGCTGAGCCCCTGAAGTCGTCAACAAGGGACACGCAAGTACAGTGCTTTATATTGAGACTATGATAGACTGATCACCCAATTCTGGAACATTTGCGAGAACAAAAATTCAAAGTTTGTAAAGTTGGATAGGGATGTAGTGCTGTTAGCACTCTAGCTGTCGCACACACGCATCCCCTCATCCGCAGGCCAGGCGTGGCCTGCGGGGAAACAATAAATGGAAGGTGTTTGCTCGGTCACGTCACTTCCGACTAGCATTGGGTGTGAGCCTGACTGGTGTATGTTGCGCGCCTCCACCCCTGCGCTAGCGATCAGCCAAGGCCTGGTCCCCTAAACCCTACAATATTACAGGATAGATCTGTGATGTTTAACTTTCTGGGATGTGACTGTTTTTCTGGCTAGATCCGCGTGTAGATTCTGTGACTCCATTTTACTGGGGGTGCCATTGTGCAACATTCCGTCCATCAATTGCTGTTTTTGTGTTTTCACATGTTACTGGCCTTCACACAATCAAACCCTTCGTTTCCATTGGCACTTCCAGCCTTCACTCATTCCCTTCTTTTTTCCTCCTGATGTGTGTCTTTAACAACAGCTAAACAAGTTGTATTCTCTCTAAATTCATTTAATCCCATCACTGAGGCTGTAACAGTCAAAGCAAGTTATTCCAGCGGTAAGGGAAAGAGCAGTTTGAGCCTGACAACTAGGCGCAGCATCAAATTACCAAAAGATCTAAATGTACGTAATTTAAAACGAAAAGGGAGCGCGCCAGCAACCAAAATGTTATTTTGCCAGTGGCGCTGAAAATACTTGAACTATCTCTGTGATGATGCTGCAGAGAGCGAGAGAGAGGGCGCTTTGGATCAATATTTGCAAACTGGGCACTAGAAAGAATTTATTTTGAATGGCTGTCAGCGAGCAAAGAGATAGACCACTATTTACCACCCACTTCTCTGACCTAAGCATTGTCCATGCTGAACTTAAGATTTGCTTGCAGGTCTGTTAGGTGACACATTCAGCCAGTACTTTACGTTAAGCCAACATCATGTAGCATTCTGGGACTTGTAGTTTTGCTTCTGGTATTGCGAGAACCAATTCCCAAAACGTTCAAGGCTATTAAGAGGTTTCAGACATTATAGGGGTGTGCCTTCGAGCACACAAGCAAAGAGAACAGAGAACGGCCCTGTTTAACAGGGTTGCCTTCTCACCAGATGTTCGAATAAATAAAGGGATCCACATATAAACTGCACTTAATAAAAAAATAAAAATGTTTAATTGCCTAGAGAAGCAACAATGAATGAATGGGCTGCAATGTAATTCAGCCTATTTCTGTCTGGTGCTTGCATCATGGATGGCAGGAGAGGGGAGTGAAGCTGCTGGTAGGAGAGGAGAAATTAAATCTGTTTGTAGTATTCTCTGTCAAGTGCCTTAAACCACACGCTAAGTTGTTCATTGTGTTAACACTGGTCAGCTGTTTTGAGGCTTTAGAAAGACAGGCCACGTGGCGGTGGAAGCATCTTGCACCAAATGACTTCAATAATAGCCCTGTTGCTAAGAGAAAGGGAGCGCCCTGTTGTGTTCTTATTCCTTTAAATGCACGTGTATAGAATATAGAGTGTTGTAGTAATAAGTTCCATGTGGAACATTGATGTGACTGAGCTGCTTGAAGAAGGACGTCGCTTCCCTGGCTCTCACCTGTTATACCTAACTTGAATAAATACCACCTTTTATCTCTACCTTTGGTCTGCTGCCCTTCACTTCAAATTGGCGACGAGGGAAACTGGAGTTTGGTTATTATTTGGACTATTCTTAACGAACTTTCAAAAAAAAAAAAGAAGGATAAAAAGGAAAGCGGACTTAACCGGAACGGAAAAAACTAATGTGAGTAATTTTTTTTTTTTTCATTGTCTAACTACTACCTCGGCGTTGGCACCACTCGCTGATTGTATTTTTATTTTCGGGACATTTCCGACATCTGTATCGCACTACGCAGCGCTTCTGTAAAAGAACCGTTGATCCACAGTGCCTACCTGCATCATTCAATCTGTGCCTGCCATTCTGCTGCGTGCGCCCACCGCGAGAGGAACTGCGCGCAACACGCGTAATGCGACCTCTAAACCCTGACGTGGATGACTAAGCTACCCTGACGTCAGACGCAGGTCACGCAACGTGACCCCAACGTGGCGGCCATTTTGAGATAGTGTGTTTATATCGAGCAGCACTTCCCGATATGAAAGAAAAAGCGGACACCTTCCGATTTAAGTGTTGAAGGTCAGTTGGTGCAACGCGAGGGAAATCTTTCACATTTTTTTTTAAAGGAGCTGATTCCGGACAACAAAGTAAGGTGGAACATTTAAAAAAAATATATATATATTATTTTATTATAAAAAGGAAGTTTATTGTTATAGAAGAGATATTTTGTAACAGGTGAGAAGACCGGGAGAAGGTCGTTTGATTAATTTAAATTGTACTTCACAGTGTATGGAGGAAGGTGACTCCAGTGTAAGTACTGTGGTTAAGGAAAAAGACATGGCACAACAAAATTTTTCTATTAGTCCTCCTGAGCCTTTTTGGGTCAAAGGTACCCAACCCAATATTAAGTGGATAGAATGGAAAGAATATTTCATTAATTACTTGGAAGCTGTTGACGAAACCAAAAAAATGAAACCTGAACAAAAAAAGAGGCTTTTGTTACATTCTTTAGGTCCTGTAGGATTAAAAACCTTTTCAAGAATGAGCAATTTGGATGACTCCAGCCTAGATGAATTTGAAAACGCAATAAAGAACATGGACAAATACTTTGCACCCAAGGTGTGCATTGGGGTCATAAGACACAAATTTTTCCAAAGAAAGCAGACTAAAGAAGAAACTGTGGATGAGTGGATGGATGATCTAAAAAAACTGGCAATAGATTGCAAATTCGACAATTTGCATGATGATCTCATCCGTGATCAGTTGGTAATGCACAACAACAACTCTGCCCTACAAGATCGGCTTTGGGTGAATGGTGATGCACCTCTTGATGACGTTGTGGCCATCATGAGAAAATCGGAAATGTCAGGGAGGTGTGCCACGGTGGTAAAGGAGACTGAGAAAGACTTGTCCAAGTCTTCGGGAACTGTGTGCAAGATTCAGGCTTCCAGTAGAAATTTTCGTCAACAGCAGCAGCAGCAAGGGAGATGGGCTAGTCAGCCTGCAAGAGCTCAGAATAAGAACATGGAGGATAGGAGATGCTATAGATGTGACAGTAAAGAACATCTAGCATTTAGTAGACTATGTCCTGCGTTAAAAAAGAAGTGTGGCATTTGTGGACTTTTAGGTCACTTTAGCAAAATGTGTCGTAGACGCACTAATGTAAAATATGTGTATGAAGATGAAAGTGAGAGTGTGGATGAATTAGAAACTGAGGAGGAATGTTGCATAAAAAGTGTTAGAGGAAACTACGTAATCAACATTTCGGAAGATTCATTAAAAGGAAAACCTATTTGTGACATATCCCTAGGTGGGGTAGTCATAAGTGTGTACGCGGACTCTGGTTCCCCATACACGATCATAAATGAGGAGGTTTGGCAAAAGAAGTTTGTAAATAAGATTGGTGAGCAATTATACCCATCAGATGTTTGCCCAATCAGTTTTACAGGTAACAGGATAGGTATGATTGGTTTTAGGTGGCTTACCTTTGTGTTTAAAGGCAGGTCCACAAGAGCGAAGTTGTATGTGGCAAAGGTAGGGCCATCTGTATTAGGATGGTTCGATCAGAAGAAATTACACATCATACTAGATCCTAATTCTAAGGACAAGGTTTTGATTTTGGATGACTGTAGTAGAATGGAGGAAACACTATCTGAGAGTTTTCCCAAAGTATTTAATAAGGAGTTGGGTGTTCTGAAGGGGTTTGAACATAAGATAATTTTAAAGGCTGATGCACAACCCAGGGTTCATAAAGTGAGGCCAATACCTATTCTTATAAGGGAGGAAGTGAAAAAGGAAATCCAGGGTCTGCTTGCCAAAGGCATTATAGAAGAAGTGGAAACATCAGAATGGATTTCTCCGATTGTGGTTGCCCGGAAACCCAACGGAAAAATCCGTCTATGCATCGATTTGCGCCACTTGAACAATAATATCGTGGTGGAAAAGTTTCCCCTTCCTAGAATAAACGAAATGGTATCTTCCCTTAAGGGTGCTACATGGTTTTCCACGGTGGACCTTTCTGCCGCCTACCACCAGGTAATGTTGGATCCTAAATCTAAGAACCTCACGGCATTTATAACACCGTTTGGCTGTTATCAGTTCAGGCGTATGCCCTTTGGGTTGGCCTCAGCCGCTGCTGTTTTTCAGCGGCTGATGCATAGGCTGTTTGGAGATATGGAGAATGTCTCATTTTTTCAGGATGATATTCTTGTGGCAGCTAAAGACAAAGAAAGTCATGATTCCAAACTAAAACAAGTTTTAGGAACCTTGCAGTCAGCTGGTCTGACTGTAGAGTTATCCAAGTGCAAATTCAGCCAAAGAAGTGTTTCATATCTGGGGCATGTCATAAGCGAAGAAGGTGTTGAACCCAAGCCTACCTTAGTGGAGAATATTGTTAAATTCTCTGCACCTGTTTCAAAAGATGAGGTGAGAGCGTTCCTCGGCATGGCTGAATACTGTGCCAAGTTCATAAAAAATTTCGCAGCAAAGGTTTATAATATGCGTGCACTATTGAAGAAGAACTCTAAGTTCATTTGGAGTGAATTGTGTGAGGAAGAGTTTAATTTAATCAAGAAGGAGTTACAAAAGGTAAATGCTCTTGCCAGTTTTGACCCTAATGTTGACTGTTTGCTCACTACTGACGCAAGTGACAAGGGTTTGGGCGCAGTGTTGTCACAGTACGATGGGCATGGTAAAGAAAAGGTAATTTTATTTGCCTCAAGGGCCCTTTCCCCTGCTGAAAGTAGGTATCCTATCATCGAGAGAGAGGCCCTAGCGTGTGCATGGGCGCTGGAACATTTCCGAGCATTCGTTTGGGGCAAACCTGTGACCATTCGTACAGACCATAAACCATTGATCCGCATTTTATCATGTGATGGTATCTCAGGTGCATCCGCAAGGTTAGCTAGATTATCTATGCGGATGAAGGAATATATCTATAAAATGGTTTATCTGCCGGGTAGGGACAACCGCATTGCTGATTGTTTGTCAAGACTTCCACCTCCTCTGGAGGAGTGTGAAGATGATCCCTGGAGCGAATACTGCGTAGCTTTGGTACATGATTGTGGTGAGCCTGCCATAAGTAAAACAGAGTGGTTGACTGAACAGGAGAAAGATCCTGTTTTGAAAAATGTTTTAGAGTATATTTGTAAGGGCTGGCCCAAGGTGAAGTGTATTCCTGGTTTGGATGCCTTTTGGCAAGTCCGTACGGAGTTGTCCTCTGAGAACGATATGTTGTTTAGAGGTGATAGAATCGTCCCACCTATGTCTTTAAGAAAGAAAATTCTTCTGTTGTGCCATGAGGGGCATTTTGGGATTATGAGAACCAAGTCTGTTGTCAAAGGTATGTTCTGGTGGCCTGGAGTTGACGGGGAGGTTGAGGAGTTTGTCAAAAAGTGTACAGTTTGCATGTCTGCTGACAAGACTCTTAGGACTTTTAAACCCAAGATGAGTGATGGCTTAATTCCCAACTTTCCTTGGGACACCATTGCGATGGATATTTTCGGACCTGTTGGGGACTCTAAAGAATATGGTTTGGTGGCGATTGACCTCTTTTCCAAGTGGCCTATTGTCAAAATTGTGGAGAGGGTTGACACTCAGACAGTACTTAAATTTTTGGATAAAATATTCATGGTGGAGGGCTTGCCGGCTTGCGTGCTATCGGACAATGGTGTCCAATTTACGTCTAGACTAGCTAAGGAGTATTTCGACAGGTGTGGTGTCAAACACAAAACTACTGCATTATATAACCCTAGTGGCAACGGCACTGTTGAAAGGTTTAACAGAGTGATCAAAGGTATTATTCAGGCCTCTGTGCATAGTGGACTTGATTGGAAGGTACAGGTACAGAAGGCGGTTTGGTCATATAGAGTTACTGTGCAGAACAGCACTGGCATGTCCCCGTTCACCATGATGAGGGGCAGAACAGCTAGATGTAAGTTTAATCCTGGTTGGCTATTTGATGGAAAAATTGCATGTTGGTCTCCTGTAGACGTCAAGGATAGATTAATGTCCAGTCACGAGAAGAGCAGAGATTTCTATGACTCTCACCATAATACTAAAGATGTTTCTGTCAAGGTCGGAGACTGGGTGAGGGTTAAGAAACCTTTTAAGGTTCCTAAGGGTATGAGCCGTTTTGAACCACCTTGTAAAATTGCTGAGGTTTTAAGGAATTCTGTAAGACTGGATGATGGTAGAGTATGGAATCTTAAAAATATTGCCTTTAACCCTGATCAAAATTGTGTAGAGGTACTTCCAGATTCATGTATCAACAATTTTGATTGGGTAGAAGATCATTTTGATAATAGCCAGATTCAGTCTCAACTTGGTAAGGATTTGACGGCTGTTTCTGGTGAACCCAGGCAATCCTACCCTCCCTTGTGTATTGAGGGGGGAGTGGGTGAAGGTTGTAGTCGTGAGCTTGAAGTTCAAACTAATGTCAATGCTTCTGCTTCTACAGGTTTCGGTGCAAGTGTTACACAGAATAGGACCAATACGTTACTTGATAAAAGAACAAGAGTTGTGCCCAGATGGCTGAAAGACTATGCTTTGTAATATTGTATTCCTGTTTATATTCATTCCTTTTTTTCCTTACCATCCCTTCTTCTCTTGTTCTACCTTCCCCTGTTTCTTTCTTTAATGTATGGGGGGGGGGGATGTGTTGTGTTCTTATTCCTTTAAATGCACGTGTATAGAATATAGAGTGTTGTAGTAATAAGTTCCATGTGGAACATTGATGTGACTGAGCTGCTTGAAGAAGGACGTCGCTTCCCTGGCTCTCACCTGTTATACCTAACTTGAATAAATACCACCTTTTATCTCTACCTTTGGTCTGCTGCCCTTCACTTCACGCCCGAATGGTAAAATGTCATTTGGCCGAGTGGTCCCAAAGTCCTGCAAAGTGATGTTGCCAAAAGGCAAGAGCTGGAGAAAGGTGCCTCATGACATTGGCCACTTGGCGCCTATTTTGTTTTGCAACCAGCCTTTGCATATATGCATGTCTGCTACCAAACAGGCAGTCATCTGATAGTTTTTCCGGATTCCTGTCCTTTTAACCCTAGCTCTCCCTGTCCCATAACTCAAATGCCTTTCATCTTGGTTCATTAATGCGTTTGACAGGTCGGCCGCTGCCAGCGCTGTTCTTTGGTGTCAAGCATCACAGAACTCAAACAATGATTTAATATACCAATGGGTAACGTGCTAAAGGCAGAATATTCAAAATGGCGCATGATTATATTAACGACCTTGGCTCGCGCTCATGTGTGGTGACGTAGTAGTTTTTTTCTCCTCTTCCCATTGGCTGGAATTTTACATTCCAGCCAATGGGAAGAGGCGAGAAAGAAAAACACGCCCCCGAATCCGAAAATGACGGGCGTTTGTCCGAGGCATTTCTGCATGACCTCGGAGAAAGATAGTGGTGATAATGGTGTGCTCCTCGCTTGCCTTCCGGAGATGGCGAGCGCTTGTTGAAGTACGTACTGATAAATCGAAAAAATACCAGATTAGTGCGAGTTTTCTCTCTTTCGCACCCGGCAGGGACTCAAAAATGCCGGTCACAGCGGCATAAAGCCGGCCAGGTGGCACCCTGAAAGAGCCTCTAACGCTTGATGCTTCTCGACATCCATGATTACATTCCTTTCAGGAAGTCGAGGACAAGCGAAAATTTTCCTATTCTAACAACACCCTGCAACACCTGACAATCTCATTTTAGGTCCCATATCACCATCAACAAAAGACGGCTTTGTCAGAGCTTATATGTCCCAAAGATGAGGTCTGTTGACTTTGCCAGTGCTTGTTGTTGTTTTTGTTTTTTAAAGTAACGATGATGGCGGAGTCTGCCTGAGTACAAATCGCAAAAAACACAGTTGATGGACAGAATGCAGAACAATGTCTTACATTCACCCCAGTACAAAGATCTGGGCCTAAATCCATCGTTTTTTTGCACTCCACACCACCCTAGGTCAGACAATGGCTATATGCAAATCAGCCTTGACCCTGTGCCTCATGGGAACAGTCCAGCCCGAACTACCAAGCCATGTCTTTCCTAGACCGGAATCAAGCATCCAAGGATCGGTTTCTGGTTATCAGCCTTCTTCAGCCTGGATAGCTTGACTCCAGTGATGTGGAGAGCCTGGCACTCACGTCTGAGCATACCCAGCCCACTCGGGGTGAAAATTGCAAAAAACACAGTTGATGGACAGAATGCAGAACAATGTCTTACATTCACCCCAGTACAAAGATCTGGGCCTAAATCCATCGTTTTTTTGCACTCCACACCACCCTAGGTCAGACAATGGCTATATGCTATAGGCCTATTGGCCTTGCCAGCGCTTATTGCCATTTGTGAATTCGAGTCTGGAGAAGGCTTGACTGCTTTTCCCACACAAGCCACCTGAGTAAGGGTACAAGATGACTCTACATCACAAGAGACTAAATATTCCAGTTCAGATTTTCATTCTATAGTGCTTCATCTCCACTGGTGAGGACCAGAACTTATTTTTTCATCCGACTATGACCCAGGGCAAGAGAAAGAAAGGCAGAAAAAGGAGAAAGTGGAAGGAAGATAAGGAAAAATAGTGATAAAGGGACAAAGGAAAAATGAAAAAGATCCTGCAAGAGTGAGATAAAAAGTCAGGAAATGTAGAGTGGTGGATAAGAGCGGCATGAGGTGGAATCAAAAGTTGGCATCACTGGAAATGGACACTTAAGGCAAACTTTGGAGTTGTTCACATATTTTCTTTTATACATTTTTCAGCGGCGCAGCAAGGGGGGGAGGAATGTGATCTGCCCTAGGCCAGCACGAATCGAGACACTTTTGGGCGGTATATCAGGGAAATGCGTGGAACGCTTTTTGTGCACGTCTGCTGTTTCTTTCTCTGTGTGTGTATGCTCGAGAATATATACTATTGTGCCAAGCAACAGCATATAACAGTTTGGAAACTGTAAATATCATAAAACAAAGAAATGTTAAAACATCACCGCGTTTAGCTTTCCTTCTGTGAAACGAGTTAACCCGTTTTGTTTATAGAAACGCATTTCTCATCAGTTTTGGTATCTGCTGCCACTAGTACTGAAGTTAATAAGTATAAGCATGTCTTGCTCTTAGCCCCGCCCATTCGCCGCATTTAAATGAGTACCTGTACTATTTTATTCCCATTTAAAGCACTGCTGTGAACTATATTTTTTCCGCAGCTAAGGTAAAGGACTCTAACAAACCCAACAATGTATGGGGTTGTTAAACAATAGCCCAGGACTGGAGTAAGCTTTACCTAATTACGTGAAATCATCTAGTATGCTTGCACCTGGGATGGCTAGGTTTTTTAAGCAGGTATTCATGTATAGATCCATCGCTAACCAAGATTTTGGATTTTACTAAATGTGTATGTTTAACATATAGTTACAAGGGCTTTTAGCCAGCCCTCTTCATCCATTGGTCTGTTACTGTGTCATTCACATCTTCGTCCGCCCCCTACAGCATACATCTAGGGGCAATAGATCAGCACACTTATGTCATTGAGTAACTTCACCTTGAGTATTGGCACTCTGCCCTTTCACAAGGAGCACATCCACACACAAAGTAGTTCCTTGCAGTGCCAGGAAATTTTTGCATACTTTATAAGATCTAAAATATTTTTACTGGTAGATTATTTTTATGTGTTTGTTTACGAGAGCACAACGGCTTCCCCAACATTAAAGTATTGCAAGAGCCATGATAAAACAAAACAAACGTTCCCAAAGCCAAAAGGCTGGCAGTCCATGCCAGACCTACTGGCTTTGCCAGTGTTTGTTTGTTGTTGTCTCTCTGTTTTATACAAATTAAATAACTGATGTTGTCTCTAGGTGTCATCTCTAGATGGCAGCCTTGCACTGAGGCTGAGCAGCAATGACTGCAAAATGTGTGAATATATTTTTTAATTCTGTATTTCTTTATGTAAAATATACATATGTTTTTTTATTTATGTAGCCTGTGGACTGTCAACCTATTAAGAACGTTTGATGCTATCAAAACTTCCACCAAACTGTTTCTAGAACTTTGATTTCCCTGGTGTTTAGATGGGCTGACAAGGTAACACCTACAAACCCCATGCAGGTGAAAAGGTCTGCAGTCTTCTGTTTTAGGTCCTCTTTTAGATCTGGCTAGAGATTGATTTGGTGGATTTTACCTCATGTTATCAGTTATTCTAAAAAGTATGTAAGTAGTAGTACATAGCGAGTGGGTTTGGTGTCACCCTTCAGCTATTGGCTTTCATGTGTTTTTCATGGTTTGCCACTGCCTGGTTCGATGTCTATAAAGGCCAGACGTTTGGAGCATCCTTAAATTGTCACATGTGTCTCTCATTGGCTGCCACAGGTGTCACTCAGTGGGGGAACAGGGGCAGAGGGCATTGAATCTAAACTCACACTGATGTTCAAACAAACTTTTCCATAAGTGCACTGCCGAGGCACCTCACAAACGTGCTGTGTGCCAGTATCTATTGTGTTATATTGTCCGGTTTGTACCTGGCTACTCTCTGTTGTGCATAAATGGGGGGCCGCAGGTTGATGGCAAGGGCTGTGCTGGCAGCGTTTAGATGTTGTGTCCTGTTCATAGGTGTGGACTCTGGTCACCTTGTGGCAGCACTTGAGCACAGAATGGAGCAGAGAGTTGGAAGAACGGTAGGGTCACTCCTACCTATCCGGGCCGACCTGGCCGTGCCGGGCATCGGGCGTTTCCCCAGGAGGCTGGAAGGGTGGGGTCCAGTTTTGCAGTGGTGGGGGCCAGTTTTGTTACTGGGGCCGAGTTTTTCAGCGGTGTTGCAATTAAAGCCCCCAGTAACAAAAGCATCAGTGTTTCACGCTTGTGCCCTCCCCCCCCCCTCCCCCCCCCCCCCCTCCAGGGGCCGCTCCGACGAAATAACCAGGGCTGCTGTGACTTCTCAGCCCGGCCCTGCTGCCTATATTTACCATCTTTAGCAGGGTTGGTAGGACGCCTTCTCGATGCTTGTACCGTCTTGTTATGAAGCTGGTTTGCAGTGGGACGTTTTATTTTTTTATTTAATGTATTTATTTATTTGAGTTTTATATAGCGCTGGCTAGACCCGGAGGTATCGGAGCGCGTTACATGAGGATTAAGACGCGTTACAGCGTTACATCAGTTACAGTTGCATCCGTCGCTAGTGCATTCAATAAACATAGAAAAACAAGACCGATGGAGGGAGGGAAGAAAACAATGTCTGATGTCCAGCTGGGTAGGTGCGGCCAAGGGGGTGAACCAGAGTCAAGCTCCTCTTTAGCTACATATGATAGCTCCGCCAGGCATCAGCCAAAGGTTACTCTATCGAAGCAGCGTCGCTCACCTCGTCCTCCAGCTTGCCCCCGGTGAGTGTGAAACAATAGTGAGTGTGTGGGCATTTGTGCAGGCTCCCAGTGGTAGCTTGTCTTGTGCATAGTCAGGAGAGGAAAAGACAAGAGGAGGAGGAGATCTGGTCTCTGTAGAGATCACAAACGTTGCATGTGTCGGAGTTGTTTATAGATGGACGTACAGTCCTTTGGTGTGTTTGGATCTTTGTTACACATGCTCTATCAGATGCATGCAGTGCTGTGCCCATGGTTAAAAGAGGTGCTCCAACGTAACTGAGGAATCTTCGCTCAGGGGTCATCTACCTATGCCTGAGCTTGAGTGAGTGTCTGTACTCTGAAAAATAAGAAGGAGCCAGAGACCTATTTAAGCCTGCAAGTGCTAGTGACTGAAGGGACCACTGTTCAGGTCTGGTGAAAGCAAAGAGGCACATCAGTGCCAAACAAACTCATGGTTTGTGTCTCACACACTCAGGCCACTGGCCTGTAAGGAAAAGAAAAGGGGGCTCTGGTTAACTGGAATTGGGGGCTGAGTAAAGGAAAAGCCGGTGTACTCTGTCTTCTGATGCACACACCTGCGGTTTGATACCACAAATCCAGTGGCGTCCAGGCTGCTCCATATCCCACGCAGTGCACACCCTGGACCAGTGGTGAAACAGGGTGCCATGGGCCATAATGCAAGAAAGGACCTTTGGCAAAGCCAATAGGTTTCACTTATGTGAGATCTAGTGACTTTGACAGTGGTTTTGTAGCTATGTTCTACAGCAGTGCTGCTGCTGTGCAGCATCGTTAAGTCGAGAAAAGCGCTACGACGCAGCCAGCATTGACCACTTCATAGCGCTTTCTTTTCTTTACAACTTTTAGCAGTGCTGCATAGTAGCCACGTTGCTCTACAATATAGTTAAAAAAAAAACTGACAAAGCCTTTAGATCTCGCACAGGCACGACCTGTTGACTTTACCAATGCTTGTTTTTCCTGTCAGGAGGGGCTGGGCCTGGGATAAAGCAAGATTGGGGCGATTAAGAATGCAGGAGCGGGCCAAGCAACTTGAGAAGAGGGTGGACGGGGCAAGCAATGACAGGAGAGAGGATGTGGTTTCACGACTGGACTGCAGACTTTGGAGCCTCGAAACCAAGGTTCGAGCCACGGGGGTCGACTCCACATCCTGTGATTCTGGGCAAATCACTTAATCTTCCCATGCCTACCAAAAAAATCTAAAAATTATGAATGTGTCCTTGTGTGACGTAACTGGTGCTTGTGTAAAGCGCTCCAATACCTTTGGGTCGAGTTTGCGCTATATAAATCTGCAAAAAAAAAACATGGCAACTGTGATGACAGGGCAGGCAACAACTATGTTGCAACAACAACATGGCAATGACCAGGCACCAACAATGGGGCAAGCAACAACAACGGAACAATAACAACACAAAGCGGGGGGGGGAGGGGGGAGGGAGAGTGAAGCGGAGGCGGCGACGCTCTGCAAACACATGCACTCTTATGGATTGCTACAACTAAAAAAAAAAGTGCCTGTGAACTACTGAACTGTCTGACAATGTTGCTGGGGTACAGGAAGTATGAAAGGAAAGGTTGTAGAAGGCCAGGGTTTTTTTTCCTAACACACAACATTTAAATACTTAAATACTTGTAAATAAACTGTAGAAATATTACAAAATATATCAGCAGTTAGGAAAGAACAAATGGAGCAACTTTTTTTTATTTTGACGGAAACAAAGATTTTCATAGGATCAAAACTAATAAAGAAACTTACTTGATGATGTGCAAACGATAAATATTTGCTGAAACCCGATTTCCACGTTTGTGTGCTATATACAAAATTTGCACTGACTGTTTTATCAGTAAAACTGTATGTCTTTGCTAATTTGTGGCCATTTCAATGGAAAGTTTGATGTCTGTATATGACCACACCATATTTCTGTAATACATTTTTGATGCTGTGCTCCAGAAGGGACCCCTAGCTACATACCAAACCCTTACCACCCTCCATAAAGTGTGTACCTATTCTTGTTCTTTATGACACACATGGATTTTTCACAGTCTCTATGACTTCAGTGACGTAACATTGTTGGAAGAAAAGCCAATCTGAAAATTGTTCCAGCGCCCACTGGTGCTCTGAATTATATATTTTATATATTTATTTTGCTAGCGCTAAAATGTCCCTTGTGAGTATCAAAGCGCTTTACGCCCACCCATGCTCTCAGATCTGGGGATCCTGCCCCTCACCTCTCTCCCCAAGTGGAGATTTTCCCCAGGGGTGTTTGGTGTGTGTGACCCTATAGGCACCCACACCCCGTTTCTTTCTAGTGCAGTTGTTTCCCGCTACACTTGGCAGCAGCCGTGGCAGAGAAGTCTTGTGCTCCATCACACAATACACATTGAAGGGGGCGTCTTCTTCTCCACCAGAGCGCTGTGTAAAGGTGATAAAAGCCACCCTAAGCTATGGGCATCAGGCCTTCCCTGAGGCGTGCGCGGCCAATCTTGATAGCATCCAAAATATGACTTGCAAACAAATTTTTTGACTCCCCAAATACACATGCAGGGCAAGGGTATGACTCAAGCTGGGCCTCTCAAGACAATCTCTTACATGGGAGGCGGATACACTGAAATACTACATAAGGGTACCCCGGACAGCACCCTTACAGTCCGCCTAAAAGAAACCTACAAGGGTCCCGGGAAGTCATGGAACCGACCAATCGAAGATCTCTACAAATTGACCAATCCGCGCTAAAATCAGACTCCATTTCTTTTTTTTTATTTCAAAGATTTTTTTTATTAAAAGGTTATTTTTATATATACAGTACAGTAGTGATGCATGAGGGTGATACAGGTGAGTTACATACGCCTTGTGGTTACATATTTCTTACGCTGTCTGGAAAAGGGCTATAAACAAGCAGGCGAGACCGATCTCGTACCTGCAGGATCTCCGGAATTTAAAAACGTCAACTACTCTGTCTGTTTTGAACGATTCTTATCTCCCAGGGTTACCGCAACCATACCTTTCAGACTGCTTAACTTCTTTACCGTAGTGCAAATTCCGCAGTGGTGCTGGAGTTCTGAAGAGTGGGCGGGGCCGCGTCGGCCAACGGATGTGCGCATCACTACCGAGGTAGTGCTCGAGACTGCCGTTGGCCGACGCGCGCACGCAAGGGGTTAAACACACCAGTATGCTAGAATACTATGTTTATGCACCTCCTAGGCATGCAAATCATCGATTTTAACCAATGGGTCCCATGTGGCGAGAGGGGCCTGCAGACTATGTAACTATAGGTCCGAATTGTGGCTCCACCCCCTATGCTGCCGTCTTTCCTCTGATGCCCACAGAGCTCTTATAAAGTCATTATACTTAAAAAAATAAAAAAGGCACCTATACATGCTTGGAGGAGCCAGCACTTTGTTTTACCCGAACAGACAAACGCTCGCAAGGTGCGGAAAATATGTGAGAATCCTGGTAGACTTACTTTTCCCTCGTCCAGTCCCTTCCAAACCGGTTTGTGCTCCTTCAAAAACTAATAACAGACTACTTTATGGTTTTCCCTAGAGTTTTAACAACCGAATCTACTTTACAAGTCTCAACGTCGATTTTAATATTTTTATTCCTAGCAGGGCTACTGTATAAGAACGCCTTTTATGAATAATGATTTTACCTTCATTGTGATGGGTTGCACGACTACTGCTCTCAAGGTTGTATCAAACGTTCTTTTATTGCAATGGTTTTAAGTAACTGTGCAAAGAATTGAATAAAAAAATATTTCTAAATAGAGAGCGCGGTGTGTCTCTGTCCGCGTCCTGCCAGGGTTCAGCGCCTTAAAAGCTTCGAAAGGCTTTCAGCGCTTCCCCCGGGGCGGGCAGGGTGGTTTTCAGCGCGCTCATGTGCACACGTGCAGCGACTCGTGCATCATTGCTTCGTCATGGTAACCGAGAGAGAATGGGTTTTCCAGACACGTCATTGTGCACTCCCCGACCCCTCTCAGTGCAGAGTCCGACCCTGACCTCTATCTAAGAAAGGGAGAGGGGAGGAAGGGGGGCTCGGGAGCTGGGAACGCCTCCTCCCTGGCCTCAAGATAAGAAGCATGGTATGTACCCCCCTGCGCTCTGACGCTTGTCTCAAAACGTGTTTACCTTGTATGATGCCTTCTAGATAGCAGTCTCTCAGGTCCTCTCACAAACACCAGTGCTAAGGGGGGTCCCCGGACAGTAGCCCAGGAGACTTTATTTTAGGGAACCACGTAAACCGCTGTCGCGCGTGGCCTCTCACAGACAGCAGTCGCACGTGGCCTCTCACAGACAGCAGGGGTATCTCAAAGCCTCTCATGATGTCAAATTGTATCTCAACGACAGCGGTCTAATCGGACGTCTCTCCCACAGCAGCCCCCTGGGATGTCTCTCAGGCAGTTCCTCCAAGTGGCGCTCAGACTATCAGTCGCTTATCCTGATGGCTTCCAAACAGCAGCCTCTGGTGATGCCTGGAGATGTCTCTGAAAGAATCTCGAGGTTCTCAGACAGCAGTCACTCGGACAGTCTCTAACAGAGTCCCAGGGAGGTCGCCAGACAGCTGTCAATTCCGATGGATATATAAGGCAATCTTGGGGGGTCTCTCAGATTGCAGCCAAAGAATGTCTCTAAAAGGGGCGTAAAAATATTAACAGACAGTAGGCGCCCACGAGACAGTCCCAGCTCACCTCTGAGAGGAGGCACTTGTCTTTTGAGATGTCAGAGACAAGAGGCCCAGAGTAGACTGTCCCAGACAGCAGGGGTTCAGAATGTCTGCGATGTCTCTCGAGAGGTCTCAGGGCGTGCTCCAGACGGTAGGCACTGCCAGACAACAGACACTCGCCACGTCTCTGAGACAGTCTGAATGTGTTTCTTAGACCGGACGTCTCTCGAGTAGTCTCGGGGCGTGCTCCTGACAGCAGGCAGTCTTGTCAGACCATAAACACTCGCCACGTCTCTGAGACAGTCGTTATGAGCTCCATAGACAGCAGGCACACAGGATGTCTCGCAGACAGCTGCCTCTAAAGATGTCTGCCTGCTGCTGTTCCTCCCCGGTGCAGGCTGTGACCTGCCTGCGGCACCTTGAGCCGGGGCCTCCCACCGCCAGAGAATTCCTGACCGGGAGAAGAGGGAGCCAGGACGTCCCGCAGCCCCGGGAGCAGCAAGGTGAGCGGGGGGCGTCTGAGGCGCGAGAGGGGCGCGGGCAAGGCCGTGTGAGGGGCGCGTCTTATGGGGGGGAACAAGGACCGAGTCAGATCGAGGGGCCTATGATAGGCGGGGGCTGTTTGAAAAGACGGGGAGCAGCCAGCGACAGGGCAGACTCCAGGGTGTCTTCTTGACGCCCTCCATCCAGGGCTTCCTTAGACGTCACCGCGCGTGGCTGAGGTAGGGTCAGGGTGCTGAGCAGTAGAGCTTGGGGCCTGGCAGGGAGAAGATGTGGCGGGGTTGGCAGGGCACAAGTCCTAAACAAGCATCTGCAATGCAATAGGTCTTGCATTTGCGAGAGTTTAAGTTACTGGCATTGTAAATGACTATGCCTTTTATTTATGTTTTAAAAAGCAACACATAAATAAAAGGCATTGTCATTTACAATGCCAATAGCTCAAACTCGCGTGAACGCGAGACCTATGGCATTGCAAATGCTTTTTTTGCTTAACATATCAGTGCAGTCTTTTCAGGAGAAGACTTTGAAATGCATATCTTCTTCTTTATTTGCACGGGGGCTGGTAGTTCAGTGGGCAAAACGATTCTACACTGGCAAGCGCAGTGAGACCGCAATCACTCAACGCAGTGAGACCGCAATCACTCAACGCAGTGAGACCTCAAACACTCTTAACACAGTGAGACCGCAATCTCTCAACGCAGTGAGACCTCAATCACTCAACGCAGTGAGACCTCAATCACTCAACGCAGTGAGACAGCAATCACTCAACGCAGTGAGACCGCAATCACTCAACGCAGTGAGACCTCAAACACTCTTAACACAGTGAGACCGCAATCTCTCAACGCAGTGAGACCTCAATCACTCAACGCAGTGAAACCACACACCCTCAACACAGTGAGATCTCAAACACTCTGAACACAGTGAGACCGCAATCACTCAATGCAATGAGACCGCAATCACTCAACGTAGTGAGACCTTAAACTCTCTTAACGCAGTGAGACCTCAAACACTCTTAACACAGTGAGACCGCAATCACTCAACGCAGTGAGACCGCAGTCACTCAACGCAGTGAGACCGCAGTCACTCAACGCAGTGAGACCTCAATCACTCTTAACACAATGAAACCTCAATCACTCAACGCAGTGAGACCTCAATCACTCAACGCAGTGAGACTGAAAACACTCTCAACACAGTGAGACCGCAATCACTCAACACAGTGAGACTGAAAACACTCAACACAGTGAGACCTCAATCACTCAACGCAGTGAGACTGAAAACACTCAACACAGTGAGACCTCAATCACTCAACGCAGTGAGACTGAAAACACTCTCAACACAGTGAGACCGCAATCACTCAAAGCAGTGAGACTGAAAACACTCAACACAGTGAGACCGCAATCACTCAACACAGTGAGACTGAAAACACTCAACACAGTGAGACCGCAATCACTCAACGCAGTGAGACTGAAAACACTCTCAACACAGTGAGACCACAATCACTCAACACAGTGAGACCACAATCACTCAACACAGTGAGACTGAAAACACTCAACACAGTGAGACTGAAAACACTCAACACAGTGAGACCTCAATCACTCAACACAGTGAGACCACAATAACTCAACGCAGTGAGACCGCAATCACTCTTAACACAGTGAGACCGCAATCACTAAACGCAGTGAGACCTCAAACACTCTTTTCACAGTGAGACCGCAATCACTCTTAACACAGTGAGACCTCAATCACTCAACGTAGTGAGACCGCAATAACTCAACGCAGTGAGACCGCAATCACTCTTAACACAGTGAGACTGAAAACACTCTTAACACAGTGAGACCGCAATCACTCAACGCAGTGAGACCTCAAACACTCTTTTCACAGTGAGACCGCAATCACTCAACGCAGTGAGACCTCAAACATTCTTAACACAGGGAGACCGCACTCCCTCAACGCACTGAGACCTCAATCACTCAACGCAGCGAAACCGCACTCCCTCAACTCTGTGAGATCTCAAACACTCTGAACACAGTGAGACCGCAATCACTCAATGCAATGAGACCGCAATCACTCAACGCAGTGAGACTGAAAACACTCTTAACACATTGAGACCGCAATCACTCAACGCAGTGAGACCGCAGTCACTCAACGCAGTGAGACCTCAATCACTCTTAACACAGTGAAACCTCATTCACTCAACGCAGTGAGACCTCAATCACTCAACGCAGTGAGACTGAAAACACTCTTAACACAGTGAGACTGCAATCACTCATCGCAGTGAGACTGAAAACACTCTAAATGCAGTGAGACTGCAATCACGCAACGCAGTGAGACTGAAAACACTCAACACAGTGAGACTGCAATCACTCAACGCACTGAGAGTGAAAACACTCAACACAGTGAGACCGCAATCACACAACGCAGTGAGACTGAAAACACTCAACACAGTGAGACCGCAATCACTCAACGCACTGAGAATGAAAACACTCTCAACACAGTGAGACCGCAATCACGCAACAAAGTGAGACCTCAATCACTCATCGCAGTGAGACTGAAAACACTCTAAATGCAGTGAGACTGCAATCACGCCACGCAGTGAGACTGAAAACACTCAACACAGTGAGACTGCAATCACTCAACGCACTGAGAGTGAAAACACTCAACACAGTGAGACTGCAATCACACAACGCAGTGAGACTGAAAACACTCAACACAGTGAGACTGCAATCACTCAACGCAGTGAGACTGAAAACACTCAACACAGTGAGACTGCAATCACACAACGCAGTGAGACTGAAAATACTCAACACAGTGAGACTGCAATCACGCAACAAAGTGAGACCTCAATCACTCAACACAGTGAGACTGAAAACACTCAACACAGTGAGACCTCAATCACTCAACGCACTGAGAATGAAAACACTCAACACAGTGAGACCGCAATCACTCAACGCAGTGAGACTGAAAACACTCAACACAGTGAGACCGCAATCACTCAACGCAGTGAGACTGAAAACACTCAACACAGTGAGACCGCAATCACGCAACAAAGTGAGACCTCAATCACTCATCGCAGTGAGACTGAAAACACTCTAAATGCAGTGAGACTGCAATCACGCAACGCAGTGAGACTGAAAACACTCAACACAGTGAGACTGCAATCACTCAACGCACTGAGAGTGAAAACACTCAACACAGTGAGACCGCAATCACTCAACGCAGTGAGACTGAAAACACTCAACACAGTGAGACTGCAATCACTCAACGCAGTGAGACTGAAAACACTCAACACAGTGAGACCGCAATCACTCAACACAGTGAGACTGAAAACACTCAACACAGTGAGACTGCAATCACACAACGCAGTGAGACTGAAAACACTCAACACAGTGAGACCGCAATCACTCAACGCAGTGAGACTGAAAACACTCAACACAGTGAGACTGCAATCACTCAACACAGTGAGACTGAAAACACTCTCAACACAGTGAGACCACAATCACTCAACGCAGTGAGACTGAAAACACTCAACACAGTGAGACCGCAATCACTCAACACAGTGAGACTGAAAACACTCTCAACACAGTGAGACCACAATCACTCAACACAGTGAGACCACAATCACTCAACACAGTGAGACTGAAAACACTCTAAATGCAGTGAGACTGCAATCACACCACGCAGTGAGACTGAAAACACTCAACACAGTGAGACTGCAATCACTCAACGCACTGAGAGTGAAAACACTCAACACAGTGAGACCGCAATCACACAACGCAGTGAGACTGAAAACACTCAACACAGTGAGACCGCAATCACTCAACGCACTGAGAATGAAAACACTCTCAACACAGTGAGACCGCAATCACTCAACGCAGTGAGACTGAAAACACTCAACACAGTGAGACCGCAATCACGCAACAAAGTGAGACCTCAATCACTCATCGCAGTGAGACTGAAAACACTCTAAATGCAGTGAGACTGCAATCACGCCACGCAGTGAGACTGAAAACACTCAACACAGTGAGACTGCAATCACTCAACGCACTGAGAGTGAAAACACTCAACACAGTGAGACTGCAATCACACAACGCAGTGAGACTGAAAACACTCAACACAGTGAGACTGCAATCACTCAACGCAGTGAGACTGAAAACACTCAACACAGTGAGACTGCAATCACACAACGCAGTGAGACTGAAAACACTCAACACAGTGAGACTGCAATCACGCAACAAAGTGAGACCTCAATCACTCAACACAGTGAGACTGAAAACACTCAACACAGTGAGACTGCAATCACACAACGCAGTGAGACTGAAAACACTCAACACAGTGAGACTGCAATCACGCAACAAAGTGAGACCTCAATCACTCAACACAGTGAGACTGAAAACACTCAACACAGTGAGACCTCAATCACTCAACGCACTGAGAATGAAAACACTCAACACAGTGAGACCGCAATCACTCAACGCAGTGAGACTGAAAACACTCAACACAGTGTGACCGCAATCACGCAACAAAGTGAGACTGAAAACACTCAACACAGTGAGACTGCAATCACGCAACAAAGTGAGACCTCAATCACTCAACACAGTGAGACTGAAAACACTCAACACAGTGAGACCTCAATCACTCAACGCACTGAGAATGAAAACACTCAACACAGTGAGACCGCAATCACTCAACGCAGTGAGACTGAAAACACTCAACACAGTGAGACCGCAATCACGCAACAAAGTGAGACCTCAATCACTCATCGCAGTGAGACTGAAAACACTCTAAATGCAGTGAGACTGCAATCACGCAACGCAGTGAGACTGAAAACACTCAACACAGTGAGACTGCAATCATTCAACGCACTGAGAGTGAAAACACTCAACACAGTGAGACCGCAATCACTCAACGCAGTGAGACTGAAAACACTCAACACAGTGAGACTGCAATCACTCAACGCAGTGAGACTGAAAACACTCAACACAGTGAGACCGCAATCACTCAACACAGTGAGACTGAAAACACTCAACACAGTGAGACTGCAATCACACAACGCAGTGAGACTGAAAACACTCAACACAGTGAGACCGCAATCACTCAACGCAGTGAGACTGAAAACACTCAACACAGTGAGACCGCAATCACTCAACGCAGTGAGACTGAAAACACTCAACACAGTGAGACTGCAATCACTAAACACAGTGAGACTGAAAACACTCTCAACACAGTGAGACCACAATCACTCAACGCAGTGAGACTGAAAACACTCAACACAGTGAGACCGCAATCACTCAACACAGTGAGACTGAAAACACTCTCAACACAGTGAGACCACAATCACTCAACACAGTGAGACCACAATCACTCAACACAGTGAGACTGAAAACACTCTAAATGCAGTGAGACTGCAATCACACCACGCAGTGAGACTGAAAACACTCAACACAGTGAGACTGCAATCACTCAACGCACTGAGAGTGAAAACACTCAACACAGTGAGACCGCAATCACACAACGCAGTGAGACTGAAAACACTCAACACAGTGAGACCGCAATCACTCAACGCACTGAGAATGAAAACACTCTCAACACAGTGAGACCGCAATCACTCAACGCAGTGAGACTGAAAACACTCAACACAGTGAGACCGCAATCACGCAACAAAGTGAGACCTCAATCACTCATCGCAGTGAGACTGAAAACACTCTAAATGCAGTGAGACTGCAATCACGCCACGCAGTGAGACTGAAAACACTCAACACAGTGAGACTGCAATCACTCAACGCACTGAGAGTGAAAACACTCAACACAGTGAGACTGCAATCACACAACGCAGTGAGACTGAAAACACTCAACACAGTGAGACTGCAATCACTCAACGCAGTGAGACTGAAAACACTCAACACAGTGAGACTGCAATCACACAACGCAGTGAGACTGAAAACACTCAACACAGTGAGACTGCAATCACGCAACAAAGTGAGTCCTCAATCACTCAACACAGTGAGACTGAAAACACTCAACACAGTGAGACCTCAATCACTCAACGCACTGAGAATGAAAACACTCAACACAGTGAGACCGCAATCACTCAACGCAGTGAGACTGAAAACACTCAACACAGTGAGACTGCAATCACTCAACGCAGTGAGACGGCAATCACTCAACGCACTGAGAGTGAAAACACTCAACACAGTGAGACCGCAATCACTCAACGCAGTGAGACTGAAAACACTCAACACAGTGAGACTGCAATCACTTAACGCAGTGAGACTGAAAACACTCAACACAGTGAGACCGCAATCACTCAACACAGTGAGACTGAAAACACTCAACACAGTGAGACTGCAATCACACAAAGCAGTGAGACTGAAAACACTCAACACAGTGAGACCGCAATCACTCAACGCAGTGAGACTGAAAACACTCAACACAGTGAGACCGCAATCACTCAACGCAGTGAGACTGAAAACACTCAACACAGTGAGACTGCAATCACTCAACACAGTGAGACTGAAAACACTCTCAACACAGTGAGACCACAATCACTCAACGCAGTGAGACTGAAAACACTCAACACAGTGAGACCGCAATCACTCAACACAGTGAGACTGAAAACACTCTCAACACAGTGAGACCACAATCACTCAACACAGTGAGACCACAATCACTCAACACAGTGAGACTGAAAACACTCAACACAGTGAGACCGCAATCACTCAACACAGTGAGACTGAAAACACTCTCAACACAGTGAGACCACAATCACTCAACACAGTGAGACCACAATCACTCAACACAGTGAGACCTCAATCACTCAACACAGTGAGACCACAATAACTCAACGCAGTGAGACCGCAATCACTCAACGCAGTGAGACTGAAAACACTCAACACAGTGAGACTGCAATCACTCAACGCAGTGAGACCGCAATCACTCAACGCACTGAGAGTGAAAACACTCAACACAGTGAGACCGCAATCACTCAACGCACTGAGAGTGAAAACACTCAACACTGTGAGACCGCAATCACTAAACGCAGTGAGACCGCAATCACTCAACACAGTGAGACCGCAATCACTCAACACAGTGAGACCGCAATCACTCTCAACACAGTGAGACCGCAATCACTCTTAACACAGTGAGACCGCAATCACTCAACAGAGTGAGACCGCAATCACTCAACACAGTGAGACTGAAAACACTCAACACAGTGAGACTGAAAACACTCAACACAGTGAGACTGAAAACACTCAACACAGTGAGACCGAAAACACTAATCACAGTGAGACCGAAAACACTCAACACAGTGAGACAAGCCTAAAGGCGCTGAAGGGAAACCTGCAGGACCGGACGGGAGTAATAATCCCAACAGGGCCAACTCGGCGGTTCATTCTCTCAATATCAACCTCTAGAATGCCATTGCCACCTGAGATCCTAATATTAACAAGGTAGCACCAACGGTTACACAGGAGGGTATTAATTCTGCTTCCCGCGTGCCTCACCAACCTTCCAGCCCATATTACAAATACGTGACGGTCATATTACGCTAACATAACTCTTCGCAGATACAACCTAAATACTTAATGAATTATGCAGTGCAGCCTGCGGAGCGTCGCCCCGTGACGTGGTGGGATAGTGACACGACCAGATGGACGCCGGGCCCTCTCTTGACTCACTGCAATGACCCGGGACCGCTGGGGCCCCGCCTGCGCGGTTACACGCATCGTCAGGCGGCCTGGAGTTCCACACTGTTGTGGACAGGCCTTGGTGTCCTGAGGCGAGGCGTTGATATATACGAGTCACTGCATAGTAACATGCCAGCGAGCATTCTATCAACATTTGTAACCGTCTTCAGTGGGTTAACATGGTCGCAAGAGCTACGCAGCTTACAGGCTACACATTGGGCTCCCGGGAGGCGCAGACCTTCATCATACCAAGATCGATAAAATAATAGTGCCACTGCCACTGGTCGAAGAGCAGAGGCACTGGAGAAGCAGTGGCCACGGTTTGAGAAGATGGTTCAGGTCGGCCTGAGGGGTGAGACACTGTCACCCTCCCACCCCCTTAAACCCACCTCCCCTCACTCCCCCCCCCCCCCCCTCCCCACACCACCCGCTGCCGAGAAATCTAGCCCTTAGAGAAGAATAGACACGAGAAAGGAGCTAACGAAGGAGTAACACGAATGGGGGTCGGGCCTGTCAGGAAGGGAGCGAACTGTAGCTGGGGGTAGGGCGGTGGAGAGGACAGGAGGTGACTTAGGTGAGGAGAGACGCCGTCACAGGAGTGAGTTTCAACAGGCCACTGAGCGCAGATATGGCCACATTCGAAAGTAAAGTAGCGCTACGCTGTGAGATTTCTGCGCTGATCATTTAAACAGCGCGCTCCTGTGAGCTTACATAGTGCCACGCCGTGGTGAGCTCAGATAGCGCTGTATTGTGAGTTCACATAGTGCCACGCCGTGGGGAGCTCAGATAGCGCTGTATTGTGAGTTCACATAGTGCTTGCACTACAGGTGAGCTCAGACAGCGCTGTATTGTGAGCTTAAACAGTCCTTCTTTGTGAGTTTAGATAGTGCTACATTGTGAGCTCAAACAGTGCTCCACTGTGGCTCTAGACAGGGCCACACTACGTTTAGACAGTGTTTCACTGCGAACACAAACCGCACTGCAGTGTGTGAGTTTAAACGGGGGGCACTGTGGGGCCGCGCTGAGTTTAGACAACAATGCTCACATTGAACGTAGACAGTAGCACAGTTTACCCAGCGCTACGCCGTCAGCATACATTGTGCAGCGCTACATTGTGAAAGGAGCGCTATATCTACGAGTTTAGTCACTTTAGAAGAGGTTACACTCAGAGTACTTTGTGGAACACCGTGGGCTCTGAATGTGCAACTTTGAAATCGGAGTGGTCCACGTTCAGTATGTATATAATGCTGCTCTCCGACCTGGGTGCGACACTGTGACCGTATACAGTGCTACGCTGTGACCTTAGGCAGTGCTGCGCTGTGACCTTACTTAGTGCTACGCTGTGACCGTATACAGTGCTATGCTGTGACCTTACGCAGTGCTACGCTGTGACCTTACGCAGTGCTACGCTGTGACCTTACGCAGTGCTGCGCTGTGACCTTACGCAGTGCTACACTGTGACCGTATACAGTGCTACGCTGTGACCTTACGCAGTGCTACGCTGTGACCTTACGCAGTGCTACGCTGTGACCTTACGCAGTGCTACGCTGTGACCTTACGCAGTGCTACGCTGTGACCGTATGCAGTGCTACGCTGTGACCTTACGCAGTGCTACGCTGTGACCATACGCAGTGCTACGCTGTGACCGTACGCAGTGCTGGGACCTTACACAGTGCTATACTGTGACCTTACGCAGTGCTGCGCTGTGACCTTACGCAGTGCTACATTGTGACCGTATACAGTGCTACGCTGTGACCTTACGCAGTGCTACGCTGTGACCTTATGCAGTGCTGCGCTGTGACCTTACGCAGTGCTACGCTGTGAACTTATACAGTGCTAGGCTGTGACCTTACGCAGTGCTACGCTGTGACCTTACACAGTGCTACATTGTGACCGTATACAGTGCTACGCTGTGACCTTACGCAGTGCTACACTGTGACCGTATACAGTGCTACGCTGTGACCTTACGCAGTGCTACGCTGTGACCTTATGCAGTGCTGCGCTGTGACCATACGCAGTGCTGGGACCTTAAACAGTGCTAGGGTGTGACCTTATGCAGTGCTGCGCTGTGACCTTACGCAGTGCTACACTGTGACCGTATACAGTGCTACGCTGTGACCTTACGCAGTGCTGCGCTGTGACCTTACGCAGTGCTGCGCTGTGACCTTACGCAGTGCTACGCTGTGACCTTATGCAGTGCTACGCTGTGACCTTACGCAGTGCTACTCTGTGACCTTACGCAGTGCTACTCTGTGACCTTACGCAGTGCTACGCTGTGACCTTACGAGTGCTGCGCTGTGACCATACGCAGTGCTGGGACCTTACACAGTGCTAGGCTGTGACCTTACACAGTGCTAGGCTGTGACCTTACGCAGTGCTACTCTGTGACCTTACGCAGTGCTACGCTGTGACCTTACGCAGTGCTACGCTGTGACCTTACGAGTGCTGCGCTGTACGCAGTGCTGGGACCTTACACAGTGCTAGGCTGTGACCTTACACAGTGCTAGGCTGTGACCTTACCCAGTGCTGCACTGTGACCTTACGCAGTGCTGGGACCTTACACAGTGCTAGGCTGTGACCTTACGCAGTGCTACTCTGTGACCTTACGCAGTGCTACGCTGTGACCTTATGCAGTGCATACGCTGGGACCTTACGCAGTGCATACGCTGGGACCTTACGCAGTGCATACGCTGTGACCTTACACAGTGCTACACTGTGACCGTATACAGTGCTACGCTGTGACCTTACGCAGTGCTACGCTGTGACCTTACGCAGTGCTACTCTGTGACCTTACGCAGTGCTACGCTGTGACCTTACGAGTGCTGCGCTGTGACCATACGCAGTGCTAGGCTGTGACCTTACACAGTGCTGGGCTGTGACCTTACCCAGTGCTACGCTGTGACCTTACACAGTGCTAGGCTGTGAACTTACGCAGTGCTACACTGTGACCGTATACAGTGCTACGCTGTAAACTTATACAGTGCTACGCTGTGAACTTATACAGTGCTACGCTGTGACCTTACCCAGTGCTACACTGTGACTGTATACAGTGCTAGGCTGTGAACTTACACAGTGCTACACTGTGACCGTATACAGTGCTACGCTGTGACCTTACGCAGTGCTACGCTGTGACCTTACGCAGTGCTACGCTGTGACCTTACGCAGTGCTACGCTGTGAAATTATACAGTGCTAGGCTGTGAACTTACACAGTGCTACGCTGTGAACTTACACAGTGCTACGCTGTGACTTTACACAGTGCTACACTCCTCATACACAGTGCTACGCTGCGAACTTACACAGTGCTGTGCTGCGATCTTGCACAGTGCTACAGTGCGATCTTACACAGTACTACGCAGCGACCTTACACAGTGCTACGCTGCGATCTTACACATGCTATGCTGCGATCGTACACAGTGCTACGCTGCAATCTTTCAGTGCTACATTGTGACCTTAAACAGTGCTACACTGCGACCTTTCACAGTATTACACTGCAATCTTACACAGTGCTACACTGCAATCTTACACAGCTCTATACTTCAACCTTACACAGTGCTACACTGCAACCTAAACAACAAACAAACCTAGGGGTCTAAAAAATGGGGTGTCTGGAACCTCTAAAAAGGAGGTCTTAATGTTACTGTTAATACATCAAGACCGAGTCACGACTGACTAGTAGTTTATAAGGGACAGGAAATGTCAAAGGGCCATCAGTGATTGCAGAGGAATATCATATAGGATTCCCATCAACAGTACTTCACTACACTTCACTACACCTTTCACTTTTGTTGCACTGCACCTGAACCCATCAGATCAGAGTCACTTGGTCCTAAAGTGATTGCGGGCTGGAATCCCGGTGGATAAAGAGTACGATCAAGGTCTCAATGATCTAGAGACACGAGACCCTTAAGGATGACCAAGTGATAGTATTGATCATCATAAGTACTTTAATTAGGTAGAAAAGTAATATGGCAGATACCCTCCATTATCCAAACTATAAAACAAACGTAACCACTCATTGGATGATGTCATCAGTGATGTCATCAATGATGTAATTTGAGATGTCATCAGTGAAGTCATAACTGCTGTCAAAGAATATGTCATGAGGGATGTAATATCTGAGGTCTTAAGCAGTGCATGGCAGGGGAGCCTGTTGAGAATTTGCGTTTTTTTTTAGCTCAAAATGTTAATGTTGTCACTGACATTTTCACTCAACAATAATGTTACTTTAACCTTTTGGTTTGTTCAGTAAGCGTTTTCTTTTTAAACAAACAGATTTTTTTAATCACATCTAACTATAACATTACTTTAACCTTTGCATTTTTTTAGTGAATTTCTTTTTTTTTTTTTCAACCTAAAGTAATATTTTATTACCATACATAAAGCTAACCCCCTACAGCGAATGGCCTTTGGCCATGCACAGCAAGGAATTGGCCAACAAACAGCCAGCCCCATGCTATGCATGGACTTTTGTTGCATGGTGCATGGGGTTGTCCATAGGGCCTGGCTTGCAGCCAGACCCTGCATCCAACTCATCCACAGATAGCCTACTGGAGGCAACCAAACCCACGCAGCCTATGTTTGTGCATGGCATTAGCCGCAGGGCCTTTCTTGCAGCCAGGCCCTGCTTCTAACGTCCACAAGGCGGCCAAGCACACTCTGCACACTGCCTGTGGCCGTGCGCAGCAGGATGTTGGCCACAGGGCTTGGCCCGCTGCCAGGCCCTGAGGCCAGATCCCCAGCAGGCTGCTAACCCCACACCGCACACAGCCTTTGGTGTGTGCAGCGTAGGGTTGGCCTTCAGGCCCCGGGCACCACCCCCTGGGGCAAAACATATACACTAAGGAGAGTGGGTGTACAGCACTCTCTCCAACACTTAATTGTCTCTGGGGCCCCCATCCCCGGGGCAAGCTCCAATTAAGAGTTGGGGGGGGGGTGGCTTTAAAAGTCCCTATACACCCTATCCTCTGGGGCCAACTACAAATAAACAGGGGAGGAGGGTGTGCGGCCCCCTGAGCCTTCTTGCGCTCCAGGGACCCACACCCTTAGACCAAACTCTAATGTGACAGAGACTTACAGGCAGTAAAACAGATCTCACCTCTGCTCCCAGCCAATGGAAGCATTTTAAAGCTCTCTCCCTCTGTGGGCAAACATTGTGTTTGCTCGCATTTGGTGGGAGATACAAAACTACTCCCACCAGGCGGAAGCAAACACAAGTTTCCCTGCGGGTGCTGCTGCTGGTAGGGAAACCACTGTGCCCCGATGGTGGTCTCTCCAGGACACCGTATGTGAGGCAGCCCTAGAGAATGGGGTCACCAGTGTCTTTTAAAGGCTCGGGGAAGGGGAGGCACGCTGCCGCCTCCCATTAAAAAATACTGTGGGCCCCGTCGATGGAGTCCCCTTGTAGTTCCGTAGTTTGTGGGTGTGGTTCGGTGGTTCAGAACCCGTTCAATAAAGATCGTCGGAAATAGACGATTTTGGTGTCAGACCGCAAATCACGAGTGCGGTATGTATGAGTGTTTTCTCATTAATCGATCAATGAGAACACTATGTATTTAGGGATTTTGTTTGAACCTTCCGGGTCCATTTTGTGTGCGGCAGCCATTTTTGTGTGGTTGCCCTCACATAGGCCGATGACTGAGGCCGAACGGGTCCATGAGACACGTACACCTTAGCTGACTTCTGAATGACCTGGCCGAACTGACTCCCTTGCCCGAGGCTGACCTCGCTGAGCCAGTTCCTTGTTAAGCAGCTGGTCAGATAAAGATCAAAGAGCAGGACATGCCAGAGTTTATAGTACACTGCACCCACCTTTCTATCTTGTTTCCAATCTGTTTCCTTCCTTTATGATAATCACTGATTTGGGTTGAGGGTTTTATGATGGGTTTGTCCGGCCTGATCGAACAGAAATTGGAATGTGCTTGGTCATTTCTGGTGGGCTGGACAACGGAAAGTGGGATTGTCGTCATACGCTACTTTAAAAAATGTCATGTTCCTATTGGTCAGTTTGATATGAACCCAATGCTAATTTGGAATGTTGCCTGAGGCTTGATTTTTGGCATAAAAGACCATTCTCCGCTCATTGAATTTGTGCAGTCTCTAGCGAACCACCCGTGTTGTGCTTCGTAGACCTCTGTTCCTGGTTGCAGCCAATAAACTTTGGTTTTTGACGTCATCGAGAAGTATCCCGTGTCTCTGTTTGCCAAGGCAGGGGTACTCGAAGGCATCGGGCGTTTTCCCTGACGCCGCTGGGTTCTAAAACCCGGTCCTTCACCCTCGGGCTGAATACAGCTCTGGGAGTGGGGCTAAAACAGACACTAGGGGATGTGGTACCTGGGGCCGAATGTGGCTCAGGGAGGAGTGCTGCGTGCCTCCTACCCAGATTAATTAAATTGGGCCCATGGGATGGAGTCCTGCCCCTTCCACTTAATTAAACCTTGCAACCCTAGGCCTCCATTTGTTGTTTTTTGGTGTTCTTTTTTGCTTCAATGATACAGGATCGGGGCAAAAATTGCTGTGGTTTTCATGATTTTGGCTTTGGGGCGGGGTCTCTCTGGTTACCCCCCCCATGGGGATTAGGAGGGGCAGAGAATCCCTACCATGCCCCCTTATAGCATTTTTTTAAAATTCAGAACAGGGGACTCATTTTTGAGTCCTTTAAAGGCTGCCAGCAATATTTTATTCATGTTGCTGGCAGTCAATCAGAGCGCTCGCTCCCTCTGGAGTCTGGCTCCTGTGGGAGCGAGATGACCCAATAGAAAAACAGCTCTTGGGGCCAATCAGAGTGCTCTATTTTTTAAAATTGGGTTTGGAAGGACTCTTGCAAGAGTTCCTCAAACTCACTCGTCCAGATGTCCAAATATTTTTTAACCTTCATTTCCCAGAAACTACTGAACAGATTTACACCAAATCACAAAAAGCACAATCAGCGGACCAAGATCTAGCTTATGCCAAATTTGGAGTAATTTTGTTCTGCAGTTTTTGCTATAGCCCTTCCTAAAGAAGTCTTGGCCCCGCTTGATTGATCACCCCGAAACATTCAATGCACAAACTAGGCAAAAAAGTTTTTTTGAAACTTTTGTGGAGATTTGTCAAACAGTGCCGAAGTTATAAGCAACACAAAAAACATACTTCCTATGGAAAACGTTGATCTAAGTATAACTACCCAGTGGGGACCACCACTGGGTAATTAATATATAAACATATTTGTATACACTATATATATATATATATATATATATATATATATATATATATATATATATACAATCTTTGCAACTTTAAACTTAGTGTTGCATACAGTTTCTAGAGTGCTACATTTTTGAGCCTAGATGGTGATACGTTGTCTTTTTAGAACAGGCAACACCATGAGCTCAATCAGAACCACACAGTGAGATTAGGTGGCACTACACTGTCAGCCCACCCACTGCTATATTGTGAGATGAATGTGCTACATTGCATTTGTACAGTGCTATTCTGCGAGCTTACTGTACTCCAGACACTATATTGATGGGATGAATCATCCTAGACACACATATTACAAAGAAGCAGTAAAAAAATGTTAATGAAAGCTTGTTGGAATATCTGGGAAGCTCCCAAGTGTTTGACGGGGCACTAAGGCCGACAACAAGCAATAAATAAATACAAACCTTTGTCCTCCTCTATCATTCCAAATCCAAACAACTGACTAACCTATCCACCACTTAAAAAGTACTTGCATGTTTCACTATACTAATTCAACACTAATCCTCTATGGGTCCCGGAGTAGCGGGCTACCCGCCGAAAAAGCGCTTCAACGCCTCGTCAGGGGTAGTAAGCGCTATATAAATGCAATTACAATACAATACAATTCCCACATGTAGCAACATGATAAAAGAAAACCACACACTCAAGATAAAACAGCACAGAACATAAGTATTCCACGTGGCTCTAGAAACAGTGAAATGCCTTAGGCATTCTCAATGAAAGAGGATGGCATCATGGAGGTGCAACTTGCCCTGGACTCAGACCCTGCTCATGATCCAGCACTGAACAGTCAGTTGAACCCATATGAGATGAGCCACACCCCCAAAGTGGGAATGGAAATAGGTCCACACAGTCCAGGGATCTTGAGGATGGTAAATAGGGCATAGTAAGTGGCTTACTGTAGCCTTGCTGCCATCAGAGAAACGTGCTTATAGGTAGAGCCTGCTTTTCTCTTACTTTGTGGTTCCAGAGGGCACCAAAGCAGTAATAGTGCTGTAAAATGTGTTCTGTTCTGGTTTCTACTTCTGGGTTCCCTTCAGTGGTGTTTTATCAGTTTCAAAGTTAGTAGTTTTAACTGAGAATTAGAAACCTTAAATATGTTCAGAACAGCTACAATGTCAGAACGTTTAAGCTTTCACAAAGAATCTCGAGCAAATTTCCTAAATTGATATCTAAATTTACTCCTTTAAAATATCATAGTTAGATTCCTGTTACATTGGTAATTGCACCCAACAACACTTTATTTTCAGATGGGGTAGAAGAGGAGCTTTATGCACATGCAAAACACTTCAAATGTGGAGGAAAGACAGGAAAATGAGTATATATATATTACCCCTAATACTAATGTTGTGCATTGTCTGCCTTCCAACAATCTACAGGTGTGGGATATGGGGAGATCGGCACATTTCTGGAAATGTCAATGTTTTTACATTTCTAGGCACACCTTAATGGATTTTCAGAATCCCCATTAATGTGTTGATTTTTGAAATTTAAGCTGTGTCATTATATGTTTACAAGCCGTCTGTTGTTGGATTTACATAATGGCTCACACTTTTGCTCTTGAGGCAATGTAGTCCTTTCAATCCGCTCTCCTTGTTAATTTAATTGTGTGGCTTGCCCAGTGTTAGATTGAAAGCAAATGTCTACACAATATGTGAACTAAGTTTCATAGCTTCAAATTAGCTCAGTGCTATTCCTGACACCGCCAGCCAGTCCCAGTTTTTAGCCAAAACCACTTTGCATGCTAGGAAATTCTAAGTGCATGCACATTATGGGAAAGGAAACCTTTTAATTTCAAGGGAACAGACAACAGTTCAGCCAGCAGGCCTTCCTGAAACACATCTAGTTGAGCACTTCACTCAGAGCTTGGTTCATTGATGTCCACTGTTTAGGGCCCTGATGTCCTAGTGCCCTGCCTCCTTGTTTGGTCCATTTGAATGCTCTTTGGCCATTTATATGTTCAAATGCAGAGTGTAAGATCTTTTTGTGTGTGTCTTGTGGAGGTAAATCTTTGCAGATATCTTGAAACTGTGCCCCAGTAAATTTTGTAGATAGTGCATAGTATACTTTAAACTTGATTCTGGAAGCCAATGCAGAGCCTTTAAGGCTGGTTTTATGTGACCACATCTCCCTGTATGGTAGGTTATGGTTGGTTTGTTTTGGAGCCTTTCCATCCACTCAATGTGCTTTTCTGGAAGCCTAATGTATAAAACATTGCTAAAGACTAGTCTTACCATGACCAGGGATCTTGTCTATGTATTCTAGAGGTCAAGTTGGAGGAAAGGATGGAGGCTCTCTCTTTGAAAGGGAGTTTCAGGTTCATGCCCTTGACATCCACATTTATTTGGCCTTGATGGAAAGTTCTGAAGTTTCTTATTATCAATGCAATGGAAGGTGGTGAACCTATGACCGAAGGCCATTTGAAGACTGAATTTTCGGTTTCTGATGTTCTCAAATCAAGGACCTTGGTCTTCATTCCAGTTGGACAAACTAAGCTCTCCTCCTTCCAGTGGAATCTGTGGTCAAGGCATATAGTGATGATAGCCTGCCATCTGGACCTGTTTTCCATCTGTAAATGGATCTGTGGGGTTTTGGCGTATATTTGGAAGCTGACCAGGCACAACAAATACTCCCACACTTTGATTTTTAAAGTGCCTAGCTCAGTTGGAGAACAAGTGAAATACTTAGCTTCAAAGAGACAGGGGGGATGTACATGTAGCAAAATAAAGATATACTTTATCTAAAAGTGGTTATAAAATGTAGTGGACCTATTCAAATATCTCTATTTCACTTTTTCTTTAGCTATATTTTTGTATGCGTCTTTTTATTCTCTTTTTTCACTCCTAACATGATATACTCTGTTGGGGCATCTTTCTCTTTAGAGTTCATTGCCAGCATCCCACATGACTTTGAACATTATTTTCTCTATCCCCTCACTAACATTTCCGTTAAATAAATTCCACTTCATTCTTCTACATCCTTGCTGTCAATATTGCCGAACCCCTCTTAGGTTATCTGGGTACAATGTTAGATATCACCCTGATCCAGAGACAGTTTTGAGGCATGGGCAACGGAGGCTCTGGCCAGGGCCCCAGACTTTTACGGGGCCCCCTACTAGGGCCAATTCTTTTCTGCAGAGACACTTGTCCTGGTGACCTTGAATAATTCTTAAACAGATTGTTTTAAATACCAGTTTTCTTTATTTTTAATATGGGTGATGTGTGGGAGTGTCAGAGAAATGTTGTTTGTTTCACTCATTATCCATAAAACCGTTTCTTTTAGATCAAAACAGGACCTGCTTGTGAGACATGGGAGGGCGTCACAGAGATTTTTTGCAGCAATATTAGTGAGATGCTGCTGTGTTAGAATTCTGAAAACAAACGTCACTATCCCTGAATATTATTTGCAAACACATTTAGAATTTGGACGAGTGTGCCTGTGCACTGTCCGTGGCCTGGTTAAAGAGGGCATGAAAGAGTTAACATCATAAATTATAAACTGTTTCGATCAGGGGCCCCCAAAATACGTTTGGTCAGGGTTCCAACAATACTTAAGTTGTCCCTGCCTTAATCACTTAAATTAGTCAGAATTTCACCCGTATTTCGCAATTTTCCTACTTATTTCCAGCTCCATAAGACTCTTCTTTGGAGGAAACTATTCTTCCTCTTTGGTGTGTATCACCTTTGCACTTGTAGTAGTTATGTCTTTTGAAAGAATCCACTGACCCTCTTTCTGATATCTCAGCAGTATGCTTTATTTCCAATGTCGAAGCTTGAATTTAATTGACCTTTTTAAGTGACCCTTTAATCGTCTCTTCGCATGCCTCTAAGTGGCTTCTGAGGAGTACCCAGCGATAGTTCTTCCCCTCTACTGCTATCCCTCCATTTTGTAGGCTTTGACTATAGAATTCCATCATAGTGAACATCACATGACAAATCCTGCATTATTTTCAAGTTCAAGCTCAAGTTAAAAATTGTATCGCACACTACTCTCCCAGAGGGTCTCAAGGCGCTTGAGGGAGGGGGGGGGGGGGGCGGGGGTTGTTACTTATCAAATATCCAAGTTTTGAGTTGTTTTCTGAAGGAGAGGTGGTTCTGTGTAAGGCAGAGGTGGGTGGGGAGAGAATTCCAGGTTTTGGCCGCTAAGTAGGAGAAAGATCTTCCTCCCGTGGTGGATCTTCGGATGCGTGGAATCTCGGCGAGGTCTTGATTGGACGATCGTAGTTTGCGGGTGGGGGTGTAAAAGGTCAGGCGCGTGTTGAGGTATTTGGGTCCTAGGTTGTAGAGGGCTTTGTGTGCGTGGGTGAGGAGACGGAACGTTATTCTCTTGTTGACGGGGAGCCAGTGAAGGTCTCTCAGGTGACCGGATATGTGATTGTGGCGGGGGATGTCTAGGATGAGTCGGGCGGAGGCGTTCTGAATGCGTTGGAGTTTTTTCTGTAATTTGGCTGTGGTTCCGGCGTAGAGGGTGTTTCCGTAGTCCAGTCGGCTTGTGACAAGTGCTTGGGTGACCGTCTTTCTTGTTTCGGTGGGGATCCATCGGAGGATCTTTTTGAGCATACGTAAGATGTTAAAGCATGATGATGAGATGGCGTTGACTTGTCTGGTCATCGAGAGGGAGGAGTCCAGGATGAATCCCAGGTTGCGTGCGTGGTCCGTTGGTTTAGGTTCGCTGCCCAGGGCCGGTGGCCACCATGAGTCGTCCCAAGCAGAGGGGGATGATCCTAGGATGAGGACTTCCGTCTTGTCTGAATTCAGTTTTAAACGGCTGTTCTTCATCCACTCGGCTACGTCTTTCATCCCTTCGTGTAGGTTGGTTTTGGCGGTGTTCGGGTCTTTAGTGAGGGAGAAGATCAGTTGGGTGTCGTCTGCATAGGAAATGATGTTGAGGTTGTGTTGGCGCGCGATGGATGCGAGGGGGCTCATGTAGACGTTGAAGAGGGTGGGGCTGAGGGATGATCCTTGTGGTACGCCACAGATGACTTCGGTGGACTCTGATCTGAAAGGGGGAAGTCGGACCCTCTGGGTTCTTCCGGCGAGGAACGAGATGATCCAGTCGAATGCTTTCCTTGTATCCCGACGTTGCTGAGGCGTTGTACAAGGGTGCTATGACAGACCGTGTCGAACGCTGCGGAGAGGTCCAGTAGGATGAGGGCAGCTGTTTCCCCGTTGTCAAGTAGTGTTCGAATGTCCTCTGTGGCTGCGATGAGGGCGGTCTCGGTGCTGTGTTTGGCACGGAACCCGGACTGTGAAGGGTCGAGGGATCCGTTAGACTCGAGGAAGGCGGCCAGCTGACTGTTGACGGTCTTCTCAATGACTTTGGGAGGAGCGAAATGGGGCGATAGTTCTTAAGTTTGGTGGGGTCTGCTGTGGGTTTCTTCAGGAGGGCACTGAGTTCGGCATGTTTCCAGCTTTCCGGGAAGGTAGCGGTGTTGAGGGAGCAGTTGATATCCCGGAGATGGGGTGCGATGATGGAGTCGGCTTTGTTGAAGATGTGGTGGGGGCATGGGTCGGTTGGCGATCCGGAGTGGATGGAGTTCATCAAGTGGATGGTGTCTTCAGTGCTGATTTGGTTCCATGCGCAAAGGTTGGTGGTGGGGGGCTTCAGTTCGGTGGTAGGGGGGTGGACTGGTCGCCGAAGCTGTTATGTATGTCAGCGATTTTTGCTGTGGAAGAACGAGGCGAGAGAGTCGCAGAGGACTTGAGAGAGAGTGATGTCGTTGGTGCTGGCGCTGGGATTGGAAAGCTCTTTGACAATGCTGAAGAGTTCCTTGCTGTTGTGGGCGTTGTTGTCGAGTCAATCCTTAAATGCTGATTTCTTGATGGATCGGATCAGCTGGTGGTGTTTGCAGGTGGCGTTCTTGAGGGCGGTCATATTGTCTGTTGTTGGGTTTTTTCGCCAGGCTTTCTCGAGGGTGCGGCAGTTCTTTTTGGAGTTCTTAAGGTCGTCATTGAACCAGGGGGCTTTTTTGCCACCTGGCTTGTTTTGATGGTTTTTCAAGGGTGCTAATTTGTCAGCGCTGTGGGTGATCCATTGTGTGAGGTTGATGGCTGCTTGATGTGGGTCCGATGATTTGGCGGGAGGGTTTTGGTATAGCGATGTGGTGAATTGGTCGGTGGTAATTTTGTTCCAGTTTCTGCGGGGGACTTGTTGTGGGTGGTGGTGGGTCGTGATCTTTCTGTAGTTGAAGTGGACGCAGCTGTGGTCCGTCCAAAGGAGTCCTGTGGTGTGATTGAAGGAGATGTGCTTGCTGAAGGAGAAGATTGGGTCGAGCGTGTGTCCGGCGTAGTGGGTAGGGGTGTTTACCAGTTGTTTGAGTCCGAGATTGGCGAGGTTGTCCAGAAGGGTGGTGGTGTTGCTGTCGTTGTTTTTTTCCAGGTGGAAGTTGAGGTTTCCTAGGAGAATGTAGTCCTCGGAGGGGAGGGCGTGTGGGCTGATGAAGTCAGAGATGTCTTCGCTGAATTGTGTGCGGGGTCCTGGTGGTCTGTAGATGAGGGTGCCTCTGAGTGTGGTCTTAGGGTCGGTGTGAATCTGGAAGTGAAGGTGTTCGGCGGCTGTGAGGTTGTCGTCGGAACTGGTCGTGATGCGGATGGTGTTCTTATGGACGATGGCGATGCCTCCTCCTGTTTGGTTGATGCGGTCCTTTCGGATGATCTTGTTACCGTCCGGGATGGCTATGGCGATGTCGGGCGCTGATGAGGCGTTTATCCAGGTTTCTGTAAGAAAGGCGACGTCCGGCGTTGTGGTGTCTAGTAGGTTCCATAGTTCAATGGCGTGTTTGTGGACCGAGTGGGTGTTGAGCAGGATGCACTTCAGGTGGTGACAATGCTAGAATGCCTGTTTTTCTTCCACCTCAGGATACCTTCCAAACTCAATACCTTTGAGATCGTCTACACCCTGATTTTCTACTTTTTAAGTAACATAACATGCTGTGGGTATTATGAAAGCCCGAGCTCTTTGTAAAAGTCATATAATCAGTGTTACTTATTTATTTTATTTATTCATTTATAAAGTTTTATATAGCGCGAACATGATCAATAGGGTGGAAGGAAGGACAAAAATGCAATATAGTGCCTCTCTTTTCACATGCTTTACTTAATCTTGCATTCCACAAGAGTCAGCTATAGACTTATACTTGCACATCTGTATTGGGAGCAGAAATCTTCCATCCTCAAATTCGAACTAAATTGGTATTAAATGGCGATCCGAGTAGAAATGCATTACTTATGATAGGTTTGAGTGTTTATCTTGCAAAGAGAAATGACAATTATCAATTGTTTATAGTTTTTGAATCACTGCATTGCACATCATCTCAAAAGTTAACTGGAGGACAAGAACTACTTATTCCACCTAGCCTTATTGTAGTCAAAAAAGTTATTTTGCTGGAGGGTTTTATGAGCATGATTATCTATCTATCTATCTATCTATCTATCTATCTATCTATCTATCGATCTCCTGTCCTCAAACTAAGATTACATGGATAATAATTTTCTTTGATCTTCACTTGCAGCTTCAGTGGTTGCCCATTGGATACAGTTGAAGAAAACACCCGCATCCACCTACAATCTCCAGTCAGTTGTCATCAAAACACTACAAACAAGTCTGTTGCCTTCATCAAAATTGAACTTGCATCAGTTGTCCAGTGACTGAGCTTCTAAACCCAGATTTCGACCAATTTAGAATGCAGTGCGCGTATTAATGGAGATACCCTTGCACTGTTGGTTGCAAGAGGTTTTCGACTTCACTCTGCCATCATCTGGCTGTGCTTCTCCACCAGGGCTCGCTTTGTAGCTGTTATCCAGTGGGGCATGCCAAGAAAGACCCTAATATATGCAGTTAAGAATAAGAGTGTAACCAGACGTAGCACCTGGTTGGAAGGTGAGATCTTCAAGAACGGCAATCACCAAAAAATTGCGCATCTTAGGATGGTCTAAAACGTGATCTATTGGAAACATCTGTTGAGATGGTCTCCTAGAGATGTTGCCTTGAGTCTTTCACGTATATTTTGACTTTTGGAGTAGGAATGGACTGCTGAGCACCAGCACTCACTTTGTGTCAGAGCGGAGAACAGTCGCCAGTGGGTGCTGCTCCACGTACTTGTACCCATTCACATCTGGGGGTTGGAATTGGTATTACACCCCAGAAGAAATCGAATGAAGGAATAACCGCTCTCCCAGAATCATGGCTATGGACCGAATAGACCCTCCCAGCCTGGACTGGAAAGCGTTTGAGTCTCGCCTGGCCCAGCTGCAGCAGAATGAGGCGAAGAAGGAAACGGAGATCGTCAACCAGTACTACCCTGGGTACAACACGGTGAGTCGTGTTCATTTAAATATTTGTTTACTTCTTGAAAAAGTGAAGTTAGCCAGTTCTCATTAACAGATCCTGAGCCTGATTTTATTGGAGCATGGTAATGCATTTATCCTTTTAAAAGCAGTGGTAACTTACTTTCCTCCAGAATTGAAATTTCCACTTGAAGCTGAAAAGATGACTTTCAGAAAAACAACTTGTATTATTCTTTATACAACACTAGGTGGCAGGAGTGGGCATAGCATGTGAATGTACAAGACCACAAGTGGCACGCAGATGGTTACAGGTAAGTAACATTTCACTTCCCTCATAACTTTAATTCTATTAGAGAAGACTCCTCTCTCAAACTTGTAATCCCACTAGTTGAGAATCCACCAGAGAAAATTATGTTAGCCTGGTTTTCTGAGGACTATGTACTACCACACTTCTCTAAACGAGGCAATTGATAATTTAGTGCATATGTATCTGAGGTTTGTGGGTGACAGGCACAGCTCTCCTGCTGCTGCATCGCTGTTGCTCCTGTCTTCTCACTGTGTTTTCCCACTTTTTGGGTGCCATCTCTTTGCTTTTCCATCTTTTTCTCTGCTTTCTCCTTCTTTTTCCCCCTAGTTTTTGAGTGCCTTCTCCTTGATTTCCCTTTGTTTTCTTTGCTTTCTCCTAGTTCTTTCTCACACTGTTTCAGTGCATTCTCCTTGCTTTCCCCTCATTTTCATTGCTTTCTCCTTGTTTTAACTTGCCGTGCTGCCCTTGCCTGCCTCCTTTTCCTGCCTCTGCCTGGCCCCTCCCACTGCCCCAAACTCCCCATCACTCCTCCCAGGACCTACTTAATAGAGGCCGCAGCAGGACCCCATTGAGAAGGCCCCATGCCCAGCTCTCCCTGTGCTGCTACATCTCTCAGGTTCCTGTCTTCTCCTTGCTTTTCCCTCATTTTCACTACTTTCTCCTTGCTTTTTCTCCCATTTTTTGAGTGCCTTCGCCTTCATTTTCATTGCTTTCTCCTTGCTTTTAGACCCCTGTTTTTTGAGTGTCTTCTCTTTTTCTTTCCCTTGTTCAATATAATAAATACATAAATAAAAGCAGTCAGCAACTCCAGCCCTTGAGATCTCAGGGGTGATTTGCCGCACTTTATAAATACTTGATTGATTAATTCTATGCACATAGTTCAGTGTTCATTTGCACAGCGAATATAAAGGTAGTTATTTATATACAATGGTAAATATGTGTTAAGATTATGTGTATGGTTTAATTTAAAAAAGCAATGCATTCAATATTGACAAAAGTCAGTTGTGAATTAATTTTTACAGCAACACTTTTACCTCTCCTGATAACGTCATACATCCCATCAAATCCCATCTAACATATAGCAAAAAGCAACTAATTGTTAAGCATTGAAAATTACTCTAATTAAATTAGCTCCAATCCTAAACGCTAAACCTAAAGCCTATCTGTGACAGAATTCCCACACCTAAACCTTAACCCTAAAGCTTTTCCCAACCATGTTCCTAGATCTTGAACACTAATCTTAAACCTTAACCGTAGCCCTATTCTTACCTGAACCCTAATCACTTAACAGAACTTTACATTTCCTGTGCTTTGAAATATGTTTATGTAGGTGAAATCTATTTTCTGTGCTTTAAATTAAATGTTTTGAAAGATACAAGGTCCATGGAACTCCTGGGGTTCCCTCTCCTATGGAGCATCATCAGGGTGATTCAAGGTGGTTTCTGGAGTGATGACTTCAGACAAAGCCATAATACTGAGTGTTATGGATCTCAACTGTGGTAAATTAACACAATGCTATCTTCATGTTTTTCCATGCATTAGATCCAAGTTCGTGTTCTGTGTATTGTAACTCTTACTGAGAAATGTGTTCATGTTTAAACAGTTGCACAAGGCATCCGTGTGGTTAGAAACTATTGTCAGATGTGTTAGAGCAGGGAAAATGCCAATTGCATTCAGCGGCTGACTGTCAGCGGTATTGTTGGCACAAGGCGGTGCTTGGTTTGTGTCAGTGGTGGCAGGTGGTGGGCACCAGCTCATATTTGTTGGGACCTGGACTTATTTTTTATCATTAGACTTTGACCCAGATAATAAGAGAAATAGGCAGAAGAGGGAAAAGTAATGGGGAAGAGAAAAATTAACAGTGACAAAGGGAAACAAAGTATTGACAGAGTTAGCAAGTATGTCCTTGACAAGCCTGCAATGTTTCCTATTTATATGTATGAAAACGTATTCTATAGGCATTAAAATTAATGAAAAATAATAATGTCACCATTTAAAGGAATAAGTAAAAAATAAATCCAAAATATATGAAACAAAGCATGAAATGAGAGCAAAGATGGCTGACCAACCCTGAAAATGAAGTGGACTGCTTTTAGGAGCTGTCTACATGTGCATAATAAAAAAGCCATCACTCAGATTGAAAAGAGCCAATGGCTGAGATCGGCTGAAGCACTGCCCCATGCTTTATGCTCTGGTGGGCGGAAGCAAAATGTGAATGACATTTGAGAATACCAATGAATGAAGAGGGCAAGCAGTCAGCATCTGTACGTATGTATATACATATGTATTTCTAGCATCAGTTTGGAACACGTGAAGATAATGACACAGCTAAAGCTGTCTATAGGTCAGACCCGAAAAGATAGGTCCATGATGATAGAAGAGACATGAGCTAGAATCAAAACTAGGGAGATTTGGCATTCCACAGCACCATGGTGGACTCAGAAGAAAATCCTTGGGTACATGCACTTACATTTATTTTTTTCTTTACAAATAAAAGCTGCAGCACAAATTAGTGAACAAATGGCATGGGCTGGCAGCACAAACTTTTTTTTTTTTATATACATTTTTTATTGAGCAGAGCATAGGTAAGGACAGAACAATACATACAAAGTCAATTTGGATAATGGAAACGTATACAAAATATTTAAAAGCTTCTTCTGTAAAAACCTGGATAAAAAGGGGGATTTTTTTTTTTTTAATACTGTCAAGCCGGGGGCAGTCAATCTTATTGAAAATTAAAAAGGTTTTAGAGTAAGAGCAACGTGCAAAATCCGCAATATTCAAGCATAAAGTGCAAGTACAATACAGTACAATGCAATCCAACAGGAAAAAAAGAGTTAGTGCTTAAAGATTATTGATAGTGAAAAGTTCACAGAAAAAAAGTGCATTCATGACTATTAACTAGACCTAACAACACTTCAAGACTGCTTAAAAACGGTTTAAACATATTAACAGTATTCAATCTTAAATTCTTGATTACCCCCCCTTATTTCCTCAAGATTCTCAAAGGACTTCCAATTCCTGTCGAATCTCCTAACTGCTCCCACTCTACAATCATAAGCTTTTTCAAAATTCCATGACCTCCTCATTTTATTAAGCCATTTCAAATGGGATGGAACTTCCCTTGATTTCCAGTTCTGGAGTATTAGGGAGCGGGCAACAGAGCAAGATACAAATACAAACATTTCCTCAGCCTCTTTAAGCAACCCTCTGTCATTACATATACCGAAGAGGGCCATTTGGCCGTGGGCAGAAGTGTTTTCCCTATAGCCAACTCAATATTTGCAAAAATGGCCTCCCAGAATGGTTTGAGCTGAGGACAAGTGAAAAAAATGTGAAGCCATCCACCCTGGCCATCAGCTTGGCATCTGAAGCACTTGTTCCCAACCTCGGGGAACCTTTTCCCAAGTGCCTCCGGAGTCCAATACGCTAACCAGTGAGACAGAAAAGCCATCCTTTTAAAATTAGCAGCGCGCAAAGATTTATGGCCCAACAAACATAAGGTTTCCCAGTCATTGCGCGTTAAATTGCATTGTGTTAAACGGCTTATTTTATCTAGATGTCGATCTATCATGGCTAATTGCCCGGGACGATGGAGCATCTTGTGCCAGTTCCCTACACTGCTGATTTTGGCTCCATAAAAGAGTGTTACCTTCTCACTTGTAGAGTCGAGTAGGCCCCCTATATCTTTTGTTAGAAAATGGACGATTTGTAAATATTCGCAAAAAAGTTGGTCGCCCAAGAATACTTTCTCTAGCCATCACTTCTTGCCATGTAATAATTCTATTCTGAACGACTGGCAGCACAAACTTTGATAGAAAAAGTATTTGGTCAAGCAGGGGATGGGACATCAACACGTGTCCGGTGGGCTTAGACCTTTAACAGCTGAGTTATTAAAGGCTGTGCATGGCAGGCAGTGCCACCGTCAGAAGCAGTGTTGCAGCAGAGAGAGAATGGGCAGTCTACACGTGCTGGCAGTCAATACAAACTGACTGTCTTAAAGCAGGCAGGGAGTAATGGGTGTACATGCAGCTGGTAACCAACACCAAAAGACTATGTGTCTGGCAGTCAAATCCTGCAGTTTACAGCAGTGTTACAGCATGCAGGCAACAGGCAGTTTATAGGAGGCTGGTGTCGACAACCTGTTGTTGACATCAGTGTTAGTGCAGGCAGGAACAGGTAGATTAAAAGCGACTGGTATCAAATACCTGTTGTTAATAGCATTTGTTCATTTGGCTAGGTACCAGGTAGATTAAAAACACCTGGTGTCAAATACCTGTTGTTAACAGCGGTTGTTCATGCAGGCACATAACGGGTAGATTACAGGTGGCGGGGGTCAAATACCTGTTGTTAACAGCAGTTGTTTATGCAGGCATGGAACAGGTAGATTACAGGTGGCTGGGGTCAAATACCTGTTGGTAACAGCAGTTGTTCATGCAGGTAGGGAACAGGTAGATTACCGGTGGCTGGGGTCAAATACCTGTTGTTAACGGCAGTTGTTCATGCAGGCACGGAACAGGTAGATTACAAGCACCTGGTGTCAAATGCCTGTTGTTAACAGCAGTTGTCATGCAAGCAGGGAACAGGTAGATTACAGGAGGCTGGGGTCAAATACCTGTTGGTAACAGCAGTTGTTCATGCAGGCAGGGAACAGGCAGATTACAAGCGGCTGGTGTCAAATGCCTGTTGTTAACAGCAGTTGTCATGCAAGCAGGGAACAGGTAGATTACAGGAGGCTGGGGTCAAATACCTGTTGGTAACAGCAGTTGTTCATGCAGGCAGGGAACAGGTAGATTACAGGAGGCTGGGGTCAAATACCTGTTGGTAACAGCAGTTGTTCATGCAGGCAGGGAACAGGTAGATTGCAGGTGGCTGGGGTCAAATACCTGTTGGTAACAGCAGTTGTTCATGCAGGCAGGGAACAGGTAGATTGCAGGTGGCTGGGGTCAAATACCTGTTGGTAACAGCAGTTGTTCATGCAGGCAGATCACAAGCGTCTGGTGTCAAATGCTTGTTGTTAACAGCAGTTGTTCATGCAGGCAGGGAAAAGGTAGATTACAAACACCTGGTGTCAAATACTTTTTGTTAACAGCAGTTGTTCATGCAGGCAGGGAACAGGTATATTACAGGCGGCTGGGGTCAAATATCTGTTGTTAACAGCAGTTGTTCATGCAGGCAGGGAACAGGTAGATTACAGGCGGCTGAGGACAAATAACTGTTTTTAACAGCAAGTGTTCATGCAGGCACAGAACAGGTAGATTACAGGTGGCTGGGGTCTAATACCTGTTAATAACAGCAGTTGTTCATGCAAGCACGGAACAGGTAGATTACAGGTGGCTGGGGTCTAATACCTGTTAATAACAGCAGTTGTTCATGCAGGCAGGGCGCAAGTAGATTACAGGTGGCTGGGGTCAAATACCTGTTGGTAACAGCAGTTGTTCATGCAGGCAGGGAACAGGTAGATTACAGGTGGCTGGGGTCACATGCCTGTTGTTAACAGCAATTGTTCATGCAGGCAGGGAACAGGTAGATTACAAGCACCTGGTGTCAAATGCCTGTTGTTAACAGCAGTTGTTCATGCAGGCAGGGAAAAGGTAGATTACAAACACCTGGTGTCAAATACTTTTTGTTAACAGCAGTTGTTCATGCAGGCAGGGAACAGGTATATTACAGGCGGCTGGGGTCAAATATCTGTTGTTAACAGCAGTTGTTCATGCAGGCAGGGAACAGGTAGATTACAGGCGGCTGAGGACAAATAACTGTTTTTAACAGCAAGTGTTCATGCAGGCACAGAACAGGTAGATTACAGGTGGCTGGGGTCTAATACCTGTTAATAACAGCAGTTGTTCATGCAAGCACGGAACAGGTAGATTACAGGTGGCTGGGGTCTAATACCTGTTAATAACAGCAGTTGTTCATGCAGGCAGGGAGCAGGTAGATTACAGGTGGCTGGGGTCAAATACCTGTTGGTAACAGCAGTTGTTCATGCAGGCAGGGAACAGGTAGATTACAGGTGGCTGGGGTCACATGCCTGTTGTTAACAGCAATTGTTCCTGCAGGCAGGGAACAGGTAGATTACAAGCACCTGGTGTCAAATGCCTGTTGTTAACAACAGTTGTTCATGCAGACAGGGAACAGGTAGATTACAGGCGGCTGAGGTCAAATATCTGTTGTTAACGGTAGTTGTTCATGCAGGCAGGGAACAGGTAGATTAAAGGCGGCTGAGGACAAATAACTGTTTTTAACAGCAATTGTTCATGCAGGCACAGAACAGGTAGATTACAGGTGGCTGGGGTCAAATACCTGTTGTTAACAGCAGTTGTTCATGCAGGCAGGGAACAGGTAGATTACAGGTGGCTGGGTCAAACACCTGTTGGCAACAGCAGTTGTTCATGCAGGCAGGGAACAGGTAGATTACATGTGGCTGGGGTCAAATACCTGTTGGTAACAGCAGTTGTTCATGCAGGCAGGGAGCAGCTAGATTACAGGTGGCTGGTGTCAAATACCTGTTGGTAACAGCAGTTGTTCATGCAGGCAGGGAACAGGTAGATTGCAGGTGGCTGGGGTCAAATACCTGTTGGTAACAGCAGTTGTTCATGCAGGCAGGGAACAGGTAGATTACAAACACCTGGTGTCAAATACCTGTTGTTAACAGCAGTTGTTCATGCAGGTAGGGAACATGTAGATTACAGGTGGCCGGGGTCAAATACCTGTTGGCAACAGCAGTTGTTCACGCAGGCAGGGAGCAGGTAGATTACAGGTGGCTGGGGTCAAATACCTGTTGGTAACAGCAGTTGTTCATGCAGGCAGGGAACAGGTAGATTGCAGGTGGCTGGGGTCAAATACCTGTTGGTGACAGCAGTTGTTCATGCAGGCAGGGAACAGGTAGATTACAAACACCTGGTGTCAAATACCTGTTGTTAACAGCAGTTGTTCATGCAGGTAGGGAACATGTAGATTACAGGTGGCTGGGGTCAAATACCTGTTAGTAAAAGCAGTTGTTCATGCAGGGAGGGAACATGTAGATAACAAGTGAGCAACTGGTGTAAAATACCTGTTGTTAACAGTAGTTCTTCATGCAGGCAGGGAACAGGTAGATTACAAGCACCTGGTGTCAAATACCTTTTGTTAACAGCAGTTGTTCATGCAGGCACAGAACAGGTAGATTACAGGCGGCTGGGTTCAAATACCTGTTGAGAACAGCAGTTGTTCATGCAGGCACAGAACAGGTAGATTACAGGCGGCTGGGGTCAAATACCTGTTGATAACAGCAGTTGTTCATGCAAGCACGGAACAGGTAGATTACAGGTGGCTGTGGTCAAATACCTGTTGGTTACAGCAGTTGTTCATGCAGGCAGGGAACAGGTAGATTACAGGTGGCTGGGGTCAAATACCTGTTAAGTAAAAACAGTTGTTCATGCAGGCAGGGAACAGGTAGATTACAAGCGGCTGGTGTCAAATACCTGTTGTTACATCACAAAACAAAATGATGGACGGAGAGTAGAAACATTTTAAACATTCACACCCAGTCCCAGATCTGGGTTAAATCCATTGTTTTTTTGCTCACTATGCCACCCCAGTTTAGACCCAGGTTTATGCAAATCAGTCTTGACCCTGCTCCCCATGGGAACAGTCCAGCCCGAACTGCCAAGCCAGGTCCTCCTTGGACCGAAAACAAGCATCATGGGACTGGTTTCGGGGTAACACCCCTCATCAGCCAGGCTTTTTCACATTGTATTTTCCCACCATCTGTTTCAGGCGAAAATAGAACCCTTTTTTTCTCAGTCCACTTAATTATGGAAACAGGTCTTAGAAAATAACTCAAATTTTGGCCAATTTTGAGGATTGCAGTTTAGTTTCCATAGGTTATGCAGAATTGCTTTAAGTTCTGCTCAGTGTTGCAGCTGGTGAGTGAACAATCAATGGTGGTCTAGGAATCGCCACGAGCCTTAGCGTTTGTCACCAATTCAGATCTAAGGCATGGAAATCACCCAGGTAAAATTGATGGGCGTCTTATGCAGAGGGTTCTTCAGCAAAAGTCTTTGAGGTACAAAAAAGGCTCAGTACTGCGGATGAGCATGGAGAGTCATCTAAGGCTAAAAGGAACTTTAAAAAAAATCTGAGGATGGAAAGTCTCTTAGAGAAACCTTGGAATCATCAGAAAGCCTGCAGCCACAGATGTTAATGCCAGTGGCCAACTAGTGCAAAGAGTACATTCTTTTATTCTGAAGATAATTTATTAAATATTTACTTTGATTTAAATTAATTAATTCTGCTAAGCCATCCTTTTCAAATGATCTTCAAAAACCCCTTTGATGATTCTTAAGTTCACCTTGGACAAGACTGAAAAACAGTGCGCCCCTCCCCACCCACTGCATGTCACCCTGAAGCAACAGGGTCCCACAAACAAGTTTTCCTGCAAGACTTTGAAATGAGGCTTTGACCTCTGCAGATTCAAAGGCAGAAATGAAATGTTTAAAGGGTCTCATTCAAAGCACCCGAAAACTTGGCCACTATGATCCTGGAAGCACCCTCCTTGAAATGGGATAACCTTAGAGAGATGTCAAAATTGCTGACCTTAGTTGCCCACTGACTCTTATTCTGGTGTTGATGCTTCGAGCTCCAACCATAGACATAAAGAAGATGCCATTTTAAGAGGCTTTGGCTTCAAAAACAACATCTCTGGATCTTTCAATGACATTGAAACACAGGCAACTTGTTAGTGAACATTTCATCTGGTAAGATTATTAGAGGGAAAAGTCGCACACCTCCATAAGAAGTGAATCATCTATCGAGTGAGATTGGTCATTCAAAATGGAGTAGAGATTGTATGATAAAAACACAAAAATCTTCTGGTGCTATAAAAGCTTGACAGATGTACGTACAGTCTATATCACGATAAAGAGCTATACCCAGCGAGATCATCATCTCTATCTATATGGACAATTATACAGCGCTGCATAAACTAGACCGGGAAGTTTGGCACTATAAAAATGTAAACATCCATATGGTCACTTGCTTCTCGGGGAGCCTGGTTTACCCGGAAAAGAAAAATTTTTGAGCTTTTTCCTAAATTTGAACTGGTTTGCTTCAAAAATATAATAAACATTGGCCAACCCAATAGGTTTAGTTTGCCTGTCACATACACCACCTAAAGGTGGCATGCAGGCTTGGGAAAAGTAAGTAAAAAATGAACCATAAAATGAATACATTAAAATGAAAGTAAAGTATTTGGCCCACCATCTCTTGCACTGAAGTGGGCTGCTCTTTAGGGTGGTTTGCATATGTGCAGGAGCAGAATGCTGTCACTCCCAGTCAAGGGAGACAATGGCTCAGGTGGGATCACCCACTACGTGTAGGCTCTGGTGAGTGGAAGCAAAATATGAATGGCGCTTGAACAGACCAATGGATGAAGAAGACTTATCAAATGCCCCTCAATATAAACATTTATGTGTGTATTTTTAACATGTTTGTGGGGAAAACCGGAACTAAAATGGGAGTGCAATAGTTTACGTCTTGCATTATATAAGGTACTTAAACAATAGTATAGCAAATGATCATATGTTTAAAGATGACACGTGTTTCATAAAACCTTTACTGAGAACGCCTGGCCCTGATTGTAGAAGATGTGGTGTGTGCAGCATAAGGCTTTGAACATGTTCCTCTTGTGGTGGCTGAACTCAATTTCTAGGTGCTGTTTGGCAGCTTGGATGGTAGCAAAGAAGACTGTCTTGAGTGGGGCCAGAAGGATGGCTGGTTGCTGGGTTGGGAAGTCGTTGTCCCTCCTTTATGTGGGTCAGCACGAGGGTCAATGTAGTCAAGCGAAAGTTGGTGTAAGAAGGCGTGGCCTGTTGATGTGGAGAAGGCTTCCCTGAAACCAAACCACTTTATGCCTTTTGCGTGTGAACTTTAAGGAACTGGGAGTCTATTTACAATCTGGATTGGGTAACCCGAGAGCCTTTCAGTGTGAGGCTAAATTCAGGGGTTTGAAATTTCTCCTTCTCCATAACGTGTCTGGTTTTTTTTCAGGCAGTTTTTGAAAGTTTGCAAAGAAGTGTCAAGCTGTAAACTTGTTTGGGGGCTACGAGATGCCCCTACACTTTGTTTTAAACTAAGAGGCCTGAATCTTTGTAAATGGCACATGAGAATCATTTTAGAACATAGTTCCTTTATAAGTGACGTTGGTCACACTGAAAGAGTACATTTAAAAGGATACAATTATCCAAGGCTTAACTGGTTTGCAAAGGTTAGGTACGTAGTGTGCCTGATGAATCAACCAGTTGCTCTGTAAATTGTGACATTAGTTACTTTGTTGCCTAAAGTTTCCCCAGTGTAAAACTCAGTATATAACACATCTGCTTATTAAGTAGGACCTCATGAGGCAAATGCACTTGTTGTTTAGCATTTGGCTACAGACAGCTGTAGCTGTCTGCGTTAATACGTTCCATACTACCAGATCCATGGCATATGGTGGGTGTTTACAAGGTGCTATTGAAAACATTTTGTGACATGTGAAGTGGCTATTTCTGCTTCACAATGTCAAATGTGTGGAATAATGGCACCACCCTGTGCCTATTTTGTGTGCTGCAGGTAAATTAGACACATAGGCTTCAAAAAATGCTTGTTTTGTTGGGCATGCAATAAATGGGCATTGCTTCAGATGTTGGTAGTTTTTTAAGTCGATAAATATATCAGCTGATTCTATGTAAAAAAAACACAGTTTATCGTGTATTTTCTTAAATCTTTCATTTTAATTTTGCTTGCATGGATATGTTTTTCATGTTTCAAACTACTATGCAAAAAAAAAAGAAAAACCTTTGAGCCTGATTTTGAGTTTTTGGGATGCAAGACATCCATCAAAAGGTGGAGGATGTCTCGATTGCCACATTTACAGTCTGTGGATGTGTAAGCACTGTAAAGAGGGTGGACTGGACGTTAGCTTAATTGTGGCCAATTTAACGCATCGTCAAACTCTACATGGGACCCTAGGGGTCGATGTAGAATCTAAAGGACTATTTGACCCCTCCACCCCCCAGAAGTATGATAATGGTCAGGCTGTAACGGCAGCAGACAATAACTAATACATTTGAATTAGTGCAAAGTGATGTCACATATATGAAATAAAGTTGTCTTAGTGCATAGCGGTACAAAAGGGGGTGGTGATGGACGGAGCATCTGAACCAATCAAACACTCACACCCAGTCAACAGATCTGGGTTTAATCCATCAACGTTCTTTAGCCCACTCTGCCACCCCAGTTCAGACATCCATCACCAGCACCTTTTGTACCGCTTTGTTCGCCATAAGTTGGCAGGGTATGCTCAGACGTGAGTCCCTTGCTCACTTTGCCACTGGATTCAAGCAAGCCTGGCTGAAGACGACTGTAATGCCAGAAACCGGTCCTAGGAAGCTTGAATCCGGTCCAGGGAAGGCATGGCTTGGCAGTTCGGGCTGGACTGTTCCCATGAGGCACAGGGTCAGACTGATTTGCATATGGCCATGTCTGAACTGGGGTGGCAGAGTGGGCTAAAAAACGGTGGTGGATTAAACCCAGATCTGTTGACTGGGTGTGAGTGTTTGATTGGTTCAGATACTCCGTCCATCACCACCCCCTTTTGTACCGCTTTGTTCGCCATGAGTTGGCAGGGTATGCTCAGACGTGAGTCCCTTGCTCACTTTGCTACTGGATTCAAGCAAGCCTGGCTGAAGACAGCTGTAATGCCAGAAACCAGTCCTAGGAAGCTTGAATCCGGTCCAGGGAAGGCATGGCTTGGCAGTTTGGGCTGGACTGTTCCCATGAGGCACAGGGTCAGACTGATTTGCATATGGCCATGTCTGAACTGGGGTGGCAGAGTGGGCTAAAAAACGGTGGTGGATTAAACCCAGATCTGTTGACTGGGTGTGAGTGTTTGATTGGTTCAGATACTCCGTTCATCACCACCCCCTTTTGTACCGCTTTAGATAGGCAGAAGATTGCAGCCTATGCACTATCTCAAGATTAGGAAAGATAGTGTTTCAGGATTCTCCCTGAACAAAAGTGTGGATGCCAATATGTCATTTTAGCGACAGGGATAAGTTGGCATGGAAGTGGATGATGTACATGTAAAGAAATAAAAGGAGACAGGTGTGGTGGCATTGGCACGGATGCCTTGCATTCTGGTCAAGAACCCAACGGAGAAGCCCTTCAGACATAGACAGCCCTTTCCGGAGAGTGGTTGGTTATATATAGGATAACTACATGTAAACCAACGATGACACACTTAAATCATGTTAAACAAGGCGGTAGTGTCTCAGAAGAGGAAAAAAGGTCCTTTAATCACATTACTAAATAGGGTTTCCATTGTGTACCATTTCTAATGTGTCCAAGAATTACTTGGTGTGCGCCAGTAAAAGGGCACATCTCAGCTACCTGTGGCCAGAACTCCGGTGTCTGTGAGACCTTCTGCTACTCTGGGAATTTTGCTAAAATAGCAGCCGAAATGCTGTTTCTAACTGGTATGTTAAAAGCTCATAAACAAAAGTCTGAAATATGCTGTAAAATGGTTGCCGGTAATGTTAGTACAGATCAGCACCTGGGTACCATCATGTGTGACAAGCAGCGCTCTACAAATCTACTGATTCATCAGCTTTTCTGACGTATTATCCAACATGTTTAATTTGTGGCCATTAAACAGTCCGATGAGGCACGTTCAGATCCACGCTCATGTGAAGCTCAGGAATTATTCTTACTGGAAGAGGCATGACACCACCAAACCCCTTTTCTGAATTGTTTTTGGCCACTATAGGTGTGGCAGGGTATACTCAGACATGAGTCCCTTTCTCACTGCACCATCAGGATTCAAGCAAGCCGGGCCGAAGACGGCTGAAATGCCAGCAACCGGTCCCCGGTAGCTTGTCTCCTTTCTGGTGAAGAATTGGCTTGGTAGTTTAGTCTGCCCTGTTCCCATGATGCACTGGGCCAGGGACAGACTGATTTGCATATAGCCAGGTTCTGAGCTGGGATGGTGCAGTGAGATAAATAACGGTGATGGATCAAGCCCTGATCTTTGGACTGGGTAAGAGTGGTCTGCTTAATTCAGACACTCTGTTCATCACCATCCCCTTTTCTGAATCGTTTTTGGCCACTATAGGTGTGGCAGGGTATACTCAGACATGAGTCCCTTTCTCACTGCACCATCAGGATTCAAGCAAGCCGGGCCGAAGACGGCCGAAATGCCAGAAACCGGTCCCCGGTAGCTTGTCTCCTTTCTGGTGAAGAATTGGCTTGGTAGTTTAGTCTGCCCTGTTCCCGTGATGCACTGGGCCAGGGACAGACTGTTTTGCATATAGCCAGGTTCTGAGCTGGGATGGTGCAGTGAGATAAATAACGGTGATGGATCAAGCCCTGATCTTTGGACTGGGTAAGAGTGGTCTGCTTAATTCAGACACTCTGTTCATCACCACCCCCTTTTCTGAATCGTTTTTGGCCACTATAGGTGTGGCAGGGTATACTCAGACATGAGTCCCTTTCTCACTGCACCATCAGGATTCAAGCAAGCCGGGCCGAAGACGGCTGAAATGCCAGAAACCGGTCCCCGGTAGCTTGTCTCCTTTCTGGTGAAGAATTGGCTTGGTAGTTTAGTCTGCCCTGTTCCCATGATGCACTGGGCCAGGGACAGACTGATTTGCATATAGCCAGGTTCTGAGCTGGGATGGTGCAGTGAGATAAATAACGGTGATGGATCAAGCCCTGATCTTTGGACTGGGTAAGAGTGGTCTGCTTAATTCAGACACTCTGTTCATCACCACCCCCTTTTCTGAATCGTTTTTGGCCACTATAGGTGTGGCAGGGTACACTCAGACATGAGTCCCTTTCTCACTGCACCATCAGAATTCAAGCAAGCCGGGCCGAAGACGGCTGAAATGCCAGAAACCGGTCCCCGGTAGCTTGTCTCCTTTCTGGTGAAGAATTGGCTTGGTAGTTTAGTCTGCCCTGTTCCCATGATGCACTGGGCCAGGGACAGACTGATTTGCATATAGCCAGGTTCTGAGCTGGGATGGTGCAGTGAGATAAATAACGGTGATGGATCAAGCCCTGATCTTTGGACTGGGTAAGAGTGGTCTGCTTAATTCAGACACTCTGTTCATCACCACCCCCTTTTCTGAACCACCAAACGATGACAAGGATGAACCCCACTATCCATGTCTATCCATGTCATATAGATATTGGCTAACATTTGTAGTGCTGCTCTTGTGAGTTTCATTCATACCTTTAGCAGACACTCTTTCATTGAGTCAGAGTCGAGGCGGCCATGCCGTGGGTCAAGTTGTCGTTAAGCAGATACTCAAAAACCGATCCACAATCAAGCCCAGCCCCCACCAATAATAGGAGATAATACTTCTGCCTTATCTCTGCATAGCCTGAGAATCCATTAAGGATTCACACTGCCCAATAAACAAGTAGCTTATCTGTCACAATAGAGCCCCACAACCTGATATCTGCTAGGTGGTTTACTCAAATACATAACTATACTGTTCAATGTGCTGAATGTTGTATTAGTGCTCCTTTACATTAAGACCCTTCCCCTTTTTTCTGTTCCTCTGTACATTCAACACAATTAATTCTTTCTCTCCTCATCTCCTATGTTATTTCAGAAGGGGAAACTCCCCTTTGCATTTCTGCTGATGAACCATGGGAGACTTGCACTAAAAATAAAATAGTGTTCGAGGCATATGAGCTGTAGAGTCTCACACTGAGCATTAGATCGCCACCTGGTGTTGGGCTCGGATGATTGCATGTTGTTGTTGTCTTGGAAGAAGTCTTTGTAGTCACGAGATAGGTGACTCCTCCCTTGGACGATAGTGCGCATGGGCATCAACTCCATCCTTAGATAATTTTTTTCCGCCACTGGGTTCAGATGTAACTTTTACGCTCCGGTTCGAAATCTACTTTCTAAGTAGTTCAACGTGCCAAAAACGTACTTAAACTCTTCTAAACAACTTTCAACATCAAGAACCATCGACTCAACCTCATCAGCTCGATTCCAGTCGTCGACGTGGGCCGTTGGGTCTATCCACGCCGTGAGGCCTACAGCTCATGGAAAGGACGCCGTTCAAGAAATGTCCCCAGTGTGGAGCAAAATTCCCGCACAGTGACCGCCACAAGGTCTGTAACCTGTTCTTGTCACCAGAACATGATGACTCCAGCTGTCCAGCCTGCGCAGCCTTTCGGTCCAAGAAGACTATACGTGATCGGAGGGCCTGTCGACAAATCATGCAGAGATCAGCTCCGGAACCAGAAGACCTCTTCGTCGAGGGTCCAGATGTCCCAGAGCAAGATTCCAAAGATCTTGAAATCGTATAGGGGCAGACGACTCCGATGACTCCATACCATCGGGTCAACGCGTGAGTACCACTGCTCCTGCCCCAATCCCAACACCCAAATCCAAGGCAAAGGTCAACACTCTGCCTCCGGGGCCCAGTCATGACCGAAAAACTACTTCAGAAGCCCTGTCTTCGAGCTCGGCTCCGAAAAAAATACAAAAGCCTTTCGGTAGCTCGGGATCGAGCAAAGGGCATGTGACGATACCACCAGCTCTATCGGCACCGAAGCCGAAAGAAGTCCCGGTTCCGAAAACTACTCCGAAACCGTCGACTCTGAAAGACAAACCGGCTCCGACCATAATAAAGCCTGCTTCTGACGCTTCCAAGCCGACGAAACCAGCTTTGGCTCCAAAGCCAAGATCTTCAGAGCCAAGATCTACGCCAAAGGACTCTGCCACGACTCCTAAGGCTAAGGACACAGAAAACAGACAACCACGCTCGGAACCAAAAAAAACGGCGCCGAGCGGTTCCTGAAGAAGAGGAGCTTTTTCACCCTGATCCTCGACAGAAAAAGATCTATATTGACCCAAACACAGGACATGTTTCTACTGTGCCAGACAGAAAGAGGAAATTAGATACAGCACCTCCACCTCCAGTGCCTGTAGAGAAGAAGGACTCTGCCACATCACCTATGAACCCTTCTTTTCCTATACCTCTCTCTAGTCCTCCTCCTCTTCCTTCACCTCACCAAAATTCTCCTCCTCATTTTTCACCACAACATACACCTCTTCATAATAATGATGATGATGATGATATTATGGGGGGAGGGAATGACCCAAATGACCCTTTTAACTACCGAACAGATCCACCTGACTGGGAGTACCCAATCCCACCAGATGTCCCACAGGATGTACCAGATATCCCTGATCCATATACATACCCATCCAAACCATCTCCTCCAGAAGATAATATTGGGTTTGGACACTTACCCAATAGAGATGCCATCCATCATGGGGTCACAATGCACTCAGGTGAGGCAGAAGAAGATTTTCTACTTGACACTTTTGAACAACCCCAAAAGTCAGTGCAAATATTACCTATGATCAAAGGGGTCATTAAGTATGCACCAGAAGTGTTTAAAGATCCTGTACGGGCTAGGATCATAAACCCCAGAAAAGAAATATAGGCCTGCCCCTGGGGATCCAGCATACATTAAGCGACAGCTACCTTTAGACTCACTAGTCGTTTCCAACGCTAGAAAAAGAGCAAACTCCCAAAGATCAGGTGAAGCGCCACCTCCTGATAAAGAGTCAAAGATGATAGACGCTTCAGGCAAGAGAATAGCTGCCCAAGCAAGTAACACATGGCGCATAGCTAATACACAAGCCCTCCTCGCAAGATACGACAGGGCTCATTATGTCCAGCTAAAAACACTCTTACAGCATCTACCTGACCAATATAAAGCACAAGATAATTACCTTATCCAAGAGGGTAAGCTTAATTCTAATGCTTCCATCAAGTGCGCACTTGATGCAGCAGACTCTGCTTCTAGAGCAATTAACTCTAGTGTCCTCCTTAGACACCATGCATGGCTAAGCAACTCAAGTTTTAATCAAGCTCTTGAAAAGATGAAAAAGGACACTGATATGGCCACATCTATGGGAGCTTTGCAGTCCACACAAACAAGAGGCTCCTTTCATCGCTCCTTCTATAGAGGAGGTTCCAAAGAAGCTGGAAAAGACAATTCAGCTACCTTTAAAAACAATACACAAACATCCTCCAATTAGGGATATTTTATAGGAGGCTACAGAGGCAATAACAACAAGGGGAGAGGTCGAGGTAATAACAACAATCAAATCTTTCCCACCACAAAACAGTGACTTCATTGCGCTCCCCCAACAGCATTCCACTCCTGTAGGGAGGAGACTAACACAGTTCCTACCTGTCTGAAATTCTATCACAATAGACAAGTGGGTAAGACAGATGATCCAGTATGGCTACTGCCTAGAACTCACAGCTACCCATCCACATATACCACCCAGACAGCGCCCAATTTCTACAGAACATCTTACGCTGCTCAAACAAGAGGTTCTATTGTGCCCATGTGGGAGCTACCAAGATCATTTTACAAAATGATCTTGGTAGCTCCCACATGGTCACGCCAACCGCGGTTCACAACGCTGCTAGAACTCTCTCTAGTTCCACACCAAAGACTGTGTCTGACACCATCCATGCTAACGCAGAACCATGGAGACATCGGACCTCCAGATCCAAGTTAGCTGAATCTAGCGATCTGGCTCCTAAAGTCTTAGAGTTGGGTTACCTTAACCTACCAAAAGACTGTATGAATATCATTAAGGAAGCCAGAAGACCTACTACTAGAGCTTGCTATGCGGCAAAATGGAAAAGATTTGCCATTTACAGCACCAATAATCAAATTGATCCCCTGGATGCTTCCATCCAGAATATCATATGCTACCTTCTAGACTTACGAAGATGTAATCTAGCATATTCATCTATACGGCTACATCTTGCAGCCATTGCTGCGTACCTACAAAATAGACAACATCTGTCATTATTTAGAGTACCTGCAATTAAAGCATTTATGGAAGGATTAAAAAGAATCATTCCTCTTAGGTTACCACCCTCTCCATTGTGGAATCTAAACATTGTTCTTACCAGGCTTATGGACCCCCTTTTGAACCTTTACACAAATGTGAACTGCGATTCCTCGCATGGAAAACAACTTTCCTTATTGCTATTACCTCTCTCAGGAGAGTGAGTGAGATTTAAGCTTTCACTATAGAAGAACCATTTTTACAATTACACCGTAACAAAGTGGTCCTAAGAACAAATCCAAAATTCCTTCCTAAAGTCATTACTCCATTTCATCTAAACCAATCAGTAGAGTTGCCTGTGTTTTTTTCAAAACCCAGACTCTGTAGCAGAAAGAGCTCTACACACCCTAGACGTGAAAAAAGCCCTTCTCTATTACATTGACAGGACCAAATCCTTTCGAATAGCTTTCCCATCTCTAAAGCTGGAATTGCAAGGTGGATTGTAAAATGCATACAAATGTGCTATCAAAAAGCAAAATGTACATTAACAATTCCTCCTAGAGTGCACTCCACACGCAAACTAGGAGCCTCCATGGCTTTCTTAAGGAACATTCCCCTAGAAGACATATGCAAGGCAGCAACATGGTCTACAACACATACCTTAACTAAACACTATTGTGTTGATGTGCAAGCCAAGCAGCAAGCTGCTGTAGGCCAAGCTGTCCTCAAAACTCTCTTTCAAACTACTGCAGCAGATCCAGGCGACCACCGCTAGGGGAGACACTGCTGTTGTTGTTGTTGTTGTTGTATGACTTTATTCGATAGAATGTATCATAACAGTGTACAAATTCATACATCATTTTAAAAACAGAAATACATCCCCTTTTTCCATAAATAAAACAAATAATGGCGCGTTGTCATACATACAATACAAAAATAGAATTTAAAAGACAATGTGTTTTTAAAAACAGTTAAAAACCCTTAAAAACATTGATTTTAGACAATTATCACGCAGGATAACAATAACAAAACAGAGGGCATAGCAGGGGCTCCATAGTCTGCAACTGATGCGCCTAGGGTAGCTTAGATCTAAGTAGCCAAGCGCTTCCCAGATATTTAGCTGTCCCACATACTACGCTGGGCACAGAGGTGTCTGATGTAAGAATGCGCAATGCCTCCTTATGATGTTTTGTCCCTAAATTAGAGCACATGGTTTTCAACCATCTCCGTCTCGCCTGGCCAAATGCTGGACAGGCGAAGAGGAAGTGGGGGATGGATTCTGTGGGGGAAGCACAACCAGGGCAACCTCCTTCCCTCTCTCCCAAAGGTTTCCACCCTGCATTTAAAGCATTCACAGGTAGTGTGCCTAACCTGAACTTCAAATACAAAGCCCTGTCTCTAGGGGATTCAATGAGGTCCAGGAAGGGTTCGAGTTTGGGGGAGGGCTTGGAATCTAGGAACTTCTCCGTCAGGGAACCGTGCTTCAGATTTCGTATTGCTTCGTTGGACACCCACTCCCAATAGGCCTTCTTGACTACCTGCTTGGGTGGTGGAGACTGGCTTTCCCAGGCATCTGCTAGCCCAATTTCCCCCATCAAATACTTAAAATTTGAAACCCAGGGTATCTTGTGGGCTGTGTCCGTGCGAAGCAATTCGGTCAAACCGGAAGCATAGTTACATAGTTCGGGGGTCCTTCTGAGGCGTACCCAAAATAAAACAGGGCGCAGCCTTGCTATGTCTCTGATTTAGTATCTACCAAAATCGTGTCGGAGAGGGACCAAAGGAGTCGATGGGGAGAGCGAGACCAGGTCCCTGTAGAACTTGTTTTCTGATTTCGTTAGCTCCGCAATGTTCTCGAACCCCCACAATTCTGCACCATACAGGGATGAAGGCAAGGCTTTCCCCTCATATACCTTGATGGCTGGGGCAACAGGCCGGCTGTGGGAAAGGCGCTGATGCCTTGCTATTGCCCCCGACACACGCTTATGATTGAGTAGCATCTTTGACAAGTGAGAATTTCATTTCATCAAGTTGTTGACCCGAACACCCAAATAGTCAGAAGCCTCCACTAATTCTAAAGGGGAGTCATCCAGCTTGATGGAATTTCTAAAGCTTTTAGATGGGACCAAAGCCATTAGCTTGGTTTTAGTTGTGTTTATATATAGGCCTCTGGTCTAACAAAACTGACTGAACTGATCCAGCAGTTTTTGTAGGCCCATCAGACTTTTAGAGATCAGGAGGGTGTCGTCTGCAAAAAGCAGCATAGGTGTTTTTTCCCCTGCCACAGTTGGTGCATCGGCAGGATCCTCCCTCAGGTAGTCCACAACCCCGTTGATAAAAAGTGATAACAGGGTTGGGGCCAGGACGCACCACTGGCGTAACCCTCTCTCTACCCTAACTCTCTCTGTCAAATGGCTCTGTCGGCCCCACCTCACTCTAGCGTAATTCTCCTCGTGAAGACGCACAATCAGATCCAGGATCGGGGGGGGGGATGCCCAGCTCGGACAGGACCCGCCAGAGGGCGGCACAAGGGACCAGGTCAAAGGCTGTTCTGAGGTCGATGAACGCCAAATAAAGGCTGCCTTTTTCGATCGTTACCGATTTCCAGTATATCATAAAAAATCTAAAGACCTGGTCCATCGTGCCCACTCCCTGTCTAAATCCTGCCTGGAGATGGGACAAAATCTCGTCTTCGTCCATCCAGGGCCTCAGTCGCGTGAGGAGGACCCTGCCAACCACTTTATGCACTACGTCGATTAAACTAATCGGCCTGTAGTTGGCAGGGTCCTCCCTATCCCCCGTCTTGTAGATCGTCACCACCTCGGCACCCCTCCACGAATCTGGAACAGGATAGCCACCCGTAATACAGTTCAGGACCCGGAGGACAAAGCAGGACCAAAGCTCTCCATCATGGCGTAGTAAGTCACCTGGAAGGCCATCGGGACCTGCCGCCTTGCCAGGCGCGATACTTGCAATGGCAGATTGAATCTCCTTGAGTTCGAAGGCATCACCCTCATTGGGAATCCCAGCGGGGCCAGCCATCGTCCTTGCTCTGTTGTTAAATTCCCCTCTTCTCGCGAAAACAGGCCTTGAAAATGCTCAAACCATTGCCTGCCTGTGATATAATTTGGGATTGGGGGATCACCCTTTCTTGTACTGACATTAATAAGATCCCAGAATAGAGTGGAGTCCTTCAGCTGGGCGGCAGATTTGAGCTCCTGCCAATGCGCTTCTTCCCACGCCCGCTTGGCTTTATCTATGATCCTGTAATGGGCCTTTCTAGCTAGTGGTATTTTTGGCTGGTCCTTGGCTCTAAGGGCCAGAGATAGCTCCTCTCTTTTTCCGACAAAGGGCAGTGTACCACGGGTTAGTCGCTTGCAGAGAGTGTGATTTACAGTCCCCACTGTCCTTAATGCGTAAAAACTCCCCTATCTTGTCAGTGGTCTCCTGATATATTTCAATACATTTTGAAGCCTGCATGGCCAATGGGGGGGAACTGGGTAGATGTTCTAGCTCTTGACACTGCTGTATAATCGATGCTCAGTGTGAGATCTGCAGCTCATATGCCTCGAACGGAAAATGCTACTTACCAGTATGCATCTATTCTTGGCATGTAGAGCTGCAGAGCCTCACACGCCCACCTCCCTCCCTGGGACATGTATCTGTTCCAGTTCTATCTTAATTAGATATACACGCATGGATATCCTTTTTTCTTTCTACTAACCCCATCATTTCCCATCATGGCGAAAAACAATCTAAGGATGGAGTTGATGTCCATACGCACTATCGTCCAAGGGAGGAGTCACCTATCTCGTGACTACAAAGACGTCTTCCAAGACGACAACAACATGCAATCATCCGAGCCCAACACCAGGTGGCGATCTAATGCTCAGTGCGAGACTCTGCAGTGCTACATGCCAAGAACAGATGCATACTGGTAAGTAGCATTTTCCTTTCTATAGATTTTACTTTCTATGTTTTGCATAAAACTGGCGTAATATTACACAGCATGTGAATCTATAACCGAGATCATGCTGTAAAACTAGTGAAAGGGTGTAACTTTCGGCTGGTGTAACCTACCTTATGTTAGCCACCGTGTTAGAGCTGGAGAGTAATCTGCCTCTTGGCACTACGTATTGTGCGTGTGAACCATTGTTGGAATGGCAGGTATTGATTAGTTGGGTGCCAAAGAGAGGGTCTTGTAGGACAGATAAGATGAGCTTTTGATGGAGGGTCTCTTTATAATTATGTCTCCTGTTTTTTCTCTGCTTCTTTAACAGGGATCCTGGAACCGGGACCCTCCTGATGAGGTTGGAGAAGACCACGAAATGACCAAAAGGATCACAGCCCTAACCTCTGGGTAGGTCATGACCCGCGCAGAGAGCTTTAGCACTGATGGAGACTCGCAAGGCTTGTTCTGTACACTGGGCACAACCTCTGATGATCTGTGTGTCTTGTAGTTGCCGAATGTACCAAAGGAGAGGGTTTGGGGGAGGGGGTTTTAGTTGAACAGAAAATTGTGCAAGCTCTCTATGTGTGGGCATTGCAGGCGGTTCGATTGCTATGGAACAGGAATGGAGCTGGATCATTCTGTAAGTGGAGCATAGCTAAGATGCCAAATATGGTGCGTGTTGTGGGAAATACCATTGTTGAGGAAAGTGGAAGGTAGTCTCTTTCTTTAGGTGATAAGCTACGCAGGTCCCTGCTGTGTCTGAGTGCTATTGGCTCCTGCACTTGTGGGAGATGTGGGGACATGGTTGTGTAAAAATGTGTCCGGTGTAGCAAAAGGGGCCATTGTGTGGAATAGGGTTAATGAGGGAAAACTTGTAGTTTCCTTCCCTATTTATTATGTTAGGTATTGTAAGTGAGGTCAAGCGGAATGCCTTATGTTAAAGTGATTCACCCTTGGTTGGTTCCTGCAACTGCATGATGTGGTTTGTACCACTGGTAGGTAATGGGGAGGCAGCATGCTCCATAGATGAGGAAGAATTGAAGGGGGGTTCCTAATTTGGGGGGTTGTGGAATGTTTCATTGTGATGGAGGTCTTGATATATAGACTATGAGAACCTGCTTCCTTCCTTTGCTATTGAGTTCCGCATTGTTCGGTTAAGTGTTTGAGGGACGGAGAGCATTTCAGATGATGGTAAATAGCCAAAAATGTACACAAGGGTCCTTCCTGGGCCTCTCTTGTATTGGACGGGCTCAGCAAACACGTTTGTTGGTGAACACTCTAGGGTGTCATTGTACTTGTGTTTTGGGTCTGTAGGTTTGGGGACACATTCTCTACTTGGGGATTAATCACAAGGTATTTCTGATCCTACATTTTGTGAGATGTGTCCTAGATGAGGAAGAGGATAAGTCATTCCGTAGATGGGGAATACTCCTCCGTTTGGTGTACTTGGGATGCACCTTTGGTTGGATTTATGGGAAACTCAGTCCATGGACGAGAAGTAACCTGGAGCGCTCAATTTATATTTCTTAGAATTCATACCCACCAAAGTATGCAACTCTGCTTCATCAACGACAGCAGCAGCGATCTTGAGAGCGATGGAGAAGACGGACCCACTCTGGCACGCAGAGGGCACGAGAGAGAATCCTCAAGACCTGACATACAGGTAAGAGACACCCTAAGACCTGGGGTATAGTAGAGACACCCTTACACTAGGATAACTACTGCAGATCACCATAGTGGGAATGCATGGGAAATATGAATCTGATGATGATATGTTTATATCATGAGCTGATGACGTGTGGTGCTTATGGATATGTTGTAATGTATTTGCCCTCTCTGGGGCACCTTCCCTCAGGCTTAGCCCGAATTCCGTTCTGTGCTGGTCTGTTTCCAGTGAGTCTCTTGTAATATAACCATTGACTATGTTCATTGCGTTCTGCCAAATGTTTTAATTGAAAATTAAATGCAAATTTTGTAATTGCAAAATATTAATAAATACAGTAAAAAAATACACTTGGATAGTAGTTGGCAGGAACTCAGTGACATGATGAGATCAGTTGAAACCCACCTGAGAGCCTAAAAAACAAGAATTACCCATCCCATCCCCCAGAACCTGGAGGACCAGAGACCCTAAGGCCTGGAATGAAGGCAAAAGAAGCATGAGGATCCATCAAAGAAGTGAAAGCAAAAGCACTGACGTGCTTCTGGGAGCTAGGTATTGTGGGATGTACCATTTGGTAGGAAGGGGGAAAGACAACTCTGAATAACCAAAGGTGTTAACTTATTGTGGACCCATTCTCTGGATTGCAAAACATTATGTTTGTTTCCTTTGTTTAGGAGTTTTTTTCTCTGTATCGTTGTTAATCTTTGTCCTTGTGATTATCTATTCAAACAGCAATGCATTTTTTGTAAATGTCATTAATCTATTTGTATGAAGTATTTAGTTCCATCCTTGAGATCACATGGTTTTAACAGCTGTAGACCAGCACTTCTGTTTTTTACAATTAGTTAGTTGAGTCTTTTCATTAGATGTAGTTGTTAAGTATGGAGGATTTTAATGTACATGATGCTCATGTGTGGTTTTATGGATTGTTTAAAGCAGCTCTTTTATTGCTGCTGTTCTGTTTTGTGGTTATACCTTTAACTCTGTTCTGCAGTTATGTTCTAATTCACACTATCTTTCAAAACGCCCACATGTTGAACAATCGGAGTACGGTGGAGCTACCCCGTAACCAGGGAGATCAACACGTAAACACACAGTTACCACAATTAAAAAGACATTCATGGATTTAACATTAGTCGGGGACCAGGAGGTGAGGCCATAAGGGTGTGGTGTGCACTCAGTTGCAGAGTAAGGACATTTTCATCCCTTTCAATTTAAATGGACCCTTTTTTAGCAGCTTTATTTTCAATTTTTAATCACAGTTTCAGGATTCCATGCTGTAAGACTTTAGTTATCTTTATGTGTATTTTAAAAGGAAGCCATATCTTCTCGACTTTGTTCCGTCGTGAATTTGTACACTCTGTTGTGTATGATGGCAGATACTGTTTCCATGGCATGGATGTTCCATACGTTTCACCACAACATGATAGTCTGGAGTCTCCAGGTGTCGGCGATCACGAATCTAGCTCCGAATAAAAGATGGGAGATTAGTTATCCATGGAGTGCTTAGTAGATATTTAGAGTTCTCACCTGGATTGCTTAGAATTGGAAGTAGAGGCTGGAGCTGTAAGGTAACGCCTGTCATGGTTCTAATTTGAGACAGTGTTTTTTTCCAATAAGTTTAAAGATGGACGCAGGGCCACCATATGTGGAGTAAAGTGCCCCTCTTACCACAGTGTTGCAGCGTGCATTCGATGTGCCAAACCTTTGACTTATTACTGACTTTTTTCGTCCCCTGGTCTAGCACCTCTTGTCCTAATCTTTTCATTTTTGGACTTCAATAGTATCTTAACACTGGAAGTTTTAAGATTGTTTTTAAATGTGTAGATTTTTTAAAAATTACAGTGTATTTCTTCAGTTTTGTTTCTTAATGCGATAATTGTGCTAATATGGATATTTCACAGCAATGGTTTTATTTAACTATGATAAACAAATAAACTAAACTAATATGGTTGGAGACTGGTACCACCTAGTCATAAGTTTGCATACATTTGCTTTGTGTTGTACACTGCGGGATGACTAGAAGCGCTGGTGCAGATTTTTGACCCCGTTTCATCCCCATCCATCGGTCCTCTCGCAGTTTACTCTGCATGTTGGTCATGGATTCCACAGATTTTCATTAAACACTGAGAATGCGATGCCTCCCATATAGGAATTGTTATATTAAAGAACCTCAGTGCAGAGCAGGTTCTTCAAGCAAAGGCATCTCCTAACCCTGTAGCTCCAGAACTTCTTTCTATTGTTCTGAGCGTTGGGTGTGCAATGCACAGGGCCTTAATCGAGCGTCGCAGACCAGGCGACAGTGAGTGGAGTGCTTGTACGCTGGAGGTATGTGGATGTGGTGCCGTGGGTAGAGTTGCATCAGTGTTCTGCGCCCATTGGAGTTTGGCAGATTAATTATTCTAAGGTGCTAAAACAGAACTCATTAACGCAGTCCAGAGGAGAACGTGTAGGCTGTGCGGTTGCTAGGATACAGGGATCCAAGAAAGTGGTAAGAAAATTTGACTACTGAGTAGACAGGAGGTGCTAGGGTCATACCTACAGCCAGGTCGAATGCAAGGTTGTGCACAGAATTGGCGCGGATAAGCAAGGAACCCAGAAGTGTGCCAGGGTTGAACGGAGTTGGGGAGGGTTATAACATGTCAGGATTTCAGTCTCTCTGGCGTAGAGTCATACATGGGCCTTAGTCACTGGGATGCATTAAGTGCGAAAAAGGCATTTCTGAAGATTCTGTTTCTTTGTGTGAGGCTCATTCACTCCTTCAATTAATTCAGGCATTAGCAGCCCAGGAAGACTACAAGCTGGCCCATATAACCATCCTACTCCAAGGCTCCTTCTTGGGGGCGTTACATCTGGCTGAAGGGATCAAGCTCATAGCTGTATTCGAGAGTACTCTGAGTGACAGAGTCTCTTACAATACACATAACCTTAACCCCTTCGACGCTCATGACAAGCTCAGCTCGTCATGAGGTACACCTTTTGTACGCTCATGACGAGCTGAGCTCGTCATGAACGCATAGGTTTCCGTTTAGCGTTAGCGCACAGCGGAAATCTGCACCGCATCGATGCGGTTAAAATCTTTGCTGGAGTCAGGAGCCAGTGAAGGGGGTTGTGCATTTGAACGAATCCAGCTGCACTTCCTCCTACGGCGGATAATGCACAGTCAGGAGGCTGGGATGAAATATCTGCAATCACGTGTGACCTCTCTAATGCTTGTACAACAGCTCTAAAGTCATCAGCTGGAAAACATGCTAGGTTTCCATTAGCATGCAGTCAAAGAAGTAGGGTTTTGGAAAATCGCCACATGATGCGTTGAGCTCAAAATACTAAAAAGAGGGATTTTACCAGGTATATATGAAAGCCAGAATTCAAAAAAGCCCTCTGCCAAGAGACCGATCAAGTAGTACTTTCTGAGGACCAGCACCACTGTGTTCTTGTGTCTTTGCGGGGTTCACTTAATAGAGTGACGTGCTATCCAGCTCTCAGTATCCCAGGTCACAATGATACAGAGTACATATGTTTGAGACCTGATGGTCTAAGACATACTTAGTATCATTGGGATATTGATGGAATAATACCATTTCCAGGAAAGTGATATCAATCAATGCACCTGAAAAAGAATAAAAGATTGTCCGTCTATTGGCTAATACGCAGTTCAACATAGATGTGTAAATATGTAGTGTTTAATGGCTGTTTGCTGCATGTTTCCTTCTGCGTTAGAAATGGTGAAAAAGCTTTGATGGGAGTTGAAGAAAGCCGAATAAATTGGCACAAATACCGTAATACCACCCTCTCCTGCTTTTAGCAGTGGACTTTTTCAGTTATTTTTCCTGCATTACAAGAGGAGCTCTGCTCGGTCCTACAGGTGTCGTCATCTCCAGGTCTTTCTGGCATCAATCGCAGCTCGTTGCTATCACCCTCGAAGGAAGTACCCAGCATTGCCTCATCTGTCCGATGGAAAACAGAGATCAACCGGTTTGGTTGGAAAGGAGACGGACTTCCAGAGAAGGTTAGTACCGCGTAGTGATGACACAACAGCAGCGGTGACAGATACATTTAAGTAACACCTACCAACATTCAGAGAAAAGTTTTGGGTAAACGAGGGATACAGGTCTGAAAAAAGCACATGAGTCCTAGTCCACATCTGTGCTACAAATCTGTTGTCCTGAAAATGCCCAATATATTCAACTGGTCAAAATGATGTATTGTCCAACCATTCACGCTTCCAATGATCAGCTCCCAATCACTCGACTCCCGACACCCAACTCTTTCTCACGCCAAAGCGGTTGTTGTTAATGACTTTGACAAGGTTTTCCAGTTCAATCCGAATCAACCAAAGCAACAGCCATCCAAAAGGTACATCGATGACCTCTTCCTACTGAAATGGGCACTCGTTCACAAGAATCACTGTTGGGTATAAAGCAGTCCTCTTGCAAATTCCAAAACCTTGTAAGCCCTCTCTATGTTAGTAAACGAACTAAGCTTTGGCAAAACAAAAAACAAAAATGTAACCAAGTCCCAGTGGGACCCTCTATTTCTGTCCACCACTGGTTAAAAGGAAAACAAAGCCTTTACTTGCCTGTCGGTTGCACACTGGAGCTGCAATGGAGCATCCTTGAATGTCCCCTTTGTGACACAGGGATGAAGCAAAACAGTGGCTACTGACTTTTGACATTGGTGACTGAGGACCTAAGGTGATATTTCAGTCCAAGTGAATGACCAAGTTAACTTGTTTGCTTAGTTGACTTTCCTCAGAAGCAAGGTGTCGATTAGTTCTAAAATCACCTTGTCAAATGTTTTGTTGCGTATGGCCCAGTATAGTGGTGCTATATAAACGGTTAAACATGTTTTTGTCTGCTGATTTCAGTTATTCTTTGTCCAGCTGGACTCTGAATTTGTCAAGTTCAAGATTCCATTTCACATGTATGATGCCGGGCTCTTCGTTACTCGGGCCACATCTTGCAGGAAGGTTTCTTAGAGGCCCCTGTGAGAATTTGGCCTGGCATATGCTGGCCACTATACTAGCGGGCACCTTGCACCAGTCCAAACGACCCTTATTGATGGTGGGATTAAAGACAACCTATATAGAAAGCTATCCTAGTGGTAGCTGTGGAGAGCAGCCTTCAGGCTACGTCTTGAAGGAATGTAAAGCAGCTAGTTTTACCAGTCTATAATCTCATGAATGACCAAATGAAAGGAGAACCACACCAGGTATATATATAAAAGATATGTATTTATTTTAAACACATCCCTCTAGTCTCTTTATGAGGCTTAGAAGCAAAAGTACATACAGTAAACTTATTTAGCACAGTAAATTAGCACAGTATACGTTTAGCCCTAGTGGCGTACCAAACCATATGCTAAGAAAGTGGTATAAGAACCACGACTGACATAGATACAAGGCCTAGAGCCTGTAGAGCCACTGGGGGCACCAGGAACCACCCAATGTAGTGACACAGGGGACCCACGGGGACGCGTGCAGTGTCTAAACACAGCCGCGGCCCACCATTAACGTCTATGGGGAAAGTCGTGGTTGGAAAATTACAGATTAAGGACAATTAGAAGAGGACTTGGAGCAAACCCCTTAACTAGGCAGTTCTAGAGTCAGTACCCACAGGAGCACCAGAGTACTCGAATTACCTCACCCAGGGAAGCCGGGTGCGTAGGTGTCTTTTGGTGTCGGGTTTCGTTGTCATTTTCAAAGGCGATCTGCTGCAAAGTGCTGCTGACATCCAAGTCAAAAGTGTCCGGGTGGATCCCAGAGTGGATCAAAGATCTGAAGAACCTGAAAGCAGAGGGGACCGAGTCTGGGTCACTAGCCAGTGACCAGGAAGGTGATGAGAAGATGCCAACCAATGTCGGGTGATTTCAGGTGAAGAAGGGGAAGCTTGACTCTTCAGCCACGAGGACTAGGAGGCGTCAAGAATGACAAGGAGCTGGATTCAAGCTGTCCCATGAAGGATGTCAAGTGCTGCGGTGTCGGTTTACGGATTGGGCCCAACAAGCCTTGGCAATAGCAACCCACGCAGAAAGCAACGATTGGCTTTGGTGCAAACAAGCAAGGTCTGAAGGACTCAACCTTTGGAGGGGAGTCAGTGCTCATCTGGAGCAACCAGGAAAGCCCAAGAAACAGAAGAGCTACCTTTGTAGGGACCCACCAGTCGATGGACCAGGGATCGCGAAGGAGCCTCAAGGGGAAATGCTAGAAGTGGACCCACGGAACACTCCTGGAGTGTAGGCCCACAATCTTCGGCGCAGATGGTGCTCGGGGTTTGGACTACAAGTATCCCAATGCACAACTTCGGGAAAGCTCAGGAAGTCGATGCACTAGCAAATGTGAACAGTGTCCAGGAGTTCCGGTGCCACGTCATTCGTGAGGGCTGCGGGTCTCAGCTTTGCTGGGATTTCGTGTTGGCCTCAGAGAAGTCTGAAAGTACATGTCCTGAGACGCAAATCCGGCGGGAGTCTTGGAAATGCAGACCGGCAAGATACTTCTTTGGTGCCTGTTTGAACACGGGAGTCACTCCTTGACCCCAAGGGTGATTCTTCCGTCTTCTAGTCGAAATAGAATGTCAAAGTTCCAGGATATATGTTGCAGAGTTTCATCCAGGTATAACTGAAAGTCCTAAGGACTGGGTTCCTATACTTACACTAAGTTTAGGGGTTGGACTTACTCTAGGGTCCCACCTATGGGAGGACCCAGGGAGGGGGTGGTTACACCCCTTTCTCTTTGTCCAGTTTCATGCCAGAGCAGGGGCTGAGTGCCCCTGCAACCGGTTTGAACTGGGGTATGCACAGGGACACCAAGTGTGCCCCCAGCACAGTCTCAAAAGCATTCTCTGAATGCACCCACCCAGCCCCAATACACTAAAGCCTGCCTGGGAGGTGGTTACAACACTCTGTGACAGGAAACCTATTGTCCAGGCCTCCCCTGCTGGAGTTTCGTCCAGCAGCTGGAGGTCAGACTCGTGTCTGTGGCTGCAGCATCCATTTTGTGATTCCAGGGCTCTTTTAAACTATTACCGGTTAAGTAAGTATGTACATGTCTTCTCCCTCTAGAAGGGTGGAATTCTACCCCTGCCACCAGGTGGGGGTGGGATTCCAAAGTGTTTGACAACAAACACAACATGTTTCAATGCAGCTATTCCAAAGTTAGCATTTACAGCGAGGTTATACTGCACTTAAGAGTATATGGTCTGGCTGCATCACAGAACAGCTACAGAGAATAGATTCCGAAAGCTGCAGAGGCGTCCTGCTCATGCATGGGCACCCTCTCACACAAAACCAAGCACAGGATTGGTAAGGCCTGCCATAGGAGTGACCAATACGTTTATATGTGTCAGTCATTAGGTAGATATAGGTAACCTATATCTTAGTAAGGGGTGCATGCACCACCTTACCCAGGCTGCAGTAGCGGACCTATGGTGCCATTTTGGAAGGCTTCCCAGGGGTGGCATAATACATTCTTCAGCCCCTGGTAGGCTTCTGGGGTACCTATGCCCTTAGTACCTAAGGTACCATATACTAGGGACTCACAAGGGTAACTCAGTAACCAATCTGGAGTGTACCTAATGTACATGCAATCAATTTAGAGAGGAAATAGCTAGGCTGGGGTCCTGACTAGCAGGGCCCCAGCCAGACTAAAGTCGAAAAACAGTCAAACACCAGCAAAAAGTGGGGGTAACCATAGTAAGAAGATCCTACTCTCCTACAGCCCCCCCTTCACACCTTTGTCATCTATCTTAAAGCACTGGCAAAATGTTAAGATAGCAAGAACAAAGTGCCAGTAACGACAGCACAAACAGACTGACAGTTGTTACAACAGTACAGCTGGTTTTTAAAGCACTGTACTTTACAGAAAGGCAGAATCCTAGAATAATCAGAGTATATTGCATTAACCTGATAAACAGGAGCTTTTGCAGTGAGGTATGAGGAGGGTCATAATAAAGCTCATAAAACCTTTTTTCATTTCTTCTATCCCGCCTTGTTTAGTGAACGTTAGGTTAGCCAGACCCAATGTGAGGCACACAGAGCAGTAATGTCATACAAAAGGGCACTATTGTTATTATTTATGTATTTATTTGAGAGTTTTATATAGCGTGAACATGACCACCGAGAAGGAGTGAATGCTCTCAAGTTAGGTAGGCACCAAGAGGCTGCTAGAGGGTGAAAGGACCATGGTGTGTAAATACTTCTGCAATCCAGAGCATGTTTGTACCTTTATGAGCCTTATTTGCAACTCTTTTAAATAGTTGATATCCCTTTCTTCTTAAAGCAATCTGCAAGAACACCCTTGTATTACCCTCCCTTTAGTACTCGCTCATACTTTCCTTCTCAACTTGATGCCCTATTCTTTAATACCATCCTCTTTTTGTTTTACTTGTTTTCTCTTCCTCTTTCTACCATTCTTCTCTTCTTTTTTGTACCTTTCTTTCTTTTTATCATATCTTACATTATCTATTTGTTGTTTCTCTGGCCTCTCTTTCATTCTTGCCATTCATGTATCTTACTTTAAATCGATCACACTATGCTAGGTGAGATGCCTCCAAGAATCTGAAGCGATGAAATGCTGGCTGGAAACTGAAGATCTCAAGCGAATGTCCCTTGACCAGCTGCAACGTCTCAGTGAAGGCATCAGCCATGACATCCAAAGTAAGTACCTGCTGGGGAGAGCTTCAAGTGAAGCGGACTAAGAGAAGAGCGAAGAAGGGTGCAAAGGATACGCCTGTAACAGTGACATACCCTGGGAGTCATTAGCCCTAGTACAAGCCATGAAAATTAGTCCCCTCAAAATACTGCTATAAATAAGGTGCTGTGCACGCATCACACCCCTGTGCCGCGGTGTCACTGCACCTGCTGCACTAACGTATTTTATGTGTTTCCAAGTTCCTCATGCTACTTGTCTTTCCTTCTCGCCTCCCAATGTCCACCTCGCCCTCCTCACATCTCCTTCATCCATTTATTGCTCTTCTCTCCATCCCCTTCCTCAATTTCTCACTTCCCCCTCTTCTATCACTCATCCTCATCTCCTTTTTACCTTTTCTCTTAATTTCGGGATACTTTCTCTTCCTTTTCCCTTACCCACTTGCTCATCTTTCTCTCCAATCTCTTTCTCGCTCAACCTCCTATCCTCCCATTCTCTCACCTTGTCCTTCTTTCCACTCTGTTCTTTCACACTCTGCTTTTCTTCCATCCCTTTCCTCTCCTTTATTGTGTCCTTATCCTCTATCAGTCTGTACCTCTCACACTGAAAACTTAACACAGCAGTGCCCCTGGCAGGGAGTGTGTCAAAAAACAAATTATAGTCCGAACAGGCAGCCCCTGAAATAACATAATCTAGTGCAAGGAAGAATAGGCTCTTTCCTACCACTGCGCCCCAGTGCATTGCACCAGCTGCACCAATGGTAGCCACTCCTCTGGTCTGAAAGAGGACAGAGGAGGCAGAGCAATGGGGAGAGATGAGATGAGACGAGTAAGAGGAGAGAGCCCGTAAAAGAGAGAGAGAGAGAGGCAACATGGAGACGGGTCCTTAGTTACCATGTATGGGCTGTAAGCACCAGCTAGTACTCAAGCGAGTACTTTTTCACCTTTTTTAATGCGTTCTTCTGTTTTGGAAGGGCACGAATGACACATTTATCTTCTGCTTTTGGTAATCTTCAGGCTAAGATGTGCTTCTTTATTTTCTTTTGCTTCACAAGGGGTAATGTTAGTGGTAGAGTGAAGAAATCTAGGGAAATATCATTACCATCTGGTCACAGTATAACCCTCGGTGGTTTCACCATTGCTTAGACAACAAGCATTTACAATGCAATGGTTTTGCCTTTGTTAAAGTTAGAGCTATTGGCATTGCTCTTGACATTTTTTTTATTTATGTTTTTTTTAACATAAATAAATGGCATTGTCATTTACAATAGCAGGGCACAGGGAAGGGGGGAGAGGAGAGACGAAGGAGAGCTGCGGGCTCAGGGAAGGGGGGGCGAGGAGAGACGAAGGAGCTGCGGGCTCTTGTTGTAATGCTTGCATAGATGAGTTGGTGGATGCATGCATGGGTGCATGCATGGATGGGTGTATGGATAGATAGATAGATGGATGGGTGGATGGATAGATGCATATATACAGCCAATCCCTCAACAATTTATGCAATCCACCAACCCATCCAACCAACAACCCATCCATGCATCCACCCATACATCCATGCATCATGCATACATCCATCCATCATGCATCCATCCACCCACTGTGTCCCACTCCGACCCCTCTAAATATAACTCATTTTTTCTGTATAAAGAGATGACTGTATTCACTAGTATATGCAGTAGTGTGTGGTGGACTTAGTTTGAGTGTTTGTTTCCTGCACACTCACACACTGCCCCTACACATTCACACACTGCTCACCCTGCACACTCACACAATGTGCACCCTGCACACTCACACACTGCTGTCACTGTCACTCTGCAGTCACTGTCACTCTGCAGTCAGTCTGCACTCACTGTCACTCTGCACTCACTCTGCACTCACTGTCACTCTGCACTCACTTTGCACTCACTGTCACTCTGCACTCTCACTCTCGCTCTCGCACTCACTCTGCACTCACTGTCGCTCTCGCACTCACTCTGCACTCACTGTCGCTCTCGCACTCACTCTGCACTCACTGTCGCTCTCGCACTCACTCTGCACTCACTGTCGCTCTCGCACTCACTCTGCACTCACTGTCGCTCTCGCACTCACAGGCACTCGCACTCACTCTGCACTCACTCTGCACTCACTCTGCACTCACTCTGCACTCACTGTCATTGCACTCACTCACTCTTGCACACACTGTCACTCTTGCACTCACTCTGCACACACTGTCACTCTCGCACTCACTGTCGCTCTCGCACTCACTGTCACTCTCGCACTCACTGTCACTCTCGCACTCACTGTCACTCTCACCGTCACTGTCACTCTGGCACTCACTGTCACACTCACTGTCACTCTCACTCTGCACTCACTGTCACTCTCACTCTGCACTCACTGTCACTCTCACTCTGCACTCACTGTCACTCTGAACTCACTCTGCACTGTCACTCTGCACTCACTGTCACTCTGCACTCACTGTCACTCTGCACTCACTGTCACTCTGCACTCACTGTCACTCGCACTCACTGTCACTCGCACTCACTGTCACTGGCACTCACTGTCACTCTCGCACTCTCTGCACTCACTGTCACTGTCGCACTCACTGTCACTGTCGCACTCACTCTGCACTCACTGTTGCTCTCGCACTCACTCTGCACTCAGTCTGCACTCGCACTCACTCGCACTCACTGTCACTCGCACTCACTCGCACTCACTGTCACTCTCGCACTCTCTGCACTCACTGTCACTGTCGCACTCACTGTCACTGTCGCACTCACTCTGCACTCGCGGTTGCTCTCGCACTCACTCTGCACTCAGTCTGCACTCGCACTCTGCACTCAGTCTGCACTCGCACTCACTCTGCACTCAGTCTGCACTCGCACTCACTCTGCACTCAGTCTGCACTCGCACTCACTCTGCACTCAGTCTGCACTCACACTCACTCTGCACTCCCACTCACTGTCACTCGCACTCACTGTCACTCGCACTCACTGTCACTCTGCACTCACTCTCACTCTGCACTCACTCTCACTCTGCTCTCACTCTCACTCTGCACTCACTCTCACTCTGCACTCACTCTCACTCTGCACTGACTCTCACTCTGCACTCACCGTCACTCTGCACTCACCGTCACTCTGCACTCACTGTCACTCTGCACTCACTGTCACTGTGCACTCACTGTCACAACCACGTTGCTCGGGGCATTTGTTGACAAAGCAAAGCAGTTCCATTAAGTGTCAAACAGGTATGGATGGAGCAGGTTTGCTTTCCCATGTATGTCTGTATTTGAGGTGAGTTGCATGAAAAAGATGCATCACCTTATCAAACAGGAACTCCAATAGCCCCCAGCACCTCCCTTTGCCAGGAGGATGTGAACTCCTACACAGAAGCAGGGCAGAGTCCTCCATGCTGGGCCCTTGGCCCAGGATAGAAGGAGACGCATTCTATGGAGAATGACAATGTGCTAAATGGGGACCCTGCCCCAGACCTGACAAACAACACCTACATCTGACCTCGGGAATTTGTCCTCGGGCCCCAGAGAATAAATCCAACCCTGTCTGAAGCCTTAGGCCGGTCAGCAGGTCGAAGGTAGCAGGGCCGTCATCCCATGCGGATGTCAACAGTGGAAGTGCGCAGTTTTTCTGTCGACCTAAACTTCTACCGCGTGTCCCCTCCACTCCAAAATCTAGGGGGGGGGGGATAAATCCGTTACGCTTCCTGTTCCCATCAATGAAGATAGTCAGAGCAGTCACAACAGACACACATGGACATGGTCATACACGAGCAGTCACCGAGCAGGAGCTCACACAGACGTGTAGGCGCACACAAACCGGCGGTGTCACCAGCAGCATTGAAGTTTGACAACTCGTCTGGACATCATTTAACAATAGTATTGGACAGGGGGCTTCTTGCAGACAGTCACAGGGCCTCGAGAAGAACCACCCATAGGTCCCCGACAGACATTCGTAGTCTTTACGGTCTATGGGGGCGGACATTTCCAGTGTCCTGCGGATCCTGCTTTGGAGGTGTTTATGGGATGGGGAAAGAGACGAACACCCCCACCCCCGCCTTTTTTAGGTCGAGCTGACGTTAGCATTCATGCGAAGCATGAATGCTGTCATTAGGTCGAGCTGACGTTAGCATTCATGCGAAGCATGAATGCTGTCAGCTCGACAACTAATGCTATCCGTATTTGGGAAAGTGGACACCAAAGTGTCACAAGCTTTCCCAGTGTCGGATTTCACCGCGGGAGCGAGCGCGCTTGGGCAGACCGCAGGGCTTGCATACACGGCGCGCACACAGGCAGGCCCCATCCCCTGCACGCACAGGCACACGCGTGCGCACACACACACGCAGACAGGCACAACACACGCAGGCACATACAAGCGTGCGCACCCCCCCTCTTACAAACCCACACGCTCACACTCCCAACCCCGCTCACCGGGCACAAGCAGGGCTTCCATCACGGGGGGGCGGGCACCGTCAATGTGCCCCGACTCCCCCCCTCACCGGCTCCTCTCGTCCTGTCCCTCCGTGTCAGACCAGACTCCGCAGCCCGCTCCGTTGTTTCTCCGCCCCTTCAGTGCGTGTCACGCCTCTCCTTTCTCCCGGCCGGAAATCCCTTTTGCTTGTCAGGCCTCGTTTTCGAAACTGAACTGTCCCGCAACAGTGTATATAATATCGGCAGTCGTTCTGCGCACTTGTTCTTAAAGCCGTGCTCTGGTCCTTTAGTTCTCGCCTGTGTAACTCCAGCTCCCATCCTTGGCATAGGCTGCCATGCTGCATACAGCCGTCTGTCCAGACCGCGCTCCTGGTTGCACGTGCACAGCCGCATTTTATCGCCCGCGCCTAGTCCCGGGTGCAAGGCCTCTGTGCCCGGTTTTCTTGTATACAGAAGCTTTTCCTCCCTTTTTTAATCAGTCGGGCCCCCTTAGCTCTCGTGGCAGCAACATCAGTTGTACCAGTCTTACTGAATCAGCCAGGCTGCCCGGAGCTTCCTCTCTCACCTCCGCTGCTGCGTTCTCTACATTTTCATTTTCTTGCCCGCGAGGTTTCCCTCTCGCACCTTTCGGGGGCATTTCCTGTAGTGAATCCGATCCTCCGGCGAAATCACAAAGCGGCTTCCAGGTGATCCGCGTACTACCTACCGGCAACACGCACCGGCTTCGCCGACACCTTATCAGCCCCGCAGTGAGACCAAGCAATGTCTCCAGCATCGGCTACCAGCAACCAGACGCTTCAGGTTGAGCAGAGTGTTGATGAATAGCGTACAGGCAAGTTTCAAACGTTTCTGGGCATTAGCAATCAGCTAGCAAAATGGAAAAAGCGAAGATCCGTCTTGCTACTCCTTTCCTAATCGTAATCCGCAAGGTCAGGCAGGAACAGTCAGTTTACACGTCCGCTGCAGCGGGTGCCATCTTGCCGCTCCCTGAACACCGACTATTTTCTATAAAGTTGTATGTCTAGGCCTTTGCAGAATATTAAAACGTGAACCAATGCCCTGTGTTTTTCTCTGGGAAAGGTGTCAACCCTAACTGTGTCCCCCCCCCCCCCCCCCCCCATTGGAGAGGCTGCACAAGAGTACACGGTATTTGGGAATGTGCTTTTAGTCTGAGTCACAGGATGGGCCCGATACACAGTGCTCCCCATTCCAGAGGCTGCAGAGGAGCACACAGTGTGTATGCAATACGTTGAGGGAAGTTGTAGACCTGCCTCCCACAGTATTTTGCCCTCCTTTTCTATCTCCAGCCATATTATAAATAAATATACAACCACGAATGTTTCTTTCGGCCAGATACTGGACTTGTAGGATGCATAAAGAAAGGAATCAATCAATCAGTCAGGGAATTTTAAAGCCCGCTACTCATAAAGCACCGCTACTCAACCGTGAGGGTCTCCAGGCGCGGGGTTTGTGGGAAGCAGCTCCGATCAGTCGCAGAGCCAGTCACGTAAATACAACACATATTGCATTACAAATGCTATAGGTGTCACCATTGCGAAAGTTAAAAATATTGGCATTGTAAATGACAAAGCTATTAATTTCGCTATTTTCAAAACCAACACATAAATGAAAAAATTGTCATTTACAATACCAATAGCTCAAACTTTCCTAATGCGAGACCTATTGCATTGCAAATGCTTGTTTTTTATTCAGTCTTGGTACACGCACTCTTCCTGCGCGCTGGGTTTGCCCTAGTTGCCTCCAAGTTATGAGCACGAGGGGTAAATATGAGTGTATCCAGACCATTCAATCCTTGGCCTCTATTTAGAAACAAGAACCTCCCACCCCGCCCCCCCCCCCCCCCCCCCCACACAGACACACTTCTTCGGGCAAGAAAGTCGTGCCATTTCCAGGGAATTCCAAGGTTAGGAGACAGAGACGACTGCTGACATGACACCGTGCCAGCCCCTCCGCCTCGCCTCCTCCTGCTCTTCCTCTTTTTACCTCACCGGATCGTACCCGCAAGAACCTTATCTGTTTTGGAAGTCGCTGGGCTTCAACCCTCCGCGCTGCCAGATGTTCCTCAATGCCACTCCCTTGCCTACATGTTTGTTGTCCCTGGCCCTTCGGATTGTGGCAAGCCCTCAGCCCACCCTCCCACCCACTCTCACGTGACCAGCCCCTCTGACCACCCTCCTACCCACCCCTCCAGAACCCAGTTTGTCCGCCCAGGTTCCCAGTCACGTAGCAAGCGTGACACGAACTATAGCTTAAGTGAAGAACATTGCCTACGAAAGTCCGCGCTATATAAAATTGCATAAATAAATAAAAAAATAATCACCAGTTGCTTTACACACGTACACACTAATTTTGTTATGCACAGGCAGATTAAGTGATTTGCTCAGAATCACAGGCTGTTGAGCGTCCCTGCCGAGACTCGAACTCTGTTCTACAGCTTCGAGGTTGACCGCTGTAGCCGTTAGGCCACATCCTGGTAAACCTAACCTCAAAGGAGCAATGTTTTTTGCAAATAATATTTACAACACAATATTTACGTCAGGTGATAATTTTGTTATCGATACTCGGACATACAACCAATCTAGTGCCGTCCCGTTAAATTCCTGTAGGACTAAAACAGACCCCTCCAGTTGATATTAAACACAGCCGAGACGCAAGAACACAGAAAGCGTGTTCATGGATGGCCCCAATAAAGCAATGTATGCCATACGCAATAAACGGCATCTCAGTAGGATTTTGTCCAAATGTTCCAAGACCATTCAATCCTTGGCCTCTATTTAGAAACAAGAACCTCCCACCCCGCCCCCCCCCCCCCCCACACACACTTCTTCGGGCAAGAAAGTTGTGCCATTTCCAGGGAATTCCAAGGTTAGGAGACAGAGACGACTGCTGACATGACACCGTGCCAGCCCCTCCGCCTCGCCTCCTCCTGCTCTTCCTCTTTTTACCTCACCGGATCGTACCCGCAAGAACCTTATCTGTTTTGGGAGTCGCTGGGCCTCAACCCTCCGCGCTGCCAGATGTTCCTCAATGCCACTCCCTTGCCTACATGTTTGTTGTCCCTGGCCCTTCGGATTGTGGCAAGCCCTCAGCCCACCCTCCACCCACTCTCACGTGACCAGCCCCTCTGACCACCCTCCTACCCTCCCCTCCAGAACCCAGTTTGTCCGCCCAGGTTCCCAGTCACGTAGCAAGCGTGACACGAACTATAGCTTAAGTGAAGAACATTGCCTACGAAAGTCCGCGCTATATAAAATTACATAAATAAATAAAAAAATAATCACCAGTTGCTTTACACACGTACACACTAATTTTGTTATGCACAGGCAGATTAAGTGATTTGCTCAGAATCACAGGCTGTTGAGCGTCCCTGCCGAGACTCGAACTCTGTTCTACAGCTTCGAGGTTGACCGCTGTAGCCGTTAGGCCACATCCTGGTAAACCTAACCTCAAAGGAGCAATGTTTTTTGCAAATAATATTTACAACACAATATTTACGTCAGGTGATAATTTTGTTATCGATACTCTGACATACAACCAATCTAGTGCTGTCCCGTTAAATTCCTGTAGGACTAAAACAGGCCCCTCCAGTTGATATTAAACACAGCCGAGACGCAAGAACACAGAAAGCGTGTTCATGGACGGCCCCAATAAAGCAATGTATGCCATACGCAATAAACGGCATCTCTGTAGGATTTTGTCCAAATGTTCCATCTGCTTCAAGGCACCTCTCGCTCATATGGTGGCCGGGTCTCACTTTGCGTATGTCAATGGTTTGCATTTCTTTCCTGTGTGTATGCCGTTAGTGGGTGAAAATGTAAATGGAGCCCTCCGCGGTGTTGTGGCCTACCACGCCAAGCCAAAGGCAACGTGTGGAGGACAGAGCGGCCTCGGCGGCTAGGGTACAAGTCAGCAGCAAACATTGAAAATAGATATATTTTGCCTTTAAAGCTCTTTGTGGTCTTGTGCTATTCAGTTGACCGCATTTGAGCCTCTATTCCTAGGTAGACGCTGAGATGTGGAAGGCTGAAAGACGATTACAATAAAGAAGAAAATAAGCAATTTTAGAAACGACGCCAGAAACTGGTCAGTAATGACTGCTCTTATAGTGTTCCAATGTTTACTGCACTATATTATTGCACTCACGCTGTATTGGAATATATCGGACACGTCTTTGTTTGTAGGCCTGAAGCCTCCCTGTGGCTGGCACGTGACGCTGTGTCACTCGTACCTGGAAATGAGGGGGGGGGGCATGACGGAGGTCACTCCGACGATAATGAACTCCAGCACACCGGACCCCGCGCAGGGCTACTGGACGGTGACGCGTCCGCATCAATTATCCCTCATTGGAATCCATGATGCGTGGCCTTTGTACTCAAATCAACATCGGCAGCAGAAAGGCTACGACCATACAATACCGCCTCGGCCGACAGCCGATTATTACAGCAGCGGGGAATAACACACGGAGTAAGGCCCCCAGAGCCCGTCAGAAGAGATAATAACGAGGCGTACTCAAGTACCACCCACAGACGGGTCATACTTACACACAGATCACCCAAGACAACGCCATCTGTGCAGCGCGCATGCAGCACGCGCGCTCTCCAAAGGGGGTGTTTTCTCCGTGTCCGCGTCTATTTTGCAGTCCTTTTCATACTGCGGTGACACAAATTATAAAGTGTTATGGCAGCGCTGACACCGCCTCCTGCGCTCCGGCACAGATACCGCAATTCTGGGACTTTCTGAAGAGCGCCCAGGCACCCAGAGCTCGTGCAGGTGCTGCAACACCACAAGACCGAACTTGGGTCTGGGAACAACCTGGACGCTTCCTGCAACACCAGAAGACCAAACTCACACAAAGCAATCTCCCAGAGCAGCAAGACCCCCTGGGTCCGCAAAAGAGAAATCAACGCGACAGGCTACTGCCCGGGCGCCGCGTGAGACAGGAGCAGGAAGGCGGGTGCCCTCAATCCAGGACCAGATTCGGGGGCGTTGACGAGAAGAGGCTTTCGGCTGACGTAGCCAAAAGCCAAAAATTCTCGGGAACGCCCCCGAATCTGGTCCGAGATTGACGGACAGAGCCCTCTCCCAATGGCTAGCCTCCATTTATGGAGCTAGCCAATGGGAGGAGGGGGCGTATACCCGACCCCACACACACATATCATAAGGTTTTTTGGCGCATGCGCACTACGTGCGCATCGCCAGTCAAAACCTAAAAAGTATCTGCCTTTAAAGAGCCCCACTTGGAAAGATAGGAGTCAGGGGCCCATAGGTGTGCCTAAGTTGAGAAGCAAGCTTTGCTTTCTGGGAGGTCAGCTGTGTACATAGCATTCAGTGACATCCGGTCTCCTTCCACAATTCTATATTTATTTACATTGGAGATGACAAAAGCCGAGCCACTGTCGTGGGCAGAGAGTAGCTGACGTGCTGAGCAGGACCGACCGATGTAGAAATTCCCTTTCTGGGAGGAATAGGGGTTTCTGGATCCATCTCCTCACCAGATAACTTTCAGAAAAACACCAGGGGGCCGATTAGGATCATGAACGGATCGCCACCGCCCGCATGGCGGTGGCAACCCGCCTGAGATCCTTCCCCGCCCGCCACCCATTTCCCCGGTCAACAAGTTGACCGGGCGGAAAAGAGTTCAATACGGTGGCGTGTCTGTCAGACACCGTCAGCCATATTACCATGGGGGCGGAATCATGCCTTTCCGTGGTGGCATTTCCTCCACGAAAAGGCATGCGGTAAGTGCTTGCGGGGTGGGGTGTGCAAATGGGGGGTACCCCTCCTGCAGTTCCATGCACAATATGGCAGGCACAGCGTGGTGCCTGCCATGTTGTGCATGGAAGTGCACGACATGCCTTCCTTGCATTGTGGCGGGTGGTGCTGAGTGCATCGCCCGCCACAATGACAGGAATGCAGGATGCGCCCGCCACTGTGGCGGCGCATCCTAATGGCCCCCCTGGGACCCCCGCCCTTATGGAGGGCGGTCCCATTTCCTGATAGGCCATCCTAATGACCCCCTAGGTGTACTTGTACTAAAATGGTCCTGGGAGATAGGCAGTTCTCTGAGTCTTGTTCACAGTATGTCTGTTAGATTGAGGACGCTTATGAGGAAGCTCCAATGAACCTGCAATGCCTTGATGGAAGACTCTTGTGGGCTGTCAATGGCTTGTGTATAAACCCCTGATGTAGAACTAAGAGAGACACCTTTGGCATCTGACTTCAGTCCTCCAAAAGTTCTCGACATTTGAGAATTGCAGCATTTGTAAAATCCAGCAGAATTTCGCAATGAAGACCGGCTCCAGCAGATACCAATTCGCCATCATTCTTTGGCTCAATAGATCAACCTCTCCATTACATGGAGTAGCAGCTGTACCAAGCAGAGTGACAGTCATCGAGTTGTTTGTTATCACATTGATCACCCGTTACATTGTGGATCGTTAGATCTGGGCCTCACACCTGCCTTCACTGCACTCCTCAGTGCACCTTTCCATCCGTCTCCTGCACCTCCTTGCATCATTTCCTTTTGATGTCTTTGTCATGCGCACATGTGCAACATTTCTCCTTCACAGCCACATTTTTCTAAAGGTTCTCCTCTGGTTCTCCACTGGTATGATCACCCGTTGAAAATAGCCTGTAGTTTCCAGATGTTATCTGGTCTATAACGAGAAAAAAAAATTGCTATCCTTCTGGCAGCATAGCAAAATCCTCTACTTTTCAAAAACTGCGGTCCCCTCTCATGCACAAACCCTGGCCGGAGCAGATGGACAGCCTTTTTATTAACTTCCACTGCGAATGCAATGCGGCTGGGAATTCCTGCTTTTTGGATATGTCAGTGTTTATCATGAACATAATCATATTTGAATGCAATCATGGAACCACAGATGGAGTGTCATCAGATTCAGGAGGACTTCCATGCCGATACTGGGAGGGCACGAATGCTGTGATGGTCATGATGCTCAAATTGGCTGGTTACAAGCTTGGACTTGGATGATAAGTCAGAACCAGTATTGCAACAGATTGATGCTACTGTATGTTGGCTCTTCTGCATCATATCATAAACCTATGCCAGCCAGGGGTCGGCTTCAGCTCAGGCGGTCAGAGAGAGGATGTGGTCCTACCACTAAACATCTCAGCCACCACCACTGGTGATACAGATGTGAAAGGGGAAGTTCTGAGGCTCACAGCTCTCTCAATCTGGTCCGCGATATACTTCAGCTTATCACCATGTCTCCTCTTCGGAGTAGTTCATAGTCCATTGAGACATTGCCATGAATGCAAGTCAAACAGAAGAGAGATCTAAGTATTAGCAAAGGGGACACACAAATAGCCAAGAGAAATGCTAGAGTTGAAATTTGCTAAATTTTAAAATCTACAAATGTGATTGTATCATCTCCTTTACAAAACCCTGCAGCCAGCAGCACACACAGCTAAAATGGAAAAGGTTTGTGGCTTGTCACAAGATTTGACAAGCGTGACATCTGCAGTTCCGTATTAAAACTTGCAAAGCCGGAGATAAGCACAATTGTACAACACGTAAATGAGACAAATTTTTCTCTAGTGGAATATGGTATTGGTCTGATACACCCCCATCCAGAAAAGCGAGACAACTTGATGCCTCCCTTATCTTTGCACTGTTTGCCTCTAAAGTTGTTTTTAGGACATTAAATATTACTCACATGTCCTTCATGCTCTAGGATATATGTACTGTTTGCCAACAGATCATTTACATATTTTAGATTGCATAATATTCCCGGAACACACAGCGACTAGTAATTTATTTTTCGCTGCCTCGTGAAATGTTAAATATAGTGGGCTGCGCTTCGCACCCTCTGGGGCATGCTAACCCGGAACATATGAACGCATGGGTTTGGTGTTCTTCAGGCAGGGGCTGTTCTTCTGACGCAGCCAGATTAGCGTCCAGAAAACAAAATGAAGCATTTTTCACAACCCGTTTCATCACAATGTGAAAGGTATGATACTAAATATAGTTCTCATTGCCCGTAAGTGGGGTCACTAGTTGAGCACTTGGCATAAATATATATGTTTTTCTAAAGATAAATTTAAAATGATGTCTGTATATCTGAGCGACAATGTCTTGAATGGTGACGTGTGCAAAGTTGCTAGTCAAGTTTTGCACCATTCCTGGTTTTTGCCACACACAAGGTTTGTGTACTTTACTGGTTTAGGTTCACCTTTAACCGTGCAAAGTTAGTTTCACTGCATTGCAAGATCACTATCTCTCTAATCAAACAATGGCAAATGTAGGCTGACTTGTTCTCTGCAAGTTAGCCTTTTGCTACATACATTGTTGCAAAGGTCACAACTTTCAGGAAGATGTGGGGAAAGTTAAAGCTTCACAACTTCAACAAGTTGCAAAATTTTCCATCGAGATTTGCAGAGCTTGTGAAAAATACTTTTGCATGCTCCTGCTTGAATTCTAACAATATGTCCACGCGCCACTTATCCTGCCCGTATAGGGAATGATTGCACGCTAGCCAATGCTCAGAACACGAGGCGCCTCATAGTAAAATGGGAGGTAAAAAGTATTGGTGCTGTCGAGGTAGAGCAGGGCGGCTTCTTGTTTTTAATAAGTCAAAGGTGCCCATGTTTTAAGAATTCAACATCCAAGGTATGATCATAAATGTTTACTGCGTTCTAAGGGATGAAAAACCACCACAAACCCATAACCTATTTCTGAAACTAGTGCAGGCGAGAGCCCTCCATTTTGTGGTCTTGGCTGAACCTTATCGCTCTTCCATTATTACCTCTGCCCAGGTCCCCCGGCTGAGAGAGTATTTTATACAGACTGTCCACTGTGGTTGTTTTTACCTTGCGCTCGCCCTCGCACTGCTCACAGGGAATCCAACATTCGGCTCAAGAGTTTCCTCTAGTTTGCTAACAGAACTGTTTATGAAAAAGAATAATGCCATAAAAATGCATGCCACAGTAATAATCTCATTATCAAGAAACCATAGAAAGAGCTTTTAATTTTGCCTTCTGTTCATTGTAATAAAGAGCCAGTAATAAAGAATGCCATTATGTTGAAAATATCAATAACCCCACCTGTAGTGCTAAGCCTAAGCATCTTTAATCATCATCATAGCCCTATCTTACACCGAAACCCACATTGTATCTTTTTGCGAAATGTTAAAAATTGACACTTCCTCAAAGCTCTTTATTTTTTCTTATTTTTACCTTTTTTTATTGTAGCATTTCTTCACTTTGGATTTATAGTTTTGTATTTTTTATAATGGTTTCTACATTTTCTCATAATGTCCTATTGAAAAAGAGGCTTGGGAGAACCCCTCCATACAATCACAATTTTACATCCATAGTATCATGCAGCTACAATTGTGTAATTATATAGTTACATGACTTACTAGACATGCAGTTACAACTATGTATAAAAACCATACGTTAAATTATTTGGCCTGAACACACAATTGAAATGCATAATTCTGCTGATGCCGGCGACCAATGAGTGAAGGCGAGCCCAATGTGTGGCATGGATTCTGTTTAGTACGGCATACAGGATCTCCATCATGTTTGTGATGGAGTAACCCTTCCCCCGAAAGTCCAAATCAGGCCCTTTGTTGTGAGGTATTGATGGTACTGCTACTGAAACCCTGGGTGAGGTGTAGTTTCTCATTAAAAGTTCTGTATAATTTGCCTGGCTTAGGCTGCAGTAAAATGGAGGTACTTGTGACAAGATGGAGGGCATCTAGATCATGGCCGACAGAGCTATCGTCCCTGGCAGAGAAAGCAGGTGAGAAAGGAAACCGCTCCAATTGACGATATGGCAGATAGAAGACGAGCCTTGAGATCAAGGGAGTAGCCAGAAAATGAAATTTCTACCACTTTGAACCATATCCCAAGTGTGCGAATGAGGAGAGAAAGTCTGGCACCTGTTTGTTTACTTCCCTGAGGGAATTCTGAAGACAATGAGATTAAAGAATGCCTTTAACACCTGAATTCTCAATAAATTTGGTCATCCATACATCCATTCTTCGTTTCTCCATCATGCTTCTTCTCTATTATACATCCTTGTGCCTCTTCATCCTTTCTTCTCTCCATCCATCCTTCTTCACGATCATACATCCTTATGCCTCTTCATCCTTTCTTATCTCCATCCATCCTTCTTCACGATCATACATCCTTGTGCCTCTCCATCCTTTCTTCTCTCCATCCATCGTTCTTCTCTATCATACATCCTTGTGCCTCATTATCCCTTTATCTTTATATCCTTCCTTCTTCTTTAGCATACATCTTTATGCCTCTTCATCCTTTTTTCTCTCCATCCATCCTTCTTCTCTAGCATACACCTTTATGTCTCATAATTTCTTCTCTCCATCCATCCTTCTTCACTATCATAAATCCTTATGCCTCTTTATCCCTTTATCCATCCTTCTTCTTTAGCATACATCCTTATGCCTCTTCATCCTTTCTTCTCTCCATCCATCCTTCTTCACGATCATACATCCTTGTGCCTCTCCATCCTTTCTTCTCTCCATCCATCCTTCTTCTCTATCATACATCCTTATGCCTCATTATCCCTTTATCTTTATATCCATCCTTCTTCTTTAGCATACATCTTTATGCCTCTTCATCCTTTTTTCTCTCCATCCATCCTTCTTCTCTAGCATACACCTTTATGCCTCATAATTTCTTCTCTCCATCCATCCTTCTTCACTATCATACATCCTTATGCCTCTTTATCCCTTTATCTCTCCATCCATCCTTCTTCTTTAGCATACATCTTTAAGCCTCTTCATCCTTTCTTCTCTCCATCCATCCTTCTTCACGATCATACATCCTTGTGCCTCTCCATCCTTTCTTCTCTCCATCCATCCTTCTTCTCTAGCATACATCTTTATGCCTCTTTATCCTTTTTTCTCTCCATCCATCCTTCTTCTTTAGCATACATCTTTATGCCTCTTTATCCTTTTTTCTCTCTATCCATCCTTCTTCAGGATCATACATCCTTATGCCTCTTCATCCGTTCTTCTCTCCATCCATCCTTCTTCACGATCATACATCCTTGTGCCTCTCCATCCTTTCTTCTCTCCATCCATCCTTCTTCTCTAGCATACAACTTTATGCCTCATTATCCTTTTTTCTCTCCATCCATCCTTCTTCTCTAGCATACATCTTTATGCCTCATTATCCTTTTTTCTCTCCATCCATCCTTCTTCTCCAGCATACATCTTTATGCCTCATTATCCTTGTTTCTCTCCATCCATCCTTCTTCTCTAGCATACATCTTTATGCCTCTTTATCCTTTTTTCTCTCCATCCATCCTTCTTCTTTAGCATACATCTTTATGCCTTTTCATCCTTTCTTCTCTCCATCCACCCTTCTTCTCTATCATACATCCTTATGCCTCTTTATCCCTTTATCTCGCCATCAAATCCTTCTTCTCTAGCATACACCTTTATGCCTCATCATTTCTTCTCTCCATCCATCCTTCTTCTCTATCATACATCTTTATGCCTCTTCATCTGTTCTTCTCTCCATCCGTCCTTCTCTCTGTTCCTCCTTCCGCCCATCTTTTACTCATCCATCCTCTCCATCCACCTCCATTATCGTGTGCATCTTATCCCCTTAGTATCCATCATTCTGTTCATCCAACCGTTCATCCTTATCTCCATCCACCCACCCACATTTGGTTCCATCTACCCTCCCGTCTCTACCTCCTTTCCTCTCGTGCTTTCTAGTTTCATTTGTCACCCTGCCCCACAGCTCAATTTTATTATTTCCTTGTAATGGTATTTATGTTTGGGGTTCAAACTATACTTTAAAGGTGTTCAGTTATGAACACTACCCATTGGCATCTGCCTCCTGCACAACCTGTTAAAGTGGGGATCTGGTTAGTATACAGAAAAAGCAGGGAGGGATGGCAGAACCGCATGACCTCCCCTTTGCTACCCCCTCGACAGAGTCAACGAGAGTGGGACTACCACAGGGCTGCAAACGCAACCCCTCGCACTGCCCTGAAAACTTGTTTTTAATTTCATGTCTGTCATGCCTTCATAATTTTTCTTTCCTAGTCTTACATCCTAAGCCTGTCCTTATGTTCTTTCATCATCCATCCTTTCTTCCTCTTTTCTTCATTCCATCTGTCAGTCATTCCTTCCTAGTGTCTTCCTCCTTTCCTTCTTCCTCTCATTCTGTGGCTCCTTAAGGCATTTTACATGCAATGTTTGTTTTCTTCTTTCTGTTCTTTCTGCCTCGTCTTCTTTCTGCCCTCTCGCATTAGATCCTGCTTCCTTTCTGCGCTTGTTCCTCCAACCCAAACCTTTTCTTTGTCTCTCTGGCATTTTCTCCTTTTTTCACCCAGTCACTAAACACATATACTGTTACTCTGACCCGTCTGCCCTTCTCTTGTTGCTTCCACTTACCCTTCACTGCCACCCATGTTTTCCATTCTCCAGCATCCTTTCTCTCACCTGGCCTTCTTAGCTTCTCTCCCCTGCCCTCACAGCTCTTTCTACTTTCTTTACTTATCCACAGGGCTTAACCTGGAATTGCTGCAGGCGCTCACCGAGAGGGAAGACCTGCAGATGCGCCGTGATGGCCTAATTTTCCACCTGCAGGAGCTCACGCAGAGGGAAGACCTAGACATGGATTGCACCAGCACACTTTTTCACCTGCAGGAATCCACCAGGTAATGAATGAATAAAACTTTATTTGTGGTTACTCAAAACCATTAAATATGACATCAAACTATAATAAAACATTGTCAAGCAAAGGGAAAGGGGGAAGCCTAAAATGGATAAAAACGTAAACATAGTTAAAAACTGCGTTCATTAGTCCATTTCTACGTGGACTGGTAAGTCTCGATGGTTTGAGAGTCATTGTTCCAGGCCAATGGCCTAGCTGTGAGGGGCCGTCAGTTTCTGGCGTGACTGTTGGATGAATTTACTAAACACAGCCATATCTTTCACTGTTTCCATTGTGAATAGATGGTAGGCGGCCTCCTTTATAGATCTAATACCATGTCTAAGTAGGATTGGCTTTAGGTAAAGATTGCGCTCGGAGGACAGCCCCGGGCAACAAAATAGGATGTGTGCAAAGCTCTCTTGTTTGTATTTGCATAGCCGACACTCTGAGTGCCTTATCTCAGATGACCTCGTAGGGTAAAGGTCTTTAAGAGGGAGAGGATGTAATCTGAGCGCTAAAATCCTATTTACTGCTTGTTTACCCACAGCTTGGGTAAGGTGGAGTTTCGAAGTCTGTACTATCTGCGGAAGTTTTAGGGACTCATGGAAGCCTCTTGATTCCATTGCTTCCAGGTCGGTTGTGCGCGAACAGAGTTGAACCTGTCTTTTTGTCGCGCTTTTAATGGCAGCGTAGTTGATTAACTCGGGATCCCAGTTGTCCACTGCAAGATTCAAAGCTATATGAATGGTGAATGGTTGAGTGTGTCCTGTGTGGTGTATGCTGGGATGGTGTATGATAAGGCAGTTGCATGTGCTCTATTTAAGGATGTGTGAGGGTGCTGGTGTATGATCAGGTGTATGTGCTGGGGAGTCCAGTTTTGGAATCTGCAGATTGTTCTTGGGCCGTTCAAAATCCAGCCTTTTCTACTTCTCCTCTGTGGCTGTCATCATCTGTGGCGCGATATTCTGCCCTTGGTGTCCCATTGGAAACCAATATCTTCCCTCGAAGGGCAGACTACTGTTTGACTTGAGGACCTGCCGGACGAACAAAGAATCTGAAGATGACTGATACGCACTGGGACATTCTGGGCTTAAGGTCGCTCTTGTAGGAAGTCATAATAGTTCCTCCTGTGGTTGACAACCAAAATAAAACGTAGCTTATTCCAAAGAAAATGTTGCGGCTTAAAAGCTAGATGGTGGAGTAATGCACAGCATGTGAATCTAGAAGGGTGTCAAGTTGCAAAATTATTATTACAGATGAATAACTATTTCCGTATGTGGAGCTAGTAGGTTATAACCGCAAGTTGCTGTCAGTGGTTTAACATTATAATTGATTGTTTTTAGACACTCAGTTCAGATGAAGCCCACTAAACATCAATTTCTGGTAGTGGGAACTTCTGCACCTGCCAGGGTCATGGATTTTTGATGTACGATCCAGACTCTAGGCTTTTTAATTCCTTTTTTCCCTCATTAAGTGCAGGCCATGATGGTGCTTGTTCTCTCCGATGTTGTCCCTCATTCTGATTGGACTGGTATTTTGGTGATTTAATACCACCATTGAAAAAACATGTGCTGCAGAGTTCAGGTATCCACAGAGCAGTGTTGTTTACCATTCTGAATACCTGACGTCAGAATGGGGAATAGTCTTAATACCACATTTTCCCTGGTCTTGGCTGCACAATTTGCAATATTGTGGTTTTCCCCATTCAATTTGTGATGGGAGAACTGTAAGGTAGGTGCACTGATTTTGCTCTAATATTAATCCTGAATGAGCTTCTTAGATTATGCCATAAGCAGCCTTGTGGGCCAGTCCAAGTGCTTCTTTTACAGTCTACAGAGGGTGTCAACCAGCCCTGAAGCATCTGCACTGCCTGCAGGGTCTACACAAAGTGAGTTTAAAACTTTGTGTCTGACTGATCATGTCCACTGTTTATCAAGGGCTTATTCATTCCATTTATGCTCTCTGAGATCCTCCTGTCTCACTCTGTGGATGATTATAAGCAACGGATGGCTCAAAAGGTTTTATAAGGTATGGGCGGTACCCTATGGAATGGCTTCCTTTTTGCTCATATTCTATGAGAATCAGAGGATCATTTGATTTTCAGGAAGTGATTGACACCTCTTTGACTTATTTCCAGCTCTTAGTCACAGACATACTAGAGGTTCTCCTTGTTGGGGTATATCACAAAGAGACCACTGATTTGGTGATACCAGGACTTACTGGAAATGTTGGGGTGGAAAAGTCTCTTGCTTGGTGGACGTGCACCTTTGCCCTAAGTGATCCAACCATAATGATGTCTGGAAACCTAATGCTGATTTTTGTTGTCATGAGCAAACACAGATAATGCGTGTATGCCATGACATAGGCCTGTTTCACAGACTGCATTCTTTTTGTACCGTGGGGGGCGCCCAAAGTGCTTCCCTCATAGTGATGAAGGGCTACTGCTTTTAGTAGGAGTTAAGCAGCACGAGCACGGTGGTGGCAGCATACTGTGTGGTGATCAGTAGGACTGAACCGGTCCTTTCTACCTGCGTCACTGAAGTGAGGCCTACAGGCTCACTCATGTAAATTTCCGCTATTGTAAGATTAACTCATCCTTGGTCTACATGAGTTTGGTGTGTAGTGCTGCTCAGTGCATGTGGGTAATACATGTGCTGGCTGTATGTGTGTCTGTGAATGGTACAATACATGGAAGACTCTGGGTGCCATTCTGGGAGACCAGGGAGTGACTGGAGGAGCATGAAGAGGTAGAGGAATCCCCTCCAGACTGATTTGTGGATTGCTGAATTCCAGTGAGCCTGGAAGGCAGGCTCTTCAGGACACTTCGAAAGGTGGGTGCTCTTTGATTCTGAGAGAGGTCACTGGGAAGAGGCCTTGACACATCTCAGGAAGGAGATGGGGCGGATAGGAGAATCTTAGAATGCGGCTGAATCCTAGGGGTAACCTTTTGCTGCACATATCATTGTGGCTGACATCCAGGTGTGAACCTCTAGTCACTCCCACATCCTGTGTTGTGGAACTATCAGATTTGAAGTCGCTCCTGATGGGACAGATTTTCTTTCTGGAGGACGGGCAGGGCAAAGGAGAAGGCCCTTCAAAAGGAAGCAGATCCCCATCATTGACTTTAGAGACTCAGACTCTAAATCACATTTGGTGTCTGGAAAGGGGCTATAAGGGGAGCTAAAGACCTCCAAAATGTTCAATTGTTGAGCGGACTGTGAGAAGAGCAGACGCTCTGCTAGACTTCTGCCTGTGACCAGGATTGGGGGCCAAGGCCTGCCAGTCTCCCTGCTAGGTGAGGGGACATCACCCAGGGAATCCGAGACCACCTGCCCCTGGTGCCTGAAGCACCAGTGTCTGCCTGCTTGCCAAGACCACTGTTACCTGTTAGAAAGCATTGGAGGCCGAGATGTCCAGTGGGATATCCAGAGATTGGATCCATGCAGCGAGGTTTGAGGAGACTGCTGCCACACTGATCAAGTCGTTGCCCTGTGCAGGGAAAAGTTTCAGCCCTCAGAGGCCACAGGAGTCCACTTTGAAGTGGGCCGTGAACGCTGGGGCATCAACTGGGTCATCGCCAGTGTGCATGTTGTAAGACAGCGACCCAGTATGCCAGGTTTGGCCACCCTAAAAATTGCTGCCATGCCGATTGGACTATGGCTAATGTGCGGTACTACATTGGCGACCATGAATGCCAGGTGGGGCCACCGTGAAGATTGCTTCTGTGCCAATCAGGGCGTAGCCCGCGCAGAGAGTGAGAATGGAGATTCCGCATGCCTGAGGGGGCCATGGGCACAAGGAAATTAGTGTGGTCTTGTCAAGACTGTAATCGGAAGAATGAGGCTTCTGTAGTAACCTGAGTGGGCCCAAGCCAGAACTAAGAATCAGCACCAAGAGCATTGCACCCCTCCTCCCCCACCTGTGGGGAAGATCCCAAGAAACGTATCAGCAGTCGACGAGCTGCTGCCTCCCCAGGCATGCATGTGAGAAACGTTCAGGCCCCATGACTGCTGCCCCTCCCAGGCTGTGTGTGAGGAACTTACTGGAGACAGCCACTGCAGCTTCATCTCCTGCAAAGTGGGCGTGCTCACAGACTCCAGTCACTCGGATCCGACTGGTGTGGGTGAGACAGATTTATGGGCCAGGCGGCCCCAGGGGAACTTGCCTGACATGCAGTGCCTCGGCACTGGAACACTTTTGACTTTTGAAGAAGCAGAGCGGGACTGCTGAAACTCTGACTACTAGTGGGTCTTCACCTGAATCTTGCCTATATCAAATGGGGAATAACCGCTACTGCTAGCAAGAGGGGAAGTGGGACTCCAGGGCCCTCCTATAAAGCACCAGTACCCTGACCCCACTGTATTGTACGTATTGTTTGTGAGTTTTGTGTTTGTATACAAATACTCATTACTTCATAAAAGCAAGTATTCACGTATTGCTGCTGCTGAGCGTATTTTGAGTTGTATGTGACTACCTCCCCAGCTACGAAGCCTTGGACTGCTCGACTTGCACTACCACTGAGACTCAAGGGCTGAAGGGATACTTGAGTAGTTGCTCAGGATCCATATTAGGTCGGGCCCCAGGACATCAGGAGTTAACGGGCTCAACCCCACAGTTGGCCCAGTAGCTCCTTCTTGCCCAGTGGCCCGTTGAATGGGGTTCTAACAGAAAACACCCTGGAATTTGATAGGAGTGTATTTGGAGCATGTGGTGTTGTAGTTCATATGCTGTACAGTGTCTTGCAATCTAATGTTAAGTGCAGGTTGTTTACATGAAAAAATGTAAGTTTTGGCTTCAAGGATGTCTCGCTATCACATAGCCGAAAACCACAGTGCATTCGCAGACAGACTCTGTTTTCTACCGCCATCATGTTTGGAGCTAAAGTTTGGTGCTTCCTCTTTTAAACTGTGTAGTGACCAAAAAATCAATGTTTCAACTACATCAACATGAAGTATGCAGTACCGAACACACATCAACACTCTCTGCAATGAAGATATATTGAATCAATGCATTCACAACAATTTAATACAGCAGGCTCCATACTCTGCATCCAGGTCATGTAGGAATGGCTCCTCCTCAGGGGTGATGGGTGGGGAATACCCCTTTTCAATTTTGTCCTCAGTATTGCACAAAGTTGGCATAGCCCAGTGTTTCACGTGTGAATAGAATATCCGTAACTGTTGTTTATAGTTCGGCTTCTTACAATGCCTAGATTTGAAGAAACCGAAAGAGGTGGCATCAGGGATGGATGAAAACAAAGATGCTGATAAGGAACTCCTTAAGTCCTTGAGGGGGACTGAACCTGGAGAAAGAATCACAATTTTGAGATGATCAAGTGTCCATACAAGAGTTTGTACTGGCATCGGAGTCTAAGCGGAGAGGATTGAGATTAAACCTTAGAGTTTAAAACTGACCTCACTAGCACAAGTGGGCAATTTTTAATACATTCTGCACACAAAGTGCCAAGCAGACTTTATCCGCATCTCTAATCTAGTCACCCGTGGGTACCCAAAAGCCTGATTTGAAACACAAGGACATTCAGCCATGTTAAGCCTCTTCAATGCTGAAGAACAATCTTTATCAAAATAAATTGCTGAATGCACCCCCTTGTCCAGTGCTGCACCAGAACCAAGAGAATTTCAGACCTGAAAGAAGCCTTGATACCAAAACGAGTCACCAAACAAAGTCGCAAGGATGAAAGTATTGGTTTTTCAATATAATAGCACAATGACATTCTGATGGTCTGGATTCAAGACAAATAAATTCTCAGCATCACTTATAAAGAACACATTGTAGCAAATTGTCTGATCACTTTGCCACCTTCGGGCAAGACTGGTACTGAATTCCAAATCACCTTGGAGGAGCCCATTTCACCCAAACTACTACATTAGCACATTCCAAACGAACATCTGCACCTGAACCAAACAGGCAGGCCCCATATTGAGAGGTGCTGGCACAAAAGACTCCGTCCCCATCTGTCACCATCTGTGGCACAAGACACCAATGCACATGATGATGATGACAACAAGGGGCATCTTTATAAGTAGCTTGTCGTAGAAACAGAAGATACCTGGAATAAATACAGGACAGATTAAGTTAATGAAAAGCCTTGTGAGGCAGTCCCTAAACATTCTCCTCCAGTCAATACACATTCAAGAGACTAAACCAGACATCGCATTTGTATTACATTCTTTTATCCCTCAAAACATGGCCCACTTGCAGTATATGGCAAGTGTAGATAGAGGGGACAGTGGCCACAATGCACTAAAATTAGAGCTGATGGCCCTTCTGTGCCCTGGGTATGGTAAGGTTGGACCTAACCTGTTGATAGGTATCATTTCAGCAAATAACAAAAAGGCGCTGAAATGGGAATATGTGGCGGGTCATTCTGATTTATTAAGCTAGGTGTATCCCATGGTGGTTGGAACCCTTGAAGCAATGAGCGCCTCTGCGTCCCCAATAACCAATCCTAGCTCAATCACGGCTTCTTTTGAAAAAGTGTTTGTCATTGAAAGTTGCTTTCTAGAGAGGCCTCAATAAAAAATACAAGCCCCCTCCCACCCCTGGTATAATGATAAATTCTGAGCAGCAAAACGTTTCTTGCTTAACTCTTTAACCCCTCACCTGGTGGAGACGGAACCGCTCCGTCACCAGCCGCGGTCGCGCTGTGCTGATGACGGAGCGGTTCCGTCACGGCCCGCTCGGCACGCCTGCTCGTCGCGGATTCCGCGCCTGCTCTGAGCGTTCCATTAAGCGGCCGGGGCCGTGACGGAACCGCTCCGTCATGAGCACAGCGCGACCGCGGCTGGTGACGAAGTGGTTCCGTCACCAGCATGGGCGCGCCGCACGGCCCCCCCGCCGCCTTAACGCTGCTGCGGAATAGCCGCCGCAGCAAAGGGGTTAAAACCAAAAGAACAGCGCGATGTCTCCCTGGCACGAAGACTTTATAAAAAAGCCTTGGCTCAAGCCAAAGCTAGCTGGAAGGAAGAAGTGTGGAGTGACTTGGTCAGAGCGGCGAACAAAAGAGATTTAGTCTTTCTGGGATATAGCAGCGCATGGTAGTCACTGTGCTACTTTCCCTTTGGATGTCCAGGTCAAGCCCCATATCTGGGTGGACCACTTCGAGAAGCTCTACTCAGGCAGTGGAGCAGGGCACAGTGAAACTTTAGGAGTGGGCCCTGTAGACTGTATACAACAACAGAAGCCCTGTGTGGTCTCCATCACAGACTCACACAAGGCACTAAGATCTATAATGCCCAAGAAGGCACCTCGCCCTGTTCGCGTAAGGGCAAACCTATATGCTGCAGAGCCGAGGTCGGACTCCCTATCTCCATATGATAACAAGAGCTATTTTTGAGGATGGCCCTACCCTATATTGAGGATGCCAAGATTGTCCCAATATACAAGAATGGTTGGCGGGACAATACAAGAAATTATAGATCCATAGTCTCATCGATGGGCTACAGAAGTTGTTTAGCCAACAGGACCTGGGGAAACTGCTAGATTGGATCTCTGATAACCAAATCATCTCTGAGTACCAGGCGGGGTTAAGGCCGCAAACTAGTTCACTCGACCAACTAGTGTATGATAAAATGGAAAAAAGTAGTACTTGGGAAGGCCACCTCTACGTGACCTTTGTGGATTTAAAATCTGCATTCAACTTGGTCCTGCGCCATCAACTTTGGCAGGTACCTAGACGTATGGGACTCCTGAAGCACATCCGAGAGGTTATCATAAGGCTCCACTCAGACACATTCGAGCGTGAGTCAGATATGGAAATAGAAGGGACCTTACTGACTTCTTCAAAATTGAAAAACAGGGGTTAACCAGGGATGCGTTTTGGTCCAGACGCTCTTTTTTCTATATATCAGTAACCTAGCACTACTTGGACTTCCCAGGAAATTACACCTAGAAAGTTGGTAATGCCAAAATCTCTATTTCACGGATGATACTCTCCTCATTTCAAAACCCGCTGTAGGCCTACAGGCTACTTTAAATCGTTTTTTGAAGTTCTGCAATGATAGAGGATAGGAATTAAGCACTACTAAAAGAAAATGTATGGCACTATAGAGAGGTGAGGCTGTGCACAACTGTACAGGGCATGCCTTTAGAGGGTATGCAGACAAAATACTGAGTTAGAAATGTCGACTTACACGTATATTGTGTTGTAAATATTGTGACAGAAATATTGACAGCAAGAATATCGTGGTCAAGAAGATCGATTTTAAGGTACGAAATATTGTTTTTAAACATATAGAAGTCAGTAATATCATTTGCAAAAATATAGTTGTTTAAAATATTGATCTTTTAAAATTAGTGTTATGTATTTTAGTATATATTTTAAATGTATGTGATGTATTTTATTTTGGTATAAGAATTGTTTGTTTTTTAATATATGTGTTACTTTTTTAGTAGTTATCAATTTTATTTTAATAACATTTTGTGATTTTTTTAAATCCGTTGTGGGTTTATAGGGGAATAGGGTGGGAAGTAATTTGATTATAATAAATTAATGATTTTTTATTTATTCATTTTATTTAATTGAGATTTTATAGTGTTAATTGTGGGAAGTAGTTTATTATTAATTATTAATGGGAAGTTAATGAATATTAATTATTGGTAAATAATTATGGTAATTGTGTAATTTCTTTAGGTGCAGGTTGCGGGGTTATAGTGGTAAAGAGTGGGAAGTAATTTATGTTTAATTATTAATATGTTAATAATTAATTGAAAATTAAATATAGAATTTGTGTAAATAATTTTAGGTGTGGGTTGTGAGGTTTATAGGGGTAAAGGGTGGGAAGTAATTTATTTGTGATTAATAAATAATTCGCTGTTAGTTGATATTTAATTGTTTGAACATTATTTATGGAAATTGTGTAATTATTTTTAGGTGCAGGTAGTGAGGTTTATAGGGGTAAAGAGTGGGAAGTAATTTCTGTTAAATTAATCATAGTTGTTAATTATTAATTAATTGATTGAAAACTAAATATGGAAATTGTGTAATTAATTTTAGGTGTGGGTTCTGGGGTTTATAGGGGTAAAGCGTGGGAAGTTATTTATGTTTAATTAATTGATCATTAATTAATTCATATTTCATTAGGGTGAATATTTTTTGGTGTGTGGGTTTTACTTTTATAGGGGTAAAAGGTGGGGAGTACATTTTACTTTATAATTCGTTTTTAAATACTATTAGTTTCTTAATTGAAAATAAGTTTTATTAGTGTAATTCATTTTTGTAAAGTTTAATTTTAGCTGTGGGTGTGGGGATTATAGGCGTAGAGTGTGGGAAGTTAATACATTTTTATGAGTTCATTTGTTTTTTAATCAGTATATTGGTAAATAATTATGTTAGGTTTGGAAGTACTTTTTTTGATTTAGATGTGTGTAATAATTAATTTTTTGCTTCTAAGTAATTTCTAATTAAAAATATTTATTTGAAAATTATTTTTTATGTTTTTTAATATAATATTTGTACGTATTTGTCATATGTATCTAACATAATATGTTTTAATATTAAATATAATCTGTATTTTAATTTTTACCATATTTATATTTTTTTTAAATATTTTGTTAATATTTTCTTCGTTTTTAATTTTGAACTGACCAAAGTGGGAATATTGTTACCCTGCTGCAATCCAACACTTTCCCTACTGTGGCACTGATTAAAGTGGGACTAATAAATTTTATCCCGTCACTATCCAACACTTTCCCTACTGTTGTACTCACTGGGGTGGGAATAGTAATTTTTACCCCTCCGCTATCCAACACTTTCGCTACTGTTGCACTGATTGGAGTGGGACTAGTAAATGTTATCCTGCCACTATCCAACACTTTCTCTACTGGTGCATTTACTGGAGTGGGACTAGTAATTTTTATCTCTCCACTATCCAACACTTTACCTACTGTTGCACTCATTACAGTGGGAATAGTAATTTTGACCCCTCCGCTATCCCAACACTTTCCCCACTGTTACATTTATTGGAGTGGGAATATTAATTGTTACCCCTCTGCAATCCAACACTTTCCCTGCTGTTGCACTCATTGGAGTGGGAATAGTAAATTGTATCCCGCCACTATCCAACACTTTCCCTACTATTGCACTGACGGGAGTGTGAACAGTAATTTTTCCCCCTCCGCTATCCAACACTTTCCCTACTGTTGCACTCATTGGAGTGGGAATAGTTATTTCCACCTCTCCGCTATCCAACACTTTCCCTACTGTTGCACTCATTGGAGTGGGAATAGTTATTTCCACCCCTCCGCTATCCAACACTTTACCTACTGTTGTACTGACTGGAATGGGTAGTTTAAGTTTAAATATTTTTAAATATTTTAAGGTTTTAATTTATAATAGAATATTTTTTATTAGATTTTATGTTATTGGTATATATATATATATATATATATATATATATATATATATATATATATATATATATGTATATGTACATTTTTATATAATCTTAAAATTATGAAAGAAATTAAAATTAATTGCTTTAAAGTAAATATATATATATATTAATTATAATGTGTGTGTGGTCCAGGCACGGTTGGGCACAGACAGGCTTGCCTTTGGCGCATCTTTTGGGCATACAAAGGGGTTCATTTATTTGTTTGTCCTGACAAATGCCCCTATCCTATGTGGCGACTTTGTGATAGGTGGAAACATGTTGATGCCTATTTTTATGACACACAAAGATTCTTTATTAATCGCTCAGTATGGCATTTAGTTGTTTTAACTTGTATTAGGGAAGTAAAATAACATTTCATTTCATGTATTTCATTACACAATTTTGACTGGTCAAACCCCTCTGGAAGAAAAAAAATACTCTCTCATTTATCATCGTTTTGGATTGTCTCTATGCTAACTAATTAGGGTGCAATCCTTGAGCTCCCTTTGGACATTTCCAAGGCTATGATTGGACTTGAACCATGCCACATATATGTGGGTGAGAGTTCAGCACCCAAAAATAAGCACTCCTTATAATCTTGGGAGATACCATTAAGCGAGTGACCACCATGCAATTCAGATTTTCCAGAATATTGCAGACCAGGAATTAACCTGTCTGTTTTTGAACAAACATGTTAATTATGTAGGCATTGCATTTGTTTGGGAGGATACATAATATGCCCATTACCCCCTTCATTTCACCATGGCATTTGCATTATGATATACTTGCTTATTAATTTCTGTGCTTCCAACTCTTAATTCTGAGATGAATCTCACCATTTGTTATTAAATGTTGATTGCTGATTGAACTATATTCTATGTTATGAAATGGGTTTAAGTGATTCTGTTCATGTTCAGTGTACATACATTTATAATCGTAACCGGAATGGTGTTCATTAACATTATGCACTTCATCTGAATACTTGTTCATATGTTTGTAAGTATCAATATCTGCAGACCAGTGCTTAATTGGAGCTGGTGGTTTCCGATGCGCAGGACCAGCACTTAATCATCAACACCAGGGCTATAGTTTCTTGAGCACCAGTTAAGGAAACACTCATTTTTGGTAAGCACGGGGAGATTAAGGGATTTGCCCTCAATCACAGAATGTTGAGCTAAAGCTCAAACATGGTTCCCCATCTCCAAAGCCGGCAGCTCTGGCCATTACGCCACATCCTATCCGTGCTTCATGGTTTGTAGCTGGCTCGGTTTCAGGCAGTGTTATAGGAGAAATGGGCTGGTGTAAGCTGCCTCCTGATGAGAGCCCCAGCGCTTATTTTTTTGACAAATTAACCGCTGCTGCAGACCACACTACCAAAATTATGTGCCCACATGATTTTACTGATGTTTACAAGATTGATTAGTTCATACACCACAGGATGCTGTATCTTTTAATCTGAAAGAAAGACTCCTCGTGGCAGAGAACCTGTGCAATCGAGTTCCTAATTCTACTGATGAACCTATCTGAAAATAAACAAGTGCAATAGAGTTTGTAATCCTCATGATGACCCCGCAAAAGTACACAAATGCAAGTCTATCGCCACTGCAAAAGTCTAGCCAGATATTTCCATGATTTCAAAGATGTCTTTGTCGACTTCAATGATTTAAGTAGTTAGTCCTGGCTTCAGAAACTAGGTATCACAGTCGCCTAGCAAGGGCACTATGGACTTAGGTGTTTGACAGACCACGTCCCTCCGAGCCGCGATGCTTCCATACAGACCGCGTCCACACTATGCACTTCTCCATCCCCTTTTGCACCTAAAGACATGCAAGTTCAAGAGTTTCAGACTAGCACGTCATTCGTGGCCGGTGTGTAGGGGTAAGCACACCCAGAGCATCATCCTCAGTTTAGTGGGTGAGCCGAATGTGTTCATCTGGGGATGATTTTGAGCGTGTGCTGATGTTTGGCCTCAGGTGCAGTAGGGTTTCCTCTCCAGCTGGACTCCCCCTCCATTGAGCCTGATGACTACCTGGGTTCTCCTCCCATTCCTTGATGCTCTCTTCTGTCTCATACCAGGTCAGCAGGACACTCAGATAAGGAGTTGACGAGCAGAGGAGGTCACACTGTGAGTCTACAAACATCCCAGTCAAAGGGCTGCTGAGGTATGTGTATATGTGTCCCTCGTACACCCTCTCTGTGTACTCACTGTCATGTTATTGTGTGGTGAAAAAGAAGCCAAAGAGAATCCAGTCTCAGTGACTCTGCCTGCCAGAGCCTCGTCTCACTCTGTACCTGATAAATCTTCATTCTTGACTCACTCCCCATTAGATATTGCTTCACTTTTCACGTCCTTCCCTCTTTTCTTCACAAATCCTCAAATCTGTCTCAATACATTCAATCATTTTCCCTGACAAAACTCACTCATCCACAAAATGTTGTTCCCTAGTTTTCTCTTTTCATCCCATGTCACCTTTCTTGGCGCTCTTCAAATCATTCCTCAGTCTCTTCCTCTTTGTCTGTACTGTCTCTTCTTTCTTGTTACCAGGGTCAGGCTGCCATATAGGCCTCTCTGGCAGCACCAGATGGGCTTTTCTAACAAGTCAGTGGGTGTTTCTTGATTCTTTGTGAGCCTGTTTTATGATCTGGTACTCCGGTTTTTACCACTGACTTGCCGGATATTACCAGAAACATTAACTGCAGCAAGCACAAAAGTATGCCGTCTGCAGTCTCCTACATTTTATAAAACACCTACAGGGTGTGGCTTTACATTTCAAACTTGCCCCTGTTGCAAATGTGGGCCACTGTTTTAGCGATCTAATTTGCGAATGGGACGATTTTCTTTTTGTGTCCAGGCCTATTTTCTGTCCCAGTTCTTGATACCTTTCAGTGCCTTGCTTCCGACCCCAAACATAATCTGCAGCCTTCATTTTACATTGTCCACTACCTTTCCCTTACAAATTGCCCTACGTTCTCTTTCCCCTTTCTTTACCTCCTAGTACTCTTTTCCTTCCTCCTTTCTATGCCTCCTGATTTCATGGTATTTCTTTTTTAACATTTCCGTCTGTATTTATCCATATTTATTCTTTGGCCATCTAATCAGTATTTATTTATATATATTTATTTTGAGTTTTGTGAAGAAGTGAAGTTGTAACTTTTATGTTTCCACATTTATTTAACTAATAATTGGGTACTCCTAATTTGATTGCTTTCTCGTATTAGTACATTGCAAAGCCTAATACAATAAAACAGTCCAACCAGATTAAAATATTAGCATTAGACCACATTTACGTGTTGACAAATTGAGTTATTTAAGGAAATCTCATTCCTGTTTTTAATCTCGATATGCTGTTAATCTGTACAGTTATTGGCCTGGATTACATGAATGACCGCATGGAGTCAATCCTGATTATCTTTATTGTTCCACTTTTTAAAATAAATGCAGACAGAAAATACACTATTTTCCGTTTTTATTTATCTGTAAAAATGGGGAGTCTTAACCCCTTGCATGCTGGTGATGGCTCCAGTCCGTCATAGCACACAGTGCTCGTGTGCTGATGACGGCCGGTACCCGTCACGACCACGCCCGCGATCGGAATGTGCCGCACAGGAGCGGAATTCCGACCGCAGGCAAGCGGTTGAACAAAGTTAAGAAAATTAATTGACGGAAAACAAAAACTGTTCTTGACATAGTTCCTCTGAAGCACCAAGATGGACTCCACTGTGTTCAGGCAGAATGTGTTGTGTTTAGTAAATGAAAGACATTGGATACAGAGGTGGGCACAGTGGCAGGGACAGTGCTCTAAGTTGTCCCTGGCGTTCGACCACACGAAGAATTTCTACTTGACTCCCATGAAATTGGTGCCTGCCTTAGTGTTCACCAGGAAATAAAACCCAAACACAAGAGGAACCTTAGCCATCTCTGTAACTTTAATTAGAAATATCTTAAGTCAGTTGTGTTGTTGGTAGTATCCTGGTTTGGAGTAGGTGTGGGAGGTTAGTGGGAGTACTTACATATGCTGCCTCATCCCCCCTCCCATGGTACTCTACCCCAATTCATAAGTCCACTAAGAGGTCAACAGAGAGATGAATGAAATCTTGTGGCAGGAGGAGGGCAGGGTGTTACCCATATATATCCTTTGCAAAGATTATATCATGTTCCGTACACACAGCGCACACCTATACCAACTTAACTTAGAGAGTGAAATAAATGGAGTTTGAGACAAGAAACAAAATGGTTGCAGCTAATCCATACGATTGTTGGAACTGGTGGAGCAGGCTAGTTTTAAGAAAAAAGCATGTCACAAACTGTTCCCCACCCACTCACACTGCTCTCCAGACCCCTGTTCATAGTCAACCTGAGAGGACAGACTGAGGTGCGACCGTCCTCGTCCAGCAGCAACCCCAGAAAACCCTTTGGCCAGTGTTTAATTTGCTTAAAAAAGTGGAGGGGGCCCATATGTTTCCTTACAACATTTATTTTCCTTTTTCTCAAATAAATTCTTGTGGCCACAAATGCAAGTCAGTGCCTACCATCTTCAATCAGAGGCACAAAATAAGCACGATATTTGGCCGAACCTGCTTTTATCGCCTACGTCCTGATCTATGAACATTTTTCAGTCCTCATCAATATACCATGCAACCTGTGTTAATGACTAGCTGCAAAGTGAGCCAGGACTCTGAAACCCCGGTCGCACTGGAGGGCTTCAGCTGATTGATGATGGACCCAAAATGTGCATCTGAAAACAAAGTGCTCCAAACAGATGAAGAACACCAACCCCAGACTCATGAGTTTCTAGGATATTGCTTCCTGTTTCACTTGTGTTAAACCTGAAAAAGTGTCAGCCAACATGTATTTCACCCTATAGCCTTTGGGTACCTTATCTACAACCCTCATCTTCTCTAAGAAAGTCCTCCTGTTGTCCAAGTGGAAGGCGATTCAATGAAGGTTCAGCAACTTAACACAGAAAAGACAGTTGACATCACCACTAATGTGGAGACCAGTGCCAAGGAATTGATGTTTCAACCTACCTCGCTCCATTGCTTCCTTGACGGCCACTCCATAGCTCACTGGCACTTATCCAGGATTACCCAGAACCCTGTGCTGTCCACTGCATCACTGTTGGGTTCCAGCATTCAGCTGCTCATCCTCTGTCCGCTACCAATAAGCATCATATTGAAACCCCTCAGTAACTGATTCTACACCTTAAGGATGTCAGTCATACCTGTACCAGTCCCAGTGAAGTTGGGTTGTTGCATAAGGTCCACCACTGCTTGTGCTAACATTCCCCACAAAAGGAGATCCAGCTAGACTACCTTTGTCGCAAAGTGTAAAAGTCCCAGTGACACACTCACGCCAGTCAGGCGTTTTCACTCAGCAGACACCATCGGCACAGTATCCAGCCTCACCTGCGAAGGCACACCTCTGCATGTATAAGATGCTAATGATTATGGGCATTGTGCATGCCAATGGAAAAAGGTCATGCTCCAAAAATGTACCTAATTCGTTCTTGGGCACCAAACTAACCGGTGTGACTGTATAATGTTCCATCGTGTATGAAAGCACCCAACCACCATTCCCTAATGCTTTTCTTTCAACAGTTACCAGAATCACGCACCTCCCATTGATTGAGTTTATATTTTAAACAACCTACCTCCTTCCTCCCGAATTATGGAATCTCGAAAGGTTTTGAGAAACCTGTCACCATATATAATGCCTTTCCAAGCTTAGAGAAATCCCTCAATGCATCAGACCACTCCTGAACAAATTTGGCTTCACCTGGTTCTAAGACTTCAAGTTGTCTCCCTGCACCTTGTCATCTGTTGCTTCCTTTTCAGCTTTTCCGTCCATCTTCCCACAGAACTCATGGTTGACCCTCTCCGACATGTGAACCATTGTCCTGCTAGATTAAATAAAGGGAAATAGATGCGGTGTGGGGCATAGGTTTGTCTCCTCCTCCCTCCATTTCTTCTGTAAGGGCCTGCTGTTTCGTTTACCGCCCTCTAGCTTTTCGTTGTCATGCACTTGATTCCAAGTGATCCAGAAGTGCCCCACACATTCTGCAATCATGGCCAAACCGACAACTCCTGCCGCTGTCCAAGTAACAGCACAGTTCTATTCTTCCTGTAATCAAATGTCCTTGATCCACATACCTTAGCATTGATGATAATATAAAAGACCCAAGAAAATTGGGGGCCTCTTCAAGATCAAATCGTCGCCACGATTTCAAATTCTCCACACTTCAGTGCACTTCCTGCTAGAACCGTACCAACCACCAAACACTTTCTCTGCCCTCCTGAGTCCGCTTTGCAACTGCTTGCTACTTCGCAGCTTCTAAGACTTCAAGTTGTCTCCCTGCACCCTTTTATCTGTCGCTACCATCTCAGCATTTCCTTTCTTTTTCCCAAAAGACTCATGTTTGCATTCTTCCCAGTGTCCTCTACCCCTTCTTCTTCATACTACCTTTTATGTTTCCTCCCTTGATGAACTTCAGCATTTTTAATTTGGGCCTTCTTGCCACCTCCCGTCCCCCCTGTTTCCCAACATTCCTCTGCTTCTTCCTGACACCCATCTGGGCCTGAATAGGGGGATTCCTTGTAGGTTTCCTAGTTGCCTGGTTATTCTTGTGGCCAGGTTGGATGGTGGCTCCAGAGGTCCTTTTGTTCCTTCGTTGGGCCTCACCCTATTTCCGTAGAACATCTCTCCATTGCCTGTATTGGACTAGGTAATCCAGTTCCTCATTTCTTCATTAGTCCGGTGGCCACCAGCTTGCACCGGGACCTTGATGGAGTTGTGTGAATGCAGTTGTATAATTGCCTATAGCAAGCCCTCCCTGCAGAATAGTGTGCTTGCTTTTTCTGTTGCCTCTCTGCCCCAGTCCATGACCCTTTTCCTGCTCTGAGGACACAGCAGCCCTAAGTCTGCAACATACCATTTTCTCTGATCTCAGCTGCATGGACCAAGCAACAGAGTTGCCAGGTTCTGAGACCCTGTTGAAGCACAAGGGGGACCAAAAATGAGCCCAGTATAAAGCCAACACTGCATTACCCAATAGGTACCAACAACCCTGTCAGGGAATTTGTTCCATGCACATATCTAGTTTGTTTCTTAAGACCTCTCCACAGAATGTCTTCTGTATTCATGATGTTGTTCCTCCTTCTCTGGTTTCAAGTAAAAGAAAGTTTTGGAAAAAGCCAATAGGTCTGGCTTTACTGAGCTAACATATGCAAATACACTGATGCACACATGCCGTTGCCATGTGTTAGCACCTTGAAGTCAGACCTATTGACTTGTACATGGCTTGATTATTTATTCAGTCTCTTGTGTGTTTAATTGAGATCTTCAGTTTACAGTAATTCAAAGCCTAAAATAATATATACTTGCATCAATAAGAATATTTTCCTGTGATGTGCGTTAAAACACAAGGTTAAAGTTTCTATACCTGTTTTAAGTACACCAGCCTTCCAAAAGAAACTTGTAATATTCTATTGAAATTGTATGTAATGTTTATTTTTGTATTTAAAGTTTTTTTATTGTAAGGATATGACCACTTCATTTTGGCTGTATATTTTCTAATTTTTGTTTTCATGTTTGTGGCATATGCAAGCAATAAAAAGATGCAGGGCACAAGCCTGCCAAGCCCAGATCTCCTAGCTTTGCCAATGCCTGAAAGATCTAGAGAGACCCATACTTCCATGCGCAAAGAGATGGTTCTCTCTTTATCCTAGAAAGTTTGAGAGGATTATACTGTCTAAGTGTCACAACATCATGCAAATGGGAATCTCACTGTCGGATTCATACTCCCACATCTTCCAGTGGGTAAGGTGTGCAGTGGATGTACAGGGAGCACCACCTAAGTTCTGAACAAGAATGACGGAGTCAGGTATGGAGCGGGCCATTCCTTTCTAAAATAAAAACAAGCATTGGCATAGCCAATAGGTCTCGCTTTTGGGGCCTTATAAGTATTTAGTTATGCAGTACAATATCCTTAGTGCAACAACATCAACTGTTGCATGGCTAAACACTTATAAGGTCCCAAAGGTGATACCTATTGGCTATACCAATGCTTGTTCTGTGCTGTTGTCCATCTGTGGTCTGACTTTTATTTGGAATGAGTCACACGGAAAGCAAAGTAGCAGAGAGGCCCCAGGTAGATAGCGAAGTGAAGTCCTGGAATTCGGAGACTCTGTATTTCAAAGGAGGCAGCAATTCAAATTGACTTTAAAACAGGCCCCATATTACAGTATATAGTTTTGCCCCAAAAAAATACATTTCTCGACAATGATTGATCCCTGCTTACTATTCATACGTTTGAGTTCTTTGGCATTCCCTAAGATTATTTGCTTTAAAAAAAAAATTCTGTAGTACTGTTTATAGGTCTCGCGCCTAGTGTTGCAGTGCGCAGCAGGGCCCGTGCAGCGCAGGACCTCTTGTACGGGGTTTAGAAAGCTACCCACATGCTTGTGCGTGTGGTTTTACTTTCCCCGTCTGGCATTGGCTTGCGCATGCTTTAAAAAAAAAGAAAACGGCACTCGATTGGGTAAAGGCGGGACAAACACCTTCAAAATGGCCATTCCCGATGGTGGCCAGCACGCGCAGCAGCGCGCATTCGCCTCGCTGCCGCTGCAGCGCTCCCTCACCCCGCTCCTCTGTAGTGCGCGCGCACAACTAATTTTAATCTACTTCCATAACTTCCAGTTGTTTCCTCGTTGGAAGGTTGGGCATCAAGAGCAGCCTTCAGGGCGCCATTATCTTTACCTTATCTCTGCATTTTAGACCAGATTCATAAATAGCGTCTGCTGATTGCTGAAATATATCAAAGCTCATTGATTTCCTCACCCGGCTTGGATTTAAACCGCAGTGACCTTTGAGCAGGGTTTGTCAGGTCCGCACACTTCACTCTTGGTGACATCCTATCAGATTTCTTGTTTTCCCTCTTCGCTGTTACACTTAACTTTTAGTTAGCTACTAACTTGGGGGTGGCGAGATTTGTGTTCAGCACCACGGTGTGGCTCGAACCGTCAACTTGAGCAGCAGACCAAATCTGACATTTCAGGGAGGAACGAAAGGTTGCACCGTAGATCCCTCCGAGACCTGAATGAAGGTCGCGGAGGAAGAATGTCTGGGCAACCCCTGGGTTATGGAAGCCTGTCTTTACGAGGACAGCCTCAGCAGCAGTTCAGAACATCTTTGCTGTTACACCGTTCAGATCTTGCAATTCATTCCTTTATTTGTCAATATAAGGCTATTTAAAAACAGCATCTTTACCGTCAATTGCCAACTTTTTATTCTTACTTCTCCTCAACTAAAACCACTCTCTTACAAATGAAGCGTTCGATAAAAATGGAGCTTCCCACGTAAGAGGTAATTAGTCATTGTACTGCTCTTGTTAACTGTCAGTACTGTCAGCTGTCGCTTAGGTACTTAACTGGTGGACAGAAGGCCACTGTCCTTGTGTTCGTTGCCATTGATGCTTAAACACTCTGCCAGTTTTAAACTCCTCATTACATAAACACCATTCTGTCTTTGATATTTGCGTACACACACAGTTCAATCGATCTTATTATGCATTCCATTTTGTGGCACCTGTGCCGTGCTTTATTTAAAGGTATATTGTACTTTACGTGAGAAATCTAAAACGGACAAAGAAAGAGAGGTGTTGTGCCATCCTCAGTGATAACCTTGCCAACTTGTTCAACTCTCAGTTGTTTGAACTGGGCGAGGTAATAAAACATGACACTACTTGCTCTTCAGTACCTGATTATTAGCTAATTACGTCACATGCAGGACATTTGTAGACCAGTAGTAGTAATGTTCTTGCAGCCATTCCGTGAAGAAGTACAGCACGAAAGCATTATCTACTTAAAAACATAACTCACAGCGGCAAACAGACAGAAAAGTAGAAGGGACCAGGAAGAGTACATCTGACACAAATGTATACACCCTCCTCCCTGAAACGCTTTCTAGGAATTTTGCTTGTGTGTACATCATTAAACATCATCTACATCCCTTCATAGACTATTTGAGATCTTGCATCACTTTCAGTGGATGCACTGTAGATTACCACCTTCCATTTCTTCTGTTCAGCGTATTGTGTGCTGTAATCTGTGGTCTCTATGATCATTTGAACCAAATACGGATTTGTGTGGAAGTGATAACTTTATTTCCATGTTTACTCTGAGATTCATTATGTTCATTCTGACATGTTGAAACTATTTTTATTTTCACTCACTCAGCTCATTAGTGTGAGTTTCAAATGGACTGCTAATGCTTACTAGAAGAGATGACAAATCCTCTGTCCAGAATCTTCGAATTCGGGATTCCCTCACTACTTGTTTATTTTTAGAGTGAGCGTACATGCACTTCTCAAGAGGGACGTAATACTTTTACTTGAAGAGTGCCGACACTTCGCAGAAACAAGATGCAACGGGGTACCTGCACTTCCATTTTTCTATTTCAAGCACTGTCTAGACGTGCAGTATACAGTGTTGGAAATATAAATATAAAAGCACAGCTACTCACTAGCCCAGACTGCCAGTTTGCTACAGACAAGTGGGGTACTCTCCAATTAAAAGAACTGAACCTCTGCTGAGAAGTGCTGGTCCTCTCCCTTGCAAGTTAGAGGGGTGCAGGTACTCAGTGCTCGAGGGTACCGGCCCATTCAAAGCATGGGGTTATACCCCCAGTGGCAAAGCCATGTACGTTTTGATAATCTTTGTGTCAACGCCAGGGATACAACTTCCACCTTATTTACCCACCTGACAGGAATAGGAGCGCTTCAATACAGACTACAGGCGATGCTGCGAGTGACTGCAGAACAACGCTGTGGCTAGGTTCTTTTTGATGTGTGGGTTGCCAGCAGTGTCACTGTTGGTGGGTGTATTGATGAGTTTGGACATTTTTGAGATTACGTTAAAAAAATTGAGTAGACTAAAAAAATATTTGTTTGTTAAAGTTTTTTAACAGTTTCATTGATTCTTCTGCATGTTGGGTGTGCTTAAGTGTCACTATGAAATTGTGACTTAACGTTGTATATTTGAAGTTCTCGGGTGTATCAAAGTCATGGGCGAGATTTTTGTTAGGGAAATTGATGGTTTTCTACTAACTTTTCAGAATAAAGCATAACACATCTCCAGTTTAAGACCACAACTTAAGTCTTCTGAAATTGCTCGAATATTGTAAGCTAACTCCTCACTCCCGGAATGCAAGACTTGAGCTTGCTTGTGATGTCACAGATGACCTCACCAGTGGCACCGCCCAAGATACTACATCAGCAAAACTGCAACAGCATTGTCAGTTTACAGATATTCATGCATCGGATCCATCCATACATAATAGACTTGTGTGCCATTGAAGTGAAACATATTGAAAATAGTAATTTTATCTTGGAAAATGCACGCATCGCCTTCATTCCCTTGCAAATGGTCACACAACGGGTGTATTGTTTGTAGCTTCAGTGGTAACCCCAGCGCTGTCATACACAGTGCCTGACGTCATGTGGGTTGTCAGGGCGGGTGCACTGGGGGCGCTAGGGAGTGAGAAACAAAAACAGAGTTAGCTGAAAAATTCAGTAGTTTTTAGGTTTGGCTTGACCTATTTATATGCCAAAACTTAATGCTAGTAATACGAGCTGTGCAATGCAAAGTGCTATTGTTGGCTTTGTGGTCAGTTGGGTGCAAGATTTTAGCCTCTGGTCACTATTTTATACAAGGTATCTGCCGGTTTACTGGTATGACGCTAGTGAAATGAAATGAGGCGTCTGAGGCCCTGAGGCGTCTTGGCGCTGTACGCATACCGCTGTGGAACCCTTCCTGGCTTTTCCCTGTGAAATGCCCACTCCTGGGCACCCCCAAGGTGAAGCCAGGCATCCCAGCGCTGTTGGGGCCGTAAAAGCAAGTTCTGCCTGAGAGCTTGCCAATGGACTTGCCTGATCATGGTAGCAAGAATTTCATTATGGTCTAGTAGATCAACCCCTTCTATACACTAGTACTTCTACCTATACGCTGGCGCCAGTCCTCCACATAACTCCTGCTCTCTTGCCCTTTTTTTGCAGTTTTTATCCTTTGTTCCATTTTTTAGGGTGAACTGGGCAGCGCATGTGCTGCTCTGCAAGGCTTGCTGTATTGAGGTAGGGAATTGAAGCTCTGCCCACTCTCCCCCATGTTTTTAATTGGCTTGTGTCATTGTGCACTGTAAACGGTGGCTGTTCATTGGTTAGGCTCGCAAAACAAATAAAATGTGCCATTTGCAAAAACAATCGCTCTCATTTCTTTCACACTCTGTTCAATAGCTTCCCTGTGAGAAAACAAAATGCCTGAAAAAATGGACTAGAAGAGCTTTAGTCTCACTCATTGCAAGTGACAATCCGACATTTGGAATGTGGGTTCAGCTCATACAGCACAGCGATTGTCACCCCTGTTGGGAATAGATGCTCTCCTTATTTTTTTCTATTCCACTCTCATTTGGGTGCATAGCAACGCGGAGGATCCTGTAAGGGGCCTTCCCATCACAGGAGAAAACAACTAGAGACCCTTCTATTGAAGAACGCATACGTATCTCCGCTCTGCTCTACTAATGGGGAACAATATGTTCGAGGCATGTGGGCTGCTGAATTCATATCTGTGCATAGATCGCCGCCTAGTGTTGGGTCCGGATGATTGCACATTGTTGTCCTGGAAGAGTCTTCGAAGTATCACGAGATAGGTGGCTCCTCCCTCGGACTACAGTGCGCATGGGCATCCTCTCCATCCCCAGATTGTTTTTTTCCGCCATTGGGGTTGGATGCATTTTCCTGTACTCCAAGTTCGGAATCGAAATAAACTTCTCTAATAGGCCAAAAGGCCTTCAGATTCGTCAGTATTGTTTTCGATCGGTACCGAAAAGCGTTCTTCACAATTTACGTGCACTCCGGTTGTCGAATCGGGCCCTTGGGCCTTCTCGACGCCACGTGGACCGACGGTCGATGGAACGAAGTCCATTCAAATATTGCCCGCAGTGCAACTCAAAGTTCCTGCATACAGATAAGCATCCTGTATGCAACAAATGTTTATCACCAGATCATAATGAAGACGATTGCCTAGCTTGTGCCCAGTTCCGGTCCAAAAAGACGATCCGGAATCGGCGGGCGGCGAGGCAAGAGATGCAGAGGTCAGCACCGGAGCCCGAGAATATCTTCGAGGAAGAACTAGTAGACGTCGAAGACTCGGATCAAGAAGGAGATCAAGACTCCGAGTACGACTCTGAATATTATATCGACGAGGAAGAACACATCGTCGAGGTCGATGAATACGACCAAGACATCGTAGCTGTCAAAGACGACTCCGATGACAACGAGGGGCGAACCGTGAGTACAACGCCCCACACAGACACTACACGTATATCAGAGACTCAGGTTGAGGCATCGCCAACAGGCCTTACCCAAGATCTAAACACTGATTCTAAAGCCCCGCAATACAGCCCGGCTAAGAATATACAAAAAGAGCCTTCTGAAACACGTAATCCAAGACCGGTTCAATCGAAACCGAAAGTCATCGACACGACAGTCTTCGGACCGAACGTCGTCGAACCGAAGGGGATAAACACAAAGGGCGCCGAGCCGAAGGCCACCATTCCATATAAACCTTCGAAACCAAGGGCCGTCGACTCGAACAAATACAGTTCGACAGCCGAAAAAGGGCAAAAGTTGGTCTACGAAAGCAAAGGGGCTACGCCCAAGCCGGTGGTGGACCCGAAACCGAAAGTAGACCAACCAAGAACGGTCGAGCCGAAGCACATCGATCCAAAGAAGGGCATCGAGCCGAAGCCACAGGCTCCAAGAACACCTGTACAGCTGAACAAGCCAGGACTCCCGATAAAGGTTGTCGAACTAATAAAACCAATCGGTCCAAAACATTTCTCTTTTAATGACTTTGCTCTTATTTTGAATTTATTTTGAACTGGTCTCAAGCTTACAACGATGTTGGATTCATTAAAATCATCAAGCAAGGATGAGAGAGGATGTGGCCTAACGTTTAGAGCAGTCGACCAGGGTTCGAGTCACCGCAAGGACGCACAACATCACTTAATCTCTCCGTGCCTAACAAAAACAAATGTGTCCATGTAAAGCGGTCTGATGCCCGATACCTTCGGGTCAAGCTTGCGCTATATAAAATTCAGAAGGACAAAAAAAAAAGTTGCGTGACATTATTGCCTGCGACATACTTAAGTATGCTTTTTACTACTCACTTACATTTGGAAACACATACATATATATACCCCGTTTGAGCAACAAAACTGAACCAAAGTAAAACCTGGTTTTCCAAGGAGGCTAATTGGCAGAGGAGAAATAGAGTTGGAGAAAGAGTAATCATCGATGTAGGTTATTGACCGTGCGATCTTGACCACCAGTGCCAAGTCACCATGCCATCATTGCCAGCTTCTTACAGTGCACACAAATGGATGTTCCACTCACTGCCCTCTACATGTACATTCTGAAGGTGTACAAATAGTCCTTTGCTTCTTTTCTGAGCTTGTGGCCAGTGTACTATTTGTGATTTTCTTTTTAAGTGAAAGTCTCTCCCTGTTTCTCTTTCTTCATGCTCTTCCTGGCCCCTTCCTCCCTCGCTTTCTCTCTCTCTCCGGCTCCCCCCTTCCTCTCTCTTGCTACCTCTCCCCCTCTTCCACTCTCACTCTCCCCCCTCCTAACTTCTCTTTGTCCCCCTCCCTCTTTCTCTCTCCCTCTCACTCCCCTCTTCCTCTCCCTCTTTCTTGCCCTCTATCCCTCTTCCTTTTTCTCTCCCCCTTCCTCTCATGCTTCTTCTCTCTCTCTCTCCCCCTCCCTCTCATGTTTCCTCTCTCTCCTTCACCCTCTCGGCAAGACAAGGCAACAGTCTCAAAAGCATTTGCAATGCAATAGGTCTCGCTTTACTGAAGTTTGAGCTATTGGTGTTGGATTATTTTAGCTATGCCAATAGCTCGAACTATAACAATGCGAGACCTACTGCATTGCAAATGCTTGTTATCCTATTTATGGCTCTTGTATCACGCATACTGCTATCCTCCTCACCTCTAAGGCTCTGATCCCGAGTTGTCTGCTATTGGTGAGGTGTTACCGGGCACTAAATCCTCACCAGGCCGTTCAATTACAAACTAAGCTCAGTGGAATGGGGAATTACTAGTCGTAAAACCCCAAGGAATTCCCAGTTCTGTGGGGTTCGAAGCAGGTGGTGAATGCATGCTTCTGTGTCGGGGTGGGGTGGGAGAAGGAGGTGGGTGTGGGGAAGAGGAGAAGCAATGGGAACGAAAATTCTTGCAGGGGGGGACTGTTGTATGCTGTCTATGGTCAAAAACAGAAATGGAGGGCGTGGTTTGGCGGCTGCAGCTGCCAAAGTCAGATGCAAATTTGTTTTAACCCAAAAATTGTGTCTACCGTTCCAGCCGGGTGGAATACAAGGTGTGTGGACACAGGCCAACGTTGAATCAGATGGAACAGAATTCAGTACAGGAATTTCTCTCCGCCTGACTTGTAATTAGGGGCTAGGTGTCTGAATGCGTGGCTATGATTGAGAGCTTTAGAGCTCAGACAGAAGACCAATCCCAGTGGACTGTAAAAAAATATTGGACTGGATGACCTACTCTCTCGTGGAACTGAATTGGAGTGGTGTGGCTCACTGGTTAGAGGCGGCAGACCCGTAAGCAGAGAACGGCCCAGGACCAGGGTTCAATTCCCGACGCGGCAGGGTCGTGGACCAAGGTCAAAAACGGACTCGATAATTCTCGCCTCGGTGCCTACTCTAACCAGGGAACACACTCGGCAACTCTGGGCAGTAAGCTTGCCTCATCTCTACAACGGCCCCCCACAGACGCAGGAGATGCCTGGTTTCACCTTGGAGATACCCAGAAAGGGACCATCTCACAGGGAAAACCAGGACGGGTTCCCCAGCGGTCTTCAGCGCCAGTATACTCCATGGAGTCGCAGTGCGTTTTACAAGTACACCCACATTTGAATAGCTTAAGCTCTGGATCTTTTGCGGACCCCCTGGAAGGCAAGGAATCCCAGTGAATGAGTAATAGAGCCCCAGTAAAATAACTGTGCATTTTAGAGGTATTGGGACTCTGTCGCTAAGAACGCAGTGCTCCACTTGTGTTCTATTAATTCGTTGTTAAGGTGTCGGAGTTAAGTTGGATCCAGTGTCGGTAATTGGAACTACAACTCCCAGAATGCATTGAACTGTTTATCTTGATCCTCGGAGCGAAGCACTGCATCTGAGGTGGCATGGGGTGATCTACACTGGTCACCTATTTCATGGTGAGTTAGAACCAAGAATGCCTGGGCACCTGAATGCCGTGGGTGGGCGTGCTAAGTTTACAAAAATGTGTGTTGCCGTGTCCACGCTGAAAGCGTGTATCCGGAAGCAGAGGCGTCGTGCTGTGTACTAAAGATAATTCAGTGACAAGACCGTGAGTAGTCCTGATACTATCTGAGCAGACCTCACCTGAAGCTGGCGCGGGGGAGTTGGTGACGCAGAGCAGCGCGCTGGGCATGTGTAAAACGCGTATGAAAATAATAATACAATACAAAATAAGCAAATCTGATTCCACTCAGTAATGGAACTCTCAAAAATTCTGGAAAGTCAGAAACGTGAATCCAAGACTAACAAAAACCCTGCAATCCCATACCAGTTTCAGATCAAGCACTACAGAGATGCCAATAACATGCATAGCATAACTCCAAGCGCCGACACCAACCCTAGATAAGGGCCAAGCATATTAACATGACTGGATGCATAAAATAACCCTAGATATGGCCAAGCAGCTCCTTTCAGTGAGCTGCTCTCCACATGACACATGACTGAGACACAGGCCTGACTTCTGAGTTGGGTTGTCTCACTCAGGGGTGAACAGAGTGCATGTGGCAAAGCTAAGAAGAGGTTTTGAAGAGGTAAGGGGGGAGGAAGAACAGCAGGTAGCCAATGACAGTCAAGGTTTTTTCTAGAACTGGACAGGAAAGAGAAGAAAATGAGGGAACAGAAAAGACGTGTCTGGCCTTGCAGCGGTTCCCATCGGAAAAGCAGGTCAAAGTTTATGTTCTTTGGCCATCCAAAGGGGTTCCATTAGAAGGGGTCTCCAGAAGTTGTCACCAGCTGCCAACTGGCCAGAAAAGCTAAATTAAGGTCCTTGCTGCCCCCTGACCCATCAACATAAGGTGCCAAGGAAAAGAAGAAAATAGACACAGTCAAGCTCTGGTACAACCTAGCCCAACAATATGGAAGATCAACCAAACTGTCAAAGATTGACAAATAAGCTGCATATTTTATTTTAAACAGAAAGGTATGCCTCTTCTCAACAGTGCTGCCAGGATGCAATGTGTAGTCCGAACCCTTTACAACAGGGCTAATGCAGTTTATATTTGCCGTTCCCATCACATATTTGCAAGAGAAGTAGCAATCCTCGTCCTAGAAGGAATCTATGGTATTTTAAAGCCTGTGCGTGCAAGCCACTGTTTCATCATTGGTTGATGCAGGCGTGCATCTTGATTCTAGATGTGACAGGAATGTAGGAGAAGGTTAAAAGCAGGGGGTAAGAGAGAGCAGAGAAAGAGGGAGAGAAGGAGGAGACCATAGTGACAGAAAAAAAGGAGGAAGGCGAGAGGTATTAGGTAAGACACAAAAGATCACGAGAGCGGGGAGTATCTAGGTGAGACAGCCGAGACAGGCAAGGGTGTTGGAGCAGAGGGCTAAAGTAGACATCGGCACGTGGAGGCAGATGGGGTTTGAGAAAGTGAGAGGTGCGAAGGACAAGAGACAGGGCAGGTTCCGGGGAGCTCGAGAGCCAAAAGGCAGAGAAGGAGAGGGGACAAAAAGGTAGGATGCCAGCCTGCACGTGACGCCACCGGATGCTGCCCAGCCCTCATGAAACTTTATTATTTGTGCTAAGAAAGGAGTGGGGGAAGGACGCGCCTGGACGGGGGGAGTCGCGAGAGACTGGACGGCGCTAATGGGTGTAGATGGAGAGAGAACTTGTTGTAAAGTAATGACGTCCCCTTCTCCTCCACCCCTCCCCTCTGCTTTCCTACAGCTCCTCTGACCTAGTCATTGGCCACGGCCACCTGGGAAGTCAACTAAGCCCCTTCATCCACTGGTGGACTGACGGGGTGGGCTTCCCCCCATGGCACAGAAACAGAATAGAAGATACTACCAGGGGCTGAAGGTCTGAGAGGATAAGTGCAATCTCAGATGCACCCCCAACAAAACCAGCCCCCCTGGAGGACAGTCAGATGGATTCCTGTGGGGGGCGGGGCGAGGGGGCTCCTTGTTCGAGAGAGGAAGGGGAAGGGGAGGTCAAAAGCAACAACATTGGCCTAGCGCTTTGTTCCATATAGCACTTTCTGTATGTCATGTGTATGTGCACATGTTATATATGCGTACGTGCAGCATGCCTTATGCTATGTAAACATGTGTGTGTTGTCAGTCCAGATGCCCCTCCACTCCCAGAACTATTGTAATACATTTTTTATGATACTCTGTTCATCTGGATATAAGGTTTATGCCGTGGCATTTTTTTAAAATAACTTAATCAAAAACATGAATGCAAGGGGTTACATTTGCGCAACAAGTTAAAATCACTCCGAGTCCTTCTAACCAGCAGGAGAGGTTTTCCCATGTGTCAAGTAATTGTAATATGCGATCTCTGAGGTGTTAAACTGTGTCGTTTGTATGTCCATTACATTCTACTCTTAAAAAGCCAGAATTTGGCATTGGCACTGTGGCACGCAGCTCTTTTGTGATTTATTTACAGACAGTGGTGTTGCAGGGGTTAATGAGTTCCGCTCTAGCGGGCCTGATCAGATATCGGTTAGGGGCCCATTAACGGTAAGGTCATTTAGTGGTATAAAGTGCTTGCTCTGCAGACTGCACAGACCTCAATAAAAAAGAAAAGACAAATATTGTAGATCACAAAGTTACAATACGCTAAAACAATATGGCGTCTCGAACATCACAACATTAAAAAACACAAGTAACCTGAGACGAGAATGCAGACGTGCGGCCGCAAATGGGAGTTGTGTGCGCTCGCGAGAGAAAGTGGAACGCGAAAGTGAAACTGATCACGGTCTATACGGTGCCTTGGACGGTGAAAACTGGCGGGTGCGAGCGCGAAACCGCAAGCGCTAGGCCATCAAAAGCATGGGGTAGCACTTTCAAAACCCTGCTTACTAAATGTCTCGCTTTTAGCGCATGCGCTGGTTCAGGCGAGACCTAAAAACTATAGCAGTATGTGAAAAAGGAGGTCTGCAAAATGGCAGACTGAATGGCCTTCAATGGAAAAAGCAAAAACGCTCAGGGGAACAGCAGCCTAAAGAACAATGCAACGGTCTCGCCTTTGCAAAAGTAAGACCTATTGGCATTGTAAATGACAACATTTTTATGTATGTGTTGGTTTTGAAAACAGATAAATAAATGGCATTGTCATTTACAATGCTAATAGCTTAATCTCTTGCAACGCTACCAAGAACTGCTAGACACATGGTTTCTTGGACACAAACCCGTCAGATAGACACCTGGCCTTTACCGGGGCAACACAACTACACATTTACAGAACAATGGGCGTGTGTGGCACACTCCTGCAGCCTCTTGGAAACTGCTCGGCACGGCCATTTCAACCAAAAGGTGGTGGGCGCATGGTATGCGGGAGAAAAATACATCAATGGTACGCGTGACAGATAAGTAGCGCTTATCTCTGATAAGAGGGGGCAGCGGTGCGCCCCCACCCCCTTGACTGTCCAGGTACCCCACAGAGGGTCGACGTGCACGGCTTGGTGGCCCCTGCTGACGAGTGACAGGGGGCGCATGCATATGTAGCCTCGGTGCATGGGGGCAGTTTGTGCATCTATCCAACAGCCACTAGCTCCCGCACACTTGGCCTCGAGGGGGTGAGCCCAGAGGGGGAGGGGGGGTACCCCCTTGAATAGTATACATCTTCTCATTTGCCAACACTGGGCACCAGACGGGACGCTGCATACCGTGCATCCCTGGACCAAATCACACTTGACACCAAAGGGGTGCTTGATAAATACACCCCTTATATTCTAAATCTACGAAGAAGAGGGGGTGCGATCTCCCGTCCTCTACACCCCAGAAGAGATGAGACTTTTTAACCTTCCCACTGCAACACACTGGGATACAATGCACCTGCTCTCTTTTTAACAGCTTCAATACATGTTCTCAATGTCTATAGTTGAACAAATCTTTTTGTAGCATTCATCACGGATGTTGCAGTTTGGAGGTTGTCCATCATTTATGAACCTTGTGGAGGTGATGTTCGAGGTGCTCACTTTCGGCAGACACGGCGATACTAAAATGAAAAAAATAGATTTTTTTTCTATTTCTTTCATTTTGGTATAATCGCGGCACCCGCGCATTACTTTAACCACTTCGATGCTGATGACGAGCTCAGCTCATCATCAGGCTTACCTGCCTTGTGCTGATGATGAGCTGAGCTCGTCATGTAACACGGTAATTTTAAAAATGCCGCACACAGCGGGGAAAGCCGCCGCAGCGATGCGGTTAAAAATGTTACAAGTAAAGCGCGGGTGCTGCGATCATACTAAAATGAAAGAAATTTCTCTTTTCGCCCCGTCCCTTTCAGACTGGTTGCCCCGACTTCCTGCTGTGGTAAAAGGTTCCTTATCTTCTTTATGGGACCATCAGGACCCATAAAGAAGATAAGAAACCTTTTACACCAGTAGTAAGTAAAGTAAGCCTGTCTGAAAAGGACAGGGCTTAAAGAGAAAGAAGAACATCACTAGGACCTCTTCTCCAATGGCTGGTCACCGTTTTGCATGAACGGTGATGCCAGCCAATGGAAAAGAGGGGCAGGGTTTAACCTCGCTAGTGATAATCCCTCTGTCATTCAATCTCGCCAGCTCGACTGCGCATGTGCGCAGTCTTTCGCAGGCCGAGACCTAAAAACAAAAGGTAGACACAAGGGCAGGGGAGGGATAAATATACAAGAAATCAGGAAAGCTCTGTGGCAATAAGTGACACATCTGAGGGGACCATGATGTGGGGGTGGATCATTGGCCTACTTGTGTGCTGGTTGAGTTGGGGCTCAGGCCTATGGAGGTAATCCTTGTCCTGTCTACTCAGAAAATGTTTTAAACTATTTTTTTTGTTTTCTATTTGTATAAAAATGCTATCTTTAATTAGGAGCATTTCAAACAGAAACACATGACTCTTGTCCGCGTTGGAACGCTTAGTGCCTTAGTTACAAAGCACACGCCTCCTACATTTGTTACCTAGTCTTCTTAGACCGCTCCCCACACTTTGTAGGACACACCTCTGAATTATTACAGAATTATTACAGTTTTGTCATGCTCTAGGTCCTTTCTCTTGTTTGTTAGCCCTCAGAGAGCACTGCAGGACTGACAGATAACGGCAGAGTGGGACTGTGTTAGTGGTGGTGAAAAGAGAGGGACAATAGATTCCCTCTGACTGCAGAACTGGAGAAGGAGCACGAGAGCGACAGAGAATGCAAGGAAGCACGGGTGTTAGGGCTAGTCAGGAGTAGCAGCTGCAACTCTTAGTTTGCTTCCTGGTACCTCTGGCACTGCCCTTGCTATCCCTGCCACTGCCTGTGCTACTCCTGATCTCAGATGTCATGCAGCCAATGGGGGGAGCACAAAGAAAACAGGGTTCTAAGCACGTTGTGCTCTTTCTGTAGTTGCCATTCCTAGGATTGTAGCAGCAAATAGAAGGATGTTGATGGGTAAAAGGCGTCACATAAAGCCACCCCTGTGTTGTCATTGGGTCAAAGGGTGCATAATGTCACTTTCTTAACCCCTGGCATTTTGGCACTCCCCAATCCTTCAAGGAGAGGAGGAGGGCCCCCAGAGACCTTGGTTTGCATGAAATCAGTTGTAAAAAGAGAGACCAGCATGAAGAGTGAGGGGGACTGATAAAAAGCAAGCAAGGGAGACGCCATCTGAAGGAGAGGAGGGGAATCCCCAGGGAGAGAGGGCGAAAACAGGATTAGGACCCTGGCCTGAGGTCTAAGAGGGAATGATCCATCAGGGTTAAGCCCCACACAGCAGGGGGTCATTGCTTCTGTGCGGGGACACGTTTCCACGTGGAATAATGAAATATGTTTCATGGGTCCATGTACATCTCACTCAACCCTGCTTAGTTCCCCTCCTGGGGGTCCATGTGGACTTGCTCATTTGCCAACATTCTTGAATGCGTTGGCGCTATGCGACTTTCACAATGCCCCACCCACAACATGTGATGCACGTGCTCAAGGCAAGGTACACATTGGAGAGTTCACGCAGGAAGTAATGAACTCATCACTTGAAAATAAACACTTTAATTTCAAAATGGCCGCGCATTGGTCCATCCAGTCTGGAGACGCATCCTCAACATGTGCATGTGCTGGGGGGATTCAAATGTGCTTCCTTGGTCAGGGTTCACCAAAGGCAAAGGTTCCTGTCCACGTGACCCTTTCACATGTTTATTTTGTCCAAGCCTGCCCCCCCTCTCAGCCCTCTCAGCGCCACACAGCAGGGGAAAACAAAGTGATTAACTCTCATTAGGATCTTGCTGGTAGCAGATAGCGCACAAGTACTCACAGGCTCCTCTGTGCAACATAGCAGTTAAAGAAGAAAGGGGCACATGCGTCAAAGCTAGGAATTGCGAGTCCTTAATAGCAATTATTAAGGGATAGCTATTAAGGAGTCGCAATTACCTATGCATGTAGGTTTTGCAAAAACATTTGCGAGTTGTACATATTCCCTAATAGCGAATTGCAAATTGCGACTCACTATTAAGGAATGGCTTCTCATTCCCCATAGGAATGAATGGGATTGCATTTGCAATTTGCGAGTACCAAATAGGTACTCGCAAATTGCGCATGCAATTTCAAGGGTGCAAGGGGGCCAAAAGGCCTCCATGATGCACCCCCAAAATAGGTAAGTGTGCACATGTGGTGCACACACATGCTCTAAGGGCATGTGTATGCACCGCAAAACAATTTGAAAAATGCATTTTTCAAAGGAATTGCAAATTACCATCATCTTGAAGTTGATGGTAATTTGCAATTCCAAATTGCAAAAACGCAATTTGGAATGCATAATGTATCGCATTTAGGGAATCGTAATTTGCAATTCCCTAACTCAATTTGCAAAATAGGTAATCGCAAAATTTGTGATTACCTATTTTGTGAATTGCTTTTGGGTTGATGCATCCCAAATAGCAAAATACCTGTTGCAAAGGGGCCGATTCTGCAACTCGGCCCCTTACTGTCATACCTAATAATCAATTGTACTCATTTTGGTCTCAGAGCTAATCCCAATTTCAGCCTCTGACCACAAATCAAATTGTGGGATATCAGACCAAGTGTTGTGCCCCCGTGAACTTAGCATAGTAACTTAAAAAAAAAGATATGTACAGTGTATTATCTCAGTGACACACTGCTCTTCCCTCTGACCACCTTGCCATTGTGTACAAACTATGTCATTTAGGTTACACACAAACATCGCAGCTGTAGGTGAGTTAACCCACTAATCTATTTTATATGAAAAGGGTTTTCTGTAGCACGAATCTAGGTACAAAGCAGCTGAGTGCTGTGTGGGAGTAGGATCAAAGGGGAGAGGAGAGGAGGCGGACGGTGGACGGGGGAGGGACTGTAGGCTGTACAGGGCTCCCAGCTGGGGTCCTCTCCAGAAGGTTAGGCATGGATGAGATGCTGCTTGTAAGGAGGGCCTTGGAGTCTTCCTGAGCAGCAGGAGTGAGGGAACAGGCTGCATCCAGTGGGGAGTGAGTTCCAGCTCCTAGTAGCACAGCAAGAGAAGGCTCGGCAACTGGTCATCTTCGTGGAGTTTTCCTGGTAAGGTTACTCCTGCGAGTGTTACATAGCGCCACACACCATGATCTTGCCTACCTCAGTGGAGGAGCATCTAAGGGCCAAGAGATGGTCATTGCAGCTTATCTTCTTTCTAAGAGATCTGGGGATGTGATCATAGAGGCAGATCCATCAAGACGCGTCCCTGGCATGTGATGTCTGTACCAAGTTACACCAAAATCTTTGTTGAGGACATAATGCTGCGCTCAATCAACACGTACAGCTCTACCAACTCAATCCCTATGAAACATGCATACGATGGCACGCTCAGTCAACACGTAAAGCTCTACCAACTCAATCCCTATGAAACATGCATACGATGGCACACTCAGTCAACACGTACAGCTCTACCAACTCAATCCATATGAAACATGCAGACGGCACGCTCAGTCAACATGTACAGCTCTACCAACTCAATCCCTATGAAACATGCATACGATGGCACGCTCAGTCAACACGTAAAGCTCTACCAACTAAATCCCTATGAAACATGTATACGATGGCACGCTCAGTCAACACGTACAGCTCTACCATCTCAATCCCTATGAAACATGCATACGACTGCACGCTCAGTCAACACGTAAAGCTCTACCAACTCAATCCATATGAAACATGCAGACGGCACGCTCAGTCAACATGTACAGCTCTACCAACTCAATCCCTATGAAACATGCATACGATGGCACGCTCAGTCAACACGTAAAGCTCTACCAACTAAATCCCTATGAAACATGTATACGATGGCACGCTCAGTCAACACGTACAGCTCTACCATCTCAATCCCTATGAAACATGCATACGACGGCACGCTCAGTCAACACGTAAAGCTCTACCAACTCAATCCCTATGAAACATGCATACGATGGCACGCTCAGTCAACACGTAAAGCTCTACCAACTCAATCCCTATGAAACATGCAGACGGCATGCTCAGTCAACATGTACAGCTCTACCAACTCAATCCCTATGAAACATGCATACGATGGCACGCTCAGTCAACACGTACAGCTCTACCAACTCAATCCCTATGAAACATGCATACGATGGCACGCTCAGTCAACACGTAAAGCTCTACCAACTCAATTCCCATGAAACCTGCAGACGATGGCAAGCTCAGTCAACACGTACAGCTCTACCAACTCAATCCCTATGAAACATGCGTACAATGGCACTCTCAGTCAACACTTACAGCTCTACCACCTCAATCCCTATGAAACATGCATACGATGGCACGCTCAGTCAACACGTACAGCTCTACCAACTCAATCCCTATGAAACATGCATACGATGGCACGCTCAGTCAACACGTATAGCTCTACCAACTCAATCCCTATGAAACATGCGTAGGATGGCATGCTCAGTCAACAAGTACAGCTCTACCACCTCAATCCCTATGAAACATGCATATGGTGGCACGCTCAGTCAACACGTACAGCTCTACCAACTCAATCCCTATGAAACATGCATACGATGGCACGCTCAGTCAACACGTAAAGCTCTACCAACTCAATCCCTATGAAACATGCAGACGGCACGCTCAGTCAACACGTAAAGCTCTACCAACTCAATCCCTATTAAACATGCATACGATGGCACACTCAGTCAACACGTACAGCTCTACCAACTCAATCCATATGAAACATGCAGACGGCACGCTCAGTCAACATGTACAGCTCTACCAACTCAATCCCTATGAAACATGCATACGATGGCACGCTCAGTCAACATGTAAAGCTCTACCAACTCAATCCCTATGAAACATGCATACGATGGCACACTCAGTCAACACGTACAGCTCTACCAACTCAATCCCTATGAAACATGCGTAGGATGGCACGCTCAGTCAACAAGTACAGCTCTACCAACTCAATCCCTATGAAACATGCATACGATGGCACGCTCAGTCAACACGTACAGCTCTACCACCTCAATCACTGTAAAACATGCATACGATGGCACGCTCAGTCAACAAGTACATCTCTACCAACTCCATCACTATGAAACGAGGAAGGTATCTGTTGATCTTCTAGTGAGATGCGTGCACACTCACCAAAGGGCCATAGACAAGACAGACTCGATGGGACCTTTTATAATCGTGGGTGGAGATCTTTCCTGGTTGGTTTGAAAAAAAGGCCAAAGGGAAAGACCACCATCCAGCGGGACCACTTAAAGATGAAATGTTTTCTAGGGCACACTCTACTCTCTCTGTCGTGCTCGCTTTCTCCTTCCCCATCTCTTTCTCTCGTTCAAGCCCTAACTCTCAATTATGTCCTCTGCTGTCTCACATCAGTGTAGCAGATCACTCTCTCACAACCACTTACTCTTCTCACACACCTACCGGTCTCGCGTTTCCTCTCAAACCTTCCTTTCTGAATCTTCTAGTCTCGTTCACAGACGGATCTTCCTTTACTTTTTACTCTTCCCTATCTCTCACCTGCCTCCTTTCTTTTTTTTTTTTTAGAACCTCCAACCCCTCGGCCTAGTGCAAGAAATGTTGCCAACGTGGTTGACGGGACATGCTTCTGTTCCACCTCACCCTAGCAAAGATGTTACATGTGCTGCTGGCAGGGTCAGCATGAAGCTCTTTCTGCTGACCCCATAGGCCCCCACAGACTGTGCTCTCCTCCGGGAAATTACCCTGATTTCGCTTTCATCGCAGAAGTCAATCCCGTTTCTCACACCTCCACTCTTTCCCCACGTCAATAGCCTTCATCTGCCTTTCTTACACACCCTCGCAATCCTCAACCACTCATACCTTTCCTCTTTCTCTCACATCTGTCTTTGAAACTACCCCCCTCTGTATCCGAACAGTGCTTAATTTGAGCTGGTGGTTTCAGCACTTCATTGTCAACCCCGGTGCTTGTTACAGTCTGCCACAAGGTGGTGGCGCTGTCTGGCTAATTTAGAGATGCCTACAACAACAGTTAATTATTAATTCATAACATTAAAAATGACTATTACTCTCCCCATTTGTGACATGCACTCACTCACTCTTACTCTTCTCTCTCGCCAAACCTCCCCTCCCACGTGCTCCCCTTTGGCACATCCCCTTTTCCCGCAAACGCCCTCCCCTTGACCGCCTTTCCCATGCCATGTCCTCCATCATGTTCTGACCTCCCTCTTCCCAAGCTTTCTCCTTCACCCCCCTCCCTTATCTGTCTCCCTCGAGCACTTTCATTCAGTCATGATTCGCTTCCCTTCTCCCTTTCAAGCCCAAGCATACTCTAGCACTTGTTAGTCCCTCTTTCATGTCCACTTCCTGTTTTGTTGCAATTTCTATTTCAAGGCAAGTGCTGCAGCACAAGCTGATGCTCAGTATTACTTATTGCATGTACTTATTGCATGCTTCCTCCCAAAATCAAATTGCTGTTGTTGGGCCCAGCCCTCGCTAGCACAGGATTGAGATCAGGGTCGGATTGGCCATAGTGGGCATCGGGCATTTCCCCGGTAGGCCGCTAGGGTTGGGGCTAGTTTTGGGCCCCTGGGGGGCTGTTTTTGTTATCGGGCCAGCAGTAAAGGCCCCCTCTAACAGCTGTTTGCTAGGGCTAAAACCGACCCTAGCAAACAGCTCGGCCGCACCCCTGCTGCCCCAGAGCGGAGCTGGCCGAGCAGTTTGCCAGGGCTGGTTTCAGCTCTCAGTCCAGCCCTGATCGAGATGAATCTCCTCTTCCTGTATATTTTGTGTGGTGCTGGGTGTTGGGGGAGTGTGCCTGCATCTCGTGTAGTGATGCGCTTTTCTGTTCCTTTGCAACCAGTGCTTTAAATGGGCGGGTACTTACCGGTACTGAGTACCGACACTTGTGAATTTTGCGGGCCCTCAGTACCGGCACTTCTCATTAGGCAAGGGAGAGTACCGGTACCCTAATAGTTGGCACTGCAGGCTCCGGTTGTTTATTTCCTCTAACACAGGTTAGATGCCGCTCTGCCTCTCAGGAACTCATAAGGGCGCCAAGCCTCCTGCAGTCGCTGCTGGAGATTTCAGCAGCGTCCATGTGAATGGCCCCAGACTGCAGGGGTCTAAGAGGGCTTGCCGTGTGTCACCCTGTGCTCAACAGTGCAGGTGTTTCCGAGGTCGATAATTGGCTTAAGTGACTAAAACCTACAGCAAAACTAAAGTGACTAAAACCTACAGCAAAACTAAGGCTGCAGAGCCAGTACTTTGCATTACTTTAACTGGAACTGAACATGCAATTAAGGCAGTTTCCTTTAAGATCCTGGCAATTGTTCAAAATGTATTCAAACAACTGTCTGGCGATCCATCGGGTGTGAGGGCAGTTAAATGCATTAATCGTTAAGAAGGGCAGCAACCAGGGAGTAGGGTGAAAGTGTGGGAGATCTTCAGAAGATTCTTCGGAGCATATGCTTTAAAGAAATATAACTTTGTGAATCTATGGAGTTAGGTCCTTCGGGGCATGGAGTAGACAGGACCTTATTTTATCAAGAAAAAACGAAAATGCCTCCTCCACCCTTATTCTTAATCTACTTCAAAAGTCAAACTACAATTTATTTAGTTTGACAGGGTATTTTTATTTATACCATCCAATTTTATATTTTTAGATCATTTTTCAAAATTCATAGATGCAAAACAAGACCACTGTACATTGATCTATTTACAACACTGTACATTACCATTGGAAATATACATATAACAAAAAAGCAAATCAAAATTAATTGGTCATACGCTTGTGTGTATCTAGTATTGTGCCAAACACCAACAAATAACAGTATGGCATTAAGAAGCAGCAAATATTACAAAACGTGGAACTGTTCACATATCATCCAATTTGGGTTTCATTTTGTGTAATGAGTTAACCTGTTTCGTTTATATAAACACATTTCTCATGTGTTTTTCATAGTTGCTGCAATTGATATGGAAGTCATTATGTATCATCATTTGTCGCCATAAGCCCCGCCCCTAGCCACGCCCATTAGCCCACGCCCATTAGCCACGCCTCTAGCTCATATTAATGAGTACCTGCACTTATTATTTTCCATTTAAAGCACTGTTTGCAACCTCTCCTAAGTGGTGAGTTTCGGTACCCTCCTCCCAGTATGTTCTAGTGCTGGAGTTTCTCTGTTAATATGGGTTTTCTGTAATTAATTTCTTAGAGGGTTGAAGTTGGGCACCCTTAGGCCACGGTGTTCAAGATGTTTTCCAGAATCCCTTTCCCTGAGGGCAGGGCGGAATGCTGCTGCTGTTTTTGGTGACCCTCCCTCCCCACCCCTTGCCGCCATTTTGTGTGGCGGGGAGGTTGCACCTGCTTGAACCCAGGTTCTTTGCATGCTCTTTGGTGGCACGTGTTTCTCAGGGTGCAAAGGATGGCGAGACACAGGTGCTGGGCTTCCTGTAGCTTAGCGCTGCTGCTGCTGAGCAAATGATTAACCCCTTCATTCAATCATGCTGCTTTCCTCCAACGAGCCGCATGCATGCAGATGGAATTTAAGACTCGTGAGCAGTGATCCTGAAAGGCTGGCTGTGCACACTTGGAACAGGCAGGGGCTGGGAGACTGCCTTCCAGGGCTGTATGTCCACTCTTCCTGCAGCGTGCCACCTGCAAGTCAGCTGCTGCCTGTAGTATGCCACTCCTAGGAAACTGCCTGCCTGTGTGAGCCATCCCCAGATCACTGCTGTCTGCCCGGTACACCTCAGACGTACAGACTGTGGGCATCTGGGACCACCAACCTCAGAGACCTGTACCACAGGAGAAGCAACCCTCAGATTCATCCATCTACTAGCCCCCTGGCGAGGACAGCGCTGAGTCTTACGCCGGCTGAGAGTTCAAGCCTTGGACACATAGGAGAGGATGCAGGACTTTGGGTGCACGGTAGCTGCGGACAGGTCCACGCTCTCATAAGAGCAGGCTTTCCAGTTAATTTTGATGCTGGGTGGACCTACACTCTGGAGAAGGTAGGTTCTTGCACCCTGAGAGATTGTGGGGGAACTCTCCTTCTATCCTGGGTGTGGGCTCTCGTATTCCAACATTAAGGCTACCAATCAATTGGCCACAGATGACCCCCTTTCTTCTGCAAACATGTCTAATACTGACCATCACTTTTTGCTGAAGTATAGCGAAGAGGTAAGTGGTTGGAGCACCAGACCCAAGTGATTCGAAGAGTTTGGGGCAGTCCTTAATTTGTAAAAGAATGAGTGTCTGTGCCCAAAGCTGTGCTTAGAAGCCCACTGCTGGTGCTATAAAATGATAGTGCGCAGAATGCCAAGGGTAAGTAATCTTCAAACCACCTCAGGCTTCTTTGATACACTACCAATCACCCCCTCCCCTTAATCTCACTCTTGTTGGTTCCTCCTTTCTCCTTGAGTGATGGTTTTTCTGTCTTTCTCTTCTCCTTCTTTCCCCTTTGTGTGTGTTTCCCTCTCTTGGGAAATGTCTGATCAGGAAAAATAAGTACTGATTCCCAAAAATGAGTGCAGGTAATCCCTACCAGAAACCACTGGCTCAAATTAAGCACTGGTTTTGGGGTGTTTTTCTTTAGTGTTGAACTTTGTAAAGTTCTCAATGGCAAACTGTTGAACCATCCTGGCTAGATTCATGAGCTAGTGTCCACGCCTGGGAACTTTGGACTTTGGGCTCCACCACGAAGACTGAAATTGATTACTTTGTTCACAAAAAAATCTTAGAAATATGAAGGGCACAACTACCTCTCCTAAAATAATGATTTTTGCTCACCACTTCATCACATGATTAGAGATTCACTGTTCTGGTGATGGCACATTTATTGGGGGCAGCAGATAAACATATACTATTGTTAATAAAATACTGTTTTAGCAGATAATGGGTGACAACCTATAAACAACATGTACCACTTTCTACCTAAAACGCAGCATATTTCCATGTGATATTCTTCCAAAATCGACTTTGTTTTATCAAATTGCATGATTTCATAGTCTCCTTCTCTGTAAAAATAAGATTTTTTTGTAGCTTTACCAAAGATTAAAAACTGGTCTCTGCTCTTTAGCGTATCCCTGGGCCTGTGGTATATCCACCAATTGCAAGGAAATAAGATTCTTCCTCCTGGCCCATAATATACCCATTTGTAACTCTTTTAGCGTTGTCCTACCTTTTGTTTTAGTTCAATGAAACCTCCTGAAGTTTTATCACTGTGGCTTAAGCAAGCGTGCATGGGACCCATTGTTGACTATACCTCAACTAGCTAACATAACCCTGAGCTTGTCTAACATCACAACTAGGCTCTTCTCTTAATTCAAGCATTTTCATTTTACAAATTGCAACTACCTTAGGTCAGGGTTTATGTTGGGCTAGGTAGATTTAGCAAAAGTGCACGCCGCAGCACTGATCTTCCACAGTGGGTTTCTGCCCTAGAATTCCCTTCCCTCCCTGCAGTTCGCCTATGGTTTTTGTTCTTTCTGGCCCTTGCCCAACTCCGATTCGGACATTATCTCCTCCACGCTATTCTCATAAAGACCACATGCTATGAGGATTATTATTTTTGTCATTGGTTTTAGATTCTTTGTACCCCCTCTTCCAGGCAGACTTTCAGATGTTAGAACTGGAGGCATTGAACTTTTAGAGCTGGGCACAGTCTCATTTACCCCAGATATCTCCCCAAAATCCTGATATTTGGAGACATTTAGCATTTCATTCAGTGCCTTTTAGGATCTAGAGAAAAAGTTCTTAAGCAGGCCAGTTTAGGCAATAATTCACACAGGATTTCTCAACCTTCAGCGTGACTCTCATCAGACCCAGGTCCATCCCTTCACCCCCACCAGGGTGGTGTTGTTTAAGCCCTGTTCCTTGTGTGGATAGCTTTTCTGGAGTTGCTGGGATCACCTTTTCAGTGGTTAGTGTAGGCATGTGTTCTGTGGTTGGGGGTGGAATGATGTTGAAGGATTGCGCTGCCCCGATGTCCTTTAATCGGAGCTGGTGGTTATTCTGAGGCTGACGGATGACAGCATCTTTTTGGTTCGTGTTGAGAAAGTTCCCTTGAAGATAGCCGTGTTCAGCAGAGGTTTGTGGTTGGCAGAGGACCACGTCTAAGTGAAAGACATTTGTTCTACAGTTAGTACGCACAGATGTTCTGGGATAGTGGGGACATATGTTTTGAGGTTGGTGGTTATGGGGATAATGTAGATAGGGGTTAGTTAGTTGGTATAAATAAATGTACTCTGGTTAATGGAGTGCACAGGTCATGTTGGTGGGAGGCAGATGGTCTCGGGCTGGCGGGGCAGATTTGGGCTGATTAAACTAGAGTGGACAGATGGTCTGGGGTTCATAAGGCCAAGTCTTCTAGATTTAGTATGGAACAGATGTTCAGATGTTTTGTACTATGTGGGGCAAGATATGTTCTGCTTTTAATCGGAACTAATGTTCTGGGGTTGAGTATTGGCTTTGGTAAGAAGGTTGTTGCAGTACAATTTGGTTGAATGATTGTTGAAATTGGGTTTGGTAAGAGAATGGCTACCATAGGGGTTGCCTATACAAGTGATGCGTTATGGGTTGTTTAGAGGATTGTTGCTGTATGGGCATTATATGTTCTTATTGGTATGGTTAATTTAGAAGATCATCGCAGTGAACATTGAATTTGAGTTTATTAACATGATTTCTGGTTTAGCGTTTCATTAGAGCATGGCTACTAGAGGGCTGTGTTACAGTGTAGTTGCTGAAGGGTTTGGTTAGTGGATTATTGTTGTACCGTTTTATCTGAGGTGCCTTAGTGCACTGATTATTTTGAGGAATGTGGCATTGATCACTTCTGTGGGGTTTCATTCATAGATTCCTTCTAAAATGCCTGGTTTGCAGCAAGTTACTGTAGGGGTTGTTCAGCAAGGGGTTAGTATATGGTTTGGTTAGCTGAAGAATCATTGCTGTGGGTTTTGGTTAGATGGTCCTTGCTTATTGATTTGCCAAAGATTGTTGCTATACGGTTTGCTCAGAGATGGTTGCTTTATGGTTTGGTCAAAGGATGTTGCTGTAAATTGTGGTCAGAGAATTGTTGCTGTATTGGTTGGTCAGACTGTTGCTGAACTGTTTGGTCAGAGATTGATGCTGTACGTTTTGCTCAGAGAATTGCTGATGCAAGGTTTGTTAAGAGATTGTTGCGGTGAACTGTTGCTGTGCGTTTTACTTAGATTGTTGCTTTACCATTTGGCCAGAGATTGTTGCTGTTCTTTTTGGCCAAAGATGGTTGTTGTGCATTTGGTCGGATCATTGCTGCACCGTTTGGTCAGAGGCTGCGCTGTACGGTTTAGTTAGATTGTTGCTGTGCCGTTTGGCCACAGATTGTTGCTGCACGGTTTTGTCGGGTCGTTGCTGCACTGTTCAGTTAGATTGTTGCTGTACTGTTTGCTTAGAGACTGCGCCTGTAGGATTTGGTTATCTTGTTTCTAAACGGGTTGGTTAACTGGTTTCTGTGCATTTCGGTCAGTTTGTTGCAGTTCGTTTTGGTCAGAGACTGTTGCTCAATGTTTTGTCAGATTGGTACTGTACGATTTGGTCAGAGGCTGTGCTGCACGATTTGTCAGGTCATGCTGCACTGTTTTGTCAGAGGCTGTGCTGCGCAGTTTGGTCAGAGGCTATGCTGCAGTCTTTGGTCAGAGGCTGTGCTGAAGGGTTTTGTTAGAGGCTATGCTGCACGGTTTTGACAGAGACTGTGCAGCACGGTTTGGTCCGAGGCTGTGCTGCACGGTTTTGATCAGAGACTGTGCTCCATAATTTGGTCAGAGGCTGTGCTGGAGAATTTGGTCAGAGGCTGTGCCGCATGGTTTTGTCAGAAGTTGTGCTGCACGGTTTTGTCAGAGGCTGTGCTGCACGGTTTAGCCAGAGGCTGGGATGTTCGGTTTGTCAGAGGCTGTGCTGCACTATTTTGTCAGAGGCTGTGCTGCAGGGGTTTTGTCAGAGACTGTGCAGAACTGTGCTGCACGGTTTGGCCAGAGGCTCTGCTGCATAGTTTGGTCAGAGGCTGTGTTGCACGGTTGTCTGAGACTGTGCTGCACAGGTTGGTCAGAGGCTGTGTTGCACAGTTTATATCAGAGGCTGCGCTGCAAAGTTTGATTAGAGGCTGTGCTGCACAGTTTATCAGAGACTTTGCTGCACGGTTTAGCCAGAGGCTGGGATGTACAGTTTGTCAGAGGCTGTGCTGCACTATTTTGTCAGAGGCTGTGCTGGTTGGGTTTAGTCAGAGACTGTGCAGAACTGTGCTGCATGGTTTTGTCACAGGCTGTGTTGTATGGTTTTGTCACAGGCTGTGTTGCATAGTTTGGTCAGAGCCTGAGGCTGTGTTGCACTGTTCTGTCTGAGGCTGTGCTGCACTGGTTGGTCAGAGGCTGTGTTGCACAGTTTATATCAGAGGCTGCGCTGCACAGTTTGATCCGAGGCTGTGCTGCACAGTTTGGTCCGAGGTTGTACTGCACGGTTTGATCAGGTAATTGCTGCACGGTTTTTTCAGAGGCCGTGCTGCATGGTTTTTGTCAGAGGCTGTGCTGTCCGGTTTTGTCAGAGGCTGTGCTGTACGGTTTTGTCAGAGGCCGTGCTGCACGGTTTTGTCAGAGGCCGTGCTGCAGGGTTTGGTCAGAGGTTGTGCTGCATCGCTTCTTCAGAGGCCGTGTTGCACGGTTTGTCAGGGGACGTGCTGCCCGGTTTTGTCAGAGGCCGTGCTCCCCGGTTTTGTCAGAGGCCGTGCTGCACGGTTTCGTCAGGTCATTGCTGCACGGTTTTGTCAGAGGCCGTGCTGCACGGTTTGGTCAGAGGCCGAGGCCGTGCTGCACGGTTTGGTCAGGTCATTGCTGCACGGTTTTGTCAGAGGCCGTGCTGCACGGTTTGTCAGAGGCCGTGCTGCACGGTTTCGTCAGGTCATTGCTGCACGGTTTTGTCAGAGGCCGTGCTGCACGGTTTTGTCAGAGGCCGTGCTGCACGGTTTTGTCAGAGGCCGTGCTGCACGGTTTGTCAGAGGCCGTGCTGCACGGTTTGGTCAGAGGCCGAGGCCGTACTGCACGGTTTGGTCATGTCGGTGCTGTAATGTCTGCCTGGCGCTTGGTTGGCTCCTGGCCTGAGGGTTTGTAAGGGTTCTCTTTCTTCCAGTTTGCTCGGAAGCAGGTGTCTGTCTTCAGAGGCGGCACGAGCGGGCCGAGTGCACCCCGGCCAGCAGCACGGAGGGGACGCGGGAGCGGAGCCGTGTTTGCTCGGATGGGCGACGCCCCGAAGACAGTAAATATTTTGCTGTTTTGAAGTGTAAAGCGTGAGCAAGTGGGCGCTGATTACACAAGCGCTGGGGCCGCAGAAGGCGTTTGTTACTCATTGCAAGGGGGGGTAATGAGCTGGAAAGGCTGAGTCAGCCCCGCTCTCCGGGCACAGAGCCCCCCCCCCCCCTCCCCCCCGCACCCGCGGCCAGGCAGGCACAAGTACCTGGAAAGACAATGAAAGACGGGGGGGGGGGGGGCGCAGGGCGGGCGATGGTTGAATGGGGATCAATGACAGTGGAGGGGAGGGCGGATCTAGAGGAGGGAGAGGGTGGCATGAAGATGGCAGAGGAGCAGGGCCGGCCTTGGGTATAGGGGAGCTGGGCCCTGACCCAGGGCGCCAATATACCGAGGGGCGCCGCAGGGCGCTGCCTGACTGAATGTCACGCAAACAGCTGCTCGTCCATCCCACCTGGTCTCAGTCTGCTCCGGTTAAATAGTTTCTAATCAGCCCTCAATGTACCTCTGTGTACAGGTTAGCCCCCCAACCACCCCCTGCCCTCCTCCCATCTTTCTCACACCTCCTGCCGTCACACCGCGGCGACTCTCGTCCCAACCAATAAATACCCCATTTTCTTTCCGCCCAGGGCGCTGTCCCGGTCAATCCCATTTAGAGCCGGCCCTGCAGAGAGCGATGGAGAAAGGCCGGCAGGAAGCACGGTGTGGGGAGATAACAGGAGAGACAGGGCAAGTGGAGCTGGCCAGCTAGACATGGTCCGAGGAAGATGGCAGGAGAGAGGTGAAGAAAGGATGGCAGGATGCAGGTGGAGAGGATAGATGCAGGTGGAGAGGATAGATGCAGGTGGAGAGGACCACCGAGACATGGCGGGACGAAGATGGCAGGAGGGAGGTGAAGAAAGGATGGCAGGATGCAGGTGGAGAGGATAGATGCAGGTGGAGAGGATAGATGCAGGTGGAGAGGACCACCGAGACATGGCAGGACGAAGATGGCAGGAGGGAGGTGAAGAAAGGATGGCAGGATGCAGGTGGAGAGGATAGATGCAGGTGGAGAGGATAGATGCAGGTGGAGAGGACCACCGAGACATGGTCCGAGGAAGATGGCAGGAGAGAGGTGAAGAAAGGATGGCAGGATGCAGGTGGAGAGGACCACCGAGACATGGTCCGAGGAAGATGGCAGGAGAGAGGTGAAGAAACGATTGCAGGATGCAGGTGGAGAGGATAGATGCAGGTGGAGAGGACCACCGAGACATGGCGGGACGAAGATTGCAGGAGGGAGGTGAAGAAAGGATGGCAGGATGCAGGTGGAGAGGATAGATGCAGGTGGAGAGGATAGATGCAGGTGGAGAGGACCACCGAGACATGCTGGGAGGAAGATGGCAGGAGAGAGGTGAAGAAAGGATGGCAGGATGCAGGTGGAGAGGATAGATGCAGGTGGAGAGGACCACCGAGACATGGCGGGACGAAGATTGCAGGAGGGAGGTGAAGAAAGGATGGCAGGATGCAGGTGGAGAGGATAGATGCAGGTGGAGAGGATAGATGCAGGTGGAGAGGACCACCGAGACATGCTGGGAGGAAGATGGCAGGAGAGAGGTGAAGAAAGGATGGCAGGATGCAGGTGGAGAGGATAGATGCAGGTGGAGAGGACCACCTAGACGTGGCGGGAGGAAGATGGCAGGAGGGAGTGGCAGCATTGGCTGGGTGAAGATGCCGGAAAGAAGTCGGCAGGATAGAGGATAAAAGCTCAGCTCGTTTTGGGCTTGAGGTTCCAATGAGACCTCGAGCTGAGCCAGGCATCAGGCTCGAGCCTGGCTGTGCTACATTTGTCTGTTCAAAGGTTCCAAATGACAGGGGTTTTATGGCCCCATTATCCCTAGTGCTCTTAGCTTTGTCACATTACTGCTCTGCCAATTCCCACTTGGACACTACTGAGTTCCCCCATCCTTCCCTCAGCCACCAACGTCCAGTCAGACGTCCTCTACCCATCTGCTGGACGAGGGCCCCATCCTTAGCAACCAGCTCAGGTTCATAGTTACTGTATCCAGCTACTGGGCGATGGTCCCTTGTTCAGCCACTGCCGGGTCATCCCATATCCACCCTGCTACTGGTGGAGAGTTCCCTTACCCTAGCCTAAGCGTCATGCCCTCTCAACCCAAGTGCTGGATGAGGTATCCACTCCAGCCACCAGAAGTCCATATCATCTCCGGACAGATAATGACTGATGGTCCCGTCCTATTCCGTCGCCATGTCAGAGCCATAGCTTCTCTACCCAGCTACTGGCTGAGGGTCCCATCCCCTCCTCAGACGCCAGCTCGGGATCAAACCTTCTCTACCCAGCTACTGGATGAAGGTTGTGAGAAAGTGCTTCTTTTGACATGGTTGGCACCCCCACTTTTTGCCTGGAAATTGATGTGGTTTCAATTGCAGTGCCCAGGGTTCCTGCCAACCAGGTCCCCTGTGCCAGTGCTTCTTCCCCAAAACTGTTTCACAATTGTCCCTTCAGGCCCCCTGTAAGGCCCTAGTAAATGGTACCTGGGTACCTAGGGCCCTGGGACTGAACAGGGCCCCCTAGGGACCCCGCACCAAGGCCATGTAGACTGTCTCCCAGCATGCATGCCCTAGTGAAGACAAAAATGACAGTCGACATGGCACACTGCCTGTGTGCCACATCAATGAGCACTCCCTAAAGGTATAGGTAAGTCACACCTCTACCAGGCCTTACAAGTTCTAAGACATGGTGCACTGTATCTCAGGTGTGGGCATATCTGCATGAGCAGATATGCCCCTAAAATATTTAGGTCCATTCCCTAATGTAGTAAGTGCCAGGGAAGCCATAGTGAGTACATGAGCTGGAAACTCGACAACTCGAGTTCCCGAGCACCATGATGGCTTCCCTGAACCCAGGAGTGTTTGGTACCAAACTACTCCTCTCAGTGAACCCTCACTGATGCCATTGTGGGATTTATTAAAAGATGTACTCAGAGGACACCTCAGATGTGCTCCGAAAAACCTACCAACCCTGGTGTGATCACATATTGGCTTTATGCTGCTTGCCATCACTAGACATGTTTCTGGACCCCTGGGTCAAGAACCCCTGCTCTCTAGGACCACAATCAAAGCACATTCTGGGTAAAGGTGTCACGCCTCCTTCCTCGGGATGGACACAGTGCTCAAGGAGGGTGCTTCAAAGGCCTGCCACCTGTGTAATGGGATCCCCAGCCTGTCCTGCTAGCAGCAGATGGCAGCCTCCAGTTTAAACCCCCACTATAGGCAGGAAAAAAGGTGGGAAAAACTAGGAAGAATAGGAGGTGTGCCCACTTCTGCCAAGTCCATCGCTAAGGTGCAGGAGGTGACGTGAAGCACATGCGCCATCTTGAAGATGGTGGGACTTCTCCAATCATGGCTAGGACTCTGCCCTCTCCCACAGGAGGGTGGCATAGCTGAGGGTATGGAAACCCCAGGTAAGATGCCCATGGGACTTACTTGTCGCTCTCTTAAAACATCCCTAAATCTAGTATTTAGGTGGCTCCCACAGACCCTGAAACTAGTTCCTGCCGAACTAAGAAGAATAAGGATGAAGAAGATGCCATTCAGAAAAGACTGACCACACTACTGATTTAGCCCCAGCACTACTGGCCTGTCTGCAGCTGCAAAGGCCCTGCAAAAAGAACTACACCTGTCCTGCAGCCAGCAACCTTCACAACCCCTTGGGGGACTGGCTGCCTTTGAAAAACACCAGAACTCGTGAGGACAGCGGCTCTGTCCACAAGAAACCAACACAAAGGAATCTGGTGCCCTCCGGATCTGTGATCCTTGACCACTCTGCACCCGACACCTCCAGCCTGTGTCCAGGTGGACCACTGATCCAGAAAATATTCCCCAGCAATCCTGAGTCCAAAGTTCAGCGTGTGCTGACCCCCTCATGGACCACAACGACGCCTGCAATGTGAATCCAAAGGCTCCCGCGACAGCGACCGGCTCCAGTTAGAGAAACCCAACGTCAAAGGACACCCCTGCATCCGAAGACCCTGGGCCTTGAGAAGCTCGACTGACAGTGTCCATGGGACCTACAACATCCCACCTTACCTCTGCTGTTGCTGGTGTTCCTCGTGAACCTCCGGTTCAATGCCTGCAGCCTGTTTTCAAATCCAAGTGTCAGCATTGAATTGCATTGGGCACCCAACACCGTGTTTGTGCCTCTGTGCTGCTGGTGGTGTATGTTTGGTGCTGCCTTGTGACCCCCCTGTGCTTGTTTTAACCTCTGAAGCTTGAGGCCTGCAACCAATCTACTTACCTGCAAGCAGTGCGACTTCAAGCACCCCCAGTCTCCTTTGGGTAACATTGTGCCTGATCTTTAACTTTGACATCTGCACCCGGCCACCCCTGTGCCACTGGTTGTGAAGTTTCTGGGCTTACCTGAACCTTGCCCACTGCTGAATCTAAAATCCAAAGACTGGAAACGTAAGTTGGTTACTTACCTACAAAACTGCATTATTGTTTTCCTCCATAGATTAACATTGTAAAGACAAAAAATTGCACTAAGTGCCCACTTTTCAAAAAGAAAAGTTTTTCTTTTTAAAAATGTGCTTACCTTTTTGGGAATCTCATAGGGATCTCAGATCACGCTCTAGCCTGGTTAAAATCATTCTTGGCTGACCGATCTCAGACCGTCGCTCTGGGCCCTTTTCACTCAAAAGAGAAAACGATTCTCTCAGGTGTCCCGCAGGGTTCGATCCTAAGCCCCCTCCTTTTCAACATCTACCTTATTCCCCTTTTGTCCCTGATTGAATCCTTTGGAATCCCTGTAACCTCCTACGCCGATGACACCCAGCTCATCGTGCCTCTGGATGGTAGTTCCACCACCGCAGAACTCAACCTTAAAAACTGCCTAACGAAAGTCTTCCACTGGATGAATGCAAATCATTTGAAGTGTAACTCAAATAAAACTGAGATTCTCCCAATCGGCAAGAATACCCCCTTCTGCCCAGCCCTCTGGTGGCCTGACGACTCTATCGCCCCCCCCCAAACTGTAACTACGGCTAGGAACTTGGGCGTCATCTTTGACTCAGATCTTTCATTCGACCACCATGCTAAGACTGTAGCCGGCAAATGCTTCGGGACAATAAGATCCCTAAGAAAGTTCTTTAATTTCCTCCCTCTCGACGCCAGAAAGAGCGTAACAGTGGCCCTTATAATCTCCCGATTGGATTATTGCAACGGCCTACTGGCTGGGACAAAAAAGAGCACTCTCGCTAAACTCCAGAGCGTGTTAAATACAGCTGCTCGACTTGTACTCAAACTGCCCCGGAGAGCTTCCACCTCCGCAGCTCTTCGCTCCTTACACTGGCTACCTCTCCACAAGAGAATTTTATTTAAGATTCTTATCATCGCCTTCAGATCCTTCAACAATTCCGGGCCAAAATACCTCCTCAAACGCTTTCCCCACTACATCCCCAAGCGATCTCTCCGTTCGGCACAGGACAACCTCATCCTGCCTGCAAAATACAATCTGAAGACGAAAGGAGGTAAAACCGTGAGCCACCTAGCCACCAAGACATGGAACAATTTGCCCAAACACCTTAGGCAAATAACACAAGAAAAACCTTTTAGAAAGGCTCTGAAGACCTGGATCTTCAGCCTTCCCGACGATCTCACTAAAGCAGCCATCTAATCCCGCTCTGTCCCCTCCCGGCCATCAAGAACACTTAGCGCCAAGATGCTCCCTCCGGAGCGAATGCCGCGCTTTACAAATAACCCCACAAATACAAATACAAATACAAGATCTGGGTCTTAAAAAAAATCTTGAGCAAAGCTTATTTAAAAAAAAAATTGGTGTGGATCTCCTTTTTGAGTCCTGTGACATTTGTTGGTCATTGTGTGCACAACAGATGGCTTACAATCCTTTGTGTTAGGCCAAAGGCTGCTCACCCACACTACCACAAATAGAGCACTTTGGGTTTGCATTGAGCCCTGTACACTTTTGGAGGAATCTCTGGGCTCTGTGCAAGATATACCCACTTAATGGTATACCATATACAGAGCCAGCTTCCTACAAAGGTCCTATCCCTTCTCTGCAGTCGCCAGTTCAGGGCCAAGCCCTTTCTACCAGTTACTGAACGAGAGTCCCATGTCCGGTGCTCAGTCTCTAGCGCAGGGCTCCATCATCTGCCACCAGTGAATCTTTGCTCCTTCACCCTGCTGCAAGCTGAAAGTCCATTCCCCTCTGCTCCATCACCAGTTCAGTGTGACACTTTCACTACTTAGCTACTGGTTGAGGGTCCCATCCTCCTTCTCACTCACCAGCACATAGTCACACCTTCTGTACCCAGCTACTGGCTGAGGGTTCCTGTACCTCCTTCTTGGGAACCATCGGCTAGATTCATCAAGGAGCCTTTTTGCGAGTCCTTAATAGCGATTATTAAGGAATCGCTATTAAGGACTTGCAAAACGGGATTCATGTAGGAATCGCTAAATAAATTGCGATTCCTACACATTCCTTATTTGCGATTAGCTATTTGCTAATCGCAAATAAGGATGCGATTTCAAGGGTGCCAGGGGTGTCCAAAGGACACCCTGTAGCACCCCTGAAATGAAAATGTAGAGTTATGTTGCGCACACACATGTACCACGAAGTCTGACTTCACAGTAAATAGCGGGATAAAATAGCGAATTCGCAATTTTTTATTGGGTCATGAATAGCATTTAAGGAATCTCAAATTGAGATTCCTTAAATGCGATCGCAATTTGAAAAATCGCATTTTTTTGCGATTTCTCAAATTGCGAGTACATGACCCAATGATGAATTTCTAATGCCATTTTTGCGGGCGCAAACGGCCGAATTCTGCAATTCGCACCGTTTGCGCCCGCAAAAATGCTTCATGAATCTAGCTGCATATCTTCTCTGCCCACTCAGCAGCTGAGGGACCCACCCTCAGGCACCAGGTCAAGGCAGGCAAGCAAGGAGTCTTTCACCTCTCTTTGACTCATTTTTGAGTTCCTGGTTAGTCTACCCTCCATCCCCCGGGGCCAGGTCAAAGCAGCCGGTGCGCACCGGGAGAAAGCAGACTTCTCTCACCCTAGGAACTGCCTCAGAAAACATGAAGCACTTGAGTGGTTGCCGCTCTTGCCAAAAACCTCCTGGTCTTCATAGGGATGCATTTCTTATGAGTTAGAGATTATAACTGTGGCCTGAGGTCCTCACAAATAGCTCTGTGCACACTGCCCGTGCATGGGCGAGGGCCAGAAGCGAACTGTGGCTTCTGAGGGGACAAACGAGGCTCCGACTCTTACTGATGTTAGGAGGTGAAACCACTAAAAAGCGAAAACCCAAGACCGCTTGATATTTAATATTAAGAGAAGAATCTCTGAAATGAAGCCACCGGAGTCAAAAGTAAAGAATCATGCTCTCCACCATTATGGTCTTATTAAAGGCACATTCCCCAGATTCTACCCCTTCCCGACCACACACTTCTAGTCTCAATTCTGAAGCGTGGGGCAATAGATCACTTATTTGAGCTGAGCTGCCCAGACTTATAAGAGGCTGTTATATGCTTGGGGGGTAGACGGTGTATGTTGAGTGGGATCGCTTCTTGTGAGGTGAATCTATGGCATGTAACTTCCCATGGAGATCCAGACCTGTTTCGTGTGGTCGTCATGGGGTTGATCAAGTTCTGAGAGACTGGGAAGTGTATTTATCTCTAACTCTACCACCTCAACAGTTCTCAACTTCTTGAGACACAGTTCTCCAGATCCCCCCTGGCCCACCAGCCTGAAAACACAACAATGATCTCCTGCTTTCACCTGGTACAGACGAGCCACCTTACTCTTCTGGCAGTCTCTACAACTTTGGTTTAAAAGGCGGGTGTGATCTTAGTAGGAGTGACCGATTATAGACCAATCCCAAAGAGGCGCTAAGGGGGGGGGGGGGGGGGGGGGGGTCACTCTGAAAAAAGCAGGGCTTTCTGTAATTTACTGATTTTAACAAGATACTCACCAATACAAACTAACAAGAAAGACAACTATTGAACAAGCACTGCTGCAGACAGATCACACGGAAGGAGAAAACATAAGCATATAAATATTAAGTTTGGTGATGAAGTTCTAGTGTGGTTAGGAAGCAAAGTTCACAACCTCTACTGTAGTCTTCCAAATTGCCATTGCTGAAGTTCTTTGACAGAGAGAAAAAAAACCTAGAAGTCATTTCTGAAAGCGAGTTTGTGGTCTAGTTGCAAAAAGTGAATACTGCCTTTAGGACACAACAAAATAGTCTCTTGTTTGACAAGTCCCTCAGATTACAGCTCAGCTTCATGAGACCGGCGGAGCATCGTCCCTCCGCTGGCGAGTAGGAAACATGAAAATAAAAAAAATGGTAATAAAACACATTTATTTCCGTTTGATGTTTTATCCTCGCAGCTGCCGGGTCTGAGGACAGGTCAGCAGCTGAGAGGAACAGTGCGCTCTTCACTTTTATAGTGCGCATGTCACTCTGACCGGCTGTCTTGCCACGGCCTGCCTGACATGCGCTCTTTAACCCCTTCGATGCTGATGACGAGCTCAGCTCGTCATCAGCCACGGGGGGCATGTGCGGGCTCGTCATCAGCCACGGGGGGCATGTGCGGATGACGAGCTGAGCTCGTCATCTAACGCAGCTTTTCGAAAAAAGCCGCGTAGCGCAAAAATCACCGCAGCAGCGATGCGGTTAACCACGTCGGTGCTGATGACGGCTCCCGGTCGTCATCCGTTACGGTGGGCATGTGCTGATGACGACCGGGAGCCGTCATGACCACACCCGCGATCGGAATGTGCCGCACAGGCGCAGAATTCCAGCCGCAGCCAAGGGGTTAAACACTCCAACCCAAGCTGTCTCAGGCAGCTGGGTGGAGAGCAAGTACAGAATCCTAGTGCTTAAATAGCGTTGCACCAGTGCGCTCCAGCCAATCCTGGAGCTTCTCTCATGCTTCGAAGAGAAGCATCTGGATTAGAAGAGGGTTGTTGCTTGCTGGAGCTCTGGGATCCTGTGCTACCGAGATAATGAGGAGCACCCAGCACGAGGTAACAGGTAAGCAAATCTTTTTTTATTTTTTTAAATATTAAGTTGCTTTAATTCACTGACAGGCACTGTGAGAAACTCGCAGTGCCTTCAGTCTCACCTCCAAAGCTCTCAATCGTGGCCCGTTAGAAACACAGTTTAAAAACGGACCACGATTCAGAGCTTTGGCTTCGGGCCTAAGGGCACTGCTGGTTTTTATTACTGCCTGTTAATGTGCCTGCCACCTCACCTGTGTTAATTGCAGCTGGCTACCACTGGCGAATACTGTCCAGTAAGATTGACAGGTTGGAAAATGGCTATGTTTTAGCACAGGTTTATCAAAAAAGAAATGGACACTTGTTACAAATCTCAACTTTTGGATAGATTTATGGTATTCTCAAAAACACAATGTTTTGGTGGAATAAGCGGTATATATCTTTCCTCCGCCCCTACATTGTAGTTGTGGCAGTTATCATTGAATACCATAAGACGTGCTGGGTGCCTGCCTCATCCAGAGGCTCCTCTGGTTTTGATTTGCAGTGTTCAGAGATCAATTTGAGTGTGGGTAACAAATGCGGAGACAAACAAACATAAAATGGTTACTCACACAATTAGTGCAGTATACTTAGGTGGCTGCCCCTGCAGAGTCAGCACAAGAGGCGGAAGCTTTCCCCAACGCGGCTCTGAGGCGATAATATAACCTGTACCCCTGACGGAGCCTCCTCTTATTTACATGCAAGATTTAAAAAGAGTTGGAATGGCCACTGAAAAACTTTTCCAGTTAGCCACCTAAGTATACTGCACTAATTGTGTGAGTAACCATTTTATGTTTGTTTGTCTGTTTAGTCCTGACGAAAGCCCCGTAGACTCCGTTGAGCCATAGGGGGCTGAAACATGTCGACACATCCTTAATGTTATACTTTGAGACCCAGTCACACGGTCTAAAGAAAGTACCACAATTTTTTAAATCATTAGTTCTACACCTCTAATAAAAATCTGGGTGTTGACCTAATTTTTAATTTTTTCATTCCTTGTTTTGGGTCTCCGCATTTGTTACCCACACTCAAATTGATCTCTGGACACTGCAAATCAAAACCAGAGGAGCCTCTGGATGAGGCAGGCACCCAGCACGTCTTATGGTATTCAATGATAACTGCCACAACTACAATGTAGGGGCGGAGGAAAGATATATACCGCTTATTCCACCAAAACATTGTGTTTTTGAGAATACCATAAATCTATCCAAAAGTTGAGATTTGTAACAAGTGTCCATTTCTTTTTTGATAAACCTCATACTTACCCAGGGGAAGCAAGTGGACACTTATTCCTCCTCCCTACCTTGATTTTGTACTATGTTTTAGCACATCAATTCGCCTCCTCTGCTCAGACTTGTTCTCCTCTGCAAGAAAGGCATGCTAGATTGCAGTCCAACACTGCTCCTCTTCCATACATTAGCATTTAGCTCTTCAGGGGACAGTCATCACTGGGTGCCTCCTTTCCTTCCATTACTCCATCTCCTAGACATGACACCCCAAAGTTTGGTTGTTCAAAAATTAAACTACACATGTATATTTGGCCACTGGTGTTTTTGGCAGTAGCGGCCGCTACTAAGCATGGGAAACATCCTTTACAACGCAACTTTTACCACGCAGTGCTTTTACTTCGCAACTTTTACAAAGCAAACCATTACAACGCATTGCGCTGGGGGGCGCTCTAGGATAGGGAATAGATTTAATTTACTATCCAACACCTTCCCTACTATCCACGGGGACTGGAGTTGAAATAGTAAATTAAACTATTCACTATCCAGCACCCCTCAACACTACGCGTTGTAAAGGCATGCGTTGTAAAAGTTGCGATGTAAAAGCATGCGTTTGATGTCATATATCCAAACCACAGGTGGTGTGGCAGGAGGGGGGAGGGAGGGATGGGGGGAAGAGGGGTGAATAATACAAATTAAAATAAACTCACTTACCTGAATGCCGCCTCATGCCTCTGCTCTGTCTCCTCTGCGACAACAGGAAGCTCCCAGCCTCCCAGAAGCCCCTGTCCAATCACAGCGCCACCTTAAGCAGAGTTGTGATTGATCTGAGCGCCATGGTTTGGTGCTCAGACAGGGGCTTGGAGGCTTTGCATGTTCCTCACCAGGCTGTGTAATGCAGCATAGTAGGTAAGATGTGAAGTGTGCATTACTCTTTGATTGGCCCTCTGGGGCCGGTCAAACCGTCAAGCGCACTTTAGAGTATGCTTTACACTCGTCCCCTGCCCCCTGCACTGGCCAGGCCAGCCTATTTTATTTGACAAGTCTTAAGAGGACTTTCTGGTCCCAACTTCCTCCTTCCTCATTTCACTACCAGGGCAGACATTTCTGGGCTGAAAGCTGCCTCCTTAAAATCCATGCAGACCTTTTTCCTGGCAAATTCCTAATGAGGCAGGACATGCTAGAATGTTATCTTGAGGCTGCACTTGTGTGGTTTGCCTCTCACTTACTATGTCCTTCCTCTCTTGTCTTGCAGACGTTCCCACTCTTAGTCCTGTGATGTGTGAGCCAACCTAAGAGGCCTTCAGGTGAAATGGAAGAGGCTACTGGAGCACTCCGGGCCATCAGCACCCCCGAGAATTCCAGCAGCGCCCTCATGGCCCAGGGATCCTGCCACATTGACGAGTCGTACAAGTACATTTTCCTGCCCATGTGCTACCTGTTCACCTTGGTGCTGAGCTTGGGCCTGAACTCCATCATCTTATATCGCTCCCTGCGGAGGACCAAGCAGTGGAACTCCTCTCTTATCTACATGTTCAATTTGGCGCTCACTGACTTCATGTACGGGCTGTCGCTGCCCTTCCTCATAGCCAGCTACATCAAAAGGGACCAATGGATATTTGGGGACTTCATGTGCCGGCTAGTCCGCTTCCTCTTCTACTTCAACCTGTACTGCAGCATCTTCTTCCTCACCTGCATCAGCTTCCACCGCTACCTGGGCATCTGCCACCCTATGAAGACCATCACCATGGAGACCAAGAAGACCGTGCGTGCTGTCTGCGTGCTGGTCTGGGCCGTTGTCTTCGCCCTCACTAGCCCTATCTTTCGCTTTGCCAAGACTGAGTTCTCCAAGAACATCACCAGCTGCTGGGATGATGCCCTGGACAGTGACCTCCTGCACTATGTGCCCTATGGCATCTTTCTGCACATGGTAGGCTTCTTCGTGCCTTTCTGCATTATTGCCTGGTGCTACTCCCGCGTGGCCAGGACCATCTTCCGCACCTTGCGCAGCCCCCAGTTCCAGTCTCCGGCCCCCGCCTTGAACAAGCGGCGCAAGTCCATCAAGACCATCATGACAATCACGCTGCTCTTTGCCCTCTGCTTTCTGCCTTTCCACATCACCCGCACCCTCTTCTTGGCGCTCAGGGCCAGCCGGATAGTGGACTGCCAGACCATGAGCGTGGTGTCCATCTGCTACAAGGTCACCAGACCTCTGGCCAGCTTCAATGCATGGCTTAACGCCTTACTCTACTTTCTAACCAAAGACAAATGGGGTCAAAACTGCCTGAAGCCCTGCAAGCCGGAAAATGAGTCCAAGTCGTCAGGCAACATCTTCAAGCCGCTGCCTTGAGCAGCCATTGTGGTGGACGTCCTCTTGGGGGTGTATGTACGAGCGCCTCACACTGGGAGCAGGTCTTAAGGACATCACTTGCTCTCCTTGAAGCCTACAAAGCATGGTGTCCAATCTCTCAAGTCACTTTTCAAAGTGTGGCCCTTCGACATCACTAGCGCTGTGAAGACATCCAATGGCTCTTGTGAGTATGCAAGCCTGACAAGGAGTGTGCTGCGTCTCCAGACTTATTTGACAGAATTGTGAATATAGACCTTGGTCCATAGTCGGCACTGCATACGTGTTGTGGTCCCTGCTGACAATGCATGGGAGATACAGTCTCAGTTGTCTTAAGTAGGCGCTACACGTGGACTGCGAACTCCATTGACGCTTCCCAGAGACTGCGCCTTTTACTGACTATACCCGCGAGCTGCGTTCTCTACTAACTCAGCACAGAGATGGGTCTCTTCTGAACTCATGATCATTCAGTGTGCCTTGCTGTTTCCTTTATTCATGAGGAAAATAAATTGCTGTCTCATCTGCGACTGAACATAGACTGGTCCATGCCGCAGTGACCGACTAGGGCTCCTGTCTCTTTTAACATTGATCTGTGCTGCTGTCTAAATAACTGCTGTCTGGTGTGAATACTGCACGGGGGCTGCTGTATCCTGAGCCCTGTAACAGGTAGACCTCTGCTGGCCCATCAGTCTGTGGGAGGGTGTGGCATGGAGCCTGAGGTTTTCTCTGTTTCCTTTGTTAGTTCTCTTTCCCCTTCTGCCCCTTCCTTTTCCTCGCTGACTTGTTTTTATGCCGTTTCTCTCCTCTCCTCTCCTACCTTGCACGCTCATCCTCTTCCCGTCTTACCCTCCTGCATCCCTGACCACCATTTTTGCTTCATCCTTTCTCATTTTCTTCATCTTTACCATCTTTCCCCACAATTTCTCCTTACCTTCCATATCTTCTCTCCTTCTCTGGTGTTCTTTTTCCTCCTTCCGTTTTCCCTCTTCTCTACTTTTTCATTTCCTCTTCCTCTGTTTTCTTTCTTCTCCATTTTCTGTGTTGATCCCTCTCTTTAAATTGCTCTTCCTCATTCGCCCACTTTCTCTTTCAACTTTGTTTCTCCTCCATCCTTCTCTAACCTCTCCGGGTACTCTCTTTTTCCTCTATCTCTTTTATTCTCCCTTCTCCCCCACATGCTACTTGTCATCCTCTCTCATTACTCCACTCCTCTGGCCTCACTTTTCTCAGTTCGCCCGCCATCTCCCTTCTATTGCTGCCTTCTTTTTCCTGCCTTTTTTGTCTCATCTTACCTCGTCTTATCCTCTCTTCATCTTCCCTGTAGTTCTCTAACCTCTTCTTTTTCACCTGTTCTTTACATTCCTTCTCCCCCTTGGATCATCCTTCCTCTCTGCTCTCTTCTCTGTCTGCTTTTCATCCTCTTCTACCTTCCCCTTTTCTCTCTCTACCGCCTTCTCCTCACTTTTCATTTATGTCATCACGCTTTTCCTTAGATCACCTTCTCCTCCTATCCCACTTTCTTCTCCATTCTCCTTCCTTTTATCTTCTTCTCTTGCTGTCTCTCATCCCTTTCCCTATTTATTATCTTCTCCCCCATGCTCTTCTAACTTTGACCCTTTTTTCTCCTCCTCTCTATCGTCTCTCTCTTCTTCTTCCTTCTGTTTGTATCTCCTTCCCATTATCTCTTCCCTTCCTTGTATTTCTTTGTCCTCTCTTTCTCCTCCTTTCTGTCTCCTCTCTCTTCTTCTTCCTTCAGTTTGTCCCTTCTTCCATTATATATTTCTTTCTTTCCTTTTATTTCTTTGCCCTCTCTTTCTCCTCATCTTTCCTTTCCCTTTCTGTCCTGGCTTCATCTCCCCCACGTGCACTAATATGAATCAGCTCGATGTAATACTGCCACAGCAGAATGTTTGGTGATAAACGTGTTATTTGAATCCTGCACGTGCTTGTCTTTTATTTCACCAATTCTCAAAATCATAGAGTGTAACTACAATGAAAGCCTGTCATCAGCCAAATTAAAGGGATAGCACAGGCGCAAATTTACATCAACATTTGTAACTACACAGCTTGCACTGGTTCCGGTTCGATTATGTTTATGTTTACAGATTTGTAAAGCGCATGGCTGCCCGTGAGCGTCCCAGCGCTAGTAATAGAGCAGAAGAGGTTAAAGAGGGAGGAAATTAGGGGAACAGCCACGTCTTCAGAAGTTTGCGAAATGAAAGAAGATTAGGCTCAGCCCGGATGTTTAGTCGCAGTGCGTTCCACAATTTGGAGGCGTTATACGAAAAAAAGCCGGCCTCCAGATCGGGCCCAGACATTTCCGGATGACACGGATTTTGAAGCAACATTTAGAGCTAAATGTGGATTTAGCAATGGAGAGTTGATAGTCTTCTCACTGTTTACACTTTCAGGCGGTGCAAAGACCTGTGCAAAACTGAACTGGTGCATTTCTGAAGCCAGGCCCCAGGTCCATCGGTCCTGCCTGTTTCAATGTCCATTTCAGATTCCAAACACCCTGCCTGCTCTCTGGATGGGTCCCAGCCCTGACTGGTCTTTGCGTACCCAAGGAGTCCAGGAATGGACATGCGCCTTCGAGCCCCCTCATTCGCTGCGCTCCTCTTGTCTCAGCTGCAGTGGTAGCCTGAGGGTGCAGCGGTGAGGCTGCGGACAGGTACAACCCTGCCCTGGGAAGAGGACAGGCCCACCAATGGCCTCTACCGACCCTATAAATGAAGTATGTGTCTACTTCAAGAGAACCTCATAACACTAATCCTGATGGGTTCCAGAGTAGCGTGCTACTTGCTCTTCAAAACCCCATCAGGGGTAGCAAGCGCTATATAAATACAAACCTCTTTCCCTCTTCTATCCCTCCACCTACCCCTCCCTACCCAAATAACTGAATAATATATCCACTACTCAAATTACCTCATATTTTACTATACCAATTTTCAACACTAATCCCTTATGGGTTCCAGAGTGGCGTGCTACTCGCCAGAAAAGCGCTTCAACACCCATCAGGGGTAACAAGTGCTATCCTTCTTCCCCTTTTATCCCTCCGCTATCCTTCTCACTCCAAATAACTGACTAATATACACCACTGAAATTACTTCATATTTCACCATATTAATTCATCACTAATCCTTTATGGGCTTCCTGAATAGCGTGCGTCAACACCCCTTCAGGGGTAACAAGTGCTATATAAAAACAGATCTTTTTCCTCCTGTATCCTTCTGCTATCATTCCAAATCCAAATAACTGACTAACCTTCCACCACTTAAAAAGTACTTGCGTGTTTCACTATGCTAATTCAACACTAATCCTCTATGGGTCCCGGAGTAGCGTGCTACTCGCCGAAAAAACGCTTTGAGTCCGCGTCAGGGGTAGTAAGCGCTATATAAATGCAATTACAATACAATACAATATCTCTTTTAGACTACGGAGGTGTCCCTCAGACCAGAGAGAGAGAATGTACTTTGGGGTGGGTGTTGAGGGTGGGAGGGAAGCGGGGGAGGGAGTGGGGGGTTAATGGACACACAGCTCCAGTATAACCAATCAGACACCTGCAGTGGACCGAATAGTGGTGGTAGCCAATGGGACACGAGATCTTCTGTGCTTTTTCTTTCAGTGCAAGGCAGATGTTGTCTCTGAAGACATCAGTTCGCCTAAAACAGCATGCGATCACGGTGGCCACCTGCTGCCCTTTAAATGGCCAGGGCTGGAAGCTGCTGCCCTGCCTGTCTCCACCTATGCTCTTACATTGATCCTGATGGGGAGGGCTCCCTCCAACCTCATGAGAGAAGGTCTGCAGCAGCAAACGGGCTTCCCCTCTCTGGGCCCTTCATCCAGTGGCGGCTGGTGGAATTTGAAAGCGGTGGGGCGTATACAGAACGAATTAACGTATGCGAGCGAGCACAGAACTGCTGCTGATGAGCACCGACAGGGCCCGGTGAACTTAAAGCCCTGGTTCTGTCTATACATCTGTAGCTCCTTTCTAATTGTTTTGACGTTTCCTTGGAGGACACTGAACTTCCTGCACTCCTCTGGAGGGTAAGACTTGGACACTATTAAAATACTGGGATATTACAATTGCGGCTCCCTGTAATGCCAAGACCACATCTGTACTTTCTAACATATACTGCACAATGTTAAATTTGGGACCTAGGTTGGCTACGACTTCTAATTGACTAACTTGCCACAGACAACCCATTCCATCGGCCCATCACTGCCTTCTGTTAGGGGGCTTCATTATCCTGGTTTACTCTTCGGGCTCCTTAAATTGCAGGCGAAGAACCACTTCCAACACCAGAGCTGCCCAAAAGGACATTTTACAGCGTTGCGTTACTAAAATGTCTGTACTTGAAAGCATGTAGGTCAACGCACTGTGAAAAAACGAACACGTTTTAAGAAAGCATTGAGAAACCAGACAGAGGTGAAATCCAGTAGCAAATCACTTCTCACGAGAAGCCTGCAAAAAAAAAAACAAAGTGCAGCAGGGCCGATAATACCAGCTCCTGCAAATTGTGCGATGCATGATGTAAATACATGTTTCCTGCATTTGCGAGTGCAGGCATGCCATTTATCAGATTTGTGTTTCTTCGAACTTGGAACACAATTATAAATAGATTCCATAGCAAATTAAAAAAGGAGGCACTGGATATGTCTAGCTTAATTGGCAAGGTTAGTGCACATTTAAAATCAGCGCAAATTTAATGTTTGCCATCCTTGAAATGTGACTGTGAGGCCTCTCACGTAGCTGATAGGAGTCCTTTTTAAAGCAGCTCCAATACCGTCTTCTTGAGTTCACGCTACACAAAACTGCAAAAAAAAAAATGTAAACCTACTACTCGATTGCAGCAGAGAAAGTGATATTGGTGTCGTCCTGATAGTGAGTGATGTGATGGATGCAAATCTGTCCTGCATCTCCCCTGACGGGCTACGTCCGGCTGTGTAAAATACACAAGCTTTCTCACTGTCTGAAGCTTCCTCTCAAGCGTCACATTACTTCTTATGGGAATATGGGGATGGGGGACAAACTTGCCCCGCACACTTGCCGTCTCTTTCATCAGATGCCGCAGCCTGAGGTGTGAGACGTCACTGTTGTTCATAACAGTTGCGGGAAGGCACGCGTGTACACACACACGCGCCACACACATGCTTGCAATACTCACACTGGTGATCACAGTGCAGAATGTTAATCTGTAAAACGAACGATTTATTTAACACATAGGTGCCGCTGATTGAAACTCTACCCAGATATCGTGTCACTTTTTATAGCACGCTTCTGTTGTTTCCAAGCACTGGAAATAACATGTTACTATTGCCAAAATTATTGGGACCCGCGGGGGGGGGGGGGGGGGGGGGGGGGTTGGGGAATTATAAAACCAAACTTACCTCGGTCACCGCTGGTCCGGGTCCGCGCCACCTAGTCTGCTCCCCTTGGCGCCTTCATATCAGGAATGGTGGCACTGGACTGGCAGCCCCTGTCTCAGCCAATCCTGGCGCAGCATTACATCGCCACTGCGCCAGGATTGACTAAAGAGCAGGGCTAATACTGCCCATAATGAGACCCGGCTCCCCCGGGTCTTCGCCTGTGTGAGTGCTAGGGGGGAAGGAGGAGGGAAGGGGCTACTGCGAGTGTGCGCATGCGTGGGCAAGTCATAAAAATGACTTGTCCTAAATGCGCACACTGCTGCTGCCCTCCCTGTCACGCTGACACTGCCAGCCTGCCACAGGCCCGCCCCCGACACCCTAACTTGATCGCGATGACGTCGTCACTATTGTTGTGACAGTACTCCGACTTAAATCATGACTTGGGCTGCTGTTGTTGTCTCAGTCATAATTGTACTTTGTGGTGCGTGCAGACAGTGACGGTCGTCTGGCTAGTGGGGCAACGCCCCAACGCCCTCAATGGACGAACCGCCACTGCCTTCATCCCGGTGGATCAGTGGGAGACTTCTGAAGGAAATACAGGAGCCGAAATACAAGACACAGTTGGAGACACCTTCCCCACTCCTCAGACAAGCTGGCAGAAATAGTTCAGAGTGGCAGCAGGCAAGGAAGCATTCTCTGCACTTTAATTCAAGAAGATTCACTCCTTGGGGTGGGTTGAGCAAAGTATGTTAAAAGGCAAGCCAGTTTGTTATTAGTGACAAGTTTCTCGCCAACCCAAATACATCTCTCAGGTTCCCACTTCCGGTTTGTCAACACTGATTCATTTAATTTTATGAGAACTTGCTTCCTGGTCACAAAACTTTCCATGCACCCGAATACCAACATGGCAGACAAACGGCTCAAGTTCCCCTAACTCAACCCTGTCCTGCCCTGTTCAGTCCAATACGTGTAAAAATAAATTTCCTTGCTTGATCTTTCCCTCCCCTTTTGTATAAGCCTCCTGTAGTGCTTGGTTCCAACGAGCCTGAGGGGACTCCTGCTCTAAAAATAACAAGCACTGGCAAAGCCAATAGGTCTCACCTATACCATAGCCATTTGCTTTGGGAAAGTGTTTTACCCTGTTGTACACCAATATGGCTAAAATGTAGTGTCCTGTAATGGAGTGGGGGGGAGTTCAGTGTCCTAGACTGGATTTGTTGGAGTAGAGTCTCTTAGAGTGGAGTGGGGGAGTAGAGTGTCATAGAGTTGGGTAAAGGGAAGTAGAGTTCAGTGGTAGAGAGTGTTGAGTGCCGTGTCATAGCATGCAGTGTCGTAGAGAGGAGTGTCATAGAGTGGAGTGGCATAGAGTGGGGTGGCATAGAGTGAAGTGCGTGGGGTGGAATAGGGTAGCGTCATTTGGAGTGCATTGAGGTAGTGGGTGAATTGTATTGTAGTAGAGTGGGGTGGATTGGATTGGGGTAGAGTGATTTGGGCTGAGTGATATGGAGTGGGTGTACTGGATGGGGTGGAATGGTGTATATTGGTGTGGAGTGGGGCGGATTGGAATGGGGTGAAGTGGATATGATTGTGGTGGATTGGAGTCGGGTGGATTATATTGGTTTGGGGTGTGGTGGATTGGGGTGGGGTGTGGTGGTTTGGATTAGAGTAGGGTGGTTTATACTGGGGGTGAATTAGAGTTTGGTGGGATAGATTGGAGTAGGGGTGCGTAATTGGAGTTGGGTGGTTTTGAGTGTGGTGGGCTGGATGGACTGGATTGAGCAGGGTGGAATGGAGTGAGGTGAAATAAAGTGGGGCAGAATGGGGGGTGGAATGGAGTTAGGTGAATTAGAGTAGGTTGAACTGAATTGGAGTAGGGTAGGGTAGACTGGACTCGAGTAGATTGGATTGGAGTGGGGAGGCTTGGATTGAGTGCAGTGGATTTGAGTGAGGTGGATTGGATTGAGGGGGTGGATTGGATTGGATTGTGGATTGGATTGCGGTAAGGTGGATTGGATGGGGTGGGGGGTAACTGGATACGGGTGAGGCAGATTGGATTGAGGTGGATTGGATTGGGGTGGATTGGAGTGGGATGGGGTGGGATGGATTGGATTTGGCTGGATTGTGGTGGATTGAATTTGAGTGTGGTGGATTGGACTGGGGTGATGTGGATTGGACTGGGGTGCATTGTTTTGGATTGGAGTGGGTGTATTGTTTTGGATTGGAGTGGGGCATTTTGTTTTGGAATTGGAGTGGGGCAGATTGTAGTGGAGTACATTGTACTGGATTGTAGTGGAGTAGATTGTTGTGGATCGGAGTGGGGTACATTGCATTGGATAGGAGTGAGGAAGAATGGAGTGGGCTGGATTGGATTGATGTGAGGTGGATTGGAATGAGGTGGTTTGGAATGGAGTTGATTGTGGTGGATTTGAGAGGGGTGAACAGAGATGGAGTGGGTGAGTTGGATTGAGGTGGATTGGATTAGAGTGGGGGGAACTTGAGTTGGGAAGATTGAGCGGGGTGGATTGGAGTGGGGCTGATTGTTTGGGATTGAGGTGGGGCAGATTGTTTTGGATTGGAGTGGGGCAGATTGTTTTGGATTGGAGTGGGGCAGATTGTTTTGAATTGGAGTGGGGCAGATTGTTTTGAATTGGAGTGGGGCAGATTGTTTTGAATTGGAGTGGGGCAGATTGTTTTGGATTGGAGTGGGGCAGATTGTTTTGGATTGGAGTGGGGCAGATTGTTTTGGATTGGAGTGGGGCAGATTGTTTTGGATTGTAGTAGGGCAAAATGGATTGGGGCAAACTGTTTTAGATTGGAGTAGATTGTGTTGGATTGGAGTGGGGAAAGATTGTGTTGAATTGGAGGGGAGTAGATTGTGTTGGATTGGAGTGGGGCAGATTGTTTTGGATTGGAGTGGAGAAGAATGTTTTGGATTGTTATAAGGCAGATTGTTTTTGATTAGAGTGGAGCAGATTGGAGTGGGGCAGACTGTTTTGTATTGGAGTGGGGCAGATTATTTTGGATATTAGTGGGACAGATTGTTTTGGATTGAAGTAGGGCAGATTGGGGTGGGTCAAACTGTTTTGGATTGGAGTGAGGCAGATTGTTTTGGATTGGAGTGGGGCAGATTGTTTTGGATTGTAGTATGGCAGATTGTTTTGGATTGGAGTGGAGCGTTTTGGAGTGGGACAGAATTTTTTTGGATTGGAGAGCAGAAGATTTGAGTGGGGCAGATTGTTTGGGATTGGAGTGGGGCAGTTTGGAGTGGGGAGGGTTGCGAGGATTGGAGTGTGGTGTATTGGAGTGGATTTAATTGAGGTGAATGGTTTAGATTGAAGTGGGGTGGGGTGGATTGGATTGACCTTGGGTGGATATAGCTTGAGTGGGGCAGTTTGGATCAAGTGGGTCCGATTGGTGTTGGGTGAAGGGGAGGTGGATTGGTGTGGATTGGAGTGGGCGGATTGTAGGGCGGTAGATTGGGGTCTACTGCATAATTATGTTTTAAAGCATCATTTCAGAAATTACAAAAAAGAAAGAAACAATGTTGGTTTGCAATAAACTAATCCTCACCTTTCTTTAGAAACGCACCCACCAGCAAAACAAAAGAAAACTCAAGTGCAAAGTGAGAAAAGAATACGTAGCAAAATAAAAGAAAGTTAACTATAGAAAATAAATCTTTGCATTTTTGTTTGTCCTCCTGGGCATGTTCTTGCCAGTCACACGCCTTCTGTTTGCTAGGCACTAAAAGTTAAGCAGAACAAAATAGCACCTCAATCACGGCGGGGGCAGCGGACTGCACTGATTACATTGAATCAATCAGTGCTTGGTCCCTGCTCCAAAGAGAAAAGGAAATGATGTTAGGCCTGCCTTGACGAATTATAAGACTGTTAAAAGAGTGCCACGCCAGCCAACAAATGGTAAGCCACGGGTGGGCTTCAAGCCCTTTTTGTTAACAACAGTCTCCTGCAAGTGAGGCGCATGAGCTAGCACATGCTCTCGCAGGCTCGACCCTAAAAAGTGCTAGAGAAGTAATAGAAACCCAAATGACCCACTTGACAGCTGTCAGGTTTTTTCCTTGCCTGTATACTGTGTATCTGTCGTGTAGCAGATGAGGTGTAAAACATGTGTGAAGACAGACAGGGCAATTATATACTCAGCCTCTGCAAGGGCTAGTCCATGCACAGCCTCCACTAGGGCTATTACATGCACAGTCTCCGCTAGGGCTAGTCCATGCACAGCCTCTACGAGGGTATTACATGCACAGCCTCCACTAGGGCTATTACATGTATAGCCTCCACTAGGGCAAGTACATGCACAGCCTCCACTAGGGCTAGTACATGCACAGCCTCCACAAGGGCTAGCACTAGGCCTAATACATGCACAGCCTCCACTACAGCTAGTACATGCACAGCCTCCACAAGGGCTAGCACTAGGCCTAATACATGCACAGCCTCCACTAGGGCTAGTACATGCACAGCCTCCACAAGGGCTAGCACTCGGGCTAATACATGCACAGCCTCCACTAGAGCTAGTACATGCACAGCCTTCACTAGGGCTAGTACATGCACAACCTCCACTAGGGCTAGTACATGCACAGCCTCCACTAGGGCTAGTTCATGCACTGCCTCCACTGGGGCAAGAACATGCCCAGCCTCCATTAGGGCAAGTACATGCTCAGCCTCCACTATGGCTAGTACATGCACAGACTCCACTAGCGCTACAACATACACAGCCTCAACTGGGGTTAGAACATGCACAGCCTCCACTGGGGCTAGAACATGGACAACCTTCACTAGGGCAAGTACATGCACAGCCTCCACTAGGGCTAGCACATGCACAGCCTCCACGAGGGCTAGCACATGCACAGCCTCCACGAGGGCTAGCACATGCACAGCCTCCACTAGGGCAAGTACATGCACAGCCTCCACTGGGGCTAGAACACGCACAACCTTCACTAGGGCTAGTACATGCACAGCCTCCATGAGGGCTAGCACATGCACAACCTTCACTAGGGCAAGTACATGCACAGCCTCCACTAGGGCTAGTACATGCACAGCCTCCACGAGGGCTAGCACATGCACAGCCTCCACGAGGGCTAGCACATGCACAGCCTCCACTAGTGCAAGTACATGCACAGCCTCCACTGGACCAAATACATGCACAGCCTCCACCAGGGCTAGAACATACACAGCCTCCACTGGGACTAGAACATGCACAGCCTCCACTAGGACTAGAACATGCACAGCCTCCACTAGGGCTAGTTCATGCACATACTCCACTAGGAATAGAACATAAACAGCCTCCACTCGGGTTAGAACATGCACAACCTCCACGAGGGCTAGTCCATGCACAGCCTCCACTAGGCCTAGCACATGTACAGCCTCCACTAGGGCTAGTACATGCACAGCATCCACTAGGGCTAGAGCATACACTGGCTTCTTCAGAGCTGATGCATTCACAGTCTTCTCCAAAACTAGCACGTGCACAGTCTGCACTAGGGCGTGTACATGCACAGGTTTTTTCAGTCTGGTACATTGACAGCCTGTCCTACGTCTAGTACCTGCACAGCCTCAACTAGAGCTAGTAAGGACCGGTGTATACACAGCCTGTCCCAAGACTAGTACATGTACAGCCTCCACCAGAACTAGTACATGCTGAGTCTCCTCCAGAACTAGTACATGCACAGTCTCCATCAGAACTATACATGCACTGGCTTCTTCAGAGCTGATGCATAAATACCAATGGATTTAGGCTCAGATCCCTGTACTGGGGTGAAGGTATGACATTGTTCGGCATTCTGTCCAACAATTGTTCTTTTTGCTTTGGTACATGCATAGCATCCTCAAGAGATGGTACATGCACAGCATCCTCAAGGACTGGCACACGTGTAGCATCCTCAAGGGCTGGTACATAGACAGCCTTCTGCAGGGCATTTACATGGACAGCCTCATATAGTGCTGATGCATATCCTGCCTATCTATGCCTAGAGTACGCACAGCCTTCCCCAAGGCTGGTATGCATACAGCATCCCCAGGGCAGGTGCATGAATTGCATACCCAGGGAAGCTGCATCAGCAGCCTGCTAGAGGTCTGGAACATATAATGCCCCTCCCAGGCCTCTGGAAAAGATCAATTCTGGCCTCACACACTCGGCAGGTCATACCCTGGACATTATATTTGATGATTCATACTTCATACTTGCAGATTCCCCTTGCCCGTTGATGTGGTCAGATCACTTTATGATTCCATTTAGGATTAATAGTTGCCTTAGAAACCAAACTATTATATGTCCCCTGAATTGCCTCCAAAGGGAATGGCTGAAAGTCACGTTTAACTCTTTTAGCAAAATAATGTTCCTCCTGGTTTCAATGAACCCAATGATGGTACTAAGAAACGTAGGGTTCTTAATGACGCCATCAGTCTAGTAGTAGACACGTTGGCTACCGTGAAACATCGACATGGTAACTCCCCCCAAAAAAGGAAGATTGGTATACTGCAGAGTTACGAAGTGAAAAAACCAGATGCAAACACCTGAAAAAAATCTGGCGTAAATCCCTTTTGGAAATACAGGTGCTTAATTTTAAATTGGCCCTCACTGCTTAGCATAGAACTTAAAAAAGGCACGTAAAGTTCATGTTATACTAAAACTGAACCAGGCAGGTAATTTAACTAAAGATCTTTACAAAATTCTTAACTCCTTCAGCAATCCCACAGCATGCGCCCAGCAGATTTCCTCCTCTCAGTGACTATGTGACAGTATAGCTGTGTATTTTGATGATAAAATTAATTTAATTTACAATCAAATCCCTCAAACCTTGTGTCACGCAGAGCACTCCAACTATAGTCCCTCAACTCTCAGAGGTCCTGATGAAGCCCTTAAACATTTCAATGTCATCAAGGTCTCTCAGGTGGAAGCCATGCTTAGAAGTGATAAATGTGGATTGCCTCTTGATGTGATGCCGGCACACATATTTGCTCTCCTTGCACCTCTACTGGCCCCTTCCATTTTGGAAATTTTGAACACTTCTTTATGTGAAGGAATTATGCTTCTTGATTCTTGATTGGAAGGCCGCTCAAGTGCTACCAATTAAGAAGAAAGCTCAGTTTCCTGCCGAAGTGCTCTCTAATTATCGCCCCATCTCACTCTTGCCGTTTATGAGTAAAATGGCAGAGGGTTATGTCAACACTCAGGTAATGGGTTATCTTGATTCCCAGGGCATTCTTGATCCGTCCCAGTCTGGGTTTAGACCCAATCACTCCACAGAGACAACTCTCATTGGGGTCACTGACCACATAAAAATGGCTTTGGATAACAACAAAGCAGTGCTGCTGGTTTTGTTGGATCTGACAGCAGCCTTTGATATGGTCTCATCAGAAATAGATTTTTGAACTGAGAGAGGCCAGACTGCTGGGACAGGCACTTAATTGGCTCGTCAGCATCTTAGACCAGCGCTTCCAGAATCCAGACCATCAATGTGGGTCCCTTTCGATCCCAAACCCTGAAGCTTACCAAGGGGGTGCCCCAGGGTTCTTGTTTGAGTCCTACCTTGTTTAATATCTATGTGGCCGCCCTAGCCAAGATCAAGGAGTACGGTTTTACTCCATTTTCCTACGCTGATGATAAGCAACTACTCCTGTCCTTTGATAAGGACACAGAGTTAATTGATCAGCATTTTGCAAAGGGCATGCTCCCCATATCAGCTTGGATGAAGGAACGCTTTCTCCAGCTGAATGCGGCCAAGACTGAAATACTGCTGCTTGGCTCGACTCAAGCTTCCTGGTTCTCGAAGTGGTGGCCTGCAGTGTTAGGCCCTGCCCCGTCTCCTCCTACAGTGGCAAAAAATCTAGGGGTTCCGGTTGGATGTATTCAAGTCATGACTACTGCAGGGACCTGTTACTATACCCTGAGCCTTTGGCGCAGAGTGTTCCCGTGGCTGCCTCTTTCTGTATGTAGAACTCTGATTCAGGCTTTGATCATTGGTCGCCTGGATTCATGCAATGCTCTACTGGCATCTGCTAATGAATCTCTTCTCAGTAGATTACAGATTGCACAGAATGCTGCTGCATGCCTGGCTCTCAAAAAGCCACCACGCACCTCCCCAGGGCCATTGTTAAAACAACACCACTGGCTCACTATTCGCCATAGAATTAAATTCAAGTTTGTTGCCTCGCTCATAAAGCTCTTTATGGTACGAGCCTAGCTACCTGGCGGACAAGTTTAACCCCTTGGACGCTGATGACGGAACCTCTCCGTCATCAGCTGCGGGTGCGCTGTGCTGATGACGGAGCGGTTCCGTCATGGCCCGCTCGGCGCACCTGCGCGGCGCGAATTCCGCGCCTGCACTGAGCGTTCCATTGAGCGGGGCGGGCCATGATGGAACCGCTCCGTCATGAGCACAGCTCAACCGAGGCGGGTGACGGAGCGGTTCCGTCACCAGCATGCGGCCGCCGCGCGGCCACCCCACCCCCTTAGCACTGCGGCGGAATAGCAGTGAAGGGGTTAAAGTCTATTGTCCGAATCGTCGACTCAGATCTGAAGGTAAAGGGTTGCTAGTCCCCCGCTACAGGAAAATACGAACAGGAGGCAAAACTGTACCCTACCTTGCCCCGAAATATTGGAACACTTTGTCGAAGGCCTTGCACAAATGCCCCAGTCTTTTTTGCTTCAGGAAACTCTTGAAGACGGAATAATTCCGGGACTGATCTGTGTCTGTCTTGCACCCTCTCTATGGTAGCGCAGCGATACCCCTATGGGGATGATTCCAACGCTTTACAAATCCCTTACATACATACGTATAACAGAGAGCGTCTTCCTCGGAGCTGGTACATTCCTCTTCCCCTAGAGACTACTTCATGCCAGTTGCCCATAAGGCAGGGACATGCTCAGCCTTTCTAAGGCCAGTGCCTGCCCAGCACCCATCAGTGCAAGTGCACTCACCGTCTCACCATGCACTGGCACATGTATCTCCTCTGAGAATGGTACAGACACAGCCTCCCTTAAGGCTGAGACATGTACAGACTTCTCTAGAGCTCATCCATGCACTTGCATTGCTCCTCTCTCTACCCCCTCAGGAGCGGCTACTTTCATACCCCCTCCCACCCAGACCGGTAGTGCTGCAGACCAGACTGGTGGTGCATGCAGTTTAGACCAGTGGTGCTTGCAGTCCAGACCAGTGGTGCTTGCAGACCAGAGCGGTGGTGTATGCAGACCAGAGCGGTGTTGCATGCAGTCCAGACCGGTGGTGCTTGTAGTCCAGACCGGTGGTGCTTGTAGTCCAGACCGGTGGTGCTTGTAGTCCAGACCGGTGGTGCTTGTAGTCCAGACCGGTGGTGCTTGCAATCCAGACCAGTGGTGCTTGCAGTCCAGAGCGGTGGTGCTTGCAATCCAGACCAGTGGTGTACGCAGACCAGAGCGGTGGTGTACGCAGACCAGAGCGGTGTTGCATGCAGTCCAGACCGGAGGTGCTTGCAGTCCAGACCAGTGGTGCTTGCAGACCAGAGCGGTGGTGTATGCAGACCAGAGCGGTGTTGCATGCAGTCCAGACCGGTGCTGCTTGTAGTCCAGACAGGTGGTGCTTGCAATCCAGACAAGTGGTGCTTGCATGGTGCTTGTAGTCCAGACAGGTGGTGCTTGCAATCCAGACCAGTGGTGCTTGCAGTCCAGAGCGGTGGTGCTTGAAGACCAGAGCGGTGGTGTATGCAGACCAGAGCGTTGTTGCATGCAGTCCAGACCGGTCGTGCTTGTAGTCCAGACCGGTGGTGCTTGTAGTCCAGACCGGTGGTGCTTGTAGTCCAGACCGGTGGTGCTTGCAATCCAGACCAGTGGTGCTTGCAGTCCAGAGCGGTGGTGCTTGCAATCCAGACCAGTGGTGTACGCAGACCAGAGCGGTGTTGCATGCAGTCCAGACCGGTGGTGCTTGTAGTCCAGACCGGTGGTGCTTGTAGTCCAGACCGGTGGTGCTTGTAGTCCAGACAGGTGGTGCTTGCAATCCAGACCAGTGGTGCTTGCAGTCCAGAGCGGTGGTGCTTGAAGACCAGAGCGGTGGTGTATGCAGACCAGAGCGGTGTTGCATGCAGTCCAGACCGGTGGTGCTTGTAGTCCAGACCGGTGGTGCTTGTAGTCCAGACCGGTGGTGCTTGTAGTCCAGACCGGTGGTGCTTGTAGTCCAGACCGGTGGTGCTTGTAGTCCAGACAGGTGGTGCTTGCAGTCCAGACAGGTGGTGCTTGCAATCCAGACCAGTGATGCTTGCAGTCCAGGGCGGTGGTGCTTGAAGACCAGAGCGGTGGTGTATGCAGACCAGAGCGGTGTTGCATGCAGTCCAGACCGGTGGTGCTTGTAGTCCAGACCGGTGGTGCTTGTAGTCCAGACCGGTGGTGCTTGTAGTCCAGACCGGTGGTGCTTGTAGTCCAGACCGGTGGTGCTTGCAGTCCAGATCAGTGGTGCTTGCAGACCAGAGCGGTGTTGCATGCAGTCCAGACCGGTGGTGCTTGTAGTCCAGACCGGTGGTGCTTGTAGTCCAGACCGGTGGTGCTTGTAGTCCAGACTGGTGGTGCTTGCAATCGAGACCAGTGGTGCTTGCAGTCCAGAGCGGTGGTGCTTGCAGACCAGAGCAGTGGTGCATGCGGACAAGACTGCTGGTGCATGCAGACCAGATGATGGTACATACATAGCCTCCCTCTGGCTGAGACATTTACAGCCTTCTCAAGAGGTCATCCATGGACAGGCATTACTCCTCTATCCACCCCCTCAGGAGCGGTTACTTTCATACCCCCTCTCACCCAGACCGGTGGTGCATGCAGACCTGAGCAGTGTTGCTTGCAGTCCAGATCGGTAATGCTTGCAGACCAGAGCGGTTGTGCATGCTGACCAGACTGCTAGTGCATGCAGACCAGATGATGGTTCATACATAGCCTCCCTCAGGGCTGAGACATGTACAGCCTTCTCTAGCGCTTATCCATGCACATGCATTGCTCTTTCCTCCACCCCCTCAGGAGCGGTTACTTTTTTACCCCCTCCCACCCAGACCGGTGGTGTAGGCAGACCAGAGCGGTGGTACATGCAGAGCAGACGCTTGGTGCATGCAGATAAGATCAATTGTGCCTGCTGACCAGACTGCTGGTGCATGCTGACCAGACTGCTGGTGCATGCAGACCAGACTGCTGGTGCATGCAGACCAGACTGCTGGTGCATGCAGACCGGACTGCTGGTGCATGCAGACCAGACTGCTGGTGCATTCAAACAAGACCAGAGGTGCATGCAGACCTGACTGCTGGTGCATGCAGACCTGACTGCTGGTGCATGCAGACCGGACTGCTGGTGCATGCAGACCGGACTGCTGGTGCATGCAGACCGGACTGCTGATGCATGCAGACCGGACTGCTGGTGCATACAGACCGGACTGCTAGTGCATGCAGACCGGACTGCTGGTGCATGCAGACAAGACCAGAGGTGCATGCAGACCAGACTGAATGTGCATGCAAACCAGACTGAATGTGCATGCAACCCAGAACAATGGTGCATGCAGGCCAATGGTGCATGCAGGCCAGAGCAGTGGTGCATGCAGGCCAGAGCAGTGGTGCATGCAGACCAGAGTGGTGGTGCATGCAGACCAGAGTGGTGGTGCATGCAGACTAGACCGGTATTGCATGAAGGCCAGAGTGGTGCTGCATGCAGACCGGATGGTGGTGCATGCAGAGCCTCACCAAGGGCAGGTCTATGCACGTCCTTGCCTATGACTGGAACATACACAACCCGCTCCCGCGCAATGGTATATCCACACCAGGGGCAGAACTAGACCCGAACTTCAAGGGGGGAGGCTAACACTCTCTGTCAGGGCCGGCTCTAGCACTAATGGCACCTGATACAACAATCTTTTTAGGTACCCCTCCCTTATGACCTCCTTCATAAATTCCCTCACTACCACTCTCCAACATGGCACTTTATCTCTCCGATATACATTTAATTTTTTTGAAGTGCTTCGCAGAGTTCACTCGCACTCTGTGATCTGCAAGGTACACGTTCTTTGCAGCAGGGACATTAACCCTTCGGGCTACTTTATGATGAGTCTAAACTGCCACTAGACAAAATTCTGATCTCTCGCCTGTCGGAACATTAATCGCCAGACGTTTCTTGAAATTTTTATTATGAATGATGTGAGTGCGGGGTAACAGGGTAAGTGCATGGTGAGCAGTGTGAGTGCAGTGTGATCACTGTGAGTATAGGATGAGCGGTGAAACTGACAGGTGAGTGGAGTGTCATGTGCGTGCAGGGTGAGCAGTGTGCTCGTTTGAGTGCAAAGTAGGAGGAGGGTGAATGGCGTGAGTGCATAGTGAGCAGTGTGATTGCTGTGCGTGCAGGGTGAGCGTCAAAGTGAAGGGTGAGAATGAGAAGTGGGTTGTCTGAATGCAGGATGTATTCCCAGACACTTGGAGTAGCTCAGCAATAGTATAACATATCTGAAACCCTATGCCAGCCATCAATATCATGCTATTATGACATCAATCAGTAATGGAGGGCGGAGGACATAAATATGTGCTGATCCTGCAAGAAACGTTCAGTATCGTGATTACGGTTGCCAGCTAAGTATTGTTATGTGCCAGCCAGTATAAAAATAATCGAAATCACCTAAAGTCTGTATTTTTACCACTTGTTTGTGCATATTTCAAACAGCAAATATAAACAAATAGGCACTTTTAAATGTGTTGTAGGGCTGCAATAATGATCCATGACTAATAATTAAAGGAAACAAAGACGGAATTTATTTGCAACCCTTTTTAGTTTCAAGGGAAGCCCTTCACAGGCTCCTTAAACAACAAATGGTTATTTTTTTTCTTTTGGAAATGTGGGATACCTACTCCTGTGATGCCTTTTCATGAAATGCATTCTCTCACTGTGGTAGTAAAAGTAAAATCCAAATGTAAGGAATAGGCATAGTGGGGACCCAGAGGGTACTGGAACCAGAGAAAAAATAATAAGCCTCGTTAATCAGTTTATAAAGTCATGTAAATAGTCTTTAAAGAGCTGTGACTGAATAGGGGCGTCGTATTTGGAAGCATATTATGATTTTAAAAGCACTTGCTGCCTCCTTCCTGGCTTCCAGCATTTTTCGGCAACAATAAAAATGTCATGATAACTCTGGTGATCAATGTTCTTCCTAGAGAGAGATCAGAGTTTTGTCTAGTGGACGTTTTTGCTCAGGAAAGGTAGCGCAGAGGGTTAATGTGCGTGCTGCAAAGAACATGTGCCATGCAAATCACAAAGTGCGCATAATGTAAATAGGTCACTGGGTTACTGTTTCTGTAAGAGAGAGCCTTTTGTTACTTGCAGTTTATAAGTTAAAATCCTAACATAGAACAGTGACCTATTAAACTATACTGCCTACTAATATGGTTGTCATGTGACTTCTACACCTTGTAGTGCTTTGCCTTATGTAACATTTCCTATACAGTGATTTAAACACATATAATTGATTGTCTCTGAGTAATGTGTGTGATGTAAAGTGCTCTGACACCCTACACTGCTATGAGTGGTGCTGTAATTCAAATTAAATACTTCTAAGAGAGGGTGGTTATGGATTCTTGAGGGGCACTGTTAAAGGGTGGTAGTGAGGGAATCCGTGGCTGAGGTGGTCAATGGGGGACACCAACAAACATTGTTTCACAGGGCGCCACCAGCACTAAAGCCGGCCTTGCCCTTGAGGCCAGTCGGCCTCACCCATTGGTACCTCCATTGACCTTGTTTCAGCAGTAGTAACTGCAACTCACCAAGGATCGTCAATGCAGGATTTGCACGCACACCAAACTAAGTTTGCAAACTTCATTGTCGATATGCTTCATGCACAAGCACTTTTAACGTGTGCAGCCTGCTTTGGGGCCATTGGAATTATGCAGCAAAGGAGAACAACATTATGCCACAGTGTTTACTAAATTATGCAGCAAAAAAAAGGGTGTAACGTAATGCAGTATATTTTCTGATACTATTTTGACATCATTACGCATGCTAGCAGCCTCTGGAAAGATTTTGCCTCATTGTACCAGTGTAACCTACAAATGCAGCAGTGAGAAAGGTTATCAGTCAGCCTTTGCCAAGGGCCTTCCACTTTGCAGCAACAAGTCATATTTTTAGAGACCTTTGATCTGTTTGAACTACAAACAATGTATAAGTTATAATTGTCAGACTAAGCAACAGATGTTGTAATATGTGGCAAATATGGCAGAGATATAATTATATAGAACACATTTGCAATCTATGATATTTTGTCACTCATGTTTGAACTGCTCTTGTGGAAAAAGGTAGGAGAAGTGCTGATGACAGAAACTCCATGGCTCGGAGACAAATGGCTTGTGCTTCCACTTTTAAGCAAATTTGGGACATTCTGTGATTGGAAACATATCCCACTTTGTGAATGTATTTTAATGTCAATAACTCATATTAAACCTTAAATAATCATGTGTATCCATTGGTTGAATTAAATAACATAATAAGCTGTATCTGGTCAGTGAAATGCCAAACAAATACAAAAAACTGGGCTGTTTTGCGCATTCTGGACACACCTCTGACTCCGCCCACTGATCCAGTCCTCGGATTAGTCCCACCCTCTGATTCTCCGCTCACAGTTCCCCTACTTTTTTTCTCCACTTCAACCAATGCTAACAATATGGCTGGAAGAGGTGTGGCGCAGCGGCCAGGGTGCCTCACTGCGAACTATGGGGTTCACGGTTCAATCCCCGGTGCCGGCGGCAGGTTAGCCCAGCACCATGTGACTCTGGGCAATAGGTTGCTTAACCTTCCCGAGGGCCCCCAGCACCGGGACACCATTTCGGAGGTAGCTGTGCGCTTTACAAATACTGGTATTTCATTTCATTTCATTTCATAGGATGTCATCTTCACTCAGCCCCCTAGCCCCTCCCAGCCTCCCTGCTGGTGGAGATTGTAGGGAAGGGCTTTTTCCTCGCTGTGCGAGGGCACAGAGTTTGTTCCCAGCGAGCTGGTTGCATCAGCGCCACGTGTCGCTTACTCAGCGAACCACTGATGGAGAGAGGGAGACAAGATGTACGTCAGTCAGAGAGGACTGCCTTCCACAAACTCAACCCTTACTGCTTCCCTGAAAGCCCCTCCTCTTCCCAGTGGTGCAGTTAGGAGGAGAGGAGAGAGACAGAAAGAGAAGGGCTAAGAGAGGGGAGCTAGGAATGGAAAGGCAGGCTACCAGGAATGGAAGTTGGAGAGAAGAGGCAGGTGTAGTGGGTTGGCTGGTGAACAAAGAGCGGCAAGAAAAAGGAAACAAAGGCGAGGGCAGGGGAGAAATGGCTGCCTCATTACAGAGATGCCCACTCTGCGCTCAGACCTTCTCTCGCACCAGACTCTGCCCCAGGCCCGGTTCCAGGAATTTATATCTGGATGGGCCAAAGGTGCATTTGGGTAGGCCAATGTATGCCCAATTTTTTTCAATTCTGGAGGTAGCCTACAAGCGCTAGATTTACATTATATGTTCTTCCAAACAGTCATACAGAGCATTTGGAGAGCTATTTGAGAATAAAAGCTAATGTCTATATGCGTTGGGCCCAGCCCTCGTAATTTTCTGCAGTCCAGGCTTCAATAAAGGCATCTGGATGAATATTAGTTCAAGTTCAAGGAGGTCCCTGTAACCACACCCAACCCTGTGCATCTTTGCAATAGGAAGGCTGGCTATTTTCTCCTTGCGATTTGCTCAACATCTATTTACTTGCACGCTGCAATTCTTAGTAACTGTTTATTTTCATGTCATTGTTTTGCTTAAGTTGATAAAAAAAAGTTTAACACATTTGGAATAAAGGAAAGCAGTATTCTTGATACCTGAGAGCAGTGTTCATGCCTGGCAATTGCAAAACTAAACTGGTAACTACAGTCAAAGAGGTAATCATCTGGGTATTATAACACAGAAGCCCCAGGGGTGCGATTGCCCGCTTTGTGCGCCTCGGGGCACTATGGTTTTACAGAAGGTGGCTACTTGAGTAGCCCCTTTTGTAATACTGATAGCTCTGGTGCACATGTAGAACCAGTGCTATCTTCAGAGTGCATTCCCTCATTTTCATGGGAGCAAGGCCCCATGCAAATGAGGAAATTACTTTGCCTCTGCGCCACCCCCCATATCATGGATGTGGGCGAAGGGGCAAAAATATCCTCAGGCTGCACACTGACATTATGCCACAAAAAGGTGGTGCACAGTCTATGTGCCTCCTTAAGCCCGCCTTCTGGAGGGTAGGAAGGGGCTACCGTGGATCCCCCAGATAACACCCTGCAGGTAGGTGCAGTCAGTAACTGCGCCTGCCTGCAAGGGTATCTTGCTCCCCTCTTTAAGTTGCAGGCAGCATGCCACTTGCATTGTGAAGCACATGATTTCTATACTAATAAAGAGCTGTTCTGTATTTCAGTGAAAGTGCTGCCCCCAGCGCAGGTGCAGGTTTCCGGCTCTCTTGAGGGCAGTGCATTAATTGTAACAGGGTGCACTTCACTTTGCACCTGTGTAAAGGGTGCAGTCAGTGACAAGCCCAAGGTTCTTGGCACGGGTGATGGGGGTGGTGCGAGTAATTCCTAGCTCTGTTGGCCACCAGTGTAGTCTCACAGAGAAGAGCTCTCCCCAAAGCTCATAACTTCATTTTTCTCAGTCTTTAATTTCAGGCAGTTGGGGCTTCATTCATCAATTATTGGTCATTGTGGTTTATATATTCTAGGCAGATCCAGCTTAGGAGAGAGAAACACTGAGAGCTTGTGGGGCTTGCAGTGTTTGAGGCCCTATTTGTGAATAGTATATCCAACGTGTATGGGACCTGAATATGTACATGGGCAGTTTGAGTGAATAATGTTTGTGTGTGCATCCCTGTGGTGTTTTTGCACTTGTGTGTTCTATGGCGAATCTGGTGTAGGTGTTTCTGTGTGCGGAGTTTTTTTAGCCTTGTGTGAGTGTGCTTATGTGTTCTGTGTATGGGAATACACATGGCACCTTATTTTCAAGCCCCTTGCACCACCGATGCCTCACTTTGTGTGACAAACCAACAGTGCAACCTGCTGTCCCATATTTACAAGGACACCTATAGCCACACTGTGTGGCATTTCGTGTCCTTGTAAATGTGACCCCTTTACACACAACTCTTTGCATGAAAGGGGCACTCCATGGATATTGCTATGGGTATTCCCACGCAACACCCATGGCTTCTGTGCTGCATTTCCAGATTTACGAGACATCGTAAACCTGGAAATGCGTCCGAATGCTACGTCTCCCCAGGGGATGCGTAGGGAGGCACAACAAGGAGAAATGTTTTCATTTCTCCTCGTTTGTTTCCTCTTTCTATATGTGCAGCATTCTGCAAAACATGGAAGGAGGTGTAAATCACCTCTTGTGATTGTTTTTGTGCAGGAATGTGTCTCTTCCTGCACAAAAACAATCATCCCCGTGGTGCAGGCATGGTGCAAGGGTGCCTGCGTTGGCGCATGGCAGATAACTGTGCGCCAGGGAGGGAAAAGCAAAGGGATCTGTCATGTCATTGTAGATATGACCCATCCCTTTTCTTTGGAATGAACACTGCACAGGCAAATGGCTTGCGTCGCTGTGCTGCATTAATTCCTTATAAATAAGGCCCATGGTGTTTATGCATGTTGTGGGTGCTTGTATGTGGTGTGTTTTGCATTCATTAAACACTGGGTGGGTGTGCAAAATTATATTCATAAAATTACACAGTAACTTATTTGAGGCATGCAGGCTGCATGCATTTTCTGAATGTGTATGTGATGCAGCTTTGGCCCCTGAAGTTTGAAGAACCACACAGTCTGCAGCTACTGTGAATGAATTTTCAGCTGTGCAACCGCTCACTGTAACAGCAAAAAATGTGAAACCTAGTGCTATGCAGTGAAATATAAAAAGGAACTAAACACTATGTAGGAGATGTGTCCAAATAGAACAGATTACATTTAAGTCTGGGCGGTGAACTCCGCTCCGCTCGCAGAGTTTGCAGAGTATTCCGCGCTCCGTGTTACGTGGAGCTACTTAGAGCAGAGTTTTTTTCCCTCGCTCATGTTCGTCAACTTCAAGTTGGCGTGCGAGGAAAATCCTCCTCCCGGTGAGATTTGTCTTCGTTTGCGATCGTCAACATCAAGTTGGCGAGCGCGAACCTGGAAAATCAATCTCCCAGTGAGATTTCTCAATGCGGGCAGTCAGATTTCTCATTGCGAGTGGTCGCGTATGCTCGTAACTGCTCGCGGTGAGAAACCGCCTGCTCGAATTGAGAAAGCTGCTGCTCGAGTAAAAATCTACTCGAGCAGCAGAAAGGAAGCAGCACCAGCATGCGCTGTGCCATTCGTGATGATTGCACCGTGCGGACGAGCACCTGGCGCTGAAAATCACCGCGTACTGCATTTATCTAACGCACTCTGCTGCTCGTGGAGCTCCGCATGAGCGGCAGAGTTTTTTTTGCACTTCGCGGAGTTTCACTTAGTGGAACTCCGCGAACTCCGCCCAGGCTTAATTACATTGTGTCTTAAAAATTTAACATACTTGATTTTAACATAGCTGTATAAAGTATATGCTATGATGTATGCAGAGGCTATCCATTTATCTGAATTTCATACTTTGTTAGTTACAAAAGCTTTGCAATATCAATTTTGAAATACACGCGTGTAATGAATTATTTAGTTGTGATGTAAGTTTGGATGATTAGCCTTAATGCCACCATGTGTATATCATGCCACATTGCATAACTCGGGGTAACTCTTTATTGAAATTGATTTTTATCAGCACCATTGCTAGTACATGTGAAAAGTAAGATCACTAATAACAGGACCACTGAAATTATACGGCAAGGGAGGACCAAGGCAGGACCAAGGGAGGACCAAATTATGTGGCAGGGTTGACTAAATTATTCAGTAACGAAAGACAAATAATGTGGTGTAATGCGGTATATTTTGTAATATTATATCTTCTTTACCTAGTCATTGTTTTTTACACTTGTTATCCCTATTTGAGCATAGGTTGCAGCTCAGTAGTACAGATTTACCATTGAAGTATAGCAATGCGCAACATAAAAATGACCAGTCAGCCTTTGCGAGGGGCCTTCAACTGTGCAGCAATATGTGTTGCAGTATTTGTAGTATATATTTTTGGGGATTTTTTTTTTTTAAATCTGTAGATGTTGCTTCAGATATTGGATTATGTGGCAAATGCGACAAATTCATAATTATGGGGAAAACACCATAGCTGCAAAATTGCATAATTTCAGTGGACTGACTTTAACCTGGTATGGTGCAATGTACTGTGACAAGATATCAGAATATCATATGCGCCCATTCGTAGTTTTGTGACCGCAAAGGCGATCGCAAAACAATCCCAGTTACCAGTCACAAATGGGAAGGGGTCCCAAAGGGACCACTTATCCTTTGTGTCGGGCAGCAAAAATATTTTTAAGAGCAGGTACGGTCCCACAGACCACTGCACACTCTTTAGAAAATGAAACAGAAACGTTTAATTTTTTACTTTTTTAAATGCATACCATTTTCCTTTATGGAAAATGGCTGCATTTAAAAAAAAAAGAGAGAAAACTGCTTTATTTAAAAAGCAGTCACTGACATGGTGTTCTGCTGACCCCAGCAGGCCACCATCCCTGTGAGTCCTGGCCATTCCCAATGGGTCAGAAATTGCGACCTGCCTCGTGTATATTGATAAGGCAGGTCATTTGCGACCCCATTGGGAATCACTGAATGTGTCTTAGACTCATTAGTACATTCCGTTTTAGGAGTCGCAAATTGCAAGTCACAAAAAATTGCAATTTGCGATCCACAAAACAGAATCGTTGTACATCTGGCCCCAGGTTCTGGCCCGTCTTTTTTCCCCAGGCCACTTCCACACTTTGATGTCAGTCTCCAGCGTCGTCAGGATCTGTCCCAGGCCAGATGCAGGCGGTGTCCTCAGTCTCCAGTGTTTGCTTAGGCTCTGTCCTCAGCATCCTGGGCCAGACTGGTGTAACAAAACTCTAGGGGGCCCCCCTGCAAGGTACGTGGAGGGGCCCCCTATGGACTCAATTGGGCGCTCTCCGGCCAGAGTACTGTGCTGAGGGGGCACCCTGGAGCTTGGGCCAACCCCCGCACAGCGGGGCTGCTGGGGCCTGTGTTACACCACTGCTGGACCAGGTTAAGCTCTGTCCTCTTGACCTAGGTCAGATTCAGGCTCTGCCCTCTGTCTCAGGTCAGACTCAGGCTGTTTCTTTAGTCTCCAGTGTTAGGTCAGGCTCTGCTCTCAGTGTCATGGATCAGGGCAGGCTCTGCCTTCTGCCCCAGGTCGGTTTCAGTCGCCACCCACAACCCTCTGTATCACGTCACGATCTTGCCTCTGTCCCAAGTTAATTTCAGGGGCTGTGTCAGGTCAGGCTCTCCCTATGCCCCAGGCCGGGCTGTCTCTGCCCTCAGCCTCATGTGTCATGTCAGGCTCTGTCCTCATCCTCTTGTGTCAGGTCAGGCTCTGCCGTCTGCCCCAGGTCCGGTTCGTGCTCTGGTCTCAGTTGCTTGGGGAAGGTCAGGCTCTATATTCTGTCTCAGGTGGGGTTCAGGCTCTGCCGTCCGTGTCCTTGGTGGCTTTCAGGTTCCGACTCCCTCCTCAGTGCCCACATTCAGGTTCAGCCTCTTCTCTTAGTAACTTGCCTTTGGTTCAGGTACCTTCTTTAGTTCCTAGGTCAGGTTCAACCAGGTTGAGGCTCTTCCCTCAGTCCCCAAGGTTCAGGCACAGCCCCCAGCATCCTACGTCAAGGCGAGCTCAAGATCCAAGTTCAGTTGGTTTCCAGATCCTCAGGTTTAGGCTTGGGCCTCAGTTTCCTGGCTAGAGATCAGGCCCCGCCCCTGCACCCTGGATCAGGTTCAGGCACTGCAATTAGTCTGATGGGTTAGGTTCAAACGTCATATATAGTACCAGGCCACGTTTCGGACTGGTTCTCTTTCACCAAGGTCAGCTTCAGGTTTCAACCTTCATACCCAAGTTCTGCTCTCACCCCATCTCCATGTCAAATTCTGGCTCCATACTCCATCCCTAGTTCATGTTCTGGCTCATTCCTTCATCCCATCTCTACTTCCGGCTCCATCCTTGTTACCCAGATCTGTTTCTTACTCCACCCTCCATCCTTAGATCCAGTTCTGACTCCAACAGGTGTTACGGAAATCACTTACCTGAGTCCAGCACTGGGACGCCGCCACCGCCGAGAGTCACTGGGGACCAAAGCAAGATTCCAGAGCCCACGCCGCCACCGGCCGAGAGTCAGCTGGGTCATTCTTCACGCCGCCGCTCCGGGACCACAACCCCCGGCACTGCTGACGACGCGCCCGCACCAGGAGGTGCACAAAAGCGGCGCAGAGGCCGCCTCGCGGGACCCGAGCGGGACGCCCGGACGAAGCCCGGACAAAGGGCGACAGTCTTAGACTGTCCGCGACTGGACGGGGCCCCATCTCTTGCCTCTGAAGTAAGGAAATTATCTACTACATTTATACGTTACTGTTTATGGGAAGTTAAGCTGAGCATCTTTCCTCCTCATTCTATGTTCTGTCTGCATTTGTGACTTGATACATCTTTCCCAAGTCTAGCTATCTATCTAGTGCTCAATATTCCAAAAAAAACGGCCCCAATCGTTTCTAAAACTCTAGACAACTACTTGGTTCAGGTGGTTACGAAAATAAACAGTGAAAGGAGACAGTCACTTGGATTAAGACAGTCTCCTAATCTTCAACCCCTGAGCCCAACTCAACCATCCACACAGATAGAAACACCACTGATGGATGCTCCTATTGACTTGATAGACATTACTACACACCCAGGTGATAACCATGATAAAAATAGTGTCTCGGCAGTCGATTTAGAAATTCTTGTTGCAACTGACCCAGAAAATAATGTCGACTCTGACCATGAGACATGTGCCCAAAATACAGATGAAGATCCCTCTTCCTCCTCCGAACAGGAAACTCGACCTGCTGGAACACGCAGAAAAACCCAGCAAAAGCGAACAGGCCTACGATCAGGTCTGAGGAAGAAAAGGGCAACACCCCCTGGGAAAACTAAGGTCAGAAGTTTGGAGCATGTGGATGACAGTGACAAATGCAGCAGGGATGATGAGTTGTTCCACAGGATAGCCGACATGATTGACTCTAAAATTAAATCTATCATTAAGCCTCTGGTTGCCAAAATTGATAAAGTAAATGCGGAGGTAAAAAGAATGGGTGGGATCCAGAGTAAGGTTGTGGGTGAGGTTGACAAATTGGCAATACTAGTGACAAAAGTGGTTCAAGCAACAGAGGATAAGGTTGGGAGTACAACAGAGGAGGAGAGCGGCTCGACGCTATCTATCCGCCCGGCTCAAGTTGCAACAAGTACTAACAATCATCCCGTGGCTATAGATGGTGGTTCAGTAATATCAAATATTCCGCTTGTATCATGCCAAGAAACAGATCCCCTCCAATTCATAGAAGAAGCCTCTCCAGTGGTACTGGTGTTGGCCAATGTACCACCTTTGGCGAATGGTCAATCGGAATCTGCAGCATCACTGTCCAGTAAGGCACTCCATTGGCTAACAGGAAATATGCAGATGGCGCCAGGAGAGAAACAGCAGTTAGCGGGCGAAATTAAGACAGTGAAAAGGGTCGCCTGGATTGGGAATCAACCAAAAAGGTTTACAGGAGACTGTGTAACAGTGACTTTTTCCCACCCGGCTGTCTTACCCAATGTCCTAACTAATATCTTTCCGCCACAAAGAAGAAGTGGGACTGTTGTTCCACTCACTCTAAAAAATTTTTATGGTGAACAACAACATGTAACATTCCCCAAGACCCCGGGGTTAGTGTGGGACATTATGAGAAATAGCCGAGGAACAAAGGCACCAGCTAACGAATGGGGAATGGCTTTGGGAAATAGATATGAGGTACTATCGGGGTTAAATGATTGTGATTGACTTGGGAGGGGACGTAATATTGCATGCCCCATCCAACCCGGTGATTACCAAGTGGGAGAACCTATGGCTCAGATAAATGCCTCGATAGGTGATATTCCCACTCCCCAGATAAAAGTGTTGAGCAGACAAAATACTTTGGTAGTTCTAGAGGAAGCCTATGACCTTAGTGGCCCACCTGTTTGCATTACCAATGACAGCACAAATTTAAAAACATCTTCAAACTTGGTGGTAATTGAGAAAAGCACGAGCGAAAGTATTCCATCTCATGATCGTAGGGTTAGTCAAACCACTAGTACGGAATTACTTAACGCTAATGTTTCTGCTCAATTTACCTTGGTGTCATGGAATGTTGCAGGCCTAAAAAGTAAAATGACATCCCTGGACTGGCTAGCTTTCCTGGATACTAAGGATATAATCCTTCTCCAGGAAACTTGGCAGGTAGCCCCAGAACCAAAACAAGGATATCTACACTTTTATATCCCGGCTATACCGAGTTTACGGGGAAGGTCAAAGGGGGGCTTGGTTACATGGGTCAAACAGAATAGTGGGTACTCTGCTCTCCAGTTGGCTACTAATAGCCCTGGTATTCTGTTAGTCAAATTCCAGCGACCTCACTGCAAGGATCTTTATATTTTTAACATTTACTCAAGGGGGCTACCAGGCGGTAAACCCACTGAGGCAGTCGACCGATTAGATTTTCTTTTTAAGCAATATTGTTTGTACGCCAATGTCATTGTTGCCGGTGATTTTAATTGTTGTTTTGAACCCCTAGATAACTATGATATAGATCTTACGGTGGAAGAGGACTATATCTGGGAAATCCCTCAGCTGTCCCTAATACCTATTAAAAAGTGGTCAGAGGCCGCATTGCAACTAAAAGTCTTATGTGTGGAGCATGGGCTACGGGCCACTAATGGAAGAACGGGTTTTGATAAACAGGGTGCCCTTACTTTTAACAATGGTATATCACATAGTCGCATTGACTATATTCTTACTAATAAGGAGAATTGCTCTAGTGTCGATGATATGTGGATAGAGCCACGAGCCGAAAGTGATCATGACCCGCTAATTTTGTTATTTAAGTTGTTCGATCTATTGAAAAGTGAAGAACCGAAGGATAATGTTCAAATCGCCCTCTCAAATGACCACAGACGTATTAGATGGTCCAACTGTGTAACAAATGAAGAGAGTGTTGCAGCTATGAGGGATTTAACAACCCAGGCTATCATAGAACTAAGTAGTAACTCCACTGTGGAGGCTCTGGTATCTAATGTTAGCAGGATCCACGATGTGTTTTTTAATAAATTGAGATCCTTCTTTGTCAAAAAGGTTACTAAAAGACAGTGTAGGCCAGCAAGGAAGGAGGATCAATGGTATGATAAATCCTGTAGGGTTGCTTACAGGGCCTTGTCTGATGCAGTAAAGACAAAAGATATAGTTAAGATAAAGGATGCCCGAGTCATCTATAAAAAAACACAAACTAGGGCAAAAGTTGAATGGGATGATGGCTATTGGAGGGATCTCCTAAGAGCCAGTAAAGAAAGATCTATGTCCTCCTTCTGGGACATGGTTAAGTGGGGAAGGGGGGTTAAAAGAGGAGAACCCGGGAGGAGGAGTACGATAGCAAGCAAGATGGCCGCATAGTCTCCCGGCTCCGCTGACCTCCGTCTTTCGCTCGATGATCCTGTCATCTATCCTGATTTCCCGCCCCATATCCGTGTGTGTGAACTAATTTGCAATCTGATGGAGCAATCCCGAGATTTTTCCGACATTGTGGAGTGGAGTAATGTCGAGGTTTGATTTGAGGCCTAACCCAGTCTGGAAGCCGGGGTCTCGAGTGTTGGTCCAGCCGGGTCCGAGTTGAACAACAGCGGACCGGTGAGGGCGGCAGGGTCCGGTCCATGGAACTTCCGACATCTTTTGAATTGCTTTGCTGCCGATCTCCTGCCTGACACTGTACCGGAGGTGAGGAGACGAGTGACGCCCGAGGCGGTGTGGTGGGGGTCCCTGACCCGGAGGCCTGGCGTTCGGATCGCCGGCGCCGTGGGGTTGGAGACTTGGCGCGCACTAACGCTTGTTGACGATCTGTCCCTCACGGTTCATTCCTGCTCCGACTAATCTTACCCCGGGGAAGGCGCCTCTCCATGGGGATGACGATGCCTGATGTTATGCGGAACCTGGCGGAGCGGGCTGAGTGCTGCCCGTCATTGCGGTCAGTGCTGGCAGCCCTTGAGGCGCTTCGGGCGACTATGGAGGCCCAGGCCTTGAATCTGATATCGGCAGCGGATGGAATTAGTGGATCGGGACCGGACCCTGCCTTGCTGCCCGAGGCCCGGTGGCCAATTCACTTCTCGACAGCTACCTCAGCGGTGCATTTAGACCTGGTGCTTGGAGCTGTGCCTGCCCCTACAGAAGTGGAACGATTCGAACGTGCGGAGATCGGCGTTTCAACTATATGGTCGGAATCTTTGGTTATGCAACTGGCGGAACATTTAACTGCTGTTCCCGATTTGGAGACTTTTGGTCGACATTGTGAACTGTGTTGGACTGTGTTGCATCCCCTTCCCAGCTGGTCCATCAAGATGGCGGACGGGACAGTGCCTGGCCTTGGAGTCGGGGAGGGGCATCGTTGGAACCGATCGTCTGCTTTGGCTTTTGCCATCCTTTACCCATCTAACAGACCATGTTTCGGCAACTTCTGTGTAAATTTGGACAACTTGACGATGGGGCTCTACTTGTCGGAGGGAATCAGCAAATTTGATCGATGGGGCCAAGGCTGAGACTGTTGTTTGGGGCTTCACATTATGGTTTCATTGGTAATGGGATTGCTTCACTTGATCAACGGAGACCGGGGCAGGGTTCATAGTTTCCTCCGGTGTACTTTTATTGTGGTCTGCTCGATTGTGTCAGCTTAGTGGGGGATTCTTCGTTAAGGCCGTGGGGAAGAGACCGGGAATGCGTATGATATAGCCCTCCTCCATTTTTCCTTTTAGAGTAGGGGTTTAGTCTTTCTTTCCCTTTGTTCTTCCTATATTTCGGGTTTCCGTTTTGGGGCGACAGGCACGCTGCTAGGGGGGTAGGCCGTAGTCATCTGCAGGGGTGCAGGGTGGGGGGTTGGGGGAGGGGAATTTTGTTGTTCCGTTTGTTTCTATGGCCTTTTTCTCTTTCTTATCTTTCCTCGCTTTCTCTTTCGTTTCTCCCTTTTTCGGGTCAGCGTAGTGGGTCTATTCTTCTGTCAACTGTCGACTTTTTATCTGTGCCTATACTCTTCACGGTATTTTAGTATCACTGGGCGGGCGCTTAATTGGTGCGAACAGTGATTATATGCTTGTTTATCCTGAATTGTATGCCTTTGCGCCACTGTCTCAAATGAGATCGAATTAATTGTGGAATTCCTACTATTTTGCCCGCCCTTTAGGCGATTTTGTGATACTGTATGGCAACTGATCCTTCTATTTTATATTATAAAATGGAACCTTTAGTATCCTGTTATTCGCATTGTATGTTCAACAGCCAGTGTTAATTGAAGTTGTGATACATTCGCTCCCCGAGAGACTGAGTCTTGTCCTAATTAACTTGCTATGATGACACTGATTAGCGGCCGGCCCGGGTGGTTGTAGGCCCATATTTGTAACTGGTTGAAGTATCAATAAAGGTTTTCCAAAAAAAAGAGGCGAACCCATGAACCATGTGTCACCAGACGCTTGGGTTTCCCATTATGCGTCTCAGTTCGCTTCTGAGGATGGAGATGAAGATGGGTGCGAGGGATTTTTGAATACAACTACGAGTGCTAGTTACCTATCTTTCACTAAAGCTGATGTTCTAAAAATTTTGAACAACATCCCAAAAGCGAGGGCCCCAGGTTTGGATTCTGTTCCCGCAGATCTATTTATGCATGACAAGTACCTCTGGGCTTCCTACATCCAGTTGCTAGCCAATGGTATTGCGAAGGGTTCGCCTATTCCGAAGACCTGGAAGGGAGCCGAGATTATCCCAATCTTTAAAAAGGGGGCATGCTCGGATCCAGGCAATTATAGGCCTATCAGACTTATCGCATGCATACAAAAAGTATTGGCGAGGCTTGTACTGCAGCGCATTCATGGCTGGATAGATGAACAAGACATACTGTCACCCTTACAGGCAGGGTTTCGTAGCCACACTAGTACCATTGATCAAGTTTTTAGATTTGTCTTATTATATTGGCGTGTAGTGCTACTTGGGGGGGGTATGCTTTTTGCAGCCTTTGTTGATCTTAAATCAGCATTTGACTTGGTCCCTCGTGCTAAGTTGTGGAAAGCTCTACAAGAACAGGGCATCCCAAATAAAATGTTGTCCTTATTAATCAGATTGCACGAGAATAATTTTGCTCAAGTCCGATGGAATCAGCAGGGTAGCGTAACTGACAAATTCCCCATTGCAAGGGGAGTACGCCAAGGATGTGTACTAGCCCCAACCCTATTTTCGTTATACATCAACAGGGTGATCAGGTATTTTGAGCAACAACCGACCGACGCACCCAAGTTGGCCGGAAAACTGATCCCCCTGTTGATGTTTGCGGATGATACCTTACTAATATCAAAGACACAACAGGGACTTCAGAAGGCCTTTGGAGTTTTTGAAGTGTTTTGTGCAGACCATGGTCTTGTTATCAATACAGCTAAAACAAAATTCATGGTTCTGCACAAACGGAAATATGTCAGAGGGAAGGTGGTCATGGACGGGGTTCAACTAGAACAGACCCAAGTTTTTAACTACCTGGGCATTACCCTTTCATACAAGTTAAATTGGAAACAGCACACCAACCAGCTGGTTACGAGGCATGCACAACTGACAGGAGCACTCACCAAGGAATTTTACTCTTCACACACTAGACCTATCACTCCGGTTTTAAAGATCTACGATGCAAAGGTTGGAGCAGCGGTCCTTTATGGGGCTGAACTCTGGGGGCCCAGTAACCTTACAAAGTTGACGGTTGCCCAAAATAAATTTCTTCGCAACATCACTGGTTTACCAGTATCCACTCCCTTGATACCTATCCATTATGATCTGGGATCTCATAGCTTCGAGGATATGGCCAAATATAGATCGGTTGCTTACTGGAGGAGATTATGGGTAACCCCGGAACTCTCCCAGTATGCCCAGGGTTTCCTCGAGGTTAGAGACTCGGATAAAGCTCATAAAATTTTATGGATGAGGGAGGTGAAAGCAATTTATATGGCTATGGGTCTATCTCTGTTATGGGATGACCCTGTGAGGAATGTTTTCCCACCTAAGAAAATACTTCGTGACCTGTATTGGAACATGGTTGAGGCTAAGAACTTTGGATATCGTATTGAACCATCCTTTACTACTGACTTCTTAGAACTCAAGCATGTACTGGCCCTAGAACCTTATTGGGATTGGATTACCATCCCAGGGGACCGGAAGAAGTACCATCAAATGAGGGTGGGGACACTACCACTAAATGCTTTAACTGCGAAATGGCGTGGGAACCAAATTTCGGTGTGCCCTTTCTACCCTGACCAAAGGGAAGATATTGGGCATGTATTGTTTGCCTGCCCAGAATATAACGCTCCCAGACGATCGTGGCTAAAACCGATTTGTGTTCAGCTAGGTTTCAAAACCGCTAGCGAGGCCATTAGGATTTTAAGAACAGATACTTCTCAGCCAGTTGTTATAGCCATGTCTAAATTTCTTCATTGGATGTGGATAATTCGGACCCGTAAAATGAGTTTGGAATAATCCCAGGGCCAGTTGTTATATGCTGCTATTCGATTTTGTAAATTGTGCTAAGAAACTGATGTATTTTGCATTGAATGAATTTCGTTTTTTAATACTGTTTTAACTTTTTTAATATAATATATTTAAACTTTGTAAATATGGATGAGCTAGTATGCTCTTTTTTAGATAAAGTTGAAATGATTAACTGTGGATCTTGCTATTTGCTGGGTGTGGGGGGGTCAATTTGTAAAATGTCTTTTTATGATTGAAAAATATCGAATAAAGACTATTTGAATTTGAATTTGACTCCACCCTCCATGATCAAGCTATGTTTTTGCTCCATCTTACACCAGTAGGTTAGGTTCAGGAACTACCCTCATTCAATGGGCTCAGTCATCACTCTCCACCTCAAGGTCAGATTCTGGTTCCATCCTCCATCCTCAGATCAACCTCCTACCCTTCCCTAGAGCCACTTCTGAGCCCACCTCCAATCTGTCGGTCATATTCTTGTTATATCCTCCATCCCCAGATCAAGTTCTTGCTCCATCTTCTGTCCCCAAGTCAAGTTATTTTCCACTCTCCATCTTTAAGTCTCTGTTTTCATACTTCTGACCCTCCACTCCAGGTCAGATCATGGGTGTGTCTAATAAAATGTGATGCACTAGAACACCATTCAAGACACATACAATATGAATAATGCTCTGGACTGGGGATTTTTTGAGGAGCTAGAGGAGGTTACCTTGATCCCAGAACCATTGGGCTAGGGTCAAAATCCCAAGTGATTCAGATGATATACCCATGTAAACCCGGGGTCACCACCTCCATTCTTGTCATTGGTCATACTGTGCCTTTGGAGGCCCCACCAACCAAACTTTATTCCACATATCCAGTAGCTTTCGAAATAGAGACCTTCTCCTCAAATGTTTGAGACATCTTCGTGGGTATATAGGTGTACCGGCACCTAGACCATATGCCATCCCCTATGAATATCCCTCTGGCGATTGGACTAGTAGGACTCCAGTAAACTGTGAGCCCATGCTTTACCTGTATCCCCAAATAAATGTGTTGATGTTTGTCACAACCTGTTTGGTACGTCTTTCTTTGAGTGTGTGGTCTGTGGTAGTTCGAAGGGACCAGGCAGGTTTCTTAGCAGGAACATTGAAACCAAATTAGTGTATACCGAAACCTTCATTGAAACGCTCATTGAATTCTCGTTTGATGCCCTTGAGCCCCTGAATTGTTATTTCCCGTGAAGAGTATCATGCTGAACCCACTGGATTTGACTGCTTTGCTGTGATTTAAGTTACTGTCCTCCGCCCTGGAACAGGATCCATCGTGGTTTCACAGTGTGGGCAGAGTGGTTTCCGTAGCTCCACAAATCTTCAGAAACATTGCCACAAAGTAACCTGGTCCATAGACTCCAAAGTTGACTGGTCTTTAGGCGCCTAGATATGATATTGCTGTTTTGATGTTCTGTCTCTGGCTAGGAAGAAGACAAAGCAGAGTAAGTCTCCACCTGAGAATCCATAAAGGTTTCATGTCCCTATCGGAATGCAGAAAATGGCAAACCCCATTAAATAACCCACCAAGGTGCGAGGCCCCCACCAGAGGATCCAAGAGTAGGCAACAACCTATGCATCCATAAGGGTGCCAGGGCAACCATCAGAGCCCCCCACCCAACAACCCGGGTGTTCAGCTGGGTCTGGTGGCTCAGTGGACTAATGTCTTTACTGCAGGGGCCTGTGTTCGACCTCGTGGTCACAGGTTCAAATCCCGGCGGGTCCACTCAGCCTTTCATCCATCTGAGGTCGATAAAATAAGTACCATTGAGTTGGGTAACAAGAAATATCTGTTATTCAGCACCAAGATACCTCTGGGTGAAAGTGCGCTTTACAAATACACGTTATGTTATGTTATGTTGACAGAGATGTCGGGAACCTGCTTGATGGTCCAGAGAAAAAACACTCGACAGCTGTGAAATCAGAGGTTGGCAGGCCAAAAATCGAGCATCTACAGAGGTGCCATGTTCCCACCAGAGGACCAAGGGGGTGAAGGCCAACGCCTTAAAAACCGAAGAGTTGTCAGACTCCCACCCTCTCACCTGAGTATTTATTCATTTATGTAGGGGTTTTAGTAAAGTGCTCCGTGACGCCCACGAGGATAATACAGACGGACCATGCAAGGTTAAGAGGAGAGTACATTAGAGTTCAATCTGGGTGGTTAATGACCATGTCTGATGTCCTTCATGACCCCTGAAACAGTGCAGAGTTCAGTTGAAAGCAAATCTAAATAGTTCAGTCATCATGTGGCCAGGCACCCCCATAGGATACACTGCACTGCCCAGTCCGCGCCCAAGTACCGAGGGTGGAAGAGGTGTCAGACCACCATTGATTACTCCAGAGTCCACGAGTTGGAACACAAGTCTGAAAATCAGTGAAGTGCCAGCTCTCCCTGACCATTGAGAAAGCTGCCTTGCCCCCACCTGAGGAAGTGGGAAGGTGCCTGTCCCCTGCATGAAGCTTCAGAGAGATGCGCCCACCCACATCAGAGCATGAAGGGAGGGACAAGTCTGGATTGCAGGGTTCTGAGAAGATTCCGTGGAGTTGTTGAGCCCTGACCCGAGGTTTGAGAGGAGGATCCAGTCCTGGAAGCACTACAGGAAAAAGCTTTTCCTAAAGTCATCAAGAAACTGGCACAAGGCAGTTCAGTTGCGGGTCACTGCACCTTCCGCGCCAGGTTACTGGTTAACTGCAGTGCCCGGGGTGAAGGGTGCCAGAGTGGCACATTCAGGGCCCGGGCCAGCCAGTAAATATTTACAAACTAGCAAAGGGACTCCTTGGACCTTCGGGGAAGCAGATGCACCGGGGAGGGAAGGTGAAAAAGAAAGATATACGGGCACTACATCTCATCTAGGCTGCATAGAGGAGGGAAGTACCCCATCTTACCCCAGCTCTTGTGAAAAGAGAAATCAAGAGCACCCATTTCATTCAGTCCCTAAAAGAAGGAGATAAATTAAGCCCTCGTCTACTAGCTCCCAAAAATAGAAGAAGTAAAGGCACTTCAATGAACAAGAGGGGTGGAGAAGGCACATCCATTCTGAACTTATGTGAAGACAAACAAAAATACTCAAGCCTTTTGATTAACAAGAACTTTTAACAAATGGTACAAACTTACTAATCAGTTATGCTTTACAAAATAAATTGTAATATGTCACTGATGCAATTTTATGAAACAATTTTAGTTTCAAAAATTTTTGGGGTGAAAGGAGCAAGCAGACAGACGCAAATAGGCTTATGTTTACACCCAAAACATGTCTACATAAAAATATCAATGTATATCATACATAGATAAATAGATCACTTTCTTTGAAAAGTTTGTGCATGCCACCATGAGTGAAAGTTGGATGCGATATAAACAAAAGGTTCCTTCTCGTATATAAATGAAAAAAATACATAGCAGAATATTGTGCATTCATATTCAAAGTAAAAAAACATAACACCAGTCCTTTGTAGTATTTTTAGTTGTGGGGCCACTTGATTTAATCTATTTGAGGTCCTTTATATTTGCAAATGGGAGGCTGAATAATTTACTCAGGAGGAAAATGGTGCACACTTTTTTCTTTCTTTAGATTCAGTTACTCCTATTTATTCGTCAACACGTTTCGCCCCATGGTTTATTTTGTGAGTCTCCTCAGGACAAGGGCATAATGCAGATGGACTTCTATTCAAGTAAGCAGTCTCTTGTGGGAGCTAGTTTGGCAAAAAGGTATCTGAAATGTTGAATATTCCTCATGTCCTTTTACTGAAGGTGTATCATTTGTGTTCAACAACCATGCACGTTTGTGAGACAAGGACTCCTTTAGTGTGTGCTTAAAAGGATGAAGAAGGAGCTCTGACATCTTTTCAGCAGAGCCTGATTTGCTGAGTCTTATGGTCTTCCTACTGATTTAAAACATACCCCTTTGCATTGCCGTGCTTTGTTGCGACAAGAGCTGTTTCTGGTACTTCTTTCTCTTGGTCGCACGGCTAACTAAGCTAGGACTTAAAACGCCATGGATCAAGCAGTTTTTAACCCACAGGAAAGTGTTTCAATTGATTAGATGTGTAAGTCTTAGTCATTGAATATTCCTCAGTTCCCCCACCTATTGTGAAGCAGGGAAACTGAGAGTCCGGTGGATGAATATTTTGGTGAATGCCCTTCTACCCCTAACCGCAAGATAAGTCTGTAAAGCTTTTTCTCCAGCGCCTGTCATTGATGGCACCCTCTTCCTTGGTCAAGAAGAACTTCAGATTTCAACAAAGTAGTATGGTTTCTAATACCACTCTTGTACACATTTTCTATAGAGGGTGTGTGGGTCCACTCTCTAAGACTTTAAAACTGGTTTGAGTTGGTTCTCTTTTAAATGTCATTTCCGGGCTTCTCTCCAAACACAGCCTTTGTGCACAGTGATGGCACTCACAGGAGGTAGGAATGTGTCTGGCTGCAAGTATAAGAATCCAAAACATGGGCACAATAAGTGTGAGTTCTCTGCCCTTTGCTATCACCAGCATTCCTGAAGTAGAAATTGGAGACGAGTAGTGGCCCTGTCTGGCAGCTTCCCCGCCTCTACAACAGAAACTACAGTCTCACCCCTAATCCTTACTGTTTACCAAATGGCAGTGCTCAGAAAGAGCTCATCAGCAATTCTTGCTAACAAGGACTTCAGGGAATTTCTAAATGGAGCCCTGTTTCAATCCTCACTTCAGGGTCTGGGTCCCCACCCTCCAGCCACATAAATGCAAACAAATCCTTTCAACCATCAGCTTAAGCTGTCCGCGTCCTTCATTTGTGGGAGGTCAAATCAGGGGTGTCCAACTTGGATCCTGATGGCCCCAGTACTCGAACAACACATATTCTACTACCATACATGTGCAAAACACTAAGGGGCCTATTTATGAGCCCTTGCGTCACTTTTGCGCCGCCAGTGCGTCATTTTCTGTGAAGCTCCAGCAGGGTAAAAGAATGCGCCATGTTGCGTCATATTCACAAAGTGACGCATCTAGGTAGATTTGTCAATTTATAAACCCCTGCACTACATTATACTTGCGCCAGGTATAATGTATGCAGGGTGGGCGTTCTGACGCGAGTAAGCCTCGTAGAAGTGACGCAGTGAAATCTATAAGATTTTACTGTGCCACTTCTAGGACACAAATGCATCAAAATCTTACGCCTGCCTCACAGCAGGCGTAAGACTGGTGAGGCACATTTGAAATGGGACTTGCCCATGTGAAATGACCCATTGATGGAGTTGCGTCACTTTTATGACACACTCCAGCAATGCACTATTTTTGCGCCTACACATACGTCAAAAATACTGACGTATCTGTAACTCCTTGCGACGTGATGCGTTATACTGTAAATATGACTCATCCAGCATGTCGCAAGGAGGGCATAATGAAAAATGACGCATCACTGTTTTCAGGCAGCGATGCGTCACTTTTCATAAATGAGGCCCTAACTGCACAGTCACTCTCCACGTGTACATGGAACATCGGCCCAAGAGTCTGGGTTTCTAACAATGGAACTTTACACAAGAGGGGTCAATAGATCTCATTCTCTGTTGGTACCTTTTGTTCATGTTGTGCACCATCTGCAAACATGCTTCTGCCGTGCAGCATGAACAAAAGAACAACAGGTGCAATGGCATGGCCGCTGTCTGTCTCGGTCATTTTTTAAGCGTGATACGTAATTTTGTGAGCACATACATGAGTCATGATGCATGTGAGTGATGCAGGTGCCCTTTTGTTATTCGCCGATCTGTAATAGATCGATAAATAAAAATAAAAAAATGAAGTAGAGCGCCCAGCCCACCAAAAAAATCTAAACATTTTTTAAACAGGGACCGTTGAGGAGGGAGATGGGGTAATGCAGGAGTCGATCTGACGAGTTTGTGAGTAGGAGGAAAGGATATGAAGCAGATGAGGAAGAAAACAATATGGAGGCAGGGGGGACTCACTCAGGGGAGAGAAAAACACTGGGGCGAAGAAGAAGCACATGGAGGAGAGAAAAACAGAGCACAGGTGAGAAGAAGCAGACAGACGAGAGACAGCCGCATGGTGTGTGGGGCAGAGAGAAGCACATGGATGAGAGAGAGCAAGTGCTTGAGCAAAAAGAAAAAGAGCATAAATTAAGAGTCTATGCTCCAGGGGAGGAGCAAGCATAAGATGGACAAGAAAGCCATCAAATAAGAAGCAAGCACATTATCATGACAAAAACCCAACCAATAGGGCTGGCTCTAAGCTCTGTGAATTCTTGGTGAGTCCACAATAGATCTTTCACAACCAGACTGCTTGGGCTGCTGGGTAGACTCAACCTAATAATAAGGGGCTGAAGTGTTCTGCTCAATTATTAGAGTGAGGCAGAAGGAAAGTTCCACTATTGAGTCTCTAGTCTAATGTATTACATACAACTTATCTCCAAACGTAGAACGGTCAATATTATGTGTAGGATTAGGGTTCTAAAAGTTGCCTGTGACATTCATATACAAATATTTTTGAAGATGTAATATGAACTAAATGCCCTGGTGTATCATGTGAAAGTGCTGGCATGTGATCCGCTTAGCTGTGGGTGTCATGTTTAAGGAATGGAGTTGTATCCCTCCACCACATTCTTCAAACTTCATCTTGGGCCATGTTACATAAAGTGGCCCTGGGCGCAACAAGGGCACTTTGGTATTACAGAAGCGGCCGCAGACTCTTGTGCGGCCCCTTCTGTAATACCAATAGCGCTGACGCACGTAAAGCCCCAGCGTTATCTTCAAGAGGGCGTTCCCTCATTTGCATGGGGGCGTGCTCCATGCAAATGAGGGAATTCCTTTGCCTCTGCACCTGCGCCGTATTACTGATGTAGGTGCAGAGGCAAAGAAGACTTCAGGAAGTGTACTGACAGTGTGCCAACTAAAAGGTGGTGCTTGGCCAGTGCACCTCCTCAGAGCTGCCCTCTGCAGGGTGTAAAGTGGGTCCTATCAACCCCCACACATTGCCTTGCAGGTAGGTGCAGTCACTGGCTGCACCCACCTGCAAGGGGATCTAAACTCCCCTTTACAAGTGCCGGTAGGTTGCCGGCGGAGCAGTGAAACACAGAGAGGCTATAAAGCAGCCGCTCTGTATTTCACATGAATGCTCTGCCCCAAGGGCAGCATGAGTTTGCAACTGCCCTGGGGGTAGCACATTCCCTATAATGGGGTGCATTTTCCTTCATTGCACCGGGCACAACCTTTTAAAGGTGCATACGGTACAATGAAGGAAATGCACCCCTTTCTGTCTCCATTTGTTTCTATGGTAGAAAGCAAGCTACAGCTTGACAACAATCATCTCAAAAGCAGCGTTTGCATAATGTGCTACCTCCATGCATAATACTGTTTTTGTCTAACAGAAAAGTCCCTCAGCAGCTCAGAGCCCTCTTCCATTACGCAGATGCTCTCCATACAAAATGTAGGGATAGAATTGCAATACTACTCAAATATACTGTTGTTTAGTTGTAGAGCACTTTAGCCACTCTAAAGGGAGGGGGCTGGTGAAAAATATGGAGGATGCGAGAAGAATGGAAACCCAAGAATGCTTCACCGCCCACCAGAAAACACTACAAAAGAAAACAGGCATTTACAAATCCAATATGTATCGCCTATAAGAGCTATTGGCTTTGACAATGTTTTGTAGCCATGATGTACAGCAGTGTGTATGCTTTCCAGTGTGGCTAAAACGAATCTTAAAAAACCACTATGATGTAGCCCGAGCTAATGTGCTTTTTTATTGCTTTAGCGCTGGATGCATTGTAGTCTTTTCTATTATTATTTTTAACTGTTCTGCACAGCAGCCACACTTCTATACAACATGGATAGAAATCATTGTCAACGTTGGCAATGGCCATGCTGTACAGCATGAACAAAAGGCAATGGCAGAACCAATGGTCTGAAAGACAAGGTCTATTGGCTTTGGCAATGCTTGTTAGTTCTCAGCACAACACCCCTGTGATTCTGGGCAAATCACTTAATCTCCCCCCCTGAGTCAAAAAGAAATACAAGCTGACATTTGACAAAAATTCATATCACATATAGAAAGCAATTGGGCCCATGCCCATTTCTAAGTGAAAAAAATATTTGGAAGCCTATACTATCTGTTGTCACAATAAGCATCCATTCCAAATGAGAAAAATACTTCTTTGAAGTGCATGTGGCATAGTAAAACAAAGCTACAAAAGGAAAGAGGTTCAACAAGGACAACTGGGAAGAAGAAAAAATAAAAGTGGTACTTGAATCACATTGCTATCAGTGAAAGGACAGCAAACCAGCTGAAGCAAACAGTACTTGGTCTGTGCTCCAGCAGAAAGAAGAGGAAGTGACGCCAGCAGGTGCTGGCCAATTGGAAGGAGGCAAATAACAGTGACAAAGAAACCAACAAATGTTAAGCAATAAGTAAGCTGCAAGCCCCTTGTTGTAAACAATATCTCTCATAAATGAGTGCGTATTCAGCACATGCACTGTTGCAGACAAGACCTAAAAACTGTGAAGAGCAGCACTCTGCCACATGACACATGCCCACAGCGTGCAAAGTCCAGTGTCTTTAGACTGTTTTGTCACCTTGAGACCATGTGGCTGCTTTGGCTCCTTTCCCTTGGCCTTACTTGTGGCTGCTCTGAAGCAACCAGGATTACCAGCCAATCTGTCACTAAATGCTGACCTTTGCCTCTTTGACAGTGTGACATCCCTGCACGCTCATGACCTCCTCCAATTCACTTCACTGCAGTGAATATTTGCACCCTACGCCCTACACCTCTGAGAGCGGTGCGAAATTGCATGCATGGTGCCCTTGCACCCCATTTGATACAAGATGTCCCAGTACCCATACCAATGGTATCCAACTCAACATCCTATGTCCTACGCCTGATAAACTGTGATTGATGCCAGTGTCTTGTCTGATGGCCTGGCCTCCTGAACTTGTAAATGCACTATCATGCTTCCAAAGCTGGTGTGAAACTCCCCCCGAAACATCATTGTGTGATCTGTGCCCTGCCGCTAGATGCAAGTATGTACTGTATATATTTATGCAATTACTCTTGTATAGCTCAAACCTCGCTGTGAACACAGGTGAAAGCCCAAGGGTATGATTCAGACTTCAAAAAAATGACAAGTCACAACTAATACTGTGTGGCCGGTAATGTTCCTTGAAGAGATGCGTCTTCAGTTTCTTTCTGAGTTGTTGGAGAGCCGCAGTCGTTCTGATGCCTTTAGGAATTTGTTGTAAATAGAAGCCTGGAGCCTGGTATCATTTAGGTTGCTTTATTCATTATAGTCAAGTCTTCAAGATGTCAACAATAAGATGTAGAGAAGACCCACCAGGAGTGACCAGCTTGCCACTCAGCCTGCCTGGTTCCAACTGCCAGTTGTCACCAGGCTAAGCCCCAAACACTCCATGATGTCACCAAAGGTTCTAGTGGTCACATCATGAGAATGACAGTGAAATCCCACAGGTAGAAAAGAGACAGGTTAAATACAACAGAATTCTGTTCCAGATACTATTTGCATAAATAGAGAAAACCCATCTTGATATCTTTCCATCTTTCTCTTCTTTGCCTCCATTCCTGACACCTGGTATGGCAGTGCCTTCCTGAGGTTGGTACTTTCTTGGCCAGATATACTCAGTGTCATTCTTGATGGACCTGTGAGTGATGTACCGGGTCTGGAATATTATTGGTCCTGTAAGCGGGGCCAATGGAGTTCCAACAATGTTAGGGGGGTGTGGTTATATTTTTAAAATCCCTTCTAGAGAGGTGACGCAATGTGTAGGATGCCTCCACCTGTGTCAGAGTTGTGTCTAGGAGGATCATGAGCAGAATGTTTCCACCTTCCAGGTGGGAGAGGATCGGGCTTACAATGTTCTAAAATTGGCTTGTGGAAGAGAGAGTTTTATGTTTTGCAGGAAAGAGAGCTGCTATTGTGCTGTTTTGTTTTTCTTGATGAAATGTTCATTGAATGAGATGTCTGTGTCAAGGGTCAGTCAGCCCGAGTGATTTTGCACTGCCTGTCTGTTGTGGGATGAAGCCCCCTTGTTTCGTGTCAGAGAGTCGCTTGTGGTCCTTTGGGTCTGCGAGCAAACACAAGGAATTAGGTTTTTGTTGGGTTGAGCTTTAAATATCATCTTACATCAAGTTATAGGTTCGTTTCATGAAGGCTTTGAGCAGCTGAATATTCTTAGAGGAGATTTTGAAGAATTGTTGTCATTGGCCTGTTGATGAATCTTGGTGTTATTATGTATGTCTCCAAGGGGCTTGACATAGAGGTTGAAGATGATGGACCAAGGACATTTCCAGGATCAGGAGACGGGTTATTTTTGTCATTGAGCAATGTGTCGACTTCTTGAAGAGTAGATGCCTCATGGTGCAACATGGCCCACAGTCAGTTGATAGTCCTGTACAAAGTTATTCTTGCTGCTCTGCTCCTGTAGCTGGGTGGAAGCTACTTTTTTGATGAATTTTCCATTGAAGGGTGGTTCAATGGTTGGGCTGATGGAGCCAAGATCATCTCGGTCCAGGAACGTTTTTTTCAGCAAGGGAGACATTTGTCCTTTTTTTGTGGACATTCAGGAGGCGTCCTTGACAAGGGGAAGAATTTATGTTGTGGAGGGGTACAAGGACATCTCCACTAAGGCCCTTTTTACGTGTGGTGGAGTTCCACCCATAGTAGTAATTCCGGATCCACCAGTCTCCATTTTAAGTGGTCTGGCTTTTCTGGATCCGTAATTAAATTACTGGGTCTGAAAATTTCTGATCCAGTAATCCCAGGTCTGCAAACTCTGTATCTGATATTTACAAGCCCAGAGACACAAGGCCCACTTTCAATCGGTGCAGATATGCACCCGGTGAAACCATGGTAGGGAATGAGGGCAGGATGACAGTCTGGCCCCTGTCAAACCACTGAGTAGCTTGGAGAGAGGGACAGACAATCTTCGGCCCAAGTAGGCTTCCAGATCCTTTTGCCTCCTGAAGAAGGGTATCCCATAGCCAATGGCAAGCCCAGGGCCAAATGCAACTCTCAACCCTCTGCCAATAGCGCAGCACAGGGGAGCAAACAAAGCTCTCGGGGACACCCCTACCCCGTGCCCTACGTATCCACTCTCCACAACCCCACACTCCCCTGGCCCTCTTGCTGACATTTTCCACCTGTATGCAGAAGGGGATTTGTCCACAGAATCTGGGATAAACATACAGAAAAAGAACCAGTATTCCTGGGTCTGTGTGGCTTTTCACCATTGAAGGGACAAAACTTGTAATTGCCTGTTTTGGTGGACAGATACTGATGGAAGTCAGAGATTCTGGCCCCTTAGTATCCCCACAACAAAATCCACAATACTCATAAGTGAACCTAAGAAATTGATGATAGATGTGGAAGAGGACTCTGAAAGCAGACCATATGGGAGTGGAGCAATGGGCGATGGGAGTTAACAAAGCCAGCAGCACCTTCGCACCCCATCACTAACATCTCCATCGAGACAGCGACCTTCCCGGAGAGCTGGAAGCACGCAGAGATCAACCTCTTACTCAAGAAACCAAAGGCAGACCCCAAAAACCACAAGAACTTCCGACCCATCTCCCTGCTCCCGTTCCCGGTGAAGGTCATCAAAAACGCCGTCAACAAACAACTGACCAGCTTCCTCGAGGAGAACAGCATCCTGGACCCGTCCCAGTCCGGGTTCCGCAGTAGCCACAGCACCGAAACTGCCCTCATTGCCGCAACCGATGACATCAGGACCCTGCTTGACATCGGAGAGACTGCGGCCCTCATCCTCCTGGCCCTGCCAGCCGCCTTCGACACGGTCTGCCATCGCACACTACGAACAAGCCTCTATAACGCCGGAATCCAAGAAAAGGCCCTGGACTGGTCCTCATCCTCTGATCCACCCCCTCGGTCTGGGACGACTCCTGGTGGCCTACTGCACTAGGAGCAGCCTCTAGACCCACCGACCACCCACGCAACCTCGGGGTCAACCCCGACTCCACCCTTTCCATGATGAAGCAGGTCAACGCTGTCTCCTCCTCCTGCTTCAACACCCTCTGCATGCTTCACAGGATTTTCAAGTGGATCCCCACCGAAACAAGAAGGACAGTCACCCAGGCCCTCGTCAGCAGTAGACTGGACTACGGAAACGCACTCTACGCAGGAGCCCCGGCCAAACTCCTGAAACCGCTCCAACGCATCCAGAACGCCTCCGCATGCCTGATCCTCGACATACCCCGCCACAGCCACATCACACCCCACCTGAGAGACCTGCACTGGCTCCTATCAACAAGAGGATAACCTTCAAACTCCTCCCCCACGCACACAAGGCACTCCACAACACCGGACCAGCGTACTTCAACAGCCGACTCAGCCTCTGCACCCCCACCCCCTAGCTCCGCTGCACAGACCGCGCCCTCACCACCATCCCCTGCATCGGAAGAGTGACCACCTGTGGCAGATCATTCTCCCACCTCGCCGCCAAGACATGGAACACCCTCCCCATCGGCCTGCAGCAGACCTAAGACCTTGTAACCTTCAGGAGACTTCTCAAGACCTGGATCTTCGAACAGTAGCAGCTCCCCCCGCCCTAGCGCCTTGAGACCCTTACAGGTATGTAGTGCACTCTATAAATGCTATGATTGATTGATTGATTGAGTGTGGATTTCAGTTTGGTGTTGTCTTCCAGTGATCTGATTTTAATCATCGCGGTAAATAACTGTTCGATGGCACTGCATTTGTCGATTGAGAATGGGATTGGAGGACTTGGGAGTCGGTTATTGCTGCGCTGGTCACCTTGAAGAGAGTCTTGCTTCTTTTAATCGCTGTGTTGATGGCAGCCTTGTAGATGGTGGCTTTAGTTGTGGCATGTGTGGCAATGGGTGATCTGTATGCAGAGCTAAGTGCCTTAAGTTGTGTGAGATTCTCGAGAAGATTAGTTTGTCTCTTTTTCCTTACTTGTGTGCATGTGGCTCAATTGTACTCAGTTTGTTTAGCCTACTATAATGCTGAGGGTTTTAGGTTTGGAGACTCTTCTTTTAAATGGAATGTTGAGTTCTGTATGGTTTGTCAGAGTTCTTTTGTAGACGTCAAGGACTGTGTTGATGTATAAAGTGGGCTGGAGGAACTAGGTGGGATGATGAGTTCTTCATGGTGGTCACCTTTTGGAAATTGATAGAGCAGAATGTCTGTTGTATGGATTTTTGCCGTGACTTAGATGCAAATGTGTGGTATGACGGATTGAGAAAAGATTGCAAAGTGATTGGCCGAGTCCAGAAATTATGGAGCCTTGCAATGGATTGTGACAAAAGGTGATAAAATTAAGTGAGGCGTTTGTCGGGTATTCCAGAATGGCTTTCACTTGCATGCAGTAGTGTGACCCATCCACCTTCAATCGGCAGTGCTTGCAAGATCCTCAGGGCCTAGGAGACAATTTGACAGCAAGTATGTTTATGAGCCCTCTCCACCTCTTCACAAGAGCTCCTCCATTTTGGGTGAATGACTCTATGTCATGTCCATTGTCCCCAGCAAGACAGCTTCCCTGCGTCAAGCAGATCACAAGGTGCAAGATGTGCCCACTGAAGAAAGCTGTGAACCTTTGAGGTCACCCTTGAACAGCACCTAGATTTGCAGAGATCCACATCCGCCCCAAGCCTAGATACTTAGAATTTCCATGTTGCATTTAATGTCTTCATGTTCCAGGACCAGGTCCAACCAAAACCCACTATCAACTCAGTTCCCTTCTTGCTAGCCTGTGCTAGGATCTTGGTTCTGCTGAAGCTTTATGTTTGGGCTTATATATGGTCAGAGACACATGGACCATTACCAGTAGACCCACATTGCACTGCTTTAGTCTATGGGTGCATCTTTGTGGTATAATTTTTGCAGGAGAAAGCATGCTTCCACCCGAGGATGCCCCTTTATAAAGTATTTACTAATCCCTTGTAGCTTAATCTTCCTGCCTACCTTGTGTAGTATTAAAAAGCAGCTTTCCACAATTTACCTAACATTGGACCTCTTCATTTGCTCGTAACTGTGCCACCTTGTGTTCCTCTGCATTTAACCCTACCTGGCTACTTCCAGAGAGCCTTAAGAAAGACATGCTACCGAAGATGATCCACAGAAAATAAGGAGCTTTGTTTTGCAAGTTAAATGGCACAGCCAGCGTCACTCTAAAATCAAGATCATATCCATAAGGCCTTATTGCAACAGACCAAGAAACTCCTGACTGACTGCCTAGTGGAGGTATCCTTCTCATTAGGCCTTGGGGCTATGCAGAATTAGTGGGCTGATCAATAATGCATTGGGAAGGTGGTGTGCCCACTGTAGCATAAAATAAGTGCTAGAGCCGTCGTCAGGCAGATACAGCATCTTCCACCACCCATTACTCTGGTGAGGGCTGCCAGTGACAGTGCCAACACAACTACTAACCATCACCCTCCTACAAGTGTGCAATTTAGACTATTTCAGGACTCCAAAGCTACAATAATAGCTTGGGTGGCAGGTATTAGTATTTTATTGTACACTGAAATAATAAACAACTGTTTTTGAGCTCATCTCTAAATTAGATGGACAACGTCACCATGTGGCAAACTGTCCATGTGCCGGTGTTGACAATTAAGTGCCAGTGCTGAGCACCGGAAATCACTGGTTCAAATTAAGCAATTGCCCAAAGCAAGTTTCCTGTTCTACTCAGCGAGGGCATGGAAGCCAGTGTCAGTGTGCTGCTCAGTGCTGCCATGTGGTTAGTTAATGACTGAGTGCTGCTGCTATAAGCCAGCAAACCTGCCAAATGCCAATGTGATGCTCCAGTATGCCAGGAGGGGAGATTTTTTGCTCAAGCCACGAGCTTCTATTCAGTCTGGCCTATGCTCTTCCCAGGGCAACCAACTAAGCCCTTCCAAACCTGAATAAATGATACTGGGTTCTGGGTGTGTGACAGAGTACCTTCTTGAGATGAAAGCCAATCCGCTGGGTCTTTTCAAATGACTTGTAAACAATGGGATTCTATCAATGTGAGTGGTGACTAATTTTATATGATATTGTATATTCTCTAAACTTGTGGATACACTGCAATTTGAAAATCAGGCCTCTCTGCGAGTGGCAGAATGAGGGCACTGTGTGTTTTTAAAATACCCCTCACACACTATGAATGCCATAGTGTCATTCTCCCATCATTGGGGTCTTCCCGTCCCTCTACGGGGCGGGGCTTGCTTCGACCTACGAGTGACGCTGGAGCACTTATATTTTTGACAATAGGATATGTGATGTGATGAGGATAGTGATATGTTTTAGGGAGTGTAGGGACCTATTTACGTGAATGGTAGTGTAAAAAAAGGGTAAAAATTCCCTGGCTAGTCGAAAAAATTTACTTTAATGGCTTCGCAAGCTGGGAACATTAAAAAGGGGGTTAGTAAGTAGAATTACAAGTATGGTCTACTTTGTCGACATGACATGTTTCATAGGCAAACCCCTCCTGCCTACTCATCAGGACCTCTGTTGATCCCTACAAAAAAACTCAATTCTAAACTAAATGTAAAAGGTAAATGCCTATGGTCCTAAAACTTAACAGCAAAAATCGGCTGCTAGGTTTAGCCTCGGGGCTTGAGTTGGCCCTTAGTGAGGCACTATCATGAAAAATTACCTATTATGGTCTCTGTGGAAAGAAAAAGAGAAAAAGGGTACATGGTTGTCTTTTCAAATGGCTCCAGAAATACTGCCAGAAAGACCACACAGGGGAGTTGGCAGCATCCTTTGGGCAGTCGCCCATAGGATAATCGAACCAAGATAGAAAATTTGGACTACAGCGGAGTTGTAGCATTCCAGGGATACTGGTCGACTGCTTGCAAATCATTCAAATTCTATAGTTTTGCTTGGTATAGTAGTGGAAACTATGATGTGTGCACAGAGATGGAAAGCTGAAAATGGCAGATATGTCATTACTCAGTGACTTGGGCAAGGCAAGCGCTATCCACTCCGAATGCTCCAGGTGAAATTGTATGAAGCTTCTGAAAGTACCATGCGCAGTACATAGAAATAGAGCTGTGCGCGTTTATGCAAAACAAGAGGGTGCAGAAACAGGGTTTAGGGACACACGCAAATGACAAAAATGGCCAGGTGTGGGTCACTGGATAGGAAAATCAGGCTGCCAGTGGGTAGCAAGGAGGTCCAACTAAGAAGTTGCAGACCTCTGAGTGTTGCTGCAGAATGTACCTTATTCGGAGGCGGTTCATCTCTAACAAAGTTGGTCCAGGTGAAGCATCTCTGAGCCATTGAGAGAGGTTAGCTCTTCTGGGTGAGGCTGCCTGATCCTTGCTGCCAAATCTTGCTTTGGATCCATAATCGGAATGGCGCAGCACCAACTATTCTAAAATCATCTCAGTTTACAGTGCTTCTTGGATTCTATGGCTGCACTCAAGAAGGACCACCTTATGTTTCAAAGACTCTATTCTATAGTTTTCCCTCCACGACATTTACCAAAGCTGAAGAATTCCACAGAACAGAGAAGGTGGTTTGTCCATGACTTATACCCATTTAATTCCAAATAGAGGTACTCCATGTAGTAGGCCATCAGTTCAGGGATGGAAGCAAACCTCTTCAACCCTCAAAACTATTCATGTATTACTTTACCATTCACCTTGTACTTCAGCGATCCACCAAATAATGCCGGCCTGCCCCACTAATTACATCATGTAACCCCAATACATTTTACAAGTATTTGCAGCTTAGTAAATTCATTTTCTTTTTTTTTATGTATGCACGTTTGTGTTTTCCTTCTTCATTTTAACTGCATTGGCTGGTGTTACTTGTGTCCCTCGTGTCCTCTCTTCTTAAGGGAATCCTGGTGCGTAGTCCCGCTACCACAAACCGAACAGTTTAGTGATGTTACGCGAGTTACTGCTTTACAGGGGTAAGACTGATCAGAACCTATGCTATGCTTAGTGCCTGGCTCTAGAAACTTTAAAGCTTATCCTAGGCATCATGTCCTTAGAGGGAGAAGATTCATGCCATCATCTGATCCCCATTCTCAAGGGAATCCCATATGACTCTGGCTCCTAAGAAAGACAAGATCAAGGATTCCTCCTTAGTGCCCCAACTTTCAAGGCCTGTGAGATAAGGGGAACCCAATATGACTGCAGTTACAAGCAGAAGGGAGCACATGCCTAGCCGCTATGACTCCAGTTCCTAAGGGTGAAGGCAGCTAGGCTACCCCATTTAAGCTACACTTTCCAAAAACAAACGAGTATGGGTACCCCATTGCACCCCAGCCTCCATGAGCAGAGAGATTATGGGTACCCCTTATCACCCTAGTTCTGAAGAGAGAGGAGATTCCAGTATCCAAGAGGAGACACAGCAAGTCTACCACATACAACCTCTGCTCCTAAGAGAGAATGATCTAAGGGGAACCAAAACAGACAGCAACTTCCAGAAAAAGGGTCAGTGGTACCCCACCGAGCTTCCCACCCACGAATGGGATATCAGGGTAACCAATCAGCCCCAATAACTAAAAGAAGGATCAAGGGTACAGCATCCATTTCCACCTTACAACAGAGGAGGGTGCAAGGGCAATCAACTGAGCCCCAACTCCCACCCAAAAAAAGGATTGGGTTCATGATTGACTCAGATTCTAAAGGTGGGGAGCGGCCAGGAGTCACAGGGTGCAAAGATACGAGTGGTTCGTGATGACCCTCCCCTCCATCAACAACAGCTGCAATAAATAGCACATTGGACTTATCAGAAGGAATGTATGGTTTATACCGGGCTGTATTTTTTCTAGGTGTAGATTTTATAGAAACAATAGGCTGATTTATAAATAATATTTATGTAGAATTATAAAGAGGAGCTTGGTTAATTCACAAGCATTATATCAAGCCTTTGGTATGCAGATCCTACTTTAAGAAAATTACTCACTGTACACTGATGTTGAGTAGTCTATATATATATAATCGAAATTATGTCTGTCTGTCTGTTTGTCCTTTATGCATTACTACACCTTTCATCCGATCGCCCTGAAACTTTGGGAAGTTGTTGAGTACACTCCCACAAAGGTTTCTGTCGAACTAAAAATTTTAAATCGCCCCCCCCGGGGCTTGGTTAATTCACAAGGATTATATCAAGCCTTTGGTATGCAAATCCTACTTTAAGAAAATTACTCACTGTACACTGATGTTGAGTAGTCTATATATATAAAAACGAAATTATGTCTGTCTGTCTGTTTGTCCTTTATGCATTACTACACCTTTCATCCGATCGCCATGAAACTTTGGGAAGTTGTTGAGTACAATCCCACAAAGGTTTCTGTCGAACTAAAAATTTTAAATCGCCCCCCCAGGGCCCTCATAATCTTTTGAATACTGAAATAGACAGCGAATTTGCGAGCATCGTCGACAGTTATGACCCCCAAACGGAAATCGATTGGTCAATCTACATCAGAAGCACAAAAGAAAAAGGCATTACGAGCTTCAGAAACAGACGAGCAACGGGAAGCAAGATTAGAAGCTGTTCGAATACAAACTGCTCAAGCCCGTAATTCTCAAACGAACGAGCAACGAGAATCAAGGTTGGAAGCCGATCGAGTACGCACTGCACAAGCCCGTTCTTCTCCTGAAACGAACAAGCAACGAGAATCAAGATTGGAAACAGATCGATTACGCACTGCTCAAGCTCGCTCGAATGAAAAGGGAGAACAACGAGAATCAAGATTGGAAAACGATCAATTACGCACTGCTCAAGCCCGCTCTAATGAAACAGGAGAGCAACCAGGATCAAGATTGGAAGCCAATCGAGGACGCACTGCTCAAGCCACACTTAGAAATGTTTTCAAAAATAAAATGAATAAGTTTCAATAACAATGACACAATGTAAATGTAATGTTATCATAACAAGTTTCCTTGAATTTCCTTTCTTCTGAGATCACAGCAACGCGCAACGGGTAAGCTAGTTGCTTATAAATGCCACCTAACTTATTAAAAATCATAAGTGCATAAGATGTTAAATCTGTGTGACGAGATTAAATCTCCTATAGGCAAATTTAATAATTACTGCAACTGATCAAAATGTTGTTTTCTCTGCAAAATGCAATCGCAATAGGCAGTGTTTTTGCAAATTAGTAAGGCTGAATTAAGGAATAACTGGCAATTTGACCTAGTAAATATTGTGTGAATGCAAGTTAATTAGTATGTGAATTCCTAATACTACGTTTATTATGTATGTATATCTATTCCAGAGTCGGTGACAGCGACTTGGCAAGTTAGCAGTTATGGTTAATGTTGCTGAATGCAAGTACACCAAACTTGTCAGAAGGTAGAAATGGACTCACAATAAGTCCCTTTTGTCATCTGATGTACATCCATTCATAGTTTTGGAAACATATGTGTTACAAAAAGGTACAGGCTGACCTTGAAAAGGTTGTGACTTTTGCCTTTTTTTGCATAACATCTACACATTTAGTGCTGAGTGTAAAAAAAGAAGAAAAAAAAGCAAGGAGCCTTTTCTCCCCTTGGCACTTCACTATCTACAGATCTGGAATGGTTCAGTAAACCCTGTGATCTGATCTGACTTTGATTGAAAATTGTGTTTGCAGTCACCATTACATGATGCCAAAATTTGAAAATTGTGTGGAAGGCCACCTGTGCATGATGCAGAATTTAAAAGATTCTACTCCAGAAAAAAAATTGTTGGCATATATTGGGTTACCAGGAAAATCACTCGAAGGCGTATTAGGGGAGATGCCAGAAATTGTAAAACCCATGTTAAAACATGAAAAAATTGCATCTGGTCAGAGATTATAAATTCTGTAAAAAAAAGTCCAGAGGATACTTATGAAGTGCATGACCAGGAAATACTCACTTGTTAGTGCCACCAAACAAAATAAAGGTGGGGAGGCTGAAGAGGTCGGGGAACTACTTGTAACAACCGGCAGTATGTGGGGAAGGAGGTTCAGGAACGAAATGATAGTGCCACAAATGTATTTTATATGTAGTTTATATGTAGTTAATAGTCCCTGTAATTGGGACTATTGAAAATATGTCTTCATCGATGCAGTGACATTAGCCCACTTGTGCGGGTTCGGGGGTTGCATCTGACAACTTCAACAACAGATTGATAAAACAGCCCATTTGGACATAACTTTACAGAGATCGTGCCCTCTCATCAATTCAATATGTTGTGTTGGAAACAAATTCTTTGATCAACTAAAAACGTAGCCTACCTCGATAACTACTCCCCGCAGAGACCAATCAAGTCATCCCCAAGAGCCACAATGATGCTGAGGCTAAATTAGGTTTCTTTAAATATGATGGGAAACCATTGTGAATTATTGATTTATAGTGCCTGGATGAACTAATTATTCAAGTGTATTTCTTTGTGAGACACATGTATTTGTTCTATATGTATACTTGTGACCTCTCCTTGCACATTATCAATAGTTATACATAGTTGGTTGTAGCAAGCTCTTAAAGCACTTTATACACACACTAGCTTTTGTATCATGGCAAGACATGAAAATGAAAAAATATTGTAATGTCTTAACTGTTTGTAAACATTGAGAAACAGTACTCTGTCTATGCACATACAAAAGTCTTCCTTACTATTCACATGGTTTTAAATATGACGTGAATTCCTAATACCACGTTTATTATGTATGTATATCAATTCCAGAGTCGATGACAGCGACTTGGCAAGTTGGCAGTTATGGTTAAGCTGAGAATTTTTTTGGGGGATCTGCCAATATCTTTGGTCACATTTTAGGATTCTAAATTAAATTTGGATATTGCATGTGCTGTCGATTTTCGTTATTAGTTTTGTACATATTGGTAAAGAGGGAACAACGTTTTTTGGAGCAGTCAGAAATGTTATTTCCCAGTTTAAGTCCCATAGAATAATAAATATACTGGGGCAGTAGCACAACTGATAGTAAGGCAGCAATGAGAACATACAAGCAGGTGTGATGTCAGTCCATACTGGGTCCCCAGGGGAGCCCAACTCAATAACATGCTCTGCCTAGAGTTTCTTTTGGGGATAGCATGAAGCAAATTCATGGTTGTTGGGCAATGACTTGAGGCAGCGGGCCCAGGCTCTGCTGATATCCCTGTATTTCAGGGGCCTCAACACCTGTTGAAGGTTGGCTAATAAGAGTGGTCCCAAAGTATCTACCCGTAAGTGTCTCCAACATGGCCTTCTGCTAGACTGCCTAGCCCTGGGGTCCAAAAAGGTCTGGGTCATCATCCCTGTGGGAGGCCATGCTTCTATTTTCTATGATCCACCGAATAGTTTGTTTTCTCTCCACCCTGCCCGCCAAGGCCAGACGAGGGACGACTGAGCCTGCACATCATGCCGGGTTTGGCAGATCTGCCCTTTGGACAGCTCCAGGCAAACTACTCGCTCTGAGCTCTCTCAAAAAGTTCTGCCTATCTGGAAACCTCCAGAGCCTAGATGTACAATTTGAAAAGTAACTCGACTGCAAGAACAAGCCAATCACATGACAACAGACCCAGATACAAGTCATAAAAAATAAGCAGGGGGAATATTCAGTGATATCACAGAAAGTGACGAAACAAGAAATGATGTTACAATCCTACTTTTGTCTGTGCCCAATTGGCCAGCACTATAGCACTGCAGAATTGTCCATAGTGTGGGGCTATCATTACATTCATTGGCATCTGGCCTGTTCCACAATCAAAGCTGAGTTACAAGCTTTGAACTATAAATGCTGAACTTAAATGTATGGGGGTCACATCTATTTTGCAATGTTTTTGTAGCGCATTCACCAACATTTTTAACAGCCAATAGACACTTCTGGGCAACAGTAATCTAATGATGCATGCAGCCAGGTCAGGCTGGTCTATAGGGTAGGCTGGCAGTACCAAAAGGGCTGTGTGTAGCAGGTATTATGGGTAGTTGTGGGCCTGTTTTATGGTGTGGTGGGCATTTTTTATACGTTGGTATGATTCGCAGGCCTGCAAATGATTACTAGAGCCTAGACATCAGAGGCACATGTCATGGGGATCAGTCACAAACGTATGAGCCCCACAGTCCTTACACAGTTTGAACCTTGACTGCTTGAGGGGTGACATTTTCTCCATTGCACTTTGCGTGTGAAAACAAATTAAATATTTTTTCAGAGAAAGAAATCTCTGTAAGTGCTCCAGACCACGTTGAAGCTGTGGGAAAAAACACTGTTGTAGCATTTCAAAACTACCCTAATTTGCCTAATATGGGGCACTTTCTAGCAATTAGATTTGCTAAAAGTCGCCTTTTTTATGTTGGCCCCCAGGCCTATTTACTGTCCCTGTCCAACAATGGCCTGCACACATAAATGTATAAACAATTAATAATTTACGTAGCATGAAATAATGAACACGGGTATATGTCTGCTAAGTAATTAAATACAAATGAAGGACTGTAGAGGTTGATTTGGGAAGCTGTCATTCAATCAGCTAGGTAACTCAGAAAGCACTGAAAACCAAGTACTTGGAATTTAACTGCTAATGAGCGACTTACGAAGGGTGATTTTTCAAAGCTTCTCTGCAAGACAGGACATCTTAGGTGTTTGAAAGAATATCAAATGGAGCATTATAGCTTGTACTGGCTATTGCTAGGCAAACACGTCCACCAGCTTTTTTCCTCACACACATTTGTGGAATCAAGAGATATTTCTTGGCCTATATCAGATTTCTGGATCCACAAATATAGTAAACATTTGTTGATCAAGTAACTTGAAGCTTTCGTATCTAAAGCTTTATTGTTCAAAACCAAACTTTTAAATTGTGTGTGGGACTCCATGGGAAGCCAATCCAGTTCTTGTAATGCCTCGGAGTTGTGAGAGCCCCAAGGCAGGTGATGGGCCTGAAGATATCTACTTTGGCTATGGAGCTACCTGCCAACATGGCAGTCAGATAATCAAACTGTGCTACAATGATGGCTTCCATCACTGTTGCTCAATATTTACCTGCTAAATGGAATATGGTTCTCCTTAAAAATGTTAAGGTGGCAATCACGTTTAGACTCCTCACCCAGGCACACAAGTCCCTCCACGACCTGGGCCCCAAGTACCTCAACGACCGCTTGACCTTCTACACGCCCACCCGCCAGCTACGTTCGACAAGTCTCGCCCTCGCCGTTGTACCACGCATCCGAAGAGCCACCGCCGGAGGAAGATCCTTCTCCTACCTGGCGGCCAAGACATGGAACTCCCTCCCCACTCACCTCCGGCTGACCCAGGACCATCTCGCCTTCAGGAGACAACTCAAGACCTGGCTGTTCGAGCAATAGCAGACCCCCCTTCCCCCAAGCGCCTTGAGACCCTCCGGGTGAGTAGTGTGCTATACAAATGCTATGATTGATTGATTGATTGATTGATTGATTGAATGATGTAATGTGCATGTTAATCTTGATTTCTGGAGTCTAAAGTCACTTCCAAAGTTTAAGTTTTGTCACTAACAGGAATTTCTAGATTTACCATTTTAAGGGCATGATATTCGTGTCCTTTTTTATTCAGGCCGAAATCCATGCCAGCAAACATCAAGTCTATTTTTATTCCATTCAAAAATCACTTTTCAAGCTATGTACTCCTTTAATTTTATGATTTATATTTAAAAATCATATAAAGGGGAACACACTTTTTATATTAAAAATATGTCAAGGTCCATATGGCCAGGTTTCTACTAAATGGGTGAACTGAAACACTTATTGAATTCACTTGAAGGAAAACTCATCACTTTTAGTGGTATGAAGTGAGTTCCTGACTGGATAAATCCTATATACAAAAGCACATAAAGCAAATATAATCAAACAGAGAAATGTGACAAATTAAAAACAACTTTAACATTTTGTTAATCATATAAATTGATAATCAAACTTAAAATAACTCAGATAGACATCATTTTTGGTAACTGTAGACACATTTCATGTTAATGAGTTTGAGTCTTGCTGCTCATTTTTTTGAACCAGTCAAAGTACGAAAGTTATTCCCAAAAACTATTGAACACATTGGTACCTCATTAAACATTTAAATGCTGAGCCCATCCGACACCCTTACCTAGTGCTAAGCCATTTTTATATGTTTAGGGTAATCTTGGGCTTAAGCCTTCACATCATTCTTCCAGAAAAGGTATCCTGGCCAAATGTGCATCCTTTTCTTCACGTGTTAAAGATTCTAGTCCCCCAGGGTTTGCAGATTCCCTCTGAGAAAGCCAATAAAATAGCCAGACTGTCGCTTTTTTGTGATGGAGGATGGGAAAAAGTTCTGTGCAAGAACATGCATGTTGTTTTCTAAAAATGACAAACAAAAGGTTAGGTGTGCTAAGATCATCTTCTTCACAGCATTCAGGAAAGATAGAGTTGTTAAATAAATAATGTTTTCACTGCAGTTGTAATTCTTTAAGTAGTGCTCGATTTTTCATGTTTTTGTGGTTTCTTCCTACTTTTCAGTTTGTGATGAAAATAGATGTGAAACCTGTAGCTGAACTTGGAAATCTATACATGTCTGAAAAGTAGGCAAAATTCAGACAAAGAAACTCATTGCCAAAATCAAAAACCAAGGAAAATAATTAGGAAAACATTGAAATAGATTACATTTTCATCTGTCATTTTTACCTTGATGACAGATATACAAAAGTGATATACCGCTACGTCCATGAACTTTTCTGGTTGCGGGATATATAGTGTTTATTAGCTGTCCAAATAAAATGATACCCAGAGCAAACAAATGAGTTGCAACTTATAAGGATTTTTCATTGTTTAACAATCATGCTTCAATTCATATGGGAAATTCTAAGAAATGAAAAGCGGGTATGATTGAAATCTAAGCATTTTTTAAATGTGCCCACGATAATGAGTTTAGTAATAGTGGTTATTTGTGTGACACTGAATTTGGGATTAGTTATAATAGCATGTAAATCAGAGGGCATTTTGTAAAATATGTTTTGCACACTAGCTAACATTTGGAAGCCAAAAACAGAGATAAATTCAATTGTTAACAAAAAAACATGTTGTATTATTATGTATTCCCTCACGTCTCTCAATAAAAATGGTGCCACACTTGTGTGGCTGGGTTTATCATCTGCAAAAGAAAGGCTCCAAAATGCATCAAGTTAAAATTAACCTTTACCTTTTCAAAATCAAAACCCCATTCTGGTGATGTGGTAGCTACAGGATTTGGCCACAGGATCAGGTGGCACCCAAAGAATCCCACCAATCCCAAACATTTTTGAAAATTAAACACCTGGGAAGTCTTGGATGGTGTGACTAGTGTTTATGCAACTATGTTTACTTTCCCAGAGTGCTCTGCAACTTTGGCTAAAATCAGAGATTTTCCTTGCATTTCTGTAAAAGAAAGCTCCAGAATCTTTGATGATCCACAAAATTCTTATGTTGCCCTCCCACCACGGCCCGGGGGCTAAAAGAATGTTGATGCCTTTAGCAGGGGGGGTATGGCTCAATGCCAATGCATGCCATACCTAATGTCAAATTTTTCTGAATTTAATGTTTTACTGTAATAGAATATCGTGCTTGAGCAATATTTAGACAAGCTAGGCCATAGAAGCCATCTTTTATTTTCACGTTTCATTGTATCCCATGAATAAACGTGTATTACATGTCTCACTGGAATAAAGATTTACTGTGCCTTGTAGAGAAAGACCTCAACTTTCACAGACTGTTCAGAACAATATATCTCCGGACACGATCACAGCTATCGGTCCCAGCCAGATTAGCATATTATGTAACATTTTCTGTTCCAAGAGCAGACAATTGCTCGTGAGAACGTCCATATGGTGGAATTATGAGAAACCTGTCTACTGTATTAAATTTTAAATGTGTCTCTTCTGCAGCATTCTAACTGGTTCTGCACATGTGAACCATATACCACTGTATTAAATATTTGTAGTCCTTTGTTTAGAACCCTATAAAAGAGTGCAATTTCTCAGTGTGTCAGAGGAGATCCCTTTCCACCTTCTTAGATGGAGAATCCATGCTGGTTTTCCATCTCATTTATACTCCATATTTTAATAGTCTGAACTTTACTGATTTCCTAAGGGACTCAGTACTTTTGGCATGCTGCCTTATTGACAAATGGATTTTGAGTATATTTAATTACCTTCTGTATGCATACATTTCTAACAATTAAACCTTTAAAGCTAAGACTTAAGAGTATGCTGTTCTTGTAGGACCAAATCTCAGTGGCGTAGCTAGACCTATTGCCGCCCGTGGCGGTCAGGGCGTTTGCCGCCCCACGACGGCCTCAGGTGGGAGCGGGGCGGGTGGAGACTGTCCCTCGGTTAGCCACCACGCAGCCGCAGGTAAGAGCGAGGGTGGGGGGTTTGTTCTGCTGCTCCCGAAACTTGAGCTACCTTTGCTACGCCACTGAATGTTGTCCACATTTCTGATAACTTGGAATTGTAACCTTTAACTACTTAAATTGAAACTGGTCCAGCGGGGAGCACCACAGTATGTCTCAGGACTACACTGCTCCTGATCCATCACAGAACGAACAAATGAAAACATTAGATGGCATTTGCGCAGGTAAAATCAGATAGAGGATATGAGGATAAAGCCCCAATTTGCCCGCTGGGAGACAGAAAGTTTGTTTTATGCCTTTAGAGGTAGGCCACCTCTCCCAGGCCGGAAGCCTGGGGGGGCTGGCCCCACCCCAGTTTTTTCATAAATGTAAATCTCCCTGGTGTCTAGTGGACTTCCTGCATCCCTCCCCATGGAGGGCAAATTATGTGCACTGATCAAAAGACATTCTGTGACAGGTGTAGTGAATTGTAATAGCTAAGGATTCTCTATCTTGAAGTGAAATCATATCCCATTTGAACACATGGGAAAAAGATTTAGAAATTACTGTGTTTCCTCCCACTGATTTAAAAGGGCAAATAGTATGATGAATAAAGTAATCTGAAAATACTCTGTATAAGTGACTTCATTCTGCCCTTTCATAAGGAGCGCATCCGCAGACACAATAGTTCCCTTGAGTGCCAGGGATCACTATGGCAACGTGGACCAACAATATTTTTGCTTTTTGTTTTGTTTTTGTAGATTGTAGGGGCACAGCAGCTTCCCCCAACAATCTTTTTTTGCAAAAATCATGTTAAAACAAAACAAGACTTTACAAAGCCAAGAGGACACCAGAGAACATCAGACCTATTGGCATTACAAAACAAACAGTGACATTCATTCTAGTAGAGGAGAAAAGTGGGATTAAAAAAAAATTGGGATAATGCATACAATACATGTCAACATTTTAGGACAGGAACGTGGGAGATTTCCAATAAAAAATCAGGAGAATGAAAATTCCCCATTGACTTCTATTGTAAACAAGCATTTACAATGCAACGGTCTCGCCTTCGCAAAAGTTAGAGCTATTGGCATTGTAAATGACAAAATGTTTATTTATGTGTTGGTTTTGAAAACAGATAAATAAATGGCATTGTCATTTACAATGCCAATAACTTAATCTCTCGCAAATGCCACACACAAACACACAGACCCACACACACACAGACAGAGCCTCCCCCAACACACACAGAGCCACACACACACACACACACACACAGAGCCCCACACATACACACACAGAGCCCACCTCCCCCACACACACACGCGCAGAGCCCCACACACATACAGCTCTGGCTCCATACGGGCTTGGTTCTCTATGAATTTGTCCATCTGCCCACCTCTATTTTTGAAAGCTGCTGTTCATAGGTCTACTCCATCCAGTGACAGGCGAGACCGTCTAATTACCATTTCCAAATGCGCAACAGCTACATTCACTTTATATTACTGGTATTTGTACAGCACGTTCAGCCATTGACACCACAGCACTTCACTTCACTGCATCATTCGTGCAGAACTAAAGAGACCATTGTTTAATAATGTGTGAAGCGATTTGGTTGTTTGCGGTTACTAGGTATATTATTTCCTCTTTAGTTTCAATAGCACTGTGTGTAGTTGCACTGTGCAGGGGTCTTCACAGTCTCATAACATGATCAAACGAACTCTGGTGCCACACGGTAAAGGACTCATATTAATTACCCATATGCCAGCCTGAGCACGCATACCATGTGCCACTCTCTGTCACCATAAACTCGAAGTGTCACACATTTGGCTGTAGAATGTCACACCCGAGTACACAGTGAAACTATGGAAATGTCACAGAAGCAAAGTGAAACTTGGCCTCTACGTAATCTTCTGCACCTTTGGCTTCCGACTTTAATTCACTTTTAGGAGGCGTCCTTCAGCCTAAAGTTACAGCTGAGACCGCTGCATTGCACAGTGAGTCACTGTCTGCAGTGCGACCAGGGTACAGGGGTATCTGGTGCTTTGCAGACGCTTTTAGATCTGCCTAGAGATTCTCATTGCTCAAATGGGTGTCATTTCTGATAATTGTAGGTTTCCCTCCTCTTCAGGGCTTGCTTTTGCTCTTGAGAAAGCGTCACTCATAGTTGTTGAATGTCACTGGTAATTCCACTGAACGGCAGCTATGGGAGTCCCCTCACCCACCGCAGGAGGCGCACTCGAAGCACTGGGTGAGGCGAGGCAGCCCTGAGCCTGCGGGCGTTATTCACCAGTAATGCCCTTGTTGCATTGTACACGTGTCGTGTAATCCTCCGACTCCTCCACCCAGGGTCGGACTGGCACAGAGGAAAGACCCGGGTCGCAAAGACGGCTCTGGCGGTCATGTCACAAAGCGCTACGACCAACATCGGACTGTTTCACATTCATTCAGCAGCTATACACAGACCCCATCAGAGGAGAGACGAACGCCGAGGATCCAATTACAGAGAGACGTGTCAGGCGACACGGAAGTAGAAAGGCTTAGATGTATCCTTAACATCAGAAACAAACATTGGTAACACTGCATTTTAACCCTTTGATGTCTTCCCACTTTAGTGTCCCCGAATCTTTGACCTTGTGTTACTGACCTCGGGCGGCCTCACTGCCACGGGTCAGAGAAGCGACGATACACGCCCCCCTCCCCCCCACCTTTACTACCACCCGCCCCTCCCTCACCTCTCCTGCACCGAAGCAAACACCACAAATTAAGAAACAAAATATTGCACATTATATTCGTATTTTAGAAACCAATGTAAATTATTACATAACATAAAACCAAAACAAAGAAATCTAAAGTTGAAAAAGATACACAGTTTACGAGCATGGAGAGGGACCAGGCGCCCTCCATCCTCCAGACCGAGAAGGCGTAGCTGAGCCGCTCGTGGGCCACACAGCTGCAGCTGGCCATCTTGGAGTCGAGCTTGTCGCTCTGTAGCACCTGGTAGAGGAAGTCGATGTAGCGCGCAGCCAGCTTGAGGGACTGGATCTTGCTGAGCTTGTCGGAGGGCAGCGCGAGGCTGTTTTCAAAATACGGGTGACTTTACCTACTGATGCCGCGGCGAGCTTCCAACTCGCGACCCCAGCTCCATGAAAAAAATGACGTCCGCAAACATCATGGAAAAGAAAAAAAAAAGGAAACACCCATCTCTTCATGACGAAACAAAGACGGCAAAGGGGGCGGAGCTTAAAAAAAAACCACAGGAACGCCCATGAATCTGCTCCGAGAATGATTGCCACATCTCTCTTCCAGTGGCTAGCCTCCATTTATGGAGCTAGCCAACGGAAGACAGAGGCGGGTTAAAGCCCTATACTGGAGATCAAAATGTCTCGCCTGCGCGACACTGCTTGCGCAGCGAACGCCAGGCTTCGACCTAAAAATGCAATTTCAGCCGGTAGACATCTCAAATAAAGCCATTTTGGGGTTGAAAAATCGGTAGTCTTCCCGCCTGAATCGGCTTCTATTGGCATGTATGATAATGTATTTCCTCCATTGACTTATATTGAACCAAAGGCAATTTCAGGCGTGTTACAGCCAAAACAAAGCCATTTTAAACGTAGAAAACCGTTTGTTTCCCGCCCGAATCGGGGGTATTGGCATGTATGTATGTATGTGAGAAAACGAAAATAATGTGACCATCGCCAGACCTAATGGCTTTTGCCAATGCCTGTTTGTGTAGTAAGCAGCTACAACTCTCAGAAGCGATACCAAAGAACGAACCGCGGCATCTACTTCAAGCTGATATTTTTGCGCATGCGCGGCCCGTGCTACCCTTCCCTTTAAACAGCGCATATGCAATCCCACTGTGTTTTTTAACAACACATGCGCAGTTTCTTACTAGTACTAGGTACCTGGACGCATGCGCAGTGTTATTGTACTAGCTGGTAGGTGGCGCTGTATCCAGCTCTCCATGCGATGTTTGAGCCCTCGCAGCCTCTCTCCGCAGGCTTCGGAGAAGCCCGCGCCCGGCCCGCACTGACCCCCTCCCGGGCCGCGCCATGGAGCGCATGGAGGTGGAGCAGTGCGCAGGCGCGGGGGGCGGGGTGCCTCTGCGCAGGTCCAACAGCGCCCCCATGATCACCAGCCTAAGGTGAGGACTCTAGAGTAATGAGGGGTGAGCTGGGCGAGACAAGTCTAGACTTCCTAACTCGGGTTGTTCTAAGTAAAGGACCATAGAGAGGACGTGACTAGAATCACAGTTCATAATCCCTAGTCTGAGTGATGTGGCGATCATAGAGAGGAGTGGAGACAAGCTTGGAACACAGAACCATGCTGCATGGGCCCCAAATTGATACGAGAAGGACCCGAAAAGAGAAGTTTGAGCTACAGAGCCTTCTGACTACCAGCTTTGAGTTAGCACCATTGATTTGCAGACCAGCCCCCATCTTCATAATGTTATGCTGAATATCCCAAAAAGCCTTCTAAGTAAGGATAGATAAGTGTGGATTGTAGCACTCTGGAATCTGCATTCCAAGCTGAGGCTCAAAGAGAGGAAGTGGGAGAGACATATCTGAGCTAAAGAACTCCTTGGTCAACAAGTAGGCAGTGATCATAGAATCCACAGCTGGCAAGTGTCCATTTGTGACGCCTATTTTGTTTTAGCCATTTTATATAGTGCTGATATGGCCCGGAGGCATCAGAGTGCTTCACAATGAAGCCAGAACATATCAATAACAAATACACATGTACAGTAAAATTGGAGTGATTGCCAGGTTAGCCTCTTTCGGGAGGTAGGGCGCTTCACACATATTAATTCTTGGCAGGACACGCATTGAAAATCAGACAGCACAGTAGCTTGTGAGGATCATGAATCTATACTGCTGGTTGAGGTTGGTATGTGATTGAAGGGAGGGTGAGGAGGTATGAGCGGTTTATGCTTGGTGTCGTTCTAAGCGAAGAACTCGTAGGTCTTTTTTTGAAGGAGACATGACCTAGTCAGGCGGAGGCGCGGCAGGAGCGAGTTCCAGATTCTTGTGGTGCTTTCTGAGAAGAATTGGTTCATGTATCGCTCATGCTTGAAGGTGGGTGGTTCGAGTAAGAGCAATTGAGTGTTCCTTGAATGTTGGGTCAGAGCCTGAGATTTTCTGTTTCTCAGGGAGGTACAAGGGTAAAGAGGAGTGAAGATGTTTATGAGAGGTGAAGACCGTTTTAAATTGAGCACTTGACTGTATGGTAAGCCACTAAAGGAAGCATTGAATGGTGTAAATGTGATTGAATTTTTATGGTGTCGAGTTTGACCAGAAGGGAGATGTTAACGTTTACGACTTTTTTGTTGAAGAACATTGCAAAGTTATTAAATGAGATCACGGATGCCTTAGATGAGGGGTTGGAGGAAGGGTTTTTGGCTTGCTTAATTACCTCAGATAGTTGTTCAGCTGGTTGTTGGCAGTATCCAGGGATGACCTTGTATGTAAATGTACAGGAATTTATATAGCGCAAATCACCAACCGGTCTCTAAGCGCTTGCTTAGGGAACCCGTCCTGGTATTCCCCTGTGAGATAACCCCGGCAGGGTATCCGCAAGGTGAAAGCCAGGCATCCCGCCGCGGGGGGCCGTTGTGGAAATTAAGCAAGCTATTGCCCAGAGTCGCAGAGTGTGAACCCGTGAATCGAGTAGGCACCGGAGCGAGAATTGTCAAGTCCATGGACATTTTAGGACTCAAGACGCCGCCGACCCGGGAATTGAACCCTGGTCCCGGACTGACCTCTGCTTCCAGGTCTACCTCCTCTAACCAGTGAGCCACACTTCTCCACGTGTGTGATGCCTTGGCTTTAAAAATATGTCCTTTGTAGTTTCATCTCGCAGCACAAAGTTTTGTTAAATTTAAATGAAAAGGGACCAGGTCGCCATTATTTCTCCAACTGGCGTTCAGTCAGTGGAACTGTTCTAGTTCGTTGCTTTTTGGGCCATAGCTCCCAGGTCAGTATGTGTAATGTATGACACCGAAAGCATTTGGCGTACAGCGACTTGAGCATCTATCACTATAGTTGGAAAAGCAACACCACCATCTTCAGAATGTAAATTGCCTGAAGGTGCCATACAAGAACGGGTCTACTGGGGTGCTATGTTATGACCTATAGCTTTGTCTTTAGCACAGTAAGGAGTGCTGGGATAGGAGGAAACCAGTGATTTTGAAAGTTGAGAGGGAACCGGGATCCAAGGTAATCTATACGAATTGGCCCATCTGTGTTTTAATGCTGCATGCCAGCAGCAGCTGTTGCATATTCTGCTTGCTCGTGTGGACCTGTAGAGAGCTCATTTTACTTTCCTGCACATCAGTCCTGAGAGATGGAATACAACAGTAAACAACCTGAGATGTGGGCACTGAGAAAGAGAATATAGAATAATGTGGTCAGCAATCTGTGGTTACGGCATAGAAAGACAAGCATTGGCATAGCCAATAGGTCTCGCCTTTGGGATAAGTATTTAGTTATGCAGCATAATATCCTTACTGCAGCAACATTAACTGTTGTATTTGCATGGCTAAACACTTATTAGGTCCCAAAGGCGAGACCTATTGGCTATGCCAATGCTTGTTAGTATATTTCCCTGGTTTAGCAAGTCTTCGGAAGCACTACTATGGCGGTTGCGTTGCTACTACCTCATCGCATACATAGAGAAGTCTGCTGGCTACTGGCATCCATACCTTTGCCTCAGGACTCCTTATGGCTCTCGACCTCGACATTCACCGGTCAAGAACGAGGTAAGCATCTGAGGTGGACCTTCACCGTTTACTGAAGGCGGCCAGCAGCCTGTGCCTGGTTGAAACTTTAGGATTCCCTCAGTCCATTGTGACCGATTAAGGGGTCGTGTATATTGCCCGCAAGTTACTGAACTCAACCTGCCTGCTCAATTTCTGCGTTCATCGATATCCGGAGAAGAAGCTCGCCATTTTAAATTGAGGGTGAGGGGTATGTCCACCCAATGGCCTATCCAAAACTTGCCTTAGGAACTAAAACAAGGGTGAAATTCTTGATGGGCCTCTTCTGTATGCAACTCTGCAAATAATGAATCGGCTCATAATTAATATGAAAAGGTGGGCGAGTGAGTGAAGGGATGGGTGGATGGCTGGCTGGATTAGTGAAAGGGTCATTGTATGAATGAAAGGGTGAATGGATGGGTGAGAGCGAAAGGATGGATGAGTAAAAGGTGGATGATGGGCGAGTGAATGGGTGGATAGATGAGTGTAAGGATGGATGAGTGATAAGGTCAATGGATGGATTCATGAGTGGATGATAGGAAGGATGGCTAAGTGAAAGGGTCAATAGAGAGAGAAAGGGAGGATGGATGGATGACTGAAAAGGTGAGTGGGTGGAAGGATGAGGGACTGGGTGGATGGATGAATAAGTGAAAGGATGGCTGGATGGGTAAATGGATGAGTTGATGGATGGGGGAAGATTGGACGGATGAGTGTACGGATGAATAGGGTGAAAGTGTGGATGGAGGGATGGATAGAAGGAAGGAGACATGATGGATAGGTTTGCAAATGGATGAATATAGATGGGATTACTTATATACTATAGTGCGACCTCCTCTGATGTGTGTGTAAAACGTACCTTTTGTCCCTAAGTTTTGTCACAAATTTTTACCTCCTGTCCTGAATTTTTGTCCTGAATTTTGACCCTTTGTCCTGAATTTTTACACTCACCGTCCTGAATTTGCACCCATGCCAGTTGGTCACCCTAAGGGACACTGGCACCTGAAGTCCCACTTAAATATGAAAGCATATTCCAGGGGTGAGGGCACCGCACTGCCCGCTGAGGGCCACCCTAAGAAGGGCAGTCATAGGCAATATCTGTGACAGAGTATTATATGGAGCACCTTGCTATACAAGGGTACTTCCGTCATCAGCCGGTTCCCACCAGGGCCCTCCTGCAGAATGCGGCCAGACGCCCTCATCTCACACGAATCCATAGGCAGGAAGCAAGAGGGGGGTGCTCCCCGGTGCTGTTGAGAGGAGCTGTCAGGGCAGTAGTGGGCCTGCAGTAAGGCCGCGAGGGTACCATGCCTAGGTCCCTGCAGGCCCGCAGCGGTGCTAGGGTAGATGTGCCTTAAGGCGCAACCTCCAGTGCAGAGTGCCACGGTCTCGGTGGAGAGCAGCAGGCACTGCCCGTCACAGTGTGTATTCCGAACCACAGTGGACTGTGAGTGCACTGCAAAGTGTTCGCTGCTAAATGCAGATCAAATGCACAAGGACGTGCGCTGAACATCAATATGTTCTCTGTAGATCGCAGCGCACACTACAATGTTCTGCTTATACTGCAGTTGGCCGTGCAGAAGTTAGCACGAGAACATATGTTCCCACAGATTGCAGTAGAGCCTGCAATGCAGCGGTTTAGCGCAGAGCCCAGTGCAAGTGTATCAATTGTAGGAAGGGGGAGGCTCTAGTTGGCGCAGTGCAACACTAGCGACAAGCAGGGACTCTCTCTTCCTCGTCAGGGCTGAGGGTTACCTTCCAGACAACCTCTGCTTACCCTCTAGGTAGTGTGGCTTAAGCAGTCGTAGGCTAATCTTTGGGGCACATAGGGTTAAACACTTGCAATAGTACACCTTTACAACCAACCCACCACACAACGAGACCAGACTGTATTCTGTAAAAATATATATCTTTATAGAAGCTAAGACTCCTGAGGCGGAAGCCGGGAGAGGTCGCATTTGCTACTTTGCACAGATTGTTTTAAAAACTTACTTTTAACTTGTGATAAAACTTGTAACACTGCGCACTTTAGGGCACGGTAGAGCGGACCTAGCGCCCACGTGACCCGAGCACCGGCTGCCTTCGCCGCTGGACACGCCCACCTTGAGGCCACGCCCACTTCCCGCCCTTAAAAGCGCTGATACGCTAGCGCTCGAACAGAAGCTAAGACTCCTGAGGCGGAAGCCGGGAGAGGTCGCATTTGCTACTTTGCACAGATTGTTTTAAAAACTTACTTTTAACTTGTGATAAAACTTGTAACACTGCGCACTTTAGGGCACGGTAGAGCGGACCTAGCGCCCACGTGACCCGAGCACCGGCTGCCTTCGCCGCTGGACACGCCCACCTTGAGGCCACGCCCACTTCCCGCCTTACGGCCCACAAACATGTGTAACCCCAGAACGCGCAGCGGACGAGCGCAGCGGGCGCGCTGCATATAGCCAGGTTCTGAGCTGGGATGGGGCAGTGAGATAAATAACGGTGATGGATCAAGCCCTGATCTTTGGACTGGGTAAGAGTGGTCTGCTCAATTCAGACACTCTGTTCATCACCACCCCCTTTTGTAAATCGATTTTGGCCACTATAGGTGTGGCAGGGTATACTCAGACATGAGTCCCTTTCTCACTGCTCCATCAGGATTCAAGCAAGCCGGGCCGAAGAGGCTGAAATGCCAGAAACCGGTCCCCGGTAGCTTGTCTCCTTTCTGGTAAAGAATTGGCTTGGTAGTTTAGTCTGCCCTGTTCCCATGATGCACTGGGCCAGGGACAGACTGATTTGCATATAGCCAGGTTCTGAGCTGGGATGGGGCAGTGAGATAAATAACGGTGATGGATCAAGCCCTGATCTTTGGACTGGGTAAGAGTGGTCTGCTCAATTCAGACACTCTGTTCATCACCACCCCCTTTTGTAAATCGATTTTGGCCACTATAGGTGTGGCAGGGTATACTCAGACATGAGTCCCTTTCTCACTGCTCCATCAGGATTCAAGCAAGCCGGGCCGAAGAGGCTGAAATGCCAGAAACCGGTCCCCGGTAGCTTGTCTCCTTTCTGGTAAAGAATTGGCTTGGTAGTTTAGTCTGCCCTGTTCCCATGATGCACTGGGCCAGGGACAGACTGATTTGCATATAGCCAGGTTCTGAGCTGGGATGGGGCAGTGAGATAAATAACGGTGATGGATCAAGCCCTGATCTTTGGACTGGGTAAGAGTGGTCTGCTCAATTCAGACACTCTGTTCATCACCACCCCCTTTTGTAAATCGATTTTGGCCACTATAGGTGTGGCAGGGTATACTCAGACATGAGTCCCTTTCTCACTGCTCCATCAGGATTCAAGCAAGCCGGGCCGAAGAGGCTGAAATGCCAGAAACCGGTCCCCGGTAGCTTGTCTCCTTTCTGGTAAAGAATTGGCTTGGTAGTTTAGTCTGCCCTGTTCCCATGATGCACTGGGCCAGGGACAGACTGATTTGCATATAGCCAGGTTCTGAGCTGGGATGGGGCAGTGAGATAAATAACGGTGATGGATCAAGCCCTGATCTTTGGACTGGGTAAGAGTGGTCTGCTCAATTCAGACACTCTGTTCATCACCACCCCCTTTTGTAAATCGATTTTGGCCACTATAGGTGTGGCAGGGTATACTCAGACATGAGTCCCTTTCTCACTGCTCCATCAGGATTCAAGCAAGCCGGGCCGAAGAGGCTGAAATGCCAGAAACCGGTCCCCGGTAGCTTGTCTCCTTTCTGGTAAAGAATTGGCTTGGTAGTTTAGTCTGCCCTGTTCCCATGATGCACTGGGCCAGGGACAGACTGATTTGCATATAGCCAGGTTCTGAGCTGGGATGGGGCAGTGAGATAAATAACGGTGATGGATCAAGCCCTGATCTTTGGACTGGGTAAGAGTGGTCTGCTCAATTCAGACACTCTGTTCATCACCACCCCCTTTTGTAAATCGATTTTGGCCACTATAGGTGTGGCAGGGTATACTCAGACATGAGTCCCTTTCTCACTGCTCCATCAGGATTCAAGCAAGCCGGGCCGAAGAGGCTGAAATGCCAGAAACCGGTCCCCGGTAGCTTGTCTCCTTTCTGGTAAAGAATTGGCTTGGTAGTTTAGTCTGCCCTGTTCCCATGATGCACTGGGCCAGGGACAGACTGATTTGCATATAGCCAGGTTCTGAGCTGGGATGGGGCAGTGAGATAAATAACGGTGATGGATCAAGCCCTGATCTTTGGACTGGGTAAGAGTGGTCTGCTCAATTCAGACACTCTGTTCATCACCACCCCCTTTTGTAAATCGATTTTGGCCACTATAGGTGTGGCAGGGTATACTCAGACATGAGTCCCTTTCTCACTGCTCCATCAGGATTCAAGCAAGCCGGGCCGAAGAGGCTGAAATGCCAGAAACCGGTCCCCGGTAGCTTGTCTCCTTTCTGGTAAAGAATTGGCTTGGTAGTTTAGTCTGCCCTGTTCCCATGATGCACTGGGCCAGGGACAGACTGATTTGCATATAGCCAGGTTCTGAGCTGGGATGGGGCAGTGAGATAAATAACGGTGATGGATCAAGCCCTGATCTTTGGACTGGGTAAGAGTGGTCTGCTCAATTCAGACACTCTGTTCATCACCACCCCCTTTTGTAAATCGATTTTGGCCACTATAGGTGTGGCAGGGTATACTCAGACATGAGTCCCTTTCTCACTGCTCCATCAGGATTCAAGCAAGCCGGGCCGAAGAGGCTGAAATGCCAGAAACCGGTCCCCGGTAGCTTGTCTCCTTTCTGGTAAAGAATTGGCTTGGTAGTTTAGTCTGCCCTGTTCCCATGATGCACTGGGCCAGGGACAGACTGATTTGCATATAGCCAGGTTCTGAGCTGGGATGGGGCAGTGAGATAAATAACGGTGATGGATCAAGCCCTGATCTTTGGACTGGGTAAGAGTGGTCTGCTCAATTCAGACACTCTGTTCATCACCACCCCCTTTTGTAAATCGATTTTGGCCACTATAGGTGTGGCAGGGTATACTCAGACATGAGTCCCTTTCTCACTGCTCCATCAGGATTCAAGCAAGCCGGGCCGAAGAGGCTGAAATGCCAGAAACCGGTCCCCGGTAGCTTGTCTCCTTTCTGGTAAAGAATTGGCTTGGTAGTTTAGTCTGCCCTGTTCCCATGATGCACTGGGCCAGGGACAGACTGATTTGCATATAGCCAGGTTCTGAGCTGGGATGGGGCAGTGAGATAAATAACGGTGATGGATCAAGCCCTGATCTTTGGACTGGGTAAGAGTGGTCTGCTCAATTCAGACACTCTGTTCATCACCACCCCCTTTTGTAAATCGATTTTGGCCACTATAGGTGTGGCAGGGTATACTCAGACATGAGTCCCTTTCTCACTGCTCCATCAGGATTCAAGCAAGCCGGGCCGAAGAGGCTGAAATGCCAGAAACCGGTCCCCGGTAGCTTGTCTCCTTTCTGGTAAAGAATTGGCTTGGTAGTTTAGTCTGCCCTGTTCCCATGATGCACTGGGCCAGGGACAGACTGATTTGCATATAGCCAGGTTCTGAGCTGGGATGGGGCAGTGAGATAAATAACGGTGATGGATCAAGCCCTGATCTTTGGACTGGGTAAGAGTGGTCTGCTCAATTCAGACACTCTGTTCATCACCACCCCCTTTTGTAAATCGTTTGCGCGCCGAAGGCGCGCCCAAGGCAAGCCCGTCTGCGCCCGTCCGCGACCTGCCGGGACCCGGGACCACACACCCTGGCTCCCATGACATCCATAGCGGGGCATACAGCTCAGCAGCCCTACATAGCATAGGTGGGACTGCCACTTCTCAGTGTTCCCACACTTTTGCTCCGTTAGAGCTACCCGATCGATGTCCAGGGTGCAAGCACACATTCCGCAAATCCCCGCCAGCCATAGCACTAACGTACCGTATGTACGTATTAAACTGCCGCTCTCTGCCCAAGCACAGCTTACAGATTGCCATGCTGCTTGAAGAACATAGGCCAGACGTGGTGTTTCTAACAGAAACGTGGCTTACCGGGCACTCTGAGCCGGACGTAGTTCAAGCCTTACCCGTAGGATATCATATCCTTAGAGCAGATAGACCGGTAGGAAGAGGCGGAGGGCTGGCAATCATTCTGAAGAACCAGTTCCGATGTCGCTCCACAGCAGAGACCATTCCTGAATGTGAGAGCTTAGCATTTCATATAGAGTTCAACGCGAACAACACTTTCTCCGGTACCCTGATCTACCGCCCACCAGAGCCTGTAAAAGAGTTTCACAGGCATCTTCCTGAGATTACAGCGGGAAGAATTTTGTCCGCTGCCAACTACACGATTTTAGGAGACCTTAACCTCCACTTTAATTCCCCTTCGGACCACATTGCCCAGGAACTACTAGAGGATCTGGAAGCCCTCCAACTGTCCCAACTGGTTTCTGCCCCGACCCATGAAAAGGGCAACTTACTTGACCCTATATTCAGCAACTGCCCGGATTTAACGGTTGATCAACCCATCCCCCTCCCATGGTCGGACCACTTCCTAGTCCCATTCACCTGGGTCAAACACAAAACCCCCCAGCTCCCTCCCCAAAGTTCCTCTAGAAGGAACTGGTCCAAACTTTCACTGGAGGCCTGGCTACATAAACTAGACTCCACTTGCCCTTCACCCTGCCCGGATCCCAACGTGGCTAACTCCAACTACGAAAAATGGATTACCCAGTCGCTAGACTCGATTCTCCCGACCCACAAATCATCCTTTAACAGACTAAAGAAAACCGCCCCCTGGTTTTCCGACTCTCTTAGACAACTAAAACGCCTTTGCAGGCAACGAGAGCGAGCCTGGCGTTTAGACTTTCTCCCAGACAAAAAGGCCTCTTATAAAGAGGCGATTAAAGTCTATAGAGAGGGGATCAGAACAGCCCAGGCAACTTATTATTCTGAGAAAATTTTAGAAGCCAAATCTAAACCTAAAGAAATTTTCCAGATAATAAAGCATTGCTCCACTACCAGCACAGCACCTCCACCTAACAAAACCAAGGATCAATGTAACGAGCTTGCGGACTTCTTCCATAATAAAGTCACAAAAATTTACTCCACCTTTCCCACCTCAGACACTACTCTGGATGTATCCCTCGCCCCCCCCCCCTAGAACACCTCTGCACTCAGATCAGCCTGCTCTGGATCACTTTTTACCTCTGGACCTTGACACTTTAAGCAAAGTGGCAAAACAAGTAAAAGCCGGTTCTCCCCGTGACCCTGCTCCTCCAGAAGTCCTCATGAAGGCAAGTATAGCTACTCTGCCTGTCATTCTGGATCTTCTAAATACCTCCATATCAGCATGCTCAGTCCCCACACCCTGGAAACAGGCTATGGTGAGGGCGCTGCTGAAGAAGCCCAGCCTGGACCCAGATGACCATGCTAGCTACCGTCCCATCTCTCTTCTCCCTTGGGCCAGCAAGGTATTAGAGAAACACATAAACACGCAGCTGGTCCAGTTCCTGGAGGACCACTCTCTCCTACACAAATCCCAGACCGGTTTTCGACCAAAACACGGTACTGAGACCGCCTTGCTGGCTGTCACCGAAGAGACTCGAAGGTTACTGGATCAGGGAGGATCAGTGGCAGTGATCCTCCTTGATCTAAGTGCGGCCTTCGATACGGTCAGCCACACCACCTTGCTGGACCGTCTCCATAACACCGGAGTCTCAGGTGACGCCTTAAGGTGGTTCGAATCCTTCCTGTCTGGGAGGTCGTTCCAGATTTTTGACGGAGAGATGGTGTCCTCGAGTAGACCCCTGAGCTGTGGAGTTCCACAGGGCTCCTCTCTAAGCCCTGTACTGTTCAACGTTTACATGGGGCCGCTGGCGGGTGTTGTCGAGCCATATGACATCAAAATTGTGTCATATGCCGACGACACCCAGCTGGTGGTCTCACTGGCCACTAAGAACAGTAGACACTCCGCAGCCGACCTCCTAAATTGCCTAGTGGATGTCAAGGGATGGATGTCCAACTCCTCCCTAAAACTCAACGGTGATAAGACGGAGCTTATGCTTCTAGGTCCTACCTCTCCCGTACCATTCACCTCACTGTGGCCCAGTGTTTTGGGCACTCCCCCCACCCCAAAGGACAGCGTTAAAAGCTTGGGGATATGGCTTGACAACAAACTCTCCTTTTCTACTCAAGCCAAAAAACTGTCCTCCACCTGCTTTGGCCTACTTAGGATCCTGAGGAAGGTCCTCCCGCTACTCCCCCTGGAGGCCAAAAAGGTGGCGGTACAAGGCCTTATCCAGTCTCGCCTGGACTCTAACAATGCTTTGTATCTAGGGGCACCAGAGATGACCTTCCGGAAATTACAGGTCATCCAAAATTGCGCAGCCCGCACCGTGTTGGAACTCCCGCGCATTCAATCAGCCAGACCTGCTCTGAAAACTCTCCACTGGTTGCCAGTGAGGCAGAGAGTGACCTTCAAGGCTCTGTGCTTGGCGCACCGCGCCTTTTGGAAAACAGCCCCAGCCATCAATACTGACCTTATCACTCCTTATCAACCTAACAGGAACCTCAGGTCGACAGACGCGTTCCTCGCGGTTGTCCCCAGAGTGAAGCGAGCCAGGTCCGGGGGCAGGATGTTCTCCTTGAACACCGCCAAGCTCTGGAATGCTCTCCCCTTCTCACTTCGGTCTAACCCGGACTTACTCTCGTTCCGTAAAAGTCTGAAGACCCTGCTGTTCGTTAACTCCGATTCCCCCTAGATCCCCTCCAGGTACTCCTGCTTCTACTCAGCGCTTGGACGCTCTTGGGCAGCAACGCGCTCTATAAATGCTTTTACAATTACAATTACAATTATATAGATTTTAAGCAGGCTTGTGAATACAGTCAACGTACTTTATGATAACGGTTGCAAGTTTACTCAGTTCAGGTTACCGCAGTTCTCTTGAGGCCCGTAGGCCGGTGTTAACCAAAGCTCTTGTGGAGCCGGCGGCGTCCAGGGGATCTGTCCCACGTCGCGTTGCCTTCCCGGGGTCGCTGATCGTTGCGGCTCTTCAGCCGAGCAGGTCACTGGTCATCCGGGGCAGCGGTGTTCTGTGGCGGCAGGGTCCTCTCCTTGTCGTCCGCTCCGACCCTGGAGGCGGCGGCTGGGCGGCGGTGGCAAGTGGCAGTACGGTCCTCAAGTGCAGGATGTACCCAGCCAAGTGCCGGTGCAGCTGTGGGCTCACAGCTGGGCTGTCGGGCAGGCTACCGACCTTGCGGATTCTCACAGGGCAACTGTCCGTCTTTGCAGGTGAGTGGCTGCTTGTTATGCAGTCACCTCGAGAGCTCGGACCGGACGGGTCCTCCTTCGCTTTGCTCTCGGACTCCCGGTGCAGTTGCGGTCACGGTGTTCGGGCCAGCGGCGGCTGGTCCTTACTTTGCTCTCGCTGTTGCATTGGGCCCCGGTCACGGTGGTCAGGTGGATGTCGTTGCCTTGGAGGAGATTCCTCCGTCGGTGCTGCGGCGATGGTCAGCACCCGCAGTCGCTTTCTTCCAAGGGGGTAGCGTCCACTGGTCCTGGGACGCTGGTCAGGGGCCAAGTTCAGTTTGCAAGCCCTTGGAGATCTCTTTAGCAAAGTTTGGCACAAAGTAAAGCAAAAGTCTTCTCGTAGTCTTTTCTTCTTCCTCTCCTTCAGCAGCAAGGCACCAGACACAGGCAAGAGTCAGCACCCTTCCTGGTCTCTCACGGTCCTTCTCGTAGGGCAGAGTCCTTCTGTGGCCCAAACAGGATCTAATTTTCAAGGAGCAGGGCTCCTTCTTTTATAGGCCAATTCTTTTGTTCTCGCAGGCCAGGGGGGCCTTTGCATAGCCACTCTCAGTCTTTGAGTACCCCGGTGGGTGTACTCCGGCTTCTGCTTTTAGTGTGAGGGCCAGGCGCATCAGACGCCCCAGGAGGTGGAGCCAGCATTGTCCGGACAGGGGTGGCCAGAGTACCTTGTTGATGGGGGCTTCGCCCTTCCTGGGCCAGGCGTCGGCAGAGTCATCCGCCGCTCCCCAGGAGGGTGGAGCCAGCATTGTGATGGTCGAGCACAGCTACAGTTCGAGTCAAGAGGCACTCCTACCTCCCACTAAGGTGTAATCTGCGCATTCACCACCTGTCATCCCTCCAGCCCTGTCACTCACACATCCCAGACAGTCAGATACACATACCAGCAGAGGCGGGCTGAAATGGTTAAGCAAGCAAATGCTAACTTTCTAAAAGTAGCATTTGCAAACCCAGGATACTAAAATAAACTTGACTACAAGAAATATTTTATCATCCTGAGTTCAGGCATACTAAACATGACTCGCTACCATGCTCCTTGAGCCTGCGGGGGTTATAGGGTGTAATAATCCTCGCAGCTCAGTCTGGCCTAATGGAGCAGGTAGCCTTCAATAGTGAAATACGGTCTTGGTTGTAAGTCACTACTAGGACATGCCACGCATCTCAGGGCTTGTCCTACCTTGCACTTACAACGCACCCTGCCCGCAGGCCTACCATAGGGGTGACTAATATGTAGTCAAGGGAAGGGTCGGTGCTGGCAAGTGGGGACACTTGCCCAGCTAGCGTGACAGTACGAGACCGCACGCGGGTTCTGCGGTCGCAGTTCCCAGACACATCTTTACGGCTGCTTCGGTGGGTGGCGCAACCAGCGCTGCAGGCCCACCAGCAGTATTGGCATCTACAAGCCCCGGCACTCTCTCGTGCACTTTACTAGGGACTAACAGTAAATCCAAAGAACCAATCATGGATACCAATCGCATGTACAATTTACAGTAGGGAGCACTTGCACTGCGGCACGGATCAGCCGTGGCGCAGTGCCCTGAGTATCGGAAAACCAGCAAAACATCGGAGGCACATCAGCAAAAAGTGGAAGGGAGACTCACGCCAAGGTGCCAGGTCTAACATGTGTCCCCTCCAGCTGAAATGTGGGGGGAACTACCCTTCCCCAGGGAGTTCCACATCACTAAGGCGGAAAAATCTGGACAGACCGTCAGCGTTGGCGTGATCGGTGCCAGGGCGGTGTTCCACCGTAAAGTCCATACTCTGTAGAGAAATGGACCACCTCAACAGTTTCGGGTTCTCACCCCTCATTTGCATCAACCATCTGAGGGGCCTGTGGTCCGTCTGAACTCGGAAGTGAGACCCAAACAAGTAGGGTCTTAGCTTCTTCAAGGCCCAGACCACAGCAAATGCTTCACGCTCTATTGCACTCCACCTACTTTCCCGTGGAAGTAACCTCCGACTTAGGAAGGCTACGGGTTGGTCAAAGCCCTCCTCAGTCATCTGTGAGAGAACAGCCCCTACACCATGCTCTGAAGCGTCTGTTTGCACTATGAATTCCTTGGAGAAATCAGGAGCCAGGAGCACGGGCGCCGTGCACATGGCAGTCTTCAGGGTGTCAAAAGCCCTCTGACAGGTGTCAGTCCAAATCACATTCCTGGGCTGCTTCTTCGAAGTCAGCTCTGTCAAGGGGGTCACGATCGTGCCATAGCCCTTGACAAACCTCCTGTAATACCCAGTGAGCCCCAGGAAGGCTCTCACTGCAGTCTGGGTCTTGGGGGGTTCCCAAGCCAGGATGGTTTCGATCTTGGGCTGCAAGGGGGCTACCTTGCCACTCCCAACTTGGTGTCCCAAGTACACCACTGAACCCTGCCCAATCTGGCACTTGCTTGCCTTGATTGTGAGGCCTGCTCTGCGCAGGGCCATCAACACTTCCCAGAGGTGTCGCAGGTGTTCGGGCCAGGAGCCGCTGAACACCGCGATGTCATCCAGGTAGGCGGCACTGAACTCGTCCAGTCCAGCCAACACCTGGTTGACCGATCTCTGAAAGGTGGCAGGGGCCTTCTTCATTCCAAATGGCATAACCCGGAACTGGAAATGCCCATCTGGTGTAGAGAATGCCGACCTCTCCTTTGCCCCATCGGTCAAGGCGATCTGCCAGTACCCAGACGTTAAATCAAACGTGCTGAGGAACCGGGCAGCCCCTAGCCGATCAATGAGCTCGTCAGCTCTGGGGATGGGGTGCGCGTCAGTCTTCGTGACTGAATTGAGTCCTCTGTAGTCCACACAGAACTGGAGTTCGGGTGTGGCTCCCGGCGCAGCAGCCTTTGGAACCAAGACCACGGGGCTGGACCAAGGACTGCTGGAAGACTCGACCACCCCGAGGGCAAGCATCTTGGAGACCTCCTCCTTGATGCAGGCCCGGACCCTGTCAGTCACCCTGTAAGCCTTGTGCTTCACAGGTAAGCTGTCTCCAGTGCCCACATCATGGACGCACCAATCTGTGACACTCGGAACCAGGGAAAACAGGTCTGGAAACTGCCCCAGCAACTGGCGGCAGTCCTCCTGTTGTTCGGCGGTCAGGGAGGGTGAGAGGTTAACTCCATCCACTGACCCATCCTTCTCACAGGCCACCAAGAGGTCAGGAAGAGGCTCCGACTCCTCCTCCATTCCGTCATTGGTTGCCAACAACATGCCCACTTCGGACCTTCGCAAGTGGGGCTTGAGGCGGTTGACATGTAGGACCCGCAAAGGGTTCCTGGGCGTCTTCATGTCCACCAAGTATGTCACGGGGCTCTTGCGCTCCACAACCTCAAATGGGCCTGTCCACTTATCTTGAAGGGCACAGGGCTCCACTGGGGCCAGGACATACACCTCTTGTCCAGGCTGAAGCTCGACCAGAGTGGCATTCTGATCGTACCACCGTTTCATTTCCTCCTGGCTCGCTTCCAGATTTGCCTCGGCAAGTTGTCTGAAGCGTCTGGTCTGGTTTCTGAAAGCCAGCATGTAGCTATATACATTCTGGGGAGGTTTCCTGGGAGATTGCTCCCAGGCTTCCTTTACCAAACTCAGTGGTCCTCTCACGGGGTGACCGTACAGTAGTTCAAAGGGGCTGAACCCTAGGGACTTCTGCGGTACCTCGCGATATGCAAAGAGTAGGCATGGCAAGAGGACGTCCCACTTACGCCTCATCGGACCTTCTAGGCCCATGATCATGCCTTTTAGGGTTCGGTTGAATCTCTCAACCAACCCGTTACCTTGTGGATGGTAAGGCGTGGTGAACTTATACGTTACGCCACACTCTTGCCAAAGGGACTTCATATACTTCGATATGAAATTGGTCCCCCTGTCGCTCACCACCTCTAGAGGGAATCCCACTCGTGAGAAAATTCCCATCGGTGCACGCCCCACCACGGGAGCCGTCACTGTCCTCAGAGGGATGGCTTCAGGGTACCGGGTGGCATGGTCCACCAAGACCAGGATGAACCTGTTGCCCATGGCTGTCTTGGGGTCCAGAGGCCCAACGATGTCAATACCCACTCGCTGGAATGGCGTACCGACCACAGGGAAGGGTTGGAGGGGAGCCTTGTTCTTCCCTCCCGTCTTCCCACTTGCCTGGCAAGTTGGACAGGTTCTGCAATAAGCATCTGAACTCTTATGCATTTGGGGCCAGTAAAAGTGGGTGACAAGCCTGTCATAGGTCTTGTCCATCCCCAAATGTCCTGCTAAAGGCACATCATGAGCCAGACCCAGTAGGAAGGCTCTGAACTTCTGGGGTACCACCAGCACACGGGCTGACCCAGGTTCAGCAGCCTTAGGCTCCGAATACAGGAGGTCGTTCTCCCAGTACACGTAATGTGTTTTGGCCTGAACACAATTGGCCTGGTCTGCAGCCTGCTGCCGCATACCCACGAGAGAAGGGCATTCTTTCTGCTCCTTGCAGAATTCCTCCCTGGAGGGTCCTCCTTCTTGCTGCCAATGGGTCAGCTCAGGCAGGTCCCCCAGTTCGGCGATCTGTTCCCCTGTAGGCTCCAGGGCATCCCCCTCAAGGTCTGCTTCCTCCTGGACCGTGGGAACTTCAGGAGCCGGTTTCCCGCGTCCCCTGCGCCTTCTCCCTAAGGCCGGTTCCTGGGCCTCTCCTTCAGGCCCCAGGACCTCTCGATCACCCCTACTGGCTTCCATCGACCGGGTGGTCACGCACGCCCAGTCAGGCAGACCCACCATCCGCAGGTGAGTCGTCTTCTCCACCTTTTCCCAAGGGGAGTGCTCCAAGTCATTCCCTAGCAAACAGTCAACAGGCATGGTTTTTCTTACACAGACCTGCAGAGTACCAGAGACCCCCCCCCACTCGAAGGGAACTTGAGCCATCGGACACTGACTCTCTGAATTATCAGCGTTTATAACCCTACAGTAGGCATGGGGTACAACCTGCTCTTGAGACACCAGGTGCTGCCTCACTGCAGTCACACTGGCTCCTGTGTCTCTAAGAGCCTCAGCTTCCTTACCATTGATGATCACCACCTGCCCATATTTCTTAGTGTTAGAGGGCAGGTAGTTCGTAGGGATCATCTCACTGTCTCCTAGCGAGACCAGGGTCATGTGAACGGGATCTCCACCCCCCGGGACCATCATTTCTTCTCCCAGGTGAACGCTAGTCACTTGTCGGGGCGGAGCACCAGTGGGTGCGGGTTTTCCAAACAGGCGACACTTGGGGTCACTGGATATGTGCCTAGGCTCGCCACATTTGAAACAATTGAAGGGCCCCTTTGGAACAGGTTTACCTGTCGGGGCCCCATTCTGCTTCGGAGGTGGGGGAGGCTGAGAACCCTGCTGCGGGCTCCCTTGGGAACTACTTTGGGGGCCTTTTTGGAACCCTTTCTGTTTTCCCCCTTTGTCCCCCCCACTCTTCTGCTGGGGACCCTGCCCACTCTTGGCGGAGTCTCCCACGGGACCCTTGTGGACCCTGGTGCTGAGCCAGCGGTCCGCCTCCTCAGCAAGCTTCCTCGGGTTGGACAGCTTGCTATCGATCAGGTGTTGGCGTAACTCAGGAAAACAGTGATCAGACAAGTGCTCCCATGCAATTAAATCAAAGAGACCTTGAAAATCATTAACTTTGTTACCTTTCACCCAACCATCCAGTGCTCTGCAAAAGTAAGTCACATACTCCACATACGTATTCCCAGGCCGCTTAGTACACCCCCTAAACTTCTGTCTATACATCTCAGGGGTAAGCCCGTACCTGTTCATTAAAGCTTCTTTCATGTGGGCATAGGATCTCTGATTTTCAACGGGCAAATCTAGCAAGGTATCTCTCCCTTCGCTAAGGAACGTTCCCCACAACCCCGCTCCCCAATCCTTATCAGGGACCCGGTGGGAGGACATGGCTACCTCGTATGCCCTAAACCACTGTCCTATGTCATCCCCCTTAAAGAACTCCTTAACTACGTCCTTCGGGATGTGCACTCTTGACTCTACCTGCACTGGCGATGTGCTGCCACCAGAGGGAGGACGATCCAAGTCTCTCTCCTTGAGACTTATCTCCCTCATTTTTACTTCATAATCCATCTGGTGCTTTCGCTCTTCCAGCGCCATTCTTTTCGTTTCAAGCTCCAGCTGGATTTTCAATTCTGCCAGCTTTCTTTCGTGATTCCTCGTTTCCTTCCTGTCCGCCAGCTCCTCTGGCGACAGGCCTTTACCAAAGCTGTGCTCGCTGTCTTGCCTCTCGAGATCGATCAGATCCCCAAGTGCATTCTGCTCCGTCGTTGCATTCTGCTCGGCGAGGGTGTCTTGATCCTCCGGGGTCTTTCTGGACTCCACCCAGGCTTTCAGGGCCTTGTAGAGCTCCGGCTTGTTTTTGCAGCCAGCGTGCGGAACCTTGAGTTTCCTACAGAAAAACTTCAGCTCCGTCTTTGAGTATTTGTCCAGCTTTGCGGCGTCCCACTCTACCTCCAACACCTCGGAGGTCGTGGACTCCGCTCCATCCAGGCTCTTTGTGCCCGGCATGGCTTCTGCACTCGGAATCTTCTTTCGGCAAAATTCAAAAAGCAAAGTCTGTGGCTAAGTAACTGGACCGTAATCCTTGTGTAGTGGTCAGAAGCTCAGGTATAGATATCGCAAGTGTAAATTCGAAATCCCACCGCTGCCACCAATGTAGGAAGGGGGAGGCTCTAGTTGGCGCAGTGCAACACTAGCGACAAGCAGGGACTCTCTCTTCCTCGTCAGGGCTGAGGGTTACCTTCCAGACAACCTCTGCTTACCCTCTAGGTAGTGTGGCTTAAGCAGCCGTAGGCTAATCTTTGGGGCACATAGGGTTAAACACTTGCAATAGTACACCTTTACAACCAACCCACCACACAACGAGACCAGACTGTATTCTGTAAAAATATATATCTTTATATAGATTTTAAGCAGGCTTGTGAATACAGTCAACGTACTTTATGATAACGGTTGCAAGTTTACTCAGTTCAGGTTACCACAGTTCTTATGCAGTTCTCTTGAGGCCCGTAGGCCGGTGTTAACCAAAGTTCTTGTGGAGCCGGCGGCGTCCAGGGGATCTGTCCCACGTCGCGTTGCCTTCCCGGGGTCGCTGATCGTTGCGGCTCTTCAGCCGAGCAGGTCACTGGTCATCCGGGGCAGCGGTGTTCTGTGGCGGCAGGGTCCTCTCCTTGTCGTCCGCTCCGACCCTGGAGGCGGCGGCTGGGCGGCGGTGGCAAGTGGCAGTACGGTCCTCAAGTGCAGGACGTACCCAGCCAAGTGCCGGTGCAGCTGTGGGCTCACAGCTGGGCTGTCGGGCAGGCTACCGACCTTGCGGATTCTCACAGGGCAACTGTCCGTCTTTGCAGGTGAGTGGCTGCTTGTTATGCAGTCACCTCGAGAGCTCGGACCGGACGGGTCCTCCTTCGCTTTGCTCTCGGGCTCCCGGTGCAGTTGCGGTCACGGTGTTCGGGCCAGCGGCGGCTGGTCCTTACTTTGCTCTCGCTGTTGCTTCGGGCCCCGGTCACGGTGGTCAGGTGGATGTCGTTGCCTTGGAGGAGATTCCTCCGTCGGTGCTGCGGCGATGGTCAGCACCCGCAGTCGCTTTCTTCCAAGGGGGTAGCGTCCACTGGTCCTGGGACGCTGGTCAGGGGGCAAGTTCAGTTTGCAAGCCCTTGGAGATCTCTTTAGCAAAGTTTGGCACAAAGTAAAGCAAAAGTCTTCTCGTAGTCTTTTCTTCTTCCTCTCCTTCAGCAGCAAGGCACCAGACACAGGCAAGAGTCAGCACCCTTCCTTGTCTCTCACGGTCCTTCTCGTAGGGCAGAGTCCTTCTGTGGCCCAAACAGGATCTAATTTTCAAGGAGCAGGGCCCCTTCTTTTATAGGCCAATTCTTTTGTTCTCGCAGGCCAGGGGGGCCTTTGCATAGCCACTCTCAGTCTTTGAGTACCCCGGTGGGTGTACTCCGGCTTCTGCTTTTAGTGTGAGGGCCAGGCGCATCAGACGCCCCACAGGAGGTGGAGCCAGCATTGTCCGGACAGGGGTGGCCAGAGTACCTTGTTGATGGGGGCTTCGCCCTTCCTGGGCCAGGCGTCGGCAGAGTCATCCGCCGCTCCCCAGGAGGGTGGAGCCAGCATTGTGGTGGTCAAGCACAGCTACAGTTCGAGTCAAGAGGCACTCCTACCTCCCACTAAGGTGTAATCTGCGCATTCACCACCTGTCATCCCTCCAGCCCTGTCACTCACACATCCCAGACAGTCAGATACACATACCAGCATAGGCGGGCTGAAATGGTTAAGCAAGCAAATGCTAACTTTCTAAAAGTAGCATTTGCAAACCCAGGATACTAAAATAAACTTGACTACAAGAAATATTTTATCATCCTGAGTTCAGGCATACTAAACATGACTCGCTACCATGCTCCTTGAGCCTGCGGGGGTTATAGGGTGTAATAATCCTCGCAGCTCAGTCTGGCCTAATGGAGCAGGTAGCCTTCAATAGTGAAATACGGTCTTGGTTGTAAGTCACTACTAGGACATGCCACGCATCTCAGGGCTTGTCCTACCTTGCACTTACAACGCACCCTGCCCGCAGGCCTACCATAGGGGTGACTAATATGTAGTCAAGGGAAGGGTCGGTGCTGGCAAGTGGGGACACTTGCCCAGCTAGCGTGACAGTACGAGACCGCACGCGGGTTCTGCGGTCGCAGTTCCCAGACACATCTTTACGGCTGCTTCGGTGGGTGGCGCAACCAGCGCTGCAGGCCCACCAGCAGTATTGGCATCTACAAGCCCCGGCACTCTCTCGTGCACTTTACTAGGGACTAACAGTAAATCCAAAGAACCAATCATGGATACCAATCGCATGTACAATTTACAGTAGGGAGCACTTGCACTGCGGCACGGATCAGCCGTGGCGCAGTGCCCTGAGTATCGGAAAACCAGCAAAACATCGGAGGCACATCAGCAAAAAGTGGAAGGGAGACTCACACCAAGGTGCCAGGTCTAACATCAATCAATACATTTTCTCACAGCAATATTATGGAACACATACTAGTAATGTTTTGATTTTAAACTCGCCATTTTAATACTTTTATATAATTGTATATAACCTTATTATGTTTATGTACTATATAATGGTGCATTTCTTGATTTTTACTTTTAAAAGCATTTTTTTCTAATTTAAGATGGTCGGTGCACACCGAATCACAGCCTGGGCTGTGAGAGCCACAACAGGCAGGAGGAGACCACAGAACAGTTAAAGGGAGTAGTGGGTGCAGCGAGTGGGAGATTGGACATCTCTAGCGACTGCACTACAGAAGAAGTGCATCATTACAGCGAGGAAGGCCGTGCAGCTCAGAGGGACAGACAGCAAGGGAGAGAGAGGGGCACAGGAGAGGGAAGGAGAAAGAGTAGTAAGACCACAGAACTTTTAAGGGAGCAGGGGAAGCTAGCAGCACAACAGTAACTGAGCCCCACATCGCAAGGTCACCATGATTGCAGTCCTTGGCTTTGCTGTTCTAAATCAGTGCTGTCAGGTGAGCCTCCATGGAGGCAACAAGCACCCGCGTGACTGCAACTCCAAAAACTCAGTGGGCTGCCAAATGAAAAACGAGTGTTGGGCGCAGCTCAGTTCCTGGTGACGAGCGTGGGGAAGCCCTTGTGGCTGGGGCCAATCCCAGCGTGACTGGGCAGTGATGTCTGGGGAATCCCTTGAGGCTGGACCAATACCGGCTCAGCAATGACGTTTTCGGAATCTGTGCACTGCAACGCTAGGCGCAAGAGCGCGCGCCACCCCGAGACATGTGTTGTGAATTATCGTGCACGCATTTGTGCAGGATAATTCAAAACACATGGCGCCCGTGCGGGTAACCGCAACCAATAGGCCATGGGCGGAGCAATGCACCCGCCTTTGCCCAATTGCATGCTGTCTTTGTAACCGCACACATAGGCCAATAGCCAGGGACAAAACAAAAAGCACATGCAGGAGCGTGTGTGAGCCTCTGGAGTGATTTCTTAAAACCCTTACATAAAGCCTTTGCCAGAACAGCGCAAGCGCTGTTACAGGCTCGACCTAAAAAATATGATGGCATACATTGCAGTATTCTAGCCCCAGCCAGAAAGGGAGGACAATTGAGAAGAGGGCTAGATAAGTCTCACATACTGAATTCTGTGATAACCGGCCTCTGTTGTGGATCGTCTCGGATTACATTTAGTTACTGACCTTGTTAAGAACTATAGAGCGGAGGACAAACCAGCAACACATCATGTCCATGCTGCAAGTCAGTAGGGCACCTTGTATCCGTTTCTGACATTCCATTTTGCAAAACATCAGATGTGTTAGTTTAGTTGATGCAAGCAAAGACTCCACAGTGCAGGACTCAGCTATTTTTTAAAAGAAAGCCAAGAACTGTATAGATGGTTTCCTCATGACTTGGAGTGATATAGCAACTCTGCTATACTCACTATTCAGAAGCAAGAACAATAGAGAACAAGGCGTTGGGGACCGTTGGAAGGATTAAGCAAACTATTGCCCAGAGTCACAGGGTGCTGGGCTAACCTGGCACTGGGAATCGAACTATGAACCCTGTGGTCCGGAGTCAGGTGCCCTGGCCGCTGCGCCACACCTCTTCTACAGGCATGGATGGCCCCCGCCCCAGGGCCACCACTGTCGGGGAACACGAGCTGTTAGGTGTCCGGTATCTGAGAGGGGAGAGGAGGCTGCAGGTCCTTTACGGTGAACACCGGCCGTGAGTAAGGAGGGGTGCCCGGCTCAAGAGTGCATGTTGTGTGTGCCACGCGCGAGCGGGGTACTCACGCCCTGGGCGTGGGTGGTCTCCGGCTCTACCTCAACGGTGTTGCCTTCGCTGAGGGCGCGTCAGCTCTCTTCCTGTCTCATGTTCATTTCTATTTCTAATGCCTCGCTGTGGACAGATAGTGTGAGGACGTGTGCTGGTATTCGGTGCCTTTGAAGGATGAACGGTCAGAACAGTCCTGATCACAAGTAGCACATAGAGCTCTGTAGGAGGCGCTTAAGTCACTGGGCTATTCCACTGCATTCTGTGTTCAGAAGAGGACCAGAGAAGGGGTCTCTGTAGGGGGTCCCTAGGATCATCGGCGTGGGGGGTTGCTGCCAGCTGAGATGCTGCGTTTGATGGACAGCTTGAGGTCTCAGGTGGCAGCCAAGACCTCCAGGCGCACTGGGGGGTGACAGGGCCGACCCCGCGTGCCCCTTTTTCCAAGAAGAGGGGACCGGAGACCTCACACCCCACTAACTTTTACAAGTGGCTTTGTGGGACCCGGATGGTGACTCTGTGCGACGTTACTATGACGCCCCTTGGATGCAGGCACTGCAGTGAATGAAGGGGACAGACAGCTGCCCATCACTGAGGCGGGGTGCACATGAAGTGCCATAAACTCTATACACATTTAATGCCCATTCCAGCTAGAAACCGTTGCGGATTCAACATTCCTTGAAACGGAGGGACTTGTAACTTTGTCCTCGCAATGACTCCGATGTTGAAGTTTGCACAGCAAGGGCGTTTTGGGCACAGCATATTACTACTCCCGTTTTCTGGGGATTATTCAAAATACAACATTTATGCTACGTAGCAAATACTGATTTTGCTGACAATTATTCTGCTGCACTTTTGTTCAAAAGAACGGTGTAAAAATCCCAAAAGTAAAACTGTCTTTCCGCCAGCAAAGACAATTTGCAGAAAATGTACTTTTATGAAAAGTCCGGTGCGGCAGTTTAAACTCTCGCATAAAAAAAAAAAGATTTCATCAAATCGTTTCTGCAGCACTTTGTGGAGCAGGCAAAGGCGAAATTTCACATTCTGAACAGAATGTTAACTTAAAATAAAATTTAAAAAAGTGATCGCGAGCGATCGCTATTGTAATAGTCCACGCTTGACCTGCTGCTCCCAATCGCCCTCCCATCTCATCTGCTCTGGAGTTTTTTTTAATTGTGTTTCCTAGAATGCGTGCAAGGAGGAGACATAAGACTGATGTTTACATTTTTTTTGTTAAAGAAGTATTGCATTACATTTTTTGTAGCCTTTCCAAACACCTGGTGAAAGCAACTCACAACCCTGGTTTATACTCCAGCCAAGACGCATGCAGTGGAAATCCGGGCCCTTCATGCCTGACAAAAACAGCAACACCCCCGCCCTTCCCCACCCTGGGTGCGCTGCTTGCTCGCCCGTGTGAGGGAACAACTGCGCCTTCATGGACTTTCCCAGACTAGTAACATTTTTAGGCGCTAAACCAAAACACCGGGATGAGAGCGAGAAGGCTGCAGGAAGGGGCCGCCGGCTTGCCTGCCCCGGCGTTGCTGTTTGTACGGGCAATTGTCATCTTCTGAGAACGTTGGAGAGCCGCTAGAAATCACATGTTCACATCAAACACCTTGCTCAGTGCTCCAACACCCTCGGGGTCAGCGCTGCACTCTGGAAACCTCCCAAAAATAAATACATGACAAAAGTTATCTCATGAAAATTCGTACAGGACAGGCTCCTGGTGGCTTCAATGCAATAATTATACAACTACATAAAAATAACCAGCAGAGCAGCTGTGAAATGGATCCCAAAAAAAAAAAAGAAGCTCACAAGTGGTGCGTGCGCCACTGAGAAGCATATGTCTTCAATTATCGCGACCGTGTCTGGCCGCGATAATTGAAGATATATGGCCTTTGGTGCGCGTAACAGACACCAATAGGCCATGGGCGGAGCTGCAAAACTTAGATTTATCACTGCACAGGGACGTTTTTAATACCTAGGCGAACACATTTTTTTCTAGCACTCTTCTTCAACACGCTGCATGATCTTCTTGAAACTCATTTACCACAGTCTCTAGTCAGAGCGTTCACTTGCTTTACCATTATTTCTATCATATCACTTTGTTACTCATGTCCTGTAACATTTCCCATTATCCCACTAACATTCTTTGTAGGTCTGCTTCCCTATCTTTGATATATGTCTTACTTTTATTTTTTATAGATTAAAATGTATTTCCCCTGATGAAGTGCGGTTCGCACAAAATGCATTGGGTGTTTGGAAGACACTTTAGACTATTGAATGGATTGTTTATACATTTTGGAACCAATGGATTAATCGTGAGACTCTAAATACGTAGCTGTGACGTAACAGCGTAAACCAAGAGAAATTTCTGGCACATGAATAAACCAGAGTGAAAATTCATTTTTTCTTGGTTATACTTCGTGTACACTTTCATCTACCTTGAGTTAATAATTGTGAAGATTATTATATCTCCCAAAGGAGTGCGGTTGGGTTCACTGTCAAGCTTGACAGCACGCAATACTGTTAAAAAAGTCCACACACCAAAAGCCCAATGAAAATGGACCTAAGAAATGCACACGCACGAGCTGTGTGGAATTTCAAGGTCCATTTTCAAAACCCAGAGAAAAGGACTCTGGCTGCGCGAACACTGCTGCGCAGTGTACGCTAGGCCGAGACCTAAAAATATAGACACCTGGACTGCTGGGCTGTTTGATATGCAGCTTAGTGTATGGCCTTGAGAAAAGGATGAGAATGCCTCAAGTACAGAACTCTGTGAGTCGTAGTTGATAATAGGATCATAGAAAAGTTTACTGGACTGGTTTACCGAATTTTATGGTAACCAGTTTGAGGTATGGATCAAGGAGCGAATGCTATACTTTTGAGTACAGAAACCCAATCGGAGGCAATCTCCATAAAGAAGAGGGCAGACCAGCCAGATCTACAGACCTATGGTCACTAGTCACAGGGAAGGACCACAGAAGGGGTGATACCCTGGGCTAGAAACCTGTAGGGAAAGTGATCAAAGATAAGGTGCACAGAGAAAAGGATACGCCTAAACTGGAGAACTCCACTATTCCACCCAGGGTATAGAAAATAGATCAGACTGAACTACAGAATTCTCTTGTCACCAGTGTGAAGTAAGGAGTGCAAAGGAGGAAGATGCACAGCTGTACTACAGCATTTTGTGACCCAACCCCCATCCCCTGTGTTTACCCCAGGCTAAAGTAAGCCAATAGAGAAGAATGGGACAGACAAGCCTTGACTACATCACATTTACAATACGGTTTAAGTAAGGCCCTTAGGAAGGGCTGGGGACGTCCATGACTACCACCTTGCGTGATCCTCTCCTAGACTGCACTACAGAATATTATCACCAGCCAAGGAAGGGCCATAGATTGGGTATCGGCTTTTTCTCCAGGCCCTGGGGTTTATATGAAGCACTGGACAGATTCAGTGATGTGACTGTGTTTCTCACCAGGTACTGAATTGCCTGTCAAGGTTAGTCACTACTCTCAAAGTTTCCTTGACTCTTGAGTGGTAGCTCTGGTTGAGCACTCAAAACCTACTGAAAGAAATTGATGAGAAGGTTGGGTTCAGAGGGAACATAACACAAGCAAATGACTGTTAATAAATGTCACTGTCCAGCCAGAGGAATTCTGTAATACTTTGTTCAAAATATCAACACGTTATAATGCATTGCAGCAATTAAAACTAAAAGTCCATTTTACAAAACACTCCCTGAAACACAATTCCCAAATAGAGTTTACACAATATTTTATTTTTTAATTTTCAGACCGACTTTTATTGACATTGTTACATTTGACACAGCAAGGTGCCTACATCCCATCGGCCTGGCACAGCAATACTTGACATTCTATGCAAATGATAGGGGGGGGGGGGGCGAACACGGCAAGTTGCCTACCACCCCCAAGGGCCGTGTCAGGTGGGCAAGTATAGCAGGCGCTTATCAACTCAGGTCTCCAAACAAAGTCCCCCAACCAACAAAATCAGCAAGTCACAGTAAGGATTGCCTCTGTCACCTAGTATTTCAAACCATTATCCAGTAAGGTCCCACACAACGTTTTCAACCGAAGTTCCCCGACCCACATGATCTGATTCATTTCTCACTATATTAGAAAGAGGTCACTGCGGCCCTCTATCCAGGAAGCCCTCCTCCTCTACGATCCCCTCCCCGTCTCTTCCCTCATCCCTCACTCGATCAGGGCCTGGGTCCGTGTCCCCAGAGTCGGTATGTGCCAAAAGGGGCGTTTGAAGAGGGGCCCATATATCTTTAGGGCGTGAGGAGGGTGGCATGAGTTCAGCGTAGGTGTGCAGTTGTTCCTGGCACTATATAAGGTCGCTCAACCATTCTTTGATTTTGGGGGCTCGGCTGCGCCCCCCAACGACAGGCTATTCGTCGTTTCGCCATCAAAAGGACCAAGAAGACGTATCTCCGCAACTTGACAGGGACCTGTTCCGTGTAGCCTAAGAAAACAGTAAGGGGGTCGTTGGGCACATGTATCTCAGTCATTACATCTAGCGCATGCAGCACTTCCCTCCAGTATTCCTGAACAGGCGGGCAGTCCCAGGCCAAGTGTCCAAAATCAGCCTCCCGGCCCCACACCTATCGCAGCAGGCAGTATTGCCCAACTCTAGCCGGTACAGACGAGCAGGCGTATAATATAATCAGTGAATATATATATAATGTATCGGGCGTAGTCCACTATTGGCAGATATGGCGCCGTTTGGCGGCAGCAAAAGGACCATTTCTCCGTCGTGATGATAGTTCCCAATTCCGCCTCCCACTTACCCTTAGCTGGAGCTAGGTCTCTTTCCTAGTCCCCTTGAGTTGAGCGATATAATCGCGATACTACATGTTCCGGGGGAGTGTGCTGCAGGAGAGTGTGTAGGGGGAGCATAATGGGGGTTCTAGTGGGAAGCACTGAGTAAGAGAGCGCATGTCTTGTCTAAGCCTCACGTAATAGAAGCGCTCCAAGGGAGTGGGGGTAGTGGTGCCAAAGAAGGCGTCACTAGATCTAAATTGCCCATTCTTATATAAGTGACCCCAGGTAAGGCAGGACAATTTGCGCACTATCCAGCGGCATCCCCTCTCTGTTGTGACTGGTAGGTCATATCTCCCTTGCAGGGGCATCAGTGGCGAATAGAGAACAGAGCATTTGAGTTTATGTGCCAAATCACGCCAGGCACTGGTTGTGCATTGTACAGTTGTAGACGCCAGGTGTCTAGTTATCGCAGCTGTGCTGAGATACGCTGTGCTTGGTGTGGGGGCCATATAACCATCTTCAATAGCTAGGTGAAGCATGTATGGGGGAGGGTGCATCCAATAGGCCGCGAAGTGCGCCTGGGCGCAGATAAAATAGAGCTCCATATCGGGTACTTCAAATCCCCCAGCTTTAAAGGGACGAGTGAGAACCTCCCACTCCAGTCTCGGCTGCTTTCCGCCCCATGCTAACCTGATCAATTGGGCTCTGACACATTAAAAAAAATACCAGCTTGGAGCATAAGGAATGTTAGTAAAAAGGTAGAGGAGTTTGGGTAAAATTACCATTTTTATTAAAGATACTCTGGCCGCCATGGAGAGAGGCACCTCAATCCATCTGGTGATCTTATCCGTGATGAGGTCAAGGGTGCGTCCGTAGTTGGAGCCCATCAGTTCCTCACGGCATCGAGAGACCCGAATGCCCAGATAGGTGATTGTATCCGCGTACCACTTCAACGGGAAGTCAGGAACGAATTCCAATGTGGCCTCGGTTAAAGTGAATCTTTGAGATTTCCCCCAGTTCACAGTTATCCCAGATAGTTGACCAAATAGAATGAGCAATCGAAGAATGGGGTTGAGGCTGGCACTAAAACTGAACTTTTTCAGATTCATGGACACCTTCTACATGCAGGTGAAGGGCACCGCCATGGGGTGTCCTTATGCCCCAGAGATGGCGGTGCTCTTCATGGCACTGTATGAGGAACAATTCATCTTTCAGAATAATCCTTATAGCATACACATCGTAAGATGGTATCGCTATATCGATGACTTCTGGTGCCAGTGGAGATGAACTAAGGTACAATTGACTCAGTTCCACGAATGGTTGAACAATAGACATCCTGATATAAAATTCAGCATGGCCAGTAGCAACACACGCTTAACATTCCTAGATGTAGAAGTGTTCCATCAGAACAGTGAGTTGGCAACAACCTTATATCGTAAAAAGACAGACAAAAATACCATCCTCCACTACCGGAGCTTTCACCCACAAAGCCTGAAGGAAAACTTACCATACAGTCAGCTGTTACGGATTAGGCGTAACTGCTCGAGAAAGGAGGATTACCTAATACATGCAGAAATGCTGTGTGACCAACTAGCAAAAAGAGGATACCCCAAAAAAATGTTAAAACACGCGCCCAAGCGTGCGTGGTTCACGCCCAGGGAAGTGCTACTAACAAAGAAAGACAAAAAGCCACTAGACCAACTGGTGTGTGTCACCACCTACGGCCCACTCACCAATAAATTTAAATCTTAAAAAACTGGCATTTATTGTCCAATTTGGACATTCCGTTTGCCAAACCTATGTTTGCACTGAAAAAGAAAAAAAACATAGGACAGCAAATAATCAGGGCAGACCTGGGTATCTCCCAAGCAAAGAGTGACTTGCGCACACTATGGAAATTAAATCCAGTGAAGGGCAACCACAAATGTGGAACCTGCATATCGTGCGCCAGCACCATTGAAGGCACCATGTTTGAACATAACACCATCAGATGCACTCATACTGAGTTCACAAATTGCAAAAGCAAAAACATTGTTTATGTAATAGTTTGTCCTTGCGACAAGCTTTACATTGGTAAAACAACACAACAAATTGCACAAAGATTGGCCCAACATCGATCAAGGATAAAACAAAAAGTGTTGAACGCACTAATGGTCCAACATTTTATAGATAGAGGACACTCAGAAAGAGACTTAAAATGGTCAGTACTATCAAAGATAAAAGCTCCACCTCGAGGAGGGAATGTAGAAGCACTACTACTAAGGAGAGAAGCCTATCTGATCTTGAAGTACGACTGCGTGAGTGTAGGTCTGAACGAATACGGAGAATGCTATAATCAGTAAACAGGTCAAATGTAACTCAACCACTGCTAAAAGATGTCCCAAAATTATGACAAAGAATGACTCCTAGAATGATTCATGTTCTGGACTACATGTCCCATAAACGCCAGGTCACATGTCTGGTCTTTAAGTTGTCACGTGATCGCAACACTCACCCATTCGAGTGAGAATCTGGCAGACGAAAGCATCGAAACGGAAAACTGCAGGTAAATGCCGCACACGTTCGTAAATACATAGCATCAAATGTGGGAGATATGCCCCCTAACCTAAGGTCCCCTTCGCCATTGCAGCACAAGCGGCAATTCTGAAAAAGATTGAAAAAGGCGGCGCCCCACTTAACGAAAGCTCGGTGCCCCGCGCCATTGTGGCTAAAACGAAGTAAGTGTACGATACCCTTGTGAACTGTTCGCAAAGATATAGTATCAAATGTGGGAGATATGCCCCCTAACCTAAGTTCCCTTCGCAGCACAAGCGGCGATTTTGAAAAAGGTGGCGCCCCATTTAACGAAAGCTCGGTGCCCCGCGCCATTGTGACCAAAACGAAGTAAGTGCACGATACCCATGCGAAACCGCCGGCGGTCTTTGCCTGCAGACACATCCCTCAGCTCCTTGATTAAAACACTGCCCAATTTAATGTTGCAGATACTGATGACTCTTCAGCATTCACTATAATAACTGCAGATTGGAAGACATGTACCACCCGATAACTATGTAAGTTATATCACAAGCATCCTTCTGAATTAACGATGCACAGTCCCTTAAGACAGTAAATAGAAACAATGTCATTGTTTTGTATTGCAGAACAAAATGAAATACTCAGTCAAGAGTCTGAACAAATGGATTAGACTTGCATAAACCCTGCAGGAAGGTAATAATAACTGTTCATAAGTTTTACACCAGTGACAACATACGTGAAGGTCCCACACTAAAGTATGTCCCCCGCTTACATTCATACAGGTACCCATCCTAAAGCCCTGAAGAAGAGCCTGACAAGTAAAATACAGGCTCGGAAACGCGTCGGCTTCCCACACGTTCGCTTTAATTACGAATGGCTTTTTTTCCGCATAAGGTTTCACAAAATATCTACATGGAATAAAGGGAATAAAATTAAATCGAATGCCTTTGCGTGACTAGGCCGAACTTTGATCAAAATTGTATTATAGTGGCCTGGTTTAATTAGTTGGTAGGGTACTATCATGAGAATTGATAACGATGATGTTTTGATAAATGTGTTGTATAATTGTTAAAGGTATTTCAATGTTTTTTTGTATTGCAATAATTGTTTTCAGCACTTGTAAATATATGTCACTGTGTAGGACAGCAAGTAAACCTCGGACGTTTTCCAAACATTGTGAACATTTTTGTACTATTTCATAAAGAATATGCAAAGCACCCAAGGATTAAATACCTTAGGGTGAGATTCTGCCTAAAATAATAAAGTTGCAGAACAAAAACAGTGACCAGGTCATTTTCTTTAAAATAATATATGTTGTCCCACCCGGCCACAGTGTAGGACACAACCCCACAGGTAGTAAAGGGTCCCGTAGGTACAGCGTGATATCGTCGGCATACAGAGAGATTAAGACCTGTCTCTCTGGGTATATCAATGCATAGTCTCGGAAATGTTGTCTAATATTTGCCGCTAAGGGTTTGATGGCGATAGCAAAGAGAAGGGGTGACAGGGGGGATCCCTGCCGGGTGCCCCGCGTAATTGTGAAGGGGGCCGACTGAGCTCCGTTGACCATCACTCTGGCTCGTACACCCGAATACAGTAAATTTATCCGTTCCAGGAAGGGGGCAGGGAACCCTATGCGCTGCAAGATGAAGGCAAGATAATCCCATTCCAGGGAATAAAACGCCTTACTGGCATCAAGAAATATAGCTGCGGCGTTAGTGTCAAGGTCTATGTCGTGGAGGAGACCGAATAAGGTACGCAAATTATGTGATGTGCCTCGAGTGGGCACAAAGCCGTATTGGTCAGGGAGCACCAACGCAGTCATAAGGGGACTAATACTGTTAGCAATCAATTTAGCTAAAATTTTCGCGTCAACATTTATCAAGGATAAAGGCCTATATGAGTCGCAGTAAGCCAAAGGCTTACCTGGCTTGGGTATTGATATTATGCGCGTCTCACGCATGGAGGGGGGAAGTATACCCATTTCCAGAGCTTCCTCAAAAACATGTCGCAGTATTGGGATGAGTAGGTGATGGAAGGTTTTATAAAATTCGGCCGGGAGGCTATCCGACCCCGGCGCCTTCCCAGATTGCAATTGCATTATGGCCGTTATGATTTCCCCATCCTCGTGATGTCTCAAAAGAAATTCCCCCTGCCCATCTCCCAACCAATCTATCGCCGTATCCTCAAAAAATGAGGTGAAGTCCATTGTCTGGATTCTATGCGTCTTGTAAAGACCTCTATAGAATTTCCGAAAGGTCTGCACGATCTCAGCCGTATCACTTTGCGTTTGGCTATTTTCATCTTCAATCTCCAGCACAATATTCGAAAACTGCGGGGGTCGAATTAGAGCTGCAAGCATCTTTCCAGGTCTGTCTCCCTCCCCATACTGGCACGCCCTATGATATTTCCCTCTATTTACATTCGCTCTCCGCTCTCTCTTGATATTAGCTAAGCACACTACGTAGCTTAGCTTGCAACTCAGATGTGGGAATATGCTGCAATTCCGTATCAATCTTTTCGAGTTCCGTCTCCAGACGGCGCAGAGTGGAACGGATATCCCTCAGGATACCGCCACTCTTCGCGATGCACAGGCCGCGTATGGTAAATTTAAAGGCTTCCCACACTGTTGAGTACTGCTCCACCGAGTTCTAATTGCCAGGGAAAAAATCAGTAATCTCCTGCTCGAGTTTCTGCTTAAATACTGGGTCCAATAAGGACAGCGGATTGAAACGCCAGAATTGAAAAGGAGAGTCCACTTTTGGGGGGGGATATAGCGGCCAGCACTGGGGAATGATCCGAATAAGTCCGGGGTAGGTGGGTGGAGTGCGTCACCCAAGGGACTAAGCCTTTAGTGATAAACCATTCATCAATTCTGGACCAAGAGGCACGGGCCGTGGTGTAGCAAGTGCCCTCCCGCCTCGTCGGGTGTATGTGTCGCCATGCATCAAGCAGTTCATGATCTTCAATTATCATCTTGAGATCTTGAGGGTGGATTGTGAGTGGAAGTAGTGATGTGGTTGCGGATGTGAGCGGTCCAGTGTAGGATTAACTGTGCCATTAAATCCCCCCCCCCATGATAAATGTGTAGAGCCAATCTCTAGCACCTTTCCCCAAAGTACACGGAAAAACTCCGGGTCATCAGTGTTCGGCCCATAGCACGAAACTAACGTGAAGGATTGAGTGGCGATCCTGCCCCAGAGAATAGAGTACCAGCCCTGCTTGTCCGTTACAGAACCTATTTGGGTGTATGGGTGGGACTTCTTCACTAGGATGCATGTGCCTCGAGCATATGATGAGTAGGAAGAAAAACAGGTATAACTGGCCAAGCGAGCGGCAAATGCGGAAGGGACAGTGGGATTGAAATGCGTTTCCTGCAGCATCGCGCAGTGTATGTCATGACGGTCTAAGTCGGAGTTATTCAAACTGGGGGGCGCGTACCATCCTAGGGGGGGCACGCACTCCACTCTATTTTTACTTTTGTTCCCTGCCTCTTAGAGAACTCTGGTACAGCTGGAGGGAGGAGGGAGGGTAAATCGACGGGGCACGAAGTGCCCATGCTTTATGTTAACCGTCCCAGGAGGGGGTTAATTCATGGAGCTGAAATGCTTCAGCTGCATTGAGGAGGCAGGAAGTCTCCTTTGCTAAAACCGAAGGTAAACGAACAACAAGGGCTGTTCCTCATTCGATATTATAGTAGAGGAGACATCCTGCCTCTCACTGCATCTGAAGCATTTCAGCTCTATGAATTAACCCCCTCCTGCGTAGCTGCCAAGGTTTCAGATTGCTATGTGTGACATTTTCATAATTTCAGGGTAATTATTAGTGACATTTCAACACGTATGAGTGACACTTTCTTGCAAACAAAATCAAGCCATGAAGACTAGGAAAACATATTGAATTAAATTAAATTTGTGCAACAAGAAAATCTTAAAACTGCTGCCAAGTACCAGAAATTCATTATGCCCCAGGTTGAGGAGCAGAGAAGTCTTAGGCATAACATGCAGCTAGGGCACCGTAGTGTTAATAATTTTATAAACACTTCTCTCTCAACACTTAATACAGTTGTTTCCAAGTGCTTCAAGGAATGGCCCGTTCAACCTGAGCCGGCCAGTATGAATTGGTTAATGCACAGAATAAACTCCTGCATTCTCCATTAAATTGTATAGTTTTGATGCACTTCAAATCAGTTTAATTAGCATTCATGTACCACATGCATACGTCCAGCTACCCGCTGCATCACAAACATGGGCACCATCTTCAAGAGACACCCACTAGCCTCTTGTGAGCGCTGTATTTAATTGCCTATCATCGCCAGAGTAAAAAGATATTTGGAGCTGTTGGCAGGCCCAAGGTGAAATGAAAAGTAATGGCTGCAAACTGCAGTACGCAACCCGAGACGTTTGGGCAAGGCAGCCTAAGGCCCTGTGAGGCACACACTTGGTCACAACCGGCACGGCCGGCAGCCTCGAGCCAGTGGGCAGTTATGTGAAAGATGAAGATCATGTGTAGTGGCATTAGTAAAATAGTGTCAAGTGAGCATTTAGGCCAGCATAGAGAAATCACCTTAAACCAGCCGGCCTGAGAAAGGTGTCGTGCCATGCATGTACAAATCTGTTTGTGGCTTCAAGTGTGGGTGTGACTCGTGTGTGTGTGGAACTTGGAAAAGGTCAGAAGGTAAGCCGGGAGCACAGATCAACTGAAACTTTATGACCAGCAAGTACTCTTATTTTACGCCCCTATCTAACTCCAGCGTTAGGCATGCACATACTTGAAATGAAATTGCAGCTGGAGAGCAGCAGCATTTCACGCGACACCTACTACCTGGCTCCCCTCTCTTTGTGACCGCCCACCTGAATCAGACTCTCTCAGGCCGGCTCAGCTGCTCAGTGAGGGGTCTTGGCAACCGCATTCTGAGAGTCTGCGTCACCGCCCAGGCGGTGTTGGGCCTGGCGGGGCGGTCGCTTGGTGGCCAGGGGCATTTATTATCATGCTGGCAGCGGAGCTCATCAACAGCAATGCGGTCCCTAATGAATTCTTCAGCTGTTGCCCGCTCGCGCCACGGGAGGCAGCCTCGATCCTGAGCACTTGTGTTGAAGGGTTGTTCCATGGGTATTGCTGTGGGTGTTCCCACGCAAAGCCCATGGAACAAGACACATCTCCAGATTTACGAGGAATCGTGAATCTGGAAATGCGTCTGAATGCTACGCCACCCTAGAGGTGGCTTAGCGAGGCGCAACTAAGGGAAATGTTTTCATTTCTCCTCGTTTTTTCCTCTTTTAATGCATGCTGCATTCTACAGCATGTATTGAAAGAGCGAAATGCCTGTAGTGATTGTTTATGTGCAGGAATGTGCCCCTTCCTGCACAAAAACAATCTCCCCATGACGCAGACATCCTTGCACCATGGTGCAAGGATGCCTACTCCAGCGCATGGCTGCAGTTTGTGCGCCAGCGCAGGGGGAAGCACAGAAATGCGTCATATTCTTGTAAATATGTTGCATCCCTGTGCTTCGGAAGTGCTGCAGCCAAAGGGCTTGCGGTGCCACGCTGCAGCACTTCCTTGTAGCTCTGCCCCTGGATGTGGAGCATAACCTGAGGAAGACAGTAGCAAAAATCCATCCACAGATTGACCGTCTGTGGCGAAAAACAGGCACACCCGTCACATTTATGTTGGTGGTGTTATCAATCAATGTCATGTGTAAAACAAAGCATCCTAGTAAAAACAATTTGTGCACATTTTAACTAGGCAAATGGTTGTTTGAGCTGCGTAATAACCTGTCATTTCAGCACACCCCCTCACAAACCTGCACTTTACTAAACGCTCTTATTGTATTGAACATTATTTGCTGGATATGGCCCGGGATATGCGCGCGGCGGTCAATTATGTAGTGTACCAGATTCCAGAAATTTCTGTCAGGTGGTGGGAGGGCCCAACAGCTAAAAAAAATTGAGCTGGGGGTTGCTCAACCTACAAAAGTTTGAAGACCTCTGGTCTAAGTAATATAATATGTGCCTGCGCTTGCGGGATTCCCCCAGTTCTCTTACATTCCAAGTGAGAAAGTGGTATGTGGGGGGTCTCGAACGTTCAGTCATAGCGCAGAATGTGAGTACACATTCTTAAAAAGTGGTCTGACACAAATAGGTAGAGATATCTAGGCGTGAAGTTGCTAATATACCCTATGGCCTGTGACTTGTCGCGCAAGGTCTGCCGCAGCTCGCAGACGTAAATAAAACATTCCCCCCCCCCACCCCGTCCCTCATCACAGTGTTCCCAACAGGGGAGCATGATGTAGTCCATGCCATAACTAGCAGTAAAATATTAACGACCATACTAGTAAGGGTTCACCTGAGAGGTGGAGTCCAGAGGGCGACCAGGGGTCTTCCTCACCAGGGCGAGGGTGTTCGGGTGGGCATGTGTAGGGTCATTTTGGTTTCAGTTTCCAGTGCATCTACACCAGGGGTCTCCAAACCGGTCCTGAAGGGCCGGATCCATGCCAGATTTTAAAAAATACTACATGTATCTCAATGGGGATATCCAAAAAATCTGGCATGGATCTGGCCCTCCAGGACCGGTTTGGAGACCCCTGATCTACACTATCGCTGGAGACCTCCAGCTCATCAGTTCAGGGATAGAGTGTACTTGTCCATATCACTGTATGCAGTCAGGGGGGCGAGGGGGCAGCTAGACCCTCCCAATTCTCATCGAGCCCCCACCTCCTCCTCAGGAGCTTACAGTTTCCCGCACCCTGAAGACTTCAGCAGTTCCATATCGAGGGGAGGCTGACCAACCCCTCTCCGGCCCCCCAGCCGCAATGTCTAGTTATCCCCAATTTACAATACCATACGATCCATTATCGTATGGCATGGTCTATTTGCCACTGAATTGAGGATTCCATGTCTAGGTCCTGTATATCACGCATTATGCTTATTAGTTTCTATGGCCTTCAAGGACAGGAAATGTGATTGACGTCTTCAATTAGAGACGGCATCCGCTACTTTGGCTGGGAACTTAATACGGGGGTTTGGCGTCTCGTAACGGTGGGGCCTGCTATTCAATGTCCGATGCGCCTCTGTTGTCTTCTTCCTGTCTCGCAGGGAACAGCCGACCTCCGGGTGGTCTGGGCAGAGCCATGATGAAGTCCTGAACGTGCTGTGGGTTGGTGAAAAAGTGATGTTTCCCCTGGGAGGTCACTTTCAGGCGGGCTGTGAACAGCATTACATAGAGGATGTTAACTTGCTGAAGTTTCTTCTTCACCTGGAGAAATTTGCGTCTCTGCTCCTGTACGGCCATGGTGAAATCCGGATATATGGAGACCGCTGTTCCCTCGTGCATGAGGCTTCCCTTCTTTCTGGATAGGCGGAGGGCAGTGTCTCTATCGCTGTAGTTTAGCATTTTAGCTATTATGGGACGCGGGGAGCCCCAGGGGAAGAGTGAGTGGCCTCTCACTAAACGTCAACCTGCCTCCCGGGCAGTTACCTCCAGCTCCACTCTTGTTGTATTGCAGGCCGCCTCCCGCGCTTGTTTCAAGCTCGGACCTCTTCGACCTGCCGCACTCTGTCTGGGGGCAGCTCATGGACAGTGGATTCCTCGCCGTGTCAGCGCCAGCATGTCGTAGGGTAGCTGCCGATTTATGCGTTCAGCCTGTAGGTTCTTCGCTCTCACGGTTGAGGCCCTAGAGTCTGTGCAGCCGTGGGAATAATCAGTGTGCCAGCAGCAGGCCCCAGTTCACCTCACTACTCTGAGATAACCCAGCCAAGGCAGAATTGTCCGTTTTATAAGGCTAGAACTGAGATGGGCCCAATCCCATGTGCACTGCTGGGCACACGCTTATAGCTTGGGCTGGGTAGGGGTCTACAGGTCAGACCTCGCACTCCACTAAAGCGTGAGATGGGCACAGCAATTCCTCCCAAGCCCAGTGCAGGCCTGCAGTCTATGTAGGAGAAGGGGCCATGCAGCTAGCTCAGCCCTTCAGCGTGGAGCAGGCCCAAGTGTGCAGTCTCCAGGTATGGGCCAAATGGCAGCAGCAGTGTATCAAATTACCGGCAGGTCGCGTTGCTGGGCCTGGGTTCCCCCCGATGTAACCGCCAGTAGTCCGCAATCCACCCAGGTCCTTGAGCAACTCCACTCCAGCCTCAGCAGCCGGCAGAGGGCTCGCTAGGCCCCAGCGAGGAGCGGGAGAGGAGAGCAGGCAGCGGGGGACGGTGTGCTGTACGCGGTCCTTGCAGGGCAGATCTCGCTCGCCTCTCACCCTCACAACGGCAGCAGGCTCGCTAGGCCAGCGCTCCTACCACAAGTCAGCGGGGGGGGGTGTCTTCGTCACTGTGGCTCCCGTGCGGCCTCTCCGCCGCGCGTCTCCCGCAGCCTCCAGCCACAGATTCGTCCAGCAGCCCGCAGGAGCACAGCACAGCAGGCCGGAAGCCCACAGGTACAGCCTCGGCATAGTAGGAATGGCGGTTTCACTGAAGCCCTCCGTAGGGTCCAAATGGTTCGCGGCTCAGCACTCCCGCACCAGCAGGCTCACAGCGGGCAGCCGATCTTCTCCACCCACTCTCACCGAGGCGATTCCACCTCAAGCAATCTGCTCCGCCGCCATCTTGTGTCGGGCGGGCGCCAGCAATTGCAAAAAGCACTCTTCCAGGTAGGAAAGGGCCGTTGTACTGGTCTCATTTCAGCGCTGTACATTTCCGATGCCTGTGTGGCCGCTGCTGGTGTATATTGATGCCGAAATGGCCAGGATTTCAGAAGGATGTCTTCCAGAACTGCAAGAGCCTCACGCAAGTGCAGCCTTCTTGCTTGGCGCCCTCTAGTGCCCCCCCAGAGTTTACACAATATAACATAAACAGAATTGGAGCTACTGCCTATATTTTGTACGTGCCAGCATTACCCATAAACACTCAGGTGTTGTTGGGCAGTCGTTATTCCTTTTACAAATATCCTATAGTAGAAGCAGATATGCATTGAATATGTGAGCACCAGAAAGGTGTAGTACAACAGCCTATGGACGCTTGGTAAGGACTCCAACGCAGCTGTTTGTTTTCTTGCTGCTGTGGGTATATGGATGAAATGTCTAAAAGAGCCCAATAAACAAGGATTTAAAAAGCTGTTTTTTTAACATAATTGGGAATTTTGGGGCTATGCCTGCAGATGTTTTCTTGTCATGTATGCTGGAGTTTCCCTTGGCTCGGGGTTTCCGATAGGAGCTTCTCTAATAAAGAAATTGGACAGTATATTACAACTGCACTCTATCTGCAGTTTCTGTAGAGCCCATGGGGTGGTGAAACCTAGCAATTAGATCTAGAGATATCAGGTAGTCTTACCAGAACAGTATTCCATAAGTAGCAGGTAACAGGTTCTATAGTGCCATTGAGGTCTCTGTATCCCGGAAGCCTCATGATCAGTGATACAGAGAAATTGTTAGATGGCAACATCTCAAAAACTGCTTACCACAGGTGGAAAATTATTTCGCCCCAGGGTCCCTACCTTCTGTGGGCACTTTTTGGTCAACATGTGGGTGTGCTCGGAGCAATACAACCCTTCTCTTCTCAAAATGTTACCAACAATGGTGTCCGCTGGTTCCAACAATGTTCATTCTCCTTCGTCTACTTGGTATTCTTCAAAACACACATGGTACATGATTGCTTAATATAGAAACGGTCAGACCTGGTATCAATTAATTGACCTGGATGTCAGGCTGTTGAAGGGAGTCACAGTTATCTCCGTACCCTTTCAAAAGCCTATCTGCAGGGATCGGGGTTTGGTCTTGGCTCATGATTGAGGGCTTTTTATACAATCACCCCACTAAGATCAGCAAAGCGGCACAGAAATGCATGAGCATGAGAGCGCTTTCATGATCAAGACCATCAAAGGCTGAGTTGAGGAACACTGTTAGTATTTTTTCTTGAACACAAACGGTCTATAAAGAATGATGAATAATAGCGAACTTTGAAAAACCTTGTTCAAGAAATAATTAAAGTTTGTATTGAATGAAATCCCATCCAAAGCAACAACAGAAGAATTGTTCATAAATTCTTATGGAAACTCTGAGAAAACCTAAAGCCATTCTGATGGGAAGTGCAATTGGTGTTCTGGACTCAGTCGTTTACAGATTTTAGGATTTTGTAGAGTGCTAGGTCACTATACCTCTGCTCCTTGAAGTACTATTTATAGTTGATGAAAATGGTGAAACTTTTAAAACAAAAACCCATATCCTTTAAAAATGAGGAGAATGCCATCGCACTTATCACGCCGGAGAGGGGGACATGTGGGTGGGAATGGGGAGGGTAAGGGGGGGGTGGGAAGTTGGATGTTTTATAGACTGGATTACCACTCGCTTCCGTCTGCAGGACATGTACTATTTAGCCTCCACGGACCCAGCCGATGGGAGAAGAGGGGTAGCAGCTCATGGCAGGGTGACCGCATGCTCGCCCGAGATGTTGATGTATCCTATGTCTATTGTGTTAAACCTTCAATAAAAAGATTTAAACCAAAAAAAAAAAAAATGAGGAGACACTGATGGCTTGTGCACATAAAAAATTATCTTAATGGCAGGTGCCCTAGGAGTTTCCAGTCCAAAGCTTGAATTAAGGGTTGTATGAGGTGTGGGATAGATAAGGCAGACATCTGGAACTCTGCGGTTGCCACCTGGAATGTGGGTGATAGAGAAGATTGTATGCCAGTTCTGGTGATGCAGTCACATGGGTATATATTTTACATCCCCTGTGCATTTTAGGAATTTTCAGATGACTGGAATCTATCCTATCTCGATGTCCTCAACTTTCCTTATGGGTCAGGGTGTGACCTGAGTAGTAAGTGTTCTTAGTTTGTGTAATACGGCCACAACATCCAAAAATGTGCTGGTATGTATCCTTTAAAATGTTTATTCAACTAACATTGTTTCAGTGGCACACTGTGACACAATGGAGTGTTGGCCTCTGGGCATTTGTAATGTCTTTCTTTGCCAAGAGAGCTTTCGTTCATACATTGAGACCGACTCAGTGCGAGACGTTTTGCTCAATCCCATTCATTGCGTCTCTCCTTTAACCAGCATTTCGGCATAATCCTGTACGTTGGAGTTTGTTGATGACATTGTTCTCTTCTATGTGATCTGAACGCCCTTTGCAACCCTCATCCTGCTTCAACTTGATCTTGCCAGTCCCTCAATTGGCATTTTCTTCCCTAGACGTTGTGTAATGCAATACGGCTTCAAGGTGGAATGAGGTGTTTGAACTAAAAGCACTCTTCTCCCTTAACAACTTGTCCTTATTTGGGTTTAACGAGTGAAAGTTAACTTGGAATGTAGTGAAAGTTCCTGCAAATCATGTGACATCTAGGCGTGCCCTCATATCCCTGGCAAAGTGGTGCTGGAGGGTACAGCCACAACCTTTATAGAAGGTGTTGCAAGCTCCCGGAGCAGTAGTTGGATGATTTGTTCAGTTTGAGATGGAAATCCTGTTCAGTTCTTCTAGAAACTATTCCAGGCCTTTCCCAAGAAAAAGGACTACTTCCAAAAACCTCTTTCTTGAAAAATTGATTTCCTACTGTAGCCAAGTCTGAGGAAACAACACCTCTTGATAACTGCTCTGTAACTAGGTTTATGCCTGACTTTCTGGGTGGGACTTACCGTTTTGTATTATGATTATTCAATGGTATTCTTGAATTGCACATTCTATGAGCAAAAATGTCTTTGGGATTAGCCCCCAGGAAGATACACTCGGGCATAGGGTGAGCATGGAAAACCGATTTGGGGTGAAAGTAATTCAAAAATTGGAGGAAGACGGAGTGATTGGCATCAGGAGCTATTTAAAGACAAGGGATGCCACTCCTAATGACCAAAAGAGGAATCTAGAGTGACCATGAGATATGGCGCATAGTCTTGTGAATTGAGAGCACCTGCTTGGCCTTTAGAAACCAGAGACCCGGATGCCTGATCTGCTGATGGTAGTCAACGGGAATTGAAGAATGGCAGTGAGAGTGTCAATGGCCGAGTGAGAGAGCCTGCGCCTTTCAGAGATAAACTAGGAAAGAAGTGCTCATGATCCGGGTATCCAAGAGAAAGGAATTGAAAATGATGAGATGGATCATCTTACAATCTTATGGAGAGAAAGAGATAGGCCTGGTCTTAATAGTGAGAGACCAGAGAAATTGGATACCTTCATTCTCATACCCTTCTACTTACTTTGCAACCCCCTTTCTTAGAACTGTTTCTCTGCTTGCTGCTTCTCTAAAATATTCTCAGTTGTTTAATTGCCTTTGGCCCAGCACCCACCGAAAATGTCAGCTTAGTGGATCAATAGGTTTGAGAGGGCTGCTTGCCAGTTATTTACCACTGCGCTTCCCTAAAGCCCAGGGGCCTTTGGTCGGGGGAGGTGTTGGGGCTTGTTCGCCATGGACCCCAAAGAGCTTAAATAATTCTTTAGAAAAGACCCAGCACTCATTTCTGACCTCACCCTGACTAGGCCCATTAGTCTGCAGGGTCTTGGCTCACCAATGATAAGCCCAGTAGGGAGGAGGATCATGTCAAAATGCAGTCGGATGATGGTAGGGACCATGCCCAAGTTGCTTGGCTGCTCCCACACTACTTTCCAATGCAAGGTGACTTGGAGCCAGGCTCTTCTGGTCTTCCAACAAGAAGCTGCAGCCAGCTGCAGCGTCCATTGGATGACGAGAAGGCTGCAGAGAGATAGAGAAGCGAAAATGCTTGGGCCTTTTGCATGGGGATAAACTAGTGGAGTACTTTGGCTGAATAGGCATATGCCCCCCATTTAAGATACAAACAGCCCCACCGCAAAGGCATACAGGAAGAGAGGTAGCAAAGTGAGTTCAGGCAATGCAGGTACTTGTGAAAATAAGAACGTTTTTGGACATCGAAATCAGTTGCACATCGCCCAAGAAGCAAACAGTATTGCCTTATCCAGTAAGGCAGCAGTACTGCTTGCACATGAATGTCTCCTGCGCCCCTAGTGAGCTTTGATACTATGATGCAGAAGTCCAGTGCAGCAGCTTTCTGTTAAGTATTCTTGGAAAGGATTTCTTGTGAAGCATAGGAAATAGACATCGCCGAACCATCAACTGGCTGTACTCAGGCACATTTTATTGATAGTGCTGCATTGGATGGAACCCATTGAAGCACTGTTCAGTCAAAAAGAGGTGGAAAGGACCGAATTGAATCCTTGGACTAAACCAGAAAGGATCACAGAACAAAATGAAGAGTCCTCGTGCATACTGCTGGTGTGGCCTGAGGTTCCTGCAACACACACTAGGGGGCCGATCAGGATAGCGGTTTTTCCGCATCCTCGGGGCCGGCGGAAGCCACCGCCGGCCCCGAGGATGCGGAAAAACCGCAGCGGACTGACCAAGGACCCACCGCCACATTAGGATGGCTGGTGGGTCCTGGTTTCCGTCCGCAGCTTTTCCGCCGCGGTTGGCTTACAACCGCGGCGGAAAAGCTCTAATATGGTGACGGTGTCTCTCAGACACCGTCCACCATATTAGGATGGGCAGTGAATTATGCTTTTCCGCGGCGCGTTTCCCGCCGTGGAAAAGCATACGGAACTTCACTGCGGGGGCCCGTTGCGGGCCCCCTATGTGAAGGGGGGGTGGGGGGTGCACATGGGGGGTACCTATGGTACCCCCCTGCATTTGCATGCAGAAAGCGGCAGGCACCGCACGGTGCCTGCCTCTTTCTGCATGCAAAAGCAATGCGTGCATTTTTAACATTGCCGCGGGTGCAGCTTGAAGCTGCACCCGCCGCAATGTTAAAAATAGAGGATGTGACCGCCAGGGTGGCGGTCACATCCTAATTGCACAGGAGGGAACTCCGCATGCCCATGCGGAGGTTCCCTCCTGCTCTGGGGTCGCGGACGGACGCAAGTCCGTCCGCGATCCTGATCGGCCCCTAGATCTTGTATCGATGGTGGTTGACTCTGCTGGCTATAATCAGGTCACAAGTTAAATGACAAAGGTTCTTCGGTTAGACAAGCAGGAACCAACTATGTCTCAGGATTTAGGTCACATTCAGGACCATTGATGAGAATAATGGGAATCAGTCAAGATTTGGCTCAGACAATATTGACGTTTGGAAGATGTGGTCTTAGAAGTATCATGTAATATGCAAGTCACTAGTTGGAAGATATGAATAAGGTAATCTGAAACCTTTGGTGACTCAGTTCCAAGGAGTTAGTACAGTTGTTAATAACTGGCAAACCAGGTCAATACTGAATTAAGGTTCGACATGATGCTTGGGAGACTGCTGAAGAAATAAGAATGCACTAAGCCATGTGACAGCCTGGAGATAGGATCTACTGACCAGCACACGAATCTGATTAAATAGCGGCTTAGTTGGTAGTGCACTTTCCTTCATGCTCCTGCAGTGTTTTTCACTGAGGTCCTAAAGAGATTCCACTGCTTTGCATGTGCGGATGACCAATGAATGTATTCGGCCAGGAGGACAGCCCTTCAGTCCTTGTAAATACTTCAATTTGTCGAAGATCTGTGGCTCTGTGGAAAAGCTACAACCTCCCGTGAACGGAGAGTTTGAGCCATGGCACATTACCACAACAGAACAAACAGTGCAGAAGTGTCATATGGAGGTACAATTCGTTTAATCTTGATTTTATTTGCTATTCAAGCTCTTGTCTCTGGGATAGATGAGGTGTTACCGTAGTTCGAGTTTTTTCCTTCTCTGCTTTAAGCATGAACAGCAGAATGCTGATTTACAAGACCAGATGGCCAATCCAGCCTTCCAGGAAGTGTGGCCAATTTGCTCTCGCATCTCTTCTGATGGTTCCACTTCTGAGAGTAAACAGGTTTGGTAGTTTTGGCAGTTAGCCAGCCTTTTTAATGGATCAGGAGTTAGAGACCCACCTCACTTATCATAAAGCACACAACAGCCAGTTCTGTTCCCAACAGAGAAAATATATAATTTCTTTCAGAAATGTATGCAAGTTGATGTGAGGAACAATACATTGAAAACTGAAAGCTTGTGGTGGTCTTTACATTGTAGAATGATGGGTCATAATAAAATTTGTGTAGGCCAAATCTTCTTGCACGGTGACATATTTACTCTTGATGCTAGGTATGAACTGAAGATGTGTGGTGTATTTTCCTATTAAAATTCATAAAAGCTTGATCCCTCTTCTATTTGTAAACTGGAATTCGCATTAATAACTGGATTTAGATACTTTCAGAAACCTGACTGTATGACCAGCTTCTCAGAAGTTTTACACCTAATAGACTTGCCAGGGTTTTCACTCATCAGAATCCAGCCCCTCTAGTGCTAGTGCTTTGGACCTTGCTCAGAGATATTTTAGTATCTACAAAGGGCCCGATTCCGATCTCGCTCGGAAGGGCTCCAAACGTGATACGGCCAGAAAAAGTCAGAGCTGTATGCTTGATTTCCGAACGACATGTATAACTGTACAAGCGAGCAAGTACGATGCGATAATTGCCGACCAAATCGTATCTGGGACCGAACCGCTCCGTACGTCTCGTCCGTAGACAAACCGTGACGTGCAATGGAGCCGTTTTCCGACCGAGCAAGTACGATGCATGATTCGGACCGCCGGATCGAGTAGAAGCCTCCGACACGTAAAAGCTCCGGGAGGCGGATTTTGGGGGGGCCGTATAGGGCCCCCTTTACCCGTAGCTTTATGAGTCGGTCACAGTGGGGGACCCAAGGTTCCCCCCTACACATGCATGTACGGTGCGGGTATCACAACGCATCCCCACAACAGGGGGGGCCCTTTTACGCAATATACCTTTTTCGTCAATGGCAGCCTATGTATGCGACGTACAACAGGCTCCTATTGACTTCAATAGTGCTCCAAGTGACCAGAGCCTGTCAGTGCATACTCACATCGTACTCGGGTGCTCGGAGCCCCGGAGCACGAGCCAGTCGTAAAGCCCTCCGGTTCCGAGCCATATGGAGGGTTTCCCCACCAGGATTGGAATCTGGCCCAAAGTGTTCATATTTTATCCAGATTAGCATCTCTGGGATAACCTCTCTGTCATGGTCCTTGCAGAAGTCTAGGGTACAGCAAAAGTCATTAGGTGCATATCACAGCTTTTAGCCAACACCCTGCAGTGAAACCATGTTATCCTCCACACATATGCCATAGGGTGGCATTCCTCAAACAGAGACATATGTTTATCTTATCGACTCTGACAGCGGAACTGTAGAGAGCGATTGAAGGTAAGGTTTCATGGCTGTGAAATTACAGAGGAACAGTTCAGTGCCAAGCTCCCTTCTTATTCTAAAGTAATTTGCCTACTTATGTGCTTATAGGATGAAGGCAGGTTAAATTTCCTATGGGAATTGAAAGGAGACGTGATTAGCTAACTTAGTCCATTGATTTGAAGGAAATGCTGTTCATCGAATTGGTTGTGATTGCTAAGCAATCTCGTACCTGTCTTGAGGCCAAAATCTATTGTTTAGCTTGGCAAGGAGACGAAGGTGCAAAGGTGATCACCTCATTATAAAGGGATGCTCCTGTTGTCATAAGCATCCACATTTATTCCTCGAAGTGTGGCGTAAGGGTTTCTCTTTGAGAGGAACATCATGTATCCACAGGGCCACTGCTCGTCATTTGGACGACTTTTCTGGCAGGGGAATCGGGTGTTTCTTGTGGTAGACAATCATTCCAATTTGAAAGCTGTTGTTGAAGGCATAAAAAAGAAGTAATGGAAAGCATTTGTGAAACCTGCTTGACCTGAGGAAATCATGAACAAATTTGATAATTTGGAAAATCCAGTTGACAAAAGAAAATGAATAACCTCACGCCTTATTGCAATAAGCATATTGTGACAAAAGGAGTCCAGTTGGAAGGAATTATTGATTTAATGGGTGTTATATTTATGTGGGTGGTCCAGGACAGAGCATTTTTTATATTATGAGTCTTCTTATGTTGAGGACTGACAAGGAATCTTTTTCTTGGATTGATTTTGTGGTAGCTGCTGGAGCTGGAAATCATTGTAGTTTGTCATGAACTTCTGCCTCGCTCTAAATCTTGCAGCAGTCACACTTCCCATAACCTTCCCCCTCCTGAAATTAAGTCTGCTAGAAGGAGTTAAATTGGAGACTACCTGAATGAAAATGTATGACAGTGGTCCAGCAGGGGCTGGAAAGGATGCAAAGAAGCTCCATAGTATGAGATGTGGTTCCTTTTTTATTTATTTTATTTGTGTATCTCCTTTGCAAACAGACCAGTGAAAATTATGACAAGTCATTGTCCAGCATCCTGCAGAGGCTCACTCTGTAGCAGTTGGAGATATCCATCTCTGTTAATGTGTAAGTGCACAGCATACTGGCTTTCATTTTCTAGCTTTAATATGGTGGTCTATGGCATAGTGTTTAGAACCATCACACTTCAAGCTTGGAGTTTGTGTAGCGGTTGCAGTATATAGGGTTATTACATTGGAAGTGCAATGCACTCAGCATTCCTTGGAGTTAAACCAAGTGCAGAGGTGCAGTGTAACCCTCATCAACCAACAAAATAGTATGGTGGGGAACATAGCTGGCTACTCAATATTTACTTGCCTTCCTGCACCTGATGTATGACCTTCAGTGCTATTTCACCTGGTGACATGTCTGTCAGAGGACTGATGGCTTTGGAATATTTTGCTTCTGTCTCCCTAGTGACTCATCAGTGGTATTCCAGCCGTTTGGAAGTCGGTGTCGCCGTAGCAGCGTATCTCTGAATTTGGGTTGCCCGGGACTGGTAAGCATTTAAGATTCCTCTTGTATTGCCTATGGTTCTTTCATGGTCAATCTGTTTTGTTTCCTACAAAAATTCTCTATTTGCGCCATTGGGTTGCAAATACATTGGTAGTATTTAGAATTATGCAGCCCCTGTAGTGCACATGTGCATATAAAACATCAAATTGGAGTAAGCAGCAGAAGAATTGCTCCCCGTTACTGAGTGCCACTAACATTCTCCTTAAAGTTAGTCTCAATCCCATAGAGCTCCTAAAAGATTGTCCTCACAGGCCTCTATCCTTTGTTGAGTAAACCAAAGATTTTTCTAGCCGGCCAGGCCCCAGCCACTCCCAGTCGGTCTGGCCTTAGCCTCTCCCATCTCGCCTGGCCCCTGCCGCCCTGGCCCCAGCCGCCCTGGCTCCAGCCGCCCTGGCTCCAGCCTCCCCCAACCTCCCCCAGCCGCCCTGGCCCCAGCCTCTCCCAGCCGCCCTGGCCCCAGCCTCTCCCAGCCGCCCTGGCCCCAGCCTCTCCCAGCCGCCCTGGCCCCAGCCTCTCCCAGCCGCCCTGGCCCCAGCCTCTCCCAGCCGCCCTGGCCCCAGCCTCTCCCAGCCGCCCTGGCCCCAGCCTCTCCCAGCTGCCCTGGCCCCAGCCTCTCCCAGCTGCCCTGGCCCCAGCCTCTCCCAGCCGCCCTGGCCCCAGCCTCTCCCAGCCGCCCTGGCCTCAGCCTCTCCCAGCCGCCCTGGCCCCAGCCTCTCCCAGCCGCCCTGGCCCCAGCCTCTCCCAGCCGCCCTGGCCCCAGCCTCTCCCAGCCGCCCTGGCCCCAGCCTCTCCCAGCCGCCCTGGCCCCAGCCTCTCCCAGCTGCCCTGGCCCCAGCCTCTCCCAGCCGCCCTGGCCTTAGCCTCTCCCAGCCGCCCTGGCCCCAGCCTCTCCCAGCCGCCCTGGCCCCAGCCTCTCCCAGCCGCCCTGGCCCCAGCCTCTCCCAGCCGCCCTGGCCCCAGCCTCTCCCAGCTGCCCTGGCCCCAGCCTCTCCCAGCTGCCCTGGCCCCAGCCTCTCCCAGCCGCCCTGGCCCCAGCCTCTCACGGCAGCCCTGGCCCCAGCCTCTCACAGCCGCCCTGGCCCCAGCCTCTCACAGCCGCCCTGGCCCCAGCCTTTCATAGCCGCCCTGGCCCCAGCCTTTCACAGCCGCCCTGGCCCCAGCCTTTCACAGCCGCCCTGGCCCCAGCCTTTCACAGCCGCCCTGGCCCCAGCCTTTCACAGCCGCCCTGGCCCCAGCCTTTCACAGCCGCCCTGGCCCCAGCCTTTCACAGCCGCCCTGGCCCCAGCCTCTCCCACCACCCAGTATGATTGGTTTGGCCAGAGCCTGCTCGACCGTGCTGCCATTGCCTGCTCTGTCTGAGCCTGCTTGACCCTGCCTGCCATTTACCTCTACAAGCCTACCCCCTTCAGCTTCAGCGAGTTTGAATAAGACCTGCTCAGGCCTGTTTCTGAAATGTCTGCAAACATGTGATAACTTGACTGTCAAATATTGTCAAATCCTGTGTATAAATAACGGGCACGCATTGAGTTGTGTTTGACATTGCAAATTGATATGGGGTTCAGCTGTGATTTTGCAGTTATTTCGAACTGAAGGCAGTGAAAAAAGGAAGAGTAGCACTGCATGTCTCAGATACACAAAGTCGATAGCTATCAGATGTTTTGTTGAAGGCACTGTCAGCTCTGTGACACATCTAGGAGAAGGTTTCCTTCTCAACATTACCTAATAAATGTTTCCACATGACCAAACTACAATTCTCTGTGTGGCACAGTTTTATGTTTTGCATAATTCCAACCGGTGGTTTTCGCCTCATAGTTCCATATGGTACCTTATACAGTCAAGTGCCAATGACTATACTTTCTTTAGCAACCAATTTGTATTCATCATTTTGCCAGAACCTTTCCAGACCAGTGGCTGATAACAGGGCTTTCATATACTTCAGCCAGGAGAGAGAAGATGCCATGTGATATTTCACAATACATAATCACATGTAATGGGCCATTGAGAAAAAGGTGCCCACCTCCCCTTGATCTCATGAACTAGGTGCCTACCATCTACACATCATTAGGGTAATGTGTCTGCTGTCTCCAGACCCACAGTCGTAAGTGTCTTTGGTATCCAGATCTGCATTGAAATGTACCTACCATCTCCAGATCCCCAGTCCCAGGTGTAGAGACTGGTGCTTGCCATGTCCAGGTCCAAGAGGAAAGAATCCCGATAGGGCCAGGCGCCGGCCAACTATGAGGCATAGGGATGGATGCCTGCTATCTCCAGATACCCAGAGAATGGCAAGAGCCATCTCCAGAGCTCTTGAGAAAGCTGGCGACCATTATCAGTGCGAATTCTGACCTGGGATTTTTTTTCTGTTCTAGCCCTTCACACTTTCCCCACTACGGACATCTTGTCACCACAGCCAAGAGGGTATCAGGCAGCAGGTCAGAATTGTCGCTCTTGTTGATGATATGCCCCAGTTATGCGTGTCTCAGCTGCCTCCCTCTAACTGTTCTTATATCTTTGTCTCCACAGGCAGGTCTCACAGGAACATATCCCAGGGGTGTAGGCCAAAGCAGGTAAGAGCATGGTCCATTCAGATCACTTTGGGAAAGTTTTTGCTCTACTTCAGAACCTGAGCTCAACTCAAGTGTTGGTATCTGAACATATGAAAACACTAAGCTACAGACAGTCACACCACAAACTAGCTAGCATCAGCCACAGACAGGACAGTAATAAACACCTCTTACACACTGTTTCACCGATGCCACTGTAAGGCATTAGCTGCAAGGTACTGTGACCAGTTCCCACTCTCTGCAGCATCAAAATAGATTAAAGAACCACATGAACACCCCCTTTATATTTTAAACTTTAAAATCATAGAAAATACAATCTATGTCTACGACGTTGGAGAATAGCACAGTAGAGACACATTTGAAAAGGAGTAAGAAGCCTGGTCGAGATACATGCATTAGGTTCTTAAAACTGTTGATAGGAGTCAACACAGCATGAATTCAACTGTAGTTGCAGAATAGTATTACAGTCCTTGTTGCTGAATTGCCACATCTTTCCCCGAAGTATCTCTTCATATAAACCAATGTAGCTGGTCTGGTCTAGGAATTGAAGCCGATTATTCATGTCAAAGGCAAGAGGCAAGTGGAACGATTTTCAAAAGATACTGCATAATCCATACATATGATTTTAGCGTTCACCTCCAACTTTCTTCCTCTGTCATTTGCCAGTTTCAGCTTCAATGGCGAGTTTTCTCTAGACCTATCTATTACATTAAGTCTAATTTAATTTGATCTGATCTGTCCTGGTTTGTTCTACTTTGGGTAATCAAACCTGCTTGAAGGCGATGAAGACAATCGAAGGAAATAGAAATCATTTACAGACCTTGATAGAAATGCCAGGCTGAATAAAAAGGGAAAGATTGTCTATTTACTTTTGCACCAGTCCTTAGATACCCTTCGAGGGACTGGGTGGGAGAAAAGCGGACTCGACACTAGAGGGAAAATAAAAACAGAATGCTGCATGCATCGGACATTAATAACGAACAAAATCAGTTGTGCAAAGTTTCCAAAAACACGCAGTGCAAGAAAGTCAGCCCCGCTCATTGTGACATCTGGGAAGACCCCTGCAAACACTGTGATACCAAATATTCAGTGAAATGTTGTTTTATTCTAATATTCTTCTTTTTACTGATGCTAGCTCCCCTCTTAGGGTAGGCTGAAAATAGTGTGCGGGCGAAATGAATTTTATTTTTAATGTTCTTTGTTTCTAATTCTAAAACTGTCATAAAACGAGCACAAAAATGAGTAGGCAAAAGCACATTGTTGATGATGATGAGCAAGGAAGGAAAAAAAGCATTTAGAAAGAGAAAATAGAGTTTCCAACAAAGTGTTAATACATGTTTCTACACGTTCTTCACAAAGCCTCTCCAGGCTACTGAGGTTTCTAGGTTCCATAGTCTGCACACATCCTCTCCCTTAGATAGTCAGAAACACATCACTGTCCACTCTGCATACATCTCCAAAGATTAGATTACCTGAAAATTATATTCTTTTTGCACATAGCTCTTCCCTTTAGTGATATACATGTGTATGCGCTTTCCATAAGCCCCTACGTGCCAGAATGCCTTTCAGAGGTATGCCTTGTGAACGCAGTCTCAGCTCAATATAGTGACGCGTGTCTCTGTGAATTCTACACAGAGGCCCTTCATACTACAGTGTCTCAGTATCCATTCTGAGCTTACCATCTCTAACATAATGCCACACACATATCTCTGTACACTATGCATGTAACCTGTTTATTATGCCCTCTACTTACACCTCCTGCACACTAAAGCGCACTCTGTGCTCAGCCCGTGCCCACACAAATGTCAGATAAAGATACGCAAGCGGCATACAGCTCCTGCCCATCCTAGTGAAAGCTGTTTCTCTGCTGTCTGCGCCTGCCCGCCAACAAATGGCATGCCCATCTCTGCGCTCCTGGACACCACAGTAATGCATCAGTCTATGCACATCACACAAAGCCCATGGCATAGTGTGGTGAACACTTCTCTGGGGAGTCTACGAACAGCCTCTAAAGCAACACACATGCCTGTACCTGCTGCCTCGAGCCTGATTTAGGTTACACAGAAGCACTGTGTTAGCAGGTCTGGTGCCCACACTACGGAAAGAAGTGTTACAGGAAATAGGGCAGAGAGTAGAGACAGATATCAGCCCTCGGTGCTACCAACGAACCTAGACTGAGCTGCAGCATGTGTAATATCCTGGCTCAGAGGATGCTGACCCTCTGCCAGCTACTTTGGCTTCAGGCATTCTGACTAACCATGCAAACTGTTTCAGCCAGGGTAGGTGCCCTTTCCAATCCAGTGCGAATTACACCTCCTCCTACTCACCAATGTATTAACTGGGCAGGTATTGTCATGCTAAAAGCGCCTTCACCTCCTTTAATTTAAAGCAAGAGTCCCAGCACATCTTTGCAGCAGTGCTCTGCAATCGGTGGTAGAGTATACCTGTTTCTCAGTAGTGTACAGAAAGCTTTGGATAGTGAGCACCTACACTTCTATACTTCCATGTCAAGCATATACACACACACACACATCCTATCAGCAGGTATTGACTTACACATCAGAGGCACCTCTCAGGTGCTCCCCTTGTGATAAAGAGAATTAAAAATTCCTCTGGCTATAGGGGAACTTATTCAGCATTTCCATGATCCTTACACTCTAACCATTCTGCACAAGGAGAGAGTTGGAGAATGGATGCGAGATACTGTCAAGCATCCAGCCCTTTTCACACCAGTTTGGGCGTCATGCAGCAACCCTTTTTCTTCATCACCTCCATTGTGGTCTATAAGTATCATCCTGGTTCTTACTGGCTTACCTCTTCCCGCAGAGAGGCCCCTCCAACATTGCAGCCGAGCACCAGCTGGCCAAGTCCCTACAATTTGGTGAGTAATCAGTGCATAAAAGGAAATGGCACCATCCTTCATTAGCAGTTGGACTCAGGAAGGAAACCATAAACAGGCGGTGGATACTGCATGAGGAGGATCGATAATTTTCTTAAATGCATTCTCTCGATATCCCATCCTTTCTCCTTTCTCTTCTTCGTTCTGTCCATTTCTCTTTTGAAGTCCAACCCCTCCATAAACTCCCTCTCATTTTGACTGTAAAACAGTCCTCTGTATGCAACAGAACTGCATATATTACTGATTACAGAGAGTCTCATCCACTTATCTCAATTTTTGAAACATGGATTGCCCAAAATGACACTGCTACCCTCCATATTGGTCTTGCAGTCCTTCCACTGGGGCAGCAGAGTTGGAATCCTCTTAAATATATTGCTGTCACGTCATCCTCTGCAGTCTATCTCAATTATCAATGCCCCTTTTCAGCTGCACATTATAATATTCTGATGGTTTTGCAGGTACCTTCTCAGAGAACCTTGATTCCATCCTCAAAGCAACTCCATTTTGTGTCTCTTTTATGGTCCTTGCAACAATCAACACGTTCACTCCTGCCTGACGACTCGCCGCCCAGCACGCAAACTCTCCCCTCCCACTTTCATGGCAATCAGCTTGATTTTATTCTAATCCATAAATCAGTTTCCTGCCATCTCCCACAGTGACTGTTCAATTATCGACACGTCATTGCACATGCCCACCCTCCATTCCCTCATCTACAAACCCTGTCTCCAAAAATAAAATCCCTTTTTGATTCTGATCCGAACTGTCTGCACCAAACTAGCTGATTTGATCTTAATCATACTCCACCGTCACCTCCTGTGCCTCTTCCTAGGAAATCCTGATCACATCAACCCTCAATCCTCAAAAACCCCTCCTGCTTAAGCATTTCGGCCAGTGAACCAAATTCTACACACAGCAGATTATTTCCACTTGAAAAAGCCTTCAGTGAACTAATCTCTAGCCTTCCTTTTGCTAAATCAGCAAGCTGTGTTTTTTATATCTCCTTGCTCAAACCGCCCCCACTGAGGCTATCTCACCATTAACTCACTCCTGTTACCCCTTATGCTAATACTAGGAAGAACAACCATATAGTTAATGCCTGTGCGGTCTTTTTTTCCTCACAAATATTTATCAGAGACACTTGGCAACCACCTCATTCCTGCTCATCTTAACAATCACCGTCTATTTCCCAAACTGTATTAATGAAGTCCTTCTCAGCAGCCTCTGCTATCCACCACACTGCAAATCTCTTATTCACCCCACTAACCCATAATCCCCCAAAACATTAAACTTTGTTTATCTTCGAATGGTTTGCTTTGCCTTATCTCCCTTTTTAGATCGCAGCCTACCAGACAGTTCAGCCGTCTGGTTTGCTAAAGACATCATGGGGACTTTCAGAAAGTTTACCTAGGAATGCATTTCACCTGCTTATTACCATTGGCTTTGTAACTAAATTTTCTGTCTTTCTGTTTGCTGGCTTTATGTGCTTAGGCTCTCCAGGTTCAGTTCTTCCCTCCCGTTGCCTAAACTGTGTTTACTGTATTCTTCCACAAACTCCCTTTCTGTGAACATGCCTTTAAAACTTATCTTGTGATATTTGCTGTACATTTAAAGACCGAGGTCAAATGCCAGGCGCTCTCTTCCGAGGGCGCTTGTTTACTTTACTTTCTCTGATGTCAAAGTGAGAGAATTTATGTGACTATCTTTCTGGATTCTGGGGGTAAGAAATAATTTTTGGGGAGCACACGACAACATTTAAATGAACTGCGTAAGAATTTCAGAAGAGATCAAAATTGGGAACACAAATGAAGCATGTTTTTTGTTATTTCTGAAGTGTAATTGAAACAAATACTTTAATATCATCGAAACAAATCATTACACTAGGTGATCCAATTTCCATGCATTTTTGTTTGTGTACTGTATAGTTTTATTAGTAAAACTGTATGTCTGTGCAAACTTAATAGATAAGTACACACTTATATCAAGATAATATGACCAATCACTGTGCAGATTAGTAAGCCAGGTCCTGATGAATTGCCTTTGATTTCAACTACTTTGGCAAGAAACATGTTGGCCAACCTACGCACTATTTCATGAGCTGATACAGACCATCATTTATGGTTACAGCCATTATTTTTTATTTTAATCTAGACAAGGGAACCTGCTGAATAAAAAGATTATTAGGGTACTCCTTAGCCTATTTTAACTCACTCACATCTACACCAGAGAGCCCATACACGTATACCCACACTTCACATATGGCAAAAAACAAAAGATCTCTGCCATAGAACTCCCTTGTGAGTGCCTGTTGGGCATTGCAGCGCTGGCCCGACAAGGAGCATGCCCTATGATGAAGCCTGACACCCAGATTTGGGTGTGTGAGGGCTCTTGCTCCTGAGCATTCAGATGTCCCCCATCTGGGTCCTCAGCTCTTAAACACCAACCTGTTCTCTATCTTTATCACCCCAAGAACTGCATACCCCCTGTTGTTAATCCTTTTATATACCAAGATGCCAGAGCGGATCCAGAATTGTTTCATAACTCTCAATGCCTTCTGGGGCGCTAGCTCCATTTCTGCACCAGAAATTATGTCAAAGTGATGTCACCAGAGCATATAGGGCCCACACCAGTGCACTGACATCATCAGTTCCCTTTTTTCTGTGACTTTTAATGTGGATAAAGAGCTGCCGTTTGTGATTTATTTTTTCTCTTATGTTTTTTCTGTGGTTTTCACAAAATTGTCTCTCACATTCTTCAGTGCAGTGAGTTGGGATGTTCCGCCCAATAAAACAGGCTTTAAATCTTGTTGTATCTAAAATGGTCAGATGCCCATTTCTGAGCCCTCAAGGTCTGTCTGTGGTGTCTGGGTTTGAAGCACGACTTGAGATTGTGTGACAAATGCTGCCTCGTGTACTCCAAACCACCAAAGAGCGCAAGTCAAAACCTTTTATGGCCTGCGACGAGTGACACGACCAGCTTGATGCTGGTCGTGTTTGAAGGCGAGGTCTCCCTCAAATTTGCGTTCCTCTCCATCAAAATCACTGAGAGGTAAAACGAGTAAACACCACTACCACTGTGATTCCCCTCTGCATCACTCAAAGTCGAGCGGTAGGTCATCTTGATGTACGCCGCCCTCTTGCTGAGTCCTCCTCTGAGCTGGAGCTCATGGACATTACTGTGTCTGAGAAGCCTGCCTGGAGGAGCCACCCACTGCCGCACCCACCACGGATCTTGTTCTGGGCTCTTTGCCGACTCAACTATTTTCTGTACCAGTGCCAACAGATCATAAGTTTCCAGCGCCAGAAGGCAATCCAGCTAATTTCTTCAGTCTCATTATGGTGCTGTTCAAGCATGTGTTGGTCATCTCTCCTTCACCTTCAGGCCCAGTGGGTCCGTATTGGTTTCTGCTGGCAGATCTATCTTCTGTGCTATTCGTCCACAGGTTTCTCACTAGGGGGATGCCTCCTGTGCCTCACTCTTATGCAAGGCCCTTCGTGACACCTCCGCTACTGCTTTCGCTGATGCCTACACAAACCCCTTCAGTGCCTATGTAGCAGTATACTCCCTAGGAATACTCTGATTGACAAAGATGGTCAGGCAAAGAGATCCACCAGATTCTCCGGTGATGTTCAGGTGAGCCTCATGTAGATCGCATTTGTAGTGGCTCGCCTTTTTCGGGACAAGGCTGACATGGCCCTTAAGAGATTCAAGGTGGGAAGGACTACTGCCCACACTCTGTCTCCAACCCCAGGGACTATAGACAGTTCAGGACGTTTCAGGACTTTTCTAAATCCTTTGCCTTTTGGCACCATCAGCCTTTCTGAGCCAGTACAACAGCCCAACTAGCTGCTTTGTCAATACAGTGGCAAAGGAATAGGTCATCAAACCAAGCAGCCCTGGTCCTCTTCCTCATTCTCCTCCACACCACAGAGAAAGTTGTTTTATCTTCCCCTTGAAGGAGCGTGCGCAGCCGGTTGGATGATGGGTAGGTCATAAACAGTGGTGACCAGTGGATCCTACAGATAATAGAAAGAGGATAAGCCTTGCACTTCCAACAGGCTTCTCCCCTTATTCTGGGCCCTCGGTCCCTTCAGTCAGAGTATTCTCTCCGGATCCTACAGCAGGAGGTGGCAGCCCTGCTGCTGAATGAAACAGTGGACTTGGTCCCACAGCAGGAAATTGGACAGGGGTGCTACTTCTGGAACTTCCTGGTTCCCAAGTAGGACGGACACCTTCACCCGATCCTAAACCTCAGGATCCTGAACTTGATCCTGTGCAAGGAAAATTTCAAGAGGCTGTCCCTGGCTCATATTCAAGTCTGGATGGTGTCCCTTGACTTGAAGGACCTGTATTTCCACAAACTGATCCTCAGTCTCATAGGAGGTACGATTAGTGGCAGGGTCCACTTACTACCAATTCTCAGTCCCACCATTTGAACTAATATCAGCACCTCACTTCTTCACCAAGGTGATGGAGTTGGTTGTGGCTCTTCTGAAAAGGTCAAGGATCTCAGTGTTCTCTTACCTAGACAACTGGCTGCATAAGCCCAGTTCGCCGGAGATGGTGTTGGATCATCTGCAGGCAGAGCATCATTGCTGTCCGATATAGACTTATCATTCAACACGACAAAGTTTCACCTTAGAGCCTTCTCATCACCTCCTGGTCATGTGGCAAAATGAAACGCAACATATTTGAAAGTCGTCCATCCTCAGAGGGTTTGGGACATTTGGAATATGATTCTGTTATTTCAGAAGGGCGCTCATGCTCCAGTCTGCGGGCTTCTGTATCCTCCTGGTCATGCATCTGCATTAGAAGAAGTGAGCCACCAGTGGTGCGTTAGTTCCCAGTGTTTACAGCCCAGATGAGATTTGTTGACTAGTCTCCGTGGGCACTATGGCAGATCTGGACTGGTGATTGGTAGAGCACCCATCTTTTTAGCCTCCACCGGCAGTGACTACAGTGGTAACGTATGCATCCACCCTCGTGTGAGGATGCTCATCTGGAGTAATTGGAGATCTGAGGGTCTCTGGTCTTCTTCAGGAAAAACAGGCATTTTACATCAACCTGCTCAAACTGCAGACAAATCGGTTAGCTCTCAAAGCATTTCTCCCATCTCTTTGCTGCCGCTTTGACTATATCTTTACAGACAATAGGACTGTGATGTGATATGTCAATAAACAGGGAGGAGTGGTGTCTCATCTTCTCGTTCAGGTAGCGTTCAGGCTTAGGGCTTAGCCGCACCAGCACATGGTCTGACTAGTATCCAGCCATCTGGCTGGCTTACTGAACACGAGAGCTCACAGTCTCAATGGGAATAATTTTGATGATCACAAGTGGTGTTTCAACCCAGATGTGATTCAGAAAGTCTCTGCCATGTGGGGCACCCCGCAGGTGGACCTCTTAACCACTCGCAACATAACTCATTTGCTGCAGTTCTGTGTCTTTCAGTACAGCCTTGGGGGATGCTTTTCGATTGAAGTGGAGTTTTTCACTTGACCTCATGTTTCCTCCCATAGCCTTGCTTAATTGAGTGCTTAGGAAGATTCACCAGAACAAGGCCCTAGCCATTCTCTTTTCACTAGACTGCCTGAGAAGGGTGGAGTACACAGACTTCCTGCAACTGTCCCTGTGTCCCCTTCCTCTCGAGGCAGATCTCCTCTCCCATTCGCAGGGGGAAGTTGCCAGAGTCTCTACCTTCATGCTTGTACATTGACAGGGGACATTGAGCTCTTTCAACTGCCTCCAGTGGGGAGTGACACAAAATCTGTCTACACTGGAAGGTGGAATCAATTTGTCGCATGGTGTGTGAAGCAGAAAGTAGACCCTTTAGAAGCATGCCTATCAGAGGTCCTTTGTTTTGCTGGGTCGCAAGCCCAGCTGGGTTATGCAGTGGGCAATATCAAAAGATACATTGCTGTCCTGTGGCATTTCCCTTCCTCGTAGATCAACCAACCCTCTTCACATCCCGATCGTGAACAGTTTCTTGATGGAACTGATGGGTCTTTCCTCTGACACCTTTGTAATGCCCCAGTGAGATTCAGATCTTGCTGATCTTTTTTATGGGCATTTTCTTTGAGCCCTTCATGGTTGCAAGTTACGTTTACTGACTTTCAAGACTGTTTTTGTAGTGTCTATTGAGCATGTCTTTCACATGCCCTGACATATTGTTCCTTAGGTCTAAAGCACTTGTTTTTTTCAATGTTGGTGACCCGTTTCCCTCTAGGGCAATCCATTACCCCTCCTACCCTTTACCCTTCACCGCATTGCAGCGGCTGGGCCCCTCTGGAGCGGTCAGTTATTCGGTTGACTTCATAATGGAGATCAGGTCTGACATCCAGCTCTTTGTGGGGTGTGCAGGCAGCAGAAAAGCTTAAGGGAGTCAAGAAGTGGATGCTGTCTTGCTGAAACATACTGTGTACAAATATTAGGGGTGTGCAAACCATGTGTAATTTGCTCTAGTGTAATTATGCGAAATTACCCGCCAAAATACCTGTAATAAGCTAAATGCATCCCACACTCAAAAAAATACTCAAATGATCTGTCAGGTTAAATGTATTCTTAAAAATGTAATTTTGAGTTCATTTCGGGTTGCTCGCATTCAAAACACTTTACTCGCGTTCTGGTTTGTAGTTTTGTGTTTAGCATTTACCCAAACGTTTTGCCCGGTAGAAGTATCCATCAGAAGGAAACGTTACTTACCTTTGGTAGCAATCTTTCCGATGGATACTCTTACCTGCCTTCAGAATCCTCATCAATCTCGCCCACTTCCTGTTTCGCAATAATGGCCATAGACCACTGCTACTGAAAAGGTTCCAGTTTAGTTGTTGTGGTGCACTGCCTCATATTTGATCTGTTGCTTTTCCAACTTTGCCTCTAAGAGCATGGAAAATCTGTTCAGGGAATTGAAATCAGTGACATGGGGCGGGATCTATATGGCTCCTGTGATGTCACTTCTGCATTGCAGCTAGCACCCCCGAGCCCCCCCCCCCCCCCCCCCCCCCCCCCCCCCCATCAGCATGCATAGGAGAACTGTGAGAAGTTTCCATATCCAGTATGGTGCCTGGAGATATTCAACAAATGAGGAATCTGCTGATAGGTAGATCATCCCTGAAGGCAAGTTACTTTTTCTTGTCTGTCACTTGAGGAGTGTTCCCTGTGCAGACGAGTTTGCTTTTTTCCCCATAAACTGATGCATTGTCCTGCTGCGCCAAATGCATTGAGGTTGTGCCTAAGTGGCGATTGTGCATTGCACCCTATAGTTAATGACTGACTAACTCATTAAATCTCTTCTTTCAAGTGCCCAAATCCATGTAATCTGGGTTACATTAATTCCACTCTAGTGAACCTAATCACTCCTGCAGAGTTCAGCACAGTTTACCATGCACCTTAAACTTTCCTCAGCAAAGGCACTAGATTTAGTATCCACATATCTCACCAACTCCTCTGTCTTCTGGCAGTCCTCATTTGGCATCGACGCCCTTTCCAATGATTGCACCATAGGGCTTGATCCTGGAACCTCTCCCTCCGTAAGCGGCATAGTTTCGCCTTCACACATTATAGAGGGCTCCTCTTTCTTACAGTAAATTCCACCAAAATGGAAATCTTTTATGTACCTTAACCACCTCGCCTAGAGCCGGGAATCTAGCAGCACTTGTGTACAATACCTTGCAGCTTGAATCTGTCATATAATTCTCTCCTACAGCAGAATAATTCCAGTCGTTAAATATTGGGGAAAGTCCATCATAACATTCTGCAAAACAGCCAGGTCCCTAAGCAGTAAATTGTCAACACTGTACTTCTGCAAAAGTTTACTCGTTTGTCTATACTATTTCGCATTCTCAAAAGACAAAATGACCTGCAATATTGCAATCTGCATACTATTCAACCTGTGCAGAAACCCTCTCTTCTCGCAACACCAACAGCTAGCGTGTTAGCTTTGTGCCATACTCAGAGCAAACCAAGCCCTGGACTTTTAACACCTTCTTTAATCAAACCTTCTGGGCCTGAAAAGACTCTGCTAAAAGTCATGACCTACTTCGGAGGACACATCCCTGGATATGTGAATGTGTGCCTGTGCGTATGACCCTGTTTGATTTGAAATGGCTACTCACGAGGCCCGTGTCACATTACTTATATATTCGTTGATCTCCCTACTACCTTAATGTAACCATCCCATCTGAATAATGCTCTTAGGTTTTGAGTTTGTTATTGCTGTTTAAACAATGTAGTGAGACAGGGCTACGATGTTCTTCAGTGAATACAAATATCTGGTCTTACTATCTCTGTTCCTCCTTTCTTGTGTCTCTCCCTACTGAGCTATGTTTTTCCCCTAGGAGCATCGGGGTACTCATTCAAGGGGAGAAAATCCCAGTTCTTCATCGCTTTGTGCTCCTAACTTTGACAGGTGAGATTGAATAGATGTTCAGTTATTTACCTGCTTTTTACCAGACCTGACTGCTGTTCTAGTTTCTAAATTCAACTACTCAGGGCCTGTGACTTCCTATTTGTAAACCCGAATCCCCAGGTTTTCTTCTATTAATTCTGCAAGACCTGCCGGTTATAAAGCATAATATGTAGGATGTATCCACTACCATATGCCTCTAAAGACTACTAGGTTATCAATCAATCATCGCATTTATATAGCGCACTACTTACCCAGAGGGTCTCAAGGCACTGGGGGAGGGGGATTTGCTACTGCTCGAACCAGGTCTTGAGTTGCTTCCTGAAGGCGAGGTGGTCCTGGGTCAGGCGGAGGTGGGTGAGGAGGGAGTTCCATGTCTTGGCGGCGAGGTAGGAGAAGGACCGTCCCCCTGTGGTGGCTCTACGGATGCGGGGACGGTGGCGAGGGCGTGGCTGGTCGATCGAAGCTGGCGTTTGGGAGCGTAGAAGTTGAGGCGGCTGTTGAGGTATCCTGGGCCTTGGCTGTGTAGGGCTTTGTGTGCGTGGGTGAGGAGACGGAAGGTGATTCTCTTGTTGACCGGGAGCCAGTGCAGGTCTCTCAGGTGTCCGGAGATGTGGCTGCGACGGGGGATGTCCAGGATGAGTCGTGCTGAGGCGTTCTGGATCCGCTGGAGTCTCTTCTGGAGTTTGGCGGTGGTTCCGGCGTAGACGGTGTTGCCGTAGTCCAGACGGCTGGTGACGAGGGCCTGGGTGACCGTCTTCCTGGCTCGGTGGGGATCCACCGGAAGATTTTACGTAGCATGCGCAGGATGTTGAAGCACGACGAGGAGACGGCGTTGACTTGTCTGGTCATGGAGAGGGAGGAGTCCAGGATGAAGCCCAGGTTGCGTGCGTGGTCTGTTGGTTTGGGTGCGCTGCCTAGGGCGGGGGGCCACCAGGAGTCGTCCCAAGCGGCGGGTGAGGATCCCAGGATGAGGACTTCCGTCTTATCTGAGTTCAGTTTCAGGCGGCTGTTCTTCATCCATTCGGCTACCTCTTTCATCCCTTCGTGAAGGTTGGCTCTGGCGGTGGCGGGGTCGTTGGTAAGGGAGAGGATCAGCTGGGTGTCGTCGGCGTAGGAGATGATGTTGAGGTTGTGCTGGCGTGCGATGTCTGCGAGGGGGCTCATGTAGATGTTGAAGAGGGTTGGACTGAGCGAGGAGCCTTGAGGGACGCCGCAGATGACTTCGGTGGCTTCAGATCTGAACGGAGGGAGGCGGACTCTCTGTGTCCTTCCGGCGAGGAAGGAGATGATCCACTCCAGTGCCTTCTCCTGGACTCCGACGTTGCTGAGGCGTTGTACTAGGGTACGATGGCAGACCGTGTCGAAGGCCGCGGAGAGGTCGAGGAGGATGAGGGCCGCTGTTTCTCCGTTGTCGAACAGCGCGCGGATGTCATCGGTGACTGCGATCAGGGCGGTCTCGGTGCTGTGGTTGGCCCGGAAGCCAGACTGCGAGGGGTCGAGGGGTCGAGGGATCCGTTCGTCTCGAGGAAGGAGGCCAGCTGCTTGTTGACGGTCTTCTCGATGACTTTTGCAGGAAACGGGAGCAGCGAGATGGGGCGGTAGTTTTTGAGGTCGGTGGGGTCAGCCGATGGCTTCTTGAGTAGAGCGCTGAGTTCGGCGTGCTTCCAGCTCTCCGGGAAGGTAGCGGTGCCGAAGGAGGTGTTGATGATGTCCCGCAGGTGGGGTGCGATGACAGCGTCGGCCTTGTTGAAGACGTGGTGAGGACAGGGGTCGGTCGGAGATCCGGAGTGGATGGAGTTCATCGTGCGGACGGTGTCTTCGGTGCTGATCGGAGTCCAGGCGCGGAGGGTGGTGGTGGGGGGCGGTGGTTCGGTCGTGGTGTTCGTCGGTTGAGCGCTGAAGCTGTTGTGTATGTCCGCGATCTTGTTGTGGAAGTAGGAGGCGAGGGAGTTGCAGAGGTCTTGCGAAGGGGTGATGTCGTTGTTTCCGGCGTTGGGGTTGGAGAGCTCTTTGACGATGTTGAAGAGTTCTTTGCTGTTGTGTGCGTTGTTGTCCAGTCGTTCCTTGAATGCAGTTTTCTTGGTGGCGCGGATGAGTTGGTGGTGTTTTCGGGTGGCGAGCTTGAGGGCAGTCATGTTGTCCGGTGTTGGGTCTCTGCGCCAGGTTCTCTCGAGGGCTCGGCAGTTCTTCTTGGAGCTCTTGAGTTCGTCGGTGAACCATGGGGCTTTCTTGCTACCGGGTCTGCTGGGCGGGGTCCTCAGGGGGGCGAGCTCGTCTGCGCAGTCGCTGATCCACTTCGTGAGGTTGGTGGCCGCCTGGCTAGGGTTCGTTGTGCTGGTGGGAGGGTTCATGCTCAGGGAGGACGCGAGCTGGTCGGCTGTGATCTTGTTCCAGCTCCTGCGTGCAGCCTGTTGCTGGTGGTGGTGGATCGTGGTCCTTGCGAAGCTGAAGTGGACGCAGCTGTGGTCCGTCCAGTGGAGTCCGGTGGCGTGGCTGAAGGCGATGTCCTTGCTGGATGAGAAGACGGGGTCGAGTGTGTGTCCGGCGTAGTGGGTGGGGGTGGTCACCAGTTGCTTGAGTCCCAGGTTGGCGAGGTTGTCCAGCAGGGTGGTGGTGTTGCGGTCGTTGTTGTTCTCCATGTGGAAGTCGAGGTCCCCGAGGAGGATGTAGTCAGCGGAGCAGAGGGCGTGCGGGCTGATGAAGTCGGCGATGTCTTCGCTGAATTGTGTGCGTTGTCCCCGGGGTCTGTAGATGAGGGTGCCTCTGAGGGTGGTCTTGGGGTTGATGTGGATCTGAAAGTGCAGGTGCTCGGCGGTTGCGAGGGTGCCGTCGGTGTTGGTCGTGATGCGGATGGTGTTCCTGTGGACAATGGCGATGCCTTCTCCGGTGTGGTTGATGCGGTCCCTCCGGATGATCTTGTAGCCGTCTGGGATGGCGATGGCGATGTCGGGCGCTGAAGAGGCGTTCATCCAGGTTTCTGTGAGGAAGGCGACGTCTGGGGCTGTGGTGTCGAGCAGGTTCCAGAGCTCGACGGCGTGTCTGTGGACGGAGCGGGTGTTGAGCAGGATGCACTTCAGGTGGTTGCTGCTGTTGCTCGTCGAGGTCTTGAGCACTGCTGGAGTGGTGCAGGTCCGGATGCAGGTGAACTTGCAGGCGTTGCAGCAGAAGGGTCCGTGGGTGCGTCTCGGGTTGGCTCGGAAACAGCCCGGGAGTCGGCCGGCGTTGAGGGCGTTGAGTTCGGTGGCGTCGTAGGTCCGGCGGGTGGGCTGGTGACGGCGGGGGCCAGGGGTCCTGGCACTGGGCGCGGTCCAGGCGCGGACGGGCGCAGACGGGGTTACCTTTGGCGCACCTTCGGCGCGCTTGGGGCGCGCCCGCTGCGCGTCAAAGCTGCGCGTTTGCCACTCTGCCATATGTGGAGAGTGGGGGGGCAGAGCAAGGGCAGGTCAGCTGGGAGGCGGGAGCGGGGTGGCGAATGGGGAGGGCGAGCGAGGGAAGGGGGGGCCGCAGGGGGGCAGCGGCGGGGAGGTGGCGGGAAACGCGGCAGGGGCTGGGTGTCCAATGAGGGGGAACAGCGGCCGAGGGAAACACAGGGGGCTAGAGAAAAAACGGCGAAAAAGCGCTGCACACAATAGGGGAGAGCAAGCAGGTACAAGGAGGCAAAGCAGGTTACAAGAGCCAAAAAAGCGGCGAAAGCAGGGGAGAGCAAGCTGGTAACAGGAGTCACAGGAGAACCGCAATCCAAGAGGATCCGGCGGTCGGGGGCACAGCTGAGAGCAGAGGTGGCACTTGGGAATGGGCTCACTCACGGGGAGTGTGCACGGTGGGGTGACCTGCCCAGAGGGACAGAGGTCACTGTTTCGTTATCGTGATGCAGCGCACTAGGCCCCAGGGACACCTGTTGAATTAATCTGGGTAACAAAACCAAGTGCATCGTGTATTTTGACTGTTGCTAAATCCAAGGCTATCTGAACTTGCAACAAGAGAATCTGATTAAGCACATTCAAAATGTTCCTTTAAGCAGGTCCTTGGAAATCTGGACATTGGAATGCGGTGAGTGTTTATTTCAGAAATATGTTGACAATGCTCCACCCGAAAATGTTAAAGATAATCGCCTCTATAGGAATTTTTTTTTTTTTAATTGCGCAATTACTTAAAATTGTTTGCAATATATCGAACATCTGTAAAAAGAACAGGAGTAAAATTCTGTCCGATTGCAGTTGTAAGGAAAACACTATTCATATTAACAACCGTTATAGAAGCAACATTACTAGTTAAAAAAGAAAATTAATATCAAATTCCATAGCAAAGTGTATCGTACGACCAACTTATAGGACAGAAAAGACCTCTATGTTAGACCCCATGATATGTGAGCGCCGCTGGATTTAAAGTGACGTGTTGTGTGTTGTTTAAAACTGTGATGTAAACATTTAAAAGCGATTCTGTTTTGATTGCTTGGAACTGGCCTAGGTTGCTTGTGTCTCTTGAGGGGCTGTAAGAAGTTATACTTTATTTCACTTAATGGCTTTGTTCTTTAAAGCCGCAATAGGAAAAGTTGTGGGACTTCCCTTCTGCACACTTCATGAGGTTTTTATTTTTTAAACCTTCATGAGCTTTCTTATAAATGAGCAAACATTTTCACGAATTCTCTCAAGTCATATGATCACTTTTCATATTTAGCAGTACCATCGACAAGTCTCTCGATATACGATCACCCAAGATAGGGTCTATATGGCTCAGTATTTCTGTCCAATACAACTGAAGTGTGGATTATTTCCCTAGATGTGAAAGAAAGCAGCTGTTCGAGGTGGCAGGATATATGTTCTTAAGTCTACTGGGCATCAGACCATCTCATATGTAGTTTGTATTACGCCTCCCTATTTTGAAGTCTTTTAAAGTTCTTACGGAGGTTATACCAATGGGAAGGGTACTCCATATCTCTGTAGTTACTTTCTAGGTCTGCTTCCCAGGACTTTTGATAGGAATACTTGGGTCCATGTGATCTCTCTGTCAGGATTTGGTATGATGTTGCAATAAGACACTTGTGGTGTAGTACCAGCCCAGCAGTTTTTCAAATGGAGTTAAGGGTCTGTTTATGGTTTCTTCAATCTCCAGATGTGTGATCCATTGCCTTATTTGATCGTATTGCTTTCTATCCATCTCATTCAATTTGAATTCTCTTTTGTAGTCTTCAGAAGACTTCCATTTCTCCTTTGTTGAACATGTCACGCTTCATTCAAATTTCCATGACCCAAACCTCCCTATATCCAACCTTGGTCTTAATTCAGGGTCCAAGTGAATTGGGGTGGATAGGCCCTCCGAAGCAGAGACACGGTCCCAAATCATCAAGACTGTCTTGTCACATCAGATACATATAACGACTCGGTCCACCATGTTGGAAATATTTATGGAAAATCCCAGACATCCCCGCCTGCCACCGCTCTATCCATAAAGGTCCATCGCTTCTCTGATTCTTGTGCTCAGCCCTCTACTAATTTTCTGAGGTAGGTGGCTTGGTAATTAATCACATTCTGGAGTGCTAAACCTTCCTGCGCTAAGGGGGCCGTCAGTATTTTATTTTAGGAGTCTCGCTGTTTCACCTCCTTATACATATTTGATAATATGTTGCTGTAGTACTTGTAGTTCCGTGTGCCGTATCATCGTAGGGATAGCTTGAAATAGATTAAGCACATGCAGTAATATATTAATTTTCACCACATTAATTCTCCCCATCCAGGAAATAAATTGGCCTTTCGATTTAGCCAGGTGAGCCAGGACCTGAGCTTTCAGACGTGGCCAGTTACTTCTGGTCCATGTGTCCACTATATTTGTGATGTAAATTAGCAAGTGTTTGAGCGGGTGTTTGGCCCCCTACTTTAGGCAGATCTCTCTGACTCGATTCCTGATGCTTGGAGACTGAGGTGTTTAGGAATTCTAAATCTGTATTTATCTTAAATGCTTAGACTCTCTTGTATTCCTGTAAGCAGTCCATGAGTTCTGCTGAGATTGGAGGCACCGTTGGGGTCAGGAGAACATTGTCAGCAAATAAGCTGATTTTTATGCTCCTCCTTACCAAAAGTCACACCTTTTATTTCAGGTAGGGATCGTATTGGCATGGAAAGGGGCTCAATTGTCAGGGCGAAAAGTTTTGGTCACAGCAGACATCCCTGGTGTAAATCTGTCTGTCTGTGGGGATCCTATCAACTTGTATGCTGGCTTCAGGCTGGACGTAGTTGGGCAATATCTAGTGTTTAAAATGTGGGTCTAAGTCTATTCTGTCCAAAATTTGTCTCAGGGAATCCCACTTCACCCTGTCAAACGCTTTCTCTGCATCAACTGATACCTGAAGACCGGGATCTGTTACTTCCTGCAATTCTCTGCAATACGGGCCACTTTTCGCACATTGTATGCATCTAGTTGTTCCCGACAAAGCCTACTTGGTTTGGCTCAACAAGGCCTAGAAGAACTTTATTAAGACTGTCTGATAATGTTTTGGTTACAATCTTGACATCCTTATTCAAAAGTACTATGGCCTATAGAATTTGTCCTCGTCGGTGGCTTTCCCTCTTTTAGGGATCGTAACCACATCAGTCACCTCCATGCTGGGTGTCAGAATCCCCGTTTTCTTGAAATTAGTTGAATAAATCTGTTAGGAGTTGCAGGAACAGTGCAGAGAAATCTCAATAAAAGCAACTATTAGGCCATCCTGGCCCGGTGCCTTGTGAGGTTTACGGAATTTAAGGGCTTTTGGGATATCCTGTGGTGAAGTGGGTTGATCTAGTTGTGTTCTCCAGTCTTGCAGGACCATGGGCAGCGGGAGCTATAGCCACCGTATTTTCCCGATTTAAGGAAATAGAAATCAACAAAAGTGTTCTTCTTTCCCCTTTCATCCTTAACTTCCTACCCTCTGATGTGGGCAGAGCAGGGATGTGCACCCTCATTTTGTGTTCCCTCAGTTCACTGGCCAGTATCCTATCAGTCTTATTTATTTTTTTCATAAAATTGTTGTTTCAGCCTGAGTAGTATTGTGTCTTTTTTTCTGTTCCGAAAACCATAAGCTGTCTCTGAACTCTTTTTTTGTTCTCTTTCTGTGCTTTTTGAGGGCTGGCGTTTATTTGCAGCATCTACTCCATTCCAGCTTCTGTAAAAGGTGCTGCTTTTTAGGTCGAGCAGACAGAGTCTGCTCAGAGACCTATTGCTGCCCGTATTTGGGAATGTAGACACGAGAGGTGCACAAGCGCAGATTTCACCTCGTGGGCGCGCACGGCGCCGTGCCCCTCTCGTGCCTCATATTCCCATGCGCAAACACACTCACACAGCCACACTCACGCATGCGCACACTCATTCCCACACGCACACATGCATCCCCCTCCTCCCCTCCCCACACACGCGGGGCTTACATACACACACCAACACGCACACACACACCCTCCCAAGGGGGGGGGGGGCGGGGGGGGAGGCGGGCACCGTCAATGTGCCCCGACGCCCCCCTCACCGGGTCTGTTATACTCCTCTCGTCCTGTCCCGCGGGGTAGTCTCCCGTCCGCTTTCCTTATGCTTACGCGCTGCTAATACTCTTTGCACCTTTATTTTATTGACATAGCCAATACGCTCGGTTTTTCAGTCAGGTGTGCACTTTATTTTGTTAGAGATGGCGGCACGTCTCAAAGCAGAGCGTCAGTCTGACGTATTAGGCTCTCACCCAATTGTCACTCTGGGTTTGTTGCCTACGTCATTACCGGCATGCCTTGCTAGTTTCTGACTGAAACTACAATGTCGCCTGTACGGTATTCCTCTCAAGATTTAATTGTACTTTTCACTTACTTTTCCTTCGCTTTTCCTTTTGAAAACATCGCTTTGCCGTATCCGTTATTTCTTTGTTTTTAATTTTGAAACCTAATATGTGCAATGGGCTCATTATTCACCATTCCTTATGACCTCAGTAATGTCACTTTTAATCCTGTCAAGAAATCAGTACCAACTTTGTTTGCATAGGGACTGGTGCTTTAGTGTTGCCATTTCTGGCAAAGAACAGGATTCTCTGTCACCCTATTTCGGCAGTGCTCATTTTAATAAACACAGATGGGTGAAATACTGCATCTTTCCTGTGTTTCGAACCTGTGACCTGCAAATTACAAGCCTTAGCCATACACACTCAATCAGTGAGGTGACTGTACGGCATAACAAAGTGACTGATTCTGTGCAACACTTACTCAGTGTCCTGCAAAGCCTGCTCAGCTCCTATTGTCAAACAGTGATTTTGAAAGTATGGAATAAAAGCCATTGTTATTTGTAATATCAATACATCAAAGTCACGTAAATACAACACATATTGCATTACAAATGCTATAGGTGTCACAATTGCAAAAGTTAAAACTATTGGCATTGTAAATGACAAAGCTATTAATTTAGCTATTTTCAAAACCAACACATAGATAAAAAAATTGTCATTTACAATACCAATAGCTCTAACTTTCCTAATGCGAGACCTATTGCATTGCAAATGCTTGTTAAGTTTTGCTTCCCTGTGCTTGCTAGACTTTGGAGATAAAGCCGCTCTCTGAAGGTTGATTGAACACGTCCCTGTGATTATTATAGGTAGCGTTGTTTTCAGTGAAATAATTACTTATGGTTTGGGCTAGTTCCTCCAAATGTAACCTGTCTCTAATGAGGTCGGGTTGAAATATCCATGTTCTCACTCCCATTTCTGTGGTAGTGTCCTCTAGTATTCGATCAACCTGACTATTGTCCGAGATGGTACCTCCTTTGATCTGTTTATCTACTACCCTCCACACCAGGTCCCTGGATATGAAAAACATATTGATGCCTGTATATGATTTATGCAACTACGAGTGGAATGCGTAGTCCGTGCTTCCTGGGTGCCGGTGCCTTCAACTGTCTATCATGCCCATCTCATCAAAGTGTGCCCTCAGCTTTTTCAAGGCTGCTCTCTTTGCATATATAGTGTGTGGTGCTCTGTGTTGTTCAGCATCCCAAATCATATTGAAGTTTCCTCCCAGAATTTCTTCACCTTCTGCAGCGCTTACTAAGGAAGTATGGATATGGGAAAGACATTTCTCCCGTTTGGAATTGGAGCATACAAGTGTGAAAGGATGTTAGAAGTTACAAGGAGGGCAGCATCAGGCTTCTACCCTCCTTGTCCAGAATGGCCACGCTGGCTGTCTTACTTTACCTGTGACCCAATATTGAGTGGGATAACATTTGCATTTCATTCTGAATAGGTCTTGTTTCAGTAGATGTGTCTCTTGTAAAAATGAGGTCTGCTTCCTGTTGCCGTAGATAACCCCAAACCACGCATCGCTTCCTTGATGAGTTAAGACCCCTCACGTTCAAGGTAAACACTTTATTGACGCTATATCAGGTATACAACAGCTAGCGATAAATGTACAGTGCAACCACCCTGGTGAGTGTTGTGTGATAAATTGTAGCCCTCAAAACATAACTAAGTCAAACAGTTTCCTTAAAGAGGGTAGGGGTCACCCACGTTCCCATGCAACTAAGATCAGAAGCCTAGTCCTCTTTTGTATGAATTAAGGTCAGCAAGAATGGTATATGTAGAACAAACGTAGAAGTTCAGTGTAGTGTCAACAAAATACCCCTCTCAGTCTAAACTACAAGAGAATATGAGAATCATTGCCCCTCGCCTGTTAAAGCATGTTACGTTCTAACTCCCAACCTCATAGTACATACTGTAGTGGTCAAGGACCATTGTCCCCCTGAAAGCCCCTTCCCCTCTCAAGTTCAGCCGGTATCCCATTTACATACCATCTGTCAGTGGGGTGACTCGAAATGTTGTGGGGTCTAATCAAGCCCAGTCCAGATGGTGTGAGGTGGGATCCTATCTGCATCCACCGCCTTTCACTTAGCCATCAGCCACCTTATTTGCGCTTTCAAATGGCAAATTTTTGTCATGACTACCTGGTCTGTGTCATCTGCAGTGTTCATGAATTCCTCAGCTCGGTCGAGCCATTGTCCCATGAGTTTGGGGTCATATTTTATGAGGAGACCTCTTTCCCAATTTCGTATCGCACCTTTTGGAGGCCCTCCTGAGAAGGTTTGTCTAAGTTAATTTTCATTTAGGCAGGTTTTGATGTCTGTTTTCATTGGAGCGGTTCGGCCCTGCTGAAACTTCTGTGGTCTTTCACTCAGTCCATGTGTCTGTCTTGCCTGCAAACCCATCCCCGTCTCCAGGCTGTGGGTCAAGTCAGGTAATACCTTGCTTGGTAAAGTACCCGGTCTGCTTCTGCCAGAATGCCCAGCATTTGTTTGGGCAGCAGGCCCCTCGCCAGTGAGATCATACAGCCCCTCTGCTTCTGCTGTATCAGTGTGATCGCCTGTGCTGGGCCCTCCGACTCATCATGTCTTCCAGTTCGCGGTTCGGGAGTGCCGCATGCAAGCCACTCAGGGCACTCTATTCGTGGCTGCCAGCATTAGGTTCTGGTGCCACAGCTGTGCTCTGGGATATCTCCACACTCTCGGGTGGTCAGCTGCACCCGGTGCGCCCTAAGGCTTATGTCGGGGGCGCTCGCATTCTGGGGTGTGTGGGTTGGCGAGGAGCTCGGCACAATGGGACTCTCTCAGCCACTATCTTATCTGGAAGTCCACCATCACTCTACTTTTCATAGTGCTTCAAGAAAAGCTCTGTTGTGTTTTTATTGAAAACATTTTCTTTCTTAATAAACTACAAAGACAACAAAAGAAATCCAGAAAAGTCATTATTTATGGTTACATTAAGTGATGAGTATTAGAGGAGAGATGTAGAGGCAGTCATTAGTGAAAAAAGTAGATATATATCCGTCACAAAATTAGCAGTTACTCCTGCCTCTTCCGACGGCGAGCCCTCGGCGGGGTGGCTAGCCCCTTAACTCTTCACCACAATCTTCTCCTCTTAAATGTTGTCCACATGGAAAAAGAGACAGTCGGAGCTCATTTACTTCTTCGTGTTTAATTATTCAACCAAGCAGCAATTTAACGCCTGACTCGTTTAGAAGGCTTTGCCTCTTGTTTACTGGTCATTTGCGTTTACTTCCTAGTGTCATATAAACATGTGACACCCCACCACCATCGAAGTAGAACTACATGGAATGCCATTTTCTATGCAATTTCATGGTGGCCATCTTATAACGTTATTCTTTCTGTTACAAGTCCTACACATTTCATTGTATTATACTTTTTCTTTTTTTTTTTTTTTTTTTTTGGTGTAAAAACTTTTATTGATGTACATCATCCATTTTACAACAAGACAATTACACAGCAATCATGACAGGAGAAAAGAACAGGATGTCCCGTAGTAGTACACAGCTATTTAGCCGACAACCCTCCGGTCCGGCAGCAAGGATGAGGATGATACGGCAGACCATAAGGAGAAACATCGGAGTTATGAAGTTTTACTTTTTTAAATAGCATTATCGTTAACTGTTCCATGTATAAAACGTTGAAAAACAAACCAAACAAAGTGGCTCAATAGTAGTGCTTAGATGCGAAGCAATGTAGAACAGAAGACGCTAGTAGAACACACCGACCCCCCACCCCAGGCCCAACCCCTCCACCCCCCGCAGAACGTGAGCAGGAGTTCCAATTATATGAGTACCGTACTAGTCTTGCCCCGTGGCAGCCCATAGGTTAGCCAATCATCTCCTCCTCATCTTCCGAGTCCTCGTCTTCAGCCTCCTGAAGCGGGTCGCACAGGTCCCCCCTATATCTATTCCAGGCCTCCCACACCCTGTTCCATTTCTTTGGGTTCGCTCTCAACTTGTAGACAGTCCGTTCAGTTAACATCAGTTTGTCCATATTTTGACACCATAGCGACAAGGTAGGTAACTCAGCCACCCCCCACCTCTGTGCCACATCACGCTTGGCCATCATCGTTCCAATTGTAACCCACTGCTGCTGTCTGAGGTTAAGATCAGTGCCCTCCCAAACATTCAGAAGACAGAGGCGCGGCTCGGGTGTGAGGGAGGTGTCAAGGGCCTGGGAAATCGTACGCATGACCTGTTGCCAGTACCGGGCAATGAGAGGGCAGCCCCACAACGTGTGCAATAGTGTGCCATCCTCCCCACATCCTCTAAGACAACGAGGGGAGTCAGCCCTGTGCATTTTGTGTAGGGTGGTCCTAGTGTAGTATGTTCTGTGCAGTATTTTCAGTTGTATGAGTCTGAACCTGGCGGAAACCCCCGCCTCTCTCGGGGACGCCACAGCAGCGTTCCAGTCCGTCTCATCCATAGCGCCCAACTCATCCTCCCATTTTTCTCGCAGGGTCTGTAGGGGGTCAGAGAGATTGTTCAGTAATTTACGGTAGGTGAGTGAGGTGGCTTTCGTTTGCATGTAATCCGTGAGGAGCCGGTCTTCTAGGGGCGAGGATTCCGGGATTGTGGTTCCCGGCTCCAGCACCGCCAGGAGAGCGTGCCTGATTTGGACGTACCTATATGTTTCCGTGGGGCCCAGCTCATACTGTTGTTGGAGTTGCTCGAATGGTATCACCCCAGTGGACGTCCAGAGGTCCCCCACTGTAGAAATGCCTATATTGTCCCATTGGGTGAACCCTTTACTGGTCCTCAGGCAGCCCAGTTTTTTTGTGTCCCAGAGCGGGGTAAGCTTCGTAATGACTCCCTTCCATTGTAGCCTGGTGAGTGCCCTGTACCATAGGGTAATCGTGTGTTTAGTGGGGCCAATCAGGTCCTTGAGTAGACTGTGGTTATAGAGGGGGGCCAGGAGACTCTGTGTCCCGAGTTGGGCCCTGTCCGCCATGTACGCCGGGTCAGTGTGTGGTGCATGGATCCATTGGTTAAGTACCTTAAGTTGGGATGCCCAATAATAAAGCTGTACGTTCGGCAGTGCAATGCCACCATCGTACCAGCCGCGGTTCAGTTTGAGGTGCGCTATCCTTGGGGGACGCTCACCCCAAAGTAGAGTGGTAACCATCGCGGTAATTTTCTGGAAGTAAGAGGGCGGAATCAGGACAGGCGCATTCTCAAAGACATATAGGAGGCGCGGGAGCGCCATCATTTTGAACAGCGCGGCGCGGCCTAAAAGTGTGAGCGGCAGGGACGACCAGTGCCGCACGTCTGCCTTCAAACGGAGGAGGGGGGGCGCCAGATTTCGGTTGGTGAAGACGGTCACATCGTTAGTGACATGGATTCCCAAATATTTGAAGGAAACATCTGTCACCACCAACGGACAATGTTCCGGGAGGACTGGTCGAGGGCCCTTCAGTACATAAAGGACCGATTTCGTCCAGTTAATGGTGTAACCAGAGGCCGCACCGTGTTTGTCACAAAGCGCCAGTAAAATCGGGACACTCCGTTCGGGTGCTGATACGTACACCAGCATATCATCTGCATACAATGATATTCTATCTTCCCAGGTCTCCGTCCACCTGATGCCCCTCAACAGTGGTGTCGTTCTGAGGACGATCGCGAGGGGTTCAAGGACCAACGCGAACAGCAATGGGGAGAGGGGGCAGCCCTGGCGGGTTCCACGCGCCAAAGAGATCGCACGGGAGATGTGGCCATTAGCCGCTACGTGAGCTACTGGGCCTGTGTAGAGTAGTCGGATCCAGGATAGGAACTTCGGACCGAAGCCCATCCGGTGCAGGACTGCGAACAGGTAATGCCACTCCACCATGTCGAAGGCCATCCTGGCGTCCAGCGACAAGATGGCTGCTGGTTCTGTCAAGGAGTGTGCACGCGCCAACGCGCCGTGTACTCTACGGAGATTTAATGCTGTACTCCTGTGAGGCATAAAGCCGGACTGGTCCGGGTGGATCAGTTGGCCAAGGTGTGGGGTCAGTCGATTAGCGATCACCTTCGCCAGGATCTTCGCCTCTGCATTGAGTAGCGAGATCGGGCGGTAGGATGCACAACATTCTGGAGGTTTCTCAGGTTTTGGGATAGCAACTATCGTCGCCAGGCGCTGATCCGGTGGCAGCGTTCCTGACTCACGACAGTTCTCGAACATGGCCAGTAGCGGTGGGCCCAGTGTGTCGGACATCGTTTGGAACCATTCGATCGGGATCCCGTTTGGGCCCAGCGCTCTGCCCGTGTGCAGTGCGCCTATCGCCATACGGAGTTCCTCCACTGTGAGATCCGCCTCCAGCTCGGTTTGCGCCTCCGGCGTTAGCCCCTCCACCTCAATCTCTTGGAGCGCCAGTTCCGCCTGTTCCGGCGTGACCACCACTTCTGGGGTGTAAACTGATTGAAAGTGGTCTGCCAGGAGGTCAACTATCTTGGGAGGGTGCGTGTGAAGCGTCCCCGTGTGATCTTGCAACTGCAGGATATGCCTTCCTCCATCCCGCTTTTTGTCCAACCAAGCCAGCAACTTGTTGGCTTTGTCGCCTACATCATAAACTCTGCATGCCGTTGATTCGATCCGCTCTAACACCCTACGGCGGAGAAAGTCGTCATGTTTTTGTTGGCAGAGAGTCAGCGCGTGCCTGGTGGCTTCTGACGGTGTGGCCATGTGAGTCGCATTTGCCTGTTCCAATTGCAGTTCCAGTTCGACCATTTCCAGTTTTTGTTTGCGCTTATGGTCGGCTATGGTCGAAATGGCCTGGCCCCTGAGCACCGTCTTGTATGCTTCCCAGAGAACCGTCGGCGAGGACACCGACCCGGAGTTCTCCTGGAAGTAAAGTTTAGTGGCAGTTTTAAGGGACTTTCGGATCGGGGGAGTTTTAAGATAGCTGGGGTAGATGGGAAAGAGACGCGTGCGGGCCGTGGCAGAGCAGGACAGGGTAGCGAGCAGGGGAGAATGATCTGAAATACCCCGTGGTGCGATGTGTACTTTGTCAAAAGTGAGTTTACCGCCCCCCAGTGTGAGGAAATAGTCTATGCGCGACAGGCAAGCATGGGTGGAGGAATAGTATGAATAGTGGCGATCAGTAGGGTGAAGCTGCCTCCAAATGTCTACCAGACCCTGTGCCTCTAAGAAGTCCCTGAATTTCGTTGGGCCAGTAGGGAGGGGGCGAGCCGGGAACCTGTCCATATCAGAATCAGCCAATGCATTGAAATCTCCGCCCACTAACAAATCCCCTTCCGGGAGTTCCAAGAGAAATTTACCCAGGGCCGGAAGTGCCGATGAATGTAGCGCCGGCGGGATGTACGCAGACACCACGTTGATGGGCACGCCCTCCCATTGTCCACACACCGCCGCGAAGCGGCCATGATGATCTGTTTTTGTGGAGTGGTGAATGAATCGTGACGTCCTTTTTACCCATATCCCCGTACCCCGGGATCCCGAAGTAAAGTCTGAGTGTATCAGCATGCGGTATCCTCTCCTATCTAGGGCTTTGGAGGCAACCCCCACTAAATGTGTTTCTTGGAGGAGGGCGATATCACAGTTCAGTCTCTTAATACATTGTAGGACCAGCCCTCTCTTCACTTTATCACCCAACCCCCGCACATTCCAGGATACTACCCGAAGCGGCGGTACCACCCCCGTGTCATGCGTTACTACAGCAGGTCGCGGGGGATCCGCCATATTGTGGTCAGTCGTATAGTTGAGGGCCCTAGAGGGCGGGCGGAGGCATAACAAATAGGAAAAACCCCAAGCCAGTGCGACTAAGCGTGTGAGTGCACCGATACAGTGATCGAGGAGCAGAGGCAATATACCCGGTGTAAGGAATACGGTCAAGTGTGAACACTAGCAGTTCCAAGACAAGAAGTTGAGCCAAACATTTCAAACTAAACAACCAACACAACCCCCCCATTCCCAACAACCCCACCCTCCCTGCTTCCCTGCTACACGGACTCCAAACTGCCCGCCACCCCAATCTAGCAGAGTGCTTCATCCCACCCCAAAGAAAACACACAGTTACTTGCTCGTTGGGGGTGAGGAGCGCTCCGGAATCAGCGGCCCCTCATTCCCTCCACGGAGGCCCTCGGCCCAGTGTCCATGACGGTTCCAGCCACAGTACCAAACTTTTACAGTGCACACATGTGTTCAAGGGTCCACCTCCAGACTCAAAGCAGTTTCGTCTCGTATCGGAGAGCTTCTGCCACTGTTCGTACCCTCGGCCCCTGCAGCGGTGGAATCAGAGTGAGGCGAGCCGGTCTTAGTCCGTCCAGGGCGACGAGAGTGAGAAGCCGGACGCCAGCCGTCCAGCCAGTCTCGCGCAGTGCTTGGGTCATCAAAAAACCATGTCCTGTTTTCCGCCACCACCCGTAGCCTGGCTGGGAAGATCATAGAATATGGGAGTTCCCGTTTCCTAAGTTCTCTTTTAATATCCAAGAATGTCTTTCGCCGCCTGGCCACTTCCGCCGTGTAATCCGGGAAGAAAGCAACCGTCGAGTTTAGGATTTTCACCGGCGGCGAGACACGTGCCGCCTGCAGGATGATGTCCCGGTCACGGAAGTTGAAAAGTCTCGCTAGGATCGGCCGCGGCGTGGCCCCTGGTTTCGGTTGACCACCCGGGACTCTATGGGCTCGCTCCACAGAAAAGAAGGCCGACAGGCCCTTGGGTTGGAGATGAGTCTTAATGAGTTCCTCCACATAAAGATCCGTAGCCCTCACACCTTCTGACTCCGGAACGCCAAGAATGCGTACATTGTTCCGCCTGGAGCGGCCCTCCTGGTCGTCGAGCTTGTCCTTAAGGTGCTTGTTTTCGGCCATGACCGCTTCCATGGCCGTCTGCAGTTCTGAGACATCCTCCACCAGCGACTTCGTGACGAGCTCCAGAGAGCCTACCTTTTCCGCCATTTTATGAAAGTCGATTTACAAAAGGGGGTGGTGATGAACAGAGTGTCTGAATTGAGCAGACCACTCTTACCCAGTCCAAAGATCAGGGCTTGATCCATCACCGTTATTTATCTCACTGCCCCATCCCAGCTCAGAATCTGGCTATATGCAAATCAGTCCGTCCCTGGCCCAGTGCATCATGGGAACAGGGCAGACTAAACTACCAAGCCAATTCTTTACCAGAAAGGAGACAAGCTACCGGGGACCGGTTTCTGGCATTTCAGCCTCTTCGGCCCGGCTTGCTTGAATCCTGATGGAGCAGTGAGAAAGGGACTCATGTCTGAGCATACCCTGCCACACCTATAGTGGCCAAAATCGATTTACAAAAGGGGGTGGTGATGAACAGAGTGTCTGAATTGAGCAGACCACTCTTACCCAGTCCAAAGATCAGGGCTTGATCCATCACCGTTATTTATCTCACTGCCCCATCCCAGCTCAGAATCTGGCTATATGCAAATCAGTCCGTCCCTGGCCCAGTGCATCATGGGAACAGGGCAGACTAAACTACCAAGCCAATTCTTTACCAGAAAGGAGACAAGCTACCGGGGACCGGTTTCTGGCATTTCAGCCTCTTCGGCCCGGCTTGCTTGAATCCTGATGGAGCAGTGAGAAAGGGACTCATGTCTGAGCATACCCTGCCACACCTATAGTGGCCAAAATCGATTTACAAAAGGGGGTGGTGATGAACAGAGTGTCTGAATTGAGCAGACCACTCTTACCCAGTCCAAAGATCAGGGCTTGATCCATCACCGTTATTTATCTCACTGCCCCATCCCAGCTCAGAATCTGGCTATATGCAAATCAGTCCGTCCCTGGCCCAGTGCATCATGGGAACAGGGCAGACTAAACTACCAAGCCAATTCTTTACCAGAAAGGAGACAAGCTACCGGGGACCGGTTTCTGGCATTTCAGCCTCTTCGGCCCGGCTTGCTTGAATCCTGATGGAGCAGTGAGAAAGGGACTCATGTCTGAGCATACCCTGCCACACCTATAGTGGCCAAAATCGATTTACAAAAGGGGGTGGTGATGAACAGAGTGTCTGAATTGAGCAGACCACTCTTACCCAGTCCAAAGATCAGGGCTTGATCCATCACCGTTATTTATCTCACTGCCCCATCCCAGCTCAGAATCTGGCTATATGCAAATCAGTCCGTCCCTGGCCCAGTGCATCATGGGAACAGGGCAGACTAAACTACCAAGCCAATTCTTTACCAGAAAGGAGACAAGCTACCGGGGACCGGTTTCTGGCATTTCAGCCTCTTCGGCCCGGCTTGCTTGAATCCTGATGGAGCAGTGAGAAAGGGACTCATGTCTGAGCATACCCTGCCACACCTATAGTGGCCAAAATCGATTTACAAAAGGGGGTGGTGATGAACAGAGTGTCTGAATTGAGCAGACCACTCTTACCCAGTCCAAAGATCAGGGCTTGATCCATCACCGTTATTTATCTCACTGCCCCATCCCAGCTCAGAATCTGGCTATATGCAAATCAGTCCGTCCCTGGCCCAGTGCATCATGGGAACAGGGCAGACTAAACTACCAAGCCAATTCTTTACCAGAAAGGAGACAAGCTACCGGGGACCGGTTTCTGGCATTTCAGCCTCTTCGGCCCGGCTTGCTTGAATCCTGATGGAGCAGTGAGAAAGGGACTCATGTCTGAGCATACCCTGCCACACCTATAGTGGCCAAAATCGATTTACAAAAGGGGGTGGTGATGAACAGAGTGTCTGAATTGAGCAGACCACTCTTACCCAGTCCAAAGATCAGGGCTTGATCCATCACCGTTATTTATCTCACTGCCCCATCCCAGCTCAGAATCTGGCTATATGCAAATCAGTCCGTCCCTGGCCCAGTGCATCATGGGAACAGGGCAGACTAAACTACCAAGCCAATTCTTTACCAGAAAGGAGACAAGCTACCGGGGACCGGTTTCTGGCATTTCAGCCTCTTCGGCCCGGCTTGCTTGAATCCTGATGGAGCAGTGAGAAAGGGACTCATGTCTGAGCATACCCTGCCACACCTATAGTGGCCAAAATCGATTTACAAAAGGGGGTGGTGATGAACAGAGTGTCTGAATTGAGCAGACCACTCTTACCCAGTCCAAAGATCAGGGCTTGATCCATCACCGTTATTTATCTCACTGCCCCATCCCAGCTCAGAATCTGGCTATATGCAAATCAGTCCGTCCCTGGCCCAGTGCATCATGGGAACAGGGCAGACTAAACTACCAAGCCAATTCTTTACCAGAAAGGAGACAAGCTACCGGGGACCGGTTTCTGGCATTTCAGCCTCTTCGGCCCGGCTTGCTTGAATCCTGATGGAGCAGTGAGAAAGGGACTCATGTCTGAGCATACCCTGCCACACCTATAGTGGCCAAAATCGATTTACAAAAGGGGGTGGTGATGAACAGAGTGTCTGAATTGAGCAGACCACTCTTACCCAGTCCAAAGATCAGGGCTTGATCCATCACCGTTATTTATCTCACTGCCCCATCCCAGCTCAGAATCTGGCTATATGCAAATCAGTCCGTCCCTGGCCCAGTGCATCATGGGAACAGGGCAGACTAAACTACCAAGCCAATTCTTTACCAGAAAGGAGACAAGCTACCGGGGACCGGTTTCTGGCATTTCAGCCTCTTCGGCCCGGCTTGCTTGAATCCTGATGGAGCAGTGAGAAAGGGACTCATGTCTGAGCATACCCTGCCACACCTATAGTGGCCAAAATCGATTTACAAAAGGGGGTGGTGATGAACAGAGTGTCTGAATTGAGCAGACCACTCTTACCCAGTCCAAAGATCAGGGCTTGATCCATCACCGTTATTTATCTCACTGCCCCATCCCAGCTCAGAATCTGGCTATATGCAAATCAGTCCGTCCCTGGCCCAGTGCATCATGGGAACAGGGCAGACTAAACTACCAAGCCAATTCTTTACCAGAAAGGAGACAAGCTACCGGGGACCGGTTTCTGGCATTTCAGCCTCTTCGGCCCGGCTTGCTTGAATCCTGATGGAGCAGTGAGAAAGGGACTCATGTCTGAGCATACCCTGCCACACCTATAGTGGCCAAAATCGATTTACAAAAGGGGGTGGTGATGAACAGAGTGTCTGAATTGAGCAGACCACTCTTACCCAGTCCAAAGATCAGGGCTTGATCCATCACCGTTATTTATCTCACTGCCCCATCCCAGCTCAGAATCTGGCTATATGCAAATCAGTCCGTCCCTGGCCCAGTGCATCATGGGAACAGGGCAGACTAAACTACCAAGCCAATTCTTTACCAGAAAGGAGACAAGCTACCGGGGACCGGTTTCTGGCATTTCAGCCTCTTCGGCCCGGCTTGCTTGAATCCTGATGGAGCAGTGAGAAAGGGACTCATGTCTGAGCATACCCTGCCACACCTATAGTGGCCAAAATCGATTTACAAAAGGGGGTGGTGATGAACAGAGTGTCTGAATTGAGCAGACCACTCTTACCCAGTCCAAAGATCAGGGCTTGATCCATCACCGTTATTTATCTCACTGCCCCATCCCAGCTCAGAATCTGGCTATATGCAAATCAGTCCGTCCCTGGCCCAGTGCATCATGGGAACAGGGCAGACTAAACTACCAAGCCAATTCTTTACCAGAAAGGAGACAAGCTACCGGGGACCGGTTTCTGGCATTTCAGCCTCTTCGGCCCGGCTTGCTTGAATCCTGATGGAGCAGTGAGAAAGGGACTCATGTCTGAGCATACCCTGCCACACCTATAGTGGCCAAAATCGATTTACAAAAGGGGGTGGTGATGAACAGAGTGTCTGAATTGAGCAGACCACTCTTACCCAGTCCAAAGATCAGGGCTTGATCCATCACCGTTATTTATCTCACTGCCCCATCCCAGCTCAGAATCTGGCTATATGCAAATCAGTCCGTCCCTGGCCCAGTGCATCATGGGAACAGGGCAGACTAAACTACCAAGCCAATTCTTTACCAGAAAGGAGACAAGCTACCGGGGACCGGTTTCTGGCATTTCAGCCTCTTCGGCCCGGCTTGCTTGAATCCTGATGGAGCAGTGAGAAAGGGACTCATGTCTGAGCATACCCTGCCACACCTATAGTGGCCAAAATCGATTTACAAAAGGGGGTGGTGATGAACAGAGTGTCTGAATTGAGCAGACCACTCTTACCCAGTCCAAAGATCAGGGCTTGATCCATCACCGTTATTTATCTCACTGCCCCATCCCAGCTCAGAATCTGGCTATATGCAAATCAGTCCGTCCCTGGCCCAGTGCATCATGGGAACAGGGCAGACTAAACTACCAAGCCAATTCTTTACCAGAAAGGAGACAAGCTACCGGGGACCGGTTTCTGGCATTTCAGCCTCTTCGGCCCGGCTTGCTTGAATCCTGATGGAGCAGTGAGAAAGGGACTCATGTCTGAGCATACCCTGCCACACCTATAGTGGCCAAAATCGATTTACAAAAGGGGGTGGTGATGAACAGAGTGTCTGAATTGAGCAGACCACTCTTACCCAGTCCAAAGATCAGGGCTTGATCCATCACCGTTATTTATCTCACTGCCCCATCCCAGCTCAGAATCTGGCTATATGCAAATCAGTCCGTCCCTGGCCCAGTGCATCATGGGAACAGGGCAGACTAAACTACCAAGCCAATTCTTTACCAGAAAGGAGACAAGCTACCGGGGACCGGTTTCTGGCATTTCAGCCTCTTCGGCCCGGCTTGCTTGAATCCTGATGGAGCAGTGAGAAAGGGACTCATGTCTGAGCATACCCTGCCACACCTATAGTGGCCAAAATCGATTTACAAAAGGGGGTGGTGATGAACAGAGTGTCTGAATTGAGCAGACCACTCTTACCCAGTCCAAAGATCAGGGCTTGATCCATCACCGTTATTTATCTCACTGCCCCATCCCAGCTCAGAATCTGGCTATATGCAAATCAGTCCGTCCCTGGCCCAGTGCATCATGGGAACAGGGCAGACTAAACTACCAAGCCAATTCTTTACCAGAAAGGAGACAAGCTACCGGGGACCGGTTTCTGGCATTTCAGCCTCTTCGGCCCGGCTTGCTTGAATCCTGATGGAGCAGTGAGAAAGGGACTCATGTCTGAGCATACCCTGCCACACCTATAGTGGCCAAAATCGATTTACAAAAGGGGGTGGTGATGAACAGAGTGTCTGAATTGAGCAGACCACTCTTACCCAGTCCAAAGATCAGGGCTTGATCCATCACCGTTATTTATCTCACTGCCCCATCCCAGCTCAGAATCTGGCTATATGCAAATCAGTCCGTCCCTGGCCCAGTGCATCATGGGAACAGGGCAGACTAAACTACCAAGCCAATTCTTTACCAGAAAGGAGACAAGCTACCGGGGACCGGTTTCTGGCATTTCAGCCTCTTCGGCCCGGCTTGCTTGAATCCTGATGGAGCAGTGAGAAAGGGACTCATGTCTGAGCATACCCTGCCACACCTATAGTGGCCAAAATCGATTTACAAAAGGGGGTGGTGATGAACAGAGTGTCTGAATTGAGCAGACCACTCTTACCCAGTCCAAAGATCAGGGCTTGATCCATCACCGTTATTTATCTCACTGCCCCATCCCAGCTCAGAATCTGGCTATATGCAAATCAGTCCGTCCCTGGCCCAGTGCATCATGGGAACAGGGCAGACTAAACTACCAAGCCAATTCTTTACCAGAAAGGAGACAAGCTACCGGGGACCGGTTTCTGGCATTTCAGCCTCTTCGGCCCGGCTTGCTTGAATCCTGATGGAGCAGTGAGAAAGGGACTCATGTCTGAGCATACCCTGCCACACCTATAGTGGCCAAAATCGATTTACAAAAGGGGGTGGTGATGAACAGAGTGTCTGAATTGAGCAGACCACTCTTACCCAGTCCAAAGATCAGGGCTTGATCCATCACCGTTATTTATCTCACTGCCCCATCCCAGCTCAGAATCTGGCTATATGCAAATCAGTCCGTCCCTGGCCCAGTGCATCATGGGAACAGGGCAGACTAAACTACCAAGCCAATTCTTTACCAGAAAGGAGACAAGCTACCGGGGACCGGTTTCTGGCATTTCAGCCTCTTCGGCCCGGCTTGCTTGAATCCTGATGGAGCAGTGAGAAAGGGACTCATGTCTGAGCATACCCTGCCACACCTATAGTGGCCAAAATCGATTTACAAAAGGGGGTGGTGATGAACAGAGTGTCTGAATTGAGCAGACCACTCTTACCCAGTCCAAAGATCAGGGCTTGATCCATCACCGTTATTTATCTCACTGCCCCATCCCAGCTCAGAATCTGGCTATATGCAAATCAGTCCGTCCCTGGCCCAGTGCATCATGGGAACAGGGAAGACTAAACTACCAAGCAAATTCTTTACCAGAAAGGAGACAAGCTACCGGGGACCGGTTTCTGGCATTTCAGCCTCTTCGGCCCGGCTTGCTTGAATCCTGATGGAGCAGTGAGAAAGGGACTCATGTCTGAGCATACCCTGCCACACCTATAGTGGCCAAAATCGATTTACAAAAGGGGGTGGTGATGAACAGAGTGTCTGAATTGAGCAGACCACTCTTACCCAGTCCAAAGATCAGGGCTTGATCCATCACCGTTATTTATCTCACTGCCCCATCCCAGCTCAGAATCTTTCTATATGCAAATCAGTCCGTCCCTGGCCCAGTGCATCATGGGAACAGGGCAGACTAAACTACCAAGCCAATTCTTTACCAGAAAGGAGACAAGCTACCGGGGACCGGTTTCTGGCATTTCAGCCTCTTCGGCCCGGCTTGCTTGAATCCTGATGGAGCAGTGAGAAAGGGACTCATGTCTGAGCATACCCTGCCACACCTATAGTGGCCAAAATCGATTTACAAAAGGGGGTGGTGATGAACAGAGTGTCTGAATTGAGCAGACCACTCTTACCCAGTCCAAAGATCAGGGCTTGATCCATCACCGTTATTTATCTCACTGCCCCATCCCAGCTCAGAATCTGGCTATATGCAAATCAGTCCGTCCCTGGCCCAGTGCATCATGGGAACAGGGCAGACTAAACTACCAAGCCAATTCTTTACCAGAAAGGAGGCAAGCTACCGGGGACCGGTTTCTGGCATTTCAGCCTCTTCGGCCCGGCTTGCTTGAATCCTGATGGAGCAGTGAGAAAGGGACTCATGTCTGAGCATACCCTGCCACACCTATAGTGGCCAAAATCGATTTACAAAAGGGGGTGGTGATGAACAGAGTGTCTGAATTGAGCAGACCACTCTTACCCAGTCCAAAGATCAGGGCTTGATCCATCACCGTTATTTATCTCACTGCCCCATCCCAGCTCAGAATCTGGCTATATGCAAATCAGTCCGTCCCTGGCCCAGTGCATCATGGGAACAGGGCAGACTAAACTACCAAGCCAATTCTTTACCAGAAAGGAGACAAGCTACCGGGGACCGGTTTCTGGCATTTCAGCCTCTTCGGCCCGGCTTGCTTGAATCCTGATGGAGCAGTGAGAAAGGGACTCATGTCTGAGCATACCCTGCCACACCTATAGTGGCCAAAATCGATTTACAAAAGGGGGTGGTGATGAACAGAGTGTCTGAATTGAGCAGACCACTCTTACCCAGTCCAAAGATCAGGGCTTGATCCATCACCGTTATTTATCTCACTGCCCCATCCCAGCTCAGAATCTGGCTATATGCAAATCAGTCCGTCCCTGGCCCAGTGCATCATGGGAACAGGGCAGACTAAACTACCAAGCCAATTCTTTACCAGAAAGGAGACAAGCTACCGGGGACCGGTTTCTGGCATTTCAGCCTCTTCGGCCCGGCTTGCTTGAATCCTGATGGAGCAGTGAGAAAGGGACTCATGTCTGAGCATACCCTGCCACACCTATAGTGGCCAAAATCGATTTACAAAAGGGGGTGGTGATGAACAGAGTGTCTGAATTGAGCAGACCACTCTTACCCAGTCCAAAGATCAGGGCTTGATCCATCACCGTTATTTATCTCACTGCCCCATCCCAGCTCAGAATCTGGCTATATGCAAATCAGTCCGTCCCTGGCCCAGTGCATCATGGGAACAGGGCAGACTAAACTACCAAGCCAATTCTTTACCAGAAAGGAGACAAGCTACCGGGGACCGGTTTCTGGCATTTCAGCCTCTTCGGCCCGGCTTGCTTGAATCCTGATGGAGCAGTGAGAAAGGGACTCATGTCTGAGCATACCCTGCCACACCTATAGTGGCCAAAATCGATTTACAAAAGGGGGTGGTGATGAACAGAGTGTCTGAATTGAGCAGACCACTCTTACCCAGTCCAAAGATCAGGGCTTGATCCATCACCGTTATTTATCTCACTGCCCCATCCCAGCTCAGAATCTGGCTATATGCAAATCAGTCCGTCCCTGGCCCAGTGCATCATGGGAACAGGGCAGACTAAACTACCAAGCCAATTCTTTACCAGAAAGGAGACAAGCTACCGGGGACCGGTTTCTGGCATTTCAGCCTCTTCGGCCCGGCTTGCTTGAATCCTGATGGAGCAGTGAGAAAGGGACTCATGTCTGAGCATACCCTGCCACACCTATAGTGGCCAAAATCGATTTACAAAAGGGGGTGGTGATGAACAGAGTGTCTGAATTGAGCAGACCACTCTTACCCAGTCCAAAGATCAGGGCTTGATCCATCACCGTTATTTATCTCACTGCCCCATCCCAGCTCAGAATCTGGCTATATGCAAATCAGTCCGTCCCTGGCCCAGTGCATCATGGGAACAGGGCAGACTAAACTACCAAGCCAATTCTTTACCAGAAAGGAGACAAGCTACCGGGGACCGGTTTCTGGCATTTCAGCCTCTTCGGCCCGGCTTGCTTGAATCCTGATGGAGCAGTGAGAAAGGGACTCATGTCTGAGCATACCCTGCCACACCTATAGTGGCCAAAATCGATTTACAAAAGGGGGTGGTGATGAACAGAGTGTCTGAATTGAGCAGACCACTCTTACCCAGTCCAAAGATCAGGGCTTGATCCATCACCGTTATTTATCTCACTGCCCCATCCCAGCTCAGAATCTGGCTATATGCAAATCAGTCCGTCCCTGGCCCAGTGCATCATGGGAACAGGGCAGACTAAACTACCAAGCCAATTCTTTACCAGAAAGGAGACAAGCTACCGGGGACCGGTTTCTGGCATTTCAGCCTCTTCGGCCCGGCTTGCTTGAATCCTGATGGAGCAGTGAGAAAGGGACTCATGTCTGAGCATACCCTGCCACACCTATAGTGGCCAAAATCGATTTACAAAAGGGGGTGGTGATGAACAGAGTGTCTGAATTGAGCAGACCACTCTTACCCAGTCCAAAGATCAGGGCTTGATCCATCACCGTTATTTATCTCACTGCCCCATCCCAGCTCAGAATCTGGCTATATGCAAATCAGTCCGTCCCTGGCCCAGTGCATCATGGGAACAGGGCAGACTAAACTACCAAGCCAATTCTTTACCAGAAAGGAGACAAGCTACCGGGGACCGGTTTCTGGCATTTCAGCCTCTTCGGCCCGGCTTGCTTGAATCCTGATGGAGCAGTGAGAAAGGGACTCATGTCTGAGCATACCCTGCCACACCTATAGTGGCCAAAATCGATTTACAAAAGGGGGTGGTGATGAACAGAGTGTCTGAATTGAGCAGACCACTCTTACCCAGTCCAAAGATCAGGGCTTGATCCATCACCGTTATTTATCTCACTGCCCCATCCCAGCTCAGAATCTGGCTATATGCAAATCAGTCCGTCCCTGGCCCAGTGCATCATGGGAACAGGGCAGACTAAACTACCAAGCCAATTCTTTACCAGAAAGGAGACAAGCTACCGGGGACCGGTTTCTGGCATTTCAGCCTCTTCGGCCCGGCTTGCTTGAATCCTGATGGAGCAGTGAGAAAGGGACTCATGTCTGAGCATACCCTGCCACACCTATAGTGGCCAAAATCGATTTACAAAAGGGGGTGGTGATGAACAGAGTGTCTGAATTGAGCAGACCACTCTTACCCAGTCCAAAGATCAGGGCTTGATCCATCACCGTTATTTATCTCACTGCCCCATCCCAGCTCAGAATCTGGCTATATGCAAATCAGTCCGTCCCTGGCCCAGTGCATCATGGGAACAGGGCAGACTAAACTACCAAGCCAATTCTTTACCAGAAAGGAGACAAGCTACCGGGGACCGGTTTCTGGCATTTCAGCCTCTTCGGCCCGGCTTGCTTGAATCCTGATGGAGCAGTGAGAAAGGGACTCATGTCTGAGCATACCCTGCCACACCTATAGTGGCCAAAATCGATTTACAAAAGGGGGTGGTGATGAACAGAGTGTCTGAATTGAGCAGACCACTCTTACCCAGTCCAAAGATCAGGGCTTGATCCATCACCGTTATTTATCTCACTGCCCCATCCCAGCTCAGAATCTGGCTATATGCAAATCAGTCCGTCCCTGGCCCAGTGCATCATGGGAACAGGGCAGACTAAACTACCAAGCCAATTCTTTACCAGAAAGGAGACAAGCTACCGGGGACCGGTTTCTGGCATTTCAGCCTCTTCGGCCCGGCTTGCTTGAATCCTGATGGAGCAGTGAGAAAGGGACTCATGTCTGAGCATACCCTGCCACACCTATAGTGGCCAAAATCGATTTACAAAAGGGGGTGGTGATGAACAGAGTGTCTGAATTGAGCAGACCACTCTTACCCAGTCCAAAGATCAGGGCTTGATCCATCACCGTTATTTATCTCACTGCCCCATCCCAGCTCAGAATCTGGCTATATGCAAATCAGTCCGTCCCTGGCCCAGTGCATCATGGGAACAGGGCAGACTAAACTACCAAGCCAATTCTTTACCAGAAAGGAGACAAGCTACCGGGGACCGGTTTCTGGCATTTCAGCCTCTTCGGCCCGGCTTGCTTGAATCCTGATGGAGCAGTGAGAAAGGGACTCATGTCTGAGCATACCCTGCCACACCTATAGTGGCCAAAATCGATTTACAAAAGGGGGGTGGTGATGAACAGAGTGTCTGAATTGAGCAGACCACTCTTACCCAGTCCAAAGATCAGGGCTTGATCCATCACCGTTATTTATCTCACTGCCCCATCCCAGCTCAGAATCTGGCTATATGCAAATCAGTCCGTCCCTGGCCCAGTGCATCATGGGAACAGGGCAGACTAAACTACCAAGCCAATTCTTTACCAGAAAGGAGACAAGCTACCGGGGACCGGTATCTGGCATTTCAGCCTCTTCGGCCCGGCTTGCTTGAATCCTGATGGAGCAGTGAGAAAGGGACTCATGTCTGAGCATACCCTGCCACACCTATAGTGGCCAAAATCGATTTACAAAAGGGGGTGGTGATGAACAGAGTGTCTGAATTGAGCAGACCACTCTTACCCAGTCCAAAGATCAGGGCTTGATCCATCACCGTTATTTATCTCACTGCCCCATCCCAGCTCAGAATCTGGCTATATGCAAATCAGTCCGTCCCTGGCCCAGTGCATCATGGGAACAGGGCAGACTAAACTACCAAGCCAATTCTTTACCAGAAAGGAGACAAGCTACCGGGGACCGGTTTCTGGCATTTCAGCCTCTTCGGCCCGGCTTGCTTGAATCCTGATGGAGCAGTGAGAAAGGGACTCATGTCTGAGCATACCCTGCCACACCTATAGTGGCCAAAATCGATTTACAAAAGGGGGTGGTGATGAACAGAGTGTCTGAATTGAGCAGACCACTCTTACCCAGTCCAAAGATCAGGGCTTGATCCATCACCGTTATTTATCTCACTGCCCCATCCCAGCTCAGAATCTGGCTATATGCAAATCAGTCCGTCCCTGGCCCAGTGCATCATGGGAACAGGGCAGACTAAACTACCAAGCCAATTCTTTACCAGAAAGGAGACAAGCTACCGGGGACCGGTTTCTGGCATTTCAGCCTCTTCGGCCCGGCTTGCTTGAATCCTGATGGAGCAGTGAGAAAGGGACTCATGTCTGAGCATACCCTGCCACACCTATAGTGGCCAAAATCGATTTACAAAAGGGGGTGGTGATGAACAGAGTGTCTGAATTGAGCAGACCACTCTTACCCAGTCCAAAGATCAGGGCTTGATCCATCACCGTTATTTATCTCACTGCCCCATCCCAGCTCAGAATCTGGCTATATGCAAATCAGTCCGTCCCTGGCCCAGTGCATCATGGGAACAGGGCAGACTAAACTACCAAGCCAATTCTTTACCAGAAAGGAGACAAGCTACCGGGGACCGGTTTCTGGCATTTCAGCCTCTTCGGCCCGGCTTGCTTGAATCCTGATGGAGCAGTGAGAAAGGGACTCATGTCTGAGCATACCCTGCCACACCTATAGTGGCCAAAATCGATTTACAAAAGGGGGTGGTGATGAACAGAGTGTCTGCTCATTGCACCATCAGGATTCAAGCAAACCGGGCCGAAGACGGCTGTAATGCCAGAAACCGGTCCCCGGGAGCTTGTTTCCTTCCCAGTGTAAGAATTGGCTTTTGTAGTTTGGTTTGCCCTGTTCCCATCATGCACTGGGACAGGAACAGACTAATTTGCATACAGCCAGGTTCTGAAACTGGGATGGTGCAGTGAGCTAAAAAACGGTGTTGGATCTAGCCCTGATCTCTTGACTGGGTGAGAGCTTTCTGCTTAATTCAGAGACTCTGTCCCTCACCACCCCTTGTTGTAAATATTTTATGAAAGTCAGCGCGGATTAGGGTGATTTCTGTTGAGATGCAGCCCACCGTTGCCTGGACCTGTGTGAGAGCCTTCATGATATCGTCCAGTGTCGCCTTCTTCGGCCCCCCGGATTCGCCTGGTTTCACAGGGGGAGTTTTTCCCTCCGCCGGAGGGGAAGCGGTCCTGTCGTTGGTGAAGCGGTCAATACGAGTCTGGGTTGTGCCGCCTTTCACACCTTTCCCGGCCATCGTTCGGTCACGGAGGGAATTCAGTTCGTCGGTCCGGTGGGGTGCCAGGTATACGGGCAGTTGCCGCGCTGCTCCCGGTGCCGGATGAAGGACCTCCGTTGGTAAAAGGTAGACTCCTGCACGGTCTGTCGGGCAAATTATGGTCGGTGGCTTCGGTAGTGTGCGGCCACCCTTCCAATGAGACGTCGCTGGAGAGAGCGAGTCGAATGACGCAGGACAGGACCGTTACTGGGCGTGGGGCTCCTGCACCGACCACTTCCTGTCTGAGGCTGCCAGGCCGGCTGCACTTCCGGTCGGATTCAGCTAGCACTTGAGGGCCCGGAGGTGGGCCTAGGCTCCGGTCGATTCAACTTTCGACGATAACTCCGGCATAAAATGTTCGATTATCGTCTGGAGACCTGCCGCCAGTCCCGCCCGGTCCCGGGCGTTCGGTGCCGCCGTTGGAGGTAACAAATAGTCACGGATTATCGTGCGGATAGATGGAGAGGTCGCTTCCCCGCCGGAGCTAGTCCTCTATGCTGCCGCCATGTTCGGCCGCCAGCCACGCCCCTTGTATTATACTTTTTCAAGCTGAAAACACTTTCGCTACTTAAGCAATTTATACTGCATGCATGTCCATTCTTTATCATTTGCAACTGGCTACATTGTTTCAATATTTAAAAAAATAATAAATACTTATCTAGGATTCAAACACCTATATCCTGGCATGATTCAGTATCATTCTAAAATTTAATTTAATTCAAATCATATTACTGTTATCTTGCCCCAGTGGGCATTGAATCCATATAAATTATCTCAACTGTTACTGCAGTCTCATGCTCATTAATCATTCCCAAAATCAGTTCTGCCCAAGTTGGCCTTGAATCCAACTCAGTTGGTTTTACTGTCTCTTTCATAATTATAATTATCTCACCAATTATTGTACTGCTGTAAACTAGTTCCATATAGTTCATTTCAATGCGCTGTTACTCTTCTTTCTCATGTCGACCTGGATATATGTTTGCTCTTTTGCATTTCTTTCTCCTCCCCTCATTTTTCCATTTTACCTACGATATAAAAACAGCGTAAGATCAACCATGACCTTATTTTTCTCTCTTTAAAACCAGTAAACTTGTTTTCATAGACGCTCATAAACTTACTGACATACATTCCTTTTGAAGATACGGAACTATAAGACTTAGTTCTAATCTATCCTACGTGCCCTGATAATTCTTCATCTCTTTTCAGCCCAGTTGGATACATCGTTTCATATTTTACTATCCGTTTGGACTCTAATCTGCACGTTTGTATTCTGTTGCCCCCTCTTTACAATACTGGAACCCTGTCCAGTACACAACACTTAAGCAGACTTGTATCTTTGCTCTGTTGTACCTTAAAATGCCTAGCTATTGGATACTGTTTATCTTCATTCACAATTTCTCTGTTCTAAAATAATGTTCTTAGCTTTATGTATTGTGCTTCCAATGTAAAATAATGAGAATGGACAGCTTTAACAATACACACAGGAATCTGAATTGCATGTGAGGTGTTTCATAATCATGTACGCTTTTTCTCAATTGTACCTGTTTGCAACTTGCACTGTGTTTACAGGCCTTACATTCTCCACAAACACGTATGTCACTCGTATTTTGTTTCTCTTGTACCAAATTACCACATAAACCCTCTTCCCATGATTCACATCTCCTAAATGTTACTTGCGGATTCTCACTCCAGGATTTAGAAAAGATCTCATCTGTTTTTAAATCTTGCCAAAGTTTGTTGAGGCTTTTTTTTAACCTCCCAGGCATGGGTGCTAAATTCAGTTATAAATCTGATTGGTTGCTCCTCTTTATCTTGACTTTTGGTATTAATAGAGCTTCCCTTTTCATCTCCAACACTCTTTTACACGCCTGATCAATCACTTTTAGGTAGTATCCTCTTTCTCTGAACCTTTGTCTCATCTCCATCATTTCATTCTTAAATCCTTCTTCCAAACTACAGTTTCTCCTTGCTCTGAGTAGTTCTCCATAGGGTATACTTTCAATCAGATTTCTGGGACGGCAACTGCCTGCACGTAATAAACTGTTCCCTGCAGTTTTCTTGCGGAAAAGCTTAGCCTCCAGGTTATTATTACATACTTTTATCTTGATGTCTAAGAATTAAATTTCATCTGGGTGTAAATAGGATTGATGGGAAATAGGGTGATAGTTGGAACACATTTTGGGAATGATAGTAGCTTTCTTTGGCCTTTCTGAAACTGGAAATTGGCATTGACTGGAAAATTAGAAATAGTCGAACTGACTAGCAAAAATTGCTTATATCCCCAAATGACTGAGGCACTTGTTGTGTCTTGCCTCCTTGTCAACCTTGAAAAAATTAGCAGGGCGTGAATCAAGAGGTGAGTCAGAAAGAATACTAGTAATAAAGTTGAATAAATATTAACTCTGATCTAGTAGTAGAATAGTTAAATTGTTAAGGGTTAATAGATAATGGGTCAAAAATTGGGGGAGGAAACGAATAATGAATAATCTAATTTTTGGGGGAGAAATAGCACATGTTCCTAACAAGGAATGTGAGAGGCAGGAATCTGGAATTTCAAACAACCTAAGTTGACGAGTTCTGAAACTAAGTTGAAGGTTTAGCCTTGCTAAATGTAGCTTTGGGAAATTTCCTGGTCATAACCTATTTGATCTGCTATGAGGAGAGAAGGGTTTTCGCCAGTGGAGCTCTATTTCTTTTTTTAAAAAAGTGGGTTATTAGTTGTGAGGATGAGAGTCCTTCCCAAGTAATAAAGTCCAAACTCTTGTCATGTCTAGCACCCAAGTTCAATAAAATAAACCTATACTCGACCCCCTGGTGGCTATGGCACAGGACAGGCAGGCTAAGAAATATATTAAGTATTTAGAAATATCAAAACAATCAAACAGAATAATATATCACAATCAATTTCTAAAGATCAATTGCAGTTAAAAAATAAATGTTTAAAATCATCTTAAGAAAACCAAAGCTTTTTTACGGTTGACCAGGACCTAGGCACAATTTCAGAACGCAGAAATGGAGCCGAGGTCAGATGCACTTAGCATGTAGTCCTGGTCAAGGTTTTTAATTTTTGACTCCGTTTTATGGAAGTTCGAATCCTCCAGTGTGGCAAGGTTAAAATCAGTTTCTGACAAGAGGTACTCGAAGTTTGAAACCTGTAGACCAAAGTTCCACTGCTGCTGTTCGTTTTGGCAGGAAAATCTCTGAGTGGGAAAATTCTAATTACATGGCTGCTGACGTCCTCTCCTTGGCCGAATACTTTTCACGCCTTCACCTGGTCAAGATTTCTACATTGGGGTTTAGCCTCTCTTTTGGAGCTCGAAAACTGATTGAGGTGTAAACTTGAAAGCTGTAGTCAGGCAAATCTCACCAGATTCCTTCATCGCGTGAATGTGCCGAATTCTTCTTTAGGATGGCAGAAATAAGTGAGTGGGACCAACCTGTTTTTCTTACCTGCCAAAGTTGTGCTTTAGGCAGATAGTCTTGGGTGGTTTTTCCCAGTCCTCTGCAGTTTGAGCATTTTTTAAGTCCCAATGTTTTCAACTTTTTAACGTAACTCTTGTTGGTTATTTCTGAGGCTCCAGGACCTCGGGCAAAACTTGGGAGCCTTAACTTATTTCATCTGATGCTATCAGCAGGGTCCAGTCCAGTTTCAGTTGCGACCAGATTGTATCTCCACGAAAAAGTCTCTTCCCACACAGGAGCTCAGCCAACAGACCCTTGGAGTATACTTCTTGGTTGACAGTATACAATTGTGTGCAGGCAGAACTCTTGAGGTCCCGACACAGGTGACAGTCAGTTGCTCCAGTCCGCTTCTGTTCTTCCACCGATCTAGTTTTTTTACTGATGAACTGGGGATGAGGTGACATTTTTGTAGAAATCACTAGCCAGTAGGTGTGGGCAAATGGGTAAAAAGTTCCTAATGGTAAACCTTCCCCCTTTTCAGCACACCCTATTTGCCTTACAAACTATCCTGTAGTGCACTATTCTTGGTGGAATCCAACATGGCAGAACCCTTCTGCCCCAGGAGGAGGCTGTTGACCCAGCTGGAGGAATGTATGTGGAAATGGGCAGCCCTCTCTTCCTCAGCCACACCAAACTTATTCTGGGACCTGCTCCCTCTCACACTGGAATGAAGCCAGACTAGCTACATTTGAGCAAAGGATCAATAGATTCCTCTTCCCCAGGGCTCACATTACACTTAACTATGACTAGGCAAGGTTCACCCTGATCCCTCTCCAGCTCCCATTCCTGGTTGAGTCACATTTCTTACACAGTGTCTTTTTGTCAAAAGTCCAGGGCCTTTGTTTCCGCTCTGGGAGCAGTTTTCACACCTCATGAAGGATAACACACTGACCGGGGGCAGCTGCTGGCAGGCTAATGCTTATTAGCCTACTGGCATTGAGGAGGACAAACACACTTTCTAAAAGTTACTTTCATGGCATTTTAATCAAAAATCCAACTTCACGGTTTAATTGAATTTTTGCTAACTATCAATAACAGTGGTTGAATGAATTTGTATCTTATCCAAAACAAAAGATAGCAAAAATCATATTTCAATTGCGCTTTATCTTTTATCATAAGAACAGCTTCAGCTCTACATAGTGAAAATAGCTTCTAAGGGTTAGTAATTGTGGGAACATGCCAACATGGAATTCTTACATGTTTGACTAGGCACCCTACCGTTTGGTCTACATGGCCTACTTAGGGTTTCTTCCTGTAAAAAAAGAGTTACTGTGACAGGTTCACCCTCCGGTTTAAAAGCGGCAGGAGTCAGGCTGCATGTGTGGGCCATAATCTAGAGTCAAAGAAACAGACACAGCTCATAGAAGTCTAATATATGCTTAATGAAAAATAGCCAGCATGAATGAAAAAAAGAATAAGTGCAAAATGCCATTTCAATAGACCAGAGCTTCACCCTGTGGTCAGTTGGAGCATTTAATAATAAAAATCGCACACATTTCATGTTACATTTATATACTTTTACTTGACGCGATTGAACTGAGGAAAGAAGATATGATAAAACAGTACTTCAGGGTGGCGCGAATGAGGAGTTGCTGAGCTCTGCTCAGAAGAATGGGAAGAGACCTTGACACTTATTAAAGTGAGCTATGGTAAAAGGTCTCACTAAACTAATGTCTGCGGTTTTCGCTTCGAAACAACAAAATAGCAGTGTGTGTACAATGCCTATACATGTACGATAATGCTGAGGCTTTACGGTAAGATGGTATAAAAAACAAAATCGCCATTAATACACACAACATCGAATACAAACATTTTGTGTTCTCACCAGGTTTCCCCTTGTCAGCTTAGTGGATTTCACAATATGCACTGCAGTCCAGAGGTGAGATTTAATTTTCCATTCCATTGATGTATTTTTCTGCACCATATACTGTGGCTTTCCTGGAAAGTTAAATAGGCCAATTGGGGATTGGCCAGTTTTACCATGGTTTAAGGGTCAGAGCACATACACTAGGGCCTGGTCAGCAGTACCCCAAAGTGCAAAGTTTAAAAAAAAACAATACCAGTAAGGAAAAAATGGGAATGACCACAAGAAAGGGACACTTTCAGTTTCTCTTTGAACCAGGGTGCATGATGTGTGATTATTCTGTTACTAAAACATAAAAATCTGAGAAGCCTTAGTGGATTCATGTGGGAGTAAAGGAGGATTACTTGATATGATAGTGAGCGAAGCAGATGTGATATTTACTCAAGCCGCAATGGCATTTGCTGTGCTGACTACCTCCCGTGTCCCATCCAATTGCTCTCTCACGCGTAGTAATTCAAATTTTTGTGGAAGGCACAGATCACTTAGATTATGCGTTTCATTGCTCAGTACATAGCTCCTGTTAAGTCCCACTCTACTCCCAACTCATGTAAGTGGTAGACTACATTGTTGTGAAATGAACAGAGTTTGGAATCTGTGGCACGCTCTGTGCTAACTGCAGGACTGCAGCTTAAACTCTTATCAGTCTTGTGGTCAAAGGTGCATGTGGCACCCATCCATAATGTTGCAGCCTGTTACTCTTACACATTCTTGAATACCAATCGGTGTCCTCCCAGCTCTCAGCCCATCACTGGTTACCAGTGAGAATTGGGATTCAATTTAAGTCTTTGTTTTTCCTTCCGGCCCTTCTCTGGATCTGTCCCACGATATCTCAGACATTTGATCCAGCCATTTTCCTACTAGAGCACCAAGCTCAACCTGTTCCATTTAGTTTAGAAGAGCCAGATATGAAGGATCAATTGTTTAAAAATCATTTGGCTAATCTTTGGAATGCCCTTGCTCCTCAGCTCCACCTTAGCCCTAGCAAGACTACTCTCAGACAACTGTTAAAAACCTGGCTTTTTTAAGTGTAGTGGGGGTCGGTCAACAACACTGGCAAACCCTGTTAGGGCAGCCATGCTCTTTTTAAATCATAAACATAGTTTCTAATCGCCATGACTGCAGATGCTACTCCCTCGTCCCGTTTCATTGTCTTCGAAGAGAACAGAAACTCTATAAAGTAGTAATTGTGTGTCTTGGCACGTAGTTCCTTTTGTAAGCTTGTGGAAATCCAAAGTCTTGGTATAGGTCTTGGACGTTCTCTGGCATCTGAAACGATTTACAGTATCCTTCTCTAGGGTTCCATAAAATGCACTGGGTAATTCCTGGTTTCTGAAGGGTTCTACAGTGTGGCAGATGGTATGCTCAAAGCATTTAATGGGTTTGTGGACTGCCCATTGCCACATGTAGTTCCTCCAGTTTGTTCTTGCCTACAGCAGATATTGGTTTCCACAGACAAATTATTATCCTTCTTCATCAAACAAAGTAAAATGTTGTAACATTTAATAACAAGCATTGGCCTAGGCTAAATGTACTAATGAGCTGTTTCAAACCTGTTGTCACGGGAACCATGGCGGTTCATGATGCCTTCTCATGGTGTTCGCAACTTGTTAGAAAATGTAATAATATTTACAGATGAATAAAGTGTATATCAATAAAGAAGCAAAATGTAAAATAGAAAATTGTAAAACGGTTAAATGTAAAGTAATTTAAAATTGGAGGGCTAAAAATGAAGTTGGTATCCTCAGATTGATTTGTTTGAGCAGTGCAAGTGCATCAAACAGAATATAGTATGGGCGATTGGTGACCTCAATTACATTCACAAAAAGGTCCAACTTTCCCATTAGAATGTAGATGTTTTATATTTGTGAATGAAATAAAATATTTAACAATTTGATGAATGCTTGTTGCTGTATCTTTGTGTATTGTTTTACGGTTCAAATAATCCACATTGCTGAAGTCAGGGTCCCTGGATTCTAATAGTGACTCAGGGGTGGGTTAGGTTCTCCTGAGTCCTGCAATGATTAATTGCAAAAGGTTAAGAAGTACTGTATTAACGCATTTGTAGTTGAGTTGTGCTATGACATGATTGAAAACGTTTCAAGTCAATTTCTGAGAGAGGCTGCTCAAAGAAAGCCAATGATTGAAAGGCGCAGACCCAAACCGGAGGCTTACATTGGCCTTAGACTCCTTGCCTCTGTTTTGAATGTGGCTTCTCACCAATAAGCCACACCCAATCACTGCACTCCCACCTGGGAGGCAAATATGTCATTACACCTTTGAATAATATACACTTTTAAGCAAGCATGTGTAGCACTCCTGGCACAGCAAGACTTCAAAACAAACAGCAGCTTTTGAAAAAGAGTTTTATTTAACAAAATGCAAAGACCATCACTTTTAGAATAAGGCTTGGGGTTTGGGGTTTATTATATAATACTCTCTAAACAAAGGCTGTCTCAGATACCAAATGCATTCGATTCAAATATATGTAGCAAACCTATCATCTAAAGGCATGAATCAATAACTGAGCAAACTATAATACTGATTAATAAACAAGCATTAATTGATATAAGATAAGATACACTGGACGTCCTGCTAGAGATCAGAAAGATATATATACAGAGCAGAGGATCACTCTGGATGTGCACCTCCCACACCACAAAGAAAATATCTCAAACGATCACAGCCACTGGCTCACATCACAATGGCAATAACCACAAAACCCAATACATCACCTGATGCATACACTGCCCACTTCTGGCCAGAGGAAGTCTTCACACAGCCTGGGATCACAGCTCAGCTATCAGTGTTTAATCTGAGATAGACACGTCTGCCCTCACTCGGAATCCAAACACCCAAAATTCCACCAGACCAGTGGAGGCTCCCCCTTTTAATACAAGTGGAAACGTTGGTCGAAGCTTCTAGCAAGCCTCGCCTCCTTTTCCCATCAGATTCCGTACCACTCCGTGCCAAGGACACAGCATCAGCTGATCAGGCCTTTGCTATGACTTCGAGAAGGAGCCTGTACATTCCTCCGATATGAACCGGTTTCTCCAGTCAGAAAAGTGTCCTCTTCAGCTCTGCAGCTTCATGCAGGCATAGAAAATGGCTTCAGTTATGAAAATGGAGTTAGTTAAGCCATGTACACAGAAAGGCCCAAAGCAAGATGGAATTGAAAAGCAAGATGACCTGATAGCATGTCAAAGGCAATAGTCAGCACTGCCATAAAGCAAGGTAAAGTCAGAAAACAGAATGGTCAAAGCCAATAGTAAGAACTCCTAATTCTCACCAATGCACAATACAATACACATTCCTGCACAACTGCACACCTTTAAATACACATCCCACACGCTCTGCTCTTGGCAAGACTATTCCACTCCGTAACAGCTCCCACTAAAAGACAGCAAGATTACAGAACAGAAGAGAAGCAGGCAAATGCAGGACCATCCTACATTAAGGCTAGGGTAAAATAACACACTAAAATCAATTAAAATGGTGGTAGTTGGAGGTCATCATAGGGTGCCAGACTACAAAAGTGGCTCTTTCTCCCCCGTCTGCTGTCGATTCTGAGACTTTGAAAATGATCAGGTACAGGGGCTCGGCCACCCAGGGGCATCCACACTCGTAAAGTAGGAGAACTTGGGCTGATGGTTCGTGAGGGCATTGGGCATTTTTTTGCTGCTCAGTGATGTTGATTTGTGGGATTGGCTTTATCATCCTGCCACCTCCCCGGTCTGTTTGTTAGCTGTATATGGCTTGTTCTCATGTGAAAACGATCCTCCACACACGTCTTAAAAATGTAGCAGAGTGAGTACTCTGTTTGTCAGAATCCGACAATACAGTACAAGTATACACTTTTTGAGAAACAATAAAAAGTTGAACATTTGAATGTGTTCTTCTTTTATTCTTGGAAGATTGCCCAGCTAACACGTGTTTCGTCTGGGTGAATAACCCTAGACTTCATCAGGGCTGTAAAGATGAGCAGTAAAAAGTCACATGAATATGGCAGTTAACACAAAATAATGTTCCAAGAATAAAAGAAGAATACATTCAAACTTTGCTACATTTTTAAGATGTGTGTGCAGGCTCGTTTTCACATGTATAAGACCTCTGGTATTTAAGGCAAGGGGTTCCAGGTTAACCCCTTCCTGTATGCACCGTCCTACAACATATGACAAAGTGAATGGCGTTTCACCCTAGGCAGGCGGCACCACTATCCTACCTTCTCACCAAAACCCTGTTCCTTGCTATCGCTTGTTCTCCTTGTTTTGCCCATGAGTTGCTGCTGGTGCCATGTTTTGCCATCAACATTTCCTGGTCTTAGTTATATTACTTTGTATTCTGTCTTTTTCCGGGAACCTTTAAATGTTTACTTCAACAGGATGACTATGTTATGCGGAATTCTTTCATATTGTTCAGCGAGTCATCTTCATATGGCCGGCCTTGGAAAAATTGTTACTACTCCTTTCTCTTCTAACCTCATGTGTTTTATTACCTCTCGGAGGAGGTATGGATATTGATGTAAGTGGTTCTGTTAATGTTTGTTATCTGTGGGACAATTCTTAGTTTGTATTCTGTGTGCTTACATTTGTGATGTATTGGTTGCTGATCTGTGTGGGATGCTAGCCTGTTTGTGTGCTTATGGCTCCATTGGTAGGATGTTTGTGGAGGGTATGGCTCCATTGGGCTCGTTTGCCTATTTGTTGATGAGGGTTCCCTGTCTGACTTAGCCTCACAAAGGATTTGTGTTTTACTGTTTGTTGCCTGTGTGAATACAATCCATGTTATTCCCTGTGTGGGTGTAGTTGTGAATGTTTGCCCTTGACGACCCTCTGGATGATCATTAGTAATTGGACTGCATGATGGTGGTTTTGCGGGTTATCCTCTATATATTGCTTGCCCATAGATCTACCACTGATCATGCTTTATGATGTTGATATTTTTTTATATTCACCATGGTTTGTCAGTCAGTGTGCAGTCATGGAACACAGCAGATGTTGAAGTGGCACCTCTAGCTCCATTCCAGCATCTTGGCATCAATGGTCTGCAGAATTGTAGTTTCTGTCATTGGAGCTTTCTAAATATCAGCACCGCTGAGGCCTCGTGAGAGGAATTCTGTATGTGCAACATCCCAACTGTTAGGGTTGTTTTGGACCAAATTCTCACTGATTTCCAAGTCCTGGGCTATTTTGTCACTCTATTCTGGCTACAGCTCCAAATCCTGATGGTGATATGCATCTTACTTATCTGTCACCCCGCCAAATTGTTTTTCACGCTGACTCACCATCTTTCTCCAGGCTCTGTGACTTTGCCTCCATGAACTTTAATAAGAGCTAGAATGTGCATCAATTTGAAGTGGTAGACCTGTGTATTCCATAGGCGATGATCAGTTGTTGGGGGGGGGGGGGGGGTTGGTATGTAGCGCAGTCCCCACTTTCTCCACCTGTACATTGCTCATGGTCTGTGGTATTTGTTTTCTGTTGTAGGACAGTTGCCAGGCTTGGACTGCAGCCGTTTGCTCAGACTCCACTGAAGAGGAAAGGTAAGTGTGGATGGTCCACTTTTTGCTCTTCCTTTCGTGCTCCTACACTACCTATTAGTTCTGATGATCTCCTGTAAAACTTCCTGTTCAATTTCTATCTTGCTGCCATTTGCTTCATTTAGCTCTTTCTTGCCTTTGCTTTCTACTAATGTCATTCTACTTTGTCCCTTAGCCCTTTTCTTCTTCTGCCATAATTTCCATCTCTGATCAATTCTTGTGCTCACTTTTCTGTATTATTTATCTTCTTTCTCCCTTTCTCCATAATACCCTGTTATACTTTATTTCCTTGTTATGCTCTCCCTTCTCTCTATAGTTTATTTCCTCCTTTAAACTAAAGGCACCATTATTCTCTTTCACTCTATTGACTCTCCTCCCATCACCTTGGATACAATTTTTCCTTAATTCGGTCTCCCTTTCTCCCTTTCAGGGGGTGTTGAAATGGATTCCCCTCCTAACAAGTTGTTTGTTGCAGGAGTCCATCTGCCTGGCCCAAATTCACAAGAGAGGTATGCAGATAGGGCTGAAATAAGAGGTCATGGTAATTTTTCCCCCACAGATTCCTCACCTTATAAATAACCTCTGTCATCAGACTGGACCCGGAAATGTTTCCCCCAAGGAATAGCTGTCCAATGTTGTCAGGCTGTCACTGTGCGGCTGAAGCTGTCTATGCCCTTCTAGAATGCAGTCACATCAGGACCTGTAAGGTGCCGATTAGCGGCACGTCCTTTTCCTGCAGCTCATAGACACAGTGAATCACTGACAAAGTTTCTCCACTTGGACAGTAGCTAGGTCAAACGTCTCTTTGGAAAATAAAAACCCTTTTGTAGGAGATGCCAAAACCAAATGTCCTCATCAGTCAGTCAATCAATCAATCACCGGCGAGGTACTCAATGCACTGGAGTTGTTAAGTGCTTCGTGGTGATTCTCATTGGACAAGAATGATATTTCCATATGGTGTCTTGGATCCAAACACAGATCCTAGGCCTCTTACTTTTGTTCCTTGATGCACCTGAAAGAATTTGGGAGAGGAAGGCCAAGTAATTTTTCAAAGCCTGCAAGAACATGCTGAAGTAGTCTAATCCTAAATCACACTGAAAACTCCCTGGGAATGAAAAGTCATCTTCCTTCTTTTGAAAACTAGCCTATTCCTGGGACCATTTGTAAACTGTATACCTGACCTCAAAGCTGGTCTCTTTCTTTAATTTGGAGCCAATTTAAATATTGAAAAGAATAAGTAAGAATTCCCTATTAGTTCGTCCAAACTTGCTGAGGTCAAGGCCTTGAAGAAGGCCATACTGGAGATCTTCAGGATGGCCCTGTGACCACTGGGCCACTCCCCATAGTTAGTCCTTCTACTGCAGGTATAGTGACTCTCTGGGTCCGATCCCGATGCCACCCAGTTCTGCATCTCTAGAGGCTCCAGCCTTGGTGCTGCTTTTAAGGAATATTATGCCTTTCAGATTGCCAATCCCTGCATATCTGATGCTGTCCTCAATGCCATGTCCAACTCTACTCACGGAGTCCGTTTCAATGCCCCATCTACCCTCAGCAGAGACTGAGTGGCCAGGGAAAAAGACCTCACATTTTTTGACAATGTTCCTTTAGCTGAGCACCTGCCAAGGTCTCAGAGATTTGCTGGATGGCAGTTCTTTTCATGTCCGATTCTGATGCCCTGACCATGCCTGACAAAGATTACAACTGCACGGAGGATGATCACTCGAACGCTGGCAACCTCTTCCCATCTTACATTTGGTACCTGCCCATTATCTTGAATTTATTAAAACGTCTGATGTCTAGATCAGTGGCTCTTAACCAGTGGTCAGGGAATCAATAGGAGTCCACAAAGCCTACGCGGGGGGGAAAGGGGGTTGGGTTGGGGAGTCTGCAACTGCTTGAAAAATGTTATAATATTAACATGTTAATAAAGTGTTTGTAAATGTAGAAGCAAAATTGAACATTTTAAAATGTTCGGTAAATGTGAAGAAATTTGAAATTGGTGACTAATCCTTGGATTGATTTGTGGAAGCAGTGTAAGTTCAAGCAGAATATTCTATGCGTGATGGGTGGCATCAGTTGAATTAAAAAAAAAAATCAAACCTTCCAATTAAAATTAATATTTAGATTTTTCCCCCCGATATTTGTTGTAGGTAAGTGCCCCTCTTTTTGCACTGTAACAACCAGTTTTTGCCTGGTATTCAATGCAATTTTGACAGAAGTGCGCTGGGTTCCTGCTAGCCAGGACCCCAGGGCCAGAACTCTTTCCTTAAAACTGCGCAATTGTTCCCCCAGTTGGCAATTCCTTAAGCGCCCCCTGTGAGTCCCTAGTAAATGGTACCCCTGATATTCTATGGATGATGAGTGGCATCGGTTGAATTTAAAAAAGCTCCCACCTATCTATTAAAGATAACAGTTTGAATTTTCCGCCCGATATTTGTTTGTTGTAGGAAAGTGCCCCTTTTTTACACTGTAACAGCCACGTTTTGCCTGGTATTCAATGCAATTTTGACAGAAGTGTCCTGGGTTCCTGCTTAGCCAGGTCCCCAGGGCCAGATCTTTCCTTAAAATTGTACAATTGTTCCCCCAGTTGGCAATACCTTAAGCGCCCTCTGTGAGTCCCTAGTAAATGGTACCCCTGATATCTAGGGCAGATATGCTAAAGAGGGTCCCTAAGGGCTGCAGCATGTATTGTGCCAACCTAAGGTACCCCTCAGCACACTTGTGCACACTGCTATTGCAGACTGCGTGACATGGTGTAGAGAAAAGTGAGGACTCGACATGGCACAGCTCCTGTGTGAAATGCCTGCAGACACTGCATACAGCATAGATAAGTCATCCCTACATCAGGCATTACAGCCCTAAGGCAGGGTGCACTATACTACATGGGTGGACATAGCTGCGTGATCAGATATGCCCCTGTGGCATCTAAGTCGATTCTTGGATATTAAAAGTGAACAGGGAAGCCATTTTAAATACATGTGCTAGACACAGGTATTCGTGGGTTTCCTAGCTACATGATGGCTTCACTAAAACTAGAGATGTTTGGTACCAAACATTTCGTATTAATAAACCTACACTGTATCCAGCGATGGATTTATTAATACATGCACCTCGAGGGCACCTTAGAGGTGCCCCTCAAAACTTACCAACTGCGAGTGTACTGGCTGATTGGTGTAAACCAGCCTGCCACCACAGACTGGTTTCTGACACCCTGCGGGTGAGCCCACGCTCTCTAAGGACAGAAACAATGCCTACTCTGGCCGGAGGTATTGTCACCTCCTCCAAGCAGGATGGCTAAGTAATCCGCATATCAAGGCAGGAGGCTTTAAAGGCCTTGCCACCTTTGTTGTACTACCCAAGCCTTCCCCAGACAAACCTTCCCCGGGCGCATTTGGCACTAGGACACGCAGGAAAATTAGCTAGTCAGGTGGTGTGTTCCCCTTCAAGCTAGTCCCACTCCTATGGTGGGCAACCTGATGTTAACACAAAACTTAGAATTCTACCATCTTGGTTTTTGGTGGAATTAGGCTCACTGGGACAGGGTTATGCCCACTTCCCGCAGTAAGTGGTCATATATGGGGTGTAGTCGCCCTAAAGATAAGTAGCCCATTGGCTGCTACCTGTCACTCCCCTTAACACCCCTAAAGTGAGTATTTAGGAGGCACCCTTGTTGTCAGTAACTTAGTTTTATTCGATCCAGAAGAAAAAGACTAAGAAGAGCCGCAAGACAATGATAACTGAAGACTGCTGTGGACTTTTGGTGCCAAACCCTGCCTGCACCAGTCTCAACAATTGTGACCGAGTGACTCGTCGTGTGGCTGAGTGACTACCAAGAACTCCGGTAGACTGCCAGTCTTTTGAAAATTGCCAGCAGTCTCCCTGCCGTCCACAGGCACCAAAGAAGCAGAGTCCGGTTTACCGCGTTGTCGCTCTCCGACCAACCTGATGCAGCGTCCCCCCCTGGAGAAGTATCTGTGCTCCCGATGTTCAGATCTGTCCCCCCACTGAGTGAGATGACCCAGGACTGATCAGAGCCGCACAACACCAATACCCGAGGCACCAGACCCCTTGCAGCAGTCCAGGCCTATTTTAAGTCCATTTGGGACTCTACAGCACTGAGACTGAACAGTCATCAAGGGTCGTCAGCACCATAGGGACCCACTTCCAGAGTAGGCCAGCTGCCCTGAATTCTGCACCCTCACCAACCTGGCCAACACCCCTGTTCTTGCCCCCCCCCCTCCCCCAGGGCAGGTAACGAGTAACTGCTGGTGGTACTTTGGACCTTGGCACCCTATGACCCTAAGTTCCAAAAGAGACTCCCAGAAACCGACCGTGAATAACTATATGCAACATATACCTTTTTTCCCCAAGCAAAGCATTGTTATGTTAAAATGCATTTAAGTGAACTGTTTACTTGAATCTGTGAAATCCAATATTTAAAAAAGTACTTAAATGATAACGAAGTTTCAAAATTTATATAAAAATTTGACATATTTGTCTCAGAGGTTTTCTTGAGTGTGTCTCATTTATCTCTTCTGTGAGTACAACAGATGCTTAGCAAAACCCTCTGATATGCCTAAGCTGCTCACCCACACTACCACACAAGAGAGCATTTAGTGTTATAATTTTTTCCTCTGTAAACCCATAAGGGGTGCCGGGACTCTATACACCATGTAACTTGTTTGGGTCCATTATATAAAGAGCCAGCTACCTACATTTGTAAGCAAAATAAAATAATTAATATTTTTTTCTTTTGTTTGATGAATGCTTTTGTCTGTATTTTTGTGTATTGTTTTTTGGTTCAAATCATCAAAATTGCTTAAACTGGGGACCCCGTCTTCCAGTAATGACTTAGTCGGGGCCCCTGACTTCCAAAAATGATTCATTTGGGGTTCTTTGTGACCATTTTCCACCCTCTCTTTGTGCCTGTTTCCCTTTTTCTATTGCCTGCTTTTTCTTCAAGCCTGTTAACGCCCATGCTTTCCCACCTCCTGCAATTTCCTGCCTCCCCGCTCCCTACCTGCATCTCTTTGCATGTCTTCTCCTGCCTCCTTGGCCGTGCCCCTCCCTAGCCCCGCCCCTGGGCATCCCTCCCCCTCGCAGATATTACTTAATAGTTCCCACAGCCCGATTACGCCGCTGGCACACCAAAGACAAAGCCTGACTGCGCCAGTCCGTGCCTGTGTCGCGAACAGCACCACAGACCCTGGTCCGACTGAACGCTACAGCCTCCAGCCTGCACGCATGACACACCGAATGTCGCCTTCCGAGCTTTGCCCCGCTAGAACCCTTTCCATGCACTCACTGCCCTTTGTCTTTCACAAACATGCACTCTTAACATGCCATACACACCTCAAACTTTCTGGCAAGCGTGCTCCTCCAACACCAGATCTCTCACCAAACACATCACAGAGATCTGAACACCATTGAAATGCATACCTGGACATCGTCCTAACAGAGACCTGGCTAAACCCCTCATCGGCACCCACCATCGCCATATTCATTCCACCGGGTTAAATATCTCCTGCCAGGGCAGACTGAACAAACTAGGAAGCTGACTCCCTGCCCTACACAAGGACCCCAAAAGACAGACAATTGATGGACAGAATGCAGAACAAATCAAAACATTCACCCCCAGATCTGGGTTAAATCCATCATTATTTTGCTCACCATGCCAGCCCAGTTTAGACCTGGCCATATGCAAATTAGTCTTGACCCTGTGCCTCATGGGAACAGTCCAGCCCGGACGGCCAAGCCAGGTTCTCCCTGCATCTTAGGACCGGCTTAGCAGTTCGGGCTGGAGGTTTCACCCCTCTTCAGCCAGGATGGCTTGATTCCAATGGCACAGTGAGCCCAGGACACACGTCTGGGCATACCTGCCTCACTTAAGGTGAGAAAGCAAAAGACACACAATTCGATGGACGGAATGGAATGGAATGTCCAAACTGGAATGGCATGGTGAGCAGAAAAACAATGGATTTAGGCCCAGATCTCTGTACTAGGGTGAATGTATGACATTGTTCTGCATTCTGTCCATCAATTGTTGTTTTTGCATTTGTCACCCCGAGTGGGACGGGTATGCCCAGACGTGGGTCCCGTGCTCTCCATGCCACTGGAGTCAAGCTATCCTGGCTGATGAGAACTGAAAGCCCGAAACCGGTCCTGGGATGCTTGTTTCCAGTCCAGGGAGGTCCTGGCCTAGCAGTTCGGGCTGGACTGTTCCCATTGGGCACAGGGTCAAGACTGATTTGCATATGGCTGGGTCCAAACTGGAATGGCCTGGGGAGCAAAAAAACGATGGATTTAGGCCCAAATCTTTGTACTGGAGGGAATGTATGATATTGTTCTGCATTCTGTCCATCAATTGTTCTCTTTGCATTTATACACAAGGACCCCATCACCTGCACCATGTCCACCGACGAGGACACAACTTTAATGGAACACATTCAGTTCCAAATTCAGACCGGCAACCACACTTCCATCAAAGGCACCCTAGCTTACCAACCACCTGAACCATGCGCCATTTTCAACAGTCCCCTCACAGACTTCATCACTATTAGCTCGAATTAATTCATCCTACTCGGTGACCTCAAATTACATCTCGAAGACCAAAAAGATCGCAACTCCACAGCCCTAATCAGATCATCCAGGACCCCACCCAGAATGCAGGTCAGACCCTCGACCCCATCTTCATAGCCAGTGACCTGATCAAGTCCAGCCGTCTCACTCATTTCACCTGGACAGAACATTCCGTCATCCACTTCTTCATCGATGAACCAACCCCCCAAGCCCCGCCTCCCTGTCAGGACCAGCTGCAATCTCAGATGTAGCTGGCACAAAATGAAGCACACAGACTGGACCAACACCTTCACTGCCCACCAGCCAACCCTCTGCAGCTACCTGCATGCTGACATTAAAACTGTCAACAATTGGATCACTGCCAGCACAAATACCCTAGCCCCCCTGTAGAACGTCCGACACTAAAGAACCAACTCCCAAGCCAGCTGGTACACCAAGGACCTCAAACTCCAATTGACACTGCAAACCGCTTGAGAGAAGATGGAGAACCAGTTGAGACAACACTGATAGAAAAAAAAGTCTGCGCCTAGAAATACTACACACAAATCAACGAGGCAAGAAAAACAGCCCTAGCTCTCAGACTGGAAAACAGCTTTCACAACTGCAAAGAGCTCTTTAACATCGTCAAAGAATTTTCCAACCCCACATTACCTCCATCACCCCTTCGCAAGACCTCTGTGACAACCTCTCCAGTTTCTTCCAGAACAAAATTCTTAACATCTAACATCTTTTTAACATCTACAGCAACTTCGACCCCTGACGCAAGAGACAAAAACTCATCAACCAGTGCCCACCATGGCCAACTGGAAACCCCTCACCCCAGAAGACACTGCTGAAATCATGAGAACAATCCACTCCGTATCCGCCACCAACTCCTTTCCCTAACATATCTGTAATCTAGAAGGAACTCTGTTCAGCTCCCACCTCACTACCATTGACACCTTCCTCCAAAGTGGAACCTTCCCGCACAACTGGAATCATGGAGAAATCATAGCTCTCCTGAAAAAAAAACATGCAAGAACTAAAAGATGTCAATAACTAAGGACCCATCTTATTCTTGCCCTTCTCTTTCAAAGTTGTTGAGAAAGCTATCAACAATCAATTTTCTGATCATCTTGAACAACAGCACATACTAAACATCTTGCAGTTGGGATTCTGCCCCACACCACCGAACCCAAGCAGCTCATCTGCAGAGTCACTCAAGGATCTTAGCTGTGCCCTATGCTCTTCAACGTTTACATGGCGCCACTCACTCATGTCATAAGATTCCACGTAATCAACATTGTATTGTATGCAGGCAATATCCAGCTCATCCTCTCCCGCACAGACAACCACCACACCGCTAGGCAGCTTCAACACCTGCATGTCAAACATAGCAAACTGGATGAAACCGAATTGCGTAAAGTTCAACAGAGATAAAACAGAAGTCCTGATCTTCGGGAACAAGAGCTCTCCATGGGACTCCTCCTGGTCTGACATGAAACCCACATCCACCCTCAGTGACCATGGCACAAACATCAGCATCACTGTGAACAACAGACTCGTGATGACCAAACTAGTGAACACCGTCACCTCCTCCTGCTTCTTCATCCTACCTATGCTCTGCAAGATATTCCATTGGCTCCCCACCGACACCAGACTCACAATCACCCAGGCCCTCATAATCAGCATTCTAGACTACAGCATAGCACTCTATGCCAGCCGGCATCACTAATCAACTCATACTAAGACTTCAGACCACCCAGAACGCCATCGGCAGACTCATCCTAAACATACACAACCTCAGAGAGCTACACTGGCTACCAAATCAGAAGTGAAACCAATTTAAATGGCTCAACCACCCTTACTAACCCCTCCACGTCAGACCTGCCTACCTCAGCCACCGCCACAACTTCCACCAGGCAACTGAGCTCAGAATCACTCCACCCCATGCACATAGCTAGCATCTACAGGAGCAAGTCAGGAGGACGCTCCTTTTCCTACATCATCGCCCAATCCTGGAATGACAACACCAGGACCTCCCCATCCCTTCTCGAATTCTATAAGAAACGAAAGACCTGGCTATTGAACGAGGAGCCTGATCAGCCTACTCAGAGGCTCAGCACCTGGATAACCCTCTGGTGATAAAGCTCGCTCTACAAATCTACATAAGATAAATCAAAGTCCCACTGTTTGCTTCAGTGGTATGAAAAGTAGCTGAAGCGCTGAAATTAAATCTGTCCACTGCTAAGACCAAGTCTAATAGTTTAACTGAAATCCTGCAACCCTCTTCTGTAGTTTAAGTATTTCCTACATTTCAGTGAGGCACTGTTGAAGCCTTTTTAACAGCCATGGGGATATTCTCTGGCCTTGTAGTCACAGAGAATCTCTCAATTAATAGCCCTTCACCTTGTGAGTCCAAATTTTTGTGAGCCCGAATTTCTGTTGTTGCATGTCTCCCTGGAATGCTTTGTGGTCCAAAGTTCTTCAACTATGCTGAACTTCTATACCTTTCCTCTGGCATCCTCCAGATTAAGAGCTTGAAAGGCTGAACTCTATAGGCTGAATGGTTATTGCCTCTGGCAGCTAAGTCCTCCACACTTCGAACTCCTGCATGGGCCAATATGTCAACGATATGTGGGAGCTTGCAAAAAGAACCATCATCAGCCTTGATAGCACTAATGATCCCTTTTCTGATCTGTTCAATGAGGGCCTCAATGCCTTCTAATAAATCCTGGATTCTATAGATATGGTGACCACCACTTGTTACATACAGCGTAAAGCTTGGATGCATTCCACTGGCTTCTCAAGTGACTGTCGTGGACATGCCTTTTGATGATGCGTAGCATAGGAAGAGAGGGCCGACTCCTCCTGTGAGGGGTTCAAGAACACCTGTGCTTGCTGGGTTTTCCCAGCAAAGCAACTCTACCAACAGTACAGGATGTTTTGCTGTTTCTCCAGAGTGCAACAGTCTCATCAGTGACAACCCTCATAAACAATCCGTACAAGCAAACAAATGTACTGCTCCGTTTGGGGCAGGGCTGAATCTAAAGAATGTCATCAACAGCAGCTCTAGTCCCCTCCACTGGAACAGGTGGCCTGTAAGATGACCTAAATACTTGTTTATCAGGAATCTTTTCTGGAACTTTGATGAGACACCCGTCAGCAGCTTTGGAAACCTGATATTCACAGGTGACAGATTTGCCATTTGTCACATGAGATATTTTAGTTCGGACTTCTTAAATGTTTTGCAATAGCTTTTGATGACTTTCTGGGTCAGACAGTTTTGCTTTTGCTACCTCCCCTGGGAGATTCAGAACAGGTATATACTCAGGAGAGCATATAATATGAAGTACAACCACCTGTTACAACTGTATGACGTGGGCTATTTGATCCGTGCCCAGTAGTCCCACCTTATCCCTACATATAGGTTGACCTTCTACACTCAACATCCCCAAAGGATTGCAGATGCTTTTAGCTCGATCCCACTTCTGTAAGACCTACTCATGTTAGGCCCGATGTCAAAATGCGATGCAGGGTGCGCTACAAAATTAGTTTTATTTATTACATTGTTTACTTACCTCCAATTATCCATATTCCGGTTTTTAGCAACCCCCACTCTGCCTCTCCCCCGCCCGCCTCTCTGACCCACGGAACTCCCTCCATGAGCCGCGGCTGCCCGATGTCCTCAAGCATTTTGTTGGTACCACAAGCCTGACTGCAAACAATGGCCCTTCATTGGTGCTTGAGGAAGCAGTGGGTCCAGCATCAGATGGTAGTCCCTGCTTAGGTGGAGATCTATAATTCTATCATTCTGGATCTGCAGCAATGGATGTACTTCTTCAACCTACTAATGGGTTGTCCCTTCAGTTTTCTGCATTTGCAGGTTAATGTCACCTCCTGTTTGACTGGGGTGTCAAACGGGATGAGTTCACAACTGAGCGCTGTTGTCCACATTAGTGGAACACCTGCATAAATGTGTTTGAGAGCTGGGGGTGATCCATCTTTCCATGAAAGCCATCCTGCCTTCCTTTTCAGGGATCACCATTCAAGTTCTGTCATACAATTCTCCCACTGTCCATTATAGCAACGGACCGCTTAGTATAGTGTCTTGAACCATGTGTAGGTAGGCAATATGATTAGGTCGTATGTCCAAAGAAAGGCCATTGTCCCATTAGCGGCCCATCTCCCAGATCCGAGGCCTCAGTGTCAAAGCGGATGCTCTGAACTGTCTGTCTTAGAGAAGCATGAGTGAGAAATTCATCCCGAAGGGACAGAAATTATTTTCTACATCTTGATGTGTCCATGCATGGATAAATTTGCCAGGACCCAGAGCAGGAAGTGTCCTCAGTTTTCTGCTACACGCTTCCCTCTGATTTGTTCCCTGGGTGGTTGCCTTCAGGCAAACATTACCATGGGGACTGTTTTACGCATTCCATTTGATCCTCCTTATGTCAAAAGTTCTACAGATGGTACATGAGAGTCAAGCCCAGCTGATCTGATTACCCCAGACTGAGGAAGTAGGATTTGGAACACTGTTCAGTTTGAGCTCCTCTCCCTTGCAGAGTGTACCAGCTTTCAAAGCTGGATGGTCACGGCCTTCAGCCCAGTTCCCTGATGCTGCCCCAGCACACATACAGTATATAAGCAACAAGGGAACCCTTAAGGTAATCAAGGACCTGGGGTAATAGTTTTACAAACAACAACGGTCCTTAATGTATAGAGATCAAAACAAGGCATGCAAATTATAGACAACAATCTGTACTATAAGAAAAAGGTGTCCAGCCGGACACTGATTTAATCAATGTAGACGTATATAGACAAATGAAGTGAACAGTGGGATACAGTCCTGTATCCAGTACATACAACAAGTACAACACAGCATGGGGTAAGAAGTTGCAGGCAATTGGTAAAAGGAGGAGCTAGTTACAAGTGAAATTCCTCTAGCTAACCTCATGTAGTATACACATTTAGGTTTATATAATAGCAATTTATGTGTCACTACATAGACTGTCGAAGGCGTTTCGATCCTACAATTAATAAGGGATCATCATCATCAGGACAAGAAATGTATTGCCAAATCATACAAGCCTGTAGAGAAGGGAGGCAAGGAAACAAGGGACAAGTTTTAGCCCTATGGCCTGCATAGGATTGCATTTGCTTGTAGACCATGCCATACTTAACGTGAAATCTTTCACACGTGCGTGAAGTGCTGTTTGTGTCGCGCAATCTGCCAACAACATTGTGTGAATTTTGTGAAGAGCCATAGGGGAGTGCATGATAGTGTCAATAGGGCAATCGCCATCGGGCGTGGGCTGTGGGTAATGGTGTGATCCAAGGCAAGGGATCTCACCTATGAACTGCTTGTAGCGGAGATTGTCAGGGTATAACCTGTGGTATACGAGTCCTAGGGCGGAGGTAGCGGCCTGTGGGCGTCAAGCCCCTTGTTTAAGGAACCTGTGGGAAGGTTAATCAATTATCCAGGGTGAGGAGAACGGAGCCCACATAGGCATTAAGCATTGCTAGTTACAGTCTGCCTGCCTGTTCCCAGAGTTTAGGAATGTTATCTTAGCCACCAAGAAACCTGCTAGAAATCCCTCTATATGGGCCGCTGAACTGAGTTTGTTAACTGATGCAAGTCCGCAGGTCTGAATCCCTTTCAGTCCCACAGTCTCAGCATTCTATGATGTGCATGATTTTCTTGCCCAATATGACCAGACTACGGCTACTGTCGAGTGTTACTTGGCTTCCCGGTCCACTTTTATCTGTCTCCCTGATCAGCACTAGTTTTTAAGTCGCCCATAGCAGTGCGGTTTCTAAAGTATTTACCCTACCTCTTTCCTCCCACTCCATCTATTTTTACGTATTGTAATTTGAAACTTCTCAAAGCATCCTCCTTAGAGCTGATATACACTTTCTCAGTTTGACTTCAGGTCTTGAAAAGAGACTGCCCTTTGGCTATAACCTCAACTCCTACTCGCCTGTTTTTCATTCCTCCCAAAGTGGTGTCAGACTTCCACATAGGGTAATCTGTCACACTTCCATCCATCTTTCCTCCTCTCTATCCTACCAGGGAGGAGGAGAGACTACACAGCTTGGATTCCAGATGTGCAATTTCTTTTTACATCAACAATACACGTCAAGACAGAGTAAATTACCTCTTTTTTGTGGGGGTTGCTGGAGCCAAGAAAGGCACAGTGATAACTAAACACATGATTGTGCTTTGGGTTAAACTTGGTATAAACATCTACCCTGCTTTGGCCAAGAGACCCTTTCCACAAGCCCACCCACGAGGGCTATGGTTGCTTCCAAAGTTATCACCAGTGGTCCCTCAGGAGCTTACATTTGGTGGTTGTTCACTTAGTCTTCCTATCATATATTTTCAAAATGTAAATGTCTAACATCCCAAGCACATAATGACAGATTCTTTGCTGATTCTGTACTCCATCTCGCTACTAAGGGAATTAATGCTTTGGGACTCATTTATAAGGTGAGAAATCTGGGGTAAGACGTTTCTATCAGAAAAAAATGTACTTACCTTCAGTAAAAAGAATCTGAGGTACACTTCTACTTCCTGCAGATTCCTGACTCACCTGCCTACTCTCCTGATGAGTTAGTATTGTGACAATTAAGATACTAAAGTATGCAAATATAGTGTGTTGTTTTTATGGCTGTCATAAAAGCTAGATCTTTTTCTCTTTCCGCACTCTTTGTTGTGACATGGAAAAATGACCAAGAACTGACTGGAGCACACAAGTCAAAACCTTATGTGTAGCGATGTCCACACACATCCTAAATGGACGTGACCATGGCTGGGAGCCCCTTAGTGGTAATTGCCAATGGTGGAGAGCTATTGCTGGTGACAATGTCTGTGGGTCTAGTCTGGTGCATGTGGATATTCACAAGGAAATTGTAGGAAGATGTCACTTATTGCAAGTTGTGCCAAATAGAGTAGGGGTATTTAGCACACCTGGTATATACCATATCCCCACGCTGAGCCATTTCCCTCATGTTCTAAATTCTTCCTAGTTTTCAGACGGAAATTGAGGCATGACATGCAGAATAGATTTTTAGCATAACAAATTTGGCATGTTTTACCTTTTATCTGGGCCTTTATCAATCTCAGCAGATTTAACATGCCAGACTCTATCAGGCGGGGGAATAGGGTGGTGGAAGGGGGGGGGGGGGGCGGAACTGCGAGAGCCTGATAATGATCACACAACTCAATTCTGGTTCCCGGGCAAAAAAGCGTTTGCATAGGGATCGTAATTGAGCCCTTAGTTTGTAATGTGGGCCATAATATCCATCAAAAATATTTGTAACCGAAAATAACAATATATACTACGTTCGCATTCCCAAAATGGTAGACACATTTTGTGCGTAAAATGCTTGATTATAGCTGAGAAATGAAAGGTTGTGCCACAAAGCTAAGCAGTATATTAGTAACTCAGAGATAAGCAGTTGCAAATTGGCCACACTGGACATAAAAGCGACTCCTTTCAGTGAAAGAACCATCCCACACTGTTGCAAGAAATATCTTGCACCACGAGTAGGCATCTCTGGCAAAAAATCAGCCTTATTAGAGAAGGATGTATTGGCAAGGAAAGAGACACCATTGTAGAGTTAGCAAACCTAGGAAAATGAGAAAGCCTGGGATGGTAAGAAACTACTGGAGTTCAAGAGTCTTTAGAAAAAAAAGAGGGTGACCAGCTCGTGGAAACAAACCACAGGATGTTATGGAGCATTACAAGAAAATCAGACACTTGCAAGAGTAAACAAGCATTGGAAATGCAATAGGTCTCGCATTAGGAAAGTTTGAGCTATTGGTATTGTAAATGACACTTTTTTTATTTATGTGTTGGTTTTGAAAGTAGCAAAATTAATAGCTTTGTCAGTTACAATGTCAATAGTTTTAACTTTTGCAAATGTGACACCTATAGCATTTGTAATGCAATGTGTGTTGTATTAACGTGACTTAGATGTCTTGATATTACAAATAACAATGGCTTTTAATTTTGTAAATAATTAATACTTAAATAAAAGTTATTGTAATTTATAATGGCAATAGCTTAAACGTTTGTAAATAACTTTTGTGAAGATTATGTTCAGTGTATTTTATTGTGACGAAAATCCAAGAACATTGCATTTGCACCTACAAACACACAGAGCCACACACACACACATATAGATGTGGTAGTGGTGGATCTGGGGGATATGGTGGTGGTGGATGTGGGGGTGGATGTGATGGTGGATGTGGTGGTGATGGTGGATGTGGTGGTGATGGTGGTGGTTGAGGGGGTGGATGTGGTGGTGGATGTGGTGGTGGTGGTGGTGGATGTCATGGTGGATGTGGAGGTGATGGTGGATGTGATGGTGGATGTGGTGGTGGATGTGGTGGTGATGGTGGCTGTGGTGGTGGATGCTGTGAATGCGGTGGTGGTGGATGCGGTGGATGTGGTGGTGGTGGATGCGGTGGTGGTGGTGGATGGGGTGGTGGATGTCATGGTGGATGTGGAGGTGATGGTGGATGTGGTGGTGATGGTGGATGTGGTGGTGGATGTAGGGGTGGTGGATGTGGCGGTGGTGGTGGTGGATGTGGCGGTGGATGTCATGGTGGATGTGGAGGTGATGGTGGATGTGGTGGTGGATGTGATGGTGGATGTGGTGGTGATGGTGGATGTGGTGGTGGATGCTGTGAATGCGTTGTTGGTGGATGCGGTGGTGGTGGTGGATGGGGTGGTGGTTGTGGTGGATGTCATGGTGGATGTGGAGGTGATGGTTGATGTGGTGGTGGTGGTGGATGTGATGGTGGATGTGGTGGTGATGGTGGATGTGGTGGTGGATGTGGCGGTGGTGGATGTGGCGGTGGATGTGGAGGTGATGGTGGATGTGGAGGTGATGGTGGAGGTGGATGTGGTGGTGGTCGATGCGGTGGTAGTGGTAGTGGTGGTTGTAGTGGATGTGGTGGTGGATGTAGTGGTGGTGGGTGTGGTGATGGTGGTGGATGCGGTGGTGGTGGATGCGGTGCTGGTGGATGCGGTGGTGGTGGATGTGGTGTTGGATGTGGCGGTGGATGTCATGGTGGATGTGGAGGTGGTGGTGGATGTGGTGGTGGATGATGTGGTGGTGATGGTGGATGTGGTGGTGGATGCGGTGGATGTGGTGGTGGTGGTGGATGCGGTGGTGGTGGTAGTGGTGGATGGGGTGGTGGTTGTAGTGGATGTGGTGGTGGATGTAGTGGTGGTGGGTGTGGTGGTGGTGGTGGATGCGGTGGTGGTGGATGTGGCGGTGGATGTTGCGGTGGATGTCATGGTGGATGTGGAGGTGATGGTGGATGTGGTGGTGGTGGATGTGATGGTGATGGTGGATGTGGTGGTGGATGCGGTGGATGTGGTGGTGGTGGTGGATGCGGTGGTGGTGGTAGTGGTAGTGGTGGTTGTAGTGGATGTGGTGGTGGATGTAGTGGTGGTGGGTGTGGTGATGGTGGTGGATGCGGTGGTGGTGGATTCGGTGGTGGTGGATGCGGTGGTGGTGGATGTGGATGTGGTGGTGGATGTGGCGGTGGATGTCATTGTGGATGTGGCGGTGGATGTGGTGGTGGATGTGGTGGTGGTGGATGTGGTGGTGATGGTGGATGTGGTGGTGGATGCGGTGGATGTGGTGGATGTGGTGGTGGATGTCATGGTGGATGTGGATGTGGCGGTGGATGTGGCGGTGGATGTGGCGGTGGATGTGGCGGTGGATGTGGTGGTGATGGTGGATGTGGTGGTGATGGTGGATGTGGAGGTGGATGTGGTGTTGGATGCGGTGGATGTGGTGGTGGTGGATGTGGTGATGGTGGATGTGGTGATGGTGGATGCGGTGGTGGTGGATGCGGTGGTGGTGGTGGTGGTAGTGGTGGATGGGGTGGTGGTGGATGCGGTGGTGGTGGTGGTGGTAGTGGTGGATGGGGTGGTGGATGTGGTGGTGGATGTAGTGGTGGTGGGTGTGGTGGTGGTGGTGGATGCGGTGGTGGTGGATGTGGTGGAAGAGGTGGTGGTGGATGTGGCGGTGGATGTGGAGGTGATGGTGGATGTGGTGGTGGATGTGATGGTGGATGTGATGGTGATGGTGGATGTGGTGGTGGATGCGGTGGATGTGGTGGTGGATGCGGTGGTGGTGGTAGTGGTGGTTGTAGTGGATGTGGTGGTGGATGTAGTGGTGGTGGGTGTGGTGATGGTGGTGGATGCGGTGGTGGTGGATGTGGTGGTGGATGTGGCGGTGGATGTGGAGGTGATGGTGGATGTGGCGGTGGATGTGGCGGTGGATGTGGCGGTGGATGTGGCGGTGGTGGATGTGGTGGTGGTGGATGTGGTGGTGGTGGATGTGGTGGTGATGGTGGATGCGGTGGATGTGGTGGTGGTGGATGTGGTGATGGTGGATGCGGTGGTGGTGGTGGATGTGGTGGTGGTAGTGGTGGATGGGGTGGTGGTTGTAGTGGATGTGGTGGTGGATGTAGTGGTGGTGGGTGTGGTGGTGGTGGTGGTGGATGTCATGGTGGATGTGGAGGTGATGGTGGTGGATGTGATGGTGATGGTGGATGTGGTGGTGGATCCGTTTTAGCGTGAAACAGGGTAACTCGAGCATTACTGACTAAAAAAAATGCGAAAAAACAAAAGTACCCTATTTTTAGGTGCATACCTCGAGCCTGAAGCAAACATCTCCTTTTATTTTCTTATATTTATTATGTAGTGCTGCACAAAGCGCTCGTGTTGTCGTTGCGCCGTACAGCGTTTTACAGACGCACACTCAGATGGATGGATGCATGCCTGCAACGCCATCATTCACCCGGATAACTGCGCAGCCCAGTGCATCTTTCAAACATTGTTTACCTTTCAACATCGAACATTTTCTTGGCTGGACGGTATCCAGAGTCAAACTGGCGGACTCCTGGACAACCCAGACACATTCGTTCAAACCTACATTAATATTTATTATTTTCAAGAAGCCATAGCGTCGAATAAAAGCTTGAGATTCGCACTGTGCTTAAATGACTGTAGCATCCGCCAGACTGTGTTTTTCGCAGCTAACTGTAAGTAGTAGGGGCCTTCTTGATGAAGATTACGTTTGACAGCCCAAGTGGAAAATCCGCCTGCTTCAGTGTCAGGCTGGTGACAGTGTGTAAACACGGGCATGCGAAGCCGCTGTGCCACTCGGGTAGAATAACTCTCACAAAATCAGTGGTGGCAGCTGAACATGTGCACACACACGCACAATTATTTACAAACGAGTGAGAAAGATAGTGTGAACAGTTTGGAGAAAATACGGTCTAAGATTAGGGAAAAAGAAATGGGGCTAAAGGGCACAGGATAAAAGGAAGTCCGTAAAACGCAGGCAGGGGAGTGGGCCGAGTGACGGAGGGAAGGCAGAGAAGGGGGGGAGGAGAAATGCGACACGGCGGGCAGGGGAGGGGGCAGAGTGGGGAGAGGGTGTGAAAGCAGCAGGGGCCTTTGAAGTGAAGCTAGGCTTCACTTCAAAGGTGTGGGAGGAGTGCGGCTGAGGGAACAGACGGCGATTTGGTGATGTGCACACGCATTTTAGGTCAATGCGCTTGCGCATTGACTTTAAAGCCACGGGCACAACACGAAATCGCCCAGTTAGGTAAAGTCTGTTTAAGACGCTATAGTCTCGCCTCTTCCATGCGCTTGCGCATTGAGAGGCGAGACCTAAAAATCATACTAAGACAATATAAGATATTCTTATAGAGTATGTGCAGCAAAGTAAAAGTACAGAGAAACCGTAGAAAAATAATAAACTGTAGAAAAGTATGAAATGCAGCAGGATGTCAAACACTTATGTGAATAAAGGCAGTCATGAGTGAGTTGAAGACAGAATTAGAGAGTAAATGCAGCAAATTAAAGCTGTAGACAGTCACTGTGCAAGACAATGTTACAGTTTCACCTGGTAGTCTGCTGGGCTCAGTTTCACAGATTGTCTTTAATTGAAATTTCATTGACCACCATCCTGCCTACAGATACGTAGGACTTCACGAAGCAGATGATCCATTAGTTAAAACGGCTGACAAAAAGTGGTTTTAAAGGTGTAAATGCCTAGTAAAGCACACCTTCCTGAAAGTGCACACACTGCAGTAAGTTCATAACCAGAAATGTAAGAGATTTTACCAGACATAACAAAAGCCAGCTGTCTGGGTTTTAATGAAGAGGTGTTTGGATTTTAATCAGTCACAGTAGACCTAATAGATTCCGATGCGACCTGGCAAAGCGTCCATGTGCAGTCTACCCACATTTGCCACCTTACTCAACAAAGCTTTATGTATGAGCGCCATGAGGTATGCATGCTCACACTAGTCTTTGGAAGTTGCCGGTTTGGGCAGTCCAGTGCCTGTTAGAGTTGTCCAGCAATTTCACTGGAGAATTCATCCTTCCTTTGAATGTTACACAACTCATCCCAAAAGATGTGCGATTACAGTGTTTCGTCTTTAGCCTTTTTCAAGTCCGATCTCACTAGCCATTTTATCATGCTCCTTGTCGGAAAAAGAAAAATCATATCATGTCACTGGAGAAGGAAAGGAATCTACGGAAACCATGAAGATGTTAACACCAGCATTTGTTTTACTTGTGTTTTTGGGACTTATAACTCCCACACAAATCACTCCAAGGTATCAAGGCCCAATGGAGGGACATGAATTCTCCCTGAGGCAATAATTACTGTCACATAGGACATTTAGAAAGCATAAAGGTAGGATTGGAAGCCTTGCCTAATTTTAAATACAGTTGTTTCCGGTGTGGTGTTCCACAAAGCAGCAGATATCCTGCAAAAAAGCATATAACTCCGTGAATTGTACCAAGCAAATCTAAAGAGGAGTGGGGATGAGTGTAAAAAAAATCAAGAATGTTTGGCAAAATTTAGAAACGTTAAAGCATTACCTGATCATGGCAAGGAGACCCTAGTAGTGTCTTTGTCAAATTTAACACTAAGAAGTTTGACACAGCAGGAACAGGAGGTTCCCACGCTATTCAAAAATCACACTTGTACATTCATTTGTCCACTTACCAAGCTGTATGAGGAGTGTTAGAAAATTATAACAAACATGCACGGAGATGACAACTAACAATGTCCTTACTTATCCCAAACAGAACACAAACCTCTTCACTTACGAAAATCTCCCAAGGGAGACCACCAAATACCAACAGAATGGTAGTTGTGAGTACAAACCGATAATGAAGTGCGCCACTGGTAGGGGTGAGGTGAAATTGACTGACTTTTTTAGGTGATACCATCAGTGAAGTCTCTTAACCATCAGAAATCTGTTTGATGCTAGGTTCACTCATCTAAGTAGGGAATTCATTATGAATTATTTTGCTCGGAGGCCTAGTGTGTGGGAGGATATACCAGGCCTACTTTGTAACATTATACAACTTCTCATTCCCTTCTTTTTGACATCTTTTCTAATGGGAAACCTTTCACAGGTATGGAGTTTTGGGAGCACTGTTAGAGACTAAAACCTATCA